>NC_133551.1:35562500-36812500 GCF_048773025.1 Camelus bactrianus
AACATGCTGCATCAATAGAGAGTTTTTTGTTTCGGTTATTTTATTTTTCATTTCTAAATTTTGTCTATGATTCTTTTGTATATTTTCTATTTCATTGCTAAGATTTTCTACTTTAAAAGTTTTGAGAGTACAGTTGTTTATTGGAACATATAATAGCTGCATTAAAATCTTTATCCTATAATTTCAACATCTCTATCATCTCAGTATTGTGTTCAAATCATTCAAGTTGAGATTTCCTGGATTCTTCATAACACGAGTAATGTAGGATTCTATCCTGGACATTTTGGGTATTTTGTTACATGTCTATGGGATTTGTGTAAATCTGCATTTTAGCAGATAGTCAACCTACTTATGTTCAGAATGCTCACCCTTGTGGATTATAATTCAAATGTCAATTTATGTTATAGAACCCTTGCAGTGCTATACTGGCCTACCGCACTGATGTGTTACCACCCCTACAGGACCCCAGCCCACATTCTCATCAGTGCAGGCTGGAGAGAATGAAAATGGGGAGAAGAAACTGGAGCCCCTCTGAGTAGGATAGCCTGTTCCTTGCTACATGGGGAATGCAAGTCAGTCACATCCCTATAACTTCTCCATGGGAATGGGTATCTCCTTATTTCTCCACTGTGGTAGGACTCAGAATTTCCCCCCTGACTCCTCCATGTAGACTCTCTAATGCAGTTCAGAGGTGGTATTCAAACTAGAGCTCACAGAGTCAGCAGGGGAAGAGGCATCACCCTATTGTTACTGATATTGGGTGAAGACAAGATTCCACCCATATTCTATGCTGTTATAGCCCCTCACCACTATGATGGGGAAGAGTCACATCTTTTTCATGGCATTTGCCTCTGGAACAGGAAGGCTGAAAGTTTCAGTCCTGGTGGGCCACCCTTTTTCTGGATCTTTGGTACAGAGAACAGTATTGTATTAGAACTCCTTTTGTCTGTGCCAATCAGTGATAAGCAGGAGGAGTCAATGAGATGCTTTTACTCACTCTTATCTGGAGTCAGAAATATGATCTATAGCCTTGTTTTACCACTGTAACGTATATATGACTAGAGAGGATCAATTATCTGCCTAAAGTCATAAAACTGACCAGGGTTGAAATGAAGACTATAGTCTTACCTGTGGCCCAAAGATTTTTCATCAGTACTATTAAATTTTATTTTATATTGGGTTGCTTTTTTAATATTTTTGGTTTTAATGCAAAATGGAGTTCAACAAATGGAGTTAAATGGTGTGATTTAGCTGTAATTAACATTACTTTCTAGCATTTTGGAAACATTAAGTATGACCAATATGCTAGCTCTTGTATACAGATATATGTTCATTTACTCTTTACAAAAGACACCCAAGTTCGGAATCATCTAATGTTATTTCTGATTTATCACTGAGGAAACTGACTGAAAAGTGTCAAGTGATTTGTCCAGTTATTGAACATAGATAATGGCCCAACAAAGACTTCAACCCAAAACTGTTTGACTCAGATATCTATTCTCTACTTATGAGACCTGACTTTTCATAATAGAGGAACCTTGATTTACTCACAGATTGGTTTATTCAAAGAGACATTTATGAATTTCTTATCACGTGCCAGACATAGCATAAGACAATCTATGATGAAACGTGATATACAGACTTTTTGTAAGCAAATGCCATAACATTAGATGGGACCATTGTGAATGGGAAACTGTTGGGATAACCTTGTGTGGAATGCTGAAATAAATTTGGGTGAACTTGAAAGGAATGTTAGGCAATGTTAGGCAATGGCTATCTGCAGTAAAGGGAACAGTAGATTTTTAAATGGGGCAAGTAATATGAGCTAAAACAGTGAGAGAGGGCTGTGAAGAAACTGGCCTGTTTATAAGGCATGATGGGAATCTTTCTTTTTTTCTTCTCCTGTATTTTCTAAACTTTCTCTATTTTAGCTCTATGACTTAATTTTTGGCCATGTATATAAGAGAAAATCTTATTCACCAAAAGTGTGAGAATGCTAGATAAGGTGGATAAATATGTTAGTGAAGATATACACTGAATTGCTTATTTTAAAAAAGGATCCCAAAATACAGTGGTGTAAAAGAAATTGAAATTTATTTCTCCATCACAAGTGAGTTCAGGGGGCATTGCCAAGATGGCAGAGTAGAGAAACACGTCTCACCCTCTTCCAGGAATACATCAAATTCTACATGTACATATGGAGCAGTTATTACAGAATGCCTATTTAAATTTGGCAGAATATCTCTTACGATTGGAAATAAAAGGGACATCCTTAAAAAACCTGGTTAAGACAGCAAAAAAAGGAAAAGAAAGGATGGAAATTGATATTGGACTTGTCGCCTAGGGAAGGAGCTCCAAAGAAGGAAAAGCACCCTTACAGTGGGAAGCACCCTCACCAGTGGGGAGGTCAGCTGGAATAGAAAAGAAGCTTCAGAGAAGCACCTGCTTGGCAGACAGAACAGAGAGAAATTGGCACAGAGGGTTTGAACAATCTCTGGCCTGACACATGAGCTAGTTGGGTTAGGCCAGGATTGGGTGCTAGAGCAAAGGCATGAACACAGGGAGAGGAATGGGCCTGACTGCACAGAGACAGCCTCAGAGGGCTGGAGTATGGCTTAGCTGAGGCTGGAATTGTGAGCAGAGCAGCCTGGGTCTCCCACACACCACTGCTGGTGTGAATAGTGGGGAGACACACAACACAACACAACCATAACAGCCCAGAAAGTGTTGCTCTGTACCATTGGTGACCCACATTCTGAGCAGAAGTGGGGCACTATTCAGACATAGCAGTGTACTCACCTTGCTCTGGAGAGGTAAAATTTCTGGTGGGCATCTCCTGTCAGAAGCAGGGCTGAAACCTGAGTATATTGCCAAAGATTGTGAGACTACACAGGTGAAACTGAGGTTTGTCAAGCCCCCGGCTGTGGTGGCAAATTTTCTCTACTGCTTCCTTTGTGGACCCATGCCTCTGGTACAACCTAGCAGAGTTCAGGTGTGTGGTGTGAGCTAGTCTGCCATTAGCAGCAGGCCTGTATATGTGAACTCATGGCTGGGTTTTGGGCTTACCCTGTGACTCATGGTGGATTGAGTGCATGACTGCATGTGCATTATGACAGGTCTAAGTGGGTGATGTTAGCAGATCTGCCATAGTGACTCTCCGGGTGAAGAAGCTGGGGGAGACTAGGGTGGGTTGATGACTTACCAGTGGTTGAGGCAAGAACAACGGCAGTGTCAACAAACTACACTTTGTAAGCCTGCACAATGAGTGACAGACAACACCAAAGAGGGCACTCCCCAGTGGACATCCTTGAAGGAATACTCAGCTGCTCCTCTCCCAATGGAAGCATTCCACTCATACCTACCACACACCGCAGCTCATAAACTCATCTGAAAGACTCTATTCCAACGGCAGAAGAGCAAAAGAGGAGCAGACCTTGCCCCTGTCATGGCTGTGAAAATCACAGAGAAAAGAGGAGATACCACCTAACCACCAGTGCAGGCTCTGATCAATACAACAGCAATCACATCCCTCCAGTCAAGGGGATAACAGCCACAATAAAGAGGAGGAAAGACATGGCAAATATTCATACTAAAAATAGCTCTCATGACAAAATTATTACACGGACACAGTCTACACAGGAACACTCCCAGTTTTAAAATTAAAAAAAAAAAAACAGCTCTTCACGACCATAGTAGATAAATGTTACACATAAATTCATAGAGTCAGAGAAATATAAGTAAAATGAAGGAGAGGAGCCACTCCCAATTAAAATAAAAAGAAAAGTCCACATAAGAATCAACAATTAAATAGACCATGACAGTCAACAAGAACCTGAGTTGAAAAGGAAGTGATAAAGGCACTGAAGGAAATAAGAGAGGCTATTGATAGAAATGCAGATTACTGTGAAGAAGAAATAGAAAATATAAACAGGGACCAATTAAAATTAGAAATCTCCATTGCTAAAATAAAAACTGAACTAAAGGTAGTCAAGAGCAGACTAAATAATGTGGAAGAACAAATAAGTGATTTAGAAGATAGGATAATGGAAATCACCCAATCATTACAGCAGTAAAAAACAACAACAACAACAACAACAACAAAAGAGAATGCAATATAAGGGCCCTGTGGCATAATATAAAGCCTGCCAGTCCACACATAATAGTGGTCCCAGTTGGAGAAGAAAGAAAAAGGGGGATGACAGTATATTTGAAGAAATCATGACCAAAAACTTCCCTAACCTGAAGAAGGAAACAATATCCAAGTACAGAAACAACATAGTGTTCAAAAAAAGATGAACTCAAACAGACTTACACTTAGACATATTATAATTAGGATGGCTAAGGTAAGATAAAGGAACAATTCTAAAGGCAGCAAGAGAAAAACATAGAGTTAGTTACAAGGGAACCACTATAAAGCTTTCCACTGATTTCTCTACAGAAGCATTGCCGGCCAGAAGGGAGTGGCAAGATATATTCAGTCCTTAAGAGAAAAATCTGCAACATAGAATACTCTACCCAGCAAGACTATCCTTTAGAACAGGAGAGTTAAAGACTTTCTCAAACAAGCAAAAACTGAAAGAATACACCAATACCGAACGTATCCTAAAGGAAATATTGAAAGTTCTCCTCTAAATAGAAAAGAAGCAGTGAACTATAGAAAGAGAAGAATACAACTGGAAATATGATAACTACAATGAACAGCAAGAGAATAAACGTGATGATATAAAAGAGGACAACAAAATCATAAAATGTGGTACAGCGCAGGAAGAAAATGTAGATTTTTTTTTGTTCTTGATCATTTTAGGAAGTGTTTCAGCCTATATGATTACTGGTCTAAGCAAATAGATATAGTAATGGGTTAAAATTCTTGAAATTCAGGGTAACCAGAAAAAAAAGCATACAATAAGCTCAAAAAACCTAAAAGAATAAAATGAAGATAACAAAAAAGAAAATTATCAAACCACGAAAGGAAAAATGAAAGAACATGAAAGGAACAAAGAAGAAATACAAAATCAACTGGAAAACAAAGTTTAAAATGGCAATAAACACACATTTATCAATAATTTACATAAACATCATTGGACAAAATGCTTCAATCAAAAGACATAGAGTGGCAGATTGGATAATAAAACTAGAGCCTACAATATGGTGCCTACAATAGACCACTTTAGGGTGAAGGACACGCTTAGACTGAAAGTGATAGGATAGAAAAAGATATTTCATGGAAATGGAAATGACAATGAAATAGGAGTAAGAATACTTATATCAGACAAAATGGACTGTAAAACAAAGGCTGTAAAGAAAAATCACAAAGACCCTATATCTTGATAAAAGGAGCAATGCGAGAAGATACTACTCTTGTTAACACATATGCACCCAATAGAGAAGCACCTAAATGCATAAAACAAATACAGACATAATGGTAGAAATTAATAGAATGCAATAATAATAGGAGAGTTCAACACCCCACTAACATAATTGGACAGTACTTCCAGATAGAAAATTGATAATATTGATAAGGCAGTGGAGATATTAAATGACACAATACAACAGTTAGATGTAATTGATATTTCCAAGACATTGCATCAAATACACACACATACACACACACACACACACACACACATTCTTTTCAAGTGCCCATTGAATGTTTTCAATATTAGACATATGCTTGGACACAAAAGAATGCTAAACAAATTTAAGAGGATAGAAATTATTTCAAGCATCATTTCTGATGGCATGAAACTAGAAACCAATCACAGAAAGAAAACTGAGGGGAAGAAATGACTGCATGGAGACTAAATGACATGCTATTAAAAAAATAGGTCAATGATAAAATTAACGAAAAAAATTAAAGAGTACCTATGAGACAAATGACAATGAAAACAAAACCACATAAATCTATGCGATTCAGCAAAAGCAGCCCTAAGAGGGAAGTTTATGGTGATACAGCTTCCTCAAAACAACAAGAACAGTCTCAAGGAAACATTCTAGCCTGCCATCTAAAAGAATACAAAAAAGAAGAACAAACAAAACCTAAGATCAGCAGAAGGAAAGAAAGAATAAAGACTGGGAAGGAAATAAATAAAATAGAGATTAAAAAACAATAGAATAAATCAATCAAACCAACAGCTGGTTCTTTGAAAGAGTAAACAAAATCAACAAACCTCTGGTAAGCCTCATGAAGAAGAAATGAGAGAGGATACAAATAAACAAAATAAGAAATGCAAATGGAGATGTTACAAGCAAAATTACACAAGTACAAAAAAAGAAGAAAAAAAAGGAAAGAGAGAGAACTCTATCAACAACAGTATGGCAACAAATTGGACCACCTAGAAGGAACGGACAAGTTTCCAGAAACATATAGTCCACCAAAACTGAATCAAGAAGAAATAGATCATTTAAACAGACTGATTACTAGAAGTAAAATGGAATCAGCAATTTAAAAACACCTCTCTGAAAACAAAAGTCCAGGATCAGATAGCTTGACTGGGGAATTCTTCCAAACATACAAGGAAGAACTCATACATGACCTTCTCAGACTCTTTCAAAAGATTGAAAGGAGGGACACTCCCAAATTCATTCTATGAAGCCACCATCACCCTGCTACTGAAACCAGACTAAGAAAGTAACAAAAAAGAAAATTACAGGCCAATATCTTTGATGAATATAGATGCAAAAGTTCTCAACAAAATATTAGCAAACAAAATCCATCAATACCTGAAAAAGATTGTACACTATGATCAATTTGCATTCATCTCAGTTACACAGGATGATTCAAGATATGCAAATCAATCAATGTCATACACCACATCAACAAAAGAAAGGACAGAAATTATATGATCATCTCAATAGATGCAGAAAAAGCATTTGGTAAAATTCAACACCCATTAATGATAACAACTCTTACCAAAGTGCATATAGTGGGAACATACCTCACCATAATGAAAGCTATTTATGACAGACCACAGCAAACACAATACTCAGTGGTAAAAAGTTGAAAGCCTTCACACTAAAGTCTGGAACAAGACAAGGATGCCTACTCTAACCACTTCTATTCAACATAGTCTTGGCAGTCCTAGCCACAGCAATCAGACAAGAAAAAGAAAGAAAAGGGATCCAAATTGGAAGAGAAGAGGTAAAATTGTCACAATATGTGGATGACAAGATATTATATATAGAAAACTCTGAAGGTTCCACACAAAAACTACTAGAACTGATAAAAGGATACAGCAAGCAAGCAGGATACATGATTAACATACAAAAACGTGTTGCCTTTCTGTAGACTAACAATGAGATATCAGAAAAAGAAAGTAAAGAATCCCTTTTCAAATTGCATCAAAAAATAAAATGAGTATGTCATTTTAGTAATACATCTGACCAAGGAGGTGAAAGTCTTATACGTGGAGAATTACAAAACATTGATTAAGCAATTTAAAGATTATTTAAATAAAAGGGATCTTATGCTCTTGCTTGGGAAGAATCAATGTTGTTAAAATGGCCATACAACCCAAAGCACTCTACAAATTTCATGTAATTCCTATCAAATTACTCAGGATATTTTACAGAATTAGAACAATAATCCAAAAATTTATATGGAATCACAAAAGACTCGGAATTCCTAATGCAATACCAAAGAAAAAGAACGAAGTGGAGGAATGACCCTTGCAGATGTTGGACAATGCTACAGAGCTACAGTAAACAAAACAGCATGGTTTTGGCACAAAAACAGGCGTATGGACCAATGGAAAAGAATAGAGAGCCCAGCAATAAAAACACATACCTCTGGTCAATTCATCTTTGACAAAGTGACAAGAATATACAGTGGAGAAAAGACAATCTCTTCAGCAAAAGCAATCTCCTCAGTGTTGGGAAAACTGGACAGCAGCATATAGATCAATAAAGTTAGAACACTCCTTCCCACCATACACAAAAATAAACTCAAAATGGCTTAAACACTTAAACACAAGACAAGACACTATAAACTTCCTAGAAGAAAACATAGGCAAAACATTTTCTGACATTAATCTTAGCAGTGTTCTTCTAGGGTAGTCTACCCAGGCAATACAAATAAAAGCAAAAATAAACAAATGGGACCTAATTAAACTTACAAGGTCTTGCACAGGAAAGGAAACCATAAGCAAAAGAAAACAACAAACAAATGGAAGAAAATATTTGCAAAAAAGGCAACTGACAAGGGCTGAATTTCCAGAATATATAAACAGCTTGTACAACTGAATAACTGAATAAAAAAAAATCCAATGCACAAATGGGCAAAGACCTCAACAAGTAATACTCCAGTGAAGACATACAAATGGCCAATAGGCACATGAATAATGTTCAGTATCAGACAAATGTAATTATCAGACAAATTCAAATCAAAACTACAATGATGTATAACCTCACACCAGTCAGAAAGGCCATCATCAAATAGTCTACAAATAATAAATGCTGGGGAGGGTGTGGAGAAAAGGGAACCCTCCTACACTGTTGGTAGGAATGAATTTTTATGCTGCCATTATGGAAAACCGTATGGAGATTGCTCAAAAAGTAAAAATAGACTTACCATATAATCCGGCAATCCCACTGCTGGGCATATATCTGGAGGGAACTCTAATTCCAAAATATACATGTGCCCCATGTTCCTATCAGCTCTATCTACAATACCCAAGACATGGAAACAACCTAAATGTCCATCAACAAATGACTGGATAAGGAAATTGTGGTATGTATATGTGTATGTGTGTGTGTGTTTGTGTGTGTGTATACACACACACACACATATACATAGACACATACACATATACATACTATGGAATAATGCTCAACCATAAAATAGAATGAAATAATGCAGCAACATGGTGGACCCTGAGATTTCATTCTAATTGAAGTACTCCAGAAAGGGAAAGAATAGTACCATATGATAGGACTTTTATATGGAATATTTTAAAAAAAGAAACAAATGAACTTACTTCTAAAACTGAAAGAGACTAACAGACACAGAAAACAAAGAAGGTTACCGGGGGAATTGGGGGTGGGAAGGGATAAATTGGGAGTTCAAGATTTACAGATACTACCTACTATATATAAAATAGATAAATCACAGTTTGTTTGTTTTTTTACTGTACTGTACATGGCACCATATTCGATATCTTGTTGTAACCTTTTAGGAAAAAGAATATTAAAAGGAATATCTGTATGTTTATGTTTGCCTGAAATATTATGCTGTAACCAGAAATTGAAACAGCACTAACTCAAAAGAAATTGAAAACTAAAATTAGTTCAGATGTACACAGGAAGTCCAGGATAGGAAGGCCACTTTGTAGCATAAAATCACCCAAAGATCCCAGTTCCTTCTATCTTGTTGTTCTCGCCTTGCAACATCTTGTATGAGTTCCATTTTCTTGAAGGGAGAAAGGGGCAGGTGGTGAGAAGCACCTTCCAATTAAGGACATGACTCAGTAGATGCACACATCCCCACTGCTCACGTCTCACTGGCCCCACCTGGAGGAGCTGGGCAATGTGGCCTTTGACTGGGAAGCCATGTGGCCAGCTAACATAGAGGGAGCTCCACCACTCAGAAGAAGAGAAAATATCTTCATGCTTTCATTTAAGGATGAGACATGCAGAGACAGGTAGAAAGAGCCCAACTTTACCCACTAGCTATATAGTATACTGCTCCTACATATAACGTAGCAATGTCAGAAGGTACCTGGCAGCTGTGAAGCACTCCATGAAAACCTGTTGGAGTGAACTTGAATTTGATTTCCACAGACTGTTCTCAGAAACTTAGCAGAACCCCAAGAACTACCTGTGAGACCATGAATCTTAGCAGGAACTGACGGGCCCAGGGGATTGGTGAAGCCCTGAAAGTTCATGTCTGCATAACTGTGTTCATGAGTACAGGATTTTCCTGGAGAGCAGAGCCCTGACACACATTAGATTTTCAAGGATTCTATGATTCAAAGAGAGTAAGAACCCCTTTTATGAAGTTTTATTCTGTATATACTTAGGTTTCCTTTTTCACCTTATTGGAAAGAAATACTTTTTAACTATAAAAGCATCAAATACTTTGAGACAACATTTTAAAATATAAATTATTGAATTAGAGAGAGAATCTTAGCCTTTCTTGTGTGCAGCCTGCATTCCTCCCTCCCCCACACACTCTCTGCTCAGCACTGGTGAGTGTTCAGGGGACAGACTGTCTGACCTACTGCCAGTGGGAGTAAGAATTGATACCCTCTTCCTTTTTAGCTTTTCTTTTTGTGTGTCCTTGCTTTGTTGATTTTTCAGATTCAGAGCTTAGAGTAACAGGAATCTCCTACAACTTTATATCTTGTGTTTCAGTCTCTTGTCTCACTGAGTCACCAGGTCAAATATTTTTTTTTATTCTACACATTTATTTCCTCCACTTTATTACTTAACGACTGAATCCTACATTTGGAATTTTTATCCTTCATATTAAATTTCCTGTCTATTAATTTTATTTGCCCTTTATAGCTCCTGACTACTTTTCTATTTATTTTTCTGTTTTTTATGATTTAAGCCTGTTTTAGCTTCCTGAACCATCTTGTTTTTAACTTCTTTTGTTCCCTTGCACTCTCTCTCTCTTTTTTACACTGTGTTCTTTTTTGTTATACATTGAAATTTATTCTCTACCTTACAAAGCCTTCCCAGATGACTGTGGCTCCTACATTTACCTCCATGTAAAGCAATTGGCCCCATGACTGGAGGGTGTACTTAAGAATTGTCAGACATCACTGTATTTAATACAAAGTGATCACACTGTAAACATGTTTGATCCAGTTCTGTTGGACTAGAAATATGCATGGGCAGAGGCTGGCAAAGATGGAACTGTGAGTATGTTCCTTTCAAGAAATTCTAATTGAAGGCTGAGTCCCTTCCAAGAACAAGCTGAGATTCCAGGTTGTATACATTGTCAGATAGGAGTCATTTAGCTTAACCTGACATTTTCAGCAGTTCCCAAAAACATCTTTACTGTACATTCTTTATTCATCAAGAAGTCACTTTCATAAATCCCTAGAGTTCATCCAGGCATTTACAAAGATGAAGTAAAAAGCTACCGATTCCCATTCCTGCCATTTCTTGAACAGAGGCATGTACATCAGAGACAGACAAGCTTAAGATGGAATCTTGGCTCTGCCCTTTCTATCAAAATGGGACAACTCTGCTAGTGATGAACAAACATTGGTAGAAAACTCTGGACCAAAAGGACCATGGAAGAATTGAGTTTCGAGTTGGTCTTTAATATGGGAGCAGGGTGGTGGAATAAGACTAAATCCACAACATTTGCTCCAATGGGGTGATGAGCTGCAGGGAGCTTGGGGTGACATGGGGGAGCATAAGTGGATGGCAGGTGGGGAGGAGGGTCCCCAGACATCTGGAGGAAATGAGCCCTTTTGTTTGACACCATGGCCTGCAGCTGGACACAGCCCTGCACACAGGAGGCAGGGACAGGGTCTACTTAGATTTCTCTCTTGAGGAAACATGTCAGGGAAGACTTTGATTAATGACCATTGACTGCCATTCAAGATATGTGAGCACATACCTGCTCATTTGTGTGGAGTCAGGACACACCTACACACTTTCCCATCCTATTCCTCTTTCTCTCCGAGGCCCCTCACTCTGATTCTCAGTTTCACTCTCTCATTCCACTAAACTCCAAGGTTCTAGCGCCATCTCAGGTTCACATCTTTGTCCTTATATCTTATGTAATGCTTGCCAATTGCCCTCCAACACCCAAAGCTCTCTCACCTTGGCTACATTACTTTAGGTGTGACTCATTTTCCTTTCCTGAAAGGCAAAGAAAATCATTCCTTCTGTAGGGTGGTTGTGAAGTTAAATGAGATAAAATGTGAAGGTGCTTAACGTGGCACCCAGGAGATGTGGGTGACTGACCATGAATGCCTTTCTCCAGCTCATCATCCCCGTGCTCTCAACCTCTCTTTGAAGATGACTGTATAAAGTCATGCACACTTGCACACGGATCCCATTCATTCCCCAGAGGCTGGAGTGGCTTTCTGCCAGGTTCCAGGAATCAAAGTTCCTTTCAAATTCCTGCCTTCCTTGTTCCTTGTAGAACACTTTGGGGAAGAATAACTTTCCCCTTTATAACTGGACTGCTGAGGCCCAAAATAAATAAAGGAACTTTCCCAAGAACTCACACCAGTAAACCATGGGGTTAAGATGTGTCTCCAGAGCTAGTGTGCTCTTCTCCACACCTGACCCCAGCCCGTGTTGTTGGAGGGGACTTTCTCCTCTGGTTAAACAGATATGATTTGCTAGTAAGTCCAGGCTTGCTAGACCAGACACTCATTAAAATGTCTCAGCCTTCCCTGGTGAGTCACATGTACTGAGTCTCTCCCTTCACTAGCCTCTAAGATGCTTGAGGTTAGAGAATTTGCTTATTTTATTATAGTTGTATCTTTGTGACTGGTCCTTAGGACACATGGTACACGCTCACTCAGTTCAAGTAGGCTGAACACATGAATGAATGATTGTAAGGAAACTTTATGTCCTGTGGTGAATCAAACCCAAATACAGTTGAGAGGGGGGAAAATGGAAAAAGTTAGAAACATTCCCTTCAGACCAAGGTGTGCACGTGTGTGCACACACACACACACACACACGCATGCAGCCTCCCTTCAATACAAACTGTACAGACACCCTCATTACTGGACACACAGATGTGCATATTCAGCTGTGACTGTTTTACTCTTTTCCAGTTCGTGAAGAAGTATGGGAATGTTCTTAGGCTGGAATTCGGTGATTTGTCTTCGGTTGTCATAACTGGATTGCCCTTAATCAAAGAAGTCCTTGTCCACCAGGGCGAAAACTTTGTGAACCGCCCCAAAGCCCCTTTCACAGAACGTCTCTTTATGAACAAAGGTAAGTGCCTGGACTAATGTGATGTATATGTTGGATACTCCTGTCGTCTGTGACAGATGCCTTGGTGACTTAATGCTCCAACACTCCCAGGGTCCAGGCCCATCATAAAGTTCCTGCCCCTGAAGGAAGCTGAGTGCCTGCATTCCCCACTGAAGGCCAGTCCTCTAGGACCCTGGCCGGGTCAACCCCAATGTCAGGGATTTGGGAGAAGCTGTGTCACCTGCATGAAGTCACTCTGGGAGCTTTGATAAATCAGTGTCCTCCTCACTCAATGATGTGATATGTTTTATAAGGAGAGAAAACCATGCGTTCTTGGTGGCTGTTTCTGCTTTCCCATTGACATCTCTTCCCCTAGGAAATGGATGTGGATCATTTACTTTCTGCTGAGTATGTGATACCTCGGTGCCTCTAGTTTCTTTTCCTTTAATATTGAGGTTGTGCCTCACAACATATCTCTAGCCTTTGGGTCTGTATTAGAACAGTTTGGCATGAATACTTAAAATGATCATTAAATAAACTTACACATTGAAAATTCTACATGAAAAATTCAAATACTTTATTCTAACAAAGCACCCATCTTTTAGGTGCTTCTCAATTATTCTTTGAAATATTGTACCCATTACCTCTACATCCATTCACTCTTATTTGTAATCTGCCCTGTGACACCTGGTGGCAGACACGACTGATGTAACAGTGAGTAGGACAAAAAAAAATCCTTGCCATCATGTAACCTACATTCTATTCAGAAATACAGTATCAATTAGTCTAATAATTTAAAGCCTTAGTGTTTGAAGTGCACCTGCACTTACTAGGGGTATATCATCTAGTCCTGAGGTTCAAAAAGGCTAATGTATGTAAGTGACAGTTAATTTAGGAAACTGAGGAAGCAACAAGGCAGAGGGAATAGAATACGAAAAGTCTCTGAGGAGGGAAGGAGGGAAGGAGGGAGGTGAACTTGAGGAACTGAAAGGGGGCCAGTGTGGCAGAGCATGGATTAAATGGAGGTGAAGCTGCTGAGTTTGGCCAGGATCCTTCAGGCATGTTCTTGTTAAGGATGCTGCTTTTATCTGAACAACAATGGAAACTCTCAGATGGTTTAAGCAGAGAAAGGAGTCATCATGTTTACAAAGTGAAATTGAAGACTAATCTAGGCTGTAATGTCAAGAATACAATAAAGAGATAAAGAGACCATTGCAGCATTTTTGGTTAGAGAAGCTGGGAGCTTGGACTACAGTAGATTAGACCAGGATAGTGGCTGTGAAGTTACATGGATTTAAGAACTTCAGGAGGTAAATCCAGTAAGACATGATGACCTAATGGGGAGAGGATGAGGTATTGAGGTGGACACCCAAGTGGGTGATAAAGAGAAGAAGGAACATTTGGGGAAAGACAAGGTGTGGGCTGGCTGGGGTGGGGTGTTGTGTGGAGCAAATGAGGAATTGAGTCATGGACATGCTGAGTTTGAAATCCTTTAAGTCAGCAGAGTCAAGCAGACAACTGTATGCACGCCTCGAGCTGAGAGTCAGACATAGATATTCACTATCAGTAGATGTCATTAAAATTCTAGGAGTTAATGAGTTTTGCTCAGAAATGGAGGATAGGGTAGGAAGACAAGAGGCTGGAAGATCATGAATCTTGAAGAACTGCATCATTTTGAAATTCGATAGAAGTAGATGAATTAACCAAAATATGGTAAGTTCCCTGTGGTCATAGAATTAGGAGGAAAATTTGGAGAGTCAGGTGTCCTGAGCACCACTGGAAGAGAGTGTTTCAAGAGAGAAGTGTCTCAAGCTGCTGATGTATCCAGATGAGGTTGAAAGGGATCCTAGATTTGACAGGAGGGAGGGACATTTCATGGAGAGGGTGGAGGCCAGAGCCAGGCATTAAAAGGGATTGAAGCGTGCTCTGGACACTTCTGAAAGAGGTGTGACCTCACCTGTGTTATGAAACGAATGATAGTCTACTGAACACAGCAGATGGT
Source organism: Camelus bactrianus (assembly GCF_048773025.1). Classification (NCBI taxonomy): domain Eukaryota; kingdom Metazoa; phylum Chordata; class Mammalia; order Artiodactyla; family Camelidae; genus Camelus; species Camelus bactrianus. Next base: position 35,577,391 of record NC_133551.1, read on the forward strand.
GTATTTTTCCCATTTGCTGTGCTGTTGTTTTTGCATAGACTGTTCACTCTTACTTAATTTCTTGAGTGATTCATTTATCGCTTAAGATCTAGCTTGGCATAAAGCCTTGCCTCCTTATGAGTAAGGATTTTGTCTAATCAATATGTGCATTCTTAGTATGTAGCACAACAAATATTAAACTGTACTTAGGTGATAAGTAATCAGAGCATTGGCTTCAGAGTCAGGCAGCCTGAATTTGAAAGCCTGTTCTCCTAGTTACTAACTCTGTGACCTTGCAGAGATTACTTATATCCCTTGTGTGTCTTTTCTCTCATAAATCAGATTGGTGGTGGGATGTTGACAGTAATGTTAGTACCTAGCTCAGAGAGGGTCTGTGAGTACTACATTACATAATGCATTAAAAATACAAATGTGTTCCGGCATTGCAAGCAAGCAGTACATACTAGTCATTATACCCACTGGTTTGGAATTATTTCTCTGAATAGTTTTCAAGTGCCTTTTGCCCTTCTCCTTCCTTCCATCTGATACACATCCCAATGGAATTTATTGGCTCTCTTTTCATAATGTTGGCTCTCTTTTTCCCAGGATTGATCATGTCCAATGGCCAGGAATGGAAGGAGCAAAGAAGGTTTGCCCTGATGACACTGAGGAACTTTGGTTTAGGAAAGAAGAGCTTAGAGGAACGCATTCAGGAAGAGGCCCGCTACCTCACCCAGGCAGTAGGAGAGGAGGCTGGTGAGTGTGTCATAGGACAGGTGCAGGAGACTGAGGCTCATTCCTTCACCGACCAGATGCTTAATAAGTGGCCACGTGCCTGCCTGTGCCCAGCACTGTGTAGGGCCCTGAGGGGTTAACAGTGAACAACTAACCTTGACCTGCCCTCATGGAGCTGGAGAATTAGACACAAGAAGATGGATATAGAACACATTGATTTAAATCCTGGTGGTCAGTTTGAATTCCCAGCATTGACCGAGTACTTGCTGTAGGTCAGACCCTGTGGAGGGTGCTGGGGCCAGTATCAGAGGTGGTTCTGTTCTCAGTGTGTCGTGTGTCATGTAGGGTACACCCTCAGAGGAAATGGAAAGACACAATTCTGAAGGATCCATCTCTTCCTCTCCCTCCAGGACAGCCTTTCGACCCAAACTTGAAAATCAAGAATGCGGTATCCAATATTATCTGCTCCATCACATTTGGGGGGCGTTTTGACTACCAGGATGATCAGTTCCAGGAGTTGCTGAGGCTGTTGGACGAGTTCATGAGTCTGCAGACATCAATATGCTGCCAGGTGAGACGTTCTCACTTCCTACCTTAGATAAAGATACTGGGTTGATGTCAGAAACAGATTTTGTCTTTTTAAGCTAATGCACAGCCTTTTAAAATTGCCTTTAACACAAAATGTTTGAAATCAATCTGTTGTATTTATTTATTTAGATAAAATTGTTTAAATTTACTATAGACAAAAATGTTATTAACATTCATTTAAAGTACAAATTTCATATGACCTACTCCTATGCACCCACGTTGTTTTCTTAAAAAAGCACAGTGTCCCAATAGCCTTTGAGCCCCTCCTGTCCATGTTCTTCCCTAAACCCCCACCCCATCCTCCCTCAGAAGCTCCCTTCTGTGACTGGTGCTCCCTGTCCACACGGATTTGATTCATATATTAGATGCTCTTGTTTTTAAATTCTGCTTAGTTGTCTATCGTGTGACTATGCCACTGTTTATTACTCGATTCTGTACTGATGGGTGCTTGGGTGACTTCCAGTCTGAGGATGTTAGGACTAAACCTGCCGTGAACATTGTTTAGTTCATGTGTACACATCTTCCCATTTCTCTTACATTTATACCTGGATGTAAAAAGTTGTCCCAGATGGCTGCACTACTTACATGCCCATCGACTCTTGATATGGTCAATCATCCAGTTTTGTCAGGTATTGATGTAGGGGGTTCAAACGTCGCCCCTTCCTTGATGGGCCCTGCCCTCCTCGTCTGTACTGCTAGGCCTGTGATTCTGTCAGTAACTCTGCTCAGCTTCTTGGTCTCTCAGCCTCTTTTCTGGATTTGAAAGACAGTTTGAGGGAAAATAAATCCTAAATGTTGCCTCTCTGGTGTCTAGAAGGGGGTTTGTTTTATTTATTAATGACAAGCATCTTTTCATGGAGCTTTGGACCCATCACACCAAACGTGATAAAGCAGTTCCTATGATTCCTGGCACATTAAAGGGGACTAATGAATGTGAGCTATAGTGATTATTGTCAATATTATTTTTGCATAATATTCCACTTCTGTCTTCTAATCAAGGTAGTCCCTGATTGAATAACTCCCTATTCTCACTTGTAATCAAGGTAGTCCCCCATTCAGTAATTCCATTTCTTACTTCTTAAGACAGAGCCAAGGAAGTCATTAGAGTTCAGTGGGTACCCAGCTAGGATGTGAAATTCCCAGGAGGGTAGGATGGGGCAGCAGGGCAGGGGTAGAAGGATTTCTTAGAGACACAGAAGAGACCAGGCACATTGATGGACAACTAGATGCACATTATCTCTGCTGATTTTTTATAACAGTTCTTTAAAGATAAAATGAAGCGTCTTGATGTGTGCAAGCAGGTAAGGGAGTATGTAAGCAAATCCACACAGTGTCCACTACTCTGTGTTAAGTGGGCGTGGAATCTCATGTCATTAGTCAGAAAGTAACCCTCAAGTCTGACTGGCAGACAGATAAAGTAGCAACAGATCAAAACATATTACTATTATCAAAGAGTATTATACCTAAAAAGCAGGAGAGCTAAAAGTCAAACTTGTGCCTGTTCATTTTAAATCTGGCCCACTTTCCAGTATGTTATACTATCTCTTTTACCAGATATTATTAGAGAAAATATCTTCAAAAACCACTTAATTTCAGTATAAAATGTCTTACAACACGGAAATTACATCAGAGTTTGGATAGGCAAATAAATATATATATGTTTTTAACATAGATAAATACAGAGATACATGACAGATAGACATGTTTTACCCAAACACACACACACACACAAAATATATATATAAATACACAAATATACCTATACATGTACACGCATGCGTGCACACACACACATACAACACAACTAGTGATAATTGCCAAGAAGTAAAATAAAACGAAATAAGGGAATGGAAGGAGGGTGCAGAAGTTCTGCTAATTATAGGATGATTAGGTAAGACAGGTCCAAGCAGATGACCTTTGAGCAGCACCTTAATAAAGGAAGAAGCTGGAGTTGTGCAGATTTCAGAGGAAGACCATTCCAGGTGGAAGGTACAGCAAATACAAGGACCTAAACAAGAACATCCTGGGTGTTATCACAGCCGACAATAGAGCTGCACTTTAAAGAGTAAGAGAGAGGAAGATGGCAGGGAGGGTAGTAGGGGAGGAGACAGGGGTGTGAGGGGCCAGCTCTTGGAGAGCTATTGGCCAGGAAAATGAGGTTGAATTTTTTTCTAAATGTAATGGAAGGTAACTGGAGGATTGAGAGCCAGAAAGTGAAATGATCAGTTAAACTGTTAAATGACCCCCCTGGGAGCTGAGCTGAATGGGGTGAAGGATGGAATCAGAAAACCTGTTGGAGGCTCTTACAGCATCCAGGTAGGAAATGCTGGTGGATTGTACAAGGATTACAAAGCAGATGGGTGGTGATGAGCCATCTGACACTGGTTTTATTGTGGATGGAGCGCTGACATGCTTGGCCAGAGGGTAAGAATTGGGTTGAGAGACTAAAAAACTGGAGGGTGACCCAAGGCTTAAGTCTAAACAGAGAAAAGAGAAAAAGCAGATGGTTTCATGTCTTAAAAAGTGGAAAACTGGCACCATCTTGTCTCCATAAATTTTTTTCCTTAATCAGCTCTATGATGTCTTTCCACGGATAATGAACATTCTCCCTGGACCCCACCAAAGGCTCTTTAGTAACTGGGAGAAACTGAAAATGTTTGTTGCCCATGTGATTGAAAACCACAAGAGAGACTGGAATCCTGCTGAAGCAAGAGACTTCATTGATGCTTACCTCCAGGAAATAGAGAAGGTGAGGAATCCAGACTTGTTTCCTGAGTTTTGTTAATAAAGAACAGTTGAGGGGATTCAAGTGTCTAATTGCTGCTATAACAAATTACCACAAACTTAAAAGATCACAGTTTATTGTCTTATAGTTTGAAACATCACAAGTCTGAAACCGACTTCACTGGGCCAATGTCAGGGTCATACAGGGCTGGCTTCTTCTGGAGGCTCAGGGGAAAATCTATTTTCTTGACTTTTCCAGCCTGTAGGGGCTGCCTGTACCCCTTGATTAATGGCCCCTTCCTCCGTCTTCAGAGTCATCAGTGTAGCACCTTCTCTGCCAACAATGTTACATCTCCTTCTTATGATCTTCTTGCTCCCCTCTTAAAAAGATTACCATGAATATATTGGGCCCCATGGGATGATCCAGGATCATCTTCCCATATCAATATCTTTACCATAATCATACCTACAAAGTCTCTTCTGCTACATAAGCTACCATCCGTGGGTTCCAGAAATCAGGTCATGGACATCTAAGTGGGTCTTTATTCAGCCCAGCACAGAGGAGTAAATTAGAGGCAGTGTTTCAGACAGTGGAGGAATATCATTAACTCAGAATTGATGAAACAATTAGAAATGTAGAAGTCAATTATACTCAATTAGAAAAAAGAAATTCATTCAAAAATTGATAAATTAAACATTTAAAAAGCTTAAAGAAATATAGAAGTTTAACAGTAATTAGGTCGACGCCTTTGAAACCTGAAATACTGCCAAGTCATAATGTGTTCTTGACCTTCTACCCATCTCTAAAGGAAGTACACACAAAAGGAGAAATAGGTATAGTTTCATTATAGTTGGACCAATGCCCAGCTTCCAACCACTTCCCTCAGCCCCCCAGGTCAGAACACAAGTAAAGCTGAGTCTGATGCCAGAGTTCAGACTCAAGTGGGAGGGACTTTCCCTTCCTCCCTTGTCCCCGTGTCATCCACTTCCCTACATTATAGGAAAGAAAGAGGAAAAAGCCAAGTTGGATGTATAGCCTTTCATGTGGTATCCCTTCTGGTTAATACACATCACTGCATCCCTGTCATCATCTATGAATCATCGGATTATTTTTTCCTCTCCTGGAGTTGACAGAGTGGTGGATTTCCTTCCATCTCCTCTCTTATTTCTTCTTATTGGCACAGCATTCCTGGAAGCATTGGTTCTCCTCAGAGGAGGAGACTTCACCTGCTGTAAGGTGTGCAGGTGTGGGACCACGCACAGAGGAATGTTGACAAAGTGAAGCCTCTGGAGGAAGATGGTAAAGATGCTGGAGAACCATGAGGAAATGTTGTTGGAATCAGAGACATTTAACCTAGAAATGCAAAGACTAATGGGAAAAAATGAGAATTGTACTTTAGAGAAATTCAGTTCTTTGTTTCTGGTATCAGTACAGACACTTGTTGAGTGATTTCTGTGTGCCCTTTGTGTCTCACATAATTCATAATGCCATTGTAATGGGTGAGTGTTGTTAGTTCTGTTTTGGGAAGCAGGAAACTGAAGCACAGAGAGGTTTAGTAACTTGCTCAAGCTACACAGATAGTGAATGATGTGGCTAGTATTGGAGCCCCCGGCTGTTTTTCCAGTGTACTAACAGGTTCTTCCAAGTTATGGGCATAAAAAAAAAAAAATTAGTCATCTTGATTTTCATCCACCAAATGTAACAAAACATCCAGAACTAGGGCAGGAGGATGCTAATGACATTCCATCCTCCTGAGACGGCCAATTGGAAGTCATTTCTCCTGGGGGTCTCCTCTCCCACATCCTCTCCAGGATGAAGCCCCTGTTTGCTGTGACAGCCAAGAACTATCTGATTAAGCCAACAAACATTGTGTTTTCCAGCATAGAGGCGACGCTACTGCAAGTTTCAATGAAGAAAACCTCATCCACAGCACCCTGGACCTCTTCTTCGCTGGAACGGAGACAACTTCGACGACACTGCGCTGGGGTCTGCTCTACATGGCCCTGTACCCCGAAATCCAAGGTGAGCCCATCAGTGGGTGTGCCTGGGCCAGGTCAGGATGGTGCCTCCTGGAACACACTTCCCACGTTGGGTCCAGAGGACAGGTGGTAAGAGGAAGTGATGGTAGGACAGTCACAGCACCAAATAGAAGGGAGAACGGGCACATTCATCAGTTTTTCATTCAGAACTGTGATGGGTCCCTGTACTACAAACATAACAATGGGTCCCTGCCCTCAGGAAACTGCCAGTCTAGTGGGGAAAACATTGAAGTCCATGGACATCTTGGTGAGTTCCCAGAAAAAGTGACAGTCCATTCACATGTGAATCAATTTCTCTACATGGTAGACCACTAGCTATGCTTGAAGAATCTACTCAGATACAAACTCCACTCAGATGTTTCCCTGCTCTGTAGGAAACCAGCATCATTTCCTTCTTTGGTGATAACCACATGCACCTCCATCACTTTGCTTTTTGAGCGTTATTTACATATCTCCCCACAGGCTGTAGGTTATTGAAAGTTAGTGACTCTTACCATCATTTTTCTTTCTCTAGACCCCAGAACACTTTGGGCACATGGAGAATAAACACTGTTGGGATACAGGTTTTCAAACTGGGGTAATAGTTTATTAACACAACATAAAGTCAATTTAGTGGAATAAGACCATCTTATTTCCCTAAATTAAAGCAAATAGAAAAATCGGAGTGCTTCCAGTGTACTACAAATAAGTTTTTTTCATGAAATTTTTATTACTTTCCTTATATGTACATAAATGTATGTTGTATATGTGTGTATATTTTTATTCCTGTGTCCTGAGTCATGATGTACAATGTATTTGTAACTGTGAATCACAGGGTTTTGTTTTTTGTTTTAAGTTTAAAACCCACCTAATTAGGATATAGATTGGCTTCTTTATTAGAGATTCCAAAATAACAATGGCTTAAAATGACAGAAGTGGAAGCAACACAGGTTAATGGATAAATGAACGAACTGTGACACACAGTGGAATATTATTCAGCCTTAAAAAGGAAAAATCCTGACACATGCTTTGATATGAATGAACCCTGAGGACATGATGCCAAACTAATGCAATCAAAAAAGGACATATATTGTATGTTTCTATTTATAGGAGGTGTCAGGATTGGTTGAATTCATAGTAAGTGAAAGTAAAATGGTGAGTGTTAGAAGCTGGAGATGCGGAACATGAGGAGTTTTCACTGAGTGGATGCAAAGTTTCAATTTTGCAAGAAAAAAATGTTCTGGTGATTGGTTGTACAACAAACAACATGCATGTACTTAACATTATAAATCTGTACATATAAAAATGGTTATGAAGTTAAATTTTATATGTGTATTTTATCTTAATTTTTAAAATTTTCTAATGCTCTGTAAAAAAATATACTTTATTTTTCTCTCAAGTGAAATATCCTAAGCTGGATAGTGCAGAAGCCTTTGGGTTCCAAGCTCTGTCTAATATGTTGCTCTGTTGTGTCTAGAGTGATGCCCTTTTTGGCCATTGCAAAGATGCCTCACCAATAAGGCTGCATTTCGACCAATAGGAAGGGAAGGGAGAAGCAACCTTAACTTTAAGGGAATGTCCCCAGTGTTAAACATCCCTCGACATACATTCTTTATTCCAAAACTTAGGTCACAAGGGAATCTTGGAAATGGAGTTTTTAGCTGGGGAACCAGATATCCAGCTAATATTTCTATTACCCTAGAAAAAGAGAAAAACCTTTAGTGGAGCACAATTAGCGGGTTTTTCTAAATTTGTGTGACACTCCCCTAAATCAGTTGGTGTAAATTTCAAAACATCCTAAAGATGAAAGCAGATTTATCCTCACTAATAAGAAGAGGAAACTGAGTTTCAGTAACATGCAGCAGGAATACTGAGCAGCAAGAATTGCAACCAGATTTGTCTTAAACCAGTGCCCACTTTGCACTCAGGTACCTCCCTGAGAAGCTACCATCTACACAGCCTGCTATAACTCTAGCCATTTTGATCCTGGTTACTTCATTCCTTAGCTGAACCAGGCTCAAGGAGGGTAATGAATACTACAATAATAGGACTTCCTCTGCTTTTTCAGAAAAAGTTCAGGCTGAGATCGACAGGGTGCTTGGCCAATGGCAGCAGCCGAGCACGGCAGCTCGGGAGTCCATGCCCTACACCAACGCTGTCATTCACGAGGTGCAGAGAATGGGAGACATTGTCCCCCTGAACGTGCCCAGGGAGGTGACAGTGGACACCACGCTGGCTGGATACCACCTGCCCAAGGTAATGAGGGCCTCCCTCGTGGCCTCAGATCTCCATGCTCACCTTTTTAAATGGTGGGACTCTCAACTGGGAAAGTGACTTGGATTTTTGTCCTAGAGGATCACTTAAATGAGGACAGAGATACTACACTCATGCTAGTTTCTTTCTTCCATGTGTTGTCTTTAGAACATCAGTTCGGCCAGATGATAATAGATGTTGTGGAGAAGAAGGGGGTTCCTAGGTCAAATGTGTGTAGGCAAAGCCTGGCTTTCTTCGCTGTGAGATTTCTCAGTGTTTTGACTATGTGATGTGCACTGAGATTCTTTGTAGGGAGACAGCAAGCAGCGGTTCTCAGTCAGACTTTAACACGAGGTCCTTTCTTTGCCTTGGTAGAGCTTCTCACAGGACTAGGAACCTCCCAGACTAACTTTGGAAAATTTGGCTTCACAATCTTGTGGTTACAGAATACTGAAACATAAATGGACATTTGAGACCATGTGAACCAACGTCACGTTCATGATGGTGTTTCTAGCATAATATCCACACAGGTATTTTTCCAGCTTTGCCCTACAACCCTGTGATGGAACTATCATCTCACAAGGGAAACCAAGCCAAGTGTGTTCCCTGTTAAATATCAGAAAAGAGAGAAAGGAACTGATGCTCATTAAGCAGCAATGATGTACCATGGACTGTATGGGTTCCTTCAAAATGTCTACATCAGTGCTCAGAATGATTCCATTGATCCCATTTTAAAAATTTGGAGTTGAGGCTCAAGAGAGTGAATAAGTTTGCCTAAGATGTCTGAACTACAATGTGAGTTCCAAAAACAGACATGTACTGATTCCCAGGTCATTTTTTTTTTTTTGTACTCAACCATGTCCTCTGCACAGAAGTTGATTTACTTTGACTTTAAGAGTCTCCCTGCAGTTGTCCTCAGTTGGTCCCTCCCTGTCATCACAAAGGATACTGTTCTTCCTCTTCCCCACTCTTAGGATATGGGTAGATCGCTCTCCTGTTCCCCCTAGAGTTGCACTTGCAACTACACATTTAAACTTCCTTTGCTTTCTTGCCACCTTTGGATGCCTTCTAGGTTCTCTAAGTCCCTCTGTGTATGTCTTAGCTGGGGACGATCTCAAGAGGTAGAACCAGAGGATCTTACCCATGGGACACCCCTGGGTCACTGTCCCTGCAGAGCCAGGAAAAGCAGCTGTTCCTGAGGGCATTGCCTTTCCTGTTTTCCTCCTGATGGACAATCCTGTGGGAGGAGACTAGGGTCTAGATTATTTCACAGGTGCTCTTTGCATTTTTATAGTGATTCATTTAGCTCCATAGATTGGGCTCAAGTCTTGTTCTACTCTGATTTTTAAAGTCTGCTTGAAAAATCATCCTGAGAACGTTGCCATGTCATTGACTGTGTGTTGTAGAGCCTCCGAGACAGAGCTTTGAAGTCAAATGTCCTGGTTCAAATCATGGTTCTACCTCCTCCCACCCTGTGACTCTAGGCACCTTATTTAACTTCCTGAGTTTCAATTTCTTTATTTGTGAAAATTAATTTAAACCTACCTAACAGGTGGAGGTAAAGTGAGGTCATCCATGTAAACTGATTAACGTAGTGAATAGTAAAAAGCTCCAAATAGCAGTCTTTGTTCTTTCTTATTTTTTCTTTTTTTTGTTTATTTTTTTATTGAGTTATAGTCATTTTACAATGTTGTGTCAAATTCCAGTGTAGAGCACAATTTTTCAGTTATACATGAACATACATATATTCATTGTCACTTTTTTTGGATGTGAGCTACTGTAAGATCTTATATATATTTCCCTGTGCGATACAGTATAATCTTGTTTATCTATTCTACATTTTGAAATCCCAGTCTTATATGCGAAAATCATGATAACTGCCCAGCTGAAAAAAGTCACTGGTTTCTCTAAAGATGCAGGCTGACTGGAATGGGGAGTGAGAGCAGGAGTGGGCAGAGATGGTTTCCAAAAGGCAGTGATGAGGATTAAAGGACGAGTAAGAGTTAACTCAGTGGCAAAGTGGGGAGGGAAGTCATTCCAGGGAAGACTAACAGCTTTTAAAAGCAGGGAAATGAGTGGGGACATGTGATGACTTTGAGAAACTGCAAGGAGCTCCCTGCAGCGGGAGTGCAGGCAGAGGGAGGGGCGCAGACAAGGGCAGGTGATGCATCCTTCATCTAGGAGTGACAGGGAGCTATTGAGGGTGTCTGTCAAGTTCCAGGTGTGCTGGGTGGATGGGTGTGACATGAAAAATTCCTGTTTAAAGCTAACTCTGCTTTCAGCATGAAGAGCACAAGGTAAGGGGAAAGGGAGGGTATGGGTATAGTTAGACAGCTATTTAGGGAGGCAAGAGGGTAGCCTGGACCAGGGTGGAAGAGGTGGACCTAAAATGGAGGAGACAGAATCAAGAGGAATTTAAAGTAAACTTGACCAGCCATGTTGAAGGATTGGATGAAGGCAGAATGAGGGAAAGGGAGGTATTAAGGGGGACTCCTGAGGTTCTTGCTATGTACGTGGAAGGATAGTGGTTCCTTCACAGGGCGACCTGATTCTCTTATTCAACCTTCTGTGGAATGACCTAGACATTGGAGGGGAGAGAACGGAAGAAACAAAGATACATGAGGCATTTTTACCTTGAAAGAGCTGCCATAGCCATCGTTTCATGGAGCAGCTGGGTTGGTTTGGGGACAATATTGACTGGCCAGCTGTCACATTATTCTCTCATTGATGCACACATGTTCCCTCCCAAGTCCTGCACTGACATGTCCCTGGAGAGATCCATTTGGCAGTCATGAGTGGTTCCATTTCCCTGGTAAAATTCCCAGCAGACAGTTATACCAATCATTGTAATCTGTCCCCTGGCTGCCGTCTGCACAGGTGTGTTGTGTGGATCAAGCCTTGCCTGAGTCTTTGCTGACTTTTGTAGGGAATCATGGTCCTGAGCAACCTGACTGCACTGCACACGGACCCCACAGTGTGGGCCACCCCAGACACGTTCAATCCGGAGCACTTTCTGGAGAATGGACAGTTTAAGAAAAGGGAAGCTTTTCTGCCTTTCTCAGCAGGTGAGATGTAATAAATACAAGTGTGGCGACCCAGAGTCCCTCTCTCAGCCCTTCTCTACTCTCCCTCGTGGGCTCTGCTCTTGTAGGAATGTCCTTGGAAAGCCCTGCCCATCCTGACTCCCTGTTGATGTTGCTGCACCTCTGGGTTCCCTGGGTGGGGCATCACCAGGACTCAGGCCCTTACTTCCTAAATCCTGGTTTGACTCTGATGCAGATTTGACCTTCACGTTGTTCTGTCGCAAGAGCACTGGGAGCAGAAGCTCAGACCCTGCTTGTTGTCCACAAAGCAGACTGGACACTTGCCATCATTTTGAAGTTCTTCAGTATTTCAAGTTCTTTTTAAGGGCCACCCACTCACACAGAACTAGATCCAATTTCTAAGAATGGAGTGGGAAAGGGCAGGAAAGGGGCGGTGTCCTCTTCCTTATGGACTATAGAAGGTGCAGGCGTAACTAGGTGGGATTCTACTCTATAAATGCTCCCCGAAGACATCATTTACCTTTTTAAATTCTAATTTGGTAAACAAGTTTACACTGTACACAACTTGAAAGACAAGAAGTAGGATGCAGTTAAAACTCTCATGTTTCCAAGGCAGCCAGATCCAGAAGGGGGTTTAACTCAGAACATTGTAAGATGAGTGGGAAAAGTTCTTAGCATATTTCAGGTATTGAGTTATGTATGTTGCAGAGATGGTTTCAAGTAAATTCCCAGTTCCTTAGTTGTAGAAATATTTCCTGGGCACCTACTGTGTGTCAAGCATTCAGACTTGAGGATAAGATAATGAATGAAGTGGAAAATAGAATCTCTCTCATACAGTATAATGTTGTAGTGTAACCTTACAAGGTTCAACTTCCTGTCACCACTTTTGGGATAAGAAAACTGAGGCTTAGCAGCAACAATATGGCATCTGAAGTCACAAGCTCAGGTGACTAGAACTCAGTGTAAACCAGGTTTATCAACAACTAAAGCCTGTGCTCCTCCTACCAGTGTCTCCTAGGAAATTAACTAAAGACTATACTAAGCTGATACTCTCAAATTCATCATAGTTTTCCTATCATTAATTTAAACTTAAATATAGGTTGATTTTCGGAGACAGAATCATTGGCTGATGACACCACTAAGGCACAGGAAGGGAGGGACTGGAACTTGACCCGTGCTGTATGACACTGTCCTGAGTGTACCTGGACTGACTGTGATCAGATCTTCTTTGTCTGTCTTCATGTGGTTCTATGTCACCTTTGCTCACAATGGACCAGTCACTTAGTAATATGAAAGCAGATATGAGGTGTAGGAATCCCTTCCAGCCTTCCTGTCTGCAAGGGCTTCAGGTGTCATATTAGATTACAAAGTTTCACCTGTGTATTTCACGTGTTATATTTATTTTTCCTTTACTGTATTTTTTGCTACTGAGGGTTGTATCACACTCTTAATCACAGAACTCATTTATAAGCAAATCATCTCATTTAATTCTTACACCAACCTTGTTATTAGTAGTTAGACAGAAAATGGATCAGTTTCTCCTTTCTTAATATAAGGAAAGTACAAATAAGAGAGAGAGGTTTCTTTTTTTTTTTTTGGGGGGGGGGAGAGCCAGGCAGGTTTTATTTTACTTTGCTTTTTAAGTGATGTTTAGTCGGTTACAAGGTGTCTGGTTTACAGGACAATGCCCCAGTCATGTATATATATGCATATATTCATTTTTATATTGTTTTTCATTAAAGTTTAGTACAAGATACTGAATATAGTTCCATGCACTATACAGAAAAAAATTTTTTATCCATTTTTATAAGTAATGATTAACATTTACGAATCTCAAACTCCCAAATTTATCCCTTCCCATCTCCTTTCCCCTGGTACCCATAAGATTATTTACTATGTCTGCAAGTCTGTTTCTGTTTTGTAGATAAGTTCATTACTGTCCTCTTTTTTCTTTTCTTTTCCTTTCTTTTTTTTTTTAGATTCCACATATGAGTGAAATCACATGGTATTTTTCTTTCTCTTTCTGGCTTACTTCACTTAGAATGATGATTTCCAGGTGCATCAATGTTGCTTCAAATGGCATTATTTTATTCTTTTTATGGCTGAGTAGTATTCCTTGTGTAAATATACCACAACTTCTTTATCCAGTCATCGTCAATGGACATTTGGCTTGCTTCCACATCTTGGCTATTGTACACAATGCTGCTATGAACACTGGAGTGCATGTATCTTTTAGAATTAACGTTCCCTCTGGATATATGCCCAGGAGTGGGATTGGTGGGTCATATGATAAGTCTATTTTTAGTTTTTTGAGGAATCTCCATACTGCTTTCCATATTGGGTGCAGGACAGGGAGTGAATATGTTAGAATTTTTAACAAGGGTTTTGCCTGGATTATAGAATTATAAATATCTTTTATTGTCTTTATATTTTTCACACTTTTATTTCTTTTTGCAGTGAACTTGTATTACTTGGGGAGGAAGAAAGGTATTCATACCCTCACACACAAGAGGTGGTGGTACAGTCTAATGTGGGTTGTCATAGCCCAAGTGGGTGAGGAGGACATTCAGGAAGGGGAGGGGCAGCAGGTGCCTGGAGCAGGTGTCAGAGCACAGTGGGGATAAGACAGACTCTGCCCTGCATGGGGGGACCATGGCAGGGAGATTCCCAACCATTAAAGAGAGAAACCTGATGCAGGAAAAAGTTGCCTCCTCGGATATTTACTTGCTTACCCTTTTCATCAGTTTGCTTTTAAGAACTGAAAAAAAAAATAACACAGGGTGTGGGTTTTCATCTTTCTAGTTTGCTGTTGGATTATTGAAAGACTTCATGCCAGACTCTACTTACTGGTCAACCCAGACCTCTCACTCCTTTCATCTGCACCCTGACCCTTCACACCTGTGCTCACCTGCCTGCGCCTTAGAGGCACTGGAGTGTGTGACTGTGGATGGATGCTTTCTGTGCCTTGTTTAACTCAGGTTTTGATCAAATAAGCCACATCCATTAAGCTCCAGGGCCCAGCAGGCCCTCCGTTTCCTCAGGTTTTGCAAGATGTGGTGGAAGGTTTCAGTCATTGCTGGGCGCAGACACTGCCTGGTAAGGTAACCCGTCTTATGTTTTTGTCTTTCAGGAAAGCGGGTGTGCCTTGGAGAGCAGTTGGCCAGGTCTGAGTTGTTCATCTTTTTTACTTCTCTTGTGCAAAAATTCACCTTCAGGCCTCCAGACAATGAGAAGCTGAGCCTGAAGTTCAAAACAGGCCTGACCATCTCCCCAGTCACCTACCGCATCTGTGCTGTTCCTCGGGAGTGAGGTTGTCTGGGAGGGAGTAGGGAAAGCAAGAAGAAATCATATGTCCCCTTGCCCCCATGGCACTGTTGCTTGCTGAGAAATGAAAGAACAGAATGACCTGCCTCTGAGGAAGGTCCTAGGACTTGGACTCAGAGGAAACTAGATCCAAACTCCAGGTTTCCCATCCCTAGTGTAGCCCTGAGTGAATCAGTTATGTTGGGAGGGATTTGCATTTTTACCCAGTAATGAAAAGAGGATAATGATTTTTCTCTAAAGGAAGAATACTATATAAATCAGAGGAAATAATGGACTTTACTGATCTGAAAACCATAAAGCACATCATGAAATTTGTAGCTGTGACCTGCCTGCCTCCTGCTTCCTTCCTTAGTCCTGGATTAGCTTCTGGTCTGTTGACGTGGCTCGGGTCAGATTTTGCCAAATGGCGCACGAGAGTTAGCAGACCCTGGGGCCAGCAGGGCTGTCAAGTGGAGAGACTTTTTCCCTCCTTCCACCATATTATGTACCCTCTTTACAGAAGTGAGCTACAGAGGTTACAAAAACTGCTTCCTGATGCCCCGTGACAGGACCCACCTGGGGTTCCAGTGCCTTACTGTAGCACTAGGGCCTCAACAGTGCTTTCCAGGGGCCGTTTGACTGGCGGCAACTGGATGCAGCTGAAACCGAGAAAGGAAGAGGCCCGTTTCCACCTCCTGTTACACGTGTGCCATCCCGCCCACAGTGAGAGCCTGACAAGTGCCCTTTCTCGTTCCGTGTGGAATGAAAGGTGTAGGGGAATGACTCCCAGGACTGCTCAGGACCTTGCTGTGTCCCAAGGTCAGCCCTGTGAACAGAGGGACAGGACTGGAAATGTCAGTAATTAGACAGAATTTTCACAGCTTTGACCTACTTTATGAAGAATTCTTGCCTTGTTTTAACTTTATCACAAGTACACACTGGTGTTTCTGCCATTACGTCTCTCAAAGTTCAGTTCCAAATAGATTTGTATTAGAAGATTCTCCTTTGTTTTACTCTGCTTAGTTTGGATGAATGCAATCCTGCAATATGGCTATTAACTTAGCATTTTCTTATTTAATAAAATTGCATTGCTTCCCCCAATATCCACATAACTCTGGTGATATCTTCCTCTGTGTGGAAAAACCAAACCTTCGGAATTGTCTTATCTTCTTAGAAAGCGTAGATGGAGCTGTGCTTTGGAAATAAGTCTCACATAAATAGTATTTTCACATGAATAGAACACTTATTTTTTGAGCATGAACTGTGAGGCAGATACACAGTGACTGACAAGGAAGGAACAGGGCTGTCTCTTCTTCAAGCCCACAGTCGAGTGCTGGTGGTGCTGGGGAGTGGGGGATCATATACCTACAAATAAGTGTACAGTGGTGGTGCCCACTGGGGAAGGGGCACCACAGGAAAAATTTCTGAAACACATGCAGCCACGGCATCTTTCATCACTCTCTCCATGGCACAGCGGTCTCCAGGGGGAGGGATGAGTGTGGTAAGTCCCTCGGGTTGGTCCCTCCCCCACCTCAGCTCTTGGAAACCAGAGCAGTACATTGTGCCCTGGATTCCTTCCATGTTTACCTTCTTTTTTAATGAGACAGAATGACTTTACTTTGACTTCATTTTTGGAGAATAATTTTACCAAATACAAAATTCTAGATTACCAGAATTCTTCTTTTAGCACTTTGGAGATGACATGTTGTTGTTTTCTGATTTACACTCTTTCTGATAAAAAGTTTGTAATAATTCGTATATTTGTTCTCGTATTCCTTATGAGTCTTTTGTTTTAGGAGTATTTTTAAGGATTCTTTTCCTGTATCATTGCTTCTTAGTAGTTTGTTTATAACATCTTCGTATAGTCTTCTCTGTGTTTCTCCTCATTGGGGTTCATTGACACAATTGGATCAGTGAGTTTAATAGTTTTAGAAAATTTGGTTTCATTTTGGTTGTTGTTACTTCAAATAGTTTTCATGAACTCTCCCCATGTCCTCATATAACTGGAATTTCAGTCGCACATAGGTTAGTCCCCATGATATTGACCTACTAGACACTAAAGATATGTTAATTTTTCTTCAGGCTTTTTTTTTTCTATTTTAGTTTGGATATATTCTACTGTCCTGCCTTCAAGTACTCCAAGTTCATTTTTTTTTTTGACAGTCTTATTCTGCCATTAAGTCCATCCATTACATTTTTATATCATGTATTTTTTCTACTCTGGAAGTATCATTTGGTTATTACTTTTACAGTGTATATTTCTCTCAACTAATTTCGTATGATCTTTTAAATCCTCGAGTACACTTATTTTCAGTTTAAAGCTTTTTTCTGATACTTCATCATTTCTATCAATTTGTATCTTCTATTAACTGGGTATGGGTCACATATTCCAAATTCCTCATATGTGAGGTAATTATGGATTGACTAAGTAAAATTTCCAGATTCAGTGTTTGGATTCTGTTGTCTTCCTTTAAAAAATTTTGAGTTTTCTTTTGACAAGCAGTTAATTTACCTGAAGAACATCTTGGGTTTTTTTTTTGTTTGTTTTTTGTTTGTTTGTTTGTTTGTTTTTCTAGGCTTGTTTTAAAGCTTTGTTAGAGTGGGTCAAGGGCAGGCTTCTTCCTCAGGCTTCTAAAGTGTGATCTTTCTGGGGCCTCTACCTGCTCAATATGGTCTCTACACTCTGTTCAGAATCCAAATAATTCCAATGTGTAAAAGTTCTGGCAGGCATTAAGCTGACAGCTCTCTGGCAGTTGTTTTATCCCCAGTGGATGTCCTTTGCTCAGCCTCATGGGGTCTCACCCTACATGTGCACAGTGCACTATTTAGCTGATCTCTAAGTATTCATGAGGTTCTTCCTTGGCATAGTTTCCTCCTTTGTGTTTTCTGCTCTGTTACTCCATCACCCCAAACTCCAATCTGTATGTTCTCATCTTAGCAAGAAGATGTGATTGCTGTGATCTAAATCCCCCCTCTTTCTCACAAGGGAGTCAAGTTAATGCCTCCAGACAGAAAGTCATAGAGATTGCAGCTCATCACAGCTGTTCCTTTCTTAGGGGGATCAGAGGCCTGAACTGAAAGCTTATTTTTCACTGAAGTATAGTTGATGTACAATATTGTGTTAGTTTCAAGTATATAGCAAAGTGATTCACTTATACATGTATATATTTCAGATTTGTTTCCGTTATAGGTGATTGCAAGATATTGGATATAACTCCCTGTGTTATATAGTAAATCCTTTTTGCTTACCTATTTTATGTATAGTAGTTTATAGCTGTTAATCCCATTAGGGATCCAAGTTTATTTCTCCTCACCCTCCTTTCCTCTTTGGTAACTATAAGTTAGTTTTCTATGTCTGAGAGTCTATTAATGTTTTGTATACAGAATTTTTTGTATTTTTTTTTAGATTCAACATAAAAGTGATATCATAATATTGGTCTTTGCCTGACCTACTTCACTTAGTATGATATTCGCTGGATCCATCCATGTCACTGCAAATGGCAATTATTCATTCTTTTTATGGTTGAATAATGTTCCAATGTATACATATGTTGACACCACATCTTAAACTAATCTCCTATTGATGAGCACTTGGGTTGTTTCCAAGTCTTGGCTATTGTAAATAGTACTGCTGTGAACATTGGGGTGCATATATATTCTGAAATTTTATTTTTATTTATTTGTCTGCTCTGGTTGTGTGTGGTAGAAGGACTAGCTCAGTACTAGCTATTCACTTGTTACATGAAACAAGTTTCATCAGCCTGCCATAGTATTTTTGGAAATTAAGTTTGTCTGGAGGATCTCATCAAGATGGCAGAATAGAAGGACCTTGAGCTCACCTCCTCTCACAAACACAACAAAACCGCAACTGACTGCTGAATAACCATCGATAACAAAGGTTGGAACCTACCAAAAAAGATCCTCTACAACTGGAGACATAAAGAGAGAACCACAGTGGGATGGTAGGAGGGGTGCACTGGCGATATCATTGGGTCCCATACACCCTAGATGGGCCAACTACAAGGAGGAGAATAATTCTGTTGTGGAGGTTCTTCCAGGGGAGTGGGAGTTCTGAGCGCCATGGCACATGCCCCAGCCCTGGGATCTGGCATCAGGAGGAAGAGCCCCCAGAGCATTTGGCTTTCAAGGCCAGTGGGGCTTGATTGCAAGAGCTCCACAAGACTGGGGAAAACAGACATTCTACTCTTAAGGAGCACACATAGAATCTCATGTGCTCTGGGACCAAGGGCAAAAATGGTGATTTCATAGGAGGCTGGGTCAGACCTGCCTACTGGTCTTGCAGTGTCTCCTGGGGAGGTGGGGGTTGGCTGTGGCTCACCCTGGGGACATAAAAGCTGGTGATGGACATATTGGACAGTACACATCTCTATGAACTCTCCTGGAGGCTGACATCTTGCCTGGGTCATTAGCACCAAAACCTGGCCCACCCAGCAGTCTATAGGCTTAAGTGCTGGGATGCCTCAGGCCAAACAACTAACTGGAGGTGAACATATTGCCACCCATCAGCAGACATCCTGAGCCCACAGCGGTCTCTGGACATGCCCCTGCCATCCGACCTCCACAGGTGTATCCCTGATTGACTCAGGTCCCAAAGCTTTCTTTGTGGTAGATGTAGGTTGCTCAGTACTGGCTTATCCTGCTTGCTATACAGCGGTACCTTGTTGTTTGTCTGTTCCGCACATCGTAGTTTGTATCTGGCAATCCCAGACTCCCAGTTTATCCCTCCCTCCCACCTTCCCCCTGGAAACCATAAGTTTGTTTTCTGTCTCTCAGTCTCTTTCTGTTTTGTATATCAGTTCATTTGTGGCAGTTTTTCAGATTCCACGTACAAGTTATATGATATCTGTCTTTGACATACTTCACTTAATATGATAATCTCTAGGTCCATCCATGTTGCTGCAAGTGGCATAATTCCCTGATTTTCACCCCAACTCTGCCTTCCCAAAAGGAGGAGGGATTTTTGTCCATATTTAGTCTGGATAGGAGGTGTCCTGGCCTCAGTGCATTTTATTGAAAATGCAATATTTTATTTTATTGAAATGAGGGCATAATGAGCAAAAAGTACATTCAGATACCTGCAATTCCTGCCTTTTCCCACCCTTTTTTTTTGCTGTCCTTCAGGCTTCTCTTCACCCCAAAATGTGTGACCACTTATCAGCTCAGAGGTTCCTGCTTTTCTTTCTCTGCCCAGGGACCCCTGGTGCTCACATGATACATGGTTTCCTGTATTTAGCCTGTGCTGCTCGTTTCTGCCCAGCTCCTGCCATTTGGCCTGCATCCCCCTTTCTCTGCTCATCTCTCTCTACCTGCTTGCTCTAACAAAAGCTTTCATGGACTTCAAACAGGGCCAGCCAGCTCCACATGTTTATCTTCAAAACAGTTACAAATCCAGGGAGTCCTAAGATGTCTTGCAGACCAGTGGGTTCATTCACTTACCACTTATTTAGGACGTGTCTCTGTCTCAGTTTCTGCAACTGCAAGATGGAAGGAAGAAAGCATCTGCATATTTTTGTCGGAATTAAGCAATTTATGTAAAGAGGCTGATGGAACTCCTGGTATATAGTAAACACCCAAGAAATGTCAGGTGCTGCCGTTACCCTGATTAAAGTTCACCAGGCGCAGTTCCAATCAGTGAATGAGAGGGTGATTGAGAAACAGGGAGCTCAAATGTCTGTGCCACTCTCAGATGCAATGAAACCATAACCGCTAGAGGCCCATAATGTCACAGAGAGACAAGCGTTGTAAATAGCAACTAAAAAAGCTCCTAGCCTGGCCTTTTCCAAAACCTGGTCATGTTCCCCCAGGAATCTGACCTCTGGCTTCTAGTGGGGCTGTCAGGCAGGCTGGATGCAATTGGAGGGAAGAAGAGCTCCTGGTGGGGGTGAGGGGTTGCTGCAGGGGGCAAGTCTGGGGAAAGAGCCCTGAACACTGGCAGAAGCCTGGCCACTGGGCGCCAGGCAGGCAAGGCAGGGAAGTGCGGGCTGGAACCTGCGAGTGGGCGGTGTTTGGGTGGCTGGACCTGGGGGCGGGGAGGGGAAGGCACTGCCTGGAGTGGGGCGGGGCGGGGCGGGGCCAAGGGAGGGGCCTGGAAGGGGGCGGGGCTGGGAGCTCAGACTCTAGAGCCCCGCCTCAGACCAGGGCCTGCGCAGAGCACTGAGGACGTAGCCGACATCTCAGTTATGCTTGCAGCTTTGGGCTCCCTGGCAGCCGCTGTCTGGGGGCTGCTCCGTGTCCGCACTCTCCTGCTGGGCGCAGTTGTATTTCTCTTCTTTGCTGATTTCCTCAAAAGTCGTCGCCCAAAGAACTACCCGCCTGGGCCCCCGCGCCTGCCCTTCGTGGGACACCTCTTCTATCTGGACTTTAAGAAGGTTCACCTGTCGCTTCAGCGGGTAAGAGAAGGCGAAGCTGCCTGGGTTCACCCTGACGTGTAGGGCAAGGGCCAGTTTGGGTACCGATGACAGAAGGATGGGGAGGGCTCTGACGCTAAAGCAGGCTCCCGGTACACCCCGCTTTGAGCCTTATTGTCCTCACTTTCAACTAATGACTTCACCTGCCCTTTCTAGGGGTAAAATTGTGTACTGTGTACTATTTAAATGTGCCAGGCATGATACATTCTTTAAGTCATTTAATTATGTGTCATGGTACACATTGCTAGCACATCCTATTTGTAATATGATCACGTCTTTTTAATACTATTACCAAGGCGGGCGGGGAATGCTCTACTTTCCTTCTTGGAGACTGCATTTCCCATGAGTAAAATGTGATTACCTAAATCCTCACCACTTTTCAACTGACTTTCTTGCATCCGCCCAAGACTGAGCCCCTCACCTTCAGCCTCCTCACTCTGCAATCCTCTCCCCTAAAATAATCATTTAAAATGTCATTCCTCTACTTAGATTGCTGCCTAATCCCCAACTGCCTTCCAAGTTTAGAATCCTTAGGGAGCCACGTGGAACCCTTCTTGTAGCCTCTTTCCACTTCTTTGTAATCATCTCCTGTCAGGGCTTCGAAACTGTGGCTGCTTTGGGTTCCTTAAAATTCTCTCCAACATCCAACACTTTCCCAACAATCTTCAGCTGCTTCCCTGCCTCTCAGCGCTGGTAACTTACTGAGAGACAACACTGTGATAGGTAGTTGTGAATATTAAATAAAACAGTGAATGGTCAAGTTTAATACAGCTTATAGTAGGTTCCCAACAAATATTGGTCCCCTTTGCCTAGAAAGAACCTGGAGCACTTTAAACATAAGCCTGTGATGTATACCCACATTCAGATGGGGAAGGGCTTATCACTTTCTGGGAGAACCACCCCATCGGTACCACTAAGGGACAGAACTAGTCTACAGAATTCTACAGCTAGGCACCTATACCTGTCCCCCTGTTTGTGAAGTGTGTTGTGTAATATCAAAGTATTGGGAGATTGTCCTGTTATCTTTCTGTTAATGATTTCCAGCTTGAGTCCATTATTGTCTGAGGACATATTTTTATGGTTTCAATTTTTTTAATATACAAATGTGAGTTTTATGACCCAAGATGCAGCACCATGTATACTTGAAAAAATAATGTATTCTGCTTCTGTTGATGGAGTGTTCTATACTATATGTCAATTAGAAATAATTAGATGACTGTGTTCTTTAGTTCTTCTGTGCTCTTGTTGACTTCTTAGCTACTGATTCTCTCAGTGACTAAGAGAGGGATGTTGAAGTCTCCAAATATAATTACCATTTTGTCTGTGTCTCTAGTCAGTTCTGGTACTTGTCATTTATGCATTTGGCAGCTCTTTTATATGCTGCGTACGTATTAGCATTGTTATGCCATCTTGGTGAATTGGCTCCTAAAGTATTATTTAATGTCCCTCTTTATCTCTGGTAATTTTCTTTGCCTGAACTTTTCGTTGTCTGATATACCATAGGCAAACCAGCTGTCTTTTGATTACAACTTGCATAGTGTATTCTTCTCTGTTCTTTCACTTTTAACCTTAACTTATATGGTTACATTTAAAATGAGTTTCTTATCTATAGCGTAGAGGTGGGACTATTTTTAATTCTGCCAGTCTCTATCTTTTAACTGGAGAATTCAGATCATTTATAGCTAATGTAAGTATTGATATGTTAACACTTAAATCTACCATTTTACTTTTTATTTTCTATTTTTTTACATTCCATTTTATTTCTCTCTTTTTGCTGTCTTCTTTTGGGGCACGTGAACAATTTTTTGAAATCCTGTTTTCTGTGTATTGTTTTTGAGTATATCTCTTTGTATGGTGTTTTCAGTGGTTGCTGTAAATTACATGCTATGCACACAGGTTATTGATGTAAGAATCAATACTTTCCCACTTCAGGCAGAATTTGGATACCTTAAAACTATTCATCACTTTACCTTTCTATCTTTATAATACATAAACTGTCTTAAATATTATCTCTGCATACACTGAGTACAATGTCAGACAGTATTATAATTTTCTTTTTGACTGTCAAACACAACTTTTTTAATTCAAGAATTGTCTAGTGCATTTACTCATTAATTTATGCTTTCTGTTGCTCTTTGTTCTGTAACTAAGAAACTTTCTTTAACCATTTTTGTAGAAGTGGTCTACTGACAAAATAATTCTCTTCACGTTCTTTCATCTAAAAATGGCTTTATTTCACCTTCATTTTTTGAGTATATTTTCCCTGGATATAGACTTACAGGTTGACAATTTCTTTCATTCTTAAAAGTATTATGCTACTTCTGTCTGGCCTCCCTAGTTTCTGATGAGAAATTCGCTACAATTTGAAGTGTTTTTTCCACGAGAGATGACTTTATTTCCTCTGCATGCTTTCAAGTAGTTTTCATTGTGTTTATTTTTTAGAGATTTGAATATAATATGTCTTGGTGTTGAAGTCTTTGGAGCTATTGGTTCACTCACAGCTTCTTGGATCTGTAGGTTTTTCTACTACCATGTTTGAGAACTTTTCAGCTACTAATTCTTCAAATATTTTTTCAATTCAAATTTTTTTTACATTTTTTTATTGAGTTATAGTCAATTTACAATGTTGTGTCAAATTCCAGTGTAGAGCACAATTATTCAGTTATACATGATCATACATGTATTCATTGTCACATTTTTTTTCACTGTGAGCTACCACAAGATCTTGTATATATTTCCCTGTGCTATACAGTATAATCTCATTTATCTGTTCTGCATATGCCTGTCAATATCTACAAAGTTTGAAATCCCAGTCTGTCCCTTCCCGCTCCCCACCCCCTTGGCAACCACAAGTTTGTATTCTATGTCTATGAGTCTGTTTCTGTTTTGTATTTGTTTTTTTCATTTGTTTGTTTGTTTAGATTCCACATATGAGTGATCTCATATGGTATTTTTTTTTCTCTTTCTGGCTTACTGCACTTAGAATGACATTCTCCAGGAACATCCATGTTGCTGCAAATGGCGTTATGTTGTCGGTTTTTATGGCTGAATAGTATTCCATTCTATAAATCTACCACTTCTTCTTTATCCAGTCATCTGTTGATGGACATTTAGGCTGTTTCCATGTCTTGGCTATTGTAAATAATGCTATGAACATTGGGGTGCAGGTGTCTTTTTGAAGTAGTAGTGGGATTCCTGGGTCATATGGTAAGTCTATTCCTAGTCTTTTGAGGAATCTCCATACTGTTTTCCACAGTGGCTGCACCAAACTGTATTCCCACTAGCAGTGTAGGAGGGTTCCCTTTTCTCCACAGCCTCTCCAGCATTTGTCTTTTGTGGACTTTTGAATGATGGCCATTCTCACTTGAGGTAATACCTCACTGTGGGTTTGATTTGCATTTCTCTGATAATTAGTGATATTGAGGATTTTTTCATTTGCCTATTGATCATTTGTATTTCTTCCTTGGAGAATTGCTTCTGCCCAATTTTGCATTGGGTTGTTTGTTTTTTTCTTATTAAGTCTGTGAGCTGCTTATAGATTCTGGAGATCAAGCCTTTGTCGGTTTCAGCATTTGCAAAAATTTTCTCCCATTCCGTAGTTTGTCATTTTGTTTTACTTATGGTTTCCTTTACTGTGCAGAAGCTTGTAAGTTTAATTAGGTCTCATTTCTTTATACTTTCTTTTATTTCTATTGCTTGGGTAGACTGCCCTAGGAGAACATTTTTGAGATGTATGTCAGATAATGTTTTGCCTATATTTTCTTCTAGGAGGTTTATGGTATCTTGTCTTATGTTCAAGTCTTTGATCCATTTTGAGGATATTTTTGTGTATGGTGTAAAGGAGTGTTCTAGCTTCATTGCTTTACATGCTGCTGTCCAGTTTTCCCAACACATTTGCTAAAGAGACTGTCTTTATTCCACTATGTATTCTTGCCTCCTTTCTCAAAGATTAGTTGACCAAAAGTTTGTGGGTTCATTTCTGGGCTCTCTATTCTGTAACATTGGTCCACATGTCTGTTTTTGTACCAATACCATGCTGTCTTCATTACTGTAGCTCTATAGTATTGTCTGAAGTCCATTTTTTTTCAATTCCTTCTACTACTGTTATATACAAATGGCACAGTTGATAGATATTTTGTCATTCTAACAATAGTCCCTGAAGCTCAATATCTGTTCTTTTTTCAGTCTATTTTCTATGAGCTGTTAAAACTGGATAATTTCTATTGATGTCTTCGATTTCACTGATTCTTCTAGTATTAACAATCTGCATCAACAGAGAGTTTTTGTTCAGGTTATTTTATTTTTCATTTCTAAATTTTCTCTATGGTTCTCATGTATGTTTTCTATTTCTCTGTTAAGATTTTCTATTTTTAACAATTTTGAGAGTACAGTTGTTTATTGGAACATATAATGGCTGCATTAAAATCTTTATCCTATAATTTCAACATCTCTATCATCTCTGTTGTCTTCAACTCATTCAAGTTGAGATTTCCTGGATTCGTTGTAACATGCGTAATGTAGGACTATATCCTGGACATTTTGAGTATTTTGTTATATGACTATGGGATTTGTGTAAATCTGCATTTTAGCAGATAGTCAACCTACTTATGTTCAGAATGCTCACTCTTGTGGATTATGGTTCAAATGTCAATTTACATTATAGGACCTCTGCAGTGCCATACTGGTCTACCACACTTATGTGTTATGATCCCCATAGAATTCCAGCCCACATTCTCATCAGTGCAGGCTGGACAGAACGAGGATGAGGAGAAAATACTGGAGCCCCTCTGAGTAGGAAAGCCTATTCCTTGCTGCATGGGGAATGCAAGTCAGCCATGTCCCTATAACTTCTCCATGGGAATGGGTATCTCCTTATTTCTCTACAGTGGTAGAAATCAGAATGTTGCCCCCTTAGTACTCCATGAAGTCTCTCTACTACAGTTCAGTGATGATATTCAAAATACAGCTCAAGAGTCAGCAGGGGAGAGGTATCACCCTATTGTTACTGATGTTGGATGAAGACAAGTTTCCACTCATATTCTACTCTGGTGGGGAAGAGTCACATCTTTTTCATGGGATTTGCCTCCAGAACAGGAAGGCTGAAAGTTTTCATCCTTGTGGGCCACCCTTTTTCTGGATCTTTGGTACAGAGAACAGGGTTTTATTAGAATTCTTTTTTGTCTGTGCCAATCAGTGATGAGTAGGAGTAAAATGGGATGCTTTTACTCACTCTTATCTGGAGTCAGAAATGTGATCTACAGCCTTGTTTTACCACTGTACCATAGTTATGACTAGAGACATTAAATTATCTGCCTAAAGTCATAAAACTGACCAGGGTTGAAATTAAGGCTAGAGTCTTACTTGTGGCCCAAAGATTTTTCATCAGAACTATTAAATTTTATTTTATATTAGGTTGCTTTTTTAATATTTTTGGTTTTAATGCAAAATGAAGTTCAACAAATGGAATTAAATGGTGTGAATAGTTGTAATAAACATTACTTTCTATCAATTTGGAAACATTAAGTATGACCTATATGCTAGCTCTTGTAAACAGATATATGTTCATTTTCATTTACTCTTTACAAAAGTCCCACAAATTAGGAATCTTCTGATGTTATTTTTGTTTTACCACTGAGGAAAGTGACTGAAAACTGTCAAGTGATTTGCTTAAGATATTGAACATAGAAAATGACCAAACAAGGACTTCAACCCAAAAATATTTCACTCAGATACCTATTCTCTACTTATGTGATCTGACTTTTCATAATGGAGGAACCTTGATTTACTCACAGATTCATTTATTCAAAGAGACATTTATGAATTTCTTATCATGTAACAGGCATAGTAGAAGACAACCTGTGATGAAATGTTTGTTACAGACTTTTTGTAACCACATGACATGACATTAGATGGGATCACTGTGAATGGGAAACCCTTGGGATAAGCTCTTGTGAAATGTTGAAATTTGGGTGAACTTGGAAGGAATGTTAGGCAAGTGGCTACGTGGAGTAAAGGGAACAGGTCATTTTTAAGTAGGGAAACTAATATGAGCTAAAACAGTGATAGGGCAATGAAGAAACTGGCCTGTTTATATGGCATGATAGGAATCTTTCTTTTTTTCCCCTCTTACATTTTCTAAACTTTCTCTGTTTTAGCTATATGATTTAATTTAGGGCATATAAATAAGAGAAAATCTTATTGAATAAGTGTGAGAATGCTAGATAAGGTGGATGAATGTGTTAGTGAAGATATACATTGAATTGCTTATTTTAAAAAAGGATCCCAAAATACAGTTGTGTAAAACAGATTGAAATTTATTTATATATCACGAGTGAGTTCAAGGGGCACTGCCAAGATGGCAGAGTAGAAGGACACGCAGCTCACCCTCTCCCACGAATACATCAAATTCTGCATCTACATATGGAACAATTCTTAGAGAATGCCTGGGGAACTTCAGCAGAATATCACTTATTATTGGAAATAAAAGGAAAATCCTTACAAAACCTGGTAAGAGAGCGAAAAAAAAATAAAGAATGGAAATTGGTATTGGACCTGTCGCTTAGGGAAGGAGCTCCAAAGGAGGAAAAGCACCCTTATCCTGGGAAGCCCCCTCACCAGTGGGGAGGTCAGCTGGAACAGAAAACAAGCTTCAGAGAAGCACCTGCTTGGCAGACAGAACAGAGAGAAATTGGCACAGAGGGTTTGAACAATCTCTGGCCTGACACATGAGCTAGTCGGGTTAGGCCAGGATTGGGTGCTAGAGCAAAGGCATGAACACAAAGAGAAAAATTGGGCTGACTACACAGAGACAGCCTCAGAGGGCTGGAGTGTGGCTTGGCTGAGGCTGGGTTTGTGTGCAGAGCAGCCTGGGTCTCCCATATAAAGCACCACTGCTAGTGTGCATAATAGGGAGGCAAACAACACAACACAACCATAACAGCCCAGAGAGCATTGCTCTGTACAATTGGTGACCCACATTCTAACCAGAAGTGGGGCACTATTCAGACACAACACTGTATTCGCCTTGCTCTAGAGGGGTACAATTGCTGGTAGACATCTCTTGTTGGAGGCAGGGCTGAATCCTGAATACATTCCCAGAGATTGTGAGACTACACAGGTGAAACTGAGATTTGATTCAAGCCCCAGGCTGTGGTGGCAAATTCCCTCTGCTGCTATCTTTGTAGACCCATGCCTCTGGTACAACAAGCAGACTTCAGGTGTGTGGCAGGAGCTAGTCTGCCATTAACAGCAGGCCTGCATATGTGAACTCATATCTGGGTTCTGGGCTTACCCTGTGGCTCATGGTGGATTGAGTGCATGACTGCATGTGCATGATGGCAGGTGTAAGTGCTTGATGTCAGCAGATCTGCCCTGGTGGCTCTGTGGGTGAAGAAGCTGGGGGATACTAGGGTGGGTTGATGGCATTCCAATGGCTGGGGCAAAGACAAGGGCAGTGTCAGCAAACTGTACTTTGTAAGCCAGCAAAATGAGTGACAGACAACACCACAGATGGGACTCCCCAGTGGATATCTTTGAAGGAATACTCAGCTGCTCCTCTCCCAATGGAAGCACTCCAGTCATACCTATGACACACCACAGCTCAGAAACAAGTCTGGACACCTCTATTCCAAAAACAGAGGAGCAAAAGGGGAGCATACCCGGCACCTGTCACAGCTGTGAGAACCACAGAGGATAGAGGAGGTACCACCCAACCACCAGTGCAGGCTCTGATCACCACAACAGCAATCACATCCCCCCAGTAGAGGGGATAACAGCCACCACACAGAGGAGGACAGGTATGGCAAATATCCATACAGATATCCTGAAAAACAGCTCTCATGACATAATTATTACATGGGCACAGTCTACACAGGAACACTCCCACATTTAAAATTTAAAAAAAAAGCCCTTCACGACCACAGTAAATAACTGTTACTCCTAAGTTCATAGAATCAGAGAAATACAAGTAAAATGTAGGAGATGAACCACTCCCAATTAAAAGAACAAGAAAAGTCCCGTTAAGAATGAACAATGAAATAGACTTTGACAGTCTACTAGAACCTGAGTTGAAAAAGGAAGTGATAAAAGAACTGAAGGAAATAAGAGAGTATATTGATAGAAATGCAGATTACTGTGAAAAAGAAATAGAAAATATAAATAGGAACCAATTAAAATCAGAAAACTCCATTGCTGGAATAAAAGCTGACCTAAAGGCAGTCAATAGCAGACTAAATAATGTGGAAGAACAAATAAGTGATTTAGAAGACAGGATAATGGAAATCACCCAATCATTGCAGCAATGAAAAAAATTGACAATACAATATAAGGGGCTTCTGGCATAATATAAAGCCTGCCAGTCTACACATAGTAGGGGTCCCAGAGGGAGAAGAAAGACAAAAGGGAATCAAAAATATATTTGAAGAAATCATGACCAAAAACTTCTGAAACCTAAAGAAGGAATCAATATCCAAGTACAGAAACAACAAACAGTTCAAAACAAAATGAACTCAAACACACCTACACCAAGACAAATTATAATTAGGAAGGCTAAAATTAAGACAAAGGAAAGATGCTAAAGGAAGCAAGAGGAAAACATAGAGTTAGTTGCAAGGGATCCCCTATAAGGATTTCAACTGATTCCTCTACAGAAACATTGCCAGCCAGAAGGGAGTGGCAAGATAAATTCAAAATCCTTAAGAGAAAAATCTGCAACATAGAATACTCTACCCTGCAAGACTATCTTTTAGGAGAGTAGAATTAAAGAATTTTTCAGACAAGCAAAAACTGAAAGAGTACACCAATACCAAACGTATCCTAAAAGAAATACTGAAAGTTCTCCTCTAAGTAGAAAAGAAGCAGGGAACCATAGAAAGAGAAAACAATTGGAAATATGATAATGATCAGCCAGATAATAAACAGATATAAAAGAAGATAACAAAATCATAAAATGTGGGACAGCACAGGAAGAAAATGTAGATTTTTTTTTCTCTTGATCATTTTAGGATGTTTGTGAACCTATATGATTACCAATCTAAAACAAATAGATATTGTAATGGATTAAAATTCCTGAAAATCAGGGAAACCACAAAACAAAAGCATACAATAAGGTCAAAAAAGCAAAAAGAAAAAAAATCATTATAACAAAAAAGGAAATTATCAAACCTAGAAAGGAAAAATGAAAAGACAATGAAAGGAACAAAGAAGAAATACAAAATCAACCGGAAAACAAAGTTTAAAATGGCAATAAACACACATCTATCAATAATTACCATAAATATCAATGGGCTAAATACTCCAATCAAAAGACATAGAGTGGTAGATTGGATAATAAACCTAGAGCCTACAATGTGCTGCCTACAAGAGACCACTTTAGGGTGAAGGACATGCATAGACTGAAAGTGATAGGATAGAAAAAGATGTTTCATGTGAATGGAAATGACAAGGAAGCAAGAGTAGCAATACTTACATCAGACAAAATGGACTTTAAAACAAAGGCCATAAAGAAAGATGGCAAAGGACCCTATATCTTAATAAAAGGAGTAATACAAGAAGAAGATACTACTCTCGTTAACATACATGCACCCTAAAGAGAAGTACCTAAATACATTAAAAAAAAATACAGACATAAAGGAAGAAATTGATGGAATGCAATAATAATAGGAGAGTTTAACACCCCACTAACATAATTGGACATATTGTCCAGAATGAAAATTGCTAATGTTGATAAAGCAATTAAGATACTAAAAGACACAACAGAACAATTAGATGCAATTAATATTTCTAAGACATTACACCAAATATATATATATATATATATATTATGTATATTATATGTATTTTTTATATATATATATATATATACACACACTCTTTTCAAGTGCATATTGAATATTTTCAATGTTAGACTACATTCTTAGACCCAAAAGAAGCCTCAACAAATTTAAGAAGATAGAAATTATTTCAAGCATCTTTTCTGATGTCATGAAACTAGAAATCAACCACAGAAAGAAAAATGAGAGAAAAAAAAAAAGACTGCATGGAGACTAAATGACATGCTATTAAAAAAAATAGATAAGTGAGGAAATCAAAGAAGAAATTAAAGAGTCCCTCTGAGACAAATGACAGTGAAAACCAACCACACAAAATCTATGGGAGTCAGCAAAAGCAGCCCTGAGACAGAAGTTTATAGTGATACAGACCTTCCTCAAAAAAACAAGAATAGTCTCAAGTAAGCAGTCTAGCCTACCACCTAAAACAATACAAAAAAGAAGAACAAACAAAACCTAAGATCAGCAGAAGGAAAGAAATGTTAAAGCCTGGGAAAGAAATAAATAAAATAGAGATTAAAAAACAATAGAATAAATCAATCAAACCAACAGCTGGGTTTTTGAAAGAGTAAACATAAGCAACAAACCTCTGGCTAGACTCATGAAGAATAAATGAGAGAAGAAACAAACAAAATAAGAAATGCAAATGGAGAAATTACAAGCAAAATCACAGAAATATATTTTTTAAAAAAGAGAGAGAGAGACAATTCTATCAATAACAATATGGCAACAAATTGGACCACCTAGAAGAAACGGACAAGTTTCTAGAAACATATGGTTCACCAAAACTGAACCAAGAAGAAATAGATCATTTGAACAGACTGATTACTAGAAGTAAAATGGAATCAGCAATTAAAAAAAAAAAAAAAACAAAAAACCTCTCTAGAAACAAAAGTCCGGGACCAGATAACTTGACTGGGGAATTCCCCCAAACACACAAGGAAGAACTCATAGGGATCCTTCTCAGACTCTTTCAAAAGATCGAAAGGAGGGGCACTCCCAAATTCATTCTATGAAGCCACCATCACCCTGCTACTGAAATCAGACAAAGACAGTAATAAAAAAGAAAATTACAGGCCAATATCTTTGATGAATATAGATGCAAAAGTTCTCAACAAAATATAGGCAAACAAAATCCATCAACACCTAAAAAATATTGTACCCTGTGATCAAGTTGGACTCATCCCAGGGACACAAGGATGATTCAACATATGCAAATCAATCGATGTCATACACCACATTAACAAAAGAAGGGACAGAAATTAAATGATCATCTCAGTAGATGCAGAAAAAGCATTTGGTAAAATTCAACACCCATTAATGATAACAATTCTTACCAAAGTGTATATAGAGGGAACATGTCTCACCATAATAAAAGCTATTTATGACAAACCATAGCCAACATAATACTCAATGCTAAAAAGTTGAAAGCCTTCCCACTAAAGTCTAGAACAAGACAAGGATGCCTACTCTCACCACTTCTATTCAACATAGTCTTGGCAGTCCTAGCCACAGCAATCAGACAAGAAAAAGAAAGAAAAGGGATCCAAATTGGATGAAGAGGTAAAATTGTCACTATATGTGGATGACATGATTTTATATATAGAAAACTCTAAAGGTTCCACACAAAAACTACTAGAACTGATAAAAGAATTCAGCAAGCAAGCAGGATACATGATTAACATACAAAAACGTGTTGCCTTTCTGTAGACTAACAATGAAATAACAGAAAAAGAAAGTAAATATAGAATCCCTTTTAAAATTGCATCAAAATATAAAATAAAATATTTAGGAATAAATCTGATCCAGGAAGTGAAAGGCTTATACATGTAGAATTGCAAAACATTGATTAAGCAAATTAAAGATTATTTAAATTAAAAGATATCTTATGCTCTTGGTTTGGAAGAATCAATGTTGTTAAAATGGTTATATAACCCAAAGCAATCTACAAATTTAATGTGATCCCTATCAAATCACTCAGGATATTTTTCACAGAACTGGAACAAATAATCCTAAAATTTATATGGAATCACAAAAGACTCAGAATTGCCAAAACAATACCAAAGAAAAAGAATGAAGCTGGAGGAATAACCCTCCCAGACTTTGGACAATACTACAGAGCTACAGTAAACAAAACAGCATGGTTATGGCACAAAAACAGACATATGGACCAATGGTACAGAATAGAGAGCCCAGAAATAAACCCACATACCTATGGTCAATTTATCTTTCACAAAGTGGCAAGAATATACAATGGAGAAAAGACAGTCTCTTCAGCAAGTGGTGTTGGGAAAACTGGACAGCAGCATATAGATCAATAAAGTTAGAACACTCCCTCACACCATACACAAAAATAAACTCAAAATGGCTTAAACACTTAAACACAAGACAAGACACTATAAGCTTCCTAGAAGAAAACATAGGCAAAACATTTTCTGACATTATTCTTAGCAATGTTCTTCCAGGGCAGTCTACCCAGGCAGTAGAAATAAAAGCAAAAATAAACAAATGGGACCTAATTAAACTTACAAGCTCTTGCACAGGAAAGGAAACCATAAGCAAAACAAAACGACAAACAAATGGGAAAAAATGTTGTCAAAAGAGGCAATTGACAAGGGCTTGATTTCCAGAATATATAAACAGTTCATACAACTTAATAACAAAAAAAAAATCCAATACAAAAATGGGCAGAAGACCTCAACAAGCAATTCTGCAATGAAGACATAAAAATGGCCAATAGGCACATGAATAATGTTCAATATCAGACAAATGTAATTATCAGACTAATTATCAGACAAATACATATCAAAACTACAATGATGTATTGCCTCACAGCAGTCAGCAAGGCCATCATCAAAAAGTCTACAAATAATAAATGCTGGAGAGGGTGTGGTGAAAGGGGAACCCTCCTACGCTGTTGGTAGGAATGAATTTTTATGCTGCCATTATGGAAAACAGTATGGAGATTCCTCAAAAAGTAAAAATAGATTTACCATATGATCTAGCAGTCCACTGCTCAGCATATATCTGGAGGGAACTCTAATTCCAAAAGATACATTCACCCCAGTGTTCATAGCAGTACGAGTGACAAGAGCCAAGCCACGGAAACAAACTAAATGTCCATCAGCAGATGACTGGATAAGGAAGTTGTGGTCTCTATATTTATACATATATATATGTGTGTGTGTATATATATGTATATATATGTGTGTGTACATACATATATATACACATACATACTATATAATACTGCTCAGCCATAAAATACAATAAAATAATGCCATCTACAGCAACATGGTTGGACCCTGAGATTGCATTCTAAGTGACGTACACTAAAAAGAGAAAGAATAGTACCACATGACATGAGTTTTATGTGGAATCTAAAAAAAAAAAACTGAACCTTTTTATAAAACTGAAACAGACTCACAGACATTGAAAACAAACATGGTTATCAGGGGGAAATGGGGGAGGAAAGGGATAAATTGGGAGTTCATTATTTGCAGATTCTATGTACTATATATAAAATAGATAAATCAGTTTTATACTGTACAGTACATCGCACTAAATTCAATATCTTATTGTAACCTATAATGAAAAAGAATATGAAAAGGAATACCTGCATGTATATGTTTGCCTGAAATACTATGCCGTACACCAGAAATTGAAACAACATTGTAAGCTCACTGTACTTCAATTAAAAAAAGGAAATAAAAAAAATGAAAACAATTCAGATGTACACAGGAAGGCCAGGATAGTAAGGCCACTTTGCAGCGCAAGGTCATCCAAAGACCCCAGTTCCTTCTATCTTGTTGTTCTCGCCTTGCAACATCTTGTATGAGTTCCATTTTTTTGAAGGGAGAAAGGGGCAGGTGGTGAGAAGCACCTTCCATTTAAGGACATGACTCAGTAGATGCACACATCCCCACTGCTCACGTCCCATTGGTCCCACCTGGAGGAGCTGGGCAATGTGGCCTTTGATTGGGAAGCCATGTGGCCAGCTAACATAGAGGGAGCTCCACCACTCAGAAGAAGAGAAAATATCTTCATGCTTTCATTTAAGGATGAGACATGCAGAGACAGGTAGAAAGAGCCCAACTTTACCCACTAGCTATATAGTATACTGCTCCTACATATAACGTAGCAATGTCAGAAGGTACCTGGCAGCTGTGAAGCACTCCATGAAAACCTGTTGGAGTGAACTTGAATTTGATTTCCACAGACTGTTCTCAGAATCTTAGCAGAACCCCAAGAACTACCTGTGAGACCATGAATCTTAGCAGGAGCTGATGGGCCCTGAAAGTTCATGTGTGCATCACTGTGTTCATGTGCACAGGATTTTCCTGGAGAGCAGATCCCTGACATAACACTAGATTTTCAAAGGATTCTATGATTCAAAGAGGGTAAGAATCCTGTTTATGAAGTTTTATTCTGTATGTCCTTAGGTTTCCTTTTTCACCTTATTGGAAAGAAATACTTTTTAGCTATAAAAGCATTCAAATACATTGAAACAATATTTTAAAATACAAATTAGTGATTGAGAGAGAGAATCTTAGCTTTCTGTGTGCAGCCTGCATTGCCCCCTCCATACCCGCTTTCTGCTCAATACTGGTGAGTGTTCGGGGGAACAAACCATCTCACCTACTGCCGGGGGAATAAGAATTGTTACCCTCTTCCTTTTTAGCTTTTCTTTTTGTGTGTCTTTGCTTTGTTGACTTTTGAGATTGAGAGCTTAGAGTAACAGGAATCTCCTACAACTTTATATCTTGTGTTTCAGTCTCTTGTCTCACTGACTCACCAGGTCTAATTTTTTTTATTCTAAACATTTATTTCCTACAATTTATTACTTAACTACTGAATCCTACATTTGGAATTTTTATCCTTCATATTAAATTTCCTGTCTATTAATTTTACTTGCCTTTTATAGCTCCTGACTATTTTTCTCTTTATTTTGGGGTTTTTTTTCCCTGATTTTAAGCCTATTTTAGCTTCCTGAGCCATCTTGTTTTAACTTCTTTTGTTCCCTTATGCTCTCTCTTTTTTTAATGTGTTCTTTTTTGTTGTACGTTGAAATTTATTCTCTGCCTTACAAAGCCTTCCCAGATGACTGTGGCTCCTACACTTACCTCCATGTAAAGCAATTGGCCCCATGACTGGAGGGTGTACTTAAGAATTGTCAGACATCACTGTATTTAACACAAAGTGATCACACTGTAAACATGTTTGATCCAGTTCTGTCGGACTAGAAATATGCATGGGCAGAGGCTGGCAAAGATGGAACTCTGAGGATGTTCCTTTCAAGAAATTCTAATTGAAGGCTGAGTCCCTTCCAAGAACAAGCTGAGATTCCAGGTTGTATACATTGTCAGATAGGAGTCATTTAGCTTAACCTGACATTTTCAGCAGTTCCCAAAAACATCTTTACTGTACATTCTTTATTCATCAAGAAGTCATTTTCATAAATCCCTAGAGTTCATCCAGGCATTTACAAAGATGAAATAAAAAATCTCAATTCCCATTCCTGCCATTTCTTGGACAGAGGCATGTACGTCAGAGACAGACAAGCTTAAGATGGAATCTTGGCTCTGCCCTTTCTATCAAAACAGGACAACTCTGCTAGTGATGAACAAACATTGGTGGAAAATTCTGGTCAAAAAGGACCATGGAAGGGTTGAGTTTCGAGTTGGTCTTTAATATGGGAGCAGGGTGGTGGAATAAGACTAAATCCACAGTATTTGCTCCGATGGGGTGATGAGCTGCAGGGAGCTTGGGGTGACATGGGGGAGCATAAGTGGATGGCAGGTGGGGAGGAGGGTCCCCAGACATCTGGAGGAAATGAGCCCTTTTGTTTGACACCATGGCCTGCAGCTGGACACAGCCCTGCACACAGGAGGCAGGGACAGGGTCTACTTAGATTTCTCTCTTGAGGAAACATGTCAGGGAAGACTTTGATTAATGACCATTGACTGCCATTCAAGATATGTGAGCACATACCTGCTCATTTGTGTGCAGTCAGGACACACCTACACACTTTCCCATCCTATTCCTCTTTCTCTCCGAGGCCCCTCACTCTGATTCTCAGTTTCACTCTCTCATTCCACTAAACTCCAAGGTTCTAGCACCATCTCAGGTTCACATCTTTGTCCTTATATCTTATGTAATGCTTGCCAATTTCCCTCCAACACCCAAAGCTCTCTCACCTTGTCTACATTACTTTGAGTGTGACTCATTTTCCTTTTCTGAAAGGCAAAGAAAATCATTCCTTCTGTAGGGTGCTTGTGAAGTTAAATGAGATAAAATGTAAAGGTGCTTAACATGGCATCCAGGGAATGTGGGTGGCTATGACCATGAGTGCCTTTTTCCACCTCATCATCCCCGTGCTCTCAACCTCTCTGTGAAGATGAGTGCATAAATTCATGCACATTGCACATGGATCCCATTCATTCCCCAGAGGCCGGAGTGGCTGTCTGCCAGGTTCCAGGAATCAAAGTGCCTTTCAGATTGCTGCCCTCCGCCTTCCTCGTAGAACACTTTGGGAAAGAATAACTTTCCCCTTTAGAACTGGACCGCTGAGGCCCAAAACAAGTAAGGGAACTTTCCCAAGAGCTCACACCAGTCAACCATGGAGTTAAGACTTGCACGTGTCTCCAGAACTAATGTGCTCTTCTCCACACCTGACTCCAGCCCATGTTGTTGGAGGGGAAATTCTCCTCTGGTTAAACAGATATGATTTGCTAATATATTCAGGCTTGCTACACCAGACACTCATTAAAATGTCTCAGCCTTCTCTGGTGAGTCACGTGTGCTGAGG
The DNA here is from genome assembly GCF_048773025.1 of Camelus bactrianus. NCBI lineage: Eukaryota > Metazoa > Chordata > Mammalia > Artiodactyla > Camelidae > Camelus > Camelus bactrianus. The sequence goes on from NC_133551.1 coordinate 35,615,099, forward strand.
TTTCTCCCTTCACTAGCCTCTAAGATGCTTGAGGTTAGAGAATTTGCTTATTTTATTATAGTTGTATCTTTGTGACTGGTTCTTAGGACACATGGTACATGGTCACTCAATTCAAGTAGGCTGAACATATGAATGAATGATTCTAATCAAAGTTTATATCCTGTAGTGAATTGAACCCAAATATAGTTGAGAAGAGGAAAAATGGTAAAAGGTAGAAACATTTGCACCAGACCAAGGTGCCTGCAAACACACCCTCCTTTCAATACAAACTGCACACACACCCTCATTACTGGACACACAGCCATGTGCATATCCAACTATGACTGTTTTACTATTTTCCAGTTTGTGAAGAAATATGGGAATGTTCTTAGGCTGGAAATTGGTGACTTGTCTTCAGTTGTTATAACTGGATTGCCCTTAATCAAAGAAGCCCTTGTCCACCGGGGCGAAAACTTTGTGAACCGCCCTAGAACCCCTGTCATGGAACGTCTCTTTATGAACAAAGGTAAGTGCCTGGACTAATGTAAGAAGTATATGCTGGATATTCTTGTGGTCTGTGACAGGTGCCTTGGTGACTTAATGCTCCAGCACTCCCAAGGACCAGTCCCATCATCAAGTTCCTGCCCCTGAAGGAAGCTGAGTGCCTGCATTTCCTTGTTGAAGGCACATCATCAGGGAACCTGGCAGGGTCAGCCCCAATGTCACGGATTTGGGAGATGCGGTGTCACATGTATAAACTCACTCTGGGTACTTTGATAAATCAGTATCCTCCTCACTCAATGATGTGATATATTTTGTAAGAAGAGGAGGAAGCAATGTGCTCTCAGTCTCTCTTTCTGCTTTCACATTGAAATCTTTTCCCCTAGGAAATGGATGTGAATCTGTGTCTGTCTGCTGAGTATGTGATCCCTCCGTGCCTCTAGTTCCTTATTCTTTAATATTGACATTGTGCCCCACAAAGTATCTGCAGCATTTGGGTCTGTATTAGAACAGTTTGGCATGAATACTTAAAATGATCATTAAATAAACTTACATATTTAAAACACTAAATGGAAAAGTTCAAATAATTTCTTCTACCAAAGAACCCTTTTTTCAGGTTCTTCTCAATTATTCTTTGAAATATTGTACCCATTACCTCTACATCCATTCACTCTTATTTGTAATCTGCCCTGTGACACCTGGTGGCAAACACGACTGATGTAACAGTGAGTAGAACAGAAAAAAATCCTTGACATCATGTAACTTACTTCTGTTCAGAAAGACACTACCAATTACTATAATAATTTAAAGTTTTATTGTTATGAAGATAAGTTCAGGTTCGCTAACTAGGGGTATATCATCTAGTCCTGAGGTTCAAAAAGGCTAATGTATGTAAGTGACAGTTAATTTAGGAAACTGAGGAAGCAACAAGGCAGAGGGAATAGAATACGAAAAGTCTCTGAGGAGGGAAGGAGGGAAGGAGGGAGGTGAACTTGAGGAACTGAAAGCTGGCCAGTGTGGCAGCACAGAGATTAAATGGAGGTGAAGCTGCTGAGTTTGGCCAGGATCCTTCAGGCATGTTCTTGTTAAGGATGCTGCTTTTATCTGAACAACAATGGAAACTCTCAAAGGGTTTAAGTAGAGAAAGGAGTCATCATGTTCACAATGTGAACTTGAAGCCTAATCTAGGCTGTAATGTCAAGAATACAATAAAGAGATAAAGAGACCATTGCAGCATTTTTGGTTAGAGAAGCTGGGAGCTTGGACTATAGTAGATTAGACCAGGATAGTGGCTGTGAAGTTACATGGATTTAAGAACTTCAGGAGGTAAATCCAGTAAGACATGATGACCTAATGGGGAGAGGATGAGGTATTGAGGTGGACACCCAAGTGGGTGATAAAGGGAAGAAGGAACATTTGGGGAAAGACAAGGTGTGGGCTGGCTGGGGTGGGGTGTTGTGTGGAGCAAATGAGGAATTGAGTCATGGATATGCTGAGTTTGAAATCCTTTAAGTCAGCAGAGTCAAGCAGACAACTGTATGCACGCCTCGAGCTGAGAGTCACACATAGATATTCACTATCAGTAGATGTCATTCAAATTCTAAGAGTTAATGAGTTTTGCTCAGAAATGGAGGATAGGGTAGGAAGACAAGAGGCCGGAAGATCATGAAACTTGAAGAACTGCATCATTTTGAAATTTAATAGATGTAGATGACTTAACCAAAATGTGGTAAGTTCCCTATGGTCAGAAAATTAGGAGGAAAATTTGGAGAGTGAGGGGTCCTGAGCACCACTGGAAGAGAGTGTTTCAAGAGAGAAGTGTCTCAGGCTGCTGATGTATCCAGATGAGGTTGAAAAGGATCCTTGATTTGACAGCAGGGAGGGCCATTTCATGGGGAGGGTGGAGGCCAAAGTCAGACATTGAAAAGGACTGAAGAGTGCTCTGGACGTGAAGACTGAAAGGAGTGTGACCTCACCTGTGTTATGAAATGAATGATAGTGTGTTGAACACAGCAAGATGGTGTATTTTTCCCCTTTGCTGTACTGTTGTTTTTGCATAGACTGTTCACTCTTACTTAATTTCTTGAGTGATTCATTTGTCTCTTAATATATGGCTTGGAGTAAAGCCTTGCCTCCTTATGAGTAAGGATTTTGTCTAATCAATATGTGCATTCTTAGTATGTAGCACAACAAATACTAAGATGTACTTAGGTGGCAAGTAACCAATGCATTGGGTTCAGAGTCAGGCAGCCTGAATTTGAAAGCCTGTTCACCTAGTTACTAACTCTGTGACCTTGCAGAGATTACTTATATCCCTTGTGGCTCTTTTCCTTCATAAACCAGACTGGGGGTGGGATGTTGACAGTAATGACAGTACCTAACTCAGAGAGGGTCTGTGAGTACTACATTACATAATGCATTAAAAATACAAATGTGTTCCAGCATTGCAAGCAAGCAGTAAATACTAGTTATTATACCCACGGCTTTGGGGTTATTTCTCTGAATAGTTTTCAAGTGCCTTTTGCCCTTCTCCTTCCTTCCATCTGATACACATCCCCGTGGCATTTGTTGGCTGTATTTACGTAATGTTCACTTCCTTTTTCCCAGGATTGGTCATGTCTGATGGTCAGGAATGGAAGGAGCAAAGGAGGTTCACGCTGACAACACTGAGGAACTTTGGTTTAGGAAAGAAAAGCTTAGAGGAACGCATTCAGGAAGAGGCCCGCTACCTCACCCAGGCAATAGGAGAGGAGGACGGTGAGTGTGTCATAGGACAGGTGCAGGAGACTGCGGCTCATTCCTTCACTGACCAGATGCTTAATAAGTGCCCACGTGCCTGCCCTGTGCCCAGCACTGTGTAGGGCCCTGAGGGGTTAACAGTGAACAACTAACCTTGACCTGCCCTCATGGAGCTGGAGAATTAGACATGAGAGACGGGTATAGAAAACATTATTGATTTTAAATCCTGGTTGTCAGTTTGAGTTCCAGGCACTGACTGAGTACTTGCTGTAGATCAGACCCTGTAGAGGGTGCTGGGGCCAGTCTCAGAGGCAGTTCTGTTTTCATTCTGTCCTGTGTCATGTAGAGTACACCCTCAGAGGAAACAGGAAGACCCCAATTCTCCTCTCCCTCCAGGACAGCCTTTTGACCCTAACTTGAAAATCAAGAATGCAGTTTCCAATATTATCTGCTCCATCACATTTGGGGAGCATTTTGACTACCAGGATGATCAGTTCCAGGAGCTGCTAAGGCAGCTGGATGAGTTCACAGGTCTGCAGACATCAATATGCTGCCAGGTGAGACGTTCTCATTTCCTACCTTGGAAAAAAATATTGGGCTGATGTCAGACACAGATTTTATTTTTCTAAGCTACTACATAGCGTTTCAAAATTGCCTTTAACACAAACCTATTTGAAATTAATCTGTCGTATTTATTGTTTTAGATTTAAATGTTAAAATGTACTATGGACAAAGAATGTTATTAACATTCGGGTAAAGTACAAATTTCATATGACATACTCCTATGCACTCAAGTTGTTTTCTTACAAAAGCACAGTGTCCCAACAGCCTTTGAGCCCCTCCTGTCCATGTTCTTCCCTAAACCCCCACCCCCATCCTCCCTCAGATATTCCCTTCTGTGCCTGGTGCTCCCTCTCCACACAGATTTGATTCATATGTTAGATGCTCTTGTTTTTAAATTCTGCTTTGTTTTCTATCATGTGACTATGCCACTGTTTATTATTCGCTTCTCTACTGATGGATGCTTGGGTGACTTCCAGTCTGGGGATGTTGGGACTAAAGCTGCCGTGAACATTCTTGTTTAGTTCATATGGACCCATCTTCCTGTTTCCCTTACATTTACACATGGATGTAAAAAGTACTTAAAGTTGTCCCCATTGGCTGCACTACTTACATGCCCACTGACTCTTGATATGGTCAATCATCCAGTTTTGTCAGGTATTTATGTAGGGGGTTCAAACCTCACCCCTTCCTTCGTGGGCCCTGTCCTCCTCCCCTATACTGCTGGGCCTGTGATTCTGCTCAGCTTCTTGGTCTCTCAGCCTCTTTTCTGGATTTGAAAGACACTTTGATGGAAAATCAGCCCTAAATGTTGAGGTCACCTCTCTGGTGTCTAGAAGAGTGTTTGCTGTTATTTATTCCTGACAACATCTTTGCATTGAGCTTTGGACCCATCACACCAAAGGTGGTAAAGCAGTTCCTATGATTCCTGGTACATTAAAGGGGCCTAATGAATGTGGGCTCTTATGATTATTGTCAATGTTATTTTTGAATCTATATTCCCTTTTCTCTCTTCTAATCAAGGTAGTCCCCCATTCAGTAGTTCCATTTCTTCTTCTTAAGACAGAGCCAAGGAAGTCATTAGAGTTCACTGGGTACCCAGCTGAGTGCTTGCAGGGAAGAGGAATTCATAGGAGGGTATAATGGGGCAGCAGGGCAGGGGTAGGAGGATTTCTTAGAGACACAGAAAAGACCAGGCACATTGATGGACAACTAGACGCACATTATCTCTGCTGATTTTTTATACCACTTCTTTAAAGATGAAATGAAGCATCTTGATGTGTGCAAGCAGGTAAGGGAGGGTGTAAGCAAATCCACACAGTGTCCACTACTCTGTGTTAAGTGGGCGTGGAATCTCATGTCATTAGTCAGAAAATAACCCTTGGGCCTGACTGGCAAATAGATTAAGTAGCGACAAATCACAACATTATTACTATTATCAGAAAAGAATTATACCTAAAACGCAAATTCTTGCCAGTTCATTTTAAATCTAGCCCACTTTCCAGTATGTTATACTATCTTTTTTACCAGATATTATTAGAGAAAATACCTTTAAAAACCACTTCATTTCAGTATAAAATTTCTTACAACAAGGAAATTACATCACAGTGGGGACAGGCAAATAAACAGATATATGTCTTTAACATTGATACATACAGAGACACATGACAGATGGACATGTTTTACACAAACACAAGTGTATATACACCAACACAACTAGTGATAACTGCCAAGAACTAAAATAAAACAAAATAAAGGAATGGAAGGAGGCTGCAGAAGTTCTGCTAATTATAGGATCATCAGGCAAGACAGGTCCAAGTAGGTGACCTTTGAGCAGCACCTTAATGAAGGAAGGGGCTGAGTTATGCAGATTTCAGAGGAAGACCATACCAGGCGGAAGGAACAGCAAATGCAAAGACCTAGACAAGGACATCCTGGGTGTTACCACAGAGGCCAGTGGGGCTGCACTGGAAAGAGTAAGAGAGAGGAAGATGGTGGGGAGGGTAGCAGAGGAGGAGACAGGAATGTGAGGGGCCAGTTCATGGAGAGCTACAGGCCAGGAGAATGAGGTTGGATTTTTTTCTAGTCATGGAAAGTCACTGGAGGATTGAGAGCCAGAAAGTGAAATGATCAATTAAACTGTTAAATGATTCCCCTGGGAGCTCAATGGAAAATTGATTGGGAATGAAGTGAAGGATGGAATCAGGAAAACTGTTGGAGGCTCTTAAAGCATCCAGGTAGGAAATGCTGGTGGATTGTACAAGGATGACAAAGTAATTGGAGTGGTGAGAAGTCATCTGACACTGGTTATATTGTGGATGGAGGGCTGACATGCTTGGCCAGAGGGTACGAAGAGGAATGAGAGAGATAAAACAAACTGGCGGGTGACCCAAGGCTTAAGTGTAAACAGGAAAAAGACGTAAAGAGCAGATGGTTACATTGTGTTAGGAAGTGAAAAACTGGCAGCACCTTGTCTCCATAATTCTTTTTTGTTTGTTTGTTTTTCTCAATCAGTTTTACAATATCTTTCCACGGATAATGAACTTCCTCCCTGGACCCCACCAAAGACTTTTTCGTAACTGGGAGAAACTGAAAATGTTTGTTGCCCATGTGATTGAAAACCACAAGAGAGACTGGAATCCTGCTGAAGCAAGAGACTTCATTGATGCTTACCTCCAGGAAATAGAGAAGGTGAGGAATCCAGAGTTGTTTCTGGAATTCTGTTCTTAAAGAGCAAATGAGGTAACTTGATTGTCCTATTGCTGCTATAACAAATTACCATAAACTTGGGGGGCTTATAAGAACACAGTTTATTGTCTTATACTTTGAAACATCACAAATCTGAAACCGACTTCACTGGGCCAATGTCAGGGTCATGCAGGGCTGGCTTCTTCTGGAGGCTCAGGGGAAAATCTATTTTCTTGACTTTTCCAGCCTGTAGGGGCTGCCTGTACCCCTTGATTCACGGCCCTTCCTCCGTCTTCAGAGTCATCAGTGTAGCACCTTCTCTGCCACCAACGTTACATCTCCTTTTTATGATCTTCTTGTTCCCCTCTTATAAAGGCTGCTGTGAATATATTGGGCCCTGTGGGATGACCCAGGATCATCTTCCCATATCAATATCTTTAATGTAATCATATCGACAAAGTCCCTTCTGCCACATAAGCTACCATCCCTGGGTTCCAGAAATCAGGTCGTGGACATCTAAGTGGGTCTTTATTCAGCCCAGTGCAAGGAGAAAATTAGAGACAGTATTTCAGACAGTGAAAGAATATCATTAACTCTGAATTGATGAGACATTTAGAAATAAAGATAGAAGTCAATTATACTCAAATAGAAAAAAAGAATTTCATTCACAAATTGTTAAATTAAACATTTAAAACAATTTTAAAGAAGTATAGAAGTTTAATGGTATTTAGCTCTAGGCCTTTGAAACCTGAAATACTGCCAGGTCATAATGTGTTCTCAACCCTCTACCTATCTATGGAGGAAAAACACACAAAAGGAGAAATTAATATAGTTTCATTATAGTTGGAGCAATGCCCAGCTTCCTACCTCTTCCCTCAGCCCCCCAGGTCAGAACACAAGTAAAGCTGAGTCTGATGCCAGAATTTAGACATAAGTGGGAGGGACCTTCTCTTCCTCCCTTGTCCCCGTGTCATCCACTTCCCTACATTATAGGAAAGAAAGAGGAAAAAGCCAAGTTGGATGTATAGCCTTTCATGTGGTGTCCCTTCTGGTTAATACACATCACTGCATCCCTGTCATCATCTATGAATCATCGGATTATTTTTTCCTCTCCTGGAGTTGACAGAGTGGTGGATTTCCTTCCATCTCCTCTCTTATTTCTTCTTATTGGCACAGCATTCCTGGAAGCATTGGTTCTCCTCAGAGGAGGAGACTTCACCTGCTGTAAGGTGTGCAGGTGTGGGACCACGCACAGAGGAATGTTGACAAAGTGAAGCCTCTGGAGGAAGATGGTAAAGATACTGGAGAACCATGAGGAAAGGCTGTTGGAATCAGAGACTTTTAACCTACAAAGGAAAAGACTAATGGGGAAAAATGAGAATTATTGTACATTAGAGAAATTCAGTTCGTTCTTTCAGGTATCAGTACAGACACTTGTTGAGTGATTTCTGTGTGCCCTTTGTGTCTCACATAATTCATAATGCCATTGTAATGGGTGAGTGTTGTTAGTTCTGTTTTGGGAAGCAGGAAACTGAAGCACAGAGAGGTTTAGTAACTTGCTCAAGCTACACAGATAGTGAATGATGTGGCTAGTATTGGAGCCCCCGGCTGTTTTTCCAGTGTACTAACAGGTTCTTCCAAGTTATGGGCATAAAAAAATAATTAGTCATCTTGATTTTCATCCACCAAAGGTAACAAAACATCCAGAACTAGGGCAGGAGGACACTTACGACATTCAATCCTCCTGAGATGGCCAAAGGGAAATCATTTCTCCTGGGGTCTCTCTCTCCTCCCTCATTCTCTCCAAGATGAAGCCCTTGTTTGCTGTGACAACCAAGAACTATCTGATTAATCCAACAAACATTGTGTTTTCCAGCATAGAGGCGACGCTACTGCAAGTTTCAATGAAGAAAACCTCATCCACAGCACCCTGGACCTCTTCTTCGCTGGAACGGAGACAACTTCGACGACACTGCGCTGGGGTCTGCTCTACATGGCCCTGTACCCCAAAGTCCAAGGTAAGCATGTCACTGGGTGTGCCTGGGCAGGTCAGGATGGGGCCTCCTGGAACACACTTCCCAAAGTTTGGGCCAGAAGACAGATGGTAGGATGGAGAGATGGTAGGGCAGTCACAGCACCTGGTTGACTGAAGAATGGGCACATTCTTCAGTTTCACAGTCAGAACTGTGAAGGGTCCACGTACTACAAACATAACAGAGAGTCCCTGCTCTCAGGAAATTGCCAGTCTAGTGGGGAAAACAGTGAAGTCCATGGACATCTTGGTGAGTTCCCAGAAAGAGTTACAGTCCATTCACATGTGAAAGCTGGTCCTCACCTTCCCGCCTGTTAAGTCATGTCTTCCACTGCCCTGTGGACGATGTTCAGACTCCTGGGTCTGGTGTATCCTGCCCTGTGATGTGCCCCTTCCTGCCTGTTCAACCTCAACCCTACTCACCCAGCGCCTCACTGAATGACGTGGTTTTCATTACACTGTCCTAATTTACGCCTCTGTGCCGTCACACCTGCTCCTCCATAGAAGAGTAACACAGGGAACTATTTCCCTAATTTCTCTACACGGTAGACCACTAGCTATGCTTGAAGAATCCACTCAGACGCAAACCCCACTCAGATGTCTCCTCACTCTCTAGGAAACTACTAGCGTTTCTTCCTTTGGAGACAACCACGTGCACCTCCATCACTTTGCTTTTTGAGCATTATTTACATACCTCCCCACAGGGTGTATCTCATTGCAGGACAGTGACTGTTACCATCGTTTTTCTTTCTCTAGACCCCAGAACACTTTGGGCATTTGAAGGATGAAAACTGTTGGGGTGCAGGTTTTCAAACTGGTGTAATAGTTTATAAACAGAACATAAAGCCAATTTAGTGGATCAAGACTAACTATTTTTCTTAAATTAAAACAGAGAAAAATCAGAGTGCTTCCAGTGTACTACAGACAAGTATTTTTCATGAAATTTGTATTTCTTTCCTTATATATGTATAAATATACACATGTGTGTATATTTTTAATCCTGTGTCCTGAGTCATGATGTACAATGTATTTGTAACTGTGAATCACATGGTTTTTGTTTTTGTTTTAAGTTTAAAAGCCACCTAGTTAGGATCTAGATTTGGCTTCTCTATTAGAGATTCCAAAATACCAATTGCTTAAAATGACAGAAGGGGAAGCAATACAGGTTAATGGGTAAATGAACAAATTGGGACATGCAGTGTAATATTATATGGCCTTAAAATGGAAATATCATGACAGATGATTTGATATGGATGAACCCTGAGGACATGATGCCAAATTAAACCAATCAAAAAAGGACACATACTGTATATGTTTCTAGTTATAGGAGGTGTCAGGATTGGTTGAATTCATAGAAAGTAGAAGTAAAATGGTGGGTGTCAGAAGCTGGGGGTGGGGAACATGAGACGTTTTCACTGAATGGATGCAGAGTTTCAATTATGCAAGAAAAAAAAGTGATTGGTTGTACAACAAGGTGAATGTACTTAACATTCTTAATCTGTACATGTAAAATGGTTATGATGTTAAATTTTATATTGTGTATTTTATCACAATTTTTAAAGTTTTCTAATGTCTATAAAAAATATAGTTTATTTTTCTCTCAAGTGAAATATTCTAAGCTGGATAGTGCAGAACCCTTTGGGTTCCAAGCTCTGTCTAATGTGTTGCTCTGCTGTGTATAGAATGATGCCCCTTTTGGCCGTCACAAAGATGTCTCACCAATAAGGCTGCGTTTCCACCAATAGAAAGGGAAGGGAAAAGCAACCTTAAGTTTAAGGGAATGTTCGCAGTGTAAACATCCCTCTACGTAAATTCTTTTTTTCTACAACGTAGTCACAAGGGAATCTGGGAAATGGAGTTTTTAGCTGGGGAAACAGGTATCCAGCTAAAATTTCTATTACCCTAGAAAAAGAGAAAAACCTCTAGTGGAGCACAATTAGCGGGTTTTTCTTAATTTGTGTGACACTCCCCTGAATCAGTTGATGTAAATCTCAAAACATCCTAAAGATGAAAGCAGATTTATCCTCACTAATAAGAAGAGGACACTGAGTTTCAGTAACGTGCAGCAGGAATGTTGAGCAGCAAGAATTGCAACCAGATTTGTCTTAAACCAGCGCTCACTCTGCACTCAGGTACCTCCCTGAGAAGCTACCGTCTACACAGCCTGCTATAACTCTAGCCATTTTGATCCTTGTTACTTCATTCCTTAGCTGAACCAGGCTCAAGGAGGGTAATGAATACTACAATAATAGGACTTTCTCTGCTTTTTCAGAAAAAGTTCAGGCTGAGATCGACAGGGTGCTTGGCCAATGGCAGCAGCCGAGCACGGCAGCTCGGGAGTCCATGCCCTACACCAACGCTGTCGTCCACGAGGTGCAGAGAATGGGAGACATCGTCCCCCTGAACGTGCCCAGGGAGGTGACAGTGGACACCATGCTGGCTGGATACCACCTGCCCAAGGTAACTGTGGCCTCCCTCGTGGCCTCAGATCTCCATGCTCACCTTTTTAAATGGTGGGACTCTCAACTGGGAAAGTGACTTGGATTTTTGTCCTACAGGATCACTTAAATGGGGACAGAGATACTACACTCATGCTAGTTTCTTTTCTCTATGTGTTGTCTTTAGAACATCAGTTCGGCTAGATAATAATATATATTATGGAGAAGAAGGGGGTTCCTAGGTCAAATGTGTGTAGGCAAAGCCTGGCTTTCTTCGCTGTGAGATTTCTCAGTGTTTTGACTATGTGATGTGCACTGTGATTCTCTGTGGGGAGACAGCAAGCAGCGGTTCTCAGTCAGACTTTGACACAAGGTCCTTTCTTTGCCTTGGTAGAGCTTCTCACAGGACTAGGTATCTCACAGACTTACTTTGGAAAATTTGGCTTCACAATCTTGGGATTAGAGAATACTGAAACATAAATGGACATTTGAGACCATGTGAACCAACGTCACGTTCATGATGGTGTTTCTAGCATAATATCCACACAGGTATTTTTCCAGCTTTGCCCTACAACCCTGTGATGGAACTATCATCTCACAAGGGAAACCAAGCCAAGTGTGTGCCTTGTTAAGTATCAGAAAGGAGAGAAAGGAACTGATGCTCATTAAGCAGCAATGATGTACCATGGACTATGCGGGTTCCTTCATCAGTGTTCAGAATGATTCCATTAGTCCCACTTTAAAAATTTAACTTGAGGCTCAGAGAGTGAATAAGCTTTCCTAAGATGTCTGAACTACAAAGTGAATTCAGAAAACAAACGTTCTGAATCTCTGGTCTTTTTTTTTTTTTTTTTTTTTTTTTTTTTACTCCACCATGTTCTCTGCACAGGAGTTGCTTTACTCTGACTTTAAGAGTCTCCCTGCAGGTGTCCTCAGTTGGTCCCTCCCTGTCATCACAAAGGAAACTGTTGTCACTGGCCCTCCCCTTAGGATATGGGTAGGTCCCTCTCCTGTTCCCCCTAGAGTTGCACTTGCAACTACATATTTAAACTCCTTTGCTTTCTTGCCACCTGTGGATGCCTTCTAGGTTCTCTAAGTCCCTCTGTGTATGTCTTAGCTGGGGACGATCTCAAGAGGTAGAACCAGAGGATCTTACTCATGGGACACCCCTGGGTCACTGTCCCTGCAGAGCCAGGAAAAGCAGCTGTTCCTGAGGGCATTGCCTTTCCTGTTTTCCTCCTGATGGACAATCCTGTGGGAGGAGACTAGGGTCTAGATTATTTCACAGGTGCTCTTTGCATTTTTATAGTGATTCATTTAGCTCCGTAGATTGGGCTCAAGTCTTGTTCTACTCTGATTTTTAAAGTCTGCTTGAAAAATCATCCTGAGAACGTTGCCATGTCATTGACTGTGTGTTGTAGAGCCTCCGAGACAGAGCTTTGAAGTCAAATGTCCTCGTTCAAATCATGGTTCCACCTCCTCCCACCCTGTGACTCTAGGCAACTTAAATAACTTCTGAGCTTCAATTTCTTTATCTGTGGCAATTAATTTAAACCTACCTAACAGGTGGAGGTGAAGTGAGGCCATGAATGTAAAACGATTAACACAGTGAACAGTAAAATGCTCCAAATAGCAGTCATTGTTCTTTCTTAATCAACACATGTGATTTAGGACCTAAAATGTTCAGGTCTGGGAAAACAACTCTGAGGACAATAATCATACAAGTTTATATGTACAAATCATGATAACTGCCCAGCAGAAAAAAGTCACTGGTTTCTCTAAAGATGCAGGCTGACTGGAATGGGGAGTGGGAGCAGGAGCGAACAGAGAAGGCTTCCAAAAAGCAGTGATGAGGATTAAAGGATGAGTAAGACTTAACTCAGTGGCAAAGTGGGGAGGAAGTATATTCCAGGCAAGGCGAACAGCTTTTAAAAGGCATGGAAATGAATGGGAACATGTGATGACTTTTAGAAACTGCAAGCAGCTCCCTGCAGTGGGGGTGCAGGCAGAGGGAGGGGCTCAGACAGTGTGAGGTGATGCGTGCTTCATCTAAGAGTGACAGGGAGCTATTGAGGGTGTCTGTCAAGTTCCAGGTGTGCTGGGTGGATGGGTGTCACATGACAAAGTCCTGTTTAAAGCTAATTCTTCCTTCAGTGTTTGGAGCACTCTGAAAGAGGAAAGAGAGGGTATGGAGTGTAGTTAGACTGCTACTGAGGGTAGCAAGGGGGTAGCCTGGACCAGGGTGGCAGTGGTGGACCTAAACTGGAGGAGATAGATGCAAGCAAAATTTAAAGTAAACTTGCCAGCCTTGTTAAGGATTGGATGAAGGCAGAATGAGGGAAAGGGACGTATTAAGGGGGACTCCTGGGTTTCTTGCTATGTACATGGAAGGATAGTGGTTCCTTCACTGGATGACCTGATTCTCTCATTTACCCTTTTGTGGAATGTCCTACACAGTGGAGGTAAGAGAATGGGGGAAACAAAGATACATGAGGCATTTTTACCTTGAAAGAGCTGCCATAGTTATCACTTCAGGGAGCAGCTGGGTTGGTTTTGGGACAATATTGACTTTCCAGCTACACATTATTCTCTCATTGATGCACACATGTTCCCTTCTAAGTTCCACACTCACATGACCCTGGAGAGATCTATTCTGCAGTCAAGAGTGATCACACTTCCCTGGTAAAATTCCCAGCAGACACTTCCATCCATTGTTGTAATCTGTCCCCTGGCAAAGAGCAGGGTCCTAGAGGTTGGGCTCAGAGGATGGTCGGTTGGGGAGGTTGAGAGGATTCAGACTGCTGTCAGGTTTGGGTGTGGGATCCTGGGGGACACTTGCCCCTCTGCACAGGTGTGTTTTGTGGATCAAGCCTTTCCTGAGTCTTTGCTGCCTTTTCTAGGGAACCATAGTCCTGACCAACCTGACTGCACTGCACAGGGACCCCACAGCGTGGGCCACCCCAGACACATTCAATCCGGAGCACTTTCTGGAGAATGGACAGTTTAAGAAAAGGGAAGACTTTCTCCCTTTCTCAGCAGGTGAGATGTAATAAATACAAACATAGCAACCCAGAGTCCCTCTCTCAGACCTTCTCTACTCTCCCTCGTGGGCTCTGCTCTTGTAGGAATGTCCTTGGAAAGCCCTGCCCATCCTGACTCCCTGTTGATGTTGCTGCACCTCTGGGTTCCCTGGGTGGGGCATCACCAGGACTCATGCCCTTACTTCCTGAGTCCTGGTTTGACTCTGATGCAGATTTGACCAAGAACACTGGGGACAGAAGCTCAGACCCAGCTTGTCCAAAAAGAAGACTGGACACTTGCCATCTTTTTAGAGTTTTTAAATATTTCAAATTCTTTTTAAGGGCCACCCACTCACCCAGAACTAGAGCCAATTTCTAAGAATGGGGTGGAAGGGGCAGGAACAGGGCGGTGTCCTCTTCCTTATGGACTATAGAAGGTGCAGGCATAACTAGGTGGGATTCTACTCTATAAATGCTCCCCGAAGACATCATTTACCTTTTTTAAATTCTAATCTGCTTAATACATTTACATTGTACAGAACTTGAAAGACAAGAAGTAGGATGCAGTTTAAAAGTCTCATGTTTCCAAGGCAGCCAGATCCAGAAGGGGGTTTAACTCAGAACATTGTAAGATGTGTGGGAAAAATTCTTAGCATATTTCAGGTATTGAGTTATGTATGTTGCAGAGATGGTTTTAAGTAAATTCCCAGTTCCTTAGTTGTAGAAATATTTCCTGGGCACCTACTGTGTGTCAAGCATTCAGACTTGAGGATAAGATAATGAATGAAGTAGAAAATAGAATCTCTCTCATACAGTATAATTATACAAGGTTCAACTTCCTGTCACCACTTTCGGGATAAGAAAACTGAGGCTTAGCAGCAACAATATGACATCTGAAATCACAGGCTCAGGTGGCAGAGCTAGAACTCAGTGTAAACCAGGTTTATCAACAACTAAAGCCTGTACTTCTCCTACCAGTGTCTCCTAGGAAAGTAACTAAAGGCTACACTGAGTTGACACTCTCAAATTCATCATAGTTTTCTTATCATTAATTTAAACTTAAGTATAGGTTGATTTTTGGAGACAGAATCATTGGCTGATGACACCGGTAAGGCACAGGAAGGGAGGGACTGGAATTTGAGCCGTGCTGTATGACACTGTCCTGAGTGTACCTGGGTTGGCTCTCATCAGATCTTCTTTGTCTGTCTTCATCTGGTTCTATGTCACCTTTGCTCACAATGGACCAGCCACTTCATAATATGAAAGCAGATATGAGGTGTAGGAATACCTTCCAGTCTTCCTGTGCAAGGGCTTCAGGTGTCACGTTACATTACAAAGTTTCACCTGTGTATTTCACGTGTTATATTTATTTTTCCTTTACTGTGTTTTTTGCTACTGAGGGTTGTATCACACTCTTAATCACAGAACTCATTTATAAGCAAATCATCTCGTTTAATTCTTACTGCAACTTTGTTGTTAGTAGTTAGAAAATGGATCAGTTTCTCCTTTCTTAATATAAGGAAAGTCAAATAAGATACAGACGGATGTTTCTTTTCATTTTGGGGAGGGGCAGGCAGGTTTTACTTTATTTTACTTTTTAAATGATGTTTAGTCAGTTACAATGTATCAGTCTCTGGTTTACAGCACAATGTCCCAGTCATGTGTGTATATATATATATATATATATATATATACACATATATTCATTTTCATATTGTTTTTCATTAAAAGTTATTACAAGATAATATAGTTCCATGTACTATACAGAAAAAATTTTCATCCATTTTTGTATATATTGGTTAACATTTACGAATCTCAAACTCCCAAATTTGTCCCTTCCCACCCCCTTTCCACTGGTAACCATAAGATTATTTTTTATGTCTGCGAGTCTGTTTCTGTTTTGTAGATAAGTTCATTAGTGTCCTCTTTTTTCTTTCCTTTTCCTTTCTTTTTTTTAGATTCCACATATGAGTGATATCACATGGTATTTTTCTTTCTCTTTTTGGCTTACTTCACTTAGAATGATGATTTCCAGGTGCATCAATGTTGCTGCAAATGGCATTATTTTATGCTTTTTATGGCTGAGTAGTATTCCATTCTGTACATGCATCACAACTTCTTTATCCAGTTATCTGTCAGTGGACATTTGGGTTGCTTCCATGTCTGGCTATTGTATACAGTGCTGCTATGAACACTGGAGTGCATGTATCTTTTTGAATTAGTGTTCCCTCTGGATATATGCCCAGGAGTGGGATTGGTGGATGATAGGGTAAGTCTTTTTTTAGTTCTTTGAGGAATCTCCATACTGTTTTCCATAATGGCCGTAGGAGAGGGAGGAAATATGTTAAAAATTTTAACAAGGATTATAGAATTACAAATATCTTTTATTCTCTTTATACTTTTCACACTTTTATTTATTTTTGCAGTGAACTTGTATTACTTGGGGTGTAAGTAAGGTATTCATACCCTCTCACACAAGACGTGGTGGTAGAGACGAGTGTGGGGTGTCATAGTCAAAGTGGGGAGAGGAGGGCATTCAGGAAGGGGAGGGGCAGCGGGAGCCTGGAGCAGGTGTCAGAGCACAGCGGGGATGAGACATGGTCTGCCCTGCATTGGGAGGCCACGGCAGGGAGATTCCCAACCATTAAAGAGAGAAACCTGATGCAGGGAAAAGGTGCCTCCTCAGATATTTACTTGCTTACCCTTTTCATCAGTTTGCTTTTAAGAACTGAAAAAAAAAAAATAACACAGGGTTTGGGTTTTTGTCTTTCTTGTTTGCTATGGGATTATTGGAAGACTTTAGGCCAGACTCCACTTAACAAGTCAACCCAGACCTCTCACTTCTTTCATCCACAGGCTGAACCTTCACACCTGTGCTCATCTGCCTGAGCCTTGGAGGCACTGGAGTGTGTGGTTGTGGATGGATGCTTTCTGTGCCTTGTTTAACTCAGATGACTTTGATCAAATAAACCAAGAGTATAAAGCCTCATGGACCAGCAGGCCCTCCCTTTGCTCAGGTTTTGCAAGACGTGGTGGAAGGTTTCAGTCGTTGCTGGGCACACAGTCTGAGAAGGTAACGTGTCTTATGTTTTTGTCTTTCAGGAAAGCGGGTGTGCCTTGGAGAGAAGTTGGCCAGATCCGAGTTGTTCATTTTCTTTACTTCTCTTGTGCAAAAATTCACCTTCAGGCCTCCAGACAATGAGAAGCTGAGCCTGAAGTTCAAAACCAGCATGACGGTCTCCCCAGCCCCCTACTGCATCTGTGCTGTTCCCCGGGAGTGAGGTTGTCCAGGAGGGAGGGGGATGGAAAGTGGGAAGAATCCCCACGTTCCCCCATGGCACTGTCGCCTGCTGAGAAGGGAGGGAACACAATGACCTGCCTCTGAGGAAGGTCCTAGGACTTGGACTCAGTGGAAACTGGATCCAAACCCCAGGTTTCCCATCCCCAGTGTAACCCTGAGTGAATCAGTCATGTTGGGAGGGATTTGCCTTTTCACTGAAAAGATAAAAGAGGATAATTATTTTTCTCTAAAGGAAGAATCACTATAAAAACAGAGGAAACAATGGACTTTAATGATTTGCATACCATACAGCACATCATAAAAGTTATGGCTCTGACCTGCCTGCTTCCTTCTTCCTTAGTCCTGGATTTGCTTCTGGTCTGTTGACGTGGCTTGGGTCAGATTTTGCCAAATAGTGGATCAGAGTTAGTAGTCAGACCCTGGGGCAGCCACACATCGGCCAGCAGGGCTCTCAAGGGAAGATATTTTGTTCCTCCTTCCCCCCCATTACGTACCATCTTGACAGGAGTGGGCTGCAGGGGTTACAAGAACTGTTTCCTGACGCCCCCTGGCAGGGCCCACCCGGGGTTCCCGTGCCTTACTGTAGAACTAGGGCCTCAACAGTGCTTTCCAGGGGCCGTTTGACTGGCGGCAACTGGATGCAGCTGAAACCGAGAAAGGAAGAGGCCCGTTTCCACCTCCTGTTACACGTGTGCCGTCCCGCCCACAGTGAGAGCCTGACAAGTGCCCTTTCTCGTTCCGTGTGGAATGAAAGGTGTAGGGGAATGACTCCCAGGACTGCTCAGGACCTTGCTGTGTCCCAAGGTCAGCCCTGTGAACAGAGGGACAGGACTGGAAATGTAGCAGAGACTGGAAGCGTTACAGCTCTGACCTACTTTATGAGGAATACTTTGCCCTGTTTAACTTTGCTGTCTCACAAGCACACACTGGTGTTTCTGCCATTACGTCTCTGAGAATACAGTTCAAATAGATTTGTTATGGAAGACTCTCCTGCATGTTATTCTGATTAGCTTTGCATGAATGCAATCGTGCAATATGTCTATTAAGTTAACAGTTTCTTACTCGATAAAATTGCATTGCTTTCCCCAATATCCACATAACTCTGGTGATATTTTCCCACGTGTGGATAAACCAAACCTTAGGAATTGTTTTATCTGCTTGGAAAGAGTAGTGGAGCTGTGCTTTGGAACCAAGTCTCACATAAATTGTATTTTCACATCAATTGAACAGTTATTTTTTGAGCATGAACCGTGAGCCAGTTGCACAGTGATTGAGATGGAAGGGACAGGGCTATTCTGTCTTCAAGCTCACAGTGTAGTGATGGGGGGAATGGAGGATTATAAACATACAAAAAATTAAGTAAGTGTACAGTGGTGGTGCCCACTGGGGAAAGGGTACCACAGAAAAAAATTTCTGAAACACACGCAGCCTATGCATCTTTGTTCACTGCACAGCTGCCTTCAGGGGGAGGGATGTGTGTTGGTAAGTCCCTCAGGTTGATCCCCCCTCTACCTCACCTCTCTTGGAAACCAGTGCAGTACACTTTGCCCTGAATTTCTTCCATGTTTATCTTTTTTAATGTCACAGAATGTCTTTATTTTGCCACCTTTTTTAGAGAATATAAAATCCTAGATTACCAGGATTCTTCTTTTATCACTTTGAAGACATCATTTTGTTGTTTTCTGGCTTACTCTGTTTCTGATAAAAGTCCACAATAATTTATACACTTGGTCTCCTATTCATTATGAGTCTTTGTTCTGTGAGTATTTTTAAGATTGTTTTTCTATATCATTACTCCTCGGCAGTTTCGGTATAATCTGTCTATAGTTTTCTTTGTGTTTATCCTAATTGGAGTTCATTGATCTTATTCAATCCATGAGTTTAATACTTTTAGAAAATTTGGATACATTTTGGTCATTTCTTCAAATGTTTTTATGGACTCACCCTCTGTCCTCATAATTTCATTCAGACATGTATTAGACCCCATGATATTGACCTACAGGATGCCCAGTTTATGTTAATTTTTCTCAGCCATTTTTCTCTCTGTACTTCAGTTTGGATAAATTCTATTGCCCTGCCTTAAAGTTCACTTTTTTGGGTGAGTCTACTCTGTCATTAAGTCCATCCTTTAGTTTTTCTTTCATTTCTTTTTTCCACTCTGGAAGTACCAATTGGTTCTTATTTTTACAGTTTATATTTCTCTTGACTCTGTTCATGTGTTCCTTCAAATCCTTGAATATATTTATAATCATTTTGAAGTTTTTTTTAGTTAATTCCATCATTTCTATCAATTTGTGTCTTCTATTAATTGATTTTCTACTGCTTATGAGTCACATATTCCAAATTCTTTTTATGTCTAGTAATTGTGGATTGACTATGTAATATTTTCATTATACAGTAGATTCTGTTGTCTTTCTTTAAAGAGTATTGAGTTTTATTTTGACACTAATTTACATGAAAAACCTCTTGTTAGTTTCAAGGTTTGTTTTGAAGCTTTGTTAAAGGATCAAGGGCAGGCTTCTTTCTTGGGCTCCTGAAGTGTGATCTTTCTGGGACCTCTAACTGGTCAATATGGTCTCTACACTCTGTTCAGAATCCAAATAATTCCAACTGTGTAAAAGTTCTGGCAGGCATTAAGCTGACAGCTCTCTGGCAGTTGTTTTATCCCCAGTGGATGTTCTTTGCCCAGCCTCGTGGGGTCTCACCCTACACATGCACAGTGTGCTATTCAGCTATCTCTCTGAGTATTCATGGGGTTATTTCTTGGCATTGCTTCCTCCTTTGTGTTTTCTGCCCTGTAACTCCATCCATGGCAGTCACCCCAAATGCCAATCTATATGTTCTCATCTTAGCAAAATAAGATTGCTGTGATCTAAATCCCCGCCCTTCTTGGAAGGGTGTCAAGTCAGTGCATCCAGGCAGAAAGCCAGAGAGATTGTAGAGTTCATATCATCTGTTCCTTTCTCTGAGGACACAGGCCTGAATTAGCAAGTTTCCAATATCTGAAAACTTATTTTTTTTTTCAGTTGGTGTATAGTTGATGCACAATATTGTGTTAGTTTCAGGTACACAGGAAAGTGATTCAGTTACATATATATATTTTCCAGATTATTTTCCTTTACAGGTTATTACAAGTTACTGAATATAGTTCCTTGTGTTACATAGTAAATCCTTGTTGCTCATCTATTTTATGTATAGTAGTTTATTGCATTTAATCCCATACTCATAATTTATCCCTCCACCCCCGCCTTTCCCCTTGGTGACAAATATGTTGTTTCTTGTGTCTGTGAGTCTGTTAATGTTTTGTATGTAAAATCTTTTGTATTACTTTTTAGATTCAACATATAAGTGATAGCATATAACATTGGTCTTTCTTGTCTTACTTCACTTAGTATGATCATCTCTACGTCCATCCATGTCACTGCAAGTGGCAATTATTCCTTCTTTTTTATGGTTCAGTAATAGTCCTTGTAAACATGTTTATACCTCATCTTATTTTTAAACCAATTGTCTATTGATGAGCACTTGGATTGTTTCCAAGTCTTGGTTATTGTAAATAGTACTGCAGTGAACTTTGGGGTGCATGTGTCCTCTGAAAACTTACCTTATTTATTTTGCCTGTTGTTCTGGTTGTTTATGGTACAAGGACTAACCTAGTACTAGTTGCTCTCTCCTAGCATGAAACAGGAGTTTCATCACTCTGCTGTAGTTTTTATGGGAATTAAGATGGTCTGAAAACAACAAGTATTTGCAAAAATGGTCATAATAATTCCTATCCATATATTTACACTCCTTGTTGTCCCTTTACAACAACTACCCTCATGAGATGGAATCTATTTATATTTCCCTTTACTTTGGCCTGTCCTGCTCACCAGTTTGGGCCAATAGAATGTAATGAAATGACTTTTTTAACTGGGGCTTGAGAGACTTTGTACGTTTCTTCCTGGTTTTTTTTGCAACTTTGCCACCATCATATAAACAAGCCTATCTTAGCATGATGGATGATGAGAAACAGTCATTTCTGTCCCGTTGCCCGAGCTGACAGCTGGCCAACCACCAGAGCTGTGCTTAAGACCACCCGCGATGAGCTGGACCCAAGCACATGCAGCAGCAGCATGCAGGCATGAGTGAACCCAAATGACACCAGAGCAGCCCAGCTGAACCCAATCTAAATAGCCAACCTAAGATTTGTGATTTAAATGAGTGGTTATTGTTTTAAGGCACTACATTTTGAACTGCACTGTTACACAGCAAATGCTACTAGCAGATTCCTTGAGGATTCCTTGTGGAACAGTATCTGTCTTGTTTAGTATCAAGAAAAATACCTGGTGGGGGTAGGGGGAGAGTAGGGTATAGCTCAAATGGTAGAGTGTGTTCTTAGAATGCATGAGGTCAGTCCTGTGTTCAATCCCCAGTACCAACTCAAAAAAAAAAATCTAATTACCTCCCCTCCAAAACACAAAAAATAAATATATTTTTTTAAAAGAACAATACCTGGGACGTGGTAGGACTCAATAAATGGGAAGTTAATGACTAAAACAAGGTGGAATCACTATGGGCTGGTGCTAGATTGCACCTGTTGTCCAGAATCAGATCTCTGTCATTGCTCCTCTGTCCTTGTCACCTCACTCCAATGACCTACGTCTCAGTCCTGATGCCAGCTTGTTATGATCACTCACAAACACAGTGGAGGAGGGCAGGCTAGTTCTTACGTCAGTTACCCCTCCATTTCCCAGCTGGCTTTCTGGAACAGCACCGCCCATTCCATTTCCCCATGCTTGTTTCTCAGGAACAGACTGATGTCCCCAGATGGGTACTTTGTAGTATCTGGGTCACACTGTGTTTATGTGCATCCACCACAAGCTATTTGTATTGCTCTTTACATCAAAGAATTTTTCCTATTTCTTTTGAAACAGGTGAGAAATTAATCTAAGCAAGAATAAACGGTCAAATGCAAATTGTCACTTTCAGGGGCTGGCACTGAATCACTGATGCCTGTTAAAACAGTCAGGGTCAAAATAGAGGCTTCTGTTTGTCAAATCCATCAGGGTCCAAGGATGTCACAGGGCTCTGATGCACATAAAGCAACATTAGAAGACTCAGTGTGAGAGGCATGGGGAGTTAAATGAACTGGGGTCAGGACTTTGGAGCTAAGTTGGCCTAAATTCAATTCCAGTTTTATCATTTATTTACTTCTCCTTGCAAATTAAATGGGCTACTCTCCTTTCCTGAACCCATTTCCTAAACTGCAAAATAGAAGGAATAAAACAGCTATGAATTATGAGATCGGTTAAAAACATTCCCTGCCCCTCTCTGGGTGGCCTTCCTTTGTGGTGCTTCTCCCTAGGGAACCATTGTATACACCTGACCACTCTGATAAATACAGGAATGGCCATGTCATTTGCTTTGGCCAATAAAATGAGAGCAAAAGTTCAACGAGTCACTTCTGAGTGCTTAAGAGCCAGCTCAAAGTTCAACATGTTTCTTCTCTGCCATGAGACCAGCGACGTCCCAGATAAGTGTCTGTCAGCCTACACCCAGGAGACAAGGACAAGAAGCAGAGTCATAGCTGATTTATGGTGGACATGTGATGTGAAAGTTAACCTATTAATTGTCGCCTGTGAGCCACGAGGATTTGGGATTGTTAGTTACTGCAGCATAACTTATCTAAAGTGTCCGATAAGCCTTTATTTTAATTCTTGTGATGAACAAATATGTGCACGTGTGTGTGTGTATATCCTTATGTTTTTAAACATATATAGAATATATAAATATAATTTCCTATTATATATTATCAATTAAATTATATGGTATATAAACATTATATATAAACATAATATATATTTATATTAAACAAAGTAACACTATGCTTGGCATGTAATAGATTAAACTGAAGTTGTAATGCTGTTATGTTTTTTCAGATGAAACCTTTAGATATTTCTGTGCCATTTTTACTAGGCTATTTAATCTTTTCCTCACTCAGTTCACAGAACAATATACTCTCCTTCCTACTGACCACAGACGCCTTGTAAATGCTTTAGTGGGGCTGCCTCTTTGTGAACTCCTGGGACTCCATCACTGGTCCAGGTGAGCAGCAACCTCTGGAGGTGGGCCGTGTACAGCCATGTGTGTGGCCTGCTCCTTAGCTGGGCACGTGGTGGTTTTGTGATCTGATACCTGCTCACCTCTTCAATCACATCTCTCAGTACTTCTCCTGCCAAACTGCTGATCTATCAATACCCAACAGGCCAGGTCCTTTATCATCTTCTTGTCTTTATATTTTTTTCTTTAAAAAATATGTAATTACACCTGGTCAAACTTACTTAATGCCAACACTTCAGTGACATTTTTCTGGACTGTCTCAGCCAGTTAGTTGAGTCCTCCTCCATTCTCTGAGAATTTTATTCAAATTTTATTCATCTCCTATTTCCATGTAATCTGCCAGTTACTCAAGTTTTTCAGAGGGTGTGTGCCTTGCTCACTTAGGCTCAGGTTCTAACAGGTTTGGTGCATAATAGATGCTCCATAAATTTTTGTTGAAACTACTGGTGGGGGTGGGGGCGAGGGTGGGGAGCAGCCGAGTGATGAGGGCAGAGCAGACAGGGTCACCCCAGCCTGTGTGAGGTCCTCCTGCTGTGCAGTCGGCCTTTGAGCCTCAGCTTCTCTCTGGAAAATGTGGACTTCAGAGACTGCTTCCTAAGGCCCCTTCTAACCTAAACCTCACTTGCGGAGAGAAGAACTTCTGAAATGGCAAAGTAAGGACCTTCAAAAAGCCACTCCTACACAAAAGCACTGAGAAAGCTTACAAAAGTTTTCAAAATCAACATTTTGAAACTCTGGACGTTAGCCAGAGATCTTGCAATAATGGCAGTTGTTGCAAACAAAGTCTTGGAACGATCTGGGCTTCTGTTTAAGGAAAAGCAAAAAACAAAAAAGTTGAATCTCAGTAAGGACAGTGAGCTCTGAGCTCTGTGGCATTTAACTTGCCTGCTCCAGTTCTTCTCTCCTCAGCTCTACAGTCTCCTTGAAAAGCCACAGTCTGGCAACTATGGTAGCTGAGAACACCGGGGGCCAAGCAGGAACTGGAGGGAGCGCCCCAAAGTCCTGGTGCCCGGACGAAGGTCACTGTTGGCCTATCTGGCAGCTCCCTGGAAAGCCTCACCCTCTGGACTTCTATTTACTTGACCTGCCTTCTCATTCAGTCTGTGTGAACCACTCACTCTGCAAGGCATTCTGGGTTCAAATAAACCAGGGACAATTGTACAGCCCTGCAGGAACCTCAGGGGGCAACACCAGATCTGCTACCAAGAGGATTAAAAGGAAAAACTAGGGAAGGAGATGCCCACTGGGGCTTCAGCAAGCTCTGCCATATCCCCGGGAACCTAGAAGGCTACCCACCGGCAAGGGCTGTGTGCCCAGGAGGGACCCGAGAAGCACTGGTGCCCGCATCTCTGGCTGACCTGGAGCCTCTGCACAAGCAGGACATTAGGGCTAAGATGGAGTGTGGCCCACCTGCTTGAGTGCTGACGGTGCACCCGCCTCACACGCAGAGCCCTGAGAGACCTGCTGGTTCAGGCCTTTGAGGAGACCTCTGTGCACACGTGAGCTGAACCCGCTGCTAACACCAGAGCATCCAGGGGCCTCACCTGATGAAGAGTGGAACTTTTACAGAATTAGTCCATGAAAATTACTAAACAAATAGCAGTAAAAACAACAACAGTAACAATAACAGACCCGGGGTGGTTCCTGATGTCCAGATTTCCCACACTGTATCATTTTCAATGTCAAGTTTTATTTTCTTGTAATATCTTTGTTTAACATTGGTAACAAGATGTTTCTGTCCTCATAAAATGAGTTAGGAAGTGCCCCTACTTCTATTTTTTGGAACTGTTTTAGAAGGATGGATATTCTTTTTGAATGTTTGGTAGAAATCTCCCATGAAGTCATCTGGCCTTAGGATTTTTTTAAAGTATAGTTATAATCTGTCAATTTCTGGTGTACAGAAAATGCCCCATTCATGCAAATACATACATATATTCATTTTGATATTTTTTCCTTAAAGGTTATTATAAGATATTGAACATAGTTCTATACTGCAGAAACTTTTTAAAATCTTATTTTATATATAGAAGTTAACATTCATAAATCTCAAACTCCCAAATTTATCCCTTCCCATGCCCTTTCCCCAGTAACCATAAGATTGTTTACTGTTTCGAGTCTATTTCTGTTTTGTAAATGAGTTCATTAGTGTCCTTCTTTTCTTTTTTCTTTTTTTTCAGATTCCATACATGAGTGATATCATGTGTTATTTTTCTTTCTCTTCCTGGCTTACTTCACTTAGAGTGACAGTCTCTAGGTCCATCTATGTTGCTGCAAATTGCATTATTTTATTCTTTTTTATGGCTGAGTAGTATTCCATACCACAACTTCTTTATCCAGTCATCTGTTGATGGACATTTAGGTTGCTTGTAGGTCTTGGCTACTGTGTATAGTGCTGCTGTGAACACTGGGGTGGGTGTATTTTTTTGAATTAAGAGTTCCCTCTGGATATATGCCCAGGAGTGGGACTGCTGATTCATATGGTAAGGGTATTTTTAGTTTTTTGAGGAATCTCCATACTGTTTTCCACAATGGCTGCACCAAACTACATTCCCACCAGCAGTGTAGGAAGGTTCCCTTTTCTGTACACCCTCTGCAGCATTTATCATTTGTGAACTTTTGAATGATGGCCATTCTGACTGGTGTGAGGTGATAACTCAGTGTAGTTTTGATTTGCATTTCTCTGATAATTAGTAATATTAAGCAGAGTTTTTAAATGTCTCCAGTTCTTTTTAAGGGCCACCCCCTCACACAGAACTAGAGCCTAATTTCTAAGAAGGGAGTGGGTGGGGGCAGGAAAGAGGCGGTGTCCTTATCCTTATGGGCATCAGGAGTCAGGAGGTGCAGGCGTAACTAGGTGGGATTCTACTCTATAAATGCTCCCCGAAGACATCATTTACCTTTTTAAATTCTAATCACCCTTTGAAAATCTAGTTAATACACTTACACTGTACATGACTTGAAAGACAAGAAGTAGGATGCAGTCAAAAGTCTCATGTTTCCAAGGCAGCCAGATCCAAAAGATGTTTTAACTCAACACTGTAAAATGCGTGGGAAAAATTCTTAGCATATTTCAGGTATTGAGTTATGTATGTTGCAGAGATGGTTTTAAGTAAATTCCCAGTTCCTTAGTTGTAGAAATATTTCCTGAGCACCTACTGTGTGTCAAGCATTCAGGCTTGAGGATAAAACAATGAATGAAGCAGAAAAACAAAAAACAGAACATCTCTCCTGGAGCATATTTTCTAGTGTAACACTGCAAGGTTCAAATTCTTATCACCACTTTAGAGATAAGAAGACTGAGGCTCAGCAGAAACAATTACAGCATCTGAAGTCACAAACTCAACTGGCAGAGCTAGAACTCAGTGTAAACCAGGTTTAGGAACAGCTAAAGCCCATTCTCTTCCTACCAGTGTCTCCTAGGAAAAGTAACTGAAGGCTACACTGAGCTGACACTGAAATTCATCATAGACTTCTTCTTATTAATTTAAAGTTAAATATAGGTTGATTTTCTAAGATGGTATCATTTGCTGATGATACCACTAAGACACAGGAATGGGGGGACTAGAATTTCCCGTGCTGTATGACACTGTCCTGAGTGTACCTGGGGTGACTCTGCTCAGATCTTTGTCTATCTTCACCTCATTCTATGTCACCTTTGCTCACAAAGGACCAGTCACTTCGTAATGTGAAAGCAGATATGAGACATAGGAATACCTTCCAGTCTTGTCTACAAGGGCTTTAGGTTTTATATTATAATACAAAGTTTCCCCTGTATGTTTCAAGTGTTATATTTATTTTTGCCTTACTATGTTTTTTGCTATTAAGAGTTATACTGTTTTAATTTCATAATTTATTTGAAAGCAAATTATTTCATTTAATTCTTACAGCAACCTTGTTAGTAGTATTTAGACAGAAAATGCATCAGTATTCCCTTTTTAATATAAGGAAACTAAGAATAAGAGAGACATGTTTCATATCCAACTTTGTGTGCCCAAGGAATTGGCAGAACAGAAAGTAAGACTCAAGTCTTTATCCTTCTAATCCAGTGCTCTCTCTAGCACATTAGAATGTAAATCACTTCCGACTTAAAGGCTCTTCCACTTGAAGATGCACTGAGTTCTTACCGTGTGTATCAGTTATTATATGGCTGCATAGCAGAGAATGGAAAACTCAGTGACTTAAAACAAGCAGTGTGTGTTATTGCTCACATGTCTACACGAGCCAGGCAGCTGGGCTGATCTCGACTGGGCTCTTACGTGTTTGCGAGGGCAGCTGGCTGAAGGCTGGTCTAGGATGACCTCACCTGGGACAGTGGGCATCTCTTCCAAGTTATGTCTCATCCTCCAGGAAGCTGGCCCTGCTTCTGTGCATGTTGAAGATAAGACTCCAAGAGGGAGAAAGGAAGCACACAGTGCCTCTTAAGGGCCAGGCTGGGAGCCAACAGCCATCACTTTCACTGAATCCTGTTGCCAGTACAAGTCCGAAGTTCAGCCCCAGGTCAGTGAGAAGGGAAAATACTGCAGTTTTTACAGGAAGGGCTATGAAGTCCCAATGTAAGTGATGTGATACAGGGAAAGGGGGAAATTGGAGCCATTTTTGCAATCAGTTGGTCTCACTATCTGTCTTTCTGCGTGAGAAGAATGAAATTCAGAGAAGGCAAGCAATTTGGGGACTGCCTCAGCTGTGACAGACCGAGGACTAGCTACGCAGAACAGGAAACAGAAACCTGACAATCCACTGAGTTTAAATGTCGGCACTACCATCAGGTTTTTCCCACCACACTCCCATCTTGAGCTCTCAGTTGCTTTGCCTCCTTCTTGGTCTAGCACGTTATAGAGACAGCCTCCCTGAAGGGATGGCGTGTGGACCGCCCCTTCCCTCTTCTTGGAAAAGACCATCAGGTGTGGAGTTAGGACACATGCACAATCGGGGCAGAGAGCAAACCTATTATTGCAGACTCTTATTTCCTTTTTCTTCTTTAAGTTGTTCTCACTTGATGCAACAAAACAGTGGACAGCTTCATGAAAGGCAAGAGACTGATTCCTGGTTTTTCAAAAAAAAAGTTATTGGCTCATGGAAGATAAGGTTAGGAAGAACTTCCCAAAACCCTATTTCAGTTCTCTTATTGTATTAATGAGGTAATTAGTTTGGTTTCTTAGCGATGGCCGGTTAGTGGAAGCACCAAGGAGAAAGTTCTAGTTTCCTGTAATCCTGGATGAAGCTTCACAAGTAAGTAGCCCTTGAATTTATGATTTTAAAAATACATTCCTATCTGCTGTCTTGTTGGTATAATTGCCCAGGCACATAACATAATTAGAAAAGAGATACTTCCCATGTTTGACAAGTGAGAAATGATTAGCTCTGTGAGAATAAAGGGTTTCTTCATAGTGCATTGGTGGTTCCTGATGCAACGAGTACTGTAAGCCTAGTTCCTGGTCTCTGGGTCCAGTTTTGTCTTGATATCTGGATTCTTCATGGGGGTTTACAATACAGCTGATTTGGTACCATTTTCACAAACTCCCTCATTGTAGTGTTTGTGATGGGGAAAGAGATGAGGATGAGGGGAACAGAGAGGATTAGACACATGCTGGTGGAAAACACAGAAAATAATAATGACATAATTCTGAAGCACATTTACATTTATTAAACTCTTTTGCAGATATTCTATGATTTTATTTTCTCAGCAACTTGTTACAGGCAAAGGACAAATGGAGGAATGCACACATTAATGATTTTCCAAGAATATTTCATTACATGAGTAAATACCAAGTAGCAAAAGCAGCACATAAAATTAGCGACAGAGAATAATCGCAGTGCAGGTGCGCAGGGGGAATCCTTACAAGGACAGGGAGGAAATATGTCAAATTTTAACAAGGGTTTTGCCTGGATTATAGAATTACAAATATCTTTTCTTATCTTCATACTTTCATGCTTTCCTTTCTTTTTGATGGGAATCTGTATTACTTGGGGAGGAAGCAAGTTATTAAAACACTCACAAGATAGATGGTGGGAGAGACCAGTGTGGGGTGTCCTAGCCCAAGTGGGCTAGGAGGGCGTTCAGGAAGGGGAGGGGCAGCGGGAGCCTGGAGCAGGTGTCAGAGCACAGAGGGGATGAGACAGGATTGGCCCCGCACGGGAGCGGGGGAGGGAACCATGGCAGGGAAATTCCCAACCATTAAGGAGGGAAACTTGGGCAGAGAAATGGCACCTCAGATTTTAGACCCCTTGTTCTAACATTTACTTGCTTATCCTTTTTATTAGTTTACTTTTAAGAAAAGAAAGAAATTAACACAGAGTTTGGGTTTTGTCTGCTTTTCTCGTTATCATTTGCTATGGGAATTTTGAAAGACTTTAGACTGCCCACACTAAAGCCGCCCAGACCGCTCACTTCTTTCATCTGCACCCTGAACCTTCACACCTGTGCTCACCTGCCTGAGCCTTGGAGGCACTGGAGTGCGTGATTGTGGATGGATGCTTTCTGTGCCTTGTTTAACTCAGGTGGTTTTGATCAAAGAAGCCAAGTCTATAAAGCCCCACAGCCCAGCACGCCTTCCTTTTGCTCAGGATTTGCAAGATGTGGTGGAAGGCTTCAGTCGTTGCTGGGCACAGACACCGTCTGGGAAGGTAACTTGTCTTATGTTTTTCTGTTTCAGGAAAGCGGGTGTGCTTTGGAGAGCAGTTGGCCAGGTCTGAGTTGTTTATTTTCTTTACTTCTCTTGTGCAAAAATTCACCTTCAGGCCTCCACACAATGAGAAGCTGAGCCTGAATTCAGAACTGGCCTGACTGTCTCCCCAGTCCCCTACCGCATCTGTGCTGTTCCCCGGGTGTGAGGTTGTCCGGGAGGTGGGGGGAAGGAAAGCAGGAAGAATCCCCAGGTCCCTCCAAGGCCCTGGTGTCTACTCAGAAGTGAGGGAGCAGAATGGCCTGCCTCTGAGGAAGGTCCTAGGATTTGGACTCAGTGGAAACTGGATCCAAACCCCAGGTTTCCCATCCCCAGTGTAGCCCTGAGCAAATCAATTATGTTGTAAGGGATTTGCCTCTTCACCCAGGAGATGAAAAGAGGTTAATTATTTTTCTCTAAAGGAAGAATCACTATGAAAACAGAGGAAATAATGGGCTTTAATGATTTGCATACCATACAGCACATCATAAAAGTTGTGGCTGTGACCTGCCTGCCTCCTGCTTCCTTCCTTAGTCCTGGATTTGCTTCTGGTCTGTTGACGTGGCTTGGGTCAGATTTTGCCAAATAGTGGATCAGAGTTAGTAGTCAGACCCTGGGGCAGCCAGAGGTCAGCCTGCAGGGCTCTCAAGGGAAGATATTTTGTTCCTCCTTCCCCCCCATTACGTACCATCCTGACAGGAGTGGGCTGCAGGGGTTACAAGAACTGTTTCCTGACGCCCCCTGGCAGGGCCCACCCGGGGTTCCCGTGCCTTACTGTAGAACTAGGGCCTCAACAGTGCTTTCCAGGGGCCGTTTGACTGGCGGCAACTGGATGCAGCTGAAACCGAGAAAGGAAGAGGCCCGTTTCCACCTCCTGTTACACGTGTGCCGTCCCGCCCACAGTGAGAGCCTGACAAGTGCCCTTTCTCGTTCCGTGTGGAATGAAAGGTGTAGGGGAATGACTCCCAGGACTGCTCAGGACCTTGCTGTGTCCCAAGGTCAGCCCTGTGAACAGAGGGACAGGACTGGAAATGTAGCAGAGACTGGAAGCGTTACAGCTCTGACCTACTTTATGAGGAATACTTTGCCCTGTTTAACTTTGCTCTCTCACAAGCACACGCTGGTGTTTCTGCCATTACGTCTCTGAGAATACAGTTCAAATAGATTTGTTATGGAAGACTCTCCTGCATGTTATTCTGATTAGCTTTGCATGAATGCAATCGTGCAATATGGCTAATACGTTAACATTTTCTTACTCGATAAAATTGAATGGTTTCTTCCAATATCTACGTAAGTCTTGCGATATCTTCCCACGTGTGGAAAAAACAAACCTTAGGAATTGTTTTTGTCTTTTTTAAATTGAAGTACAGTTGAATTTTTTAACTGAAGTATAGTTGATTTACAATGTTTCAGGTGCACTGCAAAGTGATTCAGTTATACAAATTCACACACATAGATGTATCAATTCTTTTTCCGATTCCTTTCCAATATAGCTTATTAAAGATATTGAATATAGTTCCCTGTGCTATACAGTAAGTCCTTGTTTATCTGTTTTACATATAGTAGTGTGTATCTGTTAATCCCAAATTCCTGATTTATCCCTCCCTACTCCCTTTCCCTTTTGACAACCATAAGTTTGTTTTCTATGTGAGTCTGTTTCTATTTGTAAAAAAACTTATTTGTATCTTTTTTTTTTTTTTTTTGGATTCCTCATGTAAGTGGTAGCACATGAAATTTGTCTTTCTCTGTCTGATTTACTTCACTTAGTATGGGAATCCCTAACTCCATCCATGTTGCTGCAAATGGCACCATTTCACTCTTCTATGGTTGAGTAATATTCCAGTGTTTGTGTATACCTATACACCAAATCTTCGTTATCTAGTCCTCTGTCAGCAGACATTTAGGTGGCTTCCATAAATTGGCTGTTGTAAACAGTGCTGCTATGAACACTGGGGTACCCGTATCTTTTCAAATTGGAGTTTTCTTTTCTGGATATATGCCCATGAGTAAGTTTGCTAGATCATATGGTAACTCTATTTTTAGCTTTTTAAGGAACCTCCATACTGCTCACCATAGTAGCTGCACCGATGTACATTCTCACCAACAGTGTGGTAGGGTTCCCTTTTCTCTACACCGTCTCCAGCATTGATTATTTGTAGGCTTTGGATTACGGCCCTTCTGACTGGGGTGAGGTAGTATGTCATTGTAGTTTTGATTTCAATTTCTCTAATAATCAGCAATGTTGAGGATCTCTTCATGTGCCTGTGGCCATCAGTATATCTTCTTTGGAGACGTCTATTTAGGTCATGGGCCCATCTTTTCATAGGGTTGTTTGTTTTTTGATATTAAGCTGTATGAGCTGTTTGTATATTTTGGAAATTATCCCTCATCTGTCGCATCATTTGTAAATATTTTCTCTCATCCCGTAGGTTGTCTTTTCAGTATGGGTTCCTTTGCTGTATGAAAGTCTTTAAGTTTAATTAGGCCCCATTTGTTTATTTTTGCTTTTATTTCCATTACTCTAGGAGACAGATTTAAAAAAATATTGCTGCGATTTATGTCAGAGAGCGTTCTGCCTCTGCTTTCCTCTAAGTTTTATAGTATATGGTCTCACAATTAAGTCTTCAATCCATCTTGAGTTTATTCTTACACATGGTGTTAGAGAATGTTCTGATTTCAGTCTTTTGCACGTAGCTGTCTAGTTTTCTCAGCATCACTTGTTGAAGAGACTGTCTTTTCTCCATTGTATATTTTTGTCTCCTTTGTCATAGAGTAATTGACTGGAAGTCCATGGGTTTATTTGTGGGTTCTGTTCGTCGTGGGTTCTGTTCGTCATGGGTTTTGTCCAGCAAAAGTCCCACCACAGAAGAACGAAATTACTCAAGACTTTATAAGGGGAAGAGAGTGAGAGGGAGCCCAGAGACCGACTCCCTGAGCTCCTCCAAAGCTCTTGTATTTATTGAGAAGAGTCAAACAAAGAATCAAAGTGAAATACATCATAGGAATGAGGAAAGGGCACGGTATACGTGCAGGGATGCAGGTCAGCAGTTTTAGTTCATGAAAAATAGAAACATTACAATCTTAATTTACACTTAGAAGGTTACAATATTGATAGTACCAACGGTTATTTTAAGCCTCAAACAATCACGAGCAAGGTTACAGTGTTCCGGGTAATTGATAATGAAAACCCAGACCACCACAGAGTCTCTATACAATGATCAGAAATCGTCTAAGCGTGCAAAGCAGCCTGGATGTCCCCAGCTAAGGGCTAAGTCACAGTCTTCTGTGAGCAAGAGCAACCTACACTATCCACCTACTCCTGAAAAGCGAAGCATGTCCCGCCGGTCACGGCAAAGGAAGAGTTATGGTTTTCCATAAGCACAAGTAGTCCTGAATCTATGACCTCACTTAGCAAAGCAAGCAAAACATGTCTCTGCTTTTTACGGCAAGGAGACAGACTGTAGCAGATTCCTGCTAGCAAAGCAGCTTCAAGGCAACTAAGCTAAGTTCCGTAGATAAGGTGGTGACTGGTATTGAGAGTTCAGTCTTTTGGGCTTTTGGACATTTTGCTTTGAAATAGCAGTATAGTGACAAATATAGAAAGCATTGGTTTTGATTATACATTTCTTATGTGTTTACATAAAGGTGAGAATACAAAGAATTGGTGAAGCAATGATTACAATATTAAAGTTTGTTAACCCAAGTTTGTGCTCCCACATTTATTTCTGGGCTTTCTAACCTGGTTCATTGATTTATGTGTCTGATTTTGTGCCTGTAATTGTAAGTTTTGATTACCGAGTCAGGGAGTGTGATTTCTCCAGCTCCATTCTTCTTTCTCAAGGTTGTTTTGGCTTCATGGTCTTTTGTGTTCCCATACAAATTTTAAAGTTTTTTTCTTCTAGTTCTGTGAAAAATACCATTGGTAATTTGCTAGAGGTTGCATTGAATCTGTAGATTGCCTTTGGTAGTATGGTCGTTTTGAACAATACTGGTTCTTCCAGTCCAAGAACACTGTATCTTTCCATCTGTTCGTGTTGTCTTCAGTTTCTTTCTTCAGTGCCTCATAGTTTTTGGAGTACAGGTCTTTTGCCTCCTCAGGTATTTTATTCTTTTTGATGTGATGGTAAATGGGATTTTTTTCCCTTAGTTTCTCTTTTGGATGTTTCATTGTTAGTACATAGAAATGCAACAGGTTTCTGTGTATTAATTTTGTATCCTGCAACTTTACCAAATTCATCGATGAGCTCTAATAGGTTTCTGGTGGCCTTTTTAGGATTTTTCTATGTATGGTGTCATGTCATTTACAACCAGTGACAGTTCAACCTTTTCTTTTCCAATTTGGATTCCTTTTGTTTTTCTTCTCTGCTGTGGCTAAGACTTCCAAAACTACATTGAATAAAAGTGGCGAGAGTGGGCGTCCTTGTCTTATTCTTGATCTTTGTGGAAATGCTTTCAGCTTTTCATCACTAAGTGTGATGTTAGCTGTGGGTTTGTCATAGATGGCCTTTATTATGTTGAGGTATATTCCCTCTATGCCCACTTTCTGGAGAGTTATTTTTTTAATCATAAATGGATGTTGAACTTTATCAAAAGCTTTTTCTGCCTCTATTGAGATGCTCTTATGGCTTTGATAGCTCGGTTTGTTAATGGGGTGTATCACATTGACTTTAAGATGTTGAAACACCCTTGCATCCCTGGGATAAATCCCACTTGATGACGGTGTATGATCCTTTTCATGTGTTGCTGGAGTTAATTTGCACATATTTTGTTGAGGATTTTTGTATCTACATTCGTAAGTGACACGGGCCTATAGTTTTATTCTGATATCTTTGTCTGGTTTTGGTATCAGGGTAATAGTGGCCTCATAGAATGAGTTCGGAAGTGTTCCTTCCTCTGCAATTTTTTTGGAACCGTTTCAGAAGGCTAGGTCTTAACTCTTCTCTAAATGTTAGGTGGAATTCATCCGTGAAGCCATCTGCCCTGGACTTTTGGTGGTTGGGAGTTTTGAAATTGCTGATTCAGTTTCAGCACTAGTAATCGGTCTGTTCATCTTTTCTATTTCTTTCTGCTTAAGTCTTGAGAGATTGCACCTCTCCAAGAATTTGTTCATTTCTTCTAGGTTGTCCATTTTATTGGCTTGTAGTTGCTCATAGCAGCCTCTTATGCTCCTTTGTATTTCTGTGGTGTCAGTTGTAAGTTCTCCTTTTTCATTTCTGATTTTATGATTTGGGCCCTCTCCCTTTCTTCTCATGATGAGTCTGGCTAAAGGTTTATCAATTTTGTTCATCTTTTCAAAGAACCAGCTTTTATTTTCATTGATCTTTTGTATTGGTTTTTCAGTCTCTGTTTCATATATTTCTGCTCTGATCTTTATGACCTTTTTTCTTCTACTAACTATGGGTTTGATGATTTCTTCTTTCTCTAGTTGCTTTAGATGTAAGGTTATGTTGTTTGAGACTTTTCTTGTTTCCTGAGGTAAGCTTGTATCGCTATAAACTTCCTTCTTAAAACGACTTTTGCTGCATCCCGTAGTTTTTGGATCATCATGGTTTTGTTTTCATTTGTCTACGGGTATTCTTTAATTTACTCTTTGATTTCTTCAGTGACCCATTGGTGGTTTAGTAGCATATTGTTCGGCCTCCATGTGTTTGTGGTTCTTGCGGCTCTTTTCTCATAGTTGATTTCTAGTCTCACAGCATTGTGATGGGAAAAGATGCTTGATATGATTTCAGTTCTCTTAAATTTACTGAAGCTTGCTTCGTGGCCCCGCATCTGATCTATCCTGGAATTGATCCATGTGTGCTTGAGAAGAGTGCGTATTCTGCTGCTTTGGGATAGAATGCTCTGTATCTGTCAATTAAGTCAGCTTGGTCTATTGTGTTATTTAGGGTGTTTCTTTACTGATCTTCTCTCAGGATGATCTGTCTATTGATGTAAGGGGGTGTTAAAGTCATCTACTGTTATTGTGTTACTGTCAATTTCTTCTTTTATGCCTGTTAACAGTTGCCTTACATATTGAGGTGCTCCTATGTTGGGTGCATATATATTTACAATTATATCTTCTTGGATTGATCCCTTGATTGTTATGTAATGTCCTTTTTTTTTCTTATAAGAGTCTCTTAAAAGTCCATTTTGTGTGATGTAAGTATGGCTACTCAGGCTTTGTTTTGATTTCCATCTGTGTGGAATACCGTTGTCTGTCTCCTCACCTTCAATCTGCATTGGTCTCTAGATCTGAAATGAGCCTCTAACAGGCAGTGTCGACTGAAATAAAATACACTACCTAAAAGTTGAGAGTTTTGTTTTATTCAGTGGACATTTCAAAGGACTCAGCCCAGGATGACAGCCTCACAGATGGCTCTGAGGGACTGCTCCAAAGGGGTAGGGGAGGAGCCAGGATATATAGGAGTTTTACAACAAAGACCAAGTAGTCAGAACATTAAAAGATTACTATTAACTAAAGAAAACCAGACATCTCAATTAAAGAATTTAGCACTTTTCTATGTATGGGAAGGAGCAAATGTCTGGGCTCATGAAATCATTCCTTTAACAAGCACCTAGCCATCCAGGGCCAGTATCCTGTGCTTTCACATTCTGAGTTCTCTGAGTGCACCATTCACTGGGGGTGGCTGCAGAGGGCTGGCTGCTCGCTTGTCTGCATCCTGAGCTCACTGTTGAGGGTGGCACCTGATGACTTTTTGGTTTCAGCATTCTTTGTTTTCTGATATGGCTTGCAGTATTTTTTGTTCACAGCAGCATATATATGGGTCTTGTTTTTGTATCCATTCAGTCTGTATCCTTTGGTTGAAGCATTGAGTCCATTTACATTCAAGGTAATTACCAATATGTATGTTCTAATTGCCAGTTTACTAATTATTTTGGATTTGTTTTATAGATCTTTCCGCCCCTCCTTTCTTCTTTTGTTATCTTTTCCTGAGATTTGATCTTTAATGTTTTGTTTAGATTTATCTAGTGTGTCTGTGCATGCGTATCTATTATAGATTTTCAGTTTATGGTTTACCATGAGGTTTAGTCCAGCAGTCTCTATATGTACGTGATTTAAGTTGCTGATCTGTTGACTTTAAATGCATTTTAAATACCCTGCATTTGCACTCTCCTCCCCTCACGATGACAGTTTTTGGTATCATGGAGTACGTCTAGTTTTGTGTGTCCCTTAGCGGCCTCTTGTGGATACAGATGATTTTACTACTTCAGTCTTTTAATCTCGCTACTAGCTTTGTCTGTGGATGATTTCCCATCTTTAACTGCACACTTGCCTTTACCGGTGAGCATTTTAATTTTGCATTTTCCTTGCTTCCAGTTGTTGGCCTTTTCTTTTTCACCCAGAGAAGATCCTCTAACATTCGTTGTAAAGGTGGTTCCGTGGTGCTGGGTCCCTTTAGCTTTTGCTTGTCTGTAAAGCGTCTGATTTTTCCATCAAATGTGAATGGCGGCCTTGCTGTACTGGGGACTCTCGGTTATAGGTTTTCCCTTTCGTCACTTTAAATGTCTTTATGGTGCCGCCCCCTTCTGGCCTGCAGTTTCTGCTGAAAAGTCAGCTGATAGTCTTATGGTGAGTTCCCTTGTATGTTACTCGTTGCTTTTCCATTGTTGCTCTTAATATTCTCTCTTTAACTTTCGTCATTTTTACTACAATATGTCTAGGTATGTCCCTCCGTAAGTTTAATGCTGTCTGGGCCTCTCTGTGCTTCCTGGGCTTGTGTGACTATTTCCTTTCCCCGGTTACGGAAGTTTTCAGCTACTATCTCTGTAAACATCTTCTCGGGCCTCTCTCTCTCTTTCTCCCCCTGCCCCTTTCTGGACTCCTATAATGCGAATATTAGAGTGCTTGTTGTTGTCCCAAACGTCTCTAAAACTGTCCTCATTATTTTTCATTCCTTTTTCTGTTCAGCAGAGTCATTCCCATCCCTGCCTTCCAGGTCACTTATCTTCTGCATCATTTATTCCACTACTGATTCCTTCTGTTTTCATTGCAGTTATTGTGTTGTTCTCCATCTCTGGGTGCTCTTCACGTTTTATAACTCGTTGTTAACAACTTCGAACTCTTTGATCATCTTTATGATCACCACTCTGAACTCTTTCTTGGGCAGACTGCCTGTCTACACATCACTTTGTTCTTCTGGGGTTGCACTTGTTCCTTCATCTGTAACACATTCCTCTGACACCTCATTTTGTCTGGGTTGCTATTTGTATTTTTATGTATGTGGTAGTTAGGTCTGTTTCTCAACCTTGGAGAACTGGCCCACTGTAGGAGGCACCCTGTGCCTCCCAGTAGTGCAGTCCCCTCTGGTCACCAACCTGTGTGCTCTCAGGATTCCCTCTAAGAGGGCTGTGCTGGTCCTGCATTATGGCCGGCTGACTCTGTGGGAGGTCTGGTAGGCTCAGTTGGCCCCTAGCTTGGCTGGTTGCTGGGCCGTGCCTTGTGTGGATGCTGCTGGCCTGGTTGCAAGGTGGCTGATTGAGAATCCTAGGGGGCCCCCGGGCTAGTGCTGGCTCACTGGTGGGCTGTTGCTCACCTACTGGCAGGTGATGCGAGACCCAGGGTTTAGTGCCATGATACTGGCAGGTAAAGATGTTTCCTGGAGTCTGACTGAAGAGCCTAGGGTTCCCAGAGCTCTTTTCAGATTGCTGGTGGGGGCAGGCCAGTTCCTGACACAGTCGGGTATGTAGTCTGGGGTGTCTCGAAGGTTGCATGGGCCTGCTAATGGGCAGGGCCAGGACCCAGCTGGTCCCAGGGTAGGGTCTGGCCTGCATTGTGGGATCAGTTTTTTTTGCTTCTAGTGTCTGCCCCTCAGTAAGTGAGGCTGTTCTGGAGGCTCACGCAGGCTTCCTGGTGGTGGGGCCAGAGCCCGCCCACTGGCGGGTGGAGCTGAGGCCTGGCCCTCTGCGGGCCGGGAATGCCGAGAGGCAGCTGTGGGCTCTTTAGGCAGCCTGTCTGCTGATGGGCGCAGCTGTGTCCTTGCCCAGTTAGCTGTTTGTCCTGAGGCTCCCAGCACTGTATCCTACAGGCTGTTGGGTGGGGCCAGGTCTTGCCACCAATGAGCCAGTATGGTGCCACCAGGAGTGTCCACCGGGTTGATTGTTCCCCCAATATGTCTGACACCAGTGTCTATGTCCCCAGGATGAGCCACAGCTGAATAAGAGAATCAGGTGGCCGTCTATCCTTCCAGGTACGTTGAAGAAAAGCCAGAGTCCCCCTTAATGCCTCCTTTTCCCTCATTTTGCCTTCATTCAATTTATCAACAAAGCTGGTCAAGAAATTTACTTTAAATTTCTCTTGATTCTGTCTCCTCCATTTTAGGTCCACCACTGCCACCCTGGTCCAGGCTACCCACTGGCTTCCCTAAATAGCTGTCCAACTACATCCCATAACCTCTCTTTCCCCTTTCAATGTGCTATTTTCCTTTAAATCCTTGTATATATTTATAATATGCACTTTAAAGTTTTTTTCTGATAATTCATTATTTCTGTCAACTTGTGTATTTTTTTTTACTTAAATTTTCATTTTATTACAGTGCTTCAGTAGATAACTGTATCTTCTATTAACTGATTTTTCTACTAGTTATTGGTCACATATTCCCAGTTCTTCCTGTGTCTAGTAATTACGGATCGATTACGTAAAATTTTTGTTGTTGAGTGTTTGGATTATGTTGTCTTCCTTTAAAGGGTGTGGAGTTCTGTTGTGACAGGCAGTTAGTTTACTCATAAAACATCTTGATTTTTTTGAGACTTGTTTTAAAGCTTTTTTAGAGTGGGTTAAGGGCAGGCTACTTCCTAGAGCTCTTAAAGTGTGACTTTTCTGGGGCCTCTACCAGTCTATGTGGTCTCTACCCTCCGTTCAGAGTTCAGGTAATTCCAACTGTGTGAAAGTTCTGGCAGGCATTAAGCTGACAGCCCTCTGGCAGTTGTTTTATCCCCAGTGGATGTCCTTTGCCCAGCCTCATGGAGTTTAACCCTCCACGTGCACAGTGCGCTATTTAGCTGATCTCTCTGCGTATTCATGGGGTTCTTTCTTGGCATAGATTCCTCCTTTCTGATTTCTGCCCTATAACCTGGCTATGGCAGTCACCCCAAATGCCAATCTATATGCTCTCATCTGAGCAAGAAGAGACACTGTCATCTAAATTCCCCCCTTTTCATCAGGGTGTCAAGTCCATGCCTCCAGGCAGACACCCTGAGAGACTGCAGAGCTCATCTCATCTGTTTCTTTGGAGAAATCACAGGCCTGAACTGTCAGTTTTCCAATATCTGAAAACTTGTTTTTTTAATTGAGGTATTGTTGATTTACAATATTGTATTAGTTTCCAGGGTACAGAAAAATGATTTGGTTATATGTAAGTTTTTCAGATTATTTTTCATGGTAGGTTATTACAAGATACTGAATATAGTTCCGTGTGTTATACAGCAAATCCTTGTTGCTTATCTACTTTATACGTAGTAGTTTATAACTTTTAATCCCAAATTCATAATTTATCCCTCCCCAGCCTTTCCACTGTGGTAACCACGAGTTTGTTTTCTGTGTCTGTGAGTCCATTACTGTTTTGTATATAGATTCATTAGCACTATTTTTTAGATTCCACCTATGTGATATAATATTTATCTTTCTCTGCCTGACTGACTTCACTTCGCTCTAGGTCCATCCATGTGGCTGCAAATGGCAGTATTTCATTTTTTATGGTGGAGTAATATTCCATTGTGTGTGTGTATATTTGTATGTGTATGTGTGAGTGTGTGTGTGTATGCATACATACATATATACATACCACCTCTTCTTAAAGCAATCATCTGTTGATAAGCACTTGGGTTGTTTCCACTTCTTGGCTATTGGAAATAGTGCTGTGGTGAACTTCAGGATGCATGTTACCTTCCAAAAATTTATCTTTATTTACTTTGCCTATTGTTCTGGTTGTTTATGGTAGAAAGTCTAGTCCAGAACTAGTTCCTCGCTCCTAGCATGAAACAGACTTCTTATCACCCTGTAGTTTGTCTAGAACTTACGCTTGAGTGAGAACAACATTTGGAAAAATGACAGTAATAAATCCCATCCCTATATTTACAGTCCTTTCAATGTGACTTTACAGTATCTTCCCATAAGAGATGAAACTTATTTACATTTCCCTTTACTTTGGTCTGGTCTACTCACCAGTTTGGACCAATAGAGTAAAATGAAATGACTTTTCTGAATTGGGGTTCAGGAGACTTTGTGTGCTTCTGCCTGTTCATTTGCAACTTTGCTACCAACATTTAAACAAGCCCATCTTAGCATGATGGTTGATGAGAAACATGGCTCAGTCATTACTGTCCTGTTGCCCGAGCTGACAGCTGGCCAACCACCAGAGCTGTGCTTAAGACCATCTGAGATAAGCTGGACCCAAGTAAATGCAGCAGCTGAATGCATGCAGGAGCGAACCCAAATGACACCAGAACAGCCCAACTGAACCCAGTCTAAATTGCCAACCTCAGATTTCTGAGTTAAATGGTCATTGTTTTAAGACACTACATTTTGAGATGCACTGTTACACAGCAGTTGTTACTAGTACATTCCTTGCAGATTTCTTGAGGAACAGTATCTGCCTTGTTTAGCCACAAGAACAATGCCCAGGTTATGGTAGGACTCAATAACTGGCAAGTTAATAACTAAAATAAGGTAGAATCACTGTGGGCAGGTGCCAGATTGGACCTTTTGTCCAGAATCTGATCTCTGCCACTGCTTGTCTATCCTTGTCACCTCACTCCAATGACCCACATCTCAGTCCTGATGCCAGCTTGTTATGATTCCATTTCCTCATGCTTGTTTCTCAGCAACAGACTGATGTCCCCGGATGGGTACTTTGTAGTGTCTGGGTCACACCATGGTTTTGTGCATTCACTGCAGGCCATTTGTACAGCTCTTTAAACCAAAGAATCTTTCCCTCTACTTTTGAAACAGGTAAGAAATTAATCTAAACAAGAATAAAGGGTCAAATGCAAAGGGTCACTTTCAGGGGCTGGTAATGAATCATTGATGATGACAGTTAGGACGAAAAACAGAGGCTTCTGTTTGCCAAATACATCCAGGTTCCAAAGATATCACAGGGCTCTGATGCACACACAACATTAAAAGACTCAGCAGTGGGCGTGGGGTGGCTACCACGGGGAGTCAAATGAACTGGGGATCAGGACTTTGGAGTTAGGCTGGCCTGAATTCAATTCTGGTTTACCACTTACTTCTGCTTGCAAATTAAATGGGCTACTCAACCTTCCTGAACCCATTTCCTAATCTGCAAAATAAAAGTAATAACACTACTGTGAATTATGAGATTGGTTAAAAAAAGAAAACCCTGCCCCTCTCTGGGTAGCCTTCCTTTGTGGTGCTTTTCCCTGGGGGACCATTATATGCATCTGACCACTCTGATAAATACAGGAATGGCCATATCATTTGCTTTGGCCAATAAAATGAGAGCAAAATTTCAACGAGTCACTTCTGAGTGCTTAAGAACCAGCTCAAAGTTCAACATGTTTCTTTCTTTGCCATGAGACCAGCGATGTCCCAGATAAGTGTCTGTCAGCCTACACCCAGGAGACAAGGACAAGAAGCAGAATCATAGCTGATTCAGGATGAACATGAAATGTGAAAATTAACCTATTGATTGTCACCTGTGAGCCACGAGGATTTGGGATTGTTAGTTACTGCAGCATAACTTACCCTAAATTGTCTGATAAACCTGCATTTTATTTGTGATGACCAAATATGTGCACATGTGTGCATATGGTTATGTTGTTTAACATATATTAAATATATGAATATTATTTTCTATTATATATTTTAAGTTATATAGTACATAAACATCACATAAATATATGTGTGTGTATATATACATATATATATATACACACATATATATATATATACACACACATATATATATATATATATATATATATATATATATATATATATATATAATATATAAAACAAAGTAACACTGTGCTTGGCATATGATAAAGTGTAGTTGTAATCCTGTTACAGTTTTCAGACAAGCCTCCAGTTTTTTCTGTACCTTTTTTTAATAGGCTATGTGATCTTTTCCTTACTGGGTTCACAGAACAGTATACTTTCCTCCCTACTGACCACAGGATCCTTATAAATCCTTTTGTGAGGCTGCCCCTTTGTGAACCCCCCAGGACACTATCACTGGTCCAGGTGAGCAGCGCCCTCTGGAGGTGGGCCATGTACAGCCATATGTGTGACCTGCTCCTTAGCTGGGCACGTGGTAGATTTTTGTCATCTGACACCTGCTCATCTCTTCAGTCACATCTCTTAGTATTTCTCCTGCCAAACTCTTGATCTTCTATCAATACCCGACAGTCCAGGTCCTTTATCATCTTTCTATCTTTATACAGTTTTCTGTAAGTAATGTCTAATTACACCTGGCAGCCCCTGCTTAAGTGCCAAACCTTCCATGACATTTTTTTGGACTCCCTCAGCCAATTAGTTGATCCCTCCTCCATTCTCTGAGAATTTTATTCCAAAGTTTCAATTTCCTGTTTCCATGTAATCTCCCAATTATACTGAGCTCTTCAGGATGGATTGCAACTTGCTCACGTAGGCTCACTACCTAACAGTTTCAGTGCATAGTAGATACTTGGTAAATGCTTGTTGAACCCATTTGGGGCAAGGTTGTGGGGAACAGCCAAGTGACTAGGGCAGAGCAGACAGGTTTATGCTGCAATGTGTCATAGATTCTCTGCTGCCATGCAGAAGGCCTTTTAGACTTCACCCTCTGGAAAATGTGGAATTCCAAGACTATTTGCTCAGGCCCCTTCTACTTGCAAAAATCTGACTTGTGGAGGGAACAACTTCTGAAATGGCAAAGTAAGGACGTTTGAAAATCCACTCTTCCATAAAAACACAGAGAAAACTCACAAATATTGTCAAAATCAACATTTCCAGAATCCTGGACAGTAACCAGAGACCATGCATCCTTTGCACATGTTGAAAACAAAGTCTTGGAACAATCTTAGATTTTGTTTAAGGAAAAATAAAATAAAACAAAGAGCTGAATCTCAGTAAGAACAGTGAGGTCTAAGGCATTTAACTTGCCCTGCTTCGGTTTTCCTCTCCCCAGCTCTGCAGCCTCTTTGAAAAGCAACAGCCTACAAACTATGGTAGCTGAGAACATCAAGCACCAACTAGCCCCTGGAGAGAGCGCCCCAAAGGCCCAGTGCCCAGACAATGGTTATTATTTGCTCTATCTTGCAGCTTTCTGGAAAGCCCGTCTCTCAGAACTTGTCTTTATTTATCCTGACTCCAAGTTCAGTTTGTGTGAACCACACTACAAGGCATTTGTTCAACAAACACATTTTGACTGTGTTGTTTTTGTTGTTGTTGAGTTGTATGAGTTCCTTATATATTCTGGATGCTTAGCCCTCTATCAGATATATATATCTGTTTTGCAAATGTTCTCTCCCCTTCCATAGTGTGCTTTTTTACTCTGTTGATTGTTCCCTTTGCTGTGAAAAAGCTTCTTGGTTTGATATAGTCCCATTTGTCTATTTTTGCTTTTGTTGCCTGTGCGTTTGGTGTCAAGACTGAAAAGTTTTTGCTAAGGCCAATACTAAGAACAGTTTCCCTGTGTTTTCCTCTAGTATTTCTACAGCTATGGGTATTACATTTAAATCTTTAATTTATTTTGAGTTGATTTTAGTATATGGTATGAAATAAGGGTTCAGTTTTATTCTTTGGCATGTGGATATCCAATTTTTCCAACATCATTTACTGAAGAGACTGTCCTTTCCCCATTGTGTGTTCTTGGTTCTCTTGTTGAAAATCAATTGACCATAAATGTGTGGGTTTATTTCTGGGCTTTCTATTCTGTTCCATTTCTATTCTGTTGTTGATTCATCTGTTTTGATTGCTATTGTAATCAGTAATATACTGTTTTGATCACT
The DNA here is from genome assembly GCF_048773025.1 of Camelus bactrianus. Lineage (NCBI taxonomy): Eukaryota > Metazoa > Chordata > Mammalia > Artiodactyla > Camelidae > Camelus > Camelus bactrianus. The sequence goes on from NC_133551.1 coordinate 35,660,074, forward strand.
ATAACTTTATAATATAATTTGAAATCAGGAGGTGTGATGCCTCTAGTTTTGTTCTTTTTGCCCAAGATTGCTCTGGCAATTCAGGGTCTTTTGTGCTTCCATATGAATTTTAGGATTTTTTTCTATTTCTGTAAAAAAAAAAATGCCATTGGATTGTTTTGTTTGGGTAAACCAAGTTTGTTCTAGGAAGAGCAACTCATTGAGAGATAAAACCATTTTAAATTTTATGTACTGTTCATTGTTCCTAAGAACAGTTTAGAGCTTTTTAAACTTACATAGTTATCAAAGGACTATGTATCAACCACAGAATAAGAATCAACAGAATGCAGTAATCCAACCATAAAGGACAGTCAAATGTGCTGACACATATTCAAGAAATCAATCATCTAAGTTATGAATAATAAGTAGTTCATTTGTGTCCTTTGTTTTAGATTCCACATATAAGTGATATCATGTGGCATTTTTCTTTCTCCTTCTGGCTTACTTCATTTAGAATGATTATGAATGGATCCATTCATGTTGCTGCAAATGGTGTTATTTTATTCATTTTGTGGCTGAATAGTATTCCATTGTATATATACACCACATCTTTAGCCAGTCATCTGTTGATGGACATTTGCGTTGTTTCCATGTCTTGGCTATTGTAAATAGTGCTGCTATGAACATTGGGGTGCATGTATCTTTTTTAATTATATTTTTTTCCAGGTATATGCCCAGGAGTGGGATTGCTGGATCATATGGTAAGTCTACTTTTAGTTTTTTAAGGAACCTCCATACTGTCCTCCATAGTGGCTGCACCAATTTAGATTCCCGCCAACAGTGTAGGAGGGTTCCTTTTTCTCAACATCCTCTCCAGCATTTATCATTTGTAAACTTTTTAATGATTGCCATTCTGACTGGTGTGAGGTGATATCTCATTGTTGTTTTGATTTGCATTTCTCTAACAATTAGTGATATTGAGCATTTTTTCATGAGGTTGTTGGCCATCCGTCTACTTGGGAGAGGTGTCCATTGAGGTCTTCTATCCATTTTTTGACTAGGTTGCTTTTTTTATATATATTAAGGTGTATGAGCTGTTTGTGTACTTTGGAAATTAGTCCCTTGTCAGTTGCATCATTTGCAAATATTTTCTTCCATTATGTAGATTGTCTTTTAGTTTTGTTGATGGCATCCTTAGCTGTGCAAAAGCTTTTAAGTTTAATTAGATCCCACTTGTTTATTTTTGCTTTTATTTCCATTACTCACAGAGCTGGTTCAAAAAATATATTGCTGTAATTTATGTCTAGGAGTGTTCTGCCTATGTTTTCCTCCAGGAGTTTTACAGTATCTGGTCTTACACTTATATCTTTAATCCATTTTGAGTTTATTTTTGTATACAGTATTAGAGAATGTTCTAACTTCAAAGTTTTACAGGCAGCTGTCCAGTTTTCCCAGCACCACTTATTGAAGAGATTGTCTTTTCTCTATTGTATAATCTTGCCTCCTTTGTTGTAGATTAATTGACCACAAGTGCATGAATTTATTTGTGGACTTTCTATCCTGTTCCATTGATCTATGTGTCTGTTTTTGTGCCTGTAGTATACAGTCTTGATTACTGTAGCTTTGTAGTATAGTCTGAAGTCAGGGAGCATGATTTCCCCAGCTCCTTTTTCAAGATTGTTTTTGCTACTAGAGGTCTTTTGTGTTCTCATACAAATTTTAACTTTTTTTTGTTCCAGCTCTGTGAAAAATGGTGTTGGTAATTTTACAGAGATTGCATTGAATCTGTAATTGCCTTGGGTAGTATGGCCTTTTTAACAGTATTGATTCTTCCAAGCCAAGAACATCATACATATTTCCATTTGTTTATGTCATTTTCCATTTCTTTCATCAGTGCCTTATAGTTTTTGGAGTACAAGCCTTTTGCCTCCTTGGGTAGGTTTATTCCTAGGTATTTTATTCTTTTTGGTGTGATAGTAAATGGTATTGTTTCCTTAATTTCCTTTTCTGCTATTTTGTTGTTAGTTTATAGAAATGCAATTGATTTCTGTATATTAATTTTGTATCCTGTAACTTTACCAAATTCACTGATGAGTTCTAGTAGTTTTCCGGTCACTTTTTATGGGTTTTCTATGTATAATATCATGTCATCTGCAAACAGTGACAGTTTTACTTCTTCATTTCCAATTTGGATTCCTTTTATTCCTTCTGATTGCTCTACTAGGATGTCCAGAACTGTATGTTGTGTAAAAGTGCTGAGAGTGGGCATCCTTGTCTTGTTCTAGATCTTACAGGAAATGCTTTCAGCCTTTCCCCATTAAGTATGATACTAACTGTGGGTTTGTCATATATAGCCTTTATTATGTTGAAATATGTTTCATCAATGCCCACTTTCTGGAGAGTTTTTATCATAAGCAGATATTGAACTTTATCAAAAGTTTTTTTCTGCATCTATTGAGATGATCATATGGTTTTTATTCTTCAGTTTGTTAATGTGGTGTATCACATTGATTTGTGAATATTGAAAAATTCTTACATCCCTGGGATAAATCCCACTTAATCATGGTGTACGAGCCTTTTAATGCATTGCTGGGGTTGATTTGCTCATATTTTTGTTGAGGATTTTTGCATCTATATTCAAAAGTGATGTTGGCCTGTAATTTTCTTTTTTGTGTATAATACCTTTGTCTGGTTTTAGTATCAGGGTGATGATGGCCTCACAGAATGAGTTTGGGAGTGTTCCTTTCTCTGCAATTTTTAGAAGGGTAAGTGTTAACTCTTCTCTAAATGTTTGGTAGAATTCACCTGGGAAGCCATTAGTTCCTGGACTTTTGTTTGTTGGGAGTTTTTAAATTACTGATTCCATTTCAGTATTATAGGTCTATTCATATTGTCTATTTCTTCCTGGTTCAGTCTTGGCAAATTGTACCTTTCTAAGAAATTGTCCATTTCTTCTATGTTGTCCTTTTTTCTTGGCATATAGTTGCTCATAGTAGCCCCTTAATGATCCCTTGTATTTCGGTGGTGTCAGTTGTTAGCTTCTTTTTCATTTCTGATTTTATTAATTTGGGCCCTCTCCTTTTTCTTGATATGTCTGGCTAAAGGTTTATCAATTTTGTTTATCTTTTCAAATCTCTTATTTCCACTGATCTTTTCTATTGATTTTTTTAGTCTCTATCTCATTTATTTCTGCTCTAATCTTTATGATTTCTTTCCTTTTACTAACTTTGGGGTTTGTTCTTCAGCTGCTTTAGGTATAAGATTAGATTGTTTACTTGAGATTTTTCTTGTTTCCTGAGGTAGGCTTGTATCGCTATAAACTTCCCTCTGAGAACTCCTTTTGCTGTGTCCCAGAGGTTTTGGATCATCGTGTTTTCATTTTCATTTGTCTCAATGTATTTTTGATTTCCTCTTTGATTTTTCCAGTGATCCATTGGTTGTTTAGTAACATATTGTTTAGCTTCCACGTGTTTGCAGTTTTTGCAGTGGTCGGAAAAGATGCTAGGTACAATTTCAATTTTCTAAAATTTACTGAGACTAGTTTTTTGGGCCAGCATATGGTTGATTCTGGAGAATGTTCCATGTGCATTTGAGAAGAATGTGTATTCTGTTGCTTTTAGATGGAATGCTCTATAGATATCAATTAAGTCCATCAGGTCCAATATGTTATTTAGGGCCTGAATTTCCCTGTTGATCTTCTATCTGGATGATCTGTCATTGATGTAAGTGGGGTGTTAAGGTCCCCACTGTTATTGTGTTATTGTTGATTTCTCCTTTTGTCTGTCAGCAATTGCCTTATATATTGAGGTGCTCATATGTTGGGTGCATATATATTTACAGTTGTTATATTCTCTTCTTGGTTTGATCCCTTAAGCATCATGTAGTGTCCTTCTTTGTCTCTTGTAACAGTCTTTACCTTAAAATTTATTTTGTCTAAGTATTTCTACTCCAGCTTTCTTTTGGTTTCCATTTGCATGGAATATCTTTTTCCATCCCCTTACTTTCAACCTGCGTGTGTCTCTAGCTCTGAAGTGCGTCTCTTGTAGACAGTATTTATATGGATCTTGTTTTTGTATTCATTCAGCCAGTCTGTCTTTTGGTTGGAGCGTTTAATCCATTCACATTTAAGGTAATTATTGATACATATGTTCTTAGTGCCATTTTATTAATTGTTTTTGTAGGTCTTTTTTTCTCTTTTTGTTGTTTTTTTCTTGTGGTTTGATGGCTAGAGAAGTTTTTTTAACATTTGGTGTAAAGCTGGTTTGGTGGTGCTGAATTATTTTAATTTTTGTTTATCTGTGAAGCTTTTGATTTCTCCATCAAATCTGAATGAGAGCCTTGCTGGATAGAGTATTCTTGGTTATAAGTTTTTCCCATTCAATTCATCACTTTAAATACATCATGCCACTCCCTTTGGCCTGTAGAGTTTCTGCTGAAAAATCAGCTGATAACCTTATGGGAGTTCCCTAGTATGTTATTTGTTGCTTTTCTCTTGCTGATTTTAATATTTTCTCTTTATCCTTAATTTTTTTCAATTTGATTTCTATGTGCTTTGGTGTGTTCCTCTTTGGGTTGATCCTGTGTGGTACTCTCTGTGCTTCCTGGACTTCGGTGACTGCTTCCTTTCCCAAGTTAGGGAAGTTTTCAGTTATTATCTCTTCAAAAATTTTCTCAGGTCCTTTCTCTCTCTTTTCTCTTTCTGGGACCCGTATAATGCAAATATTAGTACACTGCATGTTGTCCCAGAGTTCTATTAAACTATCCTCATTTCTTTTCTTTTTTCTGTTCTGCAGTAGTGATTTCTACTAATCTGTTTTCTAGCTCACTGATCTGTTCTTCTGCTCATTTAGTCTACTCTTGATTCCTTCTAGTGTGTTATTCATTTCAGTAATTTTATTTTTCAACTCTGGGTATTCTTTGTATTTCCCAACTCTTTGCTAAAAACTTCACTCTGCATCTGTACTCTTGAGTTCTCTGAACATCTTCACCATCATTACTCAAAGCTCTTTCTAGGATAAATTGCTTTTCTAGGATAAATTGCTTACTTCCTCATCACTTATTTCTTCTTCTGGGATTTTATCTTGTGACTTGGCCTGGAAGATATTCCTCTGTAGCCTCATATTTTCTCTTTCTATTTGTATTTTTAGGTAGGTTAGTTACATTTCTCAACCTTGGAGAAGTGGCCTCTCTGGGAGACATCTTATGTGTCCCAGTAGTACACTCCTCTCTTGTCACCCAAGGGCCATGGTCTAGCCAGTCCCATTGTAGACTCTGGCCTTGTTTGTGGATTCATTCCACAGGCTTTGGGATTGTTTTCTTATTTATGGTATCTGTCTCTAGGTGGGTGAGACTAGACTAGAGACTTATGCAGGTTTCCTGGTGGGAGGAGTTGGTGCCTGCCCACTGCTGGGTGAAACTTGGTTCTGGACCTCTGGTGGGTAGGGCCATGTATAGAGGCATTTGTGGATCAGGAAGTCTGCTTATGAGTGGGGCTATGTTCCCACCTAGTATGTTATTTGGCCTGAGGCTTCCCAGCCCTTAAGCCTACAGGTTGTTTGGTGGGGCTAGGTCTTGGTGCTAATGATCCAAACAAGATGTAAGCCTCCAGGAAAGCTCATGTAGGTGAACACTCCTGAATGTCCACCATCAGCTTTTATGTCCCCTGGGTAAGCCACAGCCATCTCCTACATCCCCAGGAGACTTTCCAAAATCAGCAGGCAGATCTGGCCCAGGTTCCTATAAAATCACTGCCTCTGCCCTTGGACCTGTTCCATGAGAGATTCTGTGTATGCTTCCCAAGAGAATGAAGCTCTGTTTCCCCAAGTCTTGTGGGGCTCCTGGAATTAAGTTCCACTGGCCTTCAAAACCAGATGTCCTGGGATAACCTCCTCCCAATGCCAGAAACCTGGGATGGGGAGCCTGACATGGGGCTCAGAACTTTCCACTCTTGTGGAAGGGCCTCAGTGACTTAATTATTCTTCAGCTTATGGGTCACCCACCCTGGGGGGTATGGGGCCCAATTATATCATGAGCACGCCTCTCCTACTGTCCTGCTGTGGTTCCCTCTTTAAGTTTCCAGTTGAAGAAGATCCTTTTTGCTAGGTTCCAGTCTTTTTTTTTTTTTTTTTTTTGATGGTTGTTTAGCAGTCAGTTGTAGTTTTGTTGTAGTTGTGAGGAGAGGTGAGCTTGTGGTCCTACTATTCCACCATCTGACTAGAAAATCACCATTGGGTTTTATAGGGATTACATTGAATCTCTAGGTCACTTTGGGGAGTATGGACATTTTTACAATATTCTTTCAGTCCCTTAACATGAGATATCTTTCCAACTGCCTATGCCTTTTTAAATTTCTTTATGCTTATAGTTTTTGGTGTGTAAGTATTTCACTTCTTTGTTGACTTAAATGTTTTATACTTTTTGTCGCTATTTTAAATGGGATTGTTAATTTCCTTTTTGAATAGTACATTATAAGTGTATAGAAATATCCATTTTTGTATGTCAGTTTTTATCCTGCAATTTTATTGACTTTGTTTATTAGGTCTAACAGTTTTATTTTTTGAGTCTTTAGTGTTTTCTATATATATGATCATGTAATCTGCAAAGAGATATAATTTTACTTCTTTTTTCCATTTTAAATTCTTTATCTTGTCTAATTGCTCTGGCTTGGGCAGTACTCTTTTGAATAGAAGTGGTGAGAGTGGGCATTTTTGTATTGTACTAGTTCTTAGAGGAAAAGCTTCCAGTCCCCCTTCTCCCTTGCATTAATTATGATGTTAGCCATGGTCTTTTCACATATGGTCTTTATTGAGTGGATGTGGGTTACTTATTTCGTTGAGCGTTTTTTCCATGAATACATGTTGAAATTTATCAAATGCTTTTTCTGTATCTACTAAGATGATTTTGTGGTTTTTTATCTCTCATTCTATTAATGTGATGAATTATGTTGATAGAGTTGTGTATTTTGAACCATTCTTGTATGGTTATAATCTTTTTAATGTGCTGCTGAAATTTGATTTACTAGTATTTTATTGAAGACATTTGCATATGTGTTTGTTAGAGATACTGACCTGCAGTTTTCTTGTAAAGTCTTTTTCGAATTTCGGTATCAAGGTGATTCTGGCCTCATAAAAACGTATTTGAAAGTGTTCCCTCTTCTATTTTTTGAAGAGTTTAAGAAGAACTGATGTTAATTCTTTTTGAATGTTTGATAAAATTCACCCATGAAGCCATCTAGCCCTGCGATTTTCTTTATGGAAAGGTTAATGATTATTGCTTCAATCTCCTTATTTGTTACTGATCTGTCAAGGCTTTTATTTTTTCTTGATTTGTTTTTGGTAGATTGTACGCTTCTGGAATTTATCCTCTTTTTTTTTTTTTTTTTTGAGTATCCAGTTTGTTGGCATATTATTCATAATAGTCCATTGTGATCATTTTTGTTTCTGAGGCATCCATTATAAGTTTTGTCTTTCACTTCTGATTTTATTTGCCTCATCTTTTGTCTTAGTCTAAGTGCTGATTTTTTTACCTTTACCAAAAAAGAAACTCAATTCTAAGTTTTGTTAAATTTTTTAAAAAATCATTCTTCTTTAAAAAATCATTCTGCTCTAATCTTTAGCTAACTTAGGACTTTTTCTAGTTCCTTGAGGGGTAAGATTAGGTTGTTTGATATCTTTATTTTTTTTAAGTAAGCATGTATCACAATAAATTTCCCTCTCAGTGCTGATTCTGTTGCATCCTATAAGTTATGTTGTGTTTTTATCTTAATTTATCTTGAGATATTTTAACTACTTTTTAAATTTCCTATTTGGCCCAATTGTTTAATAATAGGATGTTTCATTTCCACATATTTAAATTTTTCCCATTTTCTTGATGTTATTGATTTTGAGTTTTATTCTATTGTGGTTAAAAAAACATTGGTATGACACTTTGATCCTTTTATTAAGACTTCTTTTGTCTCCTAACATTTGATCTATCTTGGAGAATGTACTATGAGTGCTTGAGTAGAATGTGTATTCTTTTGCTGTTGAATGGAAAGTTCTGTATATGTCTGTTAGGTTCATTTGGTCTAAAGTATTGTTCAGGTCAGCTGTTTCTTTGTTGATTTTCTTTCTAGGTGTTCTATCCATTATTGAAAATGAGCTATTAAAGCCTCCTAATATTTTATTTCCATCAATTTCTCCTTTCAGATCTGTCAAGATTTGTTTCAAGTACTTAGGTGCTCTGATGTTGGGTGCATATGTATTGCACTAAATTGTTCTGTCTTCCTGTTGAATTGACCCTTTCATCATTACATGATGTCATTGTCTCTAGAGACAGTTTTTGAGTCAGTCTTTTTTGTTTGATATACATATAGCCACTTCTGCTTTTTTTCAGTTGCCGTAAGAAAGGAGTATCTTATATTTCTAACATGCCTTTATTTTCTAGCCTGTCTTTTTTCTTGTAGATAGCACATAGTCTTGGTTTTTTATTCACTGAGCCACTCTAGATCTTTTGATTGGGGAGCTTGCTCAGTTTACATTTAAAATAATTATTGATAGGAAAGTATTTACTATTATCGTTTTACTAACTTATTACCATTTGTCTTGTAGTTCTTTTGTCCTTTGTCTCTCCAGCTGTCTTCTTTTGTGTTTTGTTGTTCTTATTATTTGTATTGATGGGCTTTGATTCCTTTTTCCTTCTCTTTTGTGTGTCTTCCATAACTATTTTCTACGTGGTTAACATGGGGCTTACATAACATATGGTTGTAACAGTCCATTTATGATGACAACTTAACGTCACTTACAAACAAACCTATACTTTTCTCTCCTCCTCCATTGTATGATGATGTCACAATTTACATATATTTATACTGTGTATCCATTAACATAATTTAGTTGCAGTTATTTTTAATACATTTGTCATTTAACTTTTACCAGAATGAAAAGTGACTTATCCAACACTGGAATAGTAACACAGAATTCTGTTTTTGCCTGTTTATTTACCTTTACCAATGAATTTCACAATTTCTTATGTTCTTGTGTTGCTATTTAGCGTACTTCAGCCTTTGTTTATCTGAGAAATTCTTTATCTCCCCTTCATTTTTGAAGGACAAACTTGTCAGGTATAGTACTCCTGGTTGGCAGGGTTTTTTTTTTTCCCCTTTCAGTATTTTGAATATTTTATACCATTTCTTTCTGAACTTCACAAGATTTCTGATGAAAAGTCTGCTTATAGTCTTGTGGGAGTTCCTTTGTGTGTATCAAGTCACCTTTCTTTTGTTGTTTCAAAATTATGTCTTTAACTTTTGACAATTTGATTATAATATCTCTTGATGTGAATCTTGTTTATCTTATTTTGTTTTCACGGACCTAGATGTCTATATTTTTCCCCAGACTTAGGAAGTTTTCAGCTATTATTTCTTTGAATATGTTTTCTGCTCCTTTCTTCTCCTTCTGGGACTCTCATAATGAATGGTCCTTAAGTCCCTTAAACTATCTTCTTTTTCTTTTTCTCCTTCTCCTCCTCTTCCTCCTTCCTCCTCCTCCCCCTTCTTCTTCCCCTTTGATTTCCAATGGCCTGTCTTTTAGTTTGTCCATTCTTATGCTTTATCTATTCTGTTTTAAAGTCCATTAAAAACCATTTTTTAGTTCAGTTATTGTATTCTTCAGCTCTGTGATTTCTGCTTGGTCCTTTTAAATATTTTCTCTTTGTTGAAATTCTCACTTTGTTCATGCATTGCTCTCTGGTCCTTGGTGAGCATCTTTATGACCATTATTCTGAATTCTTTGTCATGTGAATCACAAACCTCCATCTCATTAGAGTCAGTTTCTGAAGACTTCTCTTGTCTTTTTTATTTGGAATATATTTCCTTCTTTCTTCATTTTCTTTCATTTCCTTTTCAACATACTCTCTAAGTTGGTTTCAGCACATTAGGTGAGACCTACCTCTCCCAGTCCCCGTGGACTGGCCTGGTGTAGGAGATAAACCTCACCAGTCCACCTGGCCAGAGATTCTGGGTGCCTCTCAGACCTTTGTCCTTGTCCAAACCACCAGATTGGATCTTAGTGGCCCCCCCCCCCCAGAGAATAAAGCATGCCTAGTCCTCAGTGCCTCAAGACAGGTAAGAAATAAGCCAGTTGCTCATACAACAGCTAGAAAAGTTGGGGCACTAGGTGCATAAACCAATTTCTTCTCTCCTCAGTGAGAAATTGGGAGCTGGAGTTTATCACTCACTTGCTCTGCAATGAACTTGAGAGAGGGACTGTGGCAATTTTCTGTATTCTCATTCAGACCAACTACTCTTTCAAATGATTGCTTTGCTCCTTGTTGTTCCCAGGGTCTTAACAAATGCTGGGTCATGTCAGTTCTCATGGATAGGAAGGTTTAAAAACCAGTCCCTTGGGTAGCAGCTGGAAAGGTAGGGGGGTGGAGCTTGAGGTGAAGTCCAACTCCTTCTGGGGAGAAACTAGGAACTTGATTTTATCGCTACAGCAGGCTAGGGGTAGGGGCTGAAGAAGGTGCCCACACACATTTTCAAACCCCTAAGAGGCTAATTGTTGCCTGTCATGTAAGCTCCCAGAGAGAGGAAAGTTAGAATCCAGACCCTCAGGCAGAAAATAGAAAAGTCAGAGCACTAGTATGCAGTCTAACCCTTCCAGAGAGATGGTGAGAGCTGGGTTTTCTTGCTGGAGTAAACTGAGAGTAGGAGTCACGGGGAGAGCATGCAAGGCTATTCCAAATGGTTGCTTTCTCTGTAGCCCCTAGTGGAACTAGTGAACGCCGGGCCCTGTCAGCTCCTAGAGACAGGCAAGTTAGACCCTCAGATAGCAGCAGGAAAAGTCAGGACACTAGCTGCATAGTTAAACTCCTTCCAGGGATAAGCAGGAGGCTTGTTTTTTCACTGGAGTGAGCCAAGGGGAGAAGCCATAGGAAGTGCCCACGTGCCCATTCAAACTCCCTGAGGACTGAGAAGTGTCTATCCCATTGGCTCCCAGATGCAGACTAGTTAGAAAGTAAATCCTCAGGCAGCAGCCAGAAAAGTCAAAGTGCTGGGTGTGCCGTCAAACTCCTTTTAGGGAGCAGCTGGAAGCTGAGTTTTATTGCCTGTTCTCTCAGCATCTAGCCAAGGGGAAGCAGCCAGGTGCTTGTAAGTATTTAAAACTGTCTCATTATTTCTTGAGGTCCCAGGGGACTAGCCAATGCCAGGCCCCATCAGCTCCCAAAGATGGGTGACTGAGAAGCCAGTCGTTAGGTAGCAGCCATAAAAATTGGGATGCTAGATGTATGGTTCAAACCCTTCGCTCCTCGGGCTGAAGCTGGAAGTTGGGGGATCCCTCCCATTGTATGGCACATTGCTGGGGGTGGGGTTGGTGGTGAGAATATGTCTGAGATTTTTCTGTTTCACTGTGGTTATATTCTGAGTCACCCAGTGTGTAGGAGTCTCTCTAGTTTCTGGATTTCTCTCAGAAGTATTGATCCATGTGTAGCAGTTCATTCATAGCAGTAATAATTATTGAGTCCACGGGTGAAGGCTCTTTTAATTTACCTACTCAGACACTACTTCCAGTGCACCCTCTGATCTCTTCAAAGTATACTGAGACTGGATTTCTAAAGAAAATGTTCTGACCATCATCAGCAAGTCTAGTTCAGCTAGTACATATTTATTGACTGTACAGAAGAGACTGTGCCAAGCGCTGTGGGGGAAACAGAGATAAACCAAATATGGCCCATGACCTCAAGAAACTTTCTGTAGTGGGACAGACGCATCAAACAAACAAACAAAAGGTAGATCACACTAAGGTTGCTAAGACAAAGACTGAAAGTTTTAGGAAAATGGATGTCTCATCTTGTTTGAAAATCTTGGAAGGATTTGTGGAAGAGGGAAATGTTTGAGTTGAAGCAAGAGGTCTAATTTGCAACTTTTAACCGCTTACTGATAGCACATTGCTGCAGCCCAGCTGGGGAAGGGAATGGAGCATTTCACCATCACAACCATTGCCAGTTTAAGAATCCAACTGTAGCTCTGTTCCTGAGCATGTCACTGTGTGCAGGCTGATGCCTGCAAGTTTCACTTCACTACATTTCTGTGACTTCCTATAACGTGGAACTTCAGAGAGCTGTAGATGTGTACGGTCAGCCTCGACGTCTAAAGCAGTGCTGTCCGATAGAATTTTCTAGGATGATAGAAGTGTTCTTAATCCACATTGTCCAGTATTGTAGCTACTAGCTATGTGTGGCTAGAATAAAGGAATAAAATTTAATTAAAATTTCTTTTAGTATCCAATGTGGCTAACAACCAGCACATTGCTCAGTGTGCAGATCTAAAACTTTGGGTTTCTCTTAGTCACAAAATAATGCTGGGTCAGAATTTTTTGTACAGTTCAGGAAGTTAAATTAGTAGAATCACGGTCTTTTGGGGTCGTGGGGATCTACCAAAAGTGACATAGGACTTCAATTTTGTCTCCATCTTTGCATGTCTGACACATTAACTTCATGTGATGAAACAGGTATCTATTGAACATCCATTAAAATGAACAGAATTAAACCTTTCCAAGACATATTCCAAGAACAGGAAACATCTTCACTTTTCCAAAAAGTTTGCAATGCTTTTTGACAAACCTGCGTAGATTGGGGAAATAAGTAGAATGCTGGAAGAAAGAAACCACCAAATAAAGTAGCTTAAATAAGAGACATCTGGGCTGGAAGTCCACAAATGATATGACTAAATGATGATTTCAGGGTCCCAGTGCCGCCTTCCTTGTTGTTCCACTGTCCCTGAGGGTTGCCATCAGGCATGTGGCATTCCAGATGTGGATAGAGAAGACCTTGGGAAAGCATGACCATTCTTTTTTTTTTTTAAAGTAATAGGACACATCACTTAATATTTTTTACATATGCACATATGTGTGTTGTATATACGTATATATTCTTTTTCAGATTCTTTTCCATTGTGTTACTACAAGATATTGAATATAGTTCCCTCTGCTATACAGTAGGACCTTGTTTTTTTAAATCTATTTTATATATAATAGTGTGTATATGTTAAACTCAGACTCCTAAAATATCTCTCCCCCCTCCACCCCTTCCCCCTTTGATAACCATAGTTTGTTTTCTGTGTCTGGGAGTCTTATTTCCAGTTTGTCAGTAAGTTCATTTGCATCGTTTTTTTTTTTAAGATTCCACATGTAAGTGATATAAGATATTCGTCTTTCTCTGATTGACTTACTTTACTTAATATGATAATCTCTAGGTCCATAATTGTTGCTGCAAATGGCATTATTTCATTCTTTTTACTGGCTGAGTAATATTCATATATATATAGGAATATTTGCATATGGATATATAATGAAATATTTGGAATATATATATGGAATATAAATATGTATGATCCACATCCTGTTTATTCATCTGTTGATGGACATTAATGTTGCTTCCATTTCTTGACTATTGTAAACAGTGCTACCATGAACATTGGGTGCATGTATCTTTTCAGATAAAAGTTTTCTTCTTTTCTGGATATATGTCCAGGAGTGGGATTTCTAGATCATATGGTAACTCTATTTTTAGTTTTTTAAGGAACCTCCATATTGTCCTCCATAGTGGCTGCACGAATTTACATTCTCAGAAACAGTGCAAGAGGGTGTCCTTTTCTCTACACCCTCTCCAGCATTGATTATTTGTAGACTTTTTCATAATGGCCATTATGACTGGTGTGACATGATTGTCACATTCATTGTAGTTTTGATTTGCATTTCTCTAATAATTAACAATGTTGAGCATTTTTTCATGTGCCGATGGCCACCAGTATGTCTTATTTGCAGAAATGTCTATTTAGGTCTTCTGTCCATTTTTTGATTGGGTTGTTTGATTTTTTTGATATGAAGCTGTATGAGCTGTTTGTATATTTTGGAAGTTAATCCCTTGTTGATCTCATTGTTTGAAAATATTTTCTCCCATTCCATAGTCTCTTTTCATTTTATTTATAATTTTCTTTGCTGTACAAAAGCTTTTAAGTTTAATTAGGTCCTATTTTCTTATTTTTGCTTTTATTTCCATTACCCCATGAGACAGATCCAAAAAAATATTGCTGCAATTTATGCCAAACAGTTTTCTGCTTATATTTTCCTTTAGGAGTGTTAGAATATCTGCTTTTACATTTAGGTTTTTAACACATTTTTTTTTTTTTTTTGTATTTGGTGTAAGAGAATGTTCTAATTTCAATCTTTTCCATGTAGCGCCCCAGTTTTCCCAGTGCCACTTACTGAAGAGATTATCTTTTCTCCATTGTATATTCTAAACTCCTGTGTCACAGATCGATTGACCATAAGTGTGTGGGTTTATTTCTGGTCTTCCTATCCTGCTCCATTGATCAATTTGTCTATTTTTGTGCCAGTGTCATACTATCTTGATGACTGTACTTTGTAGTATAGTCTGAAGCCCAGGACTGGGATTTCTCCATCTCCACTCTTCTTAAAGTTGTTTTGTCTTCAGGGTCTTATGTTTTGCCATATAAGTTTTAAAATGTTTCATTCTAGTTCTGTGAAAAATGCCATTGGTATTTTGATAGAGATTACATTGAATCTGTAGATTGCCTTTGGTAGTACGGTTGTTTTAACAATATTGATTCTTCCAACTGAAGAATATGGTATATATTTTCATCTGTTTGTGTTGTTTCAATTTTTCTTTAGCATTTTATAATTTTGGAGTACAGCTATTGCCTCCTACGTAGTGTTATTCCTGGGTATTTTATTCTTTTCTGATGTGATAGTAAATGGGATTTTTTCCCCTTCATTCCTTTTTTGATATTTTGTTGTTAGTATATAGGAATGCAACAGATTTTGATATATTAATTTTTGTATCCTACAACTTTACCAAATTCATTGATGAGCTCTAATAGGTTTCTGGTGGCCTCTATTAGGATTTTCTATATGTGGTATCATGTCATCTCCAAACAGTGATGGTTTTATTTCTTTTCCAATTTGGATTCCTTTTTTCTTTGATTGCTGTGGCTAAGACTTTCAAAACTATGTTGAATAAAAGTGGGTTGAGTGGGTATTCTTGTCTTGTTTCTCATCTTAGGGGGAATGCTTTCAGGTTTTCACCACTGAGTATGATGTAAGCTGTGGGATTATCATATATGGCGTTTATTATGTTGAGGTATGTTCCCTCTATGCCCACTTTCTGGAGAGTTTTTAATCATAAATGGATTTTGAACTTTATCAAAAGCTTTTTTCTGCCTCTATTGAGATGATCTTACAGCTTTTACCATTAAATTTGTTAATGTGGTGTACTACATTGACTGACTTGCAGATATTGAAACATCCTTGCACCTCTGGGATAAATCTCACTTGATCATGGTGTATGATCCTTGTAATGCATTGCTGGGGTTGATTTGTTGAGGATTTTTGCATCTGTGTTTGTCAGTGATATTGGCCAGTGATCTTTTTTTGTGATACCTTTCTCTGGTTTTGGTATCAAGGTAATGGTGGCCTTATAGAATGAGTTTGGAAGTGTTCCTTCCTCTTCAATATTTTGGACAGTTTCAGAAGGATAGATGTTAACTCTTTTCTAAGTGTTTGATAGAATTTACCTTTGAAGCCATCTGGTCCTGGAATTTTGTTGGGAATTTTTAAATTACTGACTTAATTTCAGTACTGACAATTGGTCTGTTCATATTTTCTGTTTCTTCCTGGTTCAGTCTTGGGAGATTGTGCCTTTCTAACAACTTGTCCATTTCTTCCGGGTTGTCCATTTTATTGGCTTATAGTTGCTTATAAGTAGCCTCTTATGATCTTTTGTATTTCTGGTGTCAGTTGTAAGTTCCTCTTTCATTTCTGATTTTATTGACTTGGGCCCTCTCCCTTTCTTTCTTGATCAGTCTGATTGTAGGTTTATCAATTTTATTCAAAGAACCAGCTTTCATTTTTATTGATCTTTTGTATTGGTTTTTCAGTCTCTATTTCATTTATTTCTGCTCTGCTCTTTGTGATTTCTTTCCTTCTCCTAAATTTGGGTTTTGTTTTTCCTTCTTTCTGTAGTTACTTTAGGTTTTAATTTTCCTTAAATTTACTGAGGTTTGTTTTGTGGCCCAGCATCTAATTTATCCTGGAGAATGTTACATATGCACTTGAAGAATGTGTATTCTGCTGCTTTGGGATGGGATGCTCTCTATGTATTAAGTACATGTAATCCAATGTATCATTTTAGATCAGTGTTTCCTTACTGATTTTGTGTCTGGATGATCTTCCCATTGATATAAGTGGGCTTTAAAGTCCCCTACTGTTATTGTGTTACTGTCAATTTCTCCCTTTATGTCTGTTAATATTTGCACATATGTGTTTACAATTGTTGTATCTTCTTGGGTTGATCCCTTGTTCATTATGTAGAGTCTTTTTCCCTTATAAAGTCTTTTTAAAAAATCCATGTCTGATATAAGTATTGCTATTCAGGCTTAGTTTTGATTTCCATTTGTATGGAATACTATTTCCTATCCCCTCACTATCAGTCAGTATGTGTCTCTGGATCTGAAGTGAGTCTTTTGTAGGCTGCATATATATGGGCCTTATTATTGTATTGATTCAGCCAGAATATATCTTTTGGTTGGAGAATTTATTCCATTTACATTTAAAGTGATTATCAATATGTATATTCTTATTGCCATTTTGTTAACTGTTTTGAATTTGTTTTTATAGATCTTTTCTCTCCTTTTCCTCTTTTATTCACTTAGCTTACAAGTTGGTAACTATCTTTAGTGTTTTGTTTGGATTCCCTTTTTATTTTTGTGTGTATATCTATTATAGATTTTTGGTTTTTGGTTACCATGAGGTTTTGGTATAGCAGTCTATCTTTGTGATTGCTTTAAGTTGCTGATCTCAACTTCTAATGCATTTTTATATACTCTGCATTTTGTACTCTCCTCCCCTCACGATTACTGTTTCTGATACATTTTACGTTTGTTTTGTATGTCCCTTAACTGCTTATTGTGGATACAGATGATTTGACTACTTTTGTCTTTTAGCCTTCCTTCTGGTTTGTATGTATATGATTTCCTACTTTTATTGTGTTTGCTTTTACCAGTGAGCTTTTATGTTTTGTAGTTTTCTTGTTTCTAGTTGTGGCCTTTTCTTTTTCAGAGAAGTTGCTTTAGCATATTGTAAAGCAGGGCTTTTGCTTGTCTCTAAAGCTTTTGATTTCTCCATCAAATTTGACAGCCTTGCTGGATATTCTTGGTTGTAGATTTTCACCTTTCATCACTTTAAATATATCATACCACTTCCTTCTGGCCTGCTGAGTTTCTCTGGAAAAATCAGCTGATAGCCTCATGTGAGATTCCTTGTAATTTTGTTGTTACTGTTGCTTTTCCCCTGTTGCTTTCCATATTCTCTTTAATTTTTGTCATTTTGATTACAATATGTCTAGGTGTTTCCCTCTTAGGGCTAATCCTGTATGAGACTCTGTGCTTCCTAGACTTGGGTGACTGTTTCCCAAGTTAGGGAAGTTTTCAGTTATCTCTTCAAATATTTTTCTCAGATCCTTTCTCTATTCTCTTTCTGGGACCACTATAATGTGAATATTTGTGCACTTGATGTTGTCCCAGAGCTCTCTTAAACTGTCCTCATTTCTTTTCATTTTTTTTTCTGTTCTGCAGTAGTGATTTCCAGTATCATCTTCTAGCTCACTGATCCATTCTTCTGTATCATTTAGTCTACTATTGGTTCCTTCTAGAGTATTTTTCATTTCAGTCATTGTATTCTTGTTTGGTTGTTTATATTTTCTAACTCTTTATTAAAAACTTTTAACTCCTTGCTCTGTGCGTCAGTTCTCCTCCTGAGTTCTCTGATCATCTTTACAATCATTGCTCTGAACTCTTTCTCAGATAGATTGCTTATCTTCATTTAGTTTTTCATCTGGGATTTTATCTTCTTTGGAAAATACTTCTCTGCCACTTCATTTTGTCTAAATTTCTATTTGTATTTTTATGTATATGGTAGGTTAGTCATGTTTTTCACCCTTGGAGAAGTGGCCCTCTGTAGACATCCTATGTGCCCCAGTAGTGTACT
Source organism: Camelus bactrianus (assembly GCF_048773025.1). Lineage (NCBI taxonomy): Eukaryota > Metazoa > Chordata > Mammalia > Artiodactyla > Camelidae > Camelus > Camelus bactrianus. Next base: position 35,678,091 of record NC_133551.1, read on the forward strand.
CCAGAGTAGAGTCTGGCCTGCTTTTTAAAACTTTTTTTTTATTGAGTTATAGTCAGTTTACAATGTTGTGTCAATTTCTGGTGTACAGCACAATTTTTCAGTCATACATGAATATGTATTTGTTTTCATACTTTTTCACTGTGAGCTACTACAAGATTTTGAATATATTTCCCTGTGCTATACAGTATAAACTTGTTTATCTATTCTATACATACCTGTCAGTATCTATAAATCTTGAACTCCCAGTCTGTCCCCCCCCCCACAACCAGAAGTTTGTATTCTATGTGTGTGAGTCTGTTTCTGTTTTATATTTAAGTTCATTTGTCTTCTTTTTTTGATTCCACAAATGAGTAATATCGTATGGTATTTTTTTCTCTTTCTGGCTTATTTCACTTCGAATGACATTCTCCAGGGACATCCATGTTGCTGCAGATGACATCATGTTGTCATTTTTTATGGCTGAATAGTATTCCATTGTATAAATATACCACATCTTCTTTATCCAGTCATCTGTTGTTGGACATTTAGGCTGTTTCCATGTCTTGGCTATTGTAAATAGTGCTATGAACATTGGGGTGCAGGTGTCATTTTTAAGTAGGGTTCCAGGAGTGGAATTACTTGGTCATATGGTTAAGTCTATTCCTAGTCTTTTGAGGAATCTCCATACTGTTTTCCACAGTGTCTGCACCAAACTACATTCCCACCAGCAGTGTAGAAGAGTTCCCTTTTCTCCACAGCCCTTCCAGCATTTGTCATTTGTGGACTTCTGAATGATTGGCCTACTTTTGTGGACTCATTCAACAGGCCTTGGATCATAGTTTTCTTGCTCTGGTGTCTGCTCCCTGGTGGGTGAGGCTGTTCTAGAAGCTTGTGGAGGCTTCCATTCAGGAGGGGCCAGTGCCTGCCCACTGGTGGGTGGAGCTGTGTCTTGGCCCTCTGATGGTCAGGACCATTTCTAGAGGCAGATGTAGGCTCAGACATTCTTCCTGCAGCCTGTCTGCTACAGGCTGTTTGTTGGTTGGGGTCAGGTCTTGTTCTTAATGACCCAAGCAAGATGTCTGCCTCCAGGAAGGAGAGTTCATGCAGATGAGTACTACCCTGCATGTCTGCTACTGTCCATGTCCCCAGGGTGAGCCACAGCCAGCCCCTGCCTCCCCCAAGACACCCTTCAAGATCAGCAGGGAGGTCTGGCCCAGGCTCCTATAAATTTACTGCATTTTCTCTTGGTCCTGGTGAGTGTGAGATTTTGTGTGCATCCTTTAAGAGTGAAATCTCTATTTTCTTAGTCCCATGGAGCTCCTGCAATTAAGCCTCAATGGCATTCAAAGCCAAATACTCTGGGGATTCCTCTTGCCCGGTCTGGACCCCTGGGCTGGGGAGCCTGACATGGGCCTCAGAACTCATTGCTGTGGGAAAACTTCTGCAATGTAATTATTCTCCAGTTTGAGGGCACCCTCAACCCATGGGTAAGGGATTTGATTATATCACGAGTCTGCCACCTCCTACCTGTCTCATTGTGGTTTCTTAGTCTTTAGTTATGGAAGATCTTTTCTGGTACATTCCAGTTTTTATCAATGGCTGTTCTGTAGTTGTGATTTTGGTGTGTTCATGAGAGGAGGTGTACTCTGGCTCCTTCTATTCCTCCATCTTGGCTGCCTCCCAGCATACCCATTCTTTTAAGAGGCATACATCACTATTTTCACATTGCTTTGGCCAGAATTGAATTAAATGGTCCCACCTAGTTACAAGGGAATCTGGCATGTAGTTATCCCCCCTGCACGATAACTGTAACATGTTAAAATATGGGGTTCTGTTACCAAAGAAAGAAAACGAGAATGGATATTAAAGGATAAGTAGTAGTCTTTGCCGAAATACAAAAAAAAAACCCCAAATATTCTGGATTTCATATAATGCAAATTGGAGACATAAACAAGCACACCAAAAAAATCACTTTTACACAACATCTCATTACCAAAAAATTTAAATTAGAATTAAATCAATGCAATTATTTTTTCTTTACAAATCTAAGTATTTTAAGTCCTTTATTTAAAAGCAGCAAACAAACATGCACTTGTACCCACTAAAAATTCATCATATCAGACAAAGAATCAGAAGGTTTATTTACTTAAAACATTTGACAAGTATTGTACTATTCTTGGACAATCATTTATTTAAAATAATATTCTAAATACTTACAAAAATAAATCAAGTATTGCTTCTATTTTTCAAGTGTCAAAGTCTTTGCCATAGAAAATAGAAAGAACCTTTTATAAACTAAACATTACATTTAAGCTACATCAAGTTTAATAACTGCACACTATTTTCTTTGCAGTTGTGCTTTACAAATTTCCCAACAGCTTCTTCACAATAAGAATGTATGCATACAACCATATACACACATTTTTACATAGGAACGTTTCTCATTAAATATACATATAGTGGACCTAACACAGTACTATGGCCTAAAAGCCACCTACAGGGCCCATGTGTCACTATCCAGACAGGTGTGGATGCAGACGCATTATCTAACAAACATTCAAATTAGCACTCACGTTATCAAAGATGATGACATCTTAGTAAGGGATACTCAGTTTAATGTTTCTAGACAAGACATTAATTCTTAATCTATATTAAATAATTTGTTCAATAGCCTTATTCATTGAAAAATAGCATGAACTTCAAATATTTCTCAATACATTGAGTTACTCTGAGGATAAACATCATTGTCATATGTATACACACTTTCACTTTTTAAAAAGAGAATATTAATCTTAGAGCAAATGTACACAATTAAAGATCATTCCTAAATTGGTCCTAGGTTTTAATCACTGGCATATTCAATTACTTGTCAAATAGATTAAGTGCTGACTTTCTCTTCCCTGGTATATGCACTCAAGCCTCATAACAGACGTGTATAAATCATGGTTCAAGATGAATATTTATAATGCTTTACCACCCACAGGGTGTCAGTCTCACTACATTAACCAGATGTGGAAAAGAATCTCACTTCTGATCAGTTCCTGAATTTCCATATGATTAATCTCAGTAACATAGAACTTTAAATTACACTAGTAATTTATTAGTATAAATACGTATCAAGCATTTTAAATTCTATCAACTAGAAAAGTGACAAATCACAAAATTTCCTTTTTCTCTATGTAGGAAAAAGAATCTAGTCTTACTACTCAGAAACTGTATGAATTATTTAGAAATTCCAAATATAATAATTGAAAATTTATGAGCAATTGAACTGTGAAAATACTAATTTATTGAAATTGATGTTTTACAGTAAATGTCATTAAAAGGGAGCTTGAAGAGCTTGTGAAATCTCAATTATAAGCAAGTAGTACACATCAAAGCAGCAGATGTCTTAAATTGACCAAAATGTACCAAAATGCTATAATATTTTGAAAATTTTAATTAGCCTTTGAAAATATTTTAGCATGCTTTTCCACTTCACTAAAAGTCACAGGCAAGCAGAGACTACAATAATATATAAAAATGCAGCCCAACAATATAATTGCACCAGTAAAGGACACCAAAATCTAAGAGGTAGTCAAAAGAAGTAACCCTGATAAAACACAGTATCCTGACAGATGCTCCCTAATCTCAGAGACCCACATACAGTAGGAAATTCTTATATTTTCAGTGATTAGAAAACCTCACTGGTATAGAATCTAAAAACCAAGTATCTAAAAGAATAACACTGTAAATGGAACAATACTCATATTTGCAACTAAAAAAAACCCCAAAAAACAAAAACTAAGAATAAAATCATGATTAGAGGTCTGCAGCCTGCAGGCCAAATCTGGCCTACTGCCAGTTTTTGCATAAAGTTTTACTGAAATACAACCACGCTCATTTTACTTACATATTGGGTATGCCTGCTGCATTTACTGAGTCGAGTACTTGCAGTCGATCATATGGCTCACAGAACTTAAACAATTTACTATCTGTCTCTTTACAGAGTTTGCTGACCCTTGGACTAGACATGCTGATAGGTATACAGCTGTTGAACAGCCCTGGGAAGATTAACTATGAATGTCACACACATGGATTCAGTTATAAGGAAGGAAAGATGCTAGTTATATCACAATTCAATTCGCTTCACGTCTAACACTGTCCTAACATTTTCCTTCTTTTCATTTTTGTGATCTGACATCGATGAGCATTTGCAGCTTACTGTAAGAAGTTTAGTGCAGCGCTGTCCCATGGAAATTTCTGCAATAATGGAAGTACCTCTGCACTGTCCAGTACTGTAGGCACCAGCCATGTGTGGCTATCAAGCACTTGAAATGTGGCTAGTACAACCAAGGATCTGAATTCTTAATTTTATTAAATTACCACGTGTGGCTTTTGGCTACATTGGACAGCACAAATTTAACTCAACCAAAATACCAAAGTGTGACTTTCAATAGTGACCAAAAATAATTAACATCTCTGAAGAAACAGCTTTGGGCAGAAACGAATGAAATACGATAAACTCAGCCAAGACTAATTTCTTAATTAGTAAACAAAATCAAACCAACTCCAAACTGTTCCTCCACTGCACTCTTTTTCAAAGTGAGGAGGCAAAACTACTAACATATCTTTTTTTTTTTCAGCAGAAATCCTGATAATTTTATGCTTAAAAGCAAAGATAATTGTTATCTTCATTAATTACATTAAAAAGTATATAGGCATTTCAAAGTATTTTTTAGCTTACTTCCCGTAAGAAAGTCACCTCTTATCCACACCCTTAATGTTTCAACTGTGCTCTACAGAAGATTTTTCCCTAGTAGGTACATATGAGAACTATGACTTCTTCTACATGTGCAAAATTTCCAATTAAGAAGTCATTTCAATAGCCAAATCTTTCAAGTGTCGTTATCCTCCATTACATTATAAAACATACGTACCCATTCAATGACAGAATTAGAGGACAGACGTAAAACCTTAAAGACATCAAGTCAAAAAATCTAACTCCTGTATATTTCTCCATGTGCCTACCTACTTTTGTATGGTCCAAAACAATAAAATATAGATGTATTTTTAGATTCCATATTACTGATTATGTACTGAATATTAACCAAGTTACTGGTACAACTGAAAACGTTAAAATATACAAAGTCACTCTGAAAAGACAAATGTTTGTTTGAGATGTTTGCCTTATACATTCCAGTTATTCACATGTGCTCCCCCAGGTAGCTAATTCTATATTGTTTTCAAAGTCATCTGTCAAAATTAATTTTACGCATTTTGATTTTAAAATATCTGATATCCAGAATCACAGACTTCTTTCCAATCTGGTAGTTAGCTGAAAGATATAAAATATTTTAAGGGCACTTCTGTTCGTTTTCTTTTGCAGTTTAATCAGATGTTGTAGCAGGAATTTTAACAGAGAGATGTCTTCTGGTGTTGGTGATGTGTCGTTGCTGTGCTAGGAAAGACCGTGCAGGGGCACACGCGCCTGTGTCTTTGCAAGTTCCACTGCCGCTCACAAGCCTAGATTCCATCCCCAGTTTCTGGAATGCCAGACTCTGAACAAGAATAAGTAACATGACTATTTAGAGTTGACAAAGTGCTGTTCACATATATAAGGTTATTATTTAATCCTCTAATCAGTTTCTAAACCCTTATTTTTTTCTGTAAAAATGGGAAAAGCACCAGCTTGATAGGATTGTTTAATCTGCACATGGTAATGCTAGTAAGAAAGGAAAAAACATACATAAAACCCAGTTTCTCTATTTTAATCCATCACATTTGGAATTAAAAACTAGTTTAAATAATGTCTTGGAATTATAACAAAGTTCTAAGGTGAATTTTTGTTTTGGCACCATTATGAGTAGACACAGCACAAGAGAAAAGTTCAGCTCAGTGGTTCTCGAAATGCAGTCTCTGGATTAACATATGCCCAACTGGGAACTTAGAAGTGCAAAGTATACCTGTGGATTCGACTCTGACCTGAATAAGCAGCTCTGCAGGTAAGTCCAATCATTAGTGTAGTAACAAGTCGTCTGATGCAACCTGAAGCTTGAGAACCACAATAGTTCCAAACTACTAGGGCCCGTCTATATATCGACACATGACAAATGAGTCGTGGCTGTTGGGCTTCTTACTAAGAAAAGTCATTCCTCTCTCACGAGACCACATAACACAATCTGACTGAACTTATGTAGCATCACAAGTAGTTAGTACAATACACAGTATATAGTAAATGCTCAAAAAACAGAGGTTGAAAAATGATTAAATAATGCATTACTTTGGCTCTAATATCTTTAATGATTTATGTATCAAAAGGCCACAGAGAAACAACAAAAATAATACACAGTCCCTGATATTAACTAGGATGAGGGAAGGTTCTGGGAACACCTCACACAATTTCCTGCAGAGTCTTGATAAATTAAAACAGACTTTACCAGAGGGGAGGGAAAGAACACAGACAAAAAGTACGGTGGCATGAAAGAAAAAGGCATGTTTGAGGAAGGAGAGCCAGTTCTCCGTGGTGAGGCACAGGGCTCACACGGGGAGGGTCTACAAACTGACACTCTGTCATGATAAACAGCAGTGAAGGCAGACAGCGGCCGCACTGTGACCTAGGCTAGCTGATTAGAATACTCAGAAGAACCGTGTAATCAAGAAATGCTACTCTTAAACATCACACCAATACTATGCAAAACAAACTAAAATACATTTAAAGTTATTTTATACTATTTTCTCCTTTTTAGGACTGACAATCATTGAAGAGCAATCTCTGGATTTAAAAAAAAACAAACAAATACAGTAAAGGATATGCTGAGAGGCTTTAGGGATGTAAAATAAATGGTGAGTACCAGAAGTACTTAATTTTGCATGACACCGATATTCACATTTCTACAGAAACCCTTTATGAAGTACAAATGGGGTCTTTTAGCTCCAATAGGGCAATTGTAAAAATGTTTATGAACTGTGTATGCTTCATGTGCATTAACTTAAAGGTCGGTGAGTCATGAAATCTACATAGTGGCTTTGAAAAAGTCAAAATCAACTAAAAACATTAAGCTGAAATATAATTTGGATTTGACCAACATTTAAATTAAAAAAAAAAAAAAAAACCCAGAAGAGAACACAACAGAAAATGGCTGAGTGCAGCGCACACAGTCAGGGTAACATGTACTAATTTGTGGTATAAAGTATATTTCCTTCTGTGGTTCTTGGTCAAAATGTTTGATAAACACTGTTCTAAACATCCAGTCACCGGCTAAATTTCAACTCACCTTATTATACCAGGCAGAAACAATGAGTTTTTCTTCATAATCACGGAATTTTGCCACTTTACATTCACTCTGGAAAAAGATACGAGGACTATTAAAATCCCAGAAATAAACCCAAATTCCTAAAAATGGAATAATTTGTTCACCGTGCTCATGATCAGGAGAACGTGATAAATGCATTGTGAGGCACACAGAGTAGCTGGAAGGTGAAACTGAATCATGGAGAAATGTCTGCACTCACTTTAGGAACTTTACTGGGAGAACAGATATTAAATAGTAGCAAGCAGGGAACAATTGATTCTTACGCTCCTGTCCCCTGTATCTAGCGAAAAAGGTTAACAAGTGACTTAGGGGACAAGACCAGAGTTGCACCTAGGGAGGAGTCAAAACTAAGGAGAAAGAGGATGTAGTGAGAAACATCCCAGGAGACCCTTTAAGTCCCTGTAAAGATGAGCACACACTCTCTCTCAGTTCTTGGTGACTTGTGTACTAGGCTGGCTGCAAGCCGCCCTGCCCTGGAGACTGACATCCATCTCTCAATCACTCAGATACAATTAGTTCTGTAATTCTGCTGAGCGCCAGCTGTAAGTTGGCTCTTATAAAATGTTACCACCTGAAACACCTGAATGTTCCTACAGCAAGATGCCCGTGATATAAAAGCACACAGGAAACACGGAGGAAAAGAGCCTTTCTGCTGGCTCACGTCCGCTGCAGGCAGACTCCCCGAGGAGGACAACAGATAGGAAAATACCACTGTTATAAACGTTAGTTTTCTTTTTTACTTTTTGCAGTGTGTGTACAGATTAATATACATAAATTAAAGGCCCATATGCTGTGCCCTAACTGAAGATTTTCCTCAGAGCCCTACAGTCAGAGGCACCATCCTGTCACCAGACTCGTGGGGAGCTGCGTCAAGCATCAGCAATCAGTGGTGTGCTCTCACTGGCTTTCCCCGGGAAGCGAATAATCAGAGCAACTGAGATTTCAGAGATCATTCAGTTCCAGTCTCACTGTTTTACAGATGAGGAGACTGACAACCGGAGAGGAGCGAGCGATGACTTTACTCAAGCTGTAACCCTGGCCTCTGATCTGTGTGATACTTCATGTTGGGGGTACAGAGACATGAGGTACAGCTTCTGCACTCTGACACATGCCAGAAAGAAAAATGCTGCTATCGTGGGATGAATTCAAGTTCAAAGCACATGGAATCGCTATGGAGAAGGAACTATGCCCAAGATATATACAAGGGAAGCTTTATAAGGGAGAAGACATTTGCGTTGCATCCTAAAGAATGAACAGCATTTCTTCAGAGAGAAAGCTCTACCCAGTGCCTTTTACAACACTTGACAGGCCTGGACAAGCACTTACAGTAAGTACATGAGGGGGCTGCTGTGTACTCTGGATCTTAAAGTCTTTAAATCTTTAAATATTTTCACCAAAGTCTACTGGCTCAGAAATACTATGAAGAAAATGGTAAGTGAATGTTTCCCAAAATATAACATTCCTAGTTGATTTAAAAAGAAACCAACTATTGATTATGAAAATTGCAAGGTTACTGTATAGAACTCATTACAGCTCTGGAACTGCACAAACATTATTATGAGGAAGTAGATATACTGACTTTGAGAACTGCAGCCAATCTTACCATAGTGTTAAAAAGAGTAGTTTTGTAAAATACTTAGGGAAGAAAACTAGAATGTGCTCAATTATAAAATCTACGGTTATATGATTCCATACTGGCATACCTAACCCAGCTAGGAAAAATGAGTCACTAGCACAAAAATAATTTTAAAATTTAAAGACTCGGCTAATTAAGAACACGTCATCACTAACATAATTTTGCATGATTAACAACCAAGACTGCGCCACCTTCATTCAGTAGCTTAGTGTAATTCTTTAAGCATTTCCTTTTCTCAGGAACTCCAACTGGTAAGTCTGTTTAGGTTCAGGTGAGGAATAGGGAGAAGAAGAAACTCTGGTTCACTGAGTCCACTACCTTTTTAAAAAGGCGGACGCTACCAGAAAGGAAGGGCTATCCTCAGGACTGGCTGTTGCAGAGAGGGAGGAGTACAAGGCAGCAGGCACACAAACATGCAGAGATCAATCTCGTGGGCTAACGAGATGCTCTGTATAAACATACTGACGCTCAGACATGATGCTTCTAACTTCTCGTGGAACTTGATCAATGGCAAATATTTGACAGCAGCTAATTATCATGAATATACAGAATAATTAAAAGGAGATGTGTGAGATGGAAGTTTTACCTCCAGAATCTCAATTCTTCTCTCTTTCTCTGCCAACTGCTTTCTAAGTAGCATTATTTCAGCTGATGCTGGATTTAACTTGGGGTCTAAAGTTTTTATTACCTGTGTAAAGAAAAAAATATTTTATGTTCACTTTATCCTGTCAAGTATTGAAATATAAGAACTGTCCATAAAATCTGTGCAAATACAGTGGAACATTACCCAGAAAGTGATCCAGGAGCTAACTACAGCCTGTTTCACAATCTAATTTGAACAACAAATAGTCTACACTAGAAACGGTGTAAAAATTCAGTACGAAAAAGGAAGATCCCTATCCCCAAATCAAGTTTCCTTCCCCAAATTCCAAGGTTCCATACTCAGGTACTTAGCCTTATCAACCTTGAGCATTTGAGGTCTTGAAATGACCCCTTTCCACATTTACCTGACTTGAATTTTTTTTAAAAAAAATTAAAATGAATTCAATACTTACATGGGAATTTGATGACTTTACAAAGTAAGACTAACGTACACATACATTCTCAGCAACAATCTTTTTTACTACCATTACTTAGTTAAATGTAATTCAATATATAAGATAAGAGCCGTCAGTGACTTTTGGTAGCAAGTTCTAGAGTACGCAATCACATTTATGTGAATTACTCAAAGCTGAACAAAAAGGCGTTTGATCAGAATGTTGTTCAGAGACTGAACTAAACTATGCAGTCAGCAGTATGGCAGGAAATCAGCTCAGAAATATCAGATATAGATTACTAGCAAAAACAAGTTCCAATGATAAGGCCATCTATCTCCATGATGTAATTACAAATCTATATTAAGTTTAAAATCACTAAATGAGTTAAGAAAACTTCATCTATGTATACAAAGGTAAAGAAAAAAGACTAGAAGGTATATCCCTAAAAATTAGTGCTGTTCAGAGTGCCAAATGTGGCAGACGGGGCTGCAGCAGTTTACCAGAGCCAGGGGCACCTCTCCTTACGGAGTTCACGTAAAAGCAGACACAGTAAAAAGTTTAAATTATAATTTAATTACAAAGAACACACCATAATTTGTTGCTCTAAGTGATAAAATGTATGGTTGTCATTTTTCTATATTTTCTGAATTTTCTATCATGAACATAGGTTACTATTTTAACCTCCCCTGAAATATAAGAGGTAAAACCAAAATCATGTTTACCAAAAAAAGCAGCTGTTTTAAATTACAGTATTTGATGATAACAAGAATATGGTATTCAATGTCATTGCTTTGTCTAATCCTTTTAGAATGTCATTTAGAAACAGGTACCAAGCATCTCATTAAAATGTTCTTATCTTAATCTTGTTCCTAGGTTGATGTGCCAAATGGAATTATTAGATCATAGGATAACAAACGAAAATAAGGGGAAAAATTTCTATATAAATATGTTGCCTCTCGCCTTGTTTCTAGGAACAAAAAAGAAAAAGAAATGACATCTATTTCCAATAACAGGATGATGAGTAAGTTGAACAATGATATATCCTCTCAACTGAATGAATATTACATAGCCACTCTCCACTCTTTGTTTGCAAATCTGCTCTATAAGCAACTGTCTGTCTTGTTGATTGCTGTACTCCCAGTGCTGAGCGTTAACAGGCACTTAATAAATATTAAATTCATTTATATAACATGAGGATATTATTTTAAGTTTAAAATACAAATCATATGAGACATGATCATACAAACTGTGTATATTATGATAAGCAATCAAGGAGACAACAGGCATAGGAAAAATGCACTGTTAAGAAAATACACCACAAGGTTAATGGTAGTTGTCTCTGGGAAACTTTCTATACATTTTCTACTAAAAGCATTCATACTTTCGTAACTGAGAGAAACTGAACTGTGGCAGACTGCCTGGATGCTTAATGCTTAGCACGCCTGCCTCTTTAGTTGGGTGTGGCCATGTGCCTGAGTTCTGCCCACTGAAATGAGAGGGAAGTGGTTTACACTTGATCCATTCCACATCTAGGCTGTTTTCCTCAGATGTAGTTGGATAATGTCAAGTGAACTTGAGAGCCCCATGCTGAAGAAGGCTGAGCCTCTGTCAGCTTGGGACACAATAACTGCACTTCTTGTGATCAAGGAAAAAACTTCTATCCTGTGAAGCCTTGAGATCTTGGCATTTACCTGTTGCTGCAGGTACTATTTATACCTTAATTAATAAATATAAAACTTAAACATAAAACAGACAGACATATTAGCAGTATTTTGATGCTTTGTCATAAAATTCTCTTCAACTATTCAGTAAATAAAAACGTATGTTAACCTCATCTGCAATTCTTACTGGTTAATTAGGAAAATATATTCATGGACATAAAAGACTGTGATGATAACAGTACTTACAGGTATTTAAGAACAAGTATGAAATGAAAGATTAGTCTAGTGAACATTGGAATAGTCTGACTAGTCTCGACTTCCTGCTAAAACAATTTAAACCAGTTTGAAAAGCTCACGTTTCACAAAGGTGTTCGCTGCAAGAGCTAAAGACTACACACCTGACGGTAGTCATTTTCTCTACTGAGGTCACTACAATCAACGTTTAGACTGTCCCTATGAAGCCCTGTGTTGCTGTATCCAGTGCCGGTGAGCGCGAGAGGGCACAGGACTGAGGTGGAGACGCGGCAGGAACCTGACCTGGAAGGCAGGGCCGTGGGGCACGGCGGGGTGACACAGACAAGAAGAGCAGTGCCGTCCGGCGGGACAGCCCCACTCAGAACCCGGGCCACAGAGACCAGAACCCTGAAAGTAAGTCACTCACATTTCTTGCTTTCTCTAAGTACATTTTGTATCTTTCCTCCATTGCTTTCATATCTTCATCTTTCTTCTGAAGAGCAGCTTCAAGTTCATTGATCTTTTGTACTATTGTTGAAAATAAAATGAAACACGATTAAAAGTGATCCCTCTCATGCAAAAATTGTTTTATCTTCTAAAGACTGATAAGAGAACTTACAGGAGAAACCTTTTCTTCTTCATAGTGAATTCTTATCTAAAACTTTTGAACTACAACCAATATATCCTTGATCATTTTGTATTATTTTTTCTTAAATAATATCTATAATCTGCCTTACTAAGCTGTTTTTCTCCTATCAAGTATTTCAATGAGCAAATGCACCTTTACAATGTAAGTACAACCATTAGGAAATAAAGCATCTTTTCTACATGTTTGAAGTTCATTTTAATCTGACTATAAATTATTTTATACTTCCATAGTATTAGTTCTATTATATTTTACAATGTTTGATACTCCTATATATCAATCAGTTCATTTCATTAGATTTATTTATTTTTTTGCTTTAAGATAAGATCATTAATTACTTAAGTCACTAAAAAAAAATGGTTCTTATTTACAATATATGTATCTAATGTATCTAGCCCAAACACTTATACAGTTCTTGCATCCTTTAACTAAGAAAAGGCAAGTCTTTAGATTTGATCCAGGTTTTTATAAATACCTACCATTCTGGTTTACATCTGGCTGAAGGTCTTCAATGAGCTCTTGTTTCTTCTGTAATTCTTCATGGACCTCTGTTAGTTTTTCCCTAAGTAGTGGAGAGAGCATGCAGCTTTGGAGCCAAACAGACCTAAGAGTGGAAACTGGCTTCTGCCACATAACATTTGCAGACTGTGGGCAGGTCACTTCCTGACCTGTGAAATGGGAATAATACCTGCCCAATATTTTAGGGGTGGGTTGTGAGGATGTAAACTGCTTGACACGTGGTAGGTGCCAAAAAGGTTAAATTTTCCCCCTCTGCCTCCTAAGAAAGTTAAAGGAAATACTTGATAGGTGAAGCATCACACAATTCCACATACTCTAGCTATAGATGACAGAAGCCATTGAAAATGTAGGAGTGTGGGGTCACGGGCAGGCAGGCTGACCCTTTTACCATGTTTTTCTCTTCACTTTTTTGTGGCAGTGGTGAACATTCAATTGGCAGGACATTTGTTTTTCACAAACAAAATCAGGAATGGATATTAACTTTAGGAGCTTTTAAAACCCTTCCCGTCTCATATTTGAAATGAAATATCAGTTTTACTTACATATGAGCTTCCAACTTCTGCTTTAGTTTGCTGGACTATAAAAATTAGAAAAAGTTGCTGTAAGACAACTATTGTGACAAAGATAAGTGTTCCAGACATCAAAATCTCTACCTCCTTTTGAAGGTGTACTATGTAAATTTATAAATGTTTTAAAAATTTATATTTGTTTGTAATAACTTACTTATAAAAACATAAAATTTGGGGTATAGTTTTACTTTAAAGAAGAAAGGAAAGAATAGGAAATTAAACAAGGAAGAGTAAGTACAATGGCAGGAATAAAAATGCTTCATATTCCTGAATAACTTGAAGAAAAGTAGCAAATGCAAGCTGAATGTGATATATTGAGGAGTATCAAACATTTAAAAACCTAAAGCATCATTCGTCTAAAATATAAATAAGATTTTAGACCTTCAATGAAAAAGACTTAACTAAAATAATTATCTTTATAATAAAACCTTATCATTATAAATGCAGGCACTTAAATATTATCAAATGAAGTAACTGGATTTTGTTAAAAAAAGGAAAAAGGAAATTGTTTTAAATTTTTTTAAGAATAGGAATTTAAATTGCAGTAAGTCTGTATCATCTACTGAACATCTTGAAGAGTTTTAAAAAATTTATTGATGTCCAAATTATATTTCTTTATATATTTTAAAGATATTTAAAAACTGCAATCCAAAATGTACTACCCAAAAATGATCCCATTTTAAAAAATATTCTCTAATGTGGCTTAAAAATTTTTGTATTAGAGAGGTTACAATACCGTATATATGCACATATGAGATGCCGCCATGCATGAGACGATTTCTATTTTCCAAGCCCCCAGGGAAAAAAGAGAAAATCATATAAAGCATATAAAAGACAGAAAGGAAATGCAACCCTTTCAACCGTCCTTTTCATCTATTTACTCTCCCTCCGTAGTTTTCTCCCGCATCGACACAGGGACGATCCCACTTTATCCATCAGCATCTAACACACACTTGGCCCTGTCTTTTTATTGCTGCTGTTTTAGTTAAGTGCACTCCTCCCTCTATTACTACTGCCTTTCCCCTCTGCATACATAGATATATTCAGATTTAGGCTGCTGGATCTCTTTTAAGACCTCTTATCTCTGGTCTCACAATTATTTGCCATCAACAACCACTAGAACTGGCAAGTCTATGAGCCTGTATGGAACAAGGGAAGAAACAAGGAGCGATGGGTCTTCAAGACTGCATTAAGACTTCCATCCTCTGGAGGTTGGTGTGACCTACTTATTGAATCCTTTTTGGTAGAAATCACTTTCTCATTCTCTCTTTTCCTCAATTCTGACTGCTGATTACTCTCACTAGGGTTCTTCCCAGGCCAGCCCTGCCGGAACCCTAGCAGGACTGTGAAGGCTTCAACTGTAGCTTGCTCTCAGGCAGGAATTACCATGAACTGAGGGTAGCTGTTGAAGTAGGACAGATAGAAATCACCTTCCAATCCATAACACCAATTTATAGGCTCCAAGTTGGCAAAATCACTGCATCTGCTATGCAGATATATACGGTATTTAAGGGCACCGTCACTAGTAAGGGTAGTGCTTTCAAATACAAGATTAATTTGGGCATCAGGACCTATTACAGAGAGTTACAACAGAATTACCGTAATTTTTAAGTTACTTACACTTTCTCCTTCAGACTTGGAGCCTTGTTCCTGTAAAGACTTCTGGAGGTCCTCAATCTGCTGCTGCAATTCTCGGATTCGCTCTCTGCTCAGTCTATCATAAGATAAATCACATGTGCTTATTTGTATTGAAGGGCAAAGCAGTTAAGGCTCCATAAAGGTACGTTCATGCAGTTTAGCTCAAAGCATACATTTAACAGCAATAACCAACGCTGAGCAATTTTCTCTGGCTAGGTATAATATATGGTATAGTAGGCTACCATAGTCAAGGAAATATTCTTTAAAAAAAGACATTTTTATCCTAAAAGCATATATGCCCACATTTAAAAATTAACAATATTCTGCACTGTATTTACTGGTATAAAAATGAGAAAACTAGCTCAATTTTCCCACAGTTGTATGTTTAATGAATGGAAACTAGGTTTCCTTTTCTTGTTTCAGATTTCACAGAAGGCCACTATTTTCCCACCACTTCTTCATGACTTTTTATTTAAATTAAAGAGATTGGCACTAGCAACTAGCGCAGATTTTTAACTTGGCAAAACCTCATTTTTTAAAACCCCGCTTAACCATTTCCCCCACTGAAGTTACCAGCAAGACAGAGTATCTGTCTGACTTTCTCTTCATTCATACATATACATGTATGTGTATATTCATGACACAACACACCTGCCCATTATAATGCTCCATTGTTGCAGTTATCACATAATTATTCTCTCTTCACATATCTATCTTCCTATATTAACCTCTGAAAGCTGAAACTTAGTATCTCCAGTGCTGATCCTGAACTGTATAAAATAGTAATATTTAATGACCTCTTCAGAAAGCTAAAATGTTGTTTTTCTTTTAACTCTAGTTGATGTAATAGTATACATACAAGTTTGAGAGTAAGGTTCAAGTCGTTCTAAAATCCCTGGTGGTCTCTAAGATCCAATAATCCAAATCCTTTATTGCAAGTGCGCTATTTAGACGAGGCAGGTTAGCACCATGGTTACGAGCGCAGACTCTGCAGTCAGACTGACAGAGGGTTCAAACGCAGGATCTAGAACTTGCTAGCTGTGTTAAGTTTGGACAAGTGACTTACTCTCCTTATACCTCAGCTTCCTTGTCCATAAAAGAGAGATATTCATAGTTACTACTTCACAGCATTATTGGGAGAAGTTACTGAATTAATACCTGAATGTGCTTAGAAAAGTGCCTGGCACTAGTAAGCACTACATAAATGTTATTTTAAAAAATATTATCATTTTTGAGCACTTCACTGGTATCAGATAAGTGTATCATTGGCTTTACACACATTATCTGCAACCTTCCTAACAACCTGCAAATAGGTATTGCCTCCAATTTACAGCACCAGTATGAATTTAAGTAACCTGCCCAGTTTAAGCAGAGGTATGATTCAAATTTGACTTCACAATCTATGTACCAGACTGCAGTGGAAAACCAGGCTGTCATTTATTTATTTGTTAGATGTCTTCACAAATGACAAAATTTAAGTGAAATTCAAGAATAAGCAACCTGGTTAACAAAGTCTGCTAAAAATAATGAGTAGTAAGAGATAAAATCAAAAATTTAAATTCCTTCTGCAAATCCTAATTATTTTAACTACTTAGGTGATTAAATCGTTATGATTATCAACTATAAAGAAGTGTGTCACCTCTGCTCGGTTTCCAGTTCGTTCATCTTGCGGTGCTTCTGTTCAAGCTGCTCCTGAAGCTCTTCGATACGTTCGTTCTCAGTACCTTCCTGCTGTAATCGAAGCATCTTATTTTCATGTTGCAGTCGAATGAACACCTCCCTGAGGTTAAAAAGCAAAATGTTTTTAAATTTTTTAAATGTAAGTTTTTACATTCTTCACTTTTTAAAAAAGGACATTCCTGTCTACCCAATAGCTATCACTTTAAAATATTACCAAAACTTCCAAAAGTGTGTTTTAAAAATCTGTGCGTTGTTAAGACTATGTCTCAAAAAAAGTAGTTTTTAAAAGTACAGGTGTAAGATTATATCATATATACCATTGAATTTTTATTACTCAAATCCCTAAGACATAATATGAATTATTTCACTTTGATAATGTAGAAACTATTTACACTAAAGGTAATACAAAGCACATCCTTAGAAAATATATAAATAAAAAGCAGCAAATTTAAGAAACTATAATTTTCCTAAAATTTTTAAATACACTTTTATGATCTGGGTATCTCTAGATTTTTTATTTTTAGAAAAAAATTTATTAAAGGTTTAAATACATATATTTTTAAAAATGCAAATGATAGGAATGGTATTAAATAAAAAAGTAATGCTCTTTGACCTGCTGCCCTCCTAAATCCCATTCCCCAAAAGCAACTAACTTCAATTAATCTCAATTTTTGTTTTCCTGAATGCCAGCACCATAACTTTCAAAAATAGGCTCATGTGGCTACTTGTCAATGATTAATATCACTGGATATTACTAAATAAAAAGTGCAAGTTAGTTTCCAGTCCAGCATGTAAGGAGATCTATCTTAACAGCAAAAAAACTGAACAAACTGATAATCAACAACTTCATAAACATTATGCAAAGTGAACAAAGTCACAGAAGGCTGCATATTGTATGATTCCAAGCACACGAAATGTCCATCAGACAAATTCACAGAGACAAAGAGTAGATTATTGGTTGCCTGGAGTCAGAGGGGAGGCAGGGATGGAGAATGACTGCTAAGAGGTGCAGGGTATCTTTTGAGGGGATGAAAATGTTCTAAGTTAGGTAGTGATGATGGTTACTCAACTCTGTGACTATACTAAAACCCACCAAACTGTCTGTAAATGAATGAATTGTATCTCAATAAAGCTGTTTAAATAAAGAGTACAATTTGAAGTAATTAGTAAATAAAACTTGCCACAAAAATGGAAAAGGAAACCCTAAAAATACCAGATTAGTCAGATATCTAGAAGTAAACATAACAGTAAAATACAAAAATAAAAGTTGGGTCAAGAAGAGCCTCTAAAATTTGTATTTTATTTAACTTCTGCTTAATTCTGAAGTCTACAGCTCCTCTCCTACTTTTTCCACTCGCGTGGATTTGAACGCCATATACTAAAAAGATTTTACACAGATTTTTAAAAAGGAAATTCCTGTCTACTCAATAGCTGTCATTTTAAAAAGTTACCAAAGAGTCTAAGGATAGAAAAAGAAAAGAAGTTCAACACAATAAGGGCCATATTATAAAAAGTAGAATATGTTATTTAGCTAGTAAGGGAAATTCTATTTTTGATAAATTTTGAAACTGCTGTAGTAGTAGTAACAGTCTGATTCAGAAAGTGTAAGCACTTGAGGCAAAGTAATTTTCAAGCTCTATGACTTGTAAAATGGAAAATGTTAAAGGCTTAGAAATTTACAAAAAGAAGAAATCACATTTCTAATATTAGGTATGGGTTATCAATTGATTAAAAACAAATTTACCTATACTCCACTGGCATAATCTCAGCAGCAAGATTCTCATAACTTTTTGTAGCAGATGCATCTAAATAATAACAACAACAAAAATAAATTAACATTTCAGTATTTCTACCATTAAAATGGTCTTTTCTAAATATAACAAAGCTCACCTGTTTGGTTTAGGTGATCCTGTTGTACTTGTGAACATCGAAGCTCTTCATTCGTTTCTTTCAGTGTATCACGCTGTTCTATTAGTCTCTGAAAGACAATTGTTTATATAAGCAAAATAGTTAATTCTGCCCAGAAGCAATGTACTTTATGCTTAAAATAATTTATCTTAACGTGTGAATTTGATAATTTTTTTTAGTTAATTAAAAATCACAATGTTTTAGTTCCAGTGCTAAATGGGTAATTTTCTCTTGCATACAACACAAAGCTTGCGATTTCCTCGCCTGTTTATCTTTGAACCAAATGAATATAGTTATGCAACAGAGTACAAATATGCAACTGTAAAGTAATTAAAAAAAAAAAAGCATGGACTTTGGAGGCAACCAGATCATGGCTTGAATTCAGTTTCACTGCTTCCAGCTATTTTATCTAAGGTAAGTTATTTGATTCTTTGGCTTTCGATCTTTACCATCAGAATGGGCAAACTGATTTTCATAAGCCCTTGCAAAGGTGTTCTGAGTAGCGAATGAGGTAAAAGTTTGTCTAACGTCCCAGATATAGTCTGGTGTGTAAGAGATGCTGAAGGCTTCTTATTTCTTTCTATTACTGCTGTGAAAGTCTACTGAAAGAAGTGATCAGCAGCACACTGGAGGTATGAATTTGTAGAAAAACACTATTTCCCAGGGATAGCATGCTAGGACTTCCTAACATTAGCTATGTTATTTTACAGCTGACAGCCAATGACAAATTTCTAGGTTCCGTGCAAAAGGCTCATATTTAAATGATTTTCCTGGCACATGAAAAGTACTTAAACATAAAATCATATTTTAAATGTTATATTTCAAGTCAGTAAACAAAACCCTATTCCGTCCATTATATGGTTCAAATCAATAAACTGGTAACTGATTCCAAGGGTCCTTAAGCCAGAGGATCCTAGGGATCTCTGAACACTACAAATTATAACTACAGTCAGGCACAAGGACCCCTATAAATGTGTCCCCTCATAAATGCAATGCAAACACTAGCAAATTTGTCAAAATCAACTTTTCAGGACTCTCAAAATTAACCAAAGGTCTGCCATGATCTAAGGTGCATTTGTTAAAGAAAATCTGCTAAATCTCATAATACTGAGCTTTTTGTTGTTTTAACAAGCCTTACTACTATCACCGTCTCCCCAGCTCTGCAACAGCCTTGACAACCAGCTGCCTCCCAATCTCTGTAGCTTTGAAAAGCAGCAGCTTAGAAGGGGCAAACTGGCTAGGAAACTCCTCCTAAAAGCCCCGTCCTTAGGTCCTTAGAGAACCATCACAATTTGGTCTGTCTCACAGCACCCTGGAGAAGCTCCAGTCATACTTTCCATTATCTGAGCTGACTGGGTGCTAGCTGTGTAGGAAAATCCCTGTTCCTAAGGCATCTGTCAAAACCAGTCATCAGCAATTGTTTCTCACTGCAGCTGCTGGAAGCAATGATGCCAGTAAGGACAAACAGAAGAGTCTTGCCAAGAACTTCTAAGGAAGAGCGGAGAAACGAGAGATCCACAGAGGACTCTGAAAAGCTCTGACATAATCCTGGAGATCCAGGAGGCCAGCCATGTAGAGAGGTGTGTGCAAGCCCAGAGAAGACCTTTGAGGGCCCAGTATCTCAACTCTGGATAAAGTTGAGGCCTTGTGTAAACAGGAAATGAAGGCAAAGGCAGAATTTTAAACTGCTTGAGAATTTCAGGTATTTTCCAAAATACACACGGAGTCCTCTGGCAAGATACTGGTTCCAGGCATCTATGGAAATATGTGACCAATCATTAACTGACCCCAGTGGCAACTGAGCAGAGAATTCAGTGGCTACATATTACAAAGCATGAAGACCTTTTGGAATTAGTCCAAAAGAGTCACTAAAACACCAGCAACTAACAACAAATCCTGAGGCTGAGGGAAACCTGATTTCCAGCATTGAAATATTATATTATCTTAAATGTCATACTTTCAACAAAAATACAGAACACACAAAGAAATAAGGTCATCCTTACACAGGAAAAAAAAGTCAACAGAAAGAGTCAACGAAATGACCTTAGTGGATGGAGACACTAGACAAAGACTTTAAGTAAACTAAAACCTGAAAAGCAGGAAAAATTTTTCAACTCATTCTAGTGGTATCACCTTGATAACAAAACCAAACAAATGATATCAAAAGAAAACTACCAACCAACATCCCTTATAATATAGACTGAAAAACACTCAACAAAATACTAGCAAACTGAATCTAGCAACACAGAAAGGATTATACCTTATGACCAAGAAGAATTTACCTCAAGAATGCAAACTCATTTAATACTCAAAAATTAATGTAACATGCCACATTAATTCATCTTGCTGACCCAGAAGCAAATGACAAAATCCAAAACTCTTTCATGATAAAAACATGCAACAAGCTAGGAATAAGAGGAAAACATCTTCAACCTGACAGAGAGCACCTACAAACAAAACCCACAGCTACCAACACCCACGCTGGTTAGAGTGAACACTTTCTCCCCAACATCAGGGACAAAAGGAGGATGTCCACTCTTGTCATTTCTATTCAACAAAGGACTGGAGGTTCTAGCCAGGACAGTTGGGCAAGAAAAAGAAAACGCATTCAGTTTGCAAAGGTTTTTTGTTATTGAGTTGTGTGAGTTTGTATATTCTGGGGGTAAGCCCTTGTCAGTCCCATCACTTGCAAATTTTTCTCCCATTCTGTAGGTTGTCTATTCATCTTGTTTATGTTTTCCTTTGCTGTGTAAAAACTTGGTGGTATTTTTTTTGCAGCAGAATAGTTCTTCATTTGATGAAGTCAAAGTTACCTTTTTCTTCTGTTTGTGCTTTTTTGAGCATAAACCACTGAGTAACCTTAGGTCATAATGATTTATTCCTGTATTTTCTTTTAGGAGTTTTATGGTTTTAGTGCTTTTATTTACTTTGTGATCAATTTGTAATTAACTTTTATATGGTGTGAAATAGGCTTCTGACTTCATTCTTTTGAGTGTGGATATTCAGTTGTCCCGGCACCACTTGTTGACAGAATTGTTCTTTCCCCCACTGATTTATGGGCAATTGATTTTAACAAGTGCACCAAGACAATTCAATGGGGGAAAGAACAGTTCTGTCAACAAGTGGTGCCGAGACAACTGAATATCCACACTCAAAAGAATGAAGTCAGAAGCCTATTTCACACCATACAAAAATCAATTACCAAAGGGGAAAGGAGTGGGTAGGGAGTTTGGAATTAGCAGATACACACTATTATATACAGAATAAACAACAAGGTCCTACTGTATAGCAAACTATAATTCAATAACTTATAATACCTTATAATGAAAAAGAATATATATGTATAACTGAATCACTATGCTGTACATCAGACACTAAAACAACATTGTAAATCAACTATATTTCAACAACAAAAAATCCCATCAAGAAAGTGTAAAGACAACCTATAGAATGGGAGACAATATCTGCAAATCATATATCTCACAAGGGACTTCTATCCAGAATGCATAAAGAACTCTTAGAACTTGAAAATAAAAAAGCAAATAATCTAAATAAAACATGGGCAAAGAATTTGAAGAGACATTTGTCAAAGATATAAAAATGGTCAACACATGAAAAGATGTTCAACATCATTCGTCAATAGGGAAATACAAATCAAACCATAATGATATGCCACTTCATACCCACTAAGATAGCCAAAATTAAAAGTAGTAAGTGTTGGCAAGGATGTGGAGAAATTGAAATCTTCACAAATTGCTGGGGAGAATGAAAAATGGTCTGTCCACCTTAGAACATTCTGGTGGGTCTTAAAAAGGTTAAACATAGTTACCTATGGCCCAGCAATACCATTCCTAAGTACAGACACTCAAGGAATGAAAACATATGCCCATATAAAAACCTGTACGTTAAGTGTTCATAGCCACATTACTTAGTAGCCAAAAAGTGGAAACAACCCAAATGCCCATAAACTGATGCACAGATAAATAAAATACAGTATATTCATACAATAGAGTATTATTCAGCAATAAAAATGAGTGAAGTACTGATACAGGCTCCAGCATGGATGAACCTTGAAAGCATTACATGAAATGAAGGAATCCAGTCACAAAAACTACAAAGTGTATGGTTACATACTGTGGACAGAACTAGGCAAATCTACAGAGACAGGAAGTAAGTTAATGGCTGCTCAGTCCGCAGGCAGGGGGACGAGCCTGCAGAGCAACTGCTAAAGGGTATGGGGTCCCTTTCTGGAGTAACGACAGTGCTCTAAAATTTGACTGTGATCATCTGATTGCACAACTCTGTGAATACACTAAACACTACTGAACTATGTATTTTAAATGGGTGAAATTTATGGTATATAAATTATGCCTTAACAAAGCTGTTAAAAAACTGAATCTATGGTCCTTGCTCTCACAGAGTTGACAGTGTAGTTAGAAAGCATGCACTGAGACATAGGACCTTGGCTCTGTGACTTCAGCTTCCTTTGTGAAGGAAATTAACAAAACTGCATAAAGAATTTTTACAAGACTTTCTCTTACATCAACAATTTCAATTTGGAGAAAGATAGAAAAAGAACTGGTTATACACTTCCATTCTTAGAACAGCAAGGATAGTATTAAAAATAAACTAAAACAAGACAGACACGTTACGTGTCAATTATGTTTACATTTACCTCTTTTTCCTTAAGTAAAGCTTCATGTTTTTCTTCAAGCCGCTTCATTTCAAATGCTAGTGTGTCTGCTCTTTTGGATTCGGAGGAAAGTTTAACATGAAGATCCTGAACCTTTTGTCAGAAATGAAAGGAAAAAGTAAGAGTATATACTATTGATAGTTTTTCAGAGTTCAATAAATGAGAAACTTATTGAAAATAAAATTTATAGTAAGATTATAGTCTAATTCTAAAAATTTGGGGAATTAACATAAGAATTAACATAAGTTTTAAAATACCCAAATAATAATTTAGCCAGAAATAAAATCAGCCTTCTACTCTGTTTCTCTAGGTTGTTTGAGAAATAGCAAAACAGAATATTTTAGGTTATAACTCCATTCTCTAGGCATTTATCACTGGTTACCAGAAATGCCAATAAACAATAAAATGTCCAAAAAAATACACAAGCTCAGAAGCCAGTAAAAATGTAAAAGACCTAGATAACTCAAACTCAGTTATCAAGCCCTGAACTAAAATTACAGATGGAAGAAATGTATGACAATAATAAGCTCACAGCTGCTCATAGGCAATATTTTTTCACTTCATCATTATTAAGGTATCAAATGGAATAACAAAGTGGAACTCTTTCAATTTTATTGACTAAAAAAGTTAAGACATTGTACCTGTCTCTTGTATGTTTCTAACTGGGTACGTGCCGCGTTTGCCTTCTTTAATTCTTCTTCTAAGCTGACAGTATTATGCATGTACATCATGTTTGTTTCCTGCAATGTTTTCACTTGCTTGCGAAGGTCATTCAG
This sequence comes from Camelus bactrianus, assembly GCF_048773025.1. Lineage (NCBI taxonomy): Eukaryota > Metazoa > Chordata > Mammalia > Artiodactyla > Camelidae > Camelus > Camelus bactrianus. The sequence goes on from NC_133551.1 coordinate 35,702,362, forward strand.
ATCTTGTAGCTTCTGACGATATACCTCAACTGTGGACTCCAGTTTATTTGCTTTATCAGAAGTAGCCCTATAAGAATAAAGACTAAACATTACTCTGTGAAAAAAAAACCTAGTAAACACACACAATGATTTTATTCTGGCTGTTAAAAGGAGTCTTCCAAATTAATTATCTATCAATTGGCCAAAAAAAAAAAAAATGAGAAAGAGACAGAGCAAAGAAATCAAACTTTGTGAGAACTGTAAAAACAAACTCAGGCCTAAAACTGTCTAAAGTTCAACCTTTTTAAGTCATCAAAATAAAAATGCTTCAAATTTGACACAACAAATTATCAAACTGTCTTATACATTAGAACAATGTACGAGAAGAATGGTTCTGTAAATACAACTGAACAACTCTGAGCTGCCCTGCAGCCTGCGGGCCAGTTCTGCTTTTGCACATAATGTTTGAAATAGTTTTGTTCTAAGTATTTCATATACTCAGGAAGTTGACTCAACTTATAATTCATATGGCAAAGCACTTTAGGGATGTGCTCACCTGACAAATGGACTAGAACAAAAAAAAAATAAATAAACCAAATCACTTCAATATCAATGCAGGTTCAAACTGATGGTTATGAAGATTATGTTTCAAATGGACATTAAAAGCTATGCAAGAAAATGGCTAATTAAGAAAATTTAACAGAAAACATAAAAGTCATGTGCACAGAGTGCTTGAGTAACATTTGACAGGCAAAAGCTAAATATAAACATTATATTGTCAAAGACAATAAGAGAACCTGAGATAACCATGAAATGTTAGGATTCTTGTCTGTATTTTTATTTTATCAAATGTCAAAATACAGATTGTAAGAATGCGTTTCCTTACACAAAAATTTCACTAGGTATACTAGTAAATACAAAAAGATCAAGCCAAATGTATCTAAAAGTAACTCAGCTTACAAATTTTTTTAAAATGTGGGGTTTATGAGTTCTAATATGAAATTGTCCTAGCAAGAATCGATTACTATCCTTAAACTGCATATATACTATCAACAAAAATAAAACAAATAAAGGCTAAGAACCTGCACTTAAAAATGACTAATTACTTGATACATAAGGATAACTCAAAGAACCCCTAATTAAAATATGGAATACTGAAATGACTAAGTAATAACTTAGAAGTGACATAATTATATTTAGACATGCCTTACCTAAGAACATCTATTTCATCTTTCAGGGCTCTTGTTTCCTCAGCAAGACTAGTCAATTCATCATTCCTATGCTGAAATTCAATTAACTGCTTTTCAAGTTCTTCACAGTGAACACGGTAATCATCTTTTGCAGCTTCCAGCCTTGCATAAAGAAAACAAGTGTTTTAATGTAACTTCTATCATTTGTTTTTTCACTGAGACATGAGCTTAGCAAAACTTACTTCTAAAATGTTTTTTAATTCTACAATCAAAAGAAGAAACACTAAAGGAGTAAGATACTTTTCAGCTCTTTGTTTGGAAACAGACTTGAGAAACATTGTTCTTGATTTTCATTTTCACTTCTGAAACACTATGCTTGGTTCTCTAGATCAAACAGGAATTTTAACTTCAAAAGATGAAAAAAAAACATATAAGTTATCCAAAATTTACATACCATGTATAGTGGTAAAATATTAACTCTAAGTAGACTGTGACAAATTAAGATAAATACTTCAAACTCTACAGCAACAACAAAAACTAAAATGATAATACAATGATCAAAATCACATATTTAAAAATGATTTGGTCAACCAAAAATAAAACAGAGAAGGAAGAAAAATAAACACAATAAAAGACATGACAAATGAAATATAGGAAACTGACAGATCTAAATGGAACCATATCAAAACTACATAAAAGGTAAATGGGCTGACCACACCAATTAAAAAGGCAGAGACTATCAGACTGGATAAAAAAGCAAGCTCAAGTATATGCTAATGACAAGAGATATTTTTACATATAAAGATACAGATAGATTAAAAGAAAAAGATTATAAAAATACCATGAAAACAGTAAGCAAAGAAAGCTGGATTGGTTATATTAACACAAAAAAAATTTTTTAAGACAAAAAGTACTACCAAATATAAAGAGATATTTCATAAATATAAAAGTGTCAATTCATCAGAAAGACTATCATAAAGATGCATATAACTAAAAACAGTTTTAAAATAGGTAAAGCAAAAAGTGATAGAATCAAAGGCAGAGACCCACAAATCCATAATCATTGTTAGAAATTTTAATACCAGCCTCCCGACAAATGATAGAACTAAACAAAAATGTCAGTAAAAATACAGAAGAGATCTGAATAACACTATTAACCAGCTTGATATAATTAAATTCATGAAATATGTCAGTCAAAAATTACAGAACATAAGTTCTTTGCAAGTACATATGGAACACTCACCACAATAAAACATGATAAGTAATTAAGCATCATAGATATTAAAAGATTAAAATCTCATGGAACATGTTCTCTAACCACAAGGAAATTAGAAATCAGTCACATTAAGAAGTATGTAGAAAAGCTTTAAATATTTAGAAATTAAGTAATACATTTTTAAATAACCCACGAGTCAAGGAAGAAATCACAAGAGAAACTAGAAAACTAGAAACTAGAAAATATTTCAAACTGAGTAGTATCAGACAACCAATAAAATTTGGGGGATACAACTAAACCGGTGCTTAGAGGGAAATATACACTTTTAAAGGCTTATAGTAGAAATGAAGAAAGGCTTAGAATAAATCAACTAACATTAAAAGGCCAGAAAAAGAGTAAATTAAATCCAAAGTAAGTGAAAGGAAAGAAACAAAGAACAGAGATCTAAAACTTATAATATGGAAAGCTAATAAAGGGTATTTGACACGATTAATAAAATTGATGAACCCCTAGCAAAAGTGATCAAGAAAAATGAGAGAAACACAAATTACCAATATCAGGAATGAAAATGGAAATATGACTACACCTCCCACAGCAGTAAAGGGACAATAAAAAATGAATATTATGAACAACTCTGTGTCACTAAAGTTAACAACTTAAATGAAATAAACATATGCCTTGAGAAAAACAATTTAGCAAACTGAAACAGAAAATCTGAAAAGCCCCATGACCATTAAAGAAATTACATTTGTCATTTAAGGCCCTTTCACAAAGAAAACCTTAGATCCAACTGTTTTAGTGATAAATTCTATCAAATATTGAAGGAAGAAGTAATATAATTCTTACATAAACTTTCAGAAAATAGAGAGAATACTTCCCAATTATTCTATGAGACTAGCAGAACTCTGACAATCCTGAAAGACATTACAAGAGAAAAAAGTTACAGACCAGTATCTATTATGAAGACAGTTACAAAAATTCTTTTAAAGTATTACCAAACCAAATCCAGTCATACGTATACAGGATAATAAAATATAACCAAAGTGGCTTTTCCCCAGAATATAAGATTTTTTAACATTCAAAAATGAACTGATCCTATTTTCAAGAACAAGAAAGGAAAAAACACACTACCTTTTCAAGATGCAGAAAAGTTATTTGACAAAAATCAACACCAATTAATGCTAACAACTCTTAGCAAGGCAAAAATAAAGGGAACTCCTTCAACCTAATAAAAAGCAAAAAAAAACTCTACAGCTAACTTCATGGTACTTAATTGAACATTTTCTTCTTAGGACTCAAAAAAAAAGCAAGACGTTTGCTCCTGCTCAAAGCAAGAAAAATAAATACAAGGCAGAAATAATAAAAGGAAGATATAAAACTCTATTAATAGATAAGATGATAATATTCCTTAGGATTTTCAACCTAAGCAAACAACTACTAGAATCAGTAAGTGAATTAAGAACCTTTGCAAGACATGAAGTTTCAAAATACAAGATACAAGTTTCCAGAAACAAAATTTTCAGTATCTATAAAGCAGCAACTTTTCAGAATAATTTTTGTAACTGCATTTGTAATAGCAAAAATATATATAAAATACTTGAGAATAAAATTAACAGAAGGTATGCATAAAACTATGCTGGAAACAACATAATACTGCTGAGAGAAATTAAAGACTTAAATAGATGAAAATACTATATTTATAGAAATTTTCAATATAGTTAAGATATCAATCACACATATTCCAATTTATAATCACAAAGGGTTTTTTTTTTAATAGAAACTAATTGATTCTCAATTTTACGTGAAAAAGCAAAAAACTTAGAATAGCCAAACACATGTGGAAAAGAAAGAACAAAGTTGAAACACTCACACTGCCTAATTTTAAATGACTTATTCTAGAGCTATAGCAAGCAAGACCAAGTAGTTCAGGCATTAAGACAGACAAAATGATCAATGGGAAAGAACTGAGAGTCCAGAAAATGACCCAAATTTTATAGTTATACCATTTTTCACAAATGTGCCAAAGCAATTTGATGGAGAGTAACTCCAATAAAAATTTTTCAACTGATGATATAGGAATAACTATATACTCATACGGAAAATAAAAATAAAGCCTGACACCCACATCTCACACTATTTTCAAAAAATTAATTCAAGATGGATCACAGAACTGGTGATAAAAGATAAAACTATAAAGGTCCTAGAAGAAAATATATGACAGTATTTTCATGACAAGGGAGTAGACCAAGGTTTTTTTAGACAGTACACAAAAAGCACTAATCTTAAAAAATACTGATAAATCAGACTTCATCTAAGTTAAGAACTTAAACTCTTTGAAAAGAGATACCATTTGAAAAATGAAAAGGAAAGCCACTGACTGGGTGAAGTATTACTACACATGTATCTGACAGAGGATTTGTACCCAGAATATTCATTTTTTAAACACCTACAACTCAGTAATAAAGACAAACAACTCAATTTAAAAACAGGCCAACAGTGTGAAGAGACAATTCACAAAGTAAGATATATTGCCAGTAAGTATATGAAAAGGGGATTATCATATCATTAGTTATCAAGAAAATGCAAATTAAAGCCAAATTTTGACAGCCTTAACACATTCCTTGTAAGAGCTAAAATTAAACACTGACAAGGCCAAATTTTTTTTATACAGGCAGAGTAAGCAGAGCAACCAACAGCAAACACTGCTAGTGGGACTATAAAACACTGACCACTCTGGAAAATGGTTTGCCAGGCTCTCTTAATATTAAACACAGACCTAGTGTGTAACTCAGTAATACCACTTCATGCGTTTGCCAATAAGAAATGAAAAATATGTTCATAAAAAGTTTTGTAATCCAATGTTCATACCAGCTTTATTTATATTAGCCCAAATCTGGAAACCCAAATGCCCATCTAAAGGAAAATGAATAAACAAAATGTGTTATAATGTGAAATAATTTCATATAATGGAATACTACTCAGCAATAAAAAACATGAATTACTGATACATTCAGCAACATGGGTAAATCTCACAAACATGCTGAGCAAAAGAAGCCAGTCACCAAAGAGTTCGTTCTGCAACTCAATTTACATGAAGTTCTGTCCATGGTGAAATTAATCAGAAGTGTGATTAGCCTCTGGGAGGGAGGGGCTGACTGGGAAGGGGCGAAGGGCAACTTTCAGTAGTGACAGAAATGGTCTATCAAACGATGAAAGTGTGAGTTACACAATATGCCTCTGTTAAAACATGCCAAATTGTACTGTTTATTCATTTCACAATATGTAAGTGTCATCTTGGGGGGGAAAAAAAGAACCACAAACATACTGAAGTCTAGCATTAGTTTGTTTTTTACAGAGGTATGGGTTAGCAATTCTTCTTTCCTGTGTGTTTTGCAATTGAGCACAAGAGTAAATATACTGAAGAAAATGGAAGCCAGGTTTCTCACTGTTGGAGGAGGGAAATGGAGATTAGAAAGAACCCTGAAATGAACAGATGTCAATATGAACTCATTCCTAACAGCAGGTGTGACAATAAATGCACCTATGAGTATATACACGTGTGTGAACACGGACTGGTATGAACCTGAGTAAGTGCATTTCCTTAGCTCTGTACACCGAGGTGGCCTAGAAGCAATGATAGAAAAATTCATCTGGAGCATAGGTCTTTGTTTCTAAATAACATTCTCCACTAAAAGGAGTCAGGGCTTCCCAGAGAGATGGCTGATTCCAGAGTTGGGAAAGAACGAGATGAGTGTGCAACACTTTGTTGTGCTATATTCTTTTCATATTCTTTTGCATTATAGGCTATTACAGATATTGAATATAATTCCCTGACAGTGCTACACAGTAGGACCTTGTTGTTTATCTATTTTAAAAGTAGTAGTTAGTACCTGCAAATCCTGAACTCCCAATTTATCCCTCCCTTGCCCTTTCCCCCCTGGTAACCACAAGTTTGTTTTCTATGTCTTTGAGTCTGTTTCTGGTCTATAACACATTATTTTTAATTGCTTTGTTTTTTAAGTATGTATCTCACTTGCCTAACAGCCCTGTGAGGGCTGAAACCACTTACACCATTTAGTATTTTCAGTAGTTTAATCAGTGTCCTAAACATGCTTTATAATGCATAATAATTATTGTCGATATTATGATTTTTTAGCCACTAGCTTAATGGAACTGTATAGAAAGATTTCTACTAAAAATGCTACCTGAAGTTTTCTTCCTGTAATTGTTCCAGTTGTAACTGTGCATGAAAATACTTTTTTGCAACCATTGTATTTGGATCATCAAAAGATCCATCCAACTGGTCAAGTTTTTCATTCATCATCTCATTCTCAGAAACGAGTGAATTCTTTTCATCTTGAAGTGCTGTCACCTAAAAAACAAATATACAAACTATAAGCATCAATAGCAAAAAAGCTTAGATTAGAGTGAAGTTCTGGATTCTAATTCTGACTAAACCATTAAGTAGCTTGGCCAATCAGACTAGATAACTTCTAAGGATCCTTTTAACTCGTTATTCTGTATTCTAGGAGGTTTGAGTCAAACAAAATAAATCAATTTAATTTTCTTAATATAGAGAAAACAGAGTTAATACATACAAGAAGAATATCTTCAAAATGTTATGCTTGCCTTTAGTTCTGGGAAGAAAATGTTTCTAAGTCTCTAAAATCTGATGTATCAATAAACTTCAAAGAATTAATTTGTTTCCCCTTTTAGGTATAAATTTGTTTTTAGGATGCTGTTATCTGATAAGCCAAAATATACAACAGATACACAAAGTTACCATTTTAGGTTCATAGTAGGAAATTATCAATTAAATATCACGTCTTCAGGCGATAAGCACATTATCTGGTTAATGAATCAATAACAAAAAGTTGAACTGAAGCCATTTACACACTGAAACTGCTTGTAATTTAAAATGGATAAAACATGTAATTTTACAATCTCATCAATATCGGTACCTGATCATTTTTTATTTTACTTATGTATTTATGTAACAAGCATGATTTGCTCCCTCAATTCTATTTCTTTTTCATTTAGACATATTTAAAAATTTACAGCCAAGGCTGCAAACTTTTTATAAGACCAGAAGTTTACAAGTGATTTTATTAAGATTAGTTTCAAAGAAGGTTGACCTATCATGACTTCCCACATAGTACAGCACAAGTTTGCTGTTTATATATTAACTTTCAGTAGGTGTAATCAAGTCAGTCCAGTTATGAGGACAAGACTACATACTGACACACTGAGCTAATAATAGGAAATTAAAATCAAGTGACAGCATTAACTACAGCACAGGCAAGTTATAAACACTGTCCTCCAAATGAGAAACACAGAGGCTGGGAAACTATCACCAGGCAGACCACAGAGGAAAGTTTCTCTTCCTAAATTCAATGCGTGCATCCATCCTTGTCATATAAGCAGTTTAGTGACTATTACCTGTCACGTACAATTCTACATGATTGGGACACAAAAAAGAATGAGAGGTGGTGCCCTTTTAAGATCCTTACAGTAGAAATGTAAACAATTACAGGACAGGTGGGGGTGGGAGGGTGGCACAAATAAAAGAATATCTCATTCTAGCTTGAAGGGAGAGGCCACCGTAAAAGTACTGGTAGAGATGGGTAAAATACTGTGTCTTCAAACTGGGTAGGAATCCCTTACAGAAGGGAAAGGAGCGAGGGAAATTTAGTTTTCAAACCTGCTGGGTAACCAAGTTTATCCCTATCCATATAGTTCACATTGTGGTTCCAGAGCCACCTTTATCACTGATGTGCAGGAGCGGGTATTAAACATGCAAATGCCTTGGACGCACCCCAGATGGGTGACTTAGAACGCCCAGTGGTGGTTCTAGACAACATTTAACAAGCTCCCGTGGTGATATTCCGTTTAGGTTCACTCTGTACCCGCCTCTGTCCCTCTGTTTCTCCCTCCTCTCTCTCAGTGAGCTATTTAAGATACAAAAAGTGCAAAAATCTGAAAAGAAAAGCTCAAAAATATTTCTCATTTTCTTGCATCACCCAGATTTAACTTAATATTGTTTTCATATTTGCTTATTTAAAAAATAAAATATAAAATAAACTTCTAAAGCTGCAGTCCCCTTTATCACATCGTGCCCAGTACCATGTACTCTGTAGGCACATTAAAGTTTGAAAATCACTGCCTCACACTATATATAAACGTATCTTACAAAACGCTGGGTAGGAGTATGCGCTTCTCTAACCTGCTGTAAGCAAGAACAACGGCCACTGTCACTGCAGTCAGTGGAGAAGTCTACCTACTGCTGCCAAGAGCTACGAATAATGGCTGGGAAACGCGTAATAAAGAGCTGTTGGTAAAATGTGTCCTAACTTGCCAGAAGGCCCCATGATCATCTTGGAACAGGACTGTAAAACTACATTAGAGTTTCTCAAAACTTCAAACTTCATGTGGATTTTTTCCTTTCTTTTTTTAAAGTGCACATAAGCTGGCTTCTTCCTGACTTCCTGAGTCAGAATTTCAGTTGTTCCAGTATCTATAACTTGCACATGTCGACTGAAAAAAAAAATACGCACAACTTAAAAGGTGCGAGTTATGTTTTATCTGGGGAACTTACTGAAGACTACAGCCCAAGAAACTCTCAGATAGCTCTGAGGAACTGTTCCAAAGAGGTAAGAGGGGGAGACAGAATATGTAGAAGTTTTTGCTGGAAAACAAATAAGCATGTAGTTGAATATCAAAAGATTACTGCTAGTTATCTTAAAAAAAAAAAAAGACATTTCAAGTTAATGACTTAAGTGCTTTTCTCTGTATGGGAAGATGCAAGAGTCTGGGCTCATTGAAATTATTCCTTTGATAAGCATCTTAACTATCTAGGACCAGTATCTAGTTTTTCTCCATTGTGAACTCCCCAGCGGGGCGCACCATCCTGGGAGGCACAGTTCGTTGTTTACAGGAATGGTAGACAACAGTGCTTCCTGAAATGGCAGGCAACATTTTTTTGTCCACAACAAAACTAACACAGTTCTCTATTTAAATGTATTGAGCCTCACCACCGATCTTTCACTACAGAATTTCCCTTCTTACATTTTTTTATTTTGATTAAAACATGTTTGCTACCTCGATGATGTAAACAAGTAGTTTTTTCCAGGAAGGGCTCATGAGTTTGCACCTAAGCTCTTCACCTGGATTTAATGCTGCTCCCCTGCCCCAGCATTCTGTGGGTGTTGCTCCTCTGTATCCTGGCCTGAACATAGGAGAGGAGCCGGACTTTGTCGTCTTTGTGACTGACTGACCTTTTCTACCTAAGTGACTGAGTTGTTTTTCCTTTATTCTTGAAGTTCGATAGCTTCACTAGGGTAAGGCTTGCTGTTAGACATTATTCACTGATGCGTTTCTGTGTAGCTGCAATTTGCTTCTAAACTTCACTTTGTTGTCCTCCCACGAGTCTACTTTATTGATGTGTTCTTATGAAACTGTTACACAACAGGAAGCAAAAGTTCTATTCTGACCTTGGCTGTTACCTTTTACCGGCTCTTGTCTTTTTTTTGTTTGTTTGTTTGTCTATGATGTTTACACAGATGTCAAGATTTTGTTTCTTTTCATCTAGGTTCATCATTTATTGACAGTCAAGATACCCTATTTGTTCTAGCACAGTGAAGACTTCTTGGACATTCTCTCCACTGTACCCCATGACCCAGCACATTTTCCCGTCTAAGGTACTGTTTTCTCCCCACATCACTCTATACAGCCTTGTGCGTGGTCAGGGAAGGGGGTGATGGGGGTGGTGAGGGCAGCTGTGCCAATGGGCAATCTTCTTGTAACACCTGGGCTAGCCCCTCACTTCTGAGGCATAAGTTCCTTACACTTACGGTTGGGGGAAGTATACTCCATTCCCATGGAGGAACTCCTCTGGGCATCACACCGGTTCCCCAATTCAGTGTGTGACCCCAGAGCCCTTGTTTCTATCAGAAAGAAACAGGCCCTTAGTTTCTTCTTATCTTTCATTCCCACTCCTCCGCAGTTCAAAGAAAATGAAGGACTCAAAGGGTGACTCTCCTTCTGGCTGGGGAGACTGCAGTGCGAAGTCTCAGGGCTTCTGCTGATTCCCCTGCATGGGCTGCTGCCGAGCACCCCCTCAACATCATGTGCCTGCTTCTTCCCTTGAGTACCAGTTTTTAATTTAATTTCATTGGTTATGCCCTTTTTCTTATTTACCTGCCCTGGGCGAATTTCTCTGCAGCTGATTTTTCTTTTTTGGTTCATTTGGTTACGTATTAAAAAAAGAATTCTCCCAAATTTTAAAATCACTCTCAAATGATATATGATTAAAAGTAAACATTTTTCAAAAACAATTTACCTTATGAAATTGGGGGATGTGTCATATACACTTGTATGAATTCCATGTTTTTAATAAATTACTTTTTGTTCTGATATATATTATATTTTGTTCTGATTATATATAAGTAATTATTAAATTACTTATATGTTCTGCACTCATTTCATGTGTGTAGCAGATAGATGAGCACTGACTCTACTTTGATACTAGAATTAAAATGCCAACACTTGGGATGTCTACACTTTCCGAATAAAATCAGATCATCACATATTCTTCATTATGTGTTACAAGCACTGAAATCTTTTAACACGGAATTTTGTGTTTACTGAATTAGAATTTGGCAGAAAATTGTATAGAAATCCTGCATGAGACTGGTAACACCTGAAGGAGTCAATCTTCTATTTCTTACATGAGGTTTTCCAGAGGGAGGATATGGTCTTATTTGAAAATAAAACACTGCAGATGCTGTGCATGTGTGTGCACCAGTCTGATGATATGTGAGGTGAGTGTGGTTAGGAAGGAAGAAAGGAGAACAGGTAGAATTTCCCCTAATTTTGAGCCACTAGCTTTGTTCAAATGTAAAATTAGCTTTGTTCAAACATAGAAGGCTAGTGTTCAAAGATGAAGTTAAAAGACCTGGATTCTGGAACTATCATAGCCCTAAGCTGAGTCACCCTGACCAAGTCACTTCTTGTCTTTACTTGAAAGCCCTTTAAGGTTAGAAATATTACCCAGCCCTATCATTCTAAATACTGATTTCATCAAGCAAAGATGATGCTACTACAACTCGTGACTTGTCCTCATACTTTCAGAGAGTCAACTATTTATGTACTCATTGTTTGAACAAAAAATACAATTTATCTATAGCATTTTACGATGTATAATTTTTCAAGACACTGTGTAATTTTCACAATTGCATTTTCATGTAACAACAATATACGTAAACATATATGTAGTGCTTCTATGCCAGGCCCTGCCTTAAGTGCTGTATGTATGCATACATTTAACCTTCATTATCCTCTGGGAGATATATACTATTATCACACTGTTTCTCGAAAGAGAAAAAGAAAGTATAGAGAAATTAAGCAATTTGCCTGAGCATATACAACCAGTTAGTAACATGACCAGATTCTGAATATAGGTGGTCTGGTTTGACAAATCTATCCCTTTAACTATTAACCACTGTCTCTCATGCCAAGTTTATTTTGCTAACATGTATGTGCACATGAGCACAAAAGTTATATACATGTGTTTACGTACACATACTGTCAGCAAAACAATCTTGGAACTCACATTTATTGGGGGTCAAACACATCTAAGTACTTCCATAAAGCACCTCGCACCCTATGAAGTAGATACTTTAATTTCCCTTTTTTACAAAACCACTAATGCCTCATCTAAATACTTGAAATTCTACAATTAGAATGATCTCAAAAAAGTAGTCAAGTCAGCAATTTTCAACTTAAAAAAATTTACAAAATTCATGTTTGAATATTCATGCGTATAACGAATCCTTTCAATGATCCCTCAATGAAATGAAAGCCAACCACCAAAACACTTAACCAATTAATCGCTTAACATAAAACTATTGTAAGTTTAAAGAGGCATTGTTCTTAGATCGGTTTCGTTTCCGCACCTGCATATCTAGTTCTTGGCATCTTTGCCTCAGTTCTTCTTTTTCTGCTAGTGCTTCCTGAAGTTCTTCCAGGGCCCTTTTAAGCTGAAATAGGTAATGTCCCAATTCTTATTAAATCGTGTTTTGACACAAATTGAAAAATACACTTTTATCACAACACAGTTATACATTGATACTGGAAATAGTTTTTACCTTTACCTATTAACAAGTAAGTCTTAATATGTTGTTTTCTTGTAAATAATATTCAGAGTCTCAGTAACATTTGAGTCTAAGGTCCCAGAGAAATAAAATTGTGTAAATCCTTGTGAAATATTTAAATAAAAAGAGTATTAGAGGATATACTGTTTAATTGTATCAAAGAAAAAAATTTAGAACACAGCATGTTTAAATTTAAACAAAACTTTTATAGAAAAAAAATTTAAGTTGAAATAATTCTTAAGATGGCTGGTGACATTCATGAAAAACAGGTGTCCAAAAATATAACAGGAAAAGTATTTGACGCATTTGCCTCTCTCTTACCCTTTCCCTTACAACCAAGACTGGGATATACATAGGAGGGAGTGCCTTCTTCCCCATGAAAAACATTCAAGTAAAACAACCAGGGAAAGAAGCCTTGAGCACAGGATCACTGAGCTATTTCTTCAGTATTAGAGGAAAGTAACCGTGACAAAAATTATATTGTGTTTTTAGATAAATTAGAATTTAGTAGAATTTAATAATTGTCTATTTAATTGTGTAACCACGTAGAATGGGCCAAATATGTATTACAGACGTCAAAAGGAAAGTTCAATGTCACTCAGCTCTCCAAACATGATCTTAATGTGATCATAAACATGATCATAAAAATCTCTGGAGACCAACAGTACTTGCATTCATGAAGGAACGCATACTTACTAACATTCAATTGAGATCTTATACAACAGAATATACAATGTAAATTTTGCAGAAGAAAATAATCTTGTACATGTTCTCCTACATAAGCCTTTAAGACAGTGATTTATCATTGTTTTCAACATTTTCCTCACATACCGAGATACTCACCTGTTGCTCTAATTCTCCAACAGCATCATTTGCAGGGGAGCTCAATATTTCTTTACTCATCAACTAGGATTAAAATAGTAAAATTAAGTACAATAAAGTGATGTTTATGCAGTAAAAATATTTACTTGAAAGGACAGTAAAAAGGTTAATATTTAATTTTTCCTTGTCTTAATTTGATGGTCCTTATAATACTATTCAAACAAAAATTTTACAGAGGTTTAAGCTAAACAACACAATGTTCAAGCATTATATTAGTGAAATATGTAGATATATTTAAAACACTTCTGTGCTGAAAAGTTATATTACAAGTTCTAAAAGATGAATTACTAAATAAAACTAGTTAACAAATTAAATAATTAAGAAATGATTCTTCCATAACATAAATTAACACTTTTAAAATACTCATTTAAATACAAGTGAGGTAGCAAAATTCTTAATGTGAGAAGTCATTTTAAAAGTAGGAGTTATAATTATATGAAAAAAGGATCCTGTAAAATAACTTTTTGCATATGAAAGGCAGATTTATTCAGGCACAGTGATACTCTGAATTGAAACCAGCCATGCAAACTCAGAGCACACACACTCCTGAAGCACTGCACGTGGTCTCCCTCTAAGACGGGCCCCTCCGAAACTGTGTTTCCCTCACTAACACTTACTCAGCTTTCCCTCAGGCTTCCTTTTCACTCCACTTCATCTCAGCCTTTCAGTCTGGTTTTAAGAATGAACATGCACTAAATGAATTCTGAATCTTTATGGTTCAATTTAGATAACCAGATCGCCTCGGACCCAGGTTACTGGCTTTGAAACCTAAGTATTATCACATCTCACATTTCTCACATTTCTGAAAATGCATGAGATACACACATATTAAAATTTCATAAAAGAGTGCCCTAGCTGGAAGAAAAACAGAAAAGGCATGAAAATTCCCATCCTATTCCCTCCTTTGGGAAGAGGCTATTTATCCTGCTTAGTTGACGTTATTTAAGGAAACTTGACTATCAATACTAATTTCAATCAATATTAATTTATCTCTTAAAATGCAGAGCTACTAAAATTAGATTTGAATTCCTTATAAGAAATTTTGAAAACAAACAAAACAAACCAAAAAAAAAAGGACAGCACAACAGCCAAAGATAAGTAAACCCACAGCAAAGGGCAAGTTCATACAGCAGGAATATACATATTCACAAAATTTATATGAACAGTTTTATAGAATTTGATTTAGGATTTTCATACATACGTGATCATGATATAACTTACCTCTTGAATAGCAGTCATGACCACATGTTGAACAGACTCTTCCAATGTCATTATATTTTGAATATGTTCTATGATTAAAGAAAAATATCTGAAAAAAACTACTCTTCACCCATAGTACTTTAGCTATTCAACTAACAATATAAAAGTTCATTTACCACACATAATTCTTTATGCAAGTATATTAGTTTTCTGCAAGAGATGTCCACTGAAAACAAGTAAGACAAATTGAAAATATTCATATAAATATTCTTAAATGTTTTAAAGAAAACCTCTGATAGAAGAGAGAAAGAAGAAATTAAAATTAAGCTTAAAACAGTTATGACAATTTCTTCCCTCCTGTTAAATATTCAGTATTATGGGCTGAATTCACATGTTCAGGCATAACACAGAGATACTGCGGGTTCAGCTCCAGACCACCCCAAAAAAGCAAGTATTGCAATAAAGCAAGTCACAAGAAATTTTTAGTTTCCTGGTGCATATAAAAGTTATGTTTATACAATACTGTAGTCAAGTGTCAACAGCATTAAGTCTAAAGAAAAATGTACATTTCTTAATTTAAAAATACTTTATTGCTAAAAAAAAAAAAAAAAGCTAAACCATCATCTGAGACTTCAGTGAGTGGCAATTTTTTTGCTGATGGAAGGTCTTGTCCTGATTCATGGCTGCTGACTTATCAGGGTGCTGGATGCTGAAACTTACGTGGCTGCAGCAACTTCTTAAAATGAGACAAGTTTTCTACATCCATTGACTCTTCCTTTCACAAATGATTTCTGTGTAGTGTGCAGTCCTGTTTAACAGCATTTTACCCACAGTAGAAATTCTTTCAAAATCCTCTCAAATCTTAATGCTGCTTCAGCAACTAAGTTTATGTAATTTCTAAATTGTTGTCATTTCAACAATCTTCACAGCATCTTCAACAGTAGATACCATCTCCAGAAACCACTTTCTTGGCTCATTCACAAGCAGCAACTCATCTGTTAACATCTTCTCATGAGATGGCAGCAATTTGGTCGTATCTTTAAGTTCCACTACTAATTCCAGTTCTCTTGTTATTTCCTTCACATCTGAAATTACTTCCTCCACATCTGAAATTACTTCCTCCACTGAAGCCTTGAACCCCTTAAAGTCATCTATGAGGGTTGGAATCAGCTTATTCCAAACTCCTACTAATATTGGTATTTTGACCTATTCCTACGAATCACCCATGTTCTCAATGGCATCTAGAAGGGTGACTCCTTTCCAGGTTTCAATGTGCTTTGCCCAGATCCATCAGAGAAATCACTATCTGTGGCAGCTGTAGCCTTACAAAGTGTATTTCTTAAACAGTAAGACTTGGAAGTCAAAATTACTCCTTGATCCACGGGCTGCAGAATGGATATTGCGTTAGCAGGCATGAAAACACTAATTTTGTTCTACATCTCATTGAGAGATCTTGGGTGACCAGATGCCTCTCAATGAGCATCAGTGTTTTGAAAGGAATCTAATTTTCTGAGAAGTAGGTCTCAATAGTGAACTTAAAACAGTCAGTAAACCATGTTGTAAACAGATGTGCTGTTATTCAGGCTGTGTTGTTCCATTTACAGAGCACAGGCAGAGTAGATTGAGTGTAATTCTTAAGGGTCCTAGGATTTCTAGAAGGATAAATGAACATGGCTTCAATTTCAAGTCACCAGCCACATTAGCAGGAGTCAGCCTGTCCTTTGAAGCTTCGAAGCCAGGCATTGACTTCTCTTTTTTCTAGCTGTGAAAGTCTTCCAATATGAGGCTGTTTTGTCTTCACTGAAAATCTATTGTTTAGCATAGCTGCCTTCATTAATTTTCTTAGCTAGGTCTTCTGGATTACTTGTTGTAGCTTCCACATTAGCACTTGCCGCTTCACCTTACACTTTTATGTGATGGAGATGGCTTCTTTCTTTAAACTTCATGAAGCAGCCTCTGCTAGCTTCAAACTTTTCTTCAGCAGCTTCCTCACATCTCTCAGCCTTCACAGAATTGAAGGGAGTTAGGACCTTGCTCTGGATTAGGCACTAGCTTAAGGGCATGTTGTGGCTGGTCTGATCTTCTATCCAGACCACTACAACTTTTTTCATATCGGCAATAAGGCTGTTCTGCTTTCTTATCATTCATGTGTTCATTGAAGTAGCACTTTTTATTTCCTTCAAGAATTTTTCCCTTGAACTGACAATTTAGCCAACTGTTTTGCAGAAGCCTAGCTTTCAGCCTGTCTTGGCTTTCTACGTGCCTTCCTCACTAAGCTTAATCATTTCCAGCTTTTGATTTAAAGTGAGAGATACAAAACTATTCCTTTCACTTGAACACCTAGAGGCCACCATAGGGTTATTAGTTGGCCTAATTTAAATACTGGTGTGTCTCAAGGAATAGGGAGCCCTGAGGAAGGGAGAGAGATGGGGGAATGGCTAGTTGGTGGAGCAGTCAGAACACACACATTTATGGATTAAGTTTACCATCTTAGATGGGCGCAGTTCGTGGTACTTCAAAATAACTGCAATAGTAACATCAAAGCTCACAGACCACAGATAACTGTAACTAATAATAATGAAGAAGTTTGAAATACTGCCAGAATTACCAAAATGTGACACACAGGCACAAAGTGTGCAAATGCTGTTGGAAAAATGGTGCTGATAGACTTGTTGGACACAGGTTACCATGAACCTTCAATTTGTAAAAACTTCAGTAAAGTGAAGCACAATAAAATGAGGTATGCCTGCATTAAATGAATTCTTAAAATATAAGCCCCCCAAAATAAATAAATGTTAAAAAAATAAAAAAATAAAATAAAATATAAGCCCAGAATGTTTCATTCTATTACCTACTCACTGCAGGGACGTTTTCAATGAAGAGACTCCTGCAAACATCTGTATGACAGTCACCGAGTCTCATCTTAAGGAGATCCTTGTACCTTACCCTGCCCCTCAACACACACACACACAAATAAGATAAGCTGATTCTGTCCCAATAGGAAATGAGCAATCAGGAGAAAAAGCCTTTCCTGTACTTGCAGATTTAAATTCCTATCAACTGTAGGTTCTCCAGCTAAAACAATTTCAGTAACTTAGTATTTTCTAATACTGTCATTGTTTTAATGATTCTTCTGGAAAACATTTAAATGTTCTCTAAATCTTTCTTTTATTTGCGAAGCCAAGAACTGGACATAGATTCTGGTACACACCTGACCACTAAATGCTATGGGGCTGTGCTGGGAGGAAGAATCAGTTCGGGTGCATATGAAATGGAATGATTTCGTTTAACTGAATTTTTTTGGTTAATGGAATGTTTCAAGTCTGCTGAAACCGTCACAAAAATTCTCTTTCCCCACCAAGACAAAAAGGGTATTGTTAAACAAACTAGTTCATTCTTTTCAGACTAAGATTTTTGCAATACTTTTGAATCGTTCTGAACATCATTTCTCACTTAAATGTGTAAAAATATGTTTATATTGTGGATGTGTTTTGTTTTTAAATCTTAATTAAATTACTGCAAGTTTTTTTATCTGCTCACTCCTAAAAATTGAGACTCCAGACACATACCTCAAAAAATAAATCAAATTAGATAATCCTTTACTTTTTTAATAGTGAAAATTAAACAATTTCTTTATATTTACTTCTTGCAAAACTTTACTTATGTATCTAGGAACTGAATCTCCTTTTAAAAAACTCAGGATAAAATTGCTAAGTAATGCTTAGAACTAAATTATGAAAATACTACATACTATATTTCTAGGAAGCAACAAAATCATAATCTAAGGGAAAAGTATAGCTTAAAATGTCAATTATAGCTTAGAATAGGAAGAACTGACTAATTCACAATAGAAGAAATGAGATAAAGGAATAGATATTAAACAGTACAAACAAAATTGAATCAAAGCAAAAGACTGGTTCTTTGAAAAAGACGATTAACTAACAAACATGCAAAAATTAAGCACAAAAATGTTATAAATAAGCAGTAATTTAAATAAAAACAAAGCATTAAATGAAAAAAAGGATCTCAATAACAGAAAATTGCTAATTTATAAATGAATTACTATTTTCAACTTGTAATTAAACATTTATATAAGTTTTAACTTTCCATGAGCAAATAAACATTTACTTTTATAAAAAAAAAACACTAATCTAGACATCTTTGACATTATCCAGGAGAAATAAAAGCCTGTGGGGTACTGACGTGCCCTAGAAAAAGCTGACAGTTAATTACAGAGATGGACTAATATCAGTTTTCTGATACCCAACCACTTTTTTATTGATAAACTATAGTTGATTTAATATATTTCATGTTTCTCCTTCTTAAATTAATTCTTGTTGAATTTATCTTGTCTCATACTTTTTTCATTAGTTAGAGAACACTGAATGCATTTTCTAAGGTTCTGGCTGAAAGTATTTTACAACCTTAAAGCACCCACCAGTCTCTTATAAAGGTGATGTACTAAGGCCAAGTTTGGAAGAATCATGCAAAAAACACCAGCATCAAAACTCTCATCCCCCAGACTCATGCAAGCCCCTGAGTAAGTAGATCTTGGTCTGTTCAGTTCATCATTTCATTCATTACTATTCCACCAAAAATGTTCTTTTTGTATTCAGCAGGATCTGGATCTCTGTGTTTAGATATACCAATATAGTACACCAGTTCCATTTATGCCATCAGACTGCTTATCTGGAGGATACACTGGACAGGCATTCTTCTGAAAAGAGCAGAATATCATCTAAAGAAGCCTGGATTATAATTTAGTTGCTGCATATTCATTTATGAAAATCTCAGTCAACCTATGGTTATCTTCCATGTGAAAGAGATGAGGTATCAAATAAGTACAATTTTTATTGGATATCCACTAAGTGCTAACCACTGAACATACTAAATTAAACAAATTAAAACAGTTTTATTTAGCCACTGAATACGTATCTCAGAACCCAAGTACAATTAGGATATTCAAGATTCATAGCTTTTTAATGGCAGAGCTATGCTCAAATTCAGATCTTCTGGCTTACATTCCAGGGTGCTTTCTGTCAACCTTTAATAGTATGTTTTACGCTATTTCCTAAAGCAATGCAGGTTGTTTCTAGAAAGGAGATATCCTCCAGTGTATGAAATTCACTTACCTTGCTTCTTTTCACAGTTGACTGCACAACCTAAAATAAGCTGAAGCAACCTCCCAAGCTCCACAGAATCTGAAGATTCAGTTATTTGGTTTAAATCAGGGATAAGTTCTTCAGAAATCTGTTGCCCCAAAAACTGCAGTGTTGAAACAATAAATTAGATCACTCATTTATGAAAGCTACAAAGAATTTACTACATTTAATTATTACAAGGAAAATAAATTACAGTTTCATGAAATGACTCAGATAAATTAACAAATAATAAATCCACAATTATTGACTGAAACCAGTCAGCAAAGTTCAAGAAACCTCATAAAATTCTGAGTAACCAACCAAAAGCAACTAAAAGGTTTTATACCAAATATCCTTTGATCCCACTATCAGAGAGAGGACTTATTTAAGAAGTGCTGGCCTGATTTATTATAAAAAACTAATGTCTTGCCATAACAAATAAACAGATTATGTTAAGTCAATGGATATTCATAATATTTTGATATATATTTGATTAAACAACAAAATAAACCATCACACTTTGACAAATGAACAATAAGTCTAATGGATTAATCTTTCTTGGCTTTATCTTTTTCTTTTTTTGATTATTTTTTTCAGGTTACTAAAAAGTTTTCTTGGCATTAAAAAAAGCTTCAAAATAAGTCTTAGGCATTAGTGAATTGAAAAATAATAGTCCTAAAATTATTTGGAATAAATTACAAGTTCATTTGTGCGATAACTTTGAAAAAAAATAGAAACAAAAATCTTTAATGGCAAAATCAAACCAAAAGCTTTCACACATCAAGCAATAAAGTCTTATATCAAATAATTCTACTAGAGACTGTGCTATGATGCAGAATAAGGAAAAAATAGTTAAATAATGTACTATTTAATGTGACTTTACACTACTTGCATTTTGAATTTTTTCCCCAATTTACTTGCACAACCATAATTTTACAGTGTATCTTTGCTGTTGTTTACATTGGAAAGAAATGTGAAAATAATGCTTCACATAGAAAATTACTCCAATTATAAGATTCTACTTTACAATACTGCATAAAATCAAATCACCTAAAAATGAAGGTAATTGTATTTGAGAAAATAATTAAGCAGTATCAATATAGAAACATTATTTTACAGTAACATATTAAGTTTTAGCGTTTTTATGTTCACAAAATTTTACTGTTCTAAAAATGGAAAAAAACATAATATATTCTAATTATGAATTATATTCCAGTAAAATGTTATAAACAAAAAGCCAAGCCATTTTTCAGTGTCAATATAATTATCACATAATATTTTATATTTAAACAAAGTCAGATGACTTTCATACCTCATTGTAATAACTCATAATTCCTTGAAGTACCTTCTTTAAATTACTAGCCTAATGGAGGGGGAAAAAAAGAATTAAATTATTTAATATGAATAATGAAAGAAAATGTATGTCAAGCTGAAAGACAATAAAAACCTCCCCCGATAAAGATAACAAAAATGTGTGTTAGAGTTCTACAAATAAAAGTACATGATAATTTTTAAATATCAAAGCTTTATTCAGACTTTGATTAAAGAAAAAAAATGACTTCATGTTTACATAGTTTAATCAAAGTGATTCTATTTAAAGTGAGCCACAATGAGCTCAAGTACCAACTTTAAAGATTTAGCTATAAGCATGTCCATCGTCAGCCATGAGGAAGTAACGGAGTCTAGACTTTCCACCACAAACCAGAAAACAGAACAAAATACAAGGAACATTGTTTTCAAGCTTTAGCCAAAATACAATATAGAACTCTAATTTCTGACAGAAGAAATGCAAAAAAGATGAGCCCTACACTAGTCTAAGATCTCTCTAGAAGCAATTCTGATACCACGGCATAAAGGAGGTGGAGGCTAAACAAAGCCTGATGTTCTCATGGAGTTGAGAAGATGGACATCAGAAGTTCAGGAAGGTCAAAGTAGTCGGAATTTGCAGGGCAGATGAATAAAGAAGTGAGAACTATGGAAGAGAAAGCGTTCCAGAAATATTCATAGTAGTTCCTTTGACTCTTTGGCTAAGTACTACTTTGCATATATGTGAGTGAAACTCAATGAGAAGAAACAAAAATAATTTGCAAGGAAAGAACAATCCAGGGAACTATAAACTGAATAATTCATAAAGCTGCACGTGGCCAGAAACTGTTGAAATTCCCACCAGCCAGAGTGAAGAGACTGTGCTATACAGACAAGCATTCACTAACGACCCCGAAAAAGTCACAGCTTAGTAGTGGGTCTAACCTAGCCCTAGAGGAAACAGTAACTCTCGATCTGCCTTCCATCCCCTAAAACCATGAAGAGGTCAAACTGACTCACAAGTATCTTAACTACCCACAAGAACAAAATCCAACACTCTTTAAGGGAACAAAAACACCCAGCACTCAACAATAAAATTCACTGTCCAGCATCCAATAAAAAACTACGCCTGTGAAGAAGCAGGAATATGTGGACTATAATGAGGAGAAAACTCAGTCAATAGAAGCAAGCTCAAAAATGAGAGATGAAAGAACTAGAAGATAATGTTACAACTGCTAGTTTAAAAATGTTCAAGGATTTAAACAACAGGAATATAAGAAAATAAATGAAAGATTTTGTTAAATAAAAAGAACTAAATAAAGAGACTGTCAATGGATAAAAAAGCAAGGCCTATTAGGTGTCTACACCACTTTCAATATAAAGACATAAAAAGACAAAAGAAGAGAAAAAGATACACTAGGCAAAAATAATCATAATGAAATTGCAGTGGCTACATTATTAGTATCAGACAAATTAGAGTTCTGAACAAAAAATATTACCAGGGACAAAGGAAGGCATTTCATAGTGATAAGTAGATTAATTCATTAAGACAAAAAAATTAACATATATAAACCTAGCAACACATTCAAATTACATGAATACAAAATTAGCAGAATTGAAAGAAGAAATTGACAAATCCACAATCATCATTAGAGATTTGAGGATTCCTACCCACTTAATTAACAGAATAATCAGACAGATAACCCATGAGGATATAAAGGATGTAAACAGTACTATCAACAAAGCTGACATAATCCTTACTTGTAGAACTGCAGAATACACATTATTTTCGAATGCACATGGAATATTCACTAAGACAGACCACATATTAAGTCATAAAATAAGTCTCAGTAAATGTAAAAGAATTTCTCAGAGTATGTTCTCAAAAAAAATTAAAATTAAATTAGTAATTAATAAATAAAAGAAAGATACGTAGAAAATCCTCAAATATTTAGAATTTGAAATACCTACTTCCAACCTACTCATGGGTCAAAAGAAAATCACAAGGGGAATTACCAAATATTTTGAACTAAATCAAAATAAGAAAATAGAATGTCAAAATGTGTGGGATGTGGCTAAGGCAATGTTCACTATTAGGGAAAAGTGCCTAAAACTGATGATTTATGCTTTAACCTTAAAAAGAAAAAGAAGAGATGTAAAGAAGAAAGGAAATAATAAAGATCAGAAAGGTAATCAATAAAACAGAAAACAAAAGCTAGTTCTCTGGAAAAAAGTCAGAAACTTGGAAAAACATCAAGTCACACTTATCAAGAAAGAAAATATAAAAGGCAGAAACGATCAATATTAGAAAAGACAGAGCAGAAACAATTCAAACATCCATTGTCAGGTGAATGGCTAAAGAAATTGTGGTAAATCAGTGTAATGAAATACTACTCAAAAAAAAAAAAAAGAAAGAACGAACTACTAACACAGGCAACATGGAAGAATCAAAAAATTAGAGTTGAAGAATACCTAAGAGTACATAATGCCGGAGTCCATTTATATGGAACTCTAGAAATGACATCTATAGTGATTTGAAAGCAGATCTGAGGCCACCTGGGACCAAGTGAGGAGTGAGGATTAACTGGGAGTGGGCACATGTGCATGCTTTGGATTAATGGAAATATTCCATATGTAATTATGATGGTAGTTACATTAGAACACACATTAGTGTCAAAACTCAAACTATACACAGTGAAATTCACCCTTCAGTTAATTTGAAAAAGATTTAGTTGAGTTTAGTGCTAATTTTAAAACCACTGTTTACAGCACTCATTCTACCATTCATTTTGCTTACCTTTATTCTCCAGTTGTCACTGATATCCTCTTTAATTCGGCTTAACCAAGATTCATTGAACCAAGCTACATCACTAAAACAAAAACACAAATGTTGAGCATTAAAATGTTTTTACTACATTAAAAATGCCAAATTTAATCAGTAGTTATTTTCTATCTTAAAGCCTGTCCTTAATAAGAATAGTGAATATTATTTAAATGAACCCATGGGATTTTTTGTTATTCCTAAGAGTTTGTTTTTGAATTTCTCATAATAAATTACATCATTAACATATTCAACTTAAGAAATATTTACTAAATATCTCATACTAGGCACACTGGTAGCAGGTGGATGTAAAAGTCCCAATCCTAAAGGGATAAAAAGAAAACATTGTAAGGTGTCTATTATGTATTAAGCACTGTGCTTGATGTTTTCCAAATTAGATCATTTAAATATCATAGTGAGTTGGCCAAGGATCTATTATTCCCAATCTTACTCTTCAGTGAACTGAGGATGAGACAATAATTTGTCCCAAGTGATGCTAGTACATGGCAAAGTTTAGTTTTAAACTTGTAAAGTCCTATATTGATATTGAAGGCCAACACAAAGAATTGCTATATCAAATTTTTATGTGTTTAATAAGGTCTTGAAGGATAACATCTGACTATAAATAGTGAACTGTATTAATAGATCCCATTCTAAAAAAATATTTGGATGCTTGCTCTGAGTAAGGAATTGAGTAAGATGAATATGAAGAATAATAATTTACTTCCTGACTCTTAGAGAATCAGCTATTAAAGAGAGCAAGTAAAGAGCACAAATAACTATACTCAAAGGGGAATGTGATAAATGCTTTAAGGGGTAAACAAGTACCAAGAAATTAGAGTATTAGTGCTCGAAAAGGTCTTAAAGGGCTCATTTAACTTTTACTTTACAGATAAGCCAGCTAAAGTGAGGAAAGAAATTAAAGGAATTCTTTCCAAGGTGGTAAATTCCTGAAATTAAAAATGCAAAGCTAGAACTAGAAAACAGTGCCTAGCTTTTCAGAAATCATTCTGTCTCAGATGTGCTAATACAGAAGATACTCCTTCTGATTAGAGTAACCAGAACTGGTTTCACCATTTTCAATTCATTTGTTTGGAATTTGTAACCATTTTCTTTTGAGCAAATTAATGTTAATTATTTTCAACTTCTCCCAGATGCTAAGGCTACAATTACCAAAATAACTTACCTAAATGCATAAATTATATATTTTAACCAGGTATTTACTTGAAAAGACTGAATTCATTTACTTAATGAGTCAAAAATTTCAAAGTAAATTTGCTTTCTTTTTACATCAGATTAAGTAAAAGACGTATACCAGTTATGATGTTTAATTTTATGTGTCAATTTGGCCAGGCCGTAGTACCCACATATTTGGTCAAATATGCTTGGATGTTGTAGTAAAAATATATTTTAGATGAGATTAATATTTAAATCAGTAAACTTTGATTAGAGTTGACTACCTGCCATAATGTGGGTGGGCCTTACCCAATCAGGCGAAGGTCTTAAGAAAAAGATTGACCTCCCCTGAGAAAGAGCAAATTCTGCCAGCAGACTGCCTGTGAACTCCAGCTGCAACATCAAGTCCTCGCTAGACCTCGGCCTGCTGGCCCATCTACCCTGTGGATTTTGGAGTTGTCAGTTTGTACAATCCCATGAGCCAATTTCTTATAAATTTCTCTCTTAACCTGTTTGTGTGCGTTTGTGTGTGTGTGTGTGTTTTTACATTCTATTGAATACATAAACATCTTACTGGCTCTATTTCTTTGGAGAACCCTGATCACTACACCAGTCTTCTAAGTGACCCTAAAAAAATCTTTATATATGATTCTATAATTCTATAATTACATTGTAATTACCTTTAGAAAACAGATCTAGAGATAATCTTAGAGTGTTTCATCCTTTTGTCTTGCATTCTTACTTGTCTTCCTTCTCATCTCAAATCAACTTTAGCCCTGTCTCAGTCTGCTCAGACTGATACAGCAAAATACCACAGACTAGATGGCTTAAACAAAAGAACTTTACTTCCCACAGTTCTGGAGGCTAGGAAGTCCAAAATGAAGATGCTAGCAAGGTAGGTTTCATTCTGAGGTCTCTTCTCTTGACTTATAGGTGTTACCATCTTGCTGTGTGCTCATGAGTTTAATTACTTCCTTAAAGGCTCCATCTCTAATATAGCTACACTGGGGGGTGAGGGCTTCAACATATAAATTTTGAAGGGACACATGCAGTTCATAATACCCTAACATCTCCATAAAAATATATCTCCTGCTTTCTTTCTTATAAACAAATTCATCCTTCTCAAACAACTATAACGGCAGCCACTATTAAACTAGCCATCCAAGCTCAGAACTTTCAGGACATATTCTTTTATTTTTTTGCCTTGCCACATATATATGCCTTAACTTGACTCTTGGCCCCAATAATAAGCTCCATTTCTTATATCTTCCTGAACTTCAGTGAAACTCAAGCGACACCAAATAAGGGACCACTAAGGAAGGGCAATGTGGTCCAATTGTTTTCAATAAAACTAAGCAAGAAACACTACACGATTTTTAACTCCACTCATGGTATTTGTCTTCAACAATTTTACCAATTAAATACATGTTGTGGGTGGAATTACGTCCCCAAAAAAGAAATGTTCGAGGCCCAACCCCCAGCACCTGTGAATGTGACCTTACTTGGAAATAGGGTCTTTGCAGATGTAATCAAGATAAGATGAGGCCATACTAAATTAGGGTGGACCCTAATCCATTATGATTCTTGTCCTAAGAAGAGGAGAGGAGACACAGACACAGAGGGAAGACAGCCATGTGAAGACAGAGACTGAGAATGGAATTACCATGCCACAAACTAAGGATGCCTGGGGCTACCAGAGGCTAAGAAGCAGCAAAGAAGGGTCCTGCCCTAGAACCTTCGGGGGGAGCATGGCCCAGCCAATGCGCTGAAACAGGACTTCTAACCCCTGAACTCTGAAAGAACAAATTTCTGCTATTTTAAGCCACCCAATCTGTGGCACTTTGTTATAATTACCTTAGGAAACTAATTCAGTTGTAGTTACAGTTTCCCCCAATGTGTTTTTTAAATAACAATGGCTTCTACATATAAAAAAGAGACATAGATTATGTTTTCAGACCAAAGATAATAACTAAGGAACTGCAGAACCCTAGCAATAATTCCATGCCTCACCATGGAAGTCATATAGTTCGGGCACTGATTTTTTTTAAGAGTTTATTATTTAGAAGCATACCTGCCTCAGGCAAATAATGAAAGCATTATTCATTAAATGTTGCTACTTCCTTAAAAAGCAAAATTCCCCTTCTCATTTTCAGTAACAACTTTGATAATAGTAATCTCCAGGCACTGACACCTTAACATGACAACGGTATAACTGAAGAAAACATTACAAGAAGTTGCACATACCACTCATTAACCTATTTCTTCCCCAGTTAGTGTAACTTGTGAACATGACCAGAACAAATTTAAAACTAACACGTCTTGAATAGGTAAGAATCTTGACTGCTCATTTAATTAAGACGTATGTATATGAACAAGCAAGAAATAATCAGGTGGTAAACTTTGTTTCCTAGCAAGAATGCCTTGGTACCATAAGCCTGTCATCGCGGAAAATGATGAAGTTTCAGTAACCTTTAGAACACAAGTCTAGATTTTCTTCCTTGGTATTGGGCTTACAACTGTTTCAGAGAGGGTCCAGCACACTACTTACATCTGATGAAGCACTTGTGCCATGGCAACTCCATTAGTCAGCTGTTTGACATCCTGACAAGGTGCGGCAGTCTTGAATGTCTGCAGCTAAAATGACATAAAGCAAATTACTTCATTACCTCTTTATACCCAGAGGGTAGCCTTACTGCCCCTAACCCCCCAAAGTTTATATATATAAATGAACACGAGAGAGAAAAATAGCTAACACTTGTCCTGCTTTGTTTAAATTCAGACCTTGCCAAACAAATGAAACTATACTATTGAGTTTCCATGGCTGTATAATATTTTTATAAAATACTTAACATTTCATAAAATCATAAAATATTATACCTAAAATCATCAAATATATTAATGTCAAGTATGAAGTACTTCAGAGTTTCTGAAAGTGACATAGAGAACCCTTAAGATAGTAAGAGTCTATGTTTCATCTATTTTTCGGAGAATACCATCAGGAAAAATAAATTAACATGAAAACCTAACATTTGCATGTTAAAACCTCACTTGTTTGGTAGGAAAACCAAGGCTAGGACTGTCAAGTCTAAAACTACTTAGTGCACCGATAAGCTCTAAAATCAGACAGAACTTCTGCCTCCAACAGTTACCCTCAGAGGATGAACAGTCCGGGGTCTACCCACCACATCAAGTTGTTCCTATCTAGTCTGGCTTTAGATATTACTAACTTTTCAAACCTCTATTTGTTAAACATTCATGTATATATGAAAAATAGCAGTGGAATAAGCAAATACAAAATAGAAGCATTTTTATCTAAAAAGCAAATACAAGATTGAAGAATTTTTAAAAAGCAAATTAAAACAGTGCTAAGATGGATTATATACTTTCTAGAAATCTCAACCCATAAAAATCTTAAATTAAATATACTATGATTCACTCTTCCCACACATATTTATCTCCTTTACTATTCAATTATAATTCCTTAGTTTACCAGTATAATACACCTTTAGTGCTTCTGTGTATTTTGAGATTCTTTAAGTCTGTCTCCATTATCCTAATACAACATGGAAGAATGACAGAGACAAACTAAATCTAGCCACACTTTTTTTTTTTACATTTTTTAATTGAGTAATAGTCATTTTACAATGTTGTGTCAAATTCTAGTGTAGAGCACAATTTTTCAGTTATACATGAACATATATACACATTCATTGTCACATTTTTTTTTCGCTATGAGCTACCACAAGTCCTTGTATATATTTCCCTGTGCTATACAGTATAATCTTGTTTATTTATTCTGCATTTTAAAATCCCAGTCTGTCCCTCCCCACCCGTTACCTTCAAAGCACACAAAGATTCTTTACTGAGCCTCTACCCTATGTGGAGCACTGTAGTATAGGGTGGAGTTACAAAGGAAAATCACGAGGTTTCTACCCTCAAGTAGTCTTAATCAAGAGTCAAGGAGAGGAGAAAGACATAAATCATTTCTAGAAGATGGCATTTCTAGTCCCATTATTGTAGTATGCACAAAATGCTCCAAAATATATGAGAATCAGCTAATCTAATTAGGGCTTGTACTTAGGAAAGACTTCTTAGAGATGATTCCTGAATGGAAGGTCTTGAGTAAAGGAAGGGTCAGGGGAAGGAAGGGTCAGGAAACAGCAACATAATAAAAGCACAAATATACAAAAAGAGGTGGTATTTTTAGGCAACATGTGGTTCAGTATTACTGGATTTCCAGTGCAAAGAGAGACAACCAAGGGAGTTAAAAACAGGCACGGGTCAGGACTCCGGAGATTCACGGCAAGAAGCTTGGACTTACCCTTAACAGTATAATCTACATAATGGGGAAACAGCAGGATAGTTTCTACCTCACCTTACAAGATGGCTGTGAGAACTAAATAAATGAGAAAACACAGTGTACTTAGATCAGTGCCCGGCGCACGTGGTACAGGCTCGACAGCTGGTAGCACATTAGCTATGAGTCAGGGTTTCTCAAAGTGTGGGGTCTAAGAACAATGCGTATCAGAGACTCCAGACATATTAAATCAGAAAATCCCAAGTGATTCTTATGCACATCGTTAGTATGTTTTGAGTAGCAGCAAAAGTGGCACAGAGAATGAGAGCAAGTAGCTCTATGCTTGAGTCAGTTCGAAGGTTCTGGCAACAGTCTTGTTGACAACTGGATAGATGAGATTAGTTAGGGTAATGTGGACTGGGAGGACAGGATGAATTCATGGAATATTTAAAATGTAAAATAAGAAGGACTTTGCTGTCAGGTGGATGCACAAGAAAGAAAAAAACCTAGGGTTTAGGGCATCTTTAAAAGGAAGATAATCATACACTTGCAGGTAAACGGCAACTCCTGTTTTTCAACCCTTCCTACTTACACTTTACCTCATTAACAATCTACAAAAGGGATACGACTAGTGATTTTAAGAAGACAATTTCATGAGGCACAGAATATTAGGCAAAGCAGTAAAGAACTACATAAAAGGAGTAAATGCACTGAGTAGTTGCCTCACTGCCCACCATGCCCAGGATAAGGTCAGTTTCTCCTTCTTAAAGCCATGGGAAGTGTTTCTTGGAAGTTTTAACACTGGTTGCAAAATAAATTAGGTAACAGAGGATGTCATTTCATGTGGCTAAACTGAAAGACTCTATAACCAAGAAGTGTGAAGAAATTTAAAAGCTCAGTGGGGGGGAATGAGGCCAAAGCAGAGGAACAAAAGAAAATGTATTCTTTCATACTACTCTTCACAGAGTGAAGAGGCAGAAGTCTTTTTAGTGAGGGACCCAAAAAGGACAGACAGGGCTTCCGCTGCTAAACACAGTGTTGTGGCAAATAACCATCTTAACTTTCTTCTTTATTTTTAAATAAAGCGAATAATCAGAGATTTATCAATGCTATTCCTGAACTGTTTCAATACAAACATCAAAGAAATCAAAGGAGGAAAGGGGTTTTCACAACTGATAGCCAACAAAAACTCAACCTTGGGTCAACTTTATTCTCAAATTCTCCTTCTCCAGCTGCTCATGTAAGAAGGAAGATCACTTCTTTGAGTTTTAAGATCTTCATAAAAATGATTCAGCCTTTCATATTTTGGTTAATTTGGGCATATATTTGGTATTGGTCTTTCCTTTACCCCCCTGTCAAAGTCAAAACATGCAGGAGCCAAGTGAACCATTAAAAAAAAAAAACTGGTCCGACACTCTAATTTTATTGGTGAAACTTAAGTCCAAAGATTTATAATTTTCAACTGTCACAGAGCCAAGAGGCAGAATTAAACTTATCTTCAACGCATACTTTGTGAACTCTCATATGGTCGCTCCACCATATAAATCAATGATGCCCAAATTTATCCTTCGCCCTGAATTGTTTGCTAAGTAGCAGTAAAACATTTCTAGTAACTAATTATTTTATGATGAGTTTCAAATTATGAAATCTAACTTTTTAAAAACTGCCCCAAAGAGGCATCTCTTCAGCTAACCAACCTTTCCTGATGACTTCCTAATTCTGTTCATGGTGTTCTGCTGTCCTAGAAAAACACCACCTAGTGCTGAAATAGCACACTTCACTATCAAGTGTTTTCTCACCTCCATTATTTGGCTCCATCATAACTTTTTATTTTATATCTCCTACTACTTCCCTTCAACATGCAACATTACTTAGTATGGCAGGGAGCACATTAAGAGACCAGGGAAATCATGACAAAAGTGTCTTTCACTACCTCCTTTCAATCCATCACCAAAGGAGACCATTTATATTAGTGCTAGGGGGTCCTCCCCTGTTTCTGGAAAACTCATTTCCTCTAATTTCTACTTGTTGAAAGTTATCAGTCATTTATGAAACATTAAAAAATTCAACCCAGTTGTCTACAAAAACGTATATACTTAATGGTGAAATATTGAAGGGTGAAATACTGGTCTCTGAGGACCAGGACCAAGACAAAGATATTTACTATCACTGCTTTGATTCAATGTAGTATTGGAGAGCCTAGCCAGTTCGTGTTCCTGGGGACAGAGCAGAAAACAGGTCAGACAAGGGCTCTGACCCCAAGGAACAAACAAGTTGACTTCAGAAAATGTTAAGTATTATAGACACAACAGAAAGGGTAGGAGTAGGAGATAGGTAGGTCACTCACTATCACAGAATCTCATTGAAAGATGACAAAAGACCCAAAAACTGAATAGTGGGAAGAAGCCAGCCACTGGAAGAATCATAAGGAAAACAGGTAGAGGGAAGAGAAATTAAAAGCCCTCATGCATTAAAAAACAAAAACAAAAGCAAAAACTTAACTTCCTCAAGAAACAAAGTCAGTGCAGCATGGCAGACATGGGGGAGTGTGCATGAGGGCAGTTTGCAGAAAGTTGGGGAAGTGAGGTTAACATCAACAGTGCAGTGGCAGGCAAAGGTAAAATAAGATAGCAAAGTTCTCTAGGAATCGTGCAGAGAGGTAAAGAACAGCCTAGAGACAGGTACCCAAGAAACTAAGGCAGAAGATAATTTTACAAAGGAACCATCCAGTGAGATAAGGATAATACAACAGTTCCCAGTTTGCCAAATCCAGTAAGTGAAGGCTTTAGAGTAAGGAGCTCAGGTGCAGTGGGTAGAGGAGCAAATCAAAGTTCAGAAAGTATAAAGGGCAAGTATTGAAAAGGAACCTCAAGGAATATGACCATGAAGGTAAGGGGAATACAGTGTGGTGTTCACAGGCAGTGGTGGCTTTCTTTTCTTTTCTTTTCTTTTTTTTTTTTTTTTTTTCAGAGAGGGAAAATTTGAGCAAGTTCACATGCAGGAGAGGAAGGAGCCAATGGAAAGGAAGAAGTAAATACTGAAGGAAGTAAATGACAGAGAAAGTTTTAGAAGAGGTAGAAGGTGGATAATGAGCCAGGGTCAAAGAGAAGGTGGTCACTTTCCTGATGGGGAGAAAGGTTGGGGCTCAGACAGGGTACTGATAAAGGTTTGCAAAGAGAAACATGAGAGGCACTGTGTGGTTATTCTTATCATAAAGCTGGGCAGTGTTATGGGAACAGAAAGATTTGGCTGTAGCAGCATTTGTAGAGGCAACAGTCTGCACATAAATTCCATTTTCTCCACAATGGTCCAGCAGCCTGAGAGAGAACTAACTGGAGAAGCAAGCAACCAATTATACTCTGTCATTTATGATTCCTTATCATTCTTTATGTTATTTTTAGAGTTTTTAAGGAATTTTGCCTTCCAATGTAAAAATACATAGCTCTGCCTACCACTTTAATTAAAATGGAAAGTTCTTTGATTATTCTTGATATCTTTCTTCCTTGGCATCTTATACAAAGTAGGAACTCAATAAATACTGATTAAAAGAATGGATATGGTCACATAATATTTTAAGACACCGAAATACCATTCAAGATAATCCTATGCTTCACCACCACCTTATATATGTCAACGACATCATAAAGACTAAGCTTACTACTTAAGTCAGAAGTTTAGAGCAACAATGCAACAGATTAGGACACACCCCTTAATTAGTCACCAGTCATAATAAAGCACATCATTAGAAATAATGTTGCCTTGTTTCATGACAGTCTTAAATATGGCATCTAAACTGCAAGATATTTTAAGTGAAAATACAAATTGGCGAATTGCTTTTAATTCAGAAACCCCACATGCCTGCAGTCTACTTACAGCAAAAGCTATTTACCTCCAAAGAATAAAAGTTGCCTTAAATTATGGTTATTCCCAATAGACTTCCCACACTGCCAGAAACCTCCCTGATTTCTCATTCTTCTGAATTACAGGCGTTGAGAGATAGGGAATCTCATCAACCAATTACCACCTCCTTATCCAGTCTGTTTACATTCCATTCTGCACAAACTCTCCCACACAAAACTAAACAACTGCTTGGTGAAGAGCATCATTAACAGCACCTGGTGGACCATGGGGCACCAAACTTGCCCATTATGGGCTAGAAGCCACACCTGAACGTTAGCTCTCTGATCGCTGAGGGCCTCCAAAAGGTAAGACATTGTTTTCCTGACAATACTGGGGACAGATCCTGCCAGTCCAAACCCAACACAAATTAATATAAATACGAAGCACGGATAAATGCAAACGAAAATGCCAAGTTTTTTTCTTTAAAAAAAAAAAATGCTTGTCCATTGGAAGGAGAGGGAGACCAGTGAAAAAAAAGAAGTATGGGTCCCCACCCAAATATCTCTTCTCCACGCAGGAAATACGTGGAAAGGCCTCTTCTAAGGGGCTTCAACAAAATTAGAAGGCTTGGGGTGAAGCACTGATCCACAAACTAAAACCACCTCTTGGCCACCTGTGTCCAAGTAAAAGCAAGGTGGTTGGAGTGGGAGGGAGGTTTCGGAGGGAGTCTTCACTCTCAAGTGGTCCAAAGGTCTCTATGGGACGGCTGTTCAACAGACAGATGGCAAGAGAGTAGGTGGCCCAGAAAGTCTACGGCTTGGGCACAGGGCAGGGGAGGAAAATGGGACAGCGGGGAGTAAAGGGATGGGCGCTAGGCTCCAGCCACAGCTGTTAGAAGCACGGTGAGGGGGGTACGGCGAGCCTCCTCCGTCCCCCCTCCCCTCGCCACGAGCTCCCTTTACCCTGCCCCCGCCCCCCAAGACAGAAACACATACACTCACAGACACATACCTGCCCTGCGACCCGCAGGTGGCACTGTCGGGGTCAAGGGCGACCGGAGGTGCGGAGCGCAATACGTGGAGTCAAGGGCGCAGGTGGCCCTCGCTCCTCCGCAGGCTCACCTGGGGAGAACCAGGCACCCCAGGCAACTCGCCGCAGCCCTCCGACCCACTTCGCCCCCTTGTACTCACCCAGATGATGAGGCTGTCGCACAGGAGCAGCTCGGACTGCGGAAGCGGCGGCGTCTCTTCCATGGCCGGGACCGCCGTCGACTACGCCGCTGACACTGACACCTCCCTCCTCCCCGCGCTCCCCCAGGAGCTGGCGTCGACGACCCGCTCGCCCGCCAGGAGAGCTCCGTAGCCAGGCCCAGCGCCCGCGCCGCTCACGCGCGAAGCCTCGCGCTGCCGACGTCGCCAGCGTAACCCGCTCCTCGCCGCCGCCCCCGCTCCGCCCCGCTCCGCTCTGGCGTTCGCCCCCTCCCTCGTCTGGCCTCTGCCGCCCGGCTCCGCACCTGAGCCCCGCCTCTGCCCCGCCCCTCCCCTCCCTCCCTCTTCCCACCCCTCCTTCCCACCGCACACCTCTCCCCGCCGCACTGAGTGACCTGGGCGCGCACCAGTCACAAAGAACGTAGGTGCCCGAGAGAGACGGGTGGGGCGGGAGGGGGCGGGAAGAGCTGGAATAGGTTGCGCAGAGGGATTGCTGATTGGACACTACCTCTTGGATTCCGACCAATCAACGTGAGGGAAGACTGAGCCTGAGGGTGAGAGCACGAGAGGGTGGGACGGGGTTTATGACCTGGCAGGTGCAGTGGGGGCGGGGGCGGCGAGCGCGCGTGCGCGACGGGCTGTTGGAGAGGCCGAAGCTCGCGCAGCTCCAAGGGCAGAAGCGGCATCCGGGTCCAAGGGTATGAAGGGCGGACTGGGGCATCTTCCCGCCTCCCTCCTCGCGGGTAGGGCAGCTCCTGGCTACACCTGTGGAGACACACGTTCTGCTTCCATAAAGTCTGCAGAAATAGATCCTACCCATAAATAAAAACCACTCGAGATAGGGAGAACTGATTTTTTTCTAGGCACTCATTGGAAAAGGATTTTTTAATTTGCAGATATGCCAAAGAAATGTGTTTACCATGGGGGGAAAAGTACCATAAAGCTGCTTAAATTAAGCTCTCACAAGATCACAAACCATGGACAGTTCAATTTTATATGGGGCAAAAGGGAAGACTATTTTCAGGCAGGAAAATGAAAAATGAAATAATCCTTTAGGTTTCAAAAAATATGGAAGAGGAAAGGGATAAATTTGGGAGTTTGACATTTGCAAATGTTAATCACTATATATAAAAATAGATTAAAGAAACAAATTTCTTCTGTATAGCACAGGGAACTATATTCAATATCTTGTAGTAACTTTTAATGAAAAAGACTATGAAAATGAATATATGTATATATGTGCATGACTGGGACTTTATGCTGTACACCAGAAATTGACAGATTGTAACTGACTATACTTAAATTAAAAAAATGGACGATATCAATGTACAGTGCTTCCTATTTTCCTGTAGCTATTGAAAACCTGTCTTTTCTGAGAATGTTCTTGGGGGAGGAGTGGTGTAAAATTGGAAACTTTCTGAGGTATAGCTTAGGCTATTGAAGTGGGCCGGAATATTATTACTCTTGCTGTTGATTTTCATCTCTTAACTCATTCATAAACTCATCAGTTCATGCACTGTGTAAAAATGCAGCTGGCTCATTCATATTACTGAATCTTTATATTTAGACATTGAAAGTTTAAAACTGATGGATGACTGCAATTAAAAGTCCCCAAATGTAAATCGTTATCATTCTAAAAATACAGTACATGCATTTGCAATTGGGTCCCTTAACATTATTCCAGAACTTTCTTACCCTGTGTGGAATCATTTTATATTTCTGGACACTAGCAACATTAGTAATATGACTTAAGGAAAAGCAAAACATGTAGGAATTGAAGACCTGGTCTGAATCTTGACCTGGCTCCCAAGTAGCTATTGACAGCTTTCACCTGTGGAACCCAACCTCCACATTCTTAATAATGCTAAAGATGCTGACCTGCCCACCTCACAGGGGCAAAATTGATAATAGATGTAGAATTGAAAACTCCTTTGCAAATATGAGTTACTACAATCATATATGCTTAGAAGTGTATGAGAACACTTATCACTAAGTGCCACAGGTGATTAAACTACTCTAAATATTTAAGAGTACCTAAGGGGCAATTGAATTGTCCTTCTGGGCTTTGAACAAACAGAACAGATCCTCAGGGAAGGATGCCCAGTTCACTTCATGATCCTAGATCCCATGGGAAAATATGTAAAGCACATGTCATGAATTCAGAGAAGAAACACAAATATTTCAAACAAATATGAAAACTTAGAAAATGCAAGGCATGAATCATTGAAATAAAACAAAAAAATGTTGAAGAGAGTGAAGTGCACTTTCATATACAACTGAAACAAGAATTTTAATTTTTAATTAGAAAATTAGCTTCCATTACACTATACCAGGAAAGAAAGTATTAAAAGAAATACCTAAGACAAAGCAGGTTGTCATTTTCTAACTATTGGCATTCATTTCTAAAAGTTGGCATCCATATTTGGAGAATCGAATAAAACTAACTTTTAAGCACTAGCTGTGGAATTGTAAATTGGCACAATCTTTCTGAAAAGTTTTTGAGAATAGATATCAAGAACGTTTCAAATATTCAAAGCCTTTAAGCCAATAATTTTACTTCTACAATCTATTCTAAGAAAGTCAGATGCCAACAAAGTTGTTGATTACAGTGCTATTTATCAAAGCCAAAAAAAAAAAAAAAAGAAACAGCCATCAAATGTCTAAAAGAGGAGTGATTAACTACATTATGATATATCCATACAATGAATAACTTGTAGTTCTTAAAATATTTTGAAGGAAGTTTAATTACTCAGGAAAATGCTTACAAAATAGTATTAAAATTAAAAAGTGATGATACAAATCTGTACATACAGTATGCCTCTCTCTTTCTCTCTCTCTCTCTACATATATATATATATCTCCCTATTTGTGTATGCCTGTGCATGTGTATGTATGTGTATATGAGAGAAAGGCTAAAGGAAATAAACAAAAAGTGTGAATAGTAATGTTGAATATCTAGGTTTTGGAATAATGGGTAAGTTTTACCTTCTTTGTACTTTACAGTAATTTTGAAATTTTCTACAGTGATTGTATCATGTGGCAAACTAAAGGCTGAAAATAATTAAAATTGTGAATATAACTGTATCTCAACTGTGGAAGAATACATATAAGAAAGCACACACATCTATATATCTATATAGAGAGACTGAGAAGAGAGTTGATTAAAATTAAGCAGAAACTTTAGTGATATGTCTTTATATTGCCTGGATGATCTTGGGCAAGTCACGTAATCTCAGTAAGTCAGTTTCAATCTCTGTAAACAATAATACTTCTGTATTTCTTGGTTAGAGATTTTTTTTGGTGGTAAGTTGGAGAAATCAAAGCTGGTAACTTTATGAAAAACAATGTTGTTGCAAGGGTATAGGAATCTCACAAATTCAGAGAAAGATCTAAAGAACTCCGCATGGGAAAGGGCAGGTCCCAGAGCAGCTCACCAGATCTAGGGAGCAACAACTATGGGAAGTCTTTTCAGGAGAGCACCACCCAGATGAATATGATAAAATGGTTGCAAGTTTTTCCGAGTCATTTTGTTCAAGATTCATGTTCCAGGAAGGGCATCTGATTGGTCAGTCATGGGCTATGTGTCCAACCCTTTGTCAGAAGAGGATAAAACACCTGGACTGCGTGCCCCACCAGGACTGCAGACCCAAGTCGAAATTATGGGGCAGTTGCCACATGCAGATGGAGTAGGGGAGATGGATGCCTGCAGACAAAAACAAAAACAGCAGTTCTGGTCACATAATCTCACATGGTTGCGGTGAAGACCAAATGCATATAAAATGCCTAACAGAAATCCTAGCTCATAATAGTTGCTCAATCTATTTTAGCTATTATTTACACTGTATGTATGTCTTAAGGTGTGTGTCTGTATGTGTCTGCCCTCATTTAAAAAAAAACAAAGATGATATATTAAAATATTGGTAGAGGTTATTCACAGTGGTTATTATTAATTTTTTATCTTCCTATTTTACCAAAATGAACTAGTATTACCTTTTTAAAATAAAACAAAAAAATTTTAAGAGAAAGACAAGTCAAGATAAGATTTTAAGCTCTGAACTGGCCTGTAAGTAGATTTGTGATAAAAGGAGAGAATCCCTGATTTGGTACCTTAAAAAGAACTGTAGTAGGCTTTACTTGCAAAGAGGAAATCTGTGCCTTGCACATACAAGTAACAGAGTGAAAAAATGGAGAAGTCTAAGGTCTTACCTGCTGATATCTAGATACCTGGCATGGCTGAGGGTGGACACTAGCTAGAAGAGAACCCTGGTCTGGACAGGCACAGATCTAGACATTTAGAAAGAGCTGCCATTCTAGCAGAGCGACCATGTCAGCAGCAAACAGTCTGGCGGAGCTCACCAGCAACACATTCATTCCTGAAGCAAAGTTTTGGGCCCCCACACAGAGGATCTGCATCCGATCAGCATCAAGATCCACAGTCAGTTAAGTGCAACAAGAGACACTTCTAGATTGTGACAGTTTTCAGAATCTGGGAGCTTTGGAATAAGAATGTCCAAGCAAAGGGGACTTACAAGCCCTAGGCAGAGCCCGAGGGAACAGAGATGATGACAAAAATCGACATTTTTAAAATGGCTTCTAGTTCTTAGGCCTGTGATCACAGTTGGTGCAAGTGCCTAGCTCTATTAAATACTGTACTGGGTTTAGGGAAGCAAGACTAATCCCAAACACTAACGGTGGGTGAGCTTTAGCTTTCTGATAAAGAGACAGTCTTGGACATAATTGACTTGGGCACACAGAGGGTCTGAACTTTCGGGTGATGGGGTTAGGATAGACTTCATCCCCGGGTATTTTCAGCCCTGGTGACTACTGAGGTAGAGAGTGGACAAAGGGGATCAAGGATGTGACTACCCCCACTGTGTATAGAAGGGAATACTTCACACTGGCCAGGAACTGATTCTTGTTATGAAATTAATACTCATTTGGAGACTGTACATGACACTGAGAATTTTGCTCCTGGGGCTTTTATAGACTTTAGTTGAATAACTTTTATATCACTTAATGAAACTGCCTTTTAATACATTTTAGTTCCGTGCTTACAAGTGATGTTATCACTAACCTGTTGAGCTGTCCATGGAGAAGTTCAAGCCAAGTTCAAGTTCGAATCAAGGGTGAAGGCATCTCTGTCACTGATGTTTGTACATCTTCAATGCAAGGGACTTTAAATTTACACTGTAAGAAAAAAAAACTGCTGGAAGTAGACTCTGAGATGGAGATTAGCACGCAGGCAGTTTGTTAAGAAATGCTCTTGGGAATAACAGCCGTAGAAGGGAAGGAAAGGAAGCAGAAGTGTGCAGAGGGAAAAAGCCGGCTGTGGTTCAGTCCTAGTGAAAGTCCCTACCAACCCCCGGGGACTGGCCCTTCCAAGCTGCCCAAATTTGGATGAAGGGTCTTGGTCTTTATGCCTCCATGTTGATGAGTTCTTGGATGCGGGCTGTCTTGGAAAGGACATGACAGCCAAGGGAGTTCACAAAGACTGATGGCTGATGGCTGTCTGCCAACAGCACTCCCACATGTTGGGATCTGGGCATCACATCACAGTATCCTCTAAGCAGCAGTAATGCCCACATCATTTTGGGTGGAGATGGGGGTGGCATCACTCAGAATGGTAAAGTGTGGTTTCAGAAAAAGCATGGATAGATAATGCTGCAAACTGGGTCAATAGAATCATAACCACAAACTTAAAATGGTCACAGAGTAAGAATGTTAGCATCCTTGGCTCTTGCATTGAGAAGGTGCCAAAATGGAAAAGGAGTTGTAGTTCCACACTGTTATAATTTCACATAGGAGCTTGGTGTCAAATAACTAGACAAACGCTGCCTCGGAGGAATTATGACTGGGGTTCCTGGGGGAACAAAAGCTACAAAAGATTAACCACAATGCACGTGATGTTATCAATAGTCTTTTAAACTGATGGGAAGGAATGTTTAGTTTGTCATTTATTGAGTGAAAATAAATATAACCATTTCATTTATTAAGCATAATTTAAACTCACCCCAAAGTGCTAAGTCAAATAAAACTGGACATAATTATTTTATATTATCCTAAGGAACTGAGATGAGAAAGAAACTTTAACAGCAAGATATGTTTTCAAAAACAAAATTTTCCAAAACCTAAAAACAACAGGTAACCAAAATAAACATTTAGTAAAATGTACTGATAATGTAACCAGCCTAAAGTATCACTTAAACATATAAATCCCCCCTGTAATTTCTGTCTCAGTTTCTCTAAGGGAATCACAAGACATGTCATCATTTTACGCTCTGTTAAAAGAGATGATCCTTATTCCTCATTCTGCTGGTGACCTGTTTCTTCCATACAAAAATCCTTCTAATCCACGTAAGCAGATTTTTAAAATAAAATCTAAACACAGACACATAGTGGCTAATCACTTAATCCACAGATGTTTGTCTCTAAAAAGCAAGCAAAATCTAACTTTACAGTTTAACTACCCATGGTACCTCCTGTTGTTTTCAACGATATTGATAATTAATATTTTAAAATGAGAAGTTCTTTAATTTACATTATAAAAATGGAAAATGAATACGATCACATTCACAAGACAAGGTTCATAGAAATAATAATAAGAGTGTGATTTCCAAGAATGACATGGATCACTGTGTTAGGAATACTGTTTATATTTTATTATAGCTTGAGAAAATTATCTTTGAAACCATCATGGCTAAACATAGCATTCTGAAACTTCCACGTGTTTACCAATTGAAAATACATTAAAGTGATTTTTGCCTGAGGAAATGTAATATGTTGCTCATTCTCCACGTGTTAGATAATATAACTTAAAATATAATGCATCTTAAAATACCAAAATGCTAAAAGAAATTTATCGGATCATTTAAGGACAGAAGAAGGCGGGGTGGGGGGGTGCTATCTAACTATGAGCAATAACAAGTTGGGCTGTACAAACAAAAGAAATGCTAGGAAAGACCTGTGGCAGATCCTGAGGCTATAAAGAACTACAACAACAATACTACTAACAGCTACAATGTATAGCGTGGGTGCCTTGCACTATTCTAAGTGCTTCATCTTGGCTAATTTGCGTGTCCTCAACAATCTGACAAGATAGATAACACTTTTAATTTTTATTTTACAGATGAAGAAACTGATCATATAACAAATAAATCGCATACTTTAGAACATTTCTTTCCAGGTGTGAAGAGGAGAATTCTCCTAGGGGAGATCAGAACTAATTTTTTTAAGCCTCATTGACATATAATTGATATACAAAAATTTGTGCACATCGAATACATACATACTGATGAGTTTGGACACCGGTGTATACTCATGACACCATCAAAGAAACCAAGATTCTAAACATAGCTACCACCTCCAAAAATTTCCTTGTGTTCTTGTGTGTGTGTTTGTGTGTGTGTGTGTGTCCGTGTGTTTTGTGGTAAGAACTGATTTTTTAAAATATAACCATTGCAAAATAAAATATAGCATGTACAGTTCTTCAGTCATTATTGTTTCTGTATTTTCCTTTGCTGCTGAAATATTTCCTCAGGCAGTCAAGATTCTTTTTGTTCAACGCTGTGAGGCAAGTGAAGCCATCGTGTCTCTGTGAGTGAAATGAATTGTTGCTGACTGGAGAATCTGCTGACTGGAGGCGAGTGACTACAAGAGATGACTGAGAGACCTTGAATGGATTGAGCTTTGTACATTTTTTGTTTGAAAACAAGTTTGACCTACTATATCGAATACAGTTTTTCCTATAAACGTCATATGATTTTTCCGAAGGATAATTAAGCAGTTATTTGGATTAAATAACTGGTCTACTCTTTTTTTTTTCTGAGTCATTTATTTCTTATAAATAAGGACATCATCTGTATGAGCACAATACTACCAAAAAATAAGGAAATTAACATTGATACATCTAATTCTCAGACCTCAGTCAAGTTTTGCCTCAATAATGTCCTTGAACTAATTAGGATCTGGATTAATATTACACGTTGAGTAGTTGTCATGTCTCTGGTCTCCTAACTGGCCTACTCTTGAGTGTTTTTTAATGTTCAAATTTTTTTTTAGCTTATAGTTGTCATATTCATTCTCTCTCTCTCCTGTCCATAAATATATATATATTTCAATAGTAACCAAAATAATTAACCTTTACCCTTAAATAATTCAGCATAAATCTTCTAAGAATAAGGACATTCTCTTACATAACCACATATAATTATCACACTTGGGAAACTTAACACTGGTACAATATTATTATTTAATAAGCAATTCTTCTTTAAATGCACCTAATTGTCCCCAATTATTTTCCCTCTTCTGGCATCCAAAAATCCAGGAATCAACGATCATGCATTGTGTTTACTGCCATGTTGCTTTAGTCTCCTCTCATCTAGGTCAGTCCTCCGGCCTGTGTGTATGTGTGTGTGATATTTCACGAGAGCAACATTTTTGAATAATCGAGTCCAGAAAGATTTATCAGATTGTTTTCTCATGATCAGATTGGTTTAACCATTTTTAGTAGAGCTTATGTTGTGAGCTCAGTGCATCACATTGGCAGGAACATGACACTGGACTGTCCATTTATGGGAGATGTTAAATTTTATCATTTGGTTAGGAGAGTGATGGCCAGATTTCTCCGTTTTAAAGATATTTTCCATTATAATTACTAAATAATTTGAGACTCTGTAAATATGTGGTTCCTTGAAAGTTTGTCACCAAATGCTTTTAGCATCCATTGTTAATTATTGCCTGAATTAATAATAATTAATTAATAATAATTACACATGGTGATCACAAAATGGTGGTTTTCTTCTTCCATTATTCCTTTTACATCTGTTAGCTAACATTATTCTGTTTTTTTAAAAAAGGTTTTTCCTCTTCTCTCCACACCCACCTTTAACTTTTAAAGTATAAATATAGACTCATAAGTGTATTTTTATTCAATATGATACAATCAATTCTTGTTACCATTTTTTAAATAATCAAGGTGTCCCCAGTTGAACCCGTGGGGACCCTGTCAAGTTGGGTTGTGTGTCCTTTCTGCACTTTTGCTATTTTTTCAGCACTTCCAGATACAAGACGTTGATGTTCCAGGTTCCCTTTGTACGTTCCTGCCCCTATCCTGGAACCAGCCATTTCTCAAAGAAGCCCTGCTCCATTTTATGGGGAATTCTGGTTAGTAAGGCTGAATTTCTGTGACCAAAGCAGGTTACATTTCTTAATTATAATTTCATCCCTTGGACATTGGATTTTAGTCCTGTGTTAAAATAATAACACTCCAGTAAAAACCAAAATATTGAACCTAATAGCCATTTACACTTCAGGTGATAATGTTTATTAGCCCATTTATTTTATGAGGGATTGGAAGAAGAGAGAATGAGGACACTGGATAATGTGAAGGGAGGGTTGGCGACAGTGGAGAATTGAGAGGGGCCTATAGATGGAAAGAAAGTCAACATTAATTTCTTCTATTCCAGGCACCACCACATACACAATTCAGATTAATCCTTGCAACTATCCTTATTTTTGCAAATGAGGAAACAACTTGTTCAAAGTTGCACTGTGGATGGCAGAGAGCCCAGAACTAAAACTTCTTTTTTGACACAAAAAGCCTCATCTACTACCCCATGCTGTTCCCCAGACTAAGCAAGGAGGTCTGTGGGCTGAGAAGACAAGCTTTGAGAAGAGCGAACTATGGTCATGCTGCGTTCCCAGTTTTACTTGAAGTTGTTCACTGTGACTCGTAGGCACAGCCACCCTCACAAATACTGTCCTTCAGTTGAGAATAAGGTTCAAATGTTTCTCTCTACTGCTCAGGAAGTCTGTGGGAAACAATTCTATTTCATTTGCTTTCAGTGTTGATTCAAAAGGAACAGATAGGCATCTCAAACTGAATGCTGTCTCAGTCGGATATTCATTACAAGTACTGCCTGTTGCCAGAAGTTGGTGCTAGTGGTGGGAAAGCTTGTTGCAGGCTTGTCAGAGATAACTAAGGCAAGCTGCCTGAAAATCAATGCTGGGTACAAAGCCCAGAAGAACATGCTTTTCTCCCCTTCTTATTATTACCTTGGTCAAGTTCCTGAACTCTCTTGGGTCTCAGTTTTCTTATTGTTGATGGGGATTATAGTAGCTTGCCTGCCTGAAGAAAGGAGGCAGGCTATTTAGGACATCAACAACCACATATTAAGTATCTCCTATAGATAGGACATTTCCTTTGACACTGAAAATGTGGAGAAATATAAGGCAGAGAGTGTTCTTCCTTACTACACTTGCCATCTAACTGGGGATGCTGGGCTTGTGTAAGAAAAAGGCAAATAAATAACACAGAGACATATTTGCAACACACCATGTAAGTGGCAAAGATAAGAGAAAGGATTAATCACCAGGAACATTATAAGCTTCCCAATTTAGGATAATATTAAAATACAAATTTCTCTTTTTTTCTACCAATGTTCTAGAAATGAAAATAAGAAACAAGGACAGAGTGAACAAAGGAACAATGGAATGAATGAGAAGGAAAG
The DNA here is from genome assembly GCF_048773025.1 of Camelus bactrianus. Lineage (NCBI taxonomy): Eukaryota > Metazoa > Chordata > Mammalia > Artiodactyla > Camelidae > Camelus > Camelus bactrianus. The sequence goes on from NC_133551.1 coordinate 35,747,276, forward strand.
GTAAAAAACATAGGAGAAGCAGTAAAGGTAAACAGATATGAAATAAACATAAGTAAATAAAAAGTCAATATTAATGTATTTTTACTTTGTAACTCCTTGTTTTTCCTACCTGACTTAAAGAAAACTGCAAAAATAATAATTTTAAGTCTATGGTTGATGGGTACACCTGTATAAAAATAATTTATGACAATAACAACACAAAGGGAAAGATGGAATCGTACAGGAGCAAACATTTTTTACTTAATTATTGCTAAGTTGATACTAATTCAAACCAGATTGCTAAAAATTAAAATGTTAATTGTAATCTCCAGGGCAACCTCTAAGAAAATAACTTAAAAATGTATAGGAAAATAATGAGCAAGGAATCAAAATGGTATACTAGAAAATACATATTTAACACAAAAGGAGGAAGTAATCAAAGAATTAAGAAACAAGAAAAATATAAGACAACAGAGAATATATACAAAATAGAGTATTCCTTAACTACATTAAATGTAAATGAAATTAAAACTCCAATCAAAAGGCAAAAAAATGGCAGAATGGATTAAAAACCATGATCCAACCATATGCAGTCTATAGGAGACTCTCTTTAGATTCAAAGATAAGCTAGTCTGAAAATTAAGGGATGTGAAAAAAAGATTCCATGCAAACAGTAACCAAAAAACCGCTGGATTGGCTATAGTAATACCCGACAAAACAGAGTTTAAGAAAAAATGTTATAACAGACAAAGAAGGCATTACATAAATGGATCAATCCATCAAGAAGATACATAAAGTATAAACACACAGAGCCCCAAAATATGTGAAGCAAAAACTGACAAAGGGAAGAACAGATGGTTCAACAATAATAGTAGGACACTTATATACAGCATTTTCAATAATGGGTAGAACAACTAGACAGAAGATCAACAGCAAAATAGAAGCCTTGAACAACATTATGAGCCAGCTAGATCTAAGAGACATATAAGGAACATTGAACCCAACAAAAGCAGAATACACATTCTTCTCAAATGCGCATGGAACATTCTCTGCAAAAGACCATATATTAGGCCACAAACTAAATCTCAATATATTTTGAAAGACTGACACCATACAAACTATCCTCTCTGACCACAGTGGAATAAAATGAGAAATCACTGTAAAAGTCTTAGAAGAAAACATAGAAGAAACGCTCGTGACATTGGGTTTGACAATGATTCTTGCATTGCATCAGACACCAAAAACACAAGCAACAAAAGCAAAATTACACAAGCAATCAAACTAAAAAGCTCCTGCACAGCAAAGGAAACAATTTAACAACAGAGTTAAAAGACAAACGATAGAGTGGGAAAAATATTTTAAAACCATGTATCTGATAAGGGATTAGTGTCCAAAATATACGAGGAACTCCTACAACTCAACAGCAGAAAAACAAATAACTTGACTAAAAAATGGGCAAAGAAAGTGAACTGACACACAAATGGCCAATAGGTATATGAAAACATGCTCAGCATCACTAATCATCAGAGAAATACAAATCAAAACCACAATGAGATACCACCTAACACCTGATACCTGTTAGGATAGTATATCCTATATACAATGTGTGTATATATATAGTACAATGTATATATACATTACATACATATACATTATATATGTACAACATATACACTATATAACATAGAGTGTATATGTATGTATGCGTATACACACACATACACACACAATGTTGGTGTTGGTGAGGATGTGGAGAAATTAGAACTCATACAATTTTGGTACATGTAAAATTTAAAATAGTGCAGCCTTTATGGAAAATAGTATAAAGATTCCTCAAAAAAATTAAAATTAGAATTACCATATGATCCAGAAATCCCACTTGGTGTACATATTGAAAAGTATTGAAATCAGAATCACAATGACATACATATACTCCCATGTTCACTGCAGCATTATTCATAATAAATAACATATAGAAACAACCTAAATGTCTATCAGAAGATGAGTGAATAAAATGTGGTGTATACATACAATGGATTACTGTTCAGTCTTAAAAAAAATGGAAATTCTTCTATCTGTGACAGTATGGATAAACCTGGAGGGTATTATGCTAGGTGAAATAAGCCAGTCACAGAATGATAAATACTGATTGATTTCCCTTACAGGAGGTATCTTAAATGGTCAATCTCTTAGAAACAGAGAATAGAATGGTGATTGTCAGGGGCTGGAGGGAGGGGGAAATGGGGTGTTGCTGTTCAATAGGTATAAAGTTCCAGTTATGCAATATGATTAAGTTCTAGAAACCTGCTGTACAACACTCTGTCTATAATTAACATATGACATTACAGTACTGTGCTCTTGAAGTTTGTTAACAGAGTAGATCTCATATTTATTGTTCTATGACACATAAAAAAATCCTTTTTAAAGAAAGAAAGAAGGAAGGAAGGTGGGAAGGAAGGAAGAAAACAGGAGAAATGGCAAATTCACAAATATGTGGAAATTAACCAACATACTCTTAAACAACCAATGGGTCAAAGAAAAAAATCACAAGAAATTAGAAGGTACTGTGAGATGAGTTAAAAAGAAAATTACACACCAAAACTTAATGGGATGCAGTTAAAGCAGTGGTTGGAGGGGAATTTATAGTTCTACATACCTATATTAAAAAAAAATCTTAATAACCTAATTTTACTAAGAAAGTAGCAAAGGAAAGAGAAAACTAAATCCAAAGCAAGCAGAAGAGAAATAGTGCAGGTCTGAGTAGAGATCAGTGAAACAGAAAATAGAAAAATGACAGAATAAACGAAATAAAAGTTGGTTCTTTAAAAAAAAATCAACAAAATGGCCAAGCCTTTAGTTCTACTAGGCAAGAAAAAAAGATTCAAATTACTAAAATTTAAAAAAATGAAATGGAAATTTACTACTGACTTTATAGAAATAAATATGGTTATAAAAGAATACTGTAAATGTTTGTAATACCAACAAATTAGATAATCTAGATGAAATGAACAAGTTACTCAAAACGCACAAGCTACACACTCACAAACTACCAAAACTGAATCAAGAAGGAATAGAAAATCTGAATAGACCTAAAAACAAGGAGAATGAATCAATAAACAAAGCATCCAAAAAAGAAAAATGCAGGACTGGATGGCTTCACTGGCAGAGTCTACCAAATCTTTTAATAATATCAATCCTTCTCAAATTCACCCAAAAAATAGAAAAGGAAGGAACACCTCCTAACTCATTCAATGAGGCCAGCATTACTCTAATATCAAAACCAAACAGAGACATCACAAGAAAAGAAAACTATAGGTCAATACACCTATGAATATATTTGCAAAAATCCTCGACAAAATATTAGCAAACTAAATCCAGCATCGTATTAAAAGGATTACACCTCATGACCAGGTGGGATTCTTATCCCAGGAGTGCAAGAGTGGTTCAACATATAGAAAGGAATCAATCTATTACACCATATTAACAGAAGGAAAGTAAAAATTCACACAGTCATCTCAATTGATGCAGAAAAGAAATAGACAAAAATTCAAATTCAACAATCTTTCATGATAAAATTACTCAGAAAACTAGGAATAGAAGGCAACTGCTCAATATGGTAAGGCCATGAAAGAAAATCCCACTCAATGTGAAAGAATGAAAGATCCCCACCCCGACTCCCCTACCCCTGCCAAGATCAGAAATAAGACAAGAATGTCTGCTCTTGTCACTTCTATTCGACATTGTACTGGAAGGCAGGGCAACAAGCCCAGAAAAAAGAAGTAAAAGGCATCTGAATTGAAAAGGAACAGGCAAACCTACCTCCATTCACAGATGACATAAAATACATATATATCACAGAGCTAATAAAGGAATTCAGCAAAGTTGCAGGAAGTAAGATCAACATGTAAAAATCTTATAATAGTATTTTTATACACCAATGATGAGCAATCTGAAAAAAAAAGACTAAAACAGTTCAATTTAAAATAGCATCAAAATGAATAAAATACTTAGTAATAAATTTATCCAAGGAGGTGTAAGACTTGTACACTGAATGTGAAAAACATTTTTGAAAGAATTACAGAAGACTTTAATAAATGGAAAGATATTCCATATTCATAATTTGGAAGACTTAATATTGATAAGAGGCAATATTCTTCAAATTGATCTATAGATTCAATTCAATCTCTATCAAATTCTGTCTTTTTGAAGACTAGACAAGCTGATTATAAAATTCATCTGTAATTGCAAGGGATACCAATATCCAAAATACTGAAAAAGAAGAACAAAATTCTTCATACTTCTCTATTTAAAAACTTACTACAAAGCTACCATAACCAAAATACTGTGGTGCTACCATAAGGATAGATGTATAGATCAATGGAATATAATTCACAGTCCAGAAATAAACCCAGCCACGTGTGGTTATTTGATTTTTGATAAGGTACCAGGACCATTCAATGAGGGAAAGAATAATCTTTTCAACAAATGGTGCTGGGACAACTGAATATCCACAAAAGAATGAATTCGGATCTCTACCTCACAGCATATAAAAAATCAATTCAAAATGAATCAAAGACCTAAATGGAACAGCTAAAACTGTACAACTCTTGGAAGGAAACATAGGTATAAATCTTGATGACCTTGGATTAGGCAATGGTTTCTTAAATATAATATCAAAAACACAAGCAACATAAGAAGAAATAGATAACTCAGACATTAGAGAAATTAAAAAAAAATACTTTTGTTCATCAAAGGACATTATCTGTTAAATAAAGACAATTACAGAATGGGAGAAAATATTTGCATATCATCTATCTGTTAAGAGACTTGTATCCATAATGTATAAATAACTTACAATTCAACAACAAAAAGATCAAACAATCCAATTTAAAAATGGGCAAAGTATCTGAAAAGGCTTTCTCCAAAGAAGATATTTTAATGGAAGATATTTCATATAAAGATGCTCAAAATCATCAGTCACTAGGGAAATAGAAATGAAAACCACAAGATACCACTTTCACCTCCACTGGGATGGCTACAGGCAAAAACAAAACAAAACAAAACAGAAAATAACAAGTGTTGGTGATGTATGGAGAAATTAAAACCCTTATACATTGCTGGTAATAATGTAAAATGGTGCATCCACAGTGGAAATACAGCTTGGTAGTTCCTCAAAAAGTTAAATATTGAATTAGCATATGACCTCGCAATCCCACTCCTAGGTATATACCCGGAAGAATTGAAGACAAGTGTTTAAAGAAAAACTTGTATGCAAATGTTCATAGCAATAGTATTCACAATAGCCAAAAGGTAGAATCAACCCAGTGTCCACCAGCAGATGAATCGACAACCAAACATGGTATTTTGCGTATGATGGGATTCAGCTAGATGAAGGAAGGAAGTACTGATTCATGCTAATACTTGGGTGAACCTTGGAAACGTTATGCTAAGTGAAAGAAGCCACAGGTATCGTATGACTGTATTTACATGAAATGCCCAGAACAGACAAATCCACAGGGACAGGAGGCAGATTCGTCATTGCTAGGTGCTAGAGGGGGAGGGGAATGGCCAATGACTGGTCAATGGGCACAGCATTTCTTTGGAGGAGGATGAAGGTAATCTGAGATTAGATAATGGTTATGCTTGTAAAACATTGTGTAAACACTATTGAATTGTACAATTTAAAATGATGGAAAGGGTGACTCACAGACATAGGGAACAAATTTATGGTTACTAAAGGGGAAAGGGAGTGGGGAGGGAAGAATTAGGAGTTTGGGATTTGCAGATACAAACTACTATATATATAAAACAGATAAACAGCAAGGTCCTAATGTATAGCACAGGGAACTATATTCAATATTTTGTAATAAACTATGATAAAAAAAATAGGAAAAAGACTGTGTGTGTGTGTGTGTGTATATATATACATACATACATATATATATATATATATATATATATAGTACATGTGCACCAGAAACTAACAACATTATAAATCAACTATACTTCAATAAGAAACAGAAAAATAAAATGATGGAAATGCTGCATTTTATGTTCTGTGAATTTTACCTCAATTTAAAAAATACAAGAGGAGAGAGAAAGCACTTAATTATTCTTACTTTATGCCCAACCTTATCCTAAGCACTTTCCATCTGTTTTATCATCAATCCAAGTGAACCATAAACCCACTGGTCCATAAATAGGTCATTTCTTAACTGCAGAGAACTTCCAAAGCACAGTTACAACTTTAGAATTTGCTCTGATTCTACCTCTTCTGTGAAACATTCCTTTAACTCTCCTGAGACAAAAAAAAAAAAAAAAAAAAGACAGACAGACAGACAGACACTGGCTACATTTTATGTAGTGCTTCTCTACCTTTCTCCAGCTTCTAATATTTGCATGTGTTATGCTTTGGCTTTACTTTTACATTTGCTTTCTTTTACAGCGTGTCATGTTTGTTGCCTAGCTTATGAGCTCCTCAAGATCAGGCCCAGTCCTTTGTGTTCACAGTCCTGCACTTAGTCCATAGTACATGCTCAATGAAGATTCTCCCTGGCCAGCTGGAAACACATATTTGGCTCCTGTAAATATACTACATTAAAGGCTCCTAAAATAGCCCTGTCTGTTTGACTTGCCTGTGCAACACTCAGCATCCATTTCCCAGAACGAAACTAGGTCACATCTGGGACGCATGAACAGTTTTTAAGAAAAGTTCCATCTGAAACTCAAAACTCTTAAGTGTATATCAAATATAATCAAGCTGATCATGCCAAAAAACTGTACAGGATTAAAACTTCACTTCATCATTTTTGGTCTTTGCTCTTTTACTTCATTTAATCAGTTTTATAGCAACAGAATGACTTGCACATGTTGAAAATCAAAACAGGATGAAAACGGTGAAAAGAAAAGCTAGACGGTTCACTTCATGCGTCTTTTTTCTTTGTGAGTTCTCGCCTACGTTGTGGTTATTTTGTGCAAGGTCTGTCTGGTTACTGGGGACAACTTGTGCACAAAGGATCTAAGACATCTCTGCCCTCCTGTAAAAGTGTGCGTCAACAGAGAGGAAAAAATAGATCTCTATCAGTAAAGAGGATGAGATGCCCTCCTGACTGCAGTAATGTGTCAGATACTTCAGTAAAAGAAGCACTTGGAATTATCTGCCTTTAGTGGTTTCTAAGGACGACAGCAGAATTTGCTGGGTCCCCATGAACCTTTTTTTTGTCTGGGCTGGAGTACACTTCATGGATACTTGTTACTTTCTGTATTGCTTATTATTCTTAAAGTTGTTTTTTTTTTTTGAGAAAAGGAGGCAAAATACATCCTTTCTGATAGCACATCCTTTGAAAACTGTAAATCATTCCAAAATAGCAAGGCAGGTGAGCACGCTAGTCATTCCATTAATTATATTATGCCCATTCACCTCCACCCTACCCACAGGTACCTAAAATGGCACAAAGCAAAATCACATACTTGCTCTTGGCTGCACCATTTCTCTTTGGATTTGTTGAAACCTGGCACAATACTTTACGTCTGCCAGCACTTTGTTGTTGTTCAGGCTACATGGGCTGATTAATACTGATTCTCCCTCTTTCTTCTGTTGACATTCCACTTTGGAGAAAGGAGGTCAACTGATGGAAAGGATCAGAGTCTTGTGTCTCAAATTCTGGCAAATTCTGTTCTCCTTTATCCTGTCTCATACCCCTTACTTCAGATCTATCAGCACTTACTGAATATCTGCTATAAATAGTGACCGGTTCTGTGCTTGGCCTGCAGTACGGGCTCAAAAATTGACTCTATTCCTGCCTCCCTTCCATTTGTTATTAAGATTCATGGTCTCCATCAGGGCCCTGGCCAGAAACAGAATATATGCTCACACTGGATTCTGGTGAGAATTGAATGAAGAGACTACTTACAGGAGTATGAATGGAGTTGGGGAAACCAAGAAATGACCCTGAGGTGCCCAGGGATAGCAACAACACGAAGCTGTGACTCTTCTTAGGCCTAAAAGAACAAGAGGAAGCATCAGTCTTGGAGCTGGGTGAGAGTCGGTGCTCCGGAAGGCAGCTGCCCAACAGGAGCTGTAGTTATTAAAGGACCAGCTACCATTCGACTCTTGGCACTGAAGAGGTGGGGAGAGGTTGTTGGCTCTCCTTGTTGGCTGAGCAGAACAGGGAGCCAGAGGGCAAAGGGAGCCTGGTGGTGCAGTCTGCAGGGCAGAGAAGTGAGCAAGATGGATCCAGGTGACCAAAGGGAAAATAAGGAGCATGCTCACGTCATAATTTAACTTCAGAACAATTCATGAAGTAGCATCTCTATCCAAATTTTACAAACGAAGACACTGAGGTAGCCAGGTTTAAATAACTTGCTGTAAATAACTTGCTGAAGGTTGCAAGGCTACTAAGTAGCAGAGCTAGGATTTAAATTCATGTCCTCTAGTTGCACTTCTGTTCTTTTACACCCAAATGTCTGCCTTACACTTTATTTGTATGACCTGCCTTATGTTTTCAACAATATGAATCATGTAAATGATTATTACTTGCATTTATAATTTGGCGATTAGCAAGTTCAGAGTCAGATGTTAAGTCCCCATTGCTAAGAGTGCACGATTTTGTGGCTTGCATTTCTCAATGGATTTATTGTACCTTTTTTTTTTACTTTATTAAAATTGAAGTATAGTCAGTTTACAATGCTGTGTCAATTTCTAGTGTACAACATAATGTTTCAGACATACATATACATGTATGTTTGTTTTCATATTCTTTTTCATTATAGGTTACTACAAGATATTGAGTATTGTTCCCTGTGCTATACAGAAGAAACTTATTATCTATTTTATAAATAGTAGTTAGTATCTGCAAATCTCAAATTCCCAATTTATCCCTTCTCATCCCCTTTTCCACCTGGTAACCATAAGTTTTTTTTTCTATGTTTGTGAATCTGCTTCTGTTTTGTAAATAAGATCATTTGTGTGGTGTTTTTTTAGGTTCCACACATAAGTGATATCACATGGTACTTTTCTTTCTCTTTCTGGCTTACTTCACTTCAAATGACAATCTCCAGGTCCATCCATATTGCTGCAAATGGCATTCTTTTATTCTTTTTTATGGCTGTATGATATTCCATTGTATAAATATACCACAACTTCTTTATCCAGTCATCTGTCAAAGGACATTTAGGTTGTTTCCATGTCTTGGCTATTGTATATAGTGCTGCTATGAACATTGGAAACAACCTAAATGTCCACCGACAGCACTATTTACCCAAATGTTTATTATACTTTTTGATCTTACTTTCCTTTTGCTCTGATTTCTTTATCTTCATATTACAGTATTTTTTCCATGTCTTTTTTTTTTCACGAGGTGAAGGATAAACAAGTAAATAAATGAGGAACTGTGTAACCTCAGGCCTGTGCTTAATCAGTCTTTCCCCTAATACAGAGCCATGACTATCACTTTTATAGGAGCTGCTAACCCTCACCTCCACCCTCAAACACATACATCCAAGCTCTTTACTTTAGAGTTGGCTTTACCATCATAGTCTTTTTCAACAAAGTACCCCCAGCAACCACTACCCATCAATTAGTATTGGCAGGGGAGTTGAGACCTATTTGCTATGCTTGGTGTAATATGACCATTACATTAACTGATAATACTACAGGATCTTTAATATGGAAATGCCCTAACGAGAGAGTGGCTTTTATGTTTAATGGCATCCTGAGAGCCTTTTACTTAAGCTCACTGTATGAGATGAGCATCGTTATAGTCTGACTGCTTCCCATACTTTAAGTACTTTAGTAAAAAGCAAGTTAAACAATATGGGAGTGTGTTCCCTCTCCAAATAATTAATTTTTCTTCTCCAGACTCAAATTCATGGCATTATCCCAAGGCTATCTCAATGGTCATTAAAAAAAAAAAAAAAAAGCGCTGTGCTATTTGTTTTTATCATCCTAGATAAAGGCCTATTTGGCTTTATTAATAAAGCTGCCAGATCACAATCGCATTATCTAACATCCTGAAGCAGCACTACAACACCATTCAGAAAAGAGTGCAATTCATTTAAGCAATTTGAGACTTGGATTTCATTCAAGACCATTTAGTGAAAGTTCCCAAAGGACTGTTACTAAGAAGCCTTGCACATGAGTTTGTAATGGCACTGGAACAGTATAACAATCAAAATATTACAGATAAGAGCAGTTTCTTAGAGTTCTGTACATTTTTGTAGGTTATAATGTGTTTCTCCTATATCATCCCATAACCACCGAACAAAGCTTTAACAAGTTTCATTTCAATACATGGATCTCTCTGTAGATACATAAACATATAAACAAAACAAAAGTTTGATTCTGTGGAGGATCTACCCAAACTCACTGATTGGCATCATTAATACGTTCTTTAATAAAATTACTCACCTTCTTCTCTTCTGCACGAATCTCGGGTACACTGGCCTGTGAGCTCCAGTCATGGGGAACGGCTATTCCTTTGCTCCAGCTGACAGTCTGAGTGCTTTCTCTTTCTCTCCCAAGTCCAGTTTATGAGATTTTGACATTAACACAGATGTGGCTATTTTTGCTTTGGATACATTCCCATTCCATGCTTTGATATTATTGAGAACTAAAGCTAAGAAAATACTCAGGATTCCGACCCCTTCCAATGGAGAATCTTCCTTGAAGCTGTTCTTTTCCACGTTCTTTCCACCCCTCCATTTGTTTCAAAGATGAACAATGAACGTGTTGATGATGCTTTCACATTTAAAAAACTGCTTTCCCATGTATCATCTCATTATATTTCCATAGCATCCTGTATAGTGGATATCATGGTTCACACTTCACCAATGCAGATATTAATGTTCTGAGGGGGGGGAGGGTACAAGTCAGTGGTAGAGTGCATGCTTATCATGCATGAGGTACTGGGTTCAACCCTCAGTACCTCCATTAAAGAAATAGATAGATAGATAGATAGATGATAGATAGATAAACAAACCTAATTACCTTCCCCTCCAAAAATTTTTAAAAGTAAATAAAACATCAGATATTAACGTTCTGGGTTTCAGAGCTAGGCCAGCTCTGGGAGGGTCACTTAATCCAGTGGCATCACAGTCATTGGCGTTCATCATTTATTACTGATTTTTAAAATATCTGTTTTTCATCTCTGTGTGTACAACAACTATACCAGGCGTTGGGAGTGATGCACAGATATACAGGATGCCTCAGAACACGTCCAAGACCCAGGAGTAATTTACAGGCTCCATAGTTCTTCCTACCTCCCAGTCTTCCCAAGTGTTGTTTTCTCTGCCTAGAAGATTCCCCCTAACTTTTCTTACTTCTTCTTCATTTCTCTAGACGCCAGTAATGGGCTAACAGGTCTGTGTTCACTGCTGTATCCCCATCACTAGTGCTTTGTACGCGGTAAATGCTCCATCAGTTGTTGGCTGATTGTTTGAACTTGGCATATCATCTTGTTGTCTCTTACTGTCCCTGTGGTAATTTCAGTTCCTTGCTGCCCTGTTGGAATTACAGCTCACATTTCTCCTGCTCTAGGAGTCCTGCTACCATTTCTGCTTCTGACTCTGAAATAAACTTCTGAAAAACAGGCGAGACAGAAGGTCTCAAAAGTCTTTTTCTGTGATAATTTGTCTTGAAACTTGGTCTGGGCCCACTGTCAGTCCAAAATAGGAAGACTCATTCAGAGACAACACTGGGAACTAAACACAAAGCCTGATAAAATTCACCAGTTTAATAAAAAAATGAACCACATTCTGACTTTTTTACTAGAAATAGCAGAATCATAAATTATATCCTGTTTGCAAATCCAGATTTTCAGCTGCATTAACTGTTAACACTAAGCATCAAGGACAAAGTTAGAATAAAATTACTGCTTCCAAAATGAGTAAAAGATAAATTGAAAAGATTTAACAGGAGGAAATAAGAAAACCAATATATGTATGTATATGCATGACTGGGACATTGTGCTGTATACCAGAGATTGACACATTGTAATTGACTGTACTTCAATTAAAAAAAGAAGACTTAACAGGAGGAAATATCATAACTCCATTATAATGTTCTGATGTTGTTACATAGATATAAGAAATACTATGTACATATTTAACTCTATGAAACTTTGTCATCATCATCATCATCATACTCTTCTACTCAAACATCTCTACATTTCTGGCATGAGCACCGGGGCTGGCACATAGTATGTTCTCAGCAAATGTTTTTGAAATAAATGAATACATACACCATGACTGATAGTTGGCAAGAACTTTACAGTGTACTAAGTGAACAGTTTGCCAGCCATGATTCCACTGGAACCTCAAAACAGCCCTGTGACTTGAATAGAGGAATGACTACCAACTCTTATCTTAAAAATGAAAAAAGAGCAACTCACAAGAATTCATTGGTTCATCTAAGTTCACACACAGCTAGTATGTGATAGAGCTGCCATTTCAAATCCAAGTCTTGTGACTCCAAGTCCTGATGCCCTTCTGGCTTGACTTTCAAACTTCATTTTATGTATAGTTTAAGGACTGACAAGTTCTTAACATATTAACCAGCACTCAATAGATTTCAAAAATATCAAAAGAAAATTGTTCTAATTTTTTAAATTAGAGACTCATTAGTCTAAATAAACATAGATTCCATTAAAACAAATTTAGAGCCTGCAAACAATTGAATACATTGTCTTAGGACTCACATGAGAGGAAATCATGGGGTGTGTGGAATAAAAGCGATCATGCTGTTAGTGAAATGTCAGCATCTCTTAGTCTGAAGGAGTGAGCAATTATCACAAGAGGGAAGGACAAATAAACCGTAATTAAGCTGTGGTTGTAATAGTGTTCTTCTGGGGATAATTATTTGCATTCCAGCCATACTACTCTACAGACGATACAGAGCCTGCTGTTTTCATTTTAATAGTTATATTCGATCCATGCGTTTTTAAATCTATGATTTCAACAAACAAGTCGTTTTCTTAAGACATTTTAAACGTAGTAAACCTGTAGTTTTTACATAAGGCGCTAGAAACATCTTTAAACAACCAATGCCTTGTTATTTAACAAAAACAACAGACCATTGTTAATCCATTTGGCTCAACAATCAATAAACATTAATAACTCTGCAGTAATTAGAGCTGTTCAGAGAGACAGAGCAACTTCAGGAGCTCCATGTGACTGGAGTCCTCGGGTGGAGGCTGGCAGTGGTGCTAGAGAGAGAATTCCTGCATCAAGTGGTGGGAAGGGTTTCATATTTCTTTGCTAATTCTTAAAACAACTTATAATTGTCCTTATTTCAAGGAAGGTCTTCAATTTATTTACAACAAAAGTACCAGTATAATAAAATCAAGTCCTAGGATTCACTGAAAACAACCAATCAGTAGTAGAAGAGAGGAGAAATATTTTATTAAGAATTCACAGTTGAGGACAATACAACGGAGCGTGTATAATATGTAGTCCTGAGCTTCTTGCCACCTGAGGAAAAGAGGAAACATTATTCTCACTACTTAGTAAAGCCTGGAGTTCTACAAGGCATTGGCTGTAAGTCTGTTTCTAGAAAAGGCTTTGACTGAAATAACAAATAATGTAAATGAGAGCACACCTTACAACAAAAGTATATAAATATTCCTCACATGAGTGTATTTTATAGATATGGCCTTGGTGAAATAAATTTTTTAAAAAAGCTGGAAATATAAGACTGTGGTGTGGACCAGAGTGATCCGGCTTTCTGGGGATGGGTGCCAGCAGAGAAAATCTTCCAGGAGCTGGGGTGGGAGAGCTGAGGGAGTCGGGGAGGTTCCCACTTCACAAGCGTTCTGTGTGAAGTAGGACGCACCCTCCTCCCATATTGAAAACCCTTCAGTGACAACCCATTGCATTCGTTTCAAAACCTGAAGTTCTTACCAGGCCTTCAAAGCCCAAGTGATCTGGCCTCTGCGCCTTTGCATTCACATTTCCCTTGGATCACTCTGCATGCTGGCCCTCTTCCAATTCCTCAAAGGCGTCGAGCTCTTCCTACTCAGTGCTTCTTCAGAGGCTGCTCTTTCTGCCTGAAATGCTCTGACCTTGCCCTTTCACCTGCCTAATTCCTGTGCATTTAAAAGATTTTGGCTTAAGTGTTCCTGCTACAGAGAAGACCACCCCACCTCTGTCTCATCCCATTTATATTAAATCACACCTATGATCCTTTTACATAGAATGTGGCGTTTTTCTTCATAGCAAATTTGTAATGACCTATTTGTGCTTTTATTTGCTTGAATTCTTATGTGTATATGCATGGGTCAGTGTACATTCCTATGTATATTTTCTAGCACTGTCCACTGAGACAGCCTAGAAGCACATCTAGCACTCAGATCTTGGTTTCTAATACCATTCTCCAATAAAAGGAACCAGGGCTCCTTGGAGAAATGACTGACTCGAGGGCTAGGGAAGAGAAAATGCAAGATGTGCCTAGAGCATCTTGTCATGACAGAAAGCAAAGAGGTGCTTTGAAAATCATAATATGTGAAAGGGACGTGGCAGTCGACCCGAAAGAGCTCCCAATGGCCAAAGCTAGAACAATCTGAGCAACAAAATAAACACTGATAGTGCTGTACTATAACCTAAAGGCTAAAACAAACACCTACGAATCCATACTGCCATAAATGATTGAATCAATAAATCAATAAATATTGGAGAAGGGTCAACTGTTTCTTACAGAAGAATTACAAATAAATGCCGTTGCTCCTCCCTCCAGGAGGCAGAGTTTAATTCTTCTCCCCGTGAGTGTAGGCTAGACTTTGTCACTATCTTCTAACTAACAGAATATGAAACATAGAAATAGTAACTTTACAGTAAAGAAATATGACATATACTGCCTTCACTAAATGATAAGGTTAACATCACCAGTGATAAGTCATGTTTATAGCATGTTTCCTTGACACAAGGCTATGAGAAGGGCACTCCACCTTTAGATTATTCATACCAAGTCCATAACTTCAGTCTATTGTGGGAAAACAAATACAGATTGAGGGATTTCCTACAAAATAACTGACAGGTAATTTTCAAGAGTGTCAAAGTCATAAATGACAAAGGAAGTCTGAGAAATTGGCACAGATTAGAGGAGAGTAGGGAGACAGACACGCTGACAAAATGCAATGTGGTGTCCTGCATGGACTCCTGGAACACAAACATGAGTGGGAAAGCTGGGAAAGTCTGATAAAGTCTACGGTTCCATTAGGAGTATTGTACCACTGTCAATGCTTAGTGATGATAAATACACTATGGTCGTGCCAGATGTTAACATTAGGGAGACAGGGGAAATGTATACAGGAACTCTCTATACTGTTTGCCAACTGTTCTGTAAAACTAAAATTATTTCACAATGAGAAATTAAAAATATCTTCTCCCATTGAACTACAACTCCATTAGCAGAAATATTCTTTGTAGTGATCAGTCCTGTATGACCATTCCTAGAACAGGAATGTCTGCTGGCTAAGACTTAGAGTTCTGGAGCCTGGCTGCATGTTTGATTCCTGGCTCTGCCGCCTAGAAGCTGTGTTATGAGCAAGTTTCTTAAACACTCTGTGTCTCCATGTTCTCATTCATAAAAAGGACTATAAGGTAGTTGTGAGAATTACAGGGCTTAATATGTATAAAACACAGACAACAGTGCAAGGGTAGTTATCACTGATATAATTCCCATTGGATATATCATTGTTGAACGAGAGAATGAATGATGCAAGGTTTTGGTTAAAAGGAAGTAATGATTCTATTAAATTCAGGAAGAAAGAGTGGAGAAGAGGCTCAGGATGAAGAACAGTATGAATGGAAGTGGGGCTCCATGAGGCATAGTGGATGGGTTGGCAGAAGGATGGCAGAAGTATAAGGATAAACCGTGCAGGGTTGGGGGAGCGAAGCAAGGAGCAATGCTGATCTGGAAGGATTTGACTATGGCCAATGGGAGGCAATGGTAGGACACTGGAGGGTGGGAGATTGGAGTCGCTGTCTTAGGTAGCGACATCAGCAGCAGTTACATCTCTTCCGTGAACAGTCCTACCATGGTCTCAGCTTTTGCCCAGGGTCCAGCAACACCATTTCTTTCTCTGTCCCTGTAGCCCAGAGTCTTAGTGGCTTCCTTATTCTAATTATTCTCAGGTTGTCTCACTGTCCTCCACTTGTCTCTCAGTTTCTCCATTACCTGTGTAACTTATTCCTGGTTTTGAAATCCTTATTACAAAACCACTCAGGTGGTATCTATTGCCTGGTTAGATTCTGACAAGAACAAAAGTTCTGATGAAATTCCCTGTTTTCTAGGCTAACTGAAACTGTGGGGCAAGGTTTTCCAGTGCTACCCTGGGCAGAGACACTGGTTGTGTTCCTAAGTATCTGTTATATAGTCAGCATGCTGTGAACCATCCTGGGCTTCAGGCATTCTGAAATTTAGAAGAAGGGGGGCCTGATGAGAGCCTGTTTGGGATTACCAAAGCACCACTGCCTTCTGGACGGTCCTAGACTGATATGAAACAACTGATGGGAGGAGGGAGCTTCAGAATCCCAGTAACACGACAGCCAGATCCAGTGATGGATCCATCGGGGGTTAAATGGGGTAAAGACCCTCCTTCTGCTCAGAAGTATGGAAGACCATTGGAGCCAGAATAGAGGTATCCATACCATTTCAGGCCCTTTAAATAAATCAGCCTTATTCACGCTGGGACTTCATACAGAAAGATGCTACTATCATCAGCATTTTGTTTCCAGAATTCATTTAGATCACCTCTTACATGAGTCCTTGCTCTCTGGCTTCCTCATTTGGGCTCCATTTCTCACATTTATTCCTCACCTGGCCCTTGGGAATAACAACCTGGCTTGGCTGGCTGTCCTACCCTGACCTTGGTGTCCCTTCCAGGACATGTTTCCAGCATTTGTCTCCCAGCTCCTCATACCCCGACCCCAGTGATGAAGGATTCTCCTTCCATACCCCCATCAGGACCTCGCCAGGGTCTTCCTTTCATTTCAGTTTATCCTTAAAAATAGAAAACCAAATGAAAGACAGGAAGAGAGAGTTGATGATGAGGTTGGTAGCAACAGTCAGGCTAGATTAAAAGAAAGAGAGAGAGAGAGAGAGAGAGACAGACAAGAAGTTACCTAGGGCGCTGTTAGATGTAGTTAGAACCTAGGCTCTGAGAGTGGAAGAAGTGGAAATGGATGGGAAATCCACATATTTCCCTAAAGGGTGATAATAACAGTAATACTATTTAATTATGAAGACACATATAGCTTACAGATTGTCTACTAAAAGAGGTAATTTATGGCTCTCAAATATTGGTCACGGCACTTAAAAATCTATACTTAATTTTAAAACATGACTAGGTAGTGATTGTAAACAACCAGTAGTCTTATGCGCACTCATGTGGAAATCACACTCATATAAGCCTTCTTTATATCACCTGTAAAGGTGAGCCTGGCAGAGTTCATTTCCCCAGAGGTGGTGCTTTGATGAAGAATAATGAAAATGTCTGTCACCGCAGGCTGAGAGATACTGAGATGTTATCTGCTCAGCCTAGACAGCAGCCTATTTTTAGCTAAGAATACGGGAAGAAAATATATCCGAAGCGTAATATTATGAAAAATGTGGGTTTGCATACATGCAGACCTAGTTTGAGTCTTAGTTTCATTATGTGTTGGCTTTGTGACTATTGGTAATGTATTTAACTTCTCTATGCTTCAGTTCATTTATCATTTATTATTTTACTCTCATAAAAATGAGGATAATAGTATGTCCCTGATAATGTTTTTTAAAGGATTAAATAAGTAATCTTATCTGATTTGGCATGTCTAGTATTGAGTGGTTTGTTATTGTTTAAACCCTACTTCCTAAAGGATACTCTCTCTCGTTCCTGTTCCACAGAGCCTGTTCCAGAGATGGTATGAAGTTATAGCTGTAGTTAGATTGCAGTGGTTCTTAACATCAGCTGCAGTTTACAATTACTCAGGAGAGATTTTCAAATATATCAATGCCAGGCCGTATCCCAGAACAATTCAGTCAAAATCTTGAGGTGGAACCCAAGATCACCAGGTGTGCCTAATATGCATTTGGGCATAAGAATCACAAGATTAGAGGAACCACGGTTCTGAAGCTGGATGGCGAGATGGTTAATTTTATGTGCCAACTTGACAGAGCCATGGGGTACCCAGATACTTGGTTAAATATTATTTGTGTGTGTGTCTGTGAAGGTGTTTCTGGACGAGATTAGCATCTGACTCTGTAGACCAGGTAAACCAGATTGCCCTCCCTAATGTGGGTGAGCACCACCATCCCTCAATATTTTGAGGGCCTGAAAAGAACCAAAAGATCAGGGGAGAATTCAATCTCTCTGCCTAACTGCTTAAGCTGGGACATTTTCTTCTGCCCTTGGACTGGGTTTTGCACCATTGGCTCTTTCTGGTCTTTTGGCCTTTGAACTTGACTGTGCCGCTAGATTTCCTGGGTCTTCAGCGTACAGATGGCAGACTGGGATTTCTTAGTCTCTATAGTTTTGTGTGTGAGATAGTTCCTTATAATAAATCTCTTCCTCTCTTTATGTGTGTGTGTGTGTATATATATATATGTGTGTGTGTGTATGGATGTGTGTATAGTATACATATATGCGTGTGTGTGTACATACATATATATAGTATATAGTATATGTATGTACACACACACACAATTGGTTCTGTTTTGCTGGAGAACTCTAATACAGATGTCACTCTTAGAATCCTTTGTGCTCTCCATAGTTGAGAAGACTACCTATTATTCTTCCTCTCTTGTGAGGAACATGGACCTCCATTTCCCTAAAAGAGGCAATTTCAATTTCCTATCACCCTATATTCAGGTCCAGGGTGGCAGGATTTGACTGACTCTATTTGCATGTATATGGTTTGATGAGCAGTATGTTGTAGAGCTATCTAGTGGATAAGTATAAATTCCACCATGTTCGCATTTAGGGACCACTCATGGATGTTTATATATTGATAAATATCTATTAATCCATTGTAGTCATTTCTTTTTTTGATACAACAATTACCCTGTTTTGGCCAGTGGAAACCCTTCCAGTTGGCTCTAGTGTTATTTTAATATCACACAATAGCCTTTGATAGCACTTATCCAATGTTAAGATATTATCATTTTTACTTATTTTTATTGTTACATGGACTATCATATTCTTGAAAACAAGAGTTGTGATTAAAGTATAGTATGAGAAACAATACTTTTTAGAATGCCGAATTAAGTTTTGTTACAAACGCAAAAAAGGTTGTGAGGAGAGTAAAATAATAAGGAAAAATTTAAAACGCTAACACATTGTTATCTCATTCTACATTTACAGTCATAAGGTGTTTTTTTTTAACCACTTCCTTACCAACTCAATCACCTTTATAACAAAGTCAACATTGTATTTATTTCCTGTAGGTTTTATAAGCTCCCAGAAGTTTCCTGGCAAGACCCTGTATTAAAAAGAGCAGGTGATATCAAGGCCAAATATATGTTCTTGATATAAATAGCAGGAAGTCTGTGAAGTGTTTGTTTTAAGAAGAGTAGGTTGGAAACATATGCTTGAATATATAGAAGCACAATACGTTCTCCTGTGCTATATAACACCTGTGTAGAATGGCTAAGCCATATGTTTCAGAGATTATACTTTAAAAATTTCTACATAGATGCCAAAAAGGAAAATGCGCATTTGCCAAAAAAAAAAAAAACCCACGTGTTTGCTATTAACATAACCCCACTGTATGGTTTCTTCAAGTCCTTTATAATTGTAAACAAGTTTTTTTTATCTTCTAGGATATGCCAAAACTTCTTCTAAAATCATTAACATATAATAAAACAAAAATCTTAGAAGCCTATCATCAAAAGGATGATACTAAAATTTCTAGACAGTATTGGAATTTAAATCAGCTCAACTTCACTGCAACTCTTGAAATTTAACATTAGGACAAAATAGCGAATGTTAGATATATTTTCCATTGGTATTTTCTTGGTGTCAAGGAAAGAACTTTCTACTCTTAGAAGATCTAACACTACGTTAAGGTTGTCTGGCTGGTGTAGGGTTAAGGTGTACATGGGAGGGGAGATAAGAGGGAGCTGTCCTCAGTCTGCTGTGTGTGACTAGAGAGCTTCCTACCTGAAATACATAACAGAGAAGAGGAAGGCTTAAATGTTCAAATTAATGGAAATACTAAATTTTAAAAGATAAGCAAGAAATGCAGGTTGTATTTTCAGCTGGTATTTGACCCTAGCTATCCCAATGGTCTGATCTCTGGTGCTTCTAGAGCTACAATTTAACTGAAAGGACAATTTAATTTCATCAAAATATTTAGAAAATATCTCTAAATAAAGATCTTTGAGCCTATTTTTAATGACTACTTAAGACATTGATCACTAATAATATTCATATGCAAGACAATATTGGATATAGTAAAGGAGTGAATAGTAAATTGAGAGTGAATTGATACAGTAATAGTAAATTGATAGTAACGTGATAGTAAATTGATAAAGTAGTTAATAGCATTTTGTTTTTATAATTAGCTAAAACAAACAAACTTCATTTAGGAGCCATTATTTGCTGAATAAATCTCTCATTCACAGATAACATGAAAGAAACATTCATATACCTCAGGTCAAAACATTACAAACTCTTGGTCAATTAGAGTCCAAATTACTGTGGTGGTTCCATGAGTGCAGTAATATCCTTGCTGTAAAAATGCAGTGAGTTTGAGAGATGCCTCACAACTTCTCTCTCTCTAAGAGATTCACAATGCACTTAGCATATTAAGACTATTCTAAGATATTCTATGATACCAAACCCTGTTTAACTCAATGTTTCCCAAACTTGGTCCTGCCTCATTTTCTCAAGGAAAACCTATTATTCTGGTGAAACCTGTGGGCTGCCTATATGACAGCTCTTCCTTTCTTTCCCTTTCTAACAAAACAGTGATTTCATTGGAACACCAATATGCCCAGCCCCAGTGCATCTTCAACTCTTTCTCTAAGCCAGTATTAACAATTCCTAGTGGCAGGTCTGTGATGTAGAATAAGACCTAAGGGGAAATCTGCTGGTAGATTCTTCCTTGATTAAAAACAGACCTAAACAAGCAATTCTCCAATGAAGACATACAAATGGCCAATAGGCACATGAAAAAATGCTCAGTATTGCTAATTATCACAGAAAGGCAAATCAAAACTACAATGAGGTATCACTTCACATCAGTCAGAATGTCCATCATTCAAAAGTCCACAAACGATAAATTCTGGAGAGAGTATGGAGAAAAGAGAACTCCCCTACACTGTTGGTGGGAATGTAGTTTGGTGCAGCCATTATGGATAAAGGTATGGAGATTCCAAAAAAACCTAAAAATAGACTTACCACATGATCCAGCAATCCCACTCCTGGCATATATCTGGAGGGAACTCTAATTTGAAAAGATATATGCACCCCAATGTTCACAGCACCACCACATACAATAGCCAAGACATGGAAACTACCTAAATGTCCATCAACAGAAGATTGAATAAAGAAATTGTGGTATATTTATATAATGGAATACTACTCAGCCATAAAAATGCCATTTGCAGCAACATAGATGGACCTGGAGGTCATTATTCTAAGTGAAGTAAACCAGAAAGAGAAAGAAAAATACCGTAAGATATCACTCATATGTGTAATATAAAAAAGAAAAAAAGACACTAATGAACTCATCTGCAAAGCAGAAACAGACTCGCAGACACAGCAAATAATCTTATGGTTACTGGGGGGAAGGGAGTGGGAAGGGATAAATTTGGGAGTTGGAGATTTGCAAATATTAACTACTATATATAAAAATAGGTAAAAGGTTTCTTCTCTATAGCACAAGGAACTATATTCAATGTCTTTTAATAACCTTTAATGAAAAAGAATATGAAAATGAATATATGTTTGTACATGTATGACTGGGACATTATGCTGTACACCAGAGATTGACACATTGTTAACTGACTATATTTTAATTAAAAAAAAATGCTAGCATTGAAAGAAGGTCCTATTAAGCTTTGGATGCTATTATGTGAAAAATAAATTGCCTCTAAAAGTGAGAGGATTTTGCAATCAGGAAGTAACAAACCTGAGGTTAAAAGCCAGAAGGCTGAGGCTGGGGAAACAGAAGGATAAAAAGAGCTTGGGTCTTTGATGGAATTGTTGAATCCACAAATCAACATAATGACTGCCTATTTCTTAATAAGCAAATAAAACTCTTATATAAGCCACTTACGTAAGACAAATGGGCTATTATCACTTACAGCTTAACACCACCCCAGCTGATACATTCTCTCGGGAAAACCTGGAGTAGAATAAGAGGGTGTCCTGTTGATTTCCTGTGAAATTGAGTGCTCAACAAATACTTGTGGGGAAAGGAAGCATGCAGGGTTATTCAGGGCTGGGACAACGGGGTTAATTTAACAGGACTGAGCCTGCTGCTCTAATCATGGAAAACGCAGCCTCTAATGTGCCAGGGTGGCACTAAGAATATGATGTGTATCAGCTGTGAGGTCCATCAGTAAGGATAGAAAAGATTATGCTGAGTGTTTCAGCCTCAGTGTTTTCCAACATCAAGGCTTATGTCTCACTCAAGCTACATGTTCATTGTGGGTTGGCTGGGGGCTCTGCTCCGAGTCATCTTCACTCCGGAACCCAGGGGGAGGGAGAATCTTCATCTGGAACATTGCTAGATGTTAGCAGGAGAAGAGAAAGCTCTGGGGATTCTCACTTGACAGCCAAAGACTTGGTCCAGAAATAACACCCATCATTTCTCACAGCTCATTAAACAGAACTGGTTAGCAGATTCCACTCAACCATAAGGAGGCCAGGAAGGGGAAGCACGCAGAGAACATCTTCCCTGGCTGTGGCTCACATCAGCGTAGCTGGCATCACAATAGATGTTTCTAGCCAGAGTGTGCTTGAGTTCCTTCGATTGTCTCTGGGAGGTCTGTCTGTGCGAAAGCAAGGCCTGGGTTGGTGGCTGGAGAATTACAGGGAGCCAGATTTGGCCCTGGGGGAGAGAGATGGTGAGCGCTAGATTATGTACCAAAGTTCCATCCAAACAGCCTAAACTCCAAGCAGGGCTTCGGCCTTAGGAGGGAAACTGGAGGGCCAGACGTACGTCCAGTTTTTGTTTGCTGAGTGCAGGCAATGAGGCTTCTATACGGTTTAATTTGAGGTAGGGCTTTCTGCAGCCAGGCAGGATGGGAGAGATGATTCATGGGTATCAGGAAGGGGAATTTAACCAACTTAAGGATGAAAGAGAGTCAAGGTTCTACCCAGGAAGACATAGTCGAATTTGAAGGGATTAGTGAGGCAAGAAATAAGAGAATAAGTAAACAATACTGAGCTCAGAAGGATTACACGAGAAAGGAAATGTAATGTGAGGCATAGACTTGACAAAAAGCTTGGGGATAATGCAGAGAACCACATGAGAGGCCTCAACATCTCTGTCTTTGTGCCTAGCATAAGGAGAATGGTGCGATTTCAAGGGGTCATGCTAGACTGGACAACTGTGTGTGTATTTTAGGGGAGAAGCCTGTGATTTTCGTGAGGTTCCTGGTGCCTAGGGCCTCATGGCAGAAAGACGAATTCCAGACTCAATGGCTGGGGAAGAGCTGGAGCTGGTCTGAGCTGGGTGCACACTGCCTGCCTCGGTCTGGCTTATCTTGGGGACGGAGTTGAGCTGAAACTTCAGGTGAAAGATCTTCAGTACCCGAGCTTAGCAGAGCTGAGAAAGGCCGGGCTCCTTTCCCGGCAGCTCTACGTTTCTGGCCTACCTGGACCTCCTGCAGCACCTGCCAACTGTGGTGCTCAGTGGGAACCTTGTATGAGATTTATGGAGCTGTTAAATCTCTTTCTGTGTATGTCCCCTCTCCCTGCAACCTGCTGCTGGCCCCTTATGCATTGACAGGAACTCTTCCAGCACTCCTGACACAGTAAGAGCCCAGTAATGGTTGGTTGTTATTGATGCAACATAGAAGTTTAACCTATAGAAAGTGGATATAAGATAAACCACAAGGTCCTACTGTACAGCACAGGGAACTATATCCAATACCTTGTAATATCCCATAATGAAAAAGAATATGAAAAGGAATACACACACACACACACACACACACACACACATAACTGAATCACTATGCTATACACCAGAAATTAATACAACATTATAAACTGACTACACTTCAATAAAAAATTAAAATTATAAAAAAAAACAGATATAAAATTATCCAGCTTGACTGGAAGCAATGCTTCTGGAAACTGTGTAATGTAAAAATAGATTGGCCTTGGAGAAAAAGTGGTATTTGTTGCACTTCTATTGTGTATCAGGCACTGGGCCAGGCACATCAAAACATCATCTGTTTCTCACATTAGCCGTCAGGCAGTTTTCTTTTCTTTCACTTTATAGATAAGGAACAGACTCATAGGTTAACTAGCTTGCATGAGTTCACGCACCGTGCCAGTTTGTAAGCAGAGAAGCTGTGATCTGAAGGCAGGACTCAGGGACTCCATGGCCCAAGGCTTTATCACTTCACGACTCTGCTCCAATAGAAATAACGCAGTACTTTGATCAACCAATGAGCATCGGAAGAGGCTTCCTAGATCTTTACACATCTGCTCAAGAGGGGAACCATGGAGGAGGGAGTAATTAGCTAACTAATGAATCATCCTCTGTTGCACAAATAGCTAATTGAATTTACTCAGGAGGAAGCAACAGGGTGATCCTGCCTCCGTGTTCCAGCCACACAGTCTTGGGCCAGTTACTTAAACTCTTGGAGCTCCGATTTTTTGTATTTGTAAAATTGGGTCCCTCCCTTGGTCAGGCCTGTCCTCACCAATCTATGGTGAGGGAGCAGCCGGGACTGTGTATGAGCAATTACTTGGATCCTGTAAAGAAAGATTCAAATGGAAGGCATCATTACTGACTTCACCTAAATGCCAGACGTTAATAAAGAAAAGATTTTCCATTTCAAATGTATTAAAATTGTACAGCAGGAAGCCAGGCTCACCCTCAGTTTTAATAAGGAAATATTTCTAATCAAGACTTCAGGCATGACATAAGCAAATAAAAATTAGGTCTTTAGAAGCATTTATTCTAATATGTAATTTTAGATGATTTTATGTGCAGAACAGAAACTGACCATAAGATTAATGCGTGAGCTAATAATAAATTGGAAAACCTGAATTTATTAGCAGTAGTCTTTGTTTCTAAGTTATTTTTGTTTTTACAAATTTTATAGAATTGTCAAATATTCGGAAGTACTGGGAGGAACATCCTTTCAAAAAACGTACTGCTTTTTAAGTTCTCTTTATAGGAACTAGAAAAGAAAAAAACAGGTTTTTATAGTCAAGACTTCCTCCTATTAGTGTCAATAACAGTTAAGTGCATTTATGGAGACACGAGACAGCACAAAGATTCTTCTGTAATTCATCAGAAGGCCCACCTGAAGTATAATTTACATTACACAGCTCTGCTTAGTCATTAGTTTCTTGTTTAGCAACAACGTCCTTCATTTCAAATCCTTTGATGGTAATTATGTGTAACTATGCCCTTGAATTCTGAAAGCATGTGTACCGCAGCTCTGGTGAACAATGGGTATTTCTGGACGACAATGCAATTGGCTTCCCGTTAGAGACCATACAGGCAATGGTCTGTAACAGCACTGGAAAAAATATCTGCAAAAAGTTTCTGAGCTTGAGCTCCAACCCAAAGTGAGGTGTGCGGTTATGCATGTGTGTGTATGTGTGTGTGTGCGTGCATGTGGGTAATGAAAAAACTAAAAGCAAGTCGTTCTGCGTAAGGCATGATTTTCTTAGCCCTTAATGACCATATCCCATTTTAAACTTCCTGACATTTCTTAAATTAAGGTGTATCAACACAGATCATAGACTGTCTGACCTGAAAGTGAGATAGGTTTGAGATATTAGGTCCCCTTGTCTTCTTTGTGCAGAAATATGTCTTGCGTTTGTGTATTTATTCATATATACTGAGCACTCTTATGTGCTAGGAACTACTTAGGTGCAGAGAACACAGGCCCTGAGAGTCTTGGTTTCCTACAGGAGCAACCAGGCCAGTGGTAGGGGAACAGATAAGTAAACCTGAATAACCTGATTATCCTCAGGCTGGGGAGAAATAAAGGATCACATTAACCTTAAGACCTTAATGCTCCGGCTTGTTACCCTCACCTGCTGATCTGGCGCCTCCTCAAAGCTGGGAGTTTCCAGTTGTACTACTCCCCTTGGAACTCATACTCTATCCCTCTGCTGCCCAATGCAACTGGCAACAACGCAGACTGTGCTCTGAGTACAAAGACCAACGGCGCACTTCGGGTCTCCCCGAGAGAGGGCATCCCTTCGAGATGCTGCATTTGGACTCCAGCAAACCCTGGCACTGGGTCTCGTGGTTTATGGCAGCTCTGCGACACGTCACACATTCTGCCGTCCTTGTCTTTTCTCCCCTCCCCCACTTCCCCTTCCCAGCTTTTGTTCTCTGAGGCTCTTTGAAAAGCCACATTTCTGTTCTTCACATATGGGAAATATTTTTGGTCAAAACGAAAAACCTGTAATGTGTTCCTTGGTGAAACGATTTGCTCAGCAAGGCTGGCTTCAACTTGAAAGAAAAAGCTTTCAGTAGGCAACCAAACCAAACAAAAATCCCCCAAACCACTCTGGCCACACTGTAATTCTTATTCATAAAAGCTAAATATACTTCTCCTTCACATGTGCACATTAAATTAAGCAGCCTTTCCCAGTGCAAGAAGGTGACTATTGGAGTCATTAAAATTTTTAGTATTGAGCTACACGCAGTTAAAGCAGTCCACATAGACATTTATATTTTCCTAAAACACTGGCTTTATAGTAGAAACCAGAATTATTTTCTTAGGGATTAACCATCTGGCCGGGTGGCACCAGAGAACACTGTAGAGATAATACTTGGAGAGTGCTTATTATCTGCAAGGCACTGTGCTCGGGCCTTTATATAAAAGTTTCTTTTCACTGGACCCTTATGACCAACACTAGGAGGCAGGTAGCACGATTATCCCGTTGACAGAGGGGGACACTGAGGCCTAGAGGTTACGTACCTTGCCCAAGGTTTTTCGTCCTTCTAGCCGTGCTCCTCACTGTTAAGATGCCAGGCAATTTCTAGGGTTCCCATGTTCCTTGTCTCATCGGTGTGTTTACCTTTATAAAGCGGTGGGGACCCTAGGTCAGGTTTGGTTTGGCTCTGAGTTGCCTGAGAGAATGATCAGCCCCCTGGGCTGGTCACTCCCAGAGTGAGCTCGTTCACTGAAGAGTGGGTGGTGGGGCTGGATTCCTCTGCAGCTATCACAAGAGAGCAACACCCAAAGCTTTGAACCCAGACTGATCTGGATTTGAATCCTGTCTCTACTAACACCTGAGGGGCTCTGAGAGAGCTGTTTATCTTTTCTGAGCCTCAGCTTTCTCAATTGGAATGCGAGGTTAATGCCGCCCACCTCTTGGCACTTGTAAGTAAGGATTGCAGAGAACATATGGGAAGCACTTGGAGAAGTGTCGGTAATTATTCATTCCCTTACCTCCATGTTCCTAGCCATGCACAGCTTCCCTGAACTCACCGCAGCTTGGCCTCAGTGGGCCCAGGCCTTCTCCTGTTTCTGGATCAGTGCTGATTGGCATTAGCAGCTTAAGTCTGACTGTGGTCTTGACATCTTTCCAAGATCCTGCTGTACCTGACTTCTCCTCTGAGATGTGGAATCTGACTCCCCAGTCCTTCTCATCCCCAACCCAAAGCTATGGTTGGGGTCTGGGTAAATGAACTCGACTTCTTCCTGCTGCGAGGGCCTGCAGGATTAGATACCCACACCCCACCTTCATACCCTGGACTGTGCCCAAGATCTCTACATCCTTTGGATGCTACAGAATGCTATTATAGAGCTGGCCTTTGCAACCGGATGTGGTCATCCCATCCTACTCATAATTCTTATTGCCATTTTTCTGCACATCTGTTAAGTGCCAGGTCCTGCAAAAAGACAGGCATGGTCCAAACAATTGAGTTAAGTGTTTCACATATTATTTCACTGAATCCTCATTATGATCTGGTAAAGTAGGTACTATTAATATCTTCATTCAAAAAATGAGGAAATTGAAGCTGAGGAAGATTGAGGGCCTTTCTCCAGGTCACACAGCAAGACAGAGGTGAAGACAGGCCTTGAATCCCAAGCCAGGGCTCACAGCCATTACACCATATTGCTTTCCATCCAGTCTGTCAACCCTCTACCGCCTCCTCCTTTCCTGGCTGTTTGATGTGCTCTAAGGAAGCAGGTGCCTTCTTTTAATGCGGCATCTCTTATAGTGTACTGTGATCAGCTTACTTGTTGCTGTCTCTCATTAGATGGGAGCTCCCTGCGGACAGAGACCACATTTTCTTTATCCCCGTACTCCAGTGCATAGCACAACATCTAGTACAGAATAAGTACTCCGAAAGACGTTTGTTGACTGAGTTGTATTGGCTTTTTCACTTCTGCCTGCTGACTTGTGTTGCTAAAGTTCCACATATTCTCTATCCAAATTCATCTGAACTATGACAGCTCTAGAATCAACACTGGCAGCTACTCTAAGGTCTGAAATGGTGTGTGTGCATGTGTGTGTCTACATGTGTGTAGGTGTTTTTATGTGTGTGTTAGGGTGTCAACTAAAGTAACTGTAGTTGTATTTTCAAATACTTGTCTACATCAAAAGCTTTTAGCCAACATGTTTCTTTCCATATGCTTTTTTTTTTGTCTTTACAACAGATATTTTTAAAGAGCATAGTCCATTAAAAAAATAGAATGCTGCCCAGATTGGGTTTTGTCTGATGTTTCCTTATGATTAGATTCAGGCTGTGCGTTCCCAGCCAGCATGATGCTATGTCCCTTTCAGGGCATCACATCTGGAGGCCCCTGATGTCTATTTACCCATCTGAAGTTAATTCTGATCACCCAATCAAGATGCTGGCCTAGTTTTTCCCCATCTAGTTAACATTCTTTCTCTTCTTGTAACTAATAAACAATCTGAAAGGAGACATTTTAAGACCTTTTATTTGTCAAAGTTTCCTCCTGGATCCACTGATGATTCCTGCCTGTACCTGTCTTTATTTTTGGGGGGTGGGAGGGGAGGGAGGGACGCACTCTACCACTGAGCTATATCTTCTCCCACCCTTTTTTATAATTTAAATTTGTTTGTTTATTTGTTTTGTCTTTTGGGGGATAGGTAATTAGGTTTGATTTATTTATTTGCTTTTAATGTTGGTACTGGGGATTGAACCCAGGACTTCATGCATGCTAAGCATGTGCTCTATCACTGAGCTATATACCCTCCTCCCTTGCCTGTACCTATCTTTAATATGATGTTTACAAAATGACGATGATTCTGCAGTTAAATGCAGTATCTGAGTCTAGACTGGATCCTGTACTCTAGGGAAAACTGCCAGAAAAGACATCACTGAATTATTGACAAAAATTGGAATATGAATGACAGATTAAATAAAAGTACTATTATAAAAATTAAGTCTACTGAAATTTACTCTTAAATGATTCATAAAAACTTGTGTGCATATATAAATACATAATGTCTATGTACACATATGAATACATATTTAGGGAGAACATATAAATGAGAAAGCAGATGGGATAAATGTTTAAAGGTAAAGGTTAGGTACATGGGTATTCCCTGATTTCTATTCTTGCAACTTTACTGTACATTTGAAATAATTTCCAAATAAAAAGTTAATAACAAGCTTTGAGCCACCTAGAGAATAAACATTAGATGTCCTACCTGAAGCGATGTGAGTCTTTTAACGGCTGGCACTGAATCAACTACCAAGGACAGTTTCGCCTGCATTGAGTGATCCCCAAAGTCTAGT
Source organism: Camelus bactrianus (assembly GCF_048773025.1). Classification (NCBI taxonomy): domain Eukaryota; kingdom Metazoa; phylum Chordata; class Mammalia; order Artiodactyla; family Camelidae; genus Camelus; species Camelus bactrianus. The sequence continues at coordinate 35,777,162 of NC_133551.1, forward strand.
CCCACAGGAGACGCTATGACTCTTTGTGAAACTTCTGTCAGCACGACGGTGCCTGTGGAAACTACCAAGTAAATGATGGTGTTTTGAAATGGAAGACTCTAGTTCGTTTGCACATGTCTCCATTTTCTTTATTAAAAGACAATACAGAAATGATGAAATGATACCTAAGGGTCTTGAATATAAGGTGAAATGACCAAAGTCCTGGATGCAGTGACGTAAGCCCTGGCGCCAGCATCTGCAAGCTCTGTTCAGTCCCCTTTCATGATGGCTGCATACTCCTTCTGGTGTTCAACTAGCTTCAGGAATACTTGATATTTCTTGTCATAGTATCTGTGTGAGAAAAATAAATATGTTGAATGATCCCAAGCAGAACTGTTATGCGGCTTTCTCCCTACATTTAGGAGACCAAGAGTGTATCTGTGATGGATTTGCAGGCACTTCCCATTTTTTGAAGGCTTACAGCATCCTGAGCCATGAATCAGCATCTTTCACATCCAGTATCTTTAGCCTCCGTGGGTTAACCCACGCCTCCGTTTTAGAGGGAGGGTTCACATTTGCTCAACGAGGCTGAACTAAAGTAGCATCACTAAAAATCGGCAGAGCTGGAATTCAAGCGCAGGTCTCTCTGACTTCAGAGCCTCCACTATAACGTTCTGAAAAGCCCAGGTTTAACGGGACCTTTCACATTCCCAGCTTCATTAAGTATTTCATATATGACTACCCGGCCTCCCGCCCCCATCCTGGTTTAGTGACTGGTTTAAAGTCACGGCCTGACCAGAGAGGAGAGTGAACATTTTAACCAGCCTTTGCAGATTCCACACCAACGTTTCCTCTGTAGACTGCTTTATCTGGGAGTAAAACCCCAGGAAAACATGACTGATGCCTCTCCTATAGCTGTGCCCTGCCTTCCAGGCATCCCACGGAGGACCTTGCTCTTCCTGTCCTCTCCGGCTGATACTTCTGGGGAGACCTGTTAGAACTGGTGCTGGCAGTGAGTCACACGGCAGGGCGGCTGGAGCTGCCTCGGCACCACAATCTTAAAAAAAGCAGTCGTAGCTAAGACCAGTGGCACTTGCAGACTGCAACTCTGTCCTTATTGCTCTTGGTTGGGAGGTGCTGACCTGGGGTAAGGGGTGGATGGAGCCTGTTTAGCATGTCTTGGTAGACTCTGGGGTGCCCTGAAAGGAAGTCTTCATGAGTGAGCTTCAGTGGAAGGTTGTGAACTAGGGGAAAGTGCGTGCGTTACCCTGGATTCACACAGGGGCCCATCTGCCTGTAACACGCAGAGCTAATGGGATTAACAGGAGCCCCCTACCAGTCCCCAGTATTCCCACCTTAAGCATTCTGATAATTTAAGAGCTGCGATGCAGCCAAACACAGTTAAGGGGTGAGCTCCGTAGCCTGGGTTTGAATCTCAGTTTGGCCCCATTACTAGCTGTGTGACCATGGATATTTTACTTAATCTCTTTGTTTCTCAATTTCCCTGTCTGTAAATGGGAATAATTATAATATCTTCCTCAATAGAGCTGTTGTGTGAATTTAATGAGGTAATATTTAAGAAGCACTTAGAATAGTGATATCATAGCAAGCGATATCGGTGCTAGTTATGGTTACTGCTTATAAAATAATATTTCAGTATTATCATCACTCATGGGTTCTACTAAAACCTGCTCTATGAGCCTCCAAGCTTATTAATCAGAATGATTTTGGGGATAGCAATTTTCTCCTAATGCAACTCTCTGACAGTCTTAAATGTCAAGCAATTTTTTCACTATATGAGATGGATTTCCTGATTTTGGAATCTCAAAATTGCTGGAAGGGAGCTCGGGTCAGTACCCCTTCTCATGAATGTGAAAATTTCCAATTTTAATACTGACAGCTTTGCAGAAACTTTGCTGGTCTTATCCTTCGTACAGTGGGAAAAGCACCAGCGTTCCAGGCAGAGAAGCCTCGGTGACTTGGGGCAACTTTTTTAAATGGTCTAAGCCCTGCTGTTGAGAGGGATGATAATGGCACTGGTACCTATGTCACAGAGCGACTGCATTTTAAACAAGGACATGAACAAGAAATACTCTGCGAGCTGTCAAGTGCTTACACGTGTGACCTGATGTTGTTCCTACATCCTTCTATTATCCTGGAATGTCAAAAGATGGATAGGCCAAATTTTTCTCCTTTTTTTACACACAGGAAGCTGAGGTCCCAAGCACTTTTTTTCCCTGTGCCTTTTAGTTTCTAATTTTTTTAAATTGTAGTAAAATAGACATACCATGGAATTTACCATTTTAGCCATTTTAAGTGTACAGTTCAGTGGCATTATGTACATTTACATAATTGTGCAGCCCTCATCACCATCCATCTACAGAACTCTTTTCATCTCGTAGAACTAAAATTCTACCCGTTAAGTCGTAACTCCTTACTCCCCTCTTCCCCCTGGCCCCTGGCAACCACCATTCTACTTTCTGTCTCTGTGAATTTGACTATTCTAGGTACCTCATATAAGTGGAGTCATATAATATTTGTCATATTGTGACTGGCTCTTTTCACTAATGAAACATCTTCAAGATTCATCCACGTTGTAGGATATTTCAGAAGTCCCTTTCTTTTTAAGGCTGAATAATATTCTATCATACATATATACAACTTTTTCTTTATCCACTCATCTGTCAGTGGACACTTGAGTTGCTTCCATGTTTCAGCTACTGGGAACAATGCTGCTGTGAACATAGGTATTTAAACATCTCTTTGAGGCCCTGATTTCAGTTCTTCTGGGCACATACCCAGAAGTGGAATGCTGGGTTATATGCTAATTCCATGTTTAACTTTTGAGGAACCACCATACTACAGCGGCTGCACCATTTTACATTCCCACCGACAGTGTGTAAAGGATCCAGTTTCTCCACATCCTTGCCAACACTTGCTATTTTCTGCTTTTCAACAGTAGCCATCCAAATGGGTATGAACTGTTATCTCATTGTAGTTTTGATTTGCATTTCAATAATGATGAGTGAGGTGAGCATCTTTTCATGTGTTTATTGGCCACTTGTATATCGTTTTTGGAGAAATGTTTATTCAAGTCCTTTGCCTGTTTTTTGATTTGGGCTGTTTTATTTCTTTTTTAGTTTAATTTTTTTTTTCTTGAAGTGTAGCTGTTTTTTTGGTTGTTGAAGTATAGGAGTTTTTTATATGGATATTAATCCTTTATCAGATATATGATATGCAAACATTTCCTCCCATTCTTAAGTCTGCGTGGAACAGACCTACGTAAGTGTTGTGTACAGATAACAGCTTGAGTCAAGGAGGAGATGGGAGAGTAGCTCAGCGGGAAACCCACTCTCCTTCCACGTGCAAGTCTTCAGTCCGCCTGCAGATGGTGCTAGAGCAGCGCGTGTGCCTCCCTCACACAGGCGGGCTCCCAGCTGACAGCAAGTAGCCTGGCATTCTTTTCAAAGGAACACGTGGGATTTACTCAAAGAACTTAAAAGCAGACTTCCCTCAAAAGTCTTCGGGGGCTCAGTGAAGAGATGGAGAAGAATAATCTGTTTCTAACTTCAACAGAAGAAGGCGGCTGCTAGCCCAGGGCTCCCCTGCCATGGGGGACTCAGATCTCCCAATGCTCCTGCATCGAGCCCCTCCACCTAAGGGCCTGCTCTGCTGACCCCGGTATTTAGACAGGGGTTTATATTCAGAGGATTAACAGCCCAACTCCACTGGGAGACCTTTAAGAACATGAAAAGATACCGAATGGCTTTTTCGGTGGACGTTTCCACTCTGTTAAAGGCTGATCCTGCTTTGGTGGCATCCGCACCTTTGTCTGTCTGTTACATAAGGTGGAATTTGCTTTTATGTCTTAACCTCAAATACTTTCCTAAAATGACAAAAGCCACTTGTACAACTGTTCCTTCATCTCTAAACTCACTACCAATGGCTCAATGTAGGTCTTTTTCATCTCAGCTGGATTATTGAAAAAGCTTTCCATCTGGCCTCCCTGCATCTACCCTTAGGCACGCTAATGCATTTTCTAAGAGGATCTTTCAAGTACCTACATCTGACCTGGTCCCACCCTTGCCTAAAATTCAGTATCTCCATTCTGCCTGTGGGATGAGGTCTGAGGTCCTTAACAGGGCCTTAGAGCTCCTTACGAGAGGACCCTGTCTGTTCCCCCTACACCTGGTTTCACTCCCTGTCATCCCCGCTCTCACACTTTGTATTTCAGAATTATGTGCTGTGTATAGTTACCTGCATACACCATGCTGTTCCCAGCTTTACAACTTTGTCTACGTTATTCCCTCTACAGACTATGTTCTTCCCTGTCTTGGCCTGCTGGCAACTTCTTTTAAGCATTTAAAGTCAGCTAGACTTAACCTCCTCTCAAAAGCTTTCCCTCACCCCTACAGGGTCACATTCTTTTCTGTTTTGGGTTACTTTGTCACCTGGTACTTCTATTATAGAACACATCCCTTTGTCCTGAAACGGCACATTGTGTAGATAAGATTGTGTCTTATTCCTTTCTAAATCCTGCCTGGATACTGATGAGCAGAGTGCCTTGAAGATAGCAGGTGCTCCATAAATTAGTGTTTTGTGATTTGGGGTTAAAACACTGAGCAAAGTCATGTTGTAGCTCAAAGCCACGTGATGCAAAGGCTGGAGGAACAGATAGGTGCCATTCCATCGGAAGGCACACGCGATCCCCATTTTAGAACAGAGAAGCTAGATGTGCTGCTAATGATCTAGGGAAAAGAACACTGGTTTGAGAGTTTGTAAGTTTGTATTTGACCCCCCAGGTCCGGCCCTACCTAGTTCTGTGATCCTAGGAAACCAAAGTGCCTTTACCTCTCTGAGACTGAGCTTTATTAACTATTAATTGAAGGCCTGGATTGCTGACCCCTGAGGTTTATTTCAGCTCTAGAGTTGCATGTGTCTGTTGTCCTCAGTCCTCAGCATCGTGCATGGAAAACATATAAACTTACCTTTTATCCTCATGTCTGGGAAACACAACTTTCCCAACTTTGCTCATCCTTGCCATTGCCTCCTGTCAAATGGAAAACAGAATGCAGACAGCTAAGTTGGAAAATTAAAAGCAAAGTGCGGCTTGTCACAGGCAAGAACATTCTAATTAGAATTTATTTCCACTTAAGACATTTTTGGGGAGTTCATTTTTTTCAACTTATTTTCCCTGATGATAAAGATTAAAACCCAATGAACCTTAAAAGTTACCTCTATGACCACACAGCCTGGGCTTCATAAATGGCTGCCTGTTGAGGCCTCCAGGGTATAAACAACCCAGAAAGCAAAGTACCTTTTTAAAAAAGATTTATGTTTTTATTGAAGTGCAGTTGATTTACAATGTTAGTTTCAGGTGTAAAGCAAAGCGACTCAGTTACACATACACATACACATATATTTTTCAGATTCTTTTCCATTATAGGTTATTACAAGAAATTGAATAGAGTTCCCTGTGCTAGACAGTAGGTCTTTTGTTACGGCTCACAGGGAGCGGTGGGAGGGAGTTATTTCCCTTTCTCTTCGCCTGGATAGGAGGACTCGAGGAGGCAACAAAACCAGTCACTGAGCACATTGTCTACTTCACTCACGATAGCAGTAACTGAATGGAAGCCACTTGCACCTGAACTTTAGGATAAAATATTTAAGACCTCTGCATTTCACTTTTAGTTCTTTTTTCCAGCTGTCCCTGCAATTGTGCATACAGATGTGAGACCTCCGGGCTGAGTCTGATTAACTTGACTTTAGAACATTCTTTACAATGGGGCGACCAGGTAGACAGCAAGTTGCAGCGTCTTGGGTGGACATGGTCGGGAGTGTTCAGCAGCAAGATCAACCACCGATTGTGTCGGCTCCATGATATGAGTGGAAAGGTCAGGTTTCCTTGGGTGCTCTCCCAATGCTGTTAAGTTTATGGGAAAGTTAGGGGGAATGGAGTGAACCCCAACTTTGGAGTCCAACGGACTTGATTAGGGAGATTGCAAGCAACAGAATGACAAAAGCTCTTCAGAATAGGTCCTGTCTTAGGAACAGCTCTTGAACTCTTATTTTTAAGGATGTAGACATTCTGGGGTCACATATGTATAACTTCTTATTCTGTATATTTATTAGTTACTCACTATGTACCAGACACCATGCTAGGGATACAGATCTGCATAAGACACACTCTTGTCCTGGAAAAACTCACATACTAGCAGAAATATAGATATTTAACTATATCATTGTGTAAATATTATATTTATTATTTATCACTAATTCCCTTCTAACATGCCATGTATTAACTGCTTTATGTATCCCCTCTCTTCCTCTCCACTCCTTGTTCTAGCCAAAATGGAAGCTACACAGGTTGGGAGCTTTGTCTATTTGCTGCTTAATCTCAGTACCTAGAATATTCGTAGAACATGTTGAGCCCCTTCTATGTGCCAAGCACAGCACTCAGTATCTATGGAGTACAGAGACGAAGAATGAATGCGTCCTTTCATCAAGGAGCTCACCGCAGAATGGAAAAGACATTTATTGTGATCAAAATGGAGTGTGATAAATACAATGCTAGAAGCAGATAAACTTCTTTCCAATAGTTATTCAAGGATTAAGAGACTTGATACTTTTCCATCGGCTAATCATTTACACTTATTTCCAGTCTGGTGAGGATGTTCTACCAACTCTTCTCCAAGGATGCCATGGACATTGTGAACTAGATATCTGGTTTCCTAGCCCCAGTGGATTTAAAAATGCTGTCTGGGAGATCAGTGATGCTGAGAATAGCAGGCACACTGACAGAAGAAGGCAATGGCAGCCTTAGTAAGGAGGAGATTCTAAAAACTATGAAAAAGTATTGAAAATGAAGTCAAGGTGAAAGGGTAAGAACCAAAGAAGGGCAGTCTGGGGCCATTTTGCCAAAGAGCAAGTCTTCCACAAAGACTTAGTGCGGTCACAGCCATTCCACATAACAAGAATATTTTAGGAGCTCTGCTAGTCCCAACACATACTAGAACATTTTCCTTCCTAAACGAACTTCTGATTCCCTTATAACAAGCCCCAAGTCTTGCTGAGCTGATCTCAGCCATCCCCATCGCCACCTTTGCCATGGGTTCTCCTGTTCTGTGCTTGCTTCTGCCTTCAGAGCAGTGCTCTGCTGTGCCTGTTTTGGGGAGGACCTCGTCTCCTCTTGCCTCCTCTGAATCTTGAAAATATTCTCGGGGAATACTCCTCGGGGTTGTGCTTGGGCTCTGACTTGAGCTGACATTCCAGGACAGCCTTCGTGGGTGGGATCCAGGAAATTTATACTATACAAGGGGCTTCGTAAATGACACTTCCCTTCCCGCTGTAACAGATGCGGACACACGGCAGGCAGGCAGCAATTCTTTCTTCCCTTCTTCACGTTACCTTTGCTTTTTTTAAAAATAAATTGTTGAGAAAGACCAGTGATAGAGATTTTAAAGATTTTAAAAGAGGTTGTTTTTTTTTTTTCTCGAAAAAAGTACAGACTTAAACATTAAACTTAGTTCAGGGATCGACTCCACAGAAGATTTTTCCTGACTCATCCCAGCCGCCTGCCTCCCACCCAGAATGAGTTATGTACTCCCATGGCAACGTGTGTTCCCATCTAGCATAGCATTTAGGACATGGTGCCACAATTTTTGGTTAGCACATCAGCCTCCCCAGCTAGACTGTGAGCCCCTTAAGGCAGGAACTGTTATAATTATTTCTACTGCCAAACTCGGCATGTGGTGCATCGTTCGTGCTCAGGGAATGTCTACGGGATGAATGAACTGAAGGATCATACACGTGACAGAATGCTAAAACGGAAGTTTTGGCTGAGATCTAAAGATGACAGATAAAAGACACCAAAGTGAGCTGGAAAGAGACCACCCTGAAGAATTTGTAACAAAGGTAGTTGAGGACCCATTAATCAACTCTTTCCTCCACATGGAAGGTCAGGAAAAGTGATGGATTTTTAGGAGAGAGTTGTGTGTTTACTGAGCACAGCTTCACTAAGACCAGTGAGGAGTGAGATGCGTGTCCCTGAGGTTGTGGGACATGGTGGGTTGAGGGTGGCTCCTGTCTGGAGGACAGCTGGCAGCTTCAGTGTAGAAGTGCAGGAGTGTTGCTCTGGGATCAGCCAGCACAGCCAGAGTCCATCAGACTCCAAAGGCACGACTGTTTCCCACGGACCCAAGGTGGCCCACAGGTGAGAGCGCTTCCTGGGCTTTCCTGGAGCCTGTCCAACATGGCCACCTAACGAGGCAGAAGCAGTCTGCATAAAGAAACTGGCGACAACCTACTGGATTTCCAAGGAATGAAAAGAGTAACCAATCTACCAGAACAGAGAGGTGGGGCCAAGGACAAGGACCAGATACAGTAAGGGAGAGGTTTCCAAAAGAGGAAGATCTCCAAAAAAATAAAAAATAAATCTACACGGGAGCCTAGCTGTAAACACCTGTTAGACTGAGAGAGCATGAAGCCCACCGATGACAGGGCTAATCAGGTAAGAACTTTCCGACACCTTCCAGCCGCCTCAGAAGAAGAAGAAGAAAGCTAATATACCAGAGTGAAAGTGAAAGAAGGAAAAAGAAGAATCTGATGACAGCCACCTTCTCTCATTTGCAGCAATCCTGGCTGGAGGACTGAGGAGAGGCTTATCTTTAGATGAAAAGCAAAGTGATGATTATTATCTATTTCTTGATATTCCAGTTTTTGAATTTTGGTTATATCTCACAACTTAAAGGGACCATAAAACTTGTATTAGCTACGTGACTTTCTACTTATTTAAGAAAGTAATGGAACTGCCAGAATTTTTAACAAGGGCAGAGAAAAAGTAGCTCTATTGCACAAATCTGAAGGGATAGTGGGAGCAAAAAATAACGGTTGTTTCTCACAGACTCACAGACATAGGAAACAAACTTATGGTTACCAAAGGGGTAAGGAGGGGAGGGATAAATTAGGAGTTTGGGATTAGCAGATACACACCACTATACATAAAATAGATAAGCAACAAGGTCCTATTGTATGGCACAGGGAACTATATTCAATATCTTGCAATAACCTGTGGTGGAAAAGAATATGAAAAAAAATACATATATAAAATTGAATCATTTTGCTGTTTACCTGAAACACAACATTGTCAATCAACTATACTTAAATAAAAAAAAAAGTAGATAGAGCCAAAAAAATACATTTGTTTTTCAACTCTATTTCAAAAGATGTATTTGTGCTAAACCCAAGTTACATATGCATAATAAGCACTGAATGAAAATATATTAAAAGATTAACAGATTTGAGAACATGAGAGATCATGTTTTCTCTTGTTAACTTGTTTTTTGTGTCTTCTAAATGTTCTGCAATGGCACATAGAGATTTGATCATTTTAAGGAAAATAAAACTGTACTTCATTCCAAAAAAAAAAAAAAGTTAAGCTTCTACAGGCAGTCACGATGATTCGTGCTCTCCTTCCTCTCTCCTGGGAGGAGGGCTCATTAAGGCTACTGGACACAATGTGGAGAATGCCCAGAGAATCAGTGCTGTCATCAGAAATAGCGCTGCTGAGTCTTCCCATTTCTCCAAATAATTAACATAAAACTGAAACCTCATGAACCCACTGGCTGCAGTAAATCTGGAAATTACCACAGCAAAACAATATGAATTTATTATGGGAATGCTGACACATGCTAAATATAGTCACCCCCACAATATATTTCTGTTCAAAAGGGTTTATTTGAAGTCAGCCTCAAAATTCATACTTTTTGTCAGCAGGCAGGAGCCGGCCAATCTGGATTTGCAGCACGCTACCCTCTTTGTTTGGGAGTCTAGACAGCACCACCGATACAGGGACTTTTTTCTTTCCTTTGAGCCCACACAATGAAAGCTTTTACAAACAAAATATTTTGTAAAATCGCATTTTAATCACTTCTTTTCTTTCTCTCTATTGGGCCAAGCTATAAATAAACCATGAAAGTTCACATTTGATCGTCACTTCTGAAAGCAAGTATAAGGGTTTCTGTAGGAAAAAAATAGGAGCCCTGTCCCAGGGCCATGAAAGACCGCATTCATGGGGTTTGACCCTTCCAGGCCGTGTCAAGGCTGAGATCCCAGTCCGCACACGCTGCTCACCACTTCCCTGGGAGCTGCACGGGCAGTCACCAGGCCTGTGTGGGCGCAGGCAACTCCCAGTTCTCACGTGTTATGGCCTGGCTTGGGAGCCACCAAAAGTCTTTAGGCGACACTGGGTGAGTTACCCAGGGAAGTTAAGTTCAAAAAAGGAAGGGGCTTTTCAGCACCAATGGAGAAGAGGACGATTCCACGACTGGCAGACACACTTGTGTTAGCAATTTGGGGAGCAGGGGACCTGATACTGTCTCCTCTGTACAGGGGAAGGAGAACAATGGCCTTAAGACTTAGGGAAGGCCGTCAGGTAGTCTAGACCTAGGCACCGAAAGGCACTGCCAGCTTGGCAATGTCCAGCGTCACGGTCCACAGTCACTGTCCACAAGGAAGAAGAACCAGGACCTGGCCTGGTGGGAGGCATCCTGTGAGCTCCCTGAGTGGGGAAGGAGTCATGCCACTGTAGGTCTCATGCCCGGCACAGTCCTAGCACTTCCAGGTGCTTGGTTCACGTTTACTGAGCTGCTGGATGAAAAGGGATGACTTTCCTAACAGAGGCAACGTAGGATCTTCTCACACTGTTTGTAGAACGGCATATCTGCGATCTAGTGGTCAAGATGACCTGTTAAGATTCCAGAAGAAAATACTGGAAGTGCCATTTATATGACTTTTAGTCTAAAGAAATGGATTAAGCTTTACCAGCACTGAATATGCAGATTGTCACCAGATCCATCAGTGTGTCCATACATCAGTCATGAGGGAATAAAGATGTGTGAGGTTTCCTAAGAGAAGAATGAGAGCTCTACCACACCAGGGGACGACAGCATGGCACTCCATTCTACGCCCGCGGCTTCCAGGGATTTGCTACCTGCTGCCATTTACACGTTCCATGTTGGTGGATTTATAGGTATATCTAATTTCATTTAAATAAACCCTCACAAAATGGGCAAGCAGCTGAGAAAGATTCAGTCAAAGGATTAAAGGCAATGGTGGTAATTCAGATTCAAGTAAGTGAAAAAAATGATGACACTTTTACTTGGTTCTAGCTTTCCATATTATAAGGTAAAAACCATGAAGACCTAGTCAGATAAGGTAAGAATTGGGAAAAAATCGAAACTATCAAGAATATTATTTGAGATATAATACTGAGGCACATGTAAAATCATTTAGAAATCATCAAAAATCACTTAAAATCATTAAAAACTCACCTGGCCTTGGACAGGGTAACTTTAGATATTGTACAACGTTACTACGCCAGCATCATGAGAGGCATGCATTTGAAGTATTTTATTTCAGCTGTGTTTCAGCTGTTTTACAGTGTAAAAAATCACAAGTACAGTAGAATATGTGTCTGCTATTTCATAAATAAATTTCCATGTGTTGAAGATGTAAGCTCGAAATATTTTTAACTGATGGTGTATACGATTCAAAAAATGAAGCATCCATTGTCCCAGAAGCCAACTCCCAAGGCTGTTGCTAGGTTACTGGTTCAAGCCAACATTTCCCAGGTGCCTACTTGGTGCTGCGCCCTGTACTCATTGCTTTGTGTACATAACCTTTTAAATTCTCAAAACGACTTAACAGCACAGATATCATCAGCTATCCCCACTTTACGGACCACGAAGTAAACAGAGACAGTATAAGGAAATTTGCCCAAGGTCATAAAGCCGATATGCAGCAAAGCCAGAATTCAGACCTGCTTCTGATTCCAGGCTTTCACTCAGCCCTGCACTCAGACCTGACACACCTGTCCTCCTGGCAGTGCAAAAAGTCTGCTCCTTGGTCCCCTAGGCTTGAGTTCAAATCCTGCTTCTGCTGCTTATTACCTGTGTGATCTCCTTGGGTGAGAATGAGTGTGTGTATGCACGTGAGGCACCAATACAGTACACTGTCCCTTTTTTCAGAGATGCTGACACATAGCTCTGAAATACATGAATCTGCCTTCTTGAGGAACTCTGACTCATTTTACTGGAACAACAAGTTCACATGCTAATGTGTGGGCTGAGGCACATGACCGACTCCTCCATAGAAAAACAAAAGATAGCAAATGTGATTTTCCTGCAACAAGCATTAAGAAATGGCTAGTTGTTCTTTTATTTGTTTTGTTTTGTTTTTCCTTTTGACACAGTCATCTTTTGACCTGCACCTGGTATTTTCGGCAACCTCCAAGCACTGGAGACAACAATGTCAATTTATAAGCAGGAAGGGATGAGAGAAAGGAAAGAGTGATGTTAATTAAGTCTTTATCACTAATCATAACATGAAGACTCACACTTCGTTTATAATTTTAAATACATGGTGTCAATATACCTACCTACATACCTACCTACCTATCCACATCCACACACATTTATCTTGTTTAGGGTGTTGATTACATGGGTATACACACTTATCAAAATTCATCAAACTGTACCAAGATCTGTGTCTTTCCCTGCATATATACTTTGTATATACTATATCTCAATTTAAAAGTTGTAAAAGAAAAAACACTGTATATGTGCATTAGTGTATGTGTTGGTACATCTATATATTTATTTTAAAATTTCAATTATATAATGCCTACCAAATGGAAAAAAAAGAAAAACTGGAAGAGATGCATAGGGCAAAGTATGGCGGGTGGGGGTGGGTGGAGCTTCCGTGCCCTCAAGGGTACACCATCTGAAGCTCTCCAAACTCTGTTGTTTCAGGATTTTTATGGAAGTTTCATTACATAGGTATAATTGATTAAATCATTAGCGATTGGTGATTAGCTCAATCTCCAGCCTCCTCCCCTGCCTGGAGGTCAGGGAGTGGGGCTGCAAGTTGCAACCCTCTAATTATGCCTTGGTCTTTCTGGTGACCAGCCCCTGTACAGGTGCTATCTAGGGGTCCCTAGTCCCAAGTAGTCTCATTAGTATACAAAAGACACTCTTTTCACTCTAGATTCCTAAGGTTTTAGGAGCTGTGTGCCAGGAATCAAGGACAAAGGTCAACTATTTATTATTTTTTTAATATCATAGTCTCTCTTACTCCCCAAAATTGTAATGGACCCATACTGCTTTTTGAATGAAATTCAAATTTCATTAGATGGCCTAAAACTTCAAGGTTGAAGTTGTGCAGATGTCTCCAGTCTTACCTCATGTCTTGCTCACTGTGATCGCCATGCTGAAAACGCAAGGGCCATTGTGCTGTTAATTGAACGTGGCAAGTTTGCTCCTGCCCAGGGCCTTCCTGCCTCTTTCAGGAGTGCTCTTCTGAATCTTATACTGTCTGGCTTTTTCATATCATTTAGGCCCTCTTCAAACAGAATCTCAAAGAGACTGCCTTTGGCCACTCTTGGCTGAAACAGCCCACTTCTCCCAAACACCCTCTATCACATGGTCTCATTTTCTTGTCTCTGTAACCCTTCAGAGCACTTAGCATAGCCTGAAATTATATTGTCAATTTACTGGCATCCTTATTTACTGTCTACTCCCTCCTTTGGTCCTCACCTCTATTCCTCCCTCGTGAACTAAGCTCTACGGAATCAGGGTCCTTGGCTTTCTTAATCATTGACGTAGCCCTCACTTTTAGTAGGACACTAGCTAAAGGTTAGCTGAAAGTATACACTTGTTAAATGCCTAGTTTGGCAAGGTACTGTATACACTTATTAAATGCCTAACTTGCCTCATTTGATGCTCACAAACATTCTGTAACAAAAGTCTTATTATCTAAACTTATAATGAGGAAACAGAGGCTCAGAGAGCTTAAGAGAATTTCCTAAGCTGGTAAATGGCTTAGCTAGGATTTGAAACTTGCTTTAACCCATGAGTAAGACCAGTACCATTCCTTGAGGAGCTCACAGCCAATAGGCAGATCTCCAGCATTAGTTCATGAAAATTTATCTTGCTCTGATGACTTTAGGGCCCTGTAAAACTCTAAAAGCTTGCTTTCTCCACCATCAAAGACAAATTCAATTACAGTTATAATATTGTGCTTACAAAGGCAGGAAGATGGATTCACTGATGTATGGAAAGATTGTTCATATTAATTTTTGAAATAAACAAAATTACTGCCAGCTGTATGACCCTGAGTAAGACCCTTCCCCTCTCTGGGACTCACTTTCCTTATCAGCAAAATAAAGGGATTGGATTAAATTATTTCTAAAGTCTTTGCCAGCTCTGCAATCTGTTGGTTCCATGCACATGCCTTTTTTTGATTAACTCTCAGTTGACAAGTGAACCAATTACTCCCAATGGTACATTTTATTAGGTTTTCTTTTTTTTTTTAACTAGTCTACTTTCAGAGGGAATATACCCACTGCATTTCCCCAGCAAGGTTCAGTTTCATTCCAACTCAGTCACAGCAAACTTGACACAGGGGAGTGATTCTACAACAGGTAAGCACACCTACCACTGTGATGTTCTGAGATGTGGTTCTAAAACATGGCCTGGCTGCTAAGGGGCTGGGCCCAAATATGAATAGCTGAGTGAGTAGTCATCCTACTTACAGGAGTTTGACTTGCCTCTTATGGGTTTTCTTAAAGCCAAAATATCAAGCTTCTTGCTAAAAGCATCAGACAGATTACAGACTTCATAACTGCAAGCTATCACCCATCTAATAATCTGTTATTGAATAATCTGGAAAAGAAACAGTCCTGCTGGTATTTCTGGCTGAGAACATAAGATACAGCAGTGAGCTACAACAGAAATAATAATAGCAGTAATGGTAACAACAACAACAATAATGGCAGCTAACATTTATGAGTACTTACTACGGCCCAGCACTGCATTAAGCACTTTATAGGGGAGGAGGGGTGAATAGATTAGTGGTAGACTGCATGTTTAGCATGCACGAGGTCCTGGGTCCAATCCCCAGTACCTCCATTTTAAAAAAAATTAAAAAAAATTTTTTTACCTACTTCGTATCCCCAATTGAGAGATGAGGAAACACACAATATTGGAACTCTGTTCTTAACCATTCACTGTGGAAAGAAGGCTTTGGTGATACAGAGACCATAATTCACATCCTAGCTCTGCCGTTGAGCATTCTGAGTCTCAATTTTAAAAACGGGAATTTTAATACCTATTTTATAGGTCTGTTGATAAGGAATAAATGATTAAAACTACAATTGTTGTTACTACTGCTACTATTTACTCATCAACTGAAACAAATCTTATTTTCCTAGAAACTTTATTAAGAGTTACCAGATATTACCTGGTGTATGTTTTAGGTTGGTGGGGTGAGTGGGCTGGGGAAGCTGGTGGGTGTCAATAGTCTCATCGATCCTCATCATCATTTCCAGACAATTGCTCCTCCATCTGCAAGCAAAAACCCCTACTCCTCCAAGGTTTATACCACCTAATCATAGAGATTTAATCATACCTATCCCCCCTGCATCTCACTGCTGTCATCATCAGCCTCTTGCTGATGTTAAATGAGGTTAAGGCTTAGATCTCAGTCTCCGTATCCATCTGGAGGTTGTCATCATCATGTAAGACTTCAGCATCTGTTTACAAGACCCATCTGATGCCTGAGTCTTGTGGTTTCAAAGTGTTTCCAGTATTCTAATAGCCACTTTCTGACTTCAACTGCCCATTAATCCAGTTCTCTCACTTGCCCCATCATTCCTATCAAATGTCCTCCTCCACCTCATGGTAGTACCCAGAATCTCAATCCCTTCCTTTTCTTTCAATCCATATACCGCTTATGATCTAATTTCTTCCTTATATAGAGGAGAGTCCCCCATCTATTAAATCAAACACGTCAATCAACAGGAATCACACCTAATATTTTAGCTGCTGAATTCAATGGGTACCTCTAATCCACAGAAATTCTTTAGCCAGGATATGCTTCATTTGTGACTGGGAGAAACCTTGTTTACAATGGAGCAGGTCAATGGGAGATTGCAGCTCGAGGAAGTGCAACATTCCAAAAGCTCTAAGAGTCTTGATACCTTGGAAATTTACTCTTCAAATCAAATGGTATTAACACAAAGATTGAACAAAGATTGAGCTGCAAGGGATGTTGGGCTGTGTGTTTAGGGTGGTAAATAACCAACTTACGTAAGACAGAGTGTATCTATCTATCCCTCCCTCCACACTCCTTAAAGTTCCCTGTTTTGGGTCTTGAACTGTCTTAGACCAGAGACATATCACAAGTGCGGTATGCACACCCTGGTCTGGCCTTTGAGGCTGGCCTTAGACTGGTTTATGGTACACAAGTGCCTCAGGCTAAGCCAGAATGCATTTCAAACCAACATCAGGAGGAAGAAGACAGGCGGAGAGGTTGAGTCTGAAGCCAGGAACTGGGGAGGCCAAGGATGGCACCAAAGCACTAAAAGCAGGAGAAGGGCTGGAAGGAAGCTGGGAAGGAGAGAGGAAGCACAGGTCAGACAGACTGAGGGAAGAGCGTGGAATGCAAGTCCAGGATAAATCATTGTGATGCCCTATTAAATTGGTTTATAATCATTGTTTTGTGTTCCCAAAGCTCCCTGGCTTCCCTCTATCTTAGCACTTAGCACACAGTAGGATAAATGTCTGTTTCCTTACATGTCTCTTCCACTGGACAGTGAGATCTAAGAGAAGAGAGACCATTAATTTTATCAGAACTCCCAGCAATTGATATAATGTGACTCTTCAATAAATACATGCTGGGAGAATGAAAGAACAAATGAGTAAATGGACCAATGAATGAATGAGTGAGTGAGTGAGTGAATGAATCAGAGGTGGGATATCTGTATAAAGCAACTCTGAGATCTCCATCAGTTGTACTTCTTGGTATTTCCTAACTGTCAGGTTAACATAGTCTTCATTGTCAGATGTCACACCATTAGGATCACGGGCTCTGGACTGTCTCAATCAGAACCTTGGCTCTTCCAACTGAATGGCTTGGGCAATTTAATAACCTCTTTATGCCTCAGTTTACTCATCTTTAAAATAGAAATGCTAGAAATAATTACTCACAGAGTTAGTAACATAAGAGAACATGCATGCAAACCGTCTAATTTAGTGCCTGGCACAAGTTATAGCTTAAAATTTTTGAGTCATTTTTATTCTTATAATTATTATACCCATCTCCACCCCAGCACTACACAGAATCGTGTAGTGTTTTCTCTTTTTTTGTTTTTGTTTTTTGTTTGTTTTGGGGGGAGGTAATTAGGTTTATTTATTATTTATTTATTTATTTTAAAATTATTATTATTACTTTTCAACGGAGGTACTGGGGATTGAACCCAGGACCTTGTGTACGCTAGGCAGGTGTTCTGCCACTGAGCTATACCCTCCCCCATTAATGTCTTCTTGAGTGCTACTATTTAAAGGCAGCATTTCCCGGGGTGGGAATAGCTTAGTGGTAGAGTGCATGGTTAGCATGCACAAGGTCCTGGGTTCAATCCCCAGGACCTCCATTAAAAGAATAAAATAAAGACAGAACTTCCTAATCTGTTACATGTGACATGCTGCCTGGGCTGGGGAGTGATAAAAAGCATGGAATGAAGGAACCACTCAACACTGAATACCAGCTGATGCCTCTGGTCAGCCAAGGAGAAAGAAGATGAACAAGGAGCAGAATGGTGCCTGTAGGGAATAAAAGCTGTGGGAGCTTATAGATTTAGAAACACGGAGTTTATCTTTGGGTTGGAATTCCAGGCCTTTTACATAAAACAGACAAAGAAAACAACAACTATGTCAGCTGTGTTTATGAATATAGCTTGCTCTGGCTTTCACAAGACATAGGGAATTCAGTCTGCTTCCCTCTGGTTACTGAATTATAGACAAGCACATGATGTACTGGAAAGAAAACTGATCTGGAAATCAGGAGGCTCCAGTCCTATGTTAATCTTAGTCTGGGCTCTCTAATCTTGAATGAGTTGCTTCCTTTCTTTGGATCCTAGTATCCTCTTCTCCAAAATGGAAAGTTTAAACCAGATAATATTTTATTGTTCAACCAATAGTTATTGAGTACCTACTGTGGGCCAGGCAGTGTGCTAGGCACTGTGGACACATCAGCAAACCAGACAGCTGCCATTCTTGACTTCACTGAGTTTAAAAATCTATTAGAAAAACACCTGTGCTGTAGGAGAGGGTCAGAGGGAGACAAAACTAGTCTGGGGGGTTAGGAAACTATTTGAAGGTTCAAAAGGAGTTGGACAGGTAAAGAAAGTTGATGAAGAGGGTCCCAGGCTGAAGGAAAGACATATTGGAAGGTCCCAAGTCAAAGTGATATGGTGCATTCAAAGGACTAAAAGAAGTCCAAGATGGCTGGAGTAGATAGAATGAAGGGAAAGAGTGATGAGACAAAGCTACAAATGAAGGCAGGAATCAGATTTTGGGTGGCTTTTAAAAATCATGTTAAAGGTTTCTGACATTATGCTAAAGTCAGAGGGAAGCCAGCAGAGAGTTTTAAGGTAGACCCATTCTACTCAAGTTTGTAAAAGATCACTTTGGCTGTTGTACGGAGAATGGGTTAAAGGGTGGTAACACTGGAGGCAGGGACACCATTCAAGAGGCTCTTGGAGCAGTCCAGGTGGGAGAAGATGGCAGCTTGGACTAGGGCGGTGACTGTGGAATTAAAGCAAAGTGGAAGAGTTCAAGACAATGAGATGTAGTTTAGAAAGAGACCCTGAGAGATCAAAGTGGAGGGAAGAGAGGATGGGTTCAGAATGTCCTTGAGGTTCTGGCAGGAGTGATTAAGTAGATGCGGCGCCATTTACCAGCAGTGCCATGTTTCTAATTTAGCACCAGTTTTACAGGCAAAGGTAGAGAGGATGAGTTCAGATTTGAATATGTTTAAACAGATGCCTGGGAGCCCTTTAAGTGAAGATGTAATATGGAGAGCTGTACAGCCTCTGACATATAAATAGGAAATGAATCCTTAGAAGTGGATAGGATGGACACAGTCCTGTAGAAGACCAACATATAATGCTAGGTAGAGGAGAGAGGGGAGCTGGCAAAGGGATTTGGAAAGCAGCATTCAGAGCAGCAGGAGGAAAACCAAGAAAGCATGTTGTCAATGGAAAAGCGTTTCAGTGAAGGGAGCGCTCCATGTTGCAAAGCGCTGCTAAGCGCAAAGCAGGGTAAGATTCAGAAAGCCCTCTTCACTGAGCAATGACCTAGGTTAGCCTTACTGACCTAGACTAGCACCAGTTTGGTGCACTTGTGGAAGTGGAAAGCAGATCATCTTTGGTTAAAGGGGCGGGGGGAGGGTGGTAAGAAAATCATGATCGTGAGGATAGGCACTTTTTAAAACAATTTTGACTGTGAGAGGCAATAACTGGAGGGGCTGACAGGTTGAAGAAAGGATTTTATTCTTAAGATGAGCATTTGTGGTCGCACAGTCCAAAAGAAATCACATGAGTTATATAAGTAACTTTAAATTTTTGAGTAGCCATTTAAAAATGTGAAAAGAAATAAAAGCTATATATGACAAACCTACAGCAAGCATAGTACTCAATGGTGAAAAACTCAGAACCTTCCTACTAAAATCTGGGACAAGACAAGGCTGCCCACTATCACCACTCCTATTCAACATAGTCTTGGTAGTCCTAGACACAGCAATCAGACAAGAGAGAGAAATAAAAGGGATCCAAACTGGAAAAGAAGAGGTAAAAGTGTCACTATATGCAGATGACATGATACTGTATATAGAAAACCCTAAAAGGGCCACACAAAAACTACTAGAAATAATCGAAGAATTCAGCAAGGTAGCAGGTTACAAGATTAACGTTCAAAAATCAGTTGCATTTTTTTACACTAACGATGAATCAACAGAAAAAGAAAGTGAAGAAACAATCCCCTTTAAAATAGCACGCAAAGTAATAAAGTATCTAGGAATAAATCTAACCAAGGAGGTGAAAGAATTATACATGGAAAACTATAAACCATTGATGAAGGAAATTAAAGAAGACTTAAAAAATTGGAAAGATACCCCATGGTCCTGGATTGGAAGAATCAATATTGTTAAATTAGTAATACCGCCCAAGGCAATCTACAGATTTAATGCAATCTCTATCAAATTACCCAGGACATATTTCTCAGAACTAGAACAAATCATAATAAAATTTATATGGAACCACAAAAACCTAGAATTGCCAAAGCATTACTGAAGAAAAAGAAAGAGGCTGGAGGAATAACTCTCCTAGACTTCAGACAATATTATGGAGCTACAGTAATGAAGACAGCATGGTATTGGTACAACAACAGACATATGGACCAATGGAACAGAATAGAGACCCCAGAAATGAACCCACAAACTTTTGGTCAACTAATCTTCAACAATAGAGGCAATAATATATGATGGAATAAAGACAGTCTCTTCAGCAAATGGTGTTGGGAAAACTGGACAGCAGCATGTAAATCAATGAAGCTAGAACACTCCCTTACACCATACACAAAAATAAACTCAAAATGGATCAAAGACTTAAAAATAAGACAAGATACAATAAACCTCCCAGAAGAAAACTGAAGCAAAACATTATCTCACATACATCTCAAAAATGTTCTACCCAAGCAATAGAAATAAAAGCAAGAGTAAAAAATGGGACCTAATGAAACTTATAAGCTTCTGCACAGCAAAGGAAACTATAAGTAAAACAAAACGACAACCTACAGAATGGGAGAAAAATTTTGCAAAAATTTTGAAATTGACAAAGGCTTGATCTCTAGAATATATAAGCAGTTCAAATAACATAATAAGGAAAAAAGAAACAACCCAATCCAAAAATAGGCAGAAGACCTAAACAAGCAATTCTCCAAGGAAGACATACAAATGATCAATAGGCACATGAAAAAATGCTCAATATCACTAATTATCAGAGAAATGCAAATCAAAACTATGATGAGGTTATCACCTCATACCAGTCAGAGTGGCCATCATTCAAAAAGTCCACAAATGACACATGCTGGAGAGGCTGTGGAGAAAAGGGAACCCTCCTACACTGCTGGTGGGAATGCAGTTTGGTGTAGCCACTGTGGAAAACAGAATGGAGATTCCTCAACAGACTAGGAATAGACTTACCATATGACCGTGGAATCCTGCTCCTGGGCATATATCCAGAAGGAACCCTACTTCAAAAAGACACTTGCACCCCAGTGTTCGTAGCAGCACTATTTACAATAGCCAAGACATGGAAACAGCCTAAATGTCCAACAATAGATGACTGGATAAAGAAGAAGTGGTATATTTATACAATGGAATACTATTAAGTCATAAAAAACAACATAATGCCATTTGCAGCAACATGGATGCTCCTGGAGAATGTCATTCTAAGCCAGAAAGAGAAAGAAAAATACCATATGAGATTGCTCATATGTGGAATCTTAAAAAAAAAAAAGAACATAAATACAAAACAGAAACCGACTCATAGACATAGAGTACAATCTTGTGGTTGCCAAGGGGGCGGGGGATGGGAAGGGACAGATTGGGATTTCAAAATTTATAGATACTGACAGGCATATGAAGAATAGGTAAACAAGATTATACTGTAGAGCACATGGAAATATATATAAGATCTTATGGTAGCTCACAGTGAAAAAAAATGTGACAAGGAATATATGTATGTTCATGTATAACTGTAAAATTGTGCTCTACACTGGAATTTGACACAACATTGTAAAATGACTATAACACAATAAAAAGTGTAAAAAAATGTGAAAAGAAATTGGTGAACTTACTTGTAGAATCTTTTCTTTAACTTATTATACCCCCAATATTATGTCAACAAGTAACACAAAAATTATTAATGAAATACTCTATGTTCTTGTATTCGTACTAAGTCTTTGAAACCTGGCGTGTATTTCACACATTTCAGTTTGGACTGGCCACATTTCAAATGCTCAGTAACTCCATCTGATGGGTGGCTACTCTATTGTATAGCAGGAGTCTACGGCAGGTTTAAATGCTGATGAGAAGGGGTTAGTACGGAAGGAGAGGCTAAATATGAAGGAAAATGGATTGAATGAACAGTCAAAAGCAGTGGGAGATGAAGGAGCCTCTGAACATAGGTGGGGCATCTCTTCCATTATAACAAATGGGAAGGAGAAGGTTGTGGCTGGATGTAGGCAGTGGTGTATTGATAAATGCTCAACAACTGGCTCTCCCCCTCTGCTCCCCCCTCCCTCAAAGGCCCTGATTGTAGCATTTGCCGATTTCTGTGGTGTAAAGACCTTCCACTCAGGTTAATTTCAAACTACTAACATGGTGTCACTGAACACAGCGCTGGACAGAGATGCCCACAGTTGTCTCTTTGGAGCAGCTCCAGCGTGCCACTGGATATGAGAAATGTAGGAGGTTTGATGGCAGCTGAATTCCCAATGGCTTTTATTTTCTTTTGGGGGTAGCTGGTGGTTGAGAATAAATAGGGGGTCATATGTCTGAACGTGAGAGGAAAGATGGGGCTGGGAACTGGGGAGGTTTGCTATCATCATTGCAGAAAATGGGAAATTGAGCTTGTTGTATTAGTCCGGTTCCTATTCAGAAACAGATGGACACTCATATTGAATAACTGAAGAAATGCTTGAGAAAGGGGTTTGTTTAAAGAAAGTTTAGGAAAGGAAACAGGTACCCCATGACTAGCAACAGTGGGGAATGTTAACATCTCCTGGCTTGAAGGAGCAAGGGGAGGGAGGGATTCTCATTGCCCAGAGAGAAAGTTGTAGGGAGAGGGCTATGTGCAGGAGCTGTGGTCTATGGTAAATGTATGGTAGACGGATCAGCTAAACCGTGGCAATTCAGCATGGAGAAAGCTGGAGAAACAAAGAGCTTCATCTACCCTCCAGGATCCCTCTGGTGCCCATTGGCCAAACCCAACCAGAAACTAGAGGGGGAGGGAGGCTGTCTGGGGATAATTAACATGCAATGTTAGAACCCTGACTTATTGTTGTATAGTATTTTCTTGTGGTGTTGAGTGGTCTTGAGGCAGGGAGAAGGTAGAAACCTGGTTTCATCCTGGATTGGGATTTGGTAAAACAGGAACAATGGGAAAAAGATGAAAAAATGGAATAGCCATAAGGAGACTGACCATGCGGAAAGAGAGAAAAGGAATAAGAGGGAAGTAAAAAAGTCCTCACAAAAAAGAGGAAAGTAAAAAAGTCTTTCAAAGTAAATATTAACTCTGTTTTAGAGACGAGGAAACTAGAACAAAAGCAGTAATGTGGTTTACTCAAGAAGCCAGATTAGTTAGTGGAGGGGTGAGGAGATAGCTCTGCTTAGCTTGCTAGCATGTTCCACCTGCAAGCTAAGGAGTGGTTCGCTTGAATTCGGGGGAGGGGGTACATTTTCACATTCACTTAAGCTTTTCATTGAAACCGAAGCATTATTGGAATTTCCTAACCCAAATATAGATAGATTCACGCACACTGAAAAGCAAGGATGCCCCTGGGCACGTTCATTACAGATGCTCATCCCAAATATACAAGCTAAGAGGTGGGTAAGGAAGGTGCAAGGGTGTCTTTTGTGAAACATGTGGAGTCAAGTGCTCAGGCATGTTCTCTCTTCCTGAGTCGGTGTCTGTTCTGGCCTCCCCTCTAGGCGGCACCTGCCTGGGTCATCTTCTTTCTTGCACCCAGCAGGATGGGCAGAAGGGGTGAGAGAGCATCATTCGACTCCCCCTGTGTGTCTGGTACACAGCTATAGCCCATGCATGTTTCTAGGGTGTGTGGCATGTGGCGAACGCTCAGTGTTTACAAGGTGGACGGAGTCTTTCAAGGACTGTGTTTTCTGTGTCAAATATTACCTGGTCTGATAACAAGATTAGAAGCCAGAAGTTTCTGGTCGCAAAGCTAGGAACAGGGCACAGAGAGCACTGGAAACAGCTAGGTTGGAATTCCTATGATGTGACCTTGGAGCCTAATCTCTCTTGGTCCATTTATGAAATCTCCTTTATAAGATTTGGCCAAGACCTAATGGGTGGTTGTAAAGATTCAATGAGGCCAAGGGTGCAAAGCTCCTGGCACATGTAAGAGCTCAGCAAAAGCCCATTCTTCCCACTCTCCTGTCCCTCTCTGGTCCTTCTACTGGATTTAACCCTTTCTTCCATTTCCCAGAATCATCCATGTCTTCTAACACTGTATTCCATTGACAGAAGAAAGTGGTGGTTTCCCCACAGCTTCCCAATCGTGACTACTCTAGTTTTTTTGTTGTTTTGTTTCGGTCACTTTAGGGCCTTGGTTTGGGCCTTGGTGACCCCAGGTGACCACTTTGTGGAAACCACGTCATTTTGGATCATGGCTTTTTTCCCATCTTTGAATAAACACTGAAAGCTTTCGTTACCTTTGATTCCAACTCTCGTTTGCCATCTGGTGCCTGGTTTGGCTGCATCTGTGTTTGCTTAATGACTTGAGGCGAAGGCTGAGTTTACATATGGGAAGAAGGAGAGGGCTTTGCTTGATTTCTTCCATATGTTCATTTATTCATATATTATGATTTTTGTAATCTCACCAGCACAGATCCCTTCAGACAACCCTTACCCTGTTCCTTGGAGACCCACTTCTTTGTGTGTTCAGCTGGGAGTTTCTGTGAGAACATTTCTGCAATGCCCATTACTTTGAGCAGAGCTCAGTGTGGCTTTTAGATCGGTACAAAATTAATGTTCTTGAAGGTTCTTCTTTTCAAATGGAGGAGGCCTATTTGACTCGAGTGATTCTGTAGAAAGAGCCAGGAGACCTGGGTTCTAGGCCCTGCTGTCCATTCATAAATGGTGTGAATCCAAACAAGTTCGATGACCATTCTGTTCCTCAGTTTGCTCATCATGTATCCAAAGGTTTAGGATGGGTTTGCTCTGACACCTAAGAGCCTCCCAGTGCCCAGCGTTCCTGCTCCTGTTTCTTCCTCTTCCTTTGGTACTGGGTTTGTGGCTCTTACAGATGGGTACCCGATGTCCCAATTTGTGCGTTCCCCCTTCTCAGCTCCCAAGCAGAGGTACGTATGGGGGAAAATCTAAGAAAGGCATCCCATCTTCTGTGTGATGAATGAATGAAAGCGGATGAGCTCTATTTCTGGTTCTGTAAAAAGTCACCATTTCTTTACCTGCAGTAGACGTGGGACTCAGCTCAGTGTGATGGTTCGGGAGCTCTGGAAAGAGCAGACTGAGAAGAAACCTGCCTCTTATATACCAGCCTGTGGACTTGGGCAGTTTTCCTCATTTTCCTAAGTCTTATCTTCCTTCTCTGTAAAATGGGAGTATCTGCCTTGTAGGAACCACGAGTGAATAAGTAATCATTAATTCCGAGCACGGTGTTTTGCATAAAGCAAATGCTCACCAATGTTGTTGCCTCTGTGCTCAGTGGATTCAAGGGTGAAATCTACAGGTGCTGAGAATGGCTCAGAGGAGGAAACCGAAGATACTCAGAGAAGATCACAAAACCAACTGGTTTCAAAGCTAGGACTAGAACTTGGGACTCCTAACTCCCAGGCTGCAGACGGTTCTCATGAGCTGAAGAGGGGTGGAGAAAAATGGACGGCTGGGTGGGATATGCTGGGGACCAGATATCTGGCCCAAGCCTGACCCCGAGGCTGGTGAGTGGAAGAGTCTCAGGGGGGCCAGGAGTATGTATGGGGGTGGAGGAGGGGGAGGGGAGTATTTTTTGTGAATATCCTCAAGTCACTCTGAGCAGTTCTCTCTCTCTAGCCCTCCCTTCCCATCCCTCTTCCTCTCTCCCCTCCAGCCTGGTCTCTGTGCCTGGAAGAGTGAAGCCCAAAAGAACAGAAATTCTTTGAATGTTTTGGATATGGCCAGACAGATAGGTAAGGCAGTATTTGATAGTTTGGGCAGAAAAGCTTTGCTCATGTATTTGCAGGTGTCAAAGTAATCTCTGCCAGATAATCAAGAAATGATCTGTCAGGTTAGAGGCAAGGAGAGAAGAAGAAATAATCTTGGCCACTGCCTCCCCCAGGGCTGCTCTTCTGTATTCAGCCTGGCAGGGGCCGGGTGCAGGGGCCCTGGGGGAGGGAGATGCACACAGACACAAGAGATGCTCAGGAGCCTGGGCTGATGGATCAGATGGGGGTGTTAGGGAGAAAGAGTTGTCAGAAATAACTCAAGAACTCTTAGATCTCTGGACTTGGCCATCTGCCCACTTAGGTAGAGGCAGAGCGAGCATTGGGATTGAGGGCTGTCTACACAGAGCCTGCTTCTTTAGACCTGAAAGGGCTCATTCAGGGTTCATGAGGTAACAGAGC
Source organism: Camelus bactrianus (assembly GCF_048773025.1). Lineage (NCBI taxonomy): Eukaryota > Metazoa > Chordata > Mammalia > Artiodactyla > Camelidae > Camelus > Camelus bactrianus. The sequence goes on from NC_133551.1 coordinate 35,803,397, forward strand.
AGCAGCATCTCAGCCTGCCTCCTCCTGTTCAGAGGCCAACTGCTATAAGAACATCAAGAGAAATAACGTTGCAAAGATTCCTCACAGACCTGGCCAAAGCTTACATCAGCCAGTCATGTGGGTTTTAAGCTCTATTATTCAGTAAGAAATGGATTTGTCCTTGTCAGTGCTACAAGATCTGGCACCTATGCCTGAGATGCGAAGGCACTTTTTTTTTTTTTTTTTTCTTTTTTTAAGTCACAGAAGCTCTGGACAACCTGGGAATTTAAGTGCAACCTCTGGATAACAAGCACACCACCTGTGGCCGAGATCTTCCCAAAGAGGCATCTCCCCATTTCCTTAGGGTGGCGAGAAGATGGGAGGACAGGAAAATAGGTGTCAGGACAGAAGACACGAGGCCATGGAAAATGCTAGGTCCCAATGCACAGACATCTTGGAGCAAGAAACTATGGCTGCCTGGAACTACTACGTCTTTACCTGGGAGTGCAGGGGGTGGGGGGCCACCACCTAGGAGTGAGCGTGTGCAGAATCTGCACAGGGAATTCAAGGGGAGCTCGGAGGCTTTTCATGGCTGGGGTGGAGATGGGAGGCCCGTTTAAATCAGAAACTGGAAGGAAATTTCCTCCTCCTCCCACTCTCTCACACATCCCCACCAGATTCCTGCTTAGGAACCATATCTTCTGCTCTTGTGGAAGAGATGGAGATGGAAATAAGAATCGTCACCCCTCCTTAAGCACTTGTTAGAACAACAGCTAACATTTTTTTGATGTTTGCTACCGTGTTAAGAGTGTACGTGCCTTATCTCATCAATATTCAAAGCAACCCCCAAAAGATATGTGTTATCATTACAATCTCTATTTTACAAGGGAGAAAAGAGAAGTGAACAGAGGTTAAGGAACTTACCCAAGATCACCCAGCAAGTAAACAGTAGGTCCAGGATTCAAATCCAGGCAATAGAATCCATTTCCTTAACTCAGCTGTGTATCAAAGGGCAGGGTGGTGTAAGCCAGTCACCTTGGGTGTGGGCAATGGGGGTGGGAAGGGTGCACTCTCTGTAGAGAGTTAAAATATAATAATAAAACTGGTTAAAAGGTCCATCTGCTTTTATTATCCCATGCATTGGCAATATATTGGTGGTAAAATCTCCCCTTCAGGGCAAACTTCTCCCACCCTTATAAGCTAACCATCCTAGAAGGAAGGAATTACTAGTCACATTTACAGATCTCAAATCCCATCCAAACACTCCTATCACACCCTGAACCTCTCCTTTAAGCTCTCATAACAAGTATATTGGTTATATGTGCGACTAGTTCTTTATCTGTCTTTACCATTGGACCAACAACTCCATGAGGGTAAGGGCTGTGTCTGCAGGTCATGTTGAGGCACAGGGCTTAGTTTATTGGAGCTGTCCACCAAGTAAATATTTGCTGAATGAACAGATGTGTAAAGAAATGGTCTACCTAAAATGCCATCTCCTCGTGAAGTCTTCCTTAAGGGAAGAAATACCGAGCTCTTAAGAGAGAAGGTGGAGTGAGTGATGTTGGAGGAAGCTGTGATGGTGGGCTGGGTTCGCCTCCCCTCTGTGGCAGGCCAAGAGGTCTCTGCCAGGTGTAATGAGCATAGCTTCGAGATTCAGGGCACCCCAACATTCCTCCTCATGGATCCACCCCCCTGCCCCAGGAAGAGAATACACCCCTTTTGAGACTGATATCTGAGAGCCAATAGTTACTGGATTTGTCTTAAGGACAGAAACTACCTACAGTGAGACACAGATTTTGGATTATTTTTAAGACTATGCAATCCTTGATTAGAATATAGATACAAAAAAATCCCAGTATGTTCCTTAGAGAAATCTATTTTGTTTCTAGCCTGTTTCTCAGTTGCTAGATAATTTAATTCTGCAGGCATCTCTATGACCTGGGATGTTAATATTACTTCAAAATGGAAGCATGTTGGTTTATAAGTACTTTAAAACTAAGACATATTTTTGCTTATATGTGGAATTTAACTGAAAAAAATACAAATTTTATTTATAAACTAGAAATAGACTCACAGACATAGAAAACAAACTGTGGTTACCAGGGGGAAAGGGGGTAGGGACAGATTAGGAGTTAGGGATTAATAGACACACAGTACTATATATAAAATAGATAAACAACAAGGACCTCCTGGATAGCACAGGGAACTATATTCAATTTCTTGTAATGAGCTGTAATGGAAAAGAATCTGAAATAATATGTATATAAAAAAACTGAATCGCTTTGCTGTACACCTGAAACTAACATTGTACATTGACTACATACTTCAATGAAAAATAACAGTTAACAAAAAATAAAAAGCAGAAACAGCAACAGCAACAACAACAAAACCCCTGAAATTTGGGGATTACTTGGCAAGATATTTCAAGTCTATATTAAACTGAGGTAAAATTTCATATTATCTAGTCCAAGTGGGAAAATACTTCAAAATATGTCTGTTGCTGCTGCTTTTGAACCTAAGGTCAATTCAAGAAGTAAATTCAATAGTAATTTTCTCATTCATCTTTCATTAAAAATATTTTAATATTAAAAAAATTAATCTAAGAAAAAAAATAAAACTAAGACGCATTTTGCTAAAGGACTATGGAGCTGGCATCCCCACAGTAGGTCCACTCCCAGCCCATTTGTTAAACAAGGCTGTAATCCTTTGTAAAACTTTCTAGATATTGTGCTATATCGTGCCCTCCTTTTTTATCCTTTAAAATACATTTCTGTATTTTTTCCCCTAAAAACAAGATGATGTTCCAGGCAACCTTCCTGGGTGGTCTACCCAGGAGAGAAGAGTCCCCAGGTCTCCTCTGAGAGGTGGGTCACAGCAAGGTCAGTCCCCATGCTGGATACCCAGGAGGAAGGCTGCGTGAACTGCACCATGAGGTGGCACGCCAGGGCCACAGGGGTCCTGGGATCACAGCTGGCCATGGGCAGAGACCAACAGAATGGCTCAGAACTTAACACGGAGTCAGACAAAGATGAGGGCAGATGAAAGGTCTCCCAACCCCCAAATTCTACCATGATATCTTTGAAAAGTTCTGCAGTGTTGGAGGAAAGGCCTTCAAAAGGAAGGTCCCCAGTGAACAGGTGACACCAAAGGCTTGCTTGTCTCTGTGGCTCACTACCTGGAGTTTTCAACCTACAAGACTTCAATTAAGACACCAGAAATGTCTGTACATTCACCGTGTTTAACAAGAAGGGATAGGTGAAATAGTCTAGATACTGGAAGGCATCTTTGTCATATCAACTAGCTACATGATGGAGACCCCTAGAGCAGGTCCCAAAGGGGTGGGACACAGGACAGAGAAGGGTGTATGGTGGATGGATGGAGCTGGTGGCAAGAAGTCCTCTGCAGCCCCTGCTATCCTAAGGAGTGGGAGAGAACTAGACCCCAGGAGGAGTGAGCTTTGGGAGTTTCTCCTTTTTTTCCCATTCATCTTCCTTCCCTTTTCCCCTACCATCCTCCCTCCTTCCCTCTCCTCTTCTTTCCTCCTCTGCTTTCTTCTTCCTCCTTTCCTCTCTCCTTCCCACCCTTCATATACATTTACTGAACACTTACTATCTGCTAATCACTATTTTAGGCTCTGGCAGTCACTGGTGGACAAAATCTGCATAGTCCTAACCCTTGGGAAACTTAGAGCATCACAAGGGAGACAGACAGTAAACAAATAATCTCAAAAATATCTACTAATGCATTACACTAAGTACTAGGGGCCATAGGCTGTCATGTGGTATCACTAGCTTAGGCTGAGGGGATCGGGGAAATACCTCTCTCAGGAAGTGACATTTAAGCTCATGGCTGAAGGAAGAGGAGGACCTAGATCAAGAAGAAGTGTGAGTGTTGGGGGAGGGGCAGCCTTACAGCCTAGGGAATAAAAGAAATAACAACAACAGTAGGAGTGATGACAATAGATAAAGCAGTACTGAGCAGTTCCATGCCAGTCATTATTCTAAATATCTAATAACTATTCATTTAACACTTACATCAACTCTCTGAGGCAATTACCTTTAATGTCCCATTTTTCAGATAAGGAAAATGAGGCACAACGTAGTGAGGCACGCACTTGCCCAACCAAAGTCACACAGCTAGAAGGTAGAGACACATGGATAAATCTCAGGTAATCTGGCTGCAGGAAAGGGAGACCTGGTGAATTAAGTCTGTAGCACCTGCTGACATGGAGGGGAGGGCACACCCAGGCACTCAGTGTCGTGTGATGATTCTGCAATTTTTCCTAAATTCCTCAGTGGAATCCATTGCAGAATTTTAGGGAAAGAGATTTGCACTTTCCCAAGCCCTCTTTGATTCCAGTGGGAGAGCAGTCAGCGTGAGACCAGTTGAGAGAATATCTTAGCGGTCCAGGTGGGAGGAGCAGCAGTTTGCATGAAATAACCAATTCAGTAATGAGCCACCTCACTGAACTTCTTAATGCCTTCCTTGCCTTCAGCTCTTTCTTCCTCTCTCATTTCCTTGGTCTTCACTGCTCTGTCTCACCTCCCCAACCCCTTCTTTCAGCAGAAGGTGGGGGACACAGTAATAGAACCCCTCCTCGGCTCAGTATGCCTAGCCACGGGCAAGCTCTGGCATTCCTCCACCTTCTCTGAGGCACCCTCCCTGCATCCATGACTCAGGAGCATCCTCTTCCGTGCCTGCATGCTGAGAGGGAGCAGCTGCTTATATCTAGAACAACTCCCAGCTGTTCTCCCAACTTTTCTCAAGTGTTTCTTAGTGTCAATGCCTCTAATTAGTGAAAATGGGAAGAGGGGGTGGTAAACAGAGGAGCCAAAGAGAGGTCTAATTTTAGCTGTCGCCAAGAGGACTTTCCCCTACATACACTGTGATCTCAAAATACTTAGCACAGTGCATATGGGCACGGCAGGGAGAGGATTTAAAGAGCCACAGGAGGAACATTCAAAGGCCAAATGGGCCTACACCTGGAGGGACGAGGCAGGGAATGGAAGCAGACTGGGTTCTTCCTCCGAGCCAGGCTCTGTGCTGGGTGCCTCAGTGCATCAATTCTGCCACTCATTTCCTCCTCACAGCCAGGGGGATTATGCAGGCGACCAGGTTCCCCTCATTTTACAGATGAGGAAACTGAGACCTGGTAAACCGAAGTTGCTGTGTCCAAGATGACAGGGCTACCTGGAGAGCCAGGATTTCAGCCTGTGTCTCTCTGACTTCATTGTGTCTAGCAAGAAGGACTGAGGCCAGACAGGGCACTGGGGAGACAGCTTAAGCAGAGATTCAGGGCAGAGCCTCAGAGCAAAAATCCAGAGGATGCTGGCTCTCAGAAAGCTGAGAGGCATCACTGCAGGAATCAGCAACGAATCACTCAGGGCCTCGACTTTTTCCAATCCTGAAATCCCTCCCGGACCTCCCAAGATGTGCTAGAGGAATGACCGGGCTGTCACTAACAATTTACAGGTAGATAAATCATTGGGGGAATGCCCCCCACCCCTGACTCCAGCCAAGAAAAGACCATCGCTTTCTGCAAGCAAAGAAAACGCACTGTTTGGCAAAGGAATGTGAGTGGCTAATCCCTCCACCCCCGCCCACCGCCTTCTTAAGGGTATGGAGGAATCTGGGCTCCTTCAGAAAACTGGCCACCTGGTAGGACTCATCGCGTCAGCTTCCTTCATCTCAGTTCAAGCTTAAAAGGCCTCTTCACTGGGAAGCTCCCCAGTGAGGTTTTCCATGCACATCTGGAGACTTTCCACAATAGGCCTTTGAAGCGGCCTGAAGTATTCCGGGAAGTCCGCCTCACTGGGCTGAGGTTTAAAGAGCAGAAGCCCACGTTTATTTTTCTTTCCCGCCTTCTTCGACAAAACTCCCCCCAGTGGTTTGTGGGCATTTGCAAAGAAGCCCTGATTTGTAGCTCACTCCTTCTAGGGCTGAAGTCTTAAACAACAATGAAGCAAATTCAAAGGGAGCCTCGGTGCCATAAAGATCTTTTTATGTGTTTGGCCCCTCCACCAGGCTCTGACTCTTGCTTTAGTCATCTTTGGAGAAGGAAAAAATGGACTTTGGACTCAAAGGGACTTGCTCCATCACTCGGCATCAGTGACATTCTGTCGAGTCACTTAAACTCTCTAATCTGCGAAATGAGTTAATGGTGCTTGCCTTGTGTGGAGTACCAAACGTTACATGAGGTAGGGTGAGAAAATCACTTTGCACATTGGCAGACGTGGACTTTATCAGGTCCACCTGCTCCCTCTGCCAGGATCACCCTCCCCTATGTGGGCTAGAAGCTACTCATTCTTGACAACTCAACTCCTCTGGCAATGTTTTACCTCCCTGTTGCTAAGGCTAGTTTAGGTCTTCTATCCTTCAATACCTCTGTATCCTCTAATCCATAGTTTACTGTTATTTCCATTTAAATAAGACCACCATGCCCTCCACCACCACTGTAACAACAGGAGACACATGGGATCTTCCCTTCTCACTGCTGTATCTCTGTATCAAGCACAGTGCCTGGCACATTGATGTGCTCAATGAATATCAACTGATTAATCAATGTATTTAACAAATATTGATTAAGTACCTACTCTGTGTCAGGTACTCCTCTAGCTACTGAAGATATAGCAGTGAATAAAATAGACACAACCTCTGCTTTCATAAGTTTATATACTCATAGGATAATCAGAACATACATTAAGGAAATATACAGAGTGGCTTTCAGTTATAGCTCCAACATGTAAAGGAGTTAGAAATCATTCCTTCCATTCTCGTAACAAGGAAAACAGCTAACAAACTGAGAATCACTAACCTTTCTTAGATTGTTTGGAGAACTGAGGTTACAGGGCAAACCACCACCCTGAGATCTGGACAGACAGGAGAATTCCAGAGTCACAGTTGAGATCTCCTTACCTAGAGCAGCAGCCACTGAAGCCACAAACTGGTAGGGACATTTAAGTGATAATTTTGATGAAGTGCTGGGGGCTGAGTGTGGACTAGCATGAGACTGAGAAGCTTCCGGGGCTGCAGTCTTAATAAGGGGCCCACACTTTCATGGGTTTCACCTCCAGGAACCCTACCAGGTTCTCACTATAAAGAGGCAAGAATGATCCCCTACTGGATCTAGCAGGAGTGAGAAAGAGTAAACACTGTGAAATATACCAGAGAGCTCTTTGTAACAAAGGCCTACTCTAAAGGGAAAAAGACATAATCAGAGCCTTATCCCACCCAGCAGAAGGACATCCCTCCAACTCTAGCCCCTTCCAGCCTTTCTTTCTCAGCTACAAGGGAGGAAAAAAGGTAAGACATATTTTTTGAAGGTCACAACCCAAGGACATAGGCCCAAGATTAAATCAAAAGATTCTAGAGTGTTTTCCCTTCCCCACATCTTAAAAACACACCAATAGGGCTCCAGTATAAATACCAGTGGATTACAGCTGAAACAGAGCTACGAGATTCAGGCTCTGTCTAAGGAGGAGTTCCAGAGGAAGTCCAAAGACAGAGGGGCAGTTTAAGCCTAAATCAAGCAGAAGTAGAAAAGAAGGAGAAGGAGAAGGAGAAGGAGAAGAAAATAAATATTAAAAAAGCAGAAATCAATGAAATTGAACACAAGAAAACAATAGAGAAAAATCAATGAAACTAAACGCTGGTTCTTTGAAAAGACCAATAAAATAGACAAAGCTTTAACCAGTCTAACCAACATAAAAAGGGAAAGGACACAAATTACTAATATCAGAAATTAAAGTGAGGTCATTTATGGACATAAATCAGATAATAAAGGAATTTTATGAGCAACTCTGTGCCCACAAATTTGATAACTTAGATGAAATAGACTATTCCTTGAAAGAGTCAAACTACTAAAATTCACACAAAGAAAAATAGACCACATGAATAGGGCTATACCTATTAAAGAAATTGAATCAATAATTAATAACCTTCCAAAAAAACACAAAGCACCAGGCCCAGATGGTTTTTCTACTGAATCCCACCAAATACTTTAAAATTAAATTATAACAGTTCTTCACTATCTCCTCCAGAAACAAGAGAAGCAGAGGAAAGATATCCTAACTCATTCCAAGGCCAGCATTACTCTAATACCAAAATCAGATATGACTTTAAAAGAAAGGAAACAAAAAAACCAATATATCTTATGAACATAGATGCAAAATCTTCAATATTAGCAAATCAAACCCAATAATGTATAAAAAGAATTACACACCACAACCAAGTAGAATTTATTCCAGATATGCAAGGGGATAAACATTCAAAAGTCAATCAAATGGAATGGGAGAAAACCTTTGCAAATGATGCAAATGACAAGGGCTTAATTTCTACAATATACAAACAGCTCATACAACTCAATAACAAAAAAACAAACAACCCAATCCAAAAATGGGCAGAAGATCTAAATAAACATTTGTCTGATGAAGACATACAAATAATCAATAGGCACATAAAAATGCTCAGTATTGCTAATTATCAGAGAAATGCAAATCAAAACTACAATGAATTATCACCTCACACCAGTCAGAATGGCCATCATTCAAAAGTCCATAAATGATAAATGCTGGAAAGAGTGTGGAGAAAAGGGTACCCTCCTACACTGTTGATGGGAATGTAGTTTGGTGCAGCCAGTATGGAAAACAGTATGGAGATTCCTCAAGAGACTAAAAATAGACTTATCCTGTGACCCTGCAATCCCACTCCCATGCACATAACCAGAGGAAATTCTAATTCAAAAAGATACATGCACCCCAGTATTCATAGCAGCACTGTTTATAATGGCCAAGACATGGAGGCAACCTAAATTTCCACTGACACATGACTGAATAAAGAAGTTTTGGTATATTTATATAAAATATAAAAGGAATACTACTCAGCCATAAAAATAAAATAATGCCATTTGCAGCAATATGGATGAATCTAGAGATCATCATATGAAGTGAAGTAAGCCAGAAGAGAAAGAAAAATACCATATGATATCACTCATATGTGGAATATTTAAAAAAAGACATGAGTGAACTTATATACAAAACAGAAATAGACATAGAAAACAAACTTATGGTTACCAGGGGGGATAGGGGGTAGGGAGGGATAAATTGGGAGTTAGGGATTTGCAGATACTAACTACTATATACAAAATAGATAAACAACAAAGTCCTACTGTATAGCACAGAAAACTACATTCAATACCTTTTAATAGCCTATAATGAAAAAGAATATTAAAAGGAGCATATATGTGTATGCATAACTGAATCACTATGCTGTACACCAAAAATTCACACATTATAAATCTTCTATACTTCAATAAAAAGTCAATCAGTGTAATTTACCACATCAATAGGTTAAAGAATAAAAATCATATAATCATATTAACAGAGGCAGAAAAAGCATTTGATAAAATCCAACACCTACTCATGATTAAAAACTCTCAGCAAACTTGGAATACAGGGGGAACATCCTCAATTTGATAACCAACATCCACAAAAAAACTACAGCTAATATTACACCTAATGAGGAAAAACTGGATGCTTTACCCCTAAGACTGGAAACAAGGCAAGGTTGTCCTTTCTTACCATTTATATTCAGTATTATATTGGAGGTCTTAGCTCATGCAGTAAGATTTAAAAAAAGGAAACAAAAGACATACAGTTTGAGAAGATGAAACAAAACTGTCTTATTCTCAGATGGCATGACTATCTATGTAGAAAACCCCAAAGAATAAAAAAAAAAACACTTTTTCAAATGAATAAGGGAGCATAGATAGTAAAGTCACAGGATACAAGGTTAATATACAAAGTCAATTATGTTCCACCAATTGCTAGCAATGAAAAATTGGAATTTAAAATTAAAATCATTTACAGTGGCATACTGCCAAAAAAAAAAAAAGTACTTTGGTAAAGAATCTATACATGGAAAATTACATGGCTTCGATGAAAGAAATCAAAGATGATCTAAATAAATGGAGAGATAGTTTATGTTCATGGACTGAAAGATTCAATATTGCTAACAAATTTTTCCAAACTGATCTATTATAGATTGAACACGGTCCCAAGTGAACATCAGCAAGATATTTTGCACATATTAACAAAATGATTCTAAAATTTATATGGAAAGCCAAAAGACTTAGATTAGTCAACGTAATACTAAAGAAGAACAAAGTCAGAGGATGGACATGACCTGACTTCATGACTTACTATAAAGCTAAAATAATCACACAACAGTGTGGTACTGATGAAAGAAAAGACAAATAGATCAATGGAACAGAAGAGTGAGCCCATATATAGACCCATACCAACACAATCAACTGACCTTTGACAAAGGAGCAAAGTCAATTCACAGGATAAAGGGTAGTCTTTTCAACAAATGGCACTGAAATGACTGGACACACACATGCAAAAAATATTAATCTAGACACTCAATATGAATAACAAACCTAAACAAAAAATGCAAAATGATAAAACTTCTGGAAGATAACACAGGAGAAAATCAAGGAGACCTTGGGTTTGGTGATGTGTTTTTAGATACAACATCAAAAAAAATCTATGAAAGGAAAAGACTGATAAGCTGGATCATTAAAATTTAAAAACTACTCTGTAATAGACAAGCAAGAGAATGAAAAGACAAGCCAGAAACTTGGAGAAAATATTTGTAAAATATCTAATCCAAAATACACATATCTGTATCCAAAATATACAAAGAATACTTAAAACTCAATAATAAAGCAAGCAACCCAATGAAAATATGAGCAAAAGATATGAACTTACGCTTCACCAAAGAAGATAGATGGCAAATAATCATATGAAAAGATGTTCAACATCATTTGCCATTAGGGAGTTGCAAATTAAAACAATAATGATACACTACTACATACTTATAAGAATAGCCCAAATCCAAAAAACTGACAATGTTAAACAACGACAAAGATGTGGAGCAACAGGAACACTCATTCTTTGCTGGTGGAAATGCAAATAGTGCAGCAACTCTGGAAGACACTTTGGTAGTTTATAACAAATACAAAATAGTCTTACCATACAACCCAGCAGTTGTGGTCCTACGTATTTACCCAACTGATTTGAAAACTTATGTCCCTACAAAAACCTGAATGCAAATGTATATTCATAGTCACCAAAACCTGGAGGCAACCAGCATGCCCTTCAGTGGGCAAATGGATGAACAAACAAGTATATCTATGCAATTAAAAATTATTAAGCAATAAAAAGAAATTAATTATCAAGCACAATACAACATGGATGAATCTTAAATGCATATTAATAAATGAGAGAAACCAGTCTGAAAAGGTTACATATTCATGATTCCAATTATGTGACATTCTGGAAAAGGCAAAATTACTAGGGCAATGAAGACATCTGCAGTTGCCAAGAGATCAGGAAGAGGGGAGAGATGATTAAATAGGTGAAGCATGGGGGATGTTTTTTTTAGGGTGGTGAAATTATTCTATATGATACTTTAATTTTGTACACATAACATTATGCGTTTATCAAAACCACTGATTATTATAGCATAAAGAGTGAACCTTAATGTATGCAAATTAAAAAAATACTTTAGGAGGTGAGGGGAATCTTATGATGGAATTAGTATGTGTCAAGCATTCTAACTGTGTTACCAATGTATGGAACAATCTCACTGAAGGCTGTGGGAGATAAGGGTGCTGACCTAAGTAATTCTGGAAATGAGTGGAGTTTGTAAAATTAAAGGCAAAAGAAACTGTGCATGAGCACTGTACTCTAGTTGGTAAAGCGGTATCCCATAGGGGTGTGGGTTAACAATTCCGATATTTCTATGCAAGTACACTGGAACTGAACAATTTAAAAAATTGATGGTGAATGGTGGGAATCAGGCTTCTCACTATTTGAGCGTGAGTTTACAGATAAACAAAAAAGGAGAGGTGACAATGATCCATGTTGGAGACAACAGTATAAACTAATGTGAAGACAAGAGACGATTACATATAGAAATATTATAGGTATAAGGATATACACAGGTTAGTACACACACATATATTTCCTTGCACTGTCAGTTGGGAACAACAGTTCAGCAGCAATGAGTACACTTAGTGTCCAGATTTTGGTTTCTAATACCATTCTCCAATAAAAAGAATCAGGGCTCCTTGGAGGAGTAGATGATTCTAGGGCTGGAGCAAGAAATACATAGGATGAGCCTGGAACATCCTATAGTGCCTGAAAATAAAGAAGTAATTAAAAACACACACACACACAAATAATTGCGGAGTTATGTCAGAGAGTTAAAGGAACCAACCGAGGAAATTGCAATGGCCCAAACTGGAAGAATCAACAACAACAACAAAAAGTAGTGTTGGATTATGACCCCAAATATATCATTAACATCTATGAGCCCACACTATTATGAAGAAATGATTGGAAGAATAAAAAAAAAAAAAGAAAGAATGAGGAGATTAATCTCCCATGAAGAAGAATTCCAAGTTTATGTAAATATTCCAACTCTAAGGAAATGGAGCATAACTTCCACTTCTAAAGGGTGGGCTCCCCAAGGTGACTTCCTTCCAAAGAGAATGGTATGAAAAGTGGAAAAACACAGAGTAGTTTTACAGTGGAGAAACCTAGCAAACAGTACCTCAGCCAGGTGATCAACATCAACACTGATATGTTGTGTTGATCGTATGTGATGTGATGTGATGTGATGAGAATGGTACTCTATCTCTGTGGTCTTCCTCCCCAAAACCTATAACCACAGTCTAATCATAAGAAAAACATCAGACAAATGCCAGTGGAAGAACATCTAAAAAATATCTCACCAGTATGCCTCAACACTGTCAAGGTCATCAAAAACCAGAAGAGCCTAAGGATGCATGATGACTAAATGTAATTTAATATCCCAGACAGGATCCTGGAACAGATAAAGGACTTTAGGTAAAAACTAAGGAAATCTGAATAAAGTATGGACTTTAGCTAATAATAATGTATCAATACTGGATGTACCATGCTAATGTAAGGTGTTGATAATAAGGGAAACTGGTTATGGTATTTATGAAGACTCTCTGTATATCTTCATAGTTTTCCTATAAATACAAAACTGTTTTAAACATAGAGATTATTAAAATAATATATGTACCTGTGCATATATACACAAACACGTATATTATGTCAGGTGGCGGTAAATACTCGGGAAAAAAAATCAAGTAGGATAAGAAGGATGAAGAATGACAGGAGGAGAGCAGGCAGTTTGTACAGGGCGGCAGGAATGGTATCTGTCTGATGAAATGATATTTGAGCATAGATCGGAAGGGTATGAGAGGATGAACCATGGAATTATCTAAGGGACAGGACTCTTTGCAGAGGGAACTATAAGTCTGAATGCCCAGGGGTGGGAATGTGTTCAGAAACAGGGAGAAAGAGAGTGAAGAGGCGAGGGTAGATGGAGAAGCTTGGGTAAGGGGCAGAAGAGCAGGAGATGAAGCCAGGAAAGGAGTGGGTGCCCGGCTGGGCACGCCTTGTCGGCCACAGTGAGGACCAAATACATGAATCAACAAATGAGATGAATGGAAACTTTATCTTGAAATTTATTTTAGGTACTCCAGCCTTAAAAAAAAAATTAGATTGCTTCCATGTCTTGGCTTTTGTAACAGTGCTGCTATGAACATTGGGGTGTATGTATCTTTTTGAATTAGAGCTCCCTCTGGATATATGTCCAGGAGTGTGATTGCCGGATTATACAGTGTCTATTTTTAGTCTTTTGCAGTATCTCTATACTGTTTTCCATAATGCACCAAACTACATTCCTACCACATGGAAGCAACCTAAATGTCCATTGATAGATGATTGGATAAAGAAGTTGTGGTATATTTATATAATGGAATACTACTCAGCGATAAAAAGAATACAAGAATGCCATTTGCAGCAACATAGATGGACCTGGAGATCATCATTCTAAGTGAAGTAAGCCAGAAAGAGAAAGAAAAATGCCATATGATATCACTAATATGTGGAGTCTAAAAAAAAAAGGAAAAGAAAGAAGAGGACACTAATGAACTCACCTACAAAAACAGAAACAGACTCGCAGACACAGTAAACAATCTTATGGTTACTGAGGAAAAGGGAGTGGGAAGGGATACATGTGGGAGTTTGAGATTTGCAAATGACAACCACTATATATAAAAATAGATAAAAAACAAATTTCTTCTGTATAGCACAGGTAGCTATATTCAATATCTTGTAATAATCTTTAATGAAAAAGAATATGAAAACAAATACATGTATGTATCTTCACAACTGGGATATTATGCTGTACACCAGAAACTGACACATTGTAACTGACTATATTTCAATTTAAAAAAAAGCTTTAAAAAATTAAACGAAGTGTCATCCTTTGTGATACACCTCCCTCCCCCAAGCACACACAAATATTTTATCATAACAATACTGAAATCTTTTAGCCTGCAATTGCTCCAACAAGACCCTCTAGTCCTGCCAAACCAGTGGAGGCATGTCATCTCCTTTCCGAAACAAAATTTGAGACGGTTTCTAGACAAGCAAAGTGAAATGAAGGCTTGAGGCCAATTTTTCACATAATTCAATTTTTAGAAAAACTTACATATGCCTGAAATCTTTAGATAATGGGAAGAAAAGTGGATTTTCCTCTCTTCATTATTAAAGCCATTGGTTCAAACTCTCATTTCATTTGAGACATGCAGGCACAACCCAGAGTCTGTAATTAGTTTTAAACCACCAAAGTAGAAACAGAATAAAACCTCAACTAACTGAAGGACCTTTTTTTCCCTTGACATACTTGGCTTTCAATGGCTAGAGGCATAAGGCATGAGTCCAAAAAGCAAGCTTAAGACTGGGGCTGGTTTTTAAAAACCAAATAAATTGCAAAGTATGCCTTGGGGGAGTCCACTCCGATCTTCTTACCTGCCGCCTTCTCCCTCTCTCGTTCCAGCCCCACGTATCCTGAGAGAAGGCATCCTGAAGGATGATGAAATAGCCAATCGTTGGAGGACAGCCCCCGGCTCATCACTAGCATGCTGAGATAGGCACAGAACTCTCCCCTCTTTCAGAGATTTGTACCAATAAGGATGAAGTAAACAACACTTTCCTTTGAACTTCCTTTTAATGGGGAAGGTACATAAACAAAGGCACTCAACTGTGGGAGTATGAGAGCAAAATGTGGCTCCCTCAATAGTGGGGACTTGATCTCAGAATATCTTGGTTTATTTTAGGCTACCCTCAATCATTGGCCATGCCTTTGGGGAGTTAACCTCTCTGACCTCAGTTTCTTCATCTGTAAAATGACAATTACAATGTCTGCCTGCAAAGCCCTTATCAAGATTAAATGAAATATGTCCCTAAAATGGCTAGAATAGTGTCTGGCTTCTAAGAAGTGATTAACATGCATTGCTTCCTTTCATCAACATACATCCTATATTTGCACCTGGCATGGATCAGACTAGTAGCCTCCTGATAAATGTCTGTTGAATAAATAACGGTCTGAATGAAATCTCCAGGGAACCTTGAATGGTATTTTACATAATGATACTTAATATAATGCTGATGATAACTACCACTTACTGAGTACTTACTGCTGGTCAGGTAGTGTGATATGTGCTCACCTACATCATTTCACTGAACTCTCATAACCACCTCATAATGTAGGCCTTCTTTTAGCTCCACTTAAAAATGAAGAACTGTGATTGAGTTATTTTCCGAGGACAACACAGCTAGCAAGTAGCAGGACTGGATTTTGAACTCTTATCCTTCTGATTTCAGAGGCCATGTCTTAACTGCTATAGCATCCTGTACAGATTTTAAAGCACATTAAAAAACAAATAAACAACAGAACAAAAAGCCATTTGAGTTTTTTTTTTTTTTGTTAAGGGCACAACTAGGGTGAATAAGTCTTCCTGCTGCTCCTAGAATAGCCTCATCTGGTTGGATTGGCAGCTACCAGGCCAGGAACAGGTGGGACCAGTAAAGCTGCCAGGGACCAGCCCTTGAGAAAGTGGCTGAACAAGTTGTCTGGTCCTGTTCCCAGGAGCTGGTACAAATCTGATGGGGAGGCCACTCATGTGGGCTGGCATGGGAGTAGGATCAGGGGTGCTAGAATCTTACCTTGAACAAAGAGGTAAAAGTGTCCCAAGGGTAAAAATAAAGTATTCAGAGAAGGAGACTTGGAGGTGTGGCACTGGGCAGAAGTCCTACAGGGGCGGGAAGCTAGAACCAAGAGTACTGGGTGTGGCCAGGAGCCAGGAGGTCAGGGCTGAGGGTCTGGGGGGGTGGGGGGAGGATGCAGTAAAAGGTTCCAGACAGGCTGTGAGCAATACCATGCTGGGGCATGGAGCCTTCTTGGTGGGTCTACATCTGACCCCATGGTGCAGAGGTGCAGAATGTCATTATGCAGCTAAAGGGAAAGGAATAACCTTAGCCCCAGAATGCTCCTCTAGGTAAACTTGCCTTAAAGACCATGTGAAAATGACTAAGAGCATGGACTCTGGGGCCAAACTGCCTGGGTTCAAAGCTTAGTTTCTCCATTTACCAGCTGTGTGACCACAGTCATGTTACTTAACCTCTCTGTGCCTCAGTCTCCCCATCTATTTAAAGGGAATAACAATGCTCCCTATCTTATGGGTTTTCTATGAGGATTAAATACATACATAGAAACAGCTAGAAGAGAGCTTAAAAGTGCTGGCACACGGAGGTATTTACCTGTTATCCATTGTTCTCATTATGACCACCTCCCAGAGTTGATGGGAGGGCACATGAGATGTTGTATAACTCACTCACCCTATCACTCTTCCCTTTTCCCTCTTTCTTCACATAGTGCATCTTCAGCAGTGGAGCCAGGACTTGAACTTAAATCTTTAGACTCCCAAGTCCTATACTCCCCAAGCATGGTTGTCCAGTAGTGAGGTCTAAGCAGGCTGGTCATGGCCCTCTGACTCCATACCTATGCCCTTCTCTTCTTGCATTGCCCTCTTCAGTCACCCCAAACCCAAGCTCTTGTGGCTCACTCCAAGGTGGTCTTACAACTGCACAGCACACGTGTGCATTCATACTACCTTCTCCTATCTTTCCCAGCTCCCATCCAGCCTGACTTTGTTGGCAGAGTAGTTCCTTTCATTGTGGCATTTCCTGTTCAAAAGTATTTCGTAGCTCCCCATTGGCTGTGACAGGAGGTATCATACACGGTCCAGGTGGTGTAGAACACCTAATTCCTAGTGTTCTCCATCTGAGTCCCTGAGCAGTTGATAATAGATGACAGCACTGGAGCAAGTGAGAACAATTTACTGGCACAGCCGAAGATTCTACTGTACGGGCTTATCTAAAACCCCAACCACAAGTGTCCACAGAATAAGACTAACAACACAAAAGCCCTGGCATGTGAAATATTTCTAATTTTCCCATTAATATCTGATTCCTACAATCTCAGCCTCAACACTGTCATCTGTAAAATAGGACAATACGTACATCACGGAACGGTTGGCAGGGTTAAAGGAGAGTGTGTATCTGTAGTGCCTGGGTCAGCAATCCCTCACCTAAGTGTTTCCATAATTTGCACTGTTATTATTCTAAAACCCAGACCCCTCTCTCTGGCGTTCAGAAGTCCCAAACAGCCTGTCCTCACTCTGTTTACCCATTCTGATTCCCCACAGTTCTCTGGGACTTGTTGGGCCTGTCCCTTTGAGACATATCCACTTCTGGGGCATCTCTCTGTGGTTCTTTCCTCACTTCCATGATACCCACATCTGACTTTCTTTTTTTTTTTTTTAAGTTTTTAAAGTTTTTGTTTTATTTTGTTTTGTTTGTTATGGAGAGGAAGTTACATCTATTTATTTATTATGAGTTTGTTTTTTTTTTTAATGGAGGTACTAGGGATTGAACCCATGATCTTATGCATGCTAAGCACACACTCTACCACTATCCGATTGAGGCCCGGTTCACACTGGATCGTCTCCAGGAACCCTTCCCTGCACCCTGAACCCCACACCCCTTGCTCATTCTCTCGTCCCAGCTCCCTGAATTCACACGCACTCATGATCTGTAATAAATAATTTAACTTTTAAAGTGCCTGCTGTTGTTCCAGTATTTTACACTATGTTCTCACCCCAATTAGACTGTAATCCTGTCGTGAGTAACTGCTGAGATTATTTTCTCTAATGTTAGTTTGCAGCATGAAACCAATGTTCCCAAAGCCCCAAGCAACATTTCCTCCAAGGGTTTAGAAATGAAGTGCCAAAATTCCTGGGAGCTCAGAGGTCAGGAGTGGTTTCTACATCTTTTAAATGAAGAAAATGTTACTGACCTCACAGAGTTATCTGATGGCTTGAGAAAATGGGTATAAAATTGCCCAGATGTCTGCTGAATTGAAAACATCATCCATCAGAAGAGAAGGAAAAAGCAATTGGAACTGATAGGAACTTGTGAAGGGAGACAGAAGGAAAAGGAGAACCGTGGGGGAAAGGGAAAGGATTGCTACAGAAACAGATGTCTTAAGCATCTCCTATGCGTCAGGCACCTCCCTAGGCAATCCATGTACATTACATGTAGGATATTGGTTAAGATCACAGGTTCTGGAGTCAGGCTACTGGGTTCCAATCCTAGTTCTGTCTGTCACCAGCTGTATGGACTCAGTTAAGCTATGTAAAATGTCTATGGTTTATATTCTCTATCTTGAAATGAAGATAATTTAAAGATGGGGTTGGCAATTTTTTTGTTCTGTAAAAAGCCAGACAGTAAATTTTTAGGTATTGTGGGACACATAGTTTCTGTTCCAACTACACAACCCTGGGGCTGTAGCCTGAAAATTGCCATAGGGTTTACATGAACAGATGGGCATGGCCATGTTCCAATAAAACATTATTTGCAAAAGGGGCAGTGGGCAAGAACTGGCCCACTGGGAGCCGTTTGCCAACCTCTAATATAGAATTTACCTTATAGGGTCCACGGAGGATTGAAGAGTTAATTTAGTTCATGCTTTTAGTGCCTGACACACTATAATTGCTCAACAAACATTAGCTGTTGTTACTATAATAAACCCATGGAGTAGGTGTTAGAATGACCTTTCACAGGGAAGAAAACTACATCTCAGAAATAACTGGATAACTTCTTCAAGATCTGATATCTTCCAGCAGTGGCAGAGTCAGACTCAGAGCACAAGCTGGTTGGCCTTTATAAAGTCTATAATTCTGGTTGGTGGGAGGGTATAGGTCAGTGGTAGAGTATGTGCTCAGCGTGCACAAGGTCCTGGGTTCAATCCCCAGCACCTCCATTTAAAAATAAATAAATAAATAAATAAAAAGATCTATTTACCTCTTCCCCTTAACAACCAACCAAAAAACTTTAAAAACTTAAAACAATAATAAAGTCTATAATTTTTCCACTGTGATTTTGTCAAATTCAAAGATCTTATCAGAACCAAGACCTGATTTCATAGACCCAAAGAAAACCTATAACTGATCCTCCACATATCTCCAAGTGATTTGGGACTTGACTCAAACACTGGTGACACAAAGAACGATGAAATCAGGCCCAGGATCCAAATGAACGTGGTCAGAAAGCCCTTGTTCTTTATTTCGGAGTCCGTGGGGAACAGGTGTGGAATCCACGTTCACCCCGACTCGAGAGCTCACACAGCCTCAGCCTTTGCTGGCCTTGGCGTCGGTTTCCTATGACACCGATGGCTCAGCTGCCTTGGGGGATCTCTAATTAAGTGCACAAATAGGGCAGCCTTCCCAAATCTCACATTAGTTCTGCTTTGGAATGCCAGAACTTTCCTACCATGGAAAAATGCTTCATGCCCTGACTCTTAACAAACCCAGCAAGTTCAAATGCATTTCTGGGGGGAAACAAGAATCCTAAGCTGTTATGTGAGAAGGCAAGGAAAGAAAGGGGCTTTTCTTGAAAGGGGGAAACAAAGGGCATCCAGAAATGTCACCAAAATGCCCTGCAAACTCTCTAGCTTGCCTCGAGTTGTTCTTTGTCTGAAGGACTGGAAAGTGTGATTTATGTCACTTTTTCCTTGGGTCAATGATCGGCTTCTTAAACCTGAGACTCTGAAACAGATATTGGCAAAGATTTCTTTCCATATGGATACAAAGAAATCCACATGGGATTAAAAGAAAAAATAATCCTGATTAAATGGCACAGACTTTGTACATTTCAAAACTGGACACCTATGTGTGGTGTTATTTCTCTCTCCTCCTCCTCTGCTGCCTCTTCCTTCTCACTTCTTACCCCAAAGCCCAGTCTAGGGAATGCCTCTCTGGTTCTGTAACTGAGAAGACACCATCATGGTTGATTTTGTGCATGTAGGTTTAACAGCAATCAGCTGTCTGCTTTGTTTAATTCCACATCTTCTGGAGTAAAACCACTGAGGCTACATACCCCAAAAAGCACCACATGTCATCTATTTCCAGAGTTCAGTGGACCATCGCATTGACGTATTTTCCCTCCTCAAAGGTTAGAAGGTGGCTTGGCCTTCAACCTGATGCTCCTATAATACAATACAATGGTGGGTGCCACTGGGCAGGGCATCACACAGATTCACCACCACCACGGGATCTTCCAGGCTCCAAGCTGTCACCCAACCCAGGCCTCTGGCAGGACAGATGCCACCACAGGTTCAACTGGGCACCACGGATTCCTGTCCAGGGAAACAGCAGCCTCTGTTGGGCTTGCTGCCTTAGGAGAGATGAAGAGGACTTTAGTAAGGGTGGCCACAGTTTATACCCCAATAATCTCTCCTTTGAGCCTGGACACTTTTAGGATCATTGATTAATAATTACACCAGGACAGAAGACATAGGCCAGGTCTGTCTGGGTGTGTCATCACTCCTCCCCTTTACTTCTATGGAGCTGTTGATGATTGAGAGACTTGGAGAAATGATCTCTCCAGGGTCATAGGATACTGGGAAGTTTCAGATTTTGAATTCTGATTTGGTGCCTTAGTGTGTGTTGCCTTGTCCCACAGGCTCCAGTAGACTTTAGACTTCACAAAAGCAAAGATGTACCTAGAAAATACCAAAGTACACAAAAATTACTAATAGTATTCGGGGTGGAGCCTTTCTAATGCCAGCGGCTGGGGAAGAGGCTCTGTCCCCACAATCAGGAAGGGTTAATTTTTGGAAACCCTAGCTCAGGAGTCTCCAAACTGGACCCAGACAATCTCCAAACCTCTTGGAGAACCTAGAAAGAATCATCAGCTTCTTATTTTGCCATATAAAGACCTTAAAAAAAACAAAAAACAAAACTACTCAACATTTACTCTGACCATTATGTCATAACAAAAAAGAGATTTCAACACTAAAAAAGGTTACCATGATCTCAGAATAAAGGGAACTCATTTCAAGTGTTTACATTTCGTTTTGTTTAAAAAAGTCAACATACTGCCCTTATTTTTTCATTTCCACTGTAGAGTGAAACTATAAGGACCTGCAGTGAGGGCCAACTTCATGGGAAAGTCACCTGTGTGGTCGCCCAGGGCCCCAAACCAGGAACGGCTCAAGCTTGGGGTTTAGTGATCTGCAGTCCCTGTTCTGAAATTCTTAATTTTATCTATGAATGTGTGCTTTGTGGACGAAGGCTGATGGGACAATGGAGCATGTGCTGGGGGTCTGCTCCTGCCTTTCTCTCTCTAGGGCCAGGTAGTTCTTGGCTGTCTCCTCTCTGCCTTCTGGCACCTTACCCCACACCCACAGCCCCACTGCTGACCACGCATCCCTGGGGTGGTGACAGGATTGCATGGGGTGGAGGGAGTGTAGGGACAAGGAGAGGTGTGGGGAGAGCCAGGCTAGGCTGTGAGGCTGCTGTGTCTCAGGTGGGGTGAGCAGTGACTCTCCCCTCAACTCCCCACTACCATGGAGTGTTGGGTAGGCAACTGGGAAGCTAGGAACACTTGGGGTCACCTGTCAGCCGTCAGTGACTTCCCCACCCCAGGCCAGGGGCCCACATTTTCCTTTTGTACCAGATCCCACAAATTACATAGCAGGTTCTCCCTGCAGTAGCCCTCTGATGACGTCTGAGAGCTACTGGACTAGCTCAGAGACCCTCGCCCCTAAATAGCTCCACTATGCCTCTCCTTGTAAGTGGATTCTTTGAGTAATAGAAGTGACTTCCAGACTTCCTCGTGGAAGGTGTATTTCCCCAGAGGCTAAGCACCTGCCTGTTAGGAGCCATTCCATGCTTGGCCTGGACTGGTGGCTAATTGTCATCCTCCTCACCCTTCATGGGTGGGTAGCTCTTCACAGTTTAGAAAGCACTGTTCTAGTGTGTGTGTGTGTGTGTGTGTGTGTGTGTGTGTGTGTGTGTGTACCACATTAATCTCACTTTCTCTAGCCTGGTGAACTTGAAAGATCTTATACTTTGGATTATCACACAAATCCAGGTTCAAGTCCCAGCTCTCTCACTTCCCGGCTGTGTGGCTTTGAGCAAGTGATTTGCCCTCCTAAACCTCTCATTTCTCATTTTAAGTGGAGATGATAGTATCTACCTACATCCCACAGCCTAAATTAAAGATTAAATGTGGTTATATAATCGAGCATGTTATCAAGTGCTCAGTTAACATTCGTCCCTTTCTGCTTTCTGGTCTGCAGGGTAGAGATCAGGAATGATGCTTGGGGAGGCCACGTCTCATCTGGGAAACGCACACAACA
The DNA here is from genome assembly GCF_048773025.1 of Camelus bactrianus. NCBI lineage: Eukaryota > Metazoa > Chordata > Mammalia > Artiodactyla > Camelidae > Camelus > Camelus bactrianus. The sequence goes on from NC_133551.1 coordinate 35,826,026, forward strand.
GGAGCTGAGCCTGGCATCCTCCTGGTCCAGGGGCTTGTCCATTGTGCAAGTGGCCCTGGTCAGGTGAGCAGCAATAACTCTGGAAACCGGAGAAGCTGCTTCTCAAAGGACTGGATTTGGGCCCACAGGACTAGTTTTGACAAGGGAGAGGAAACACTGAAGTGGGGGGACAGACAAACGTAGAGGGGAAGAGAGAAAGCATCAAGGACAAACAGCCTCCATCCCGTCCCTCCCACATTCCAGCCCTGCCCTTGGGAGAGGCTGGCAGAAATTCCGTAATTGTGTTGTTCAGGAGGGCAGCAGTAGACGTATTTCAGTCTAAGAATCAGGAGGCCCGGATTCTAGTCTCTGGTTTCCTCTCTATCACCTTGGGAATGTCACCTCCTACTTGGGAACCAAATGTCCCCATCTTCTAAATGCATTCGACTAGATGACTTGTTAAAGTCTATTCCAGCTTTGATACTTTATTTTTTAATTAGAGGAAGGACGGCTGTAAGAAATAATCTGTAGCCAGCTGGGGCATGCCCACTGTACTAGGATGGGCCCCTTCAGAGCAGTGGCTTCAGAAAGGCCTGGCCCTGGTCCAGGGATGCTGGTTCCCTGGGCAGGCCATTTGTTGAGACTCCACAACGGCTGGTCATCTGATGATTCTTGCATCTCAGTTCACACCCGAGGCACCTCATCTGAATAGGCTGTGGCCAACTTTGTGAACAGTGATGGATTCAACCATTTTCATGTGAAGCATTTCAACAGTCATCTCCAGAAAGAAGGAGCACAGTGGGCTGTTGTGATGAGAATTCTGGAGAAACCTATTTATGGCAGTGTTTTGGTTTACCCTTGGCCTAGTACACAGGGTACAGTTCAAAACGGCCTCAGCTGAAAATACTCTCTTGTCTTTCAGGGTAAAATTTCCAAACTTTTACATGCAGCCTGTCAGTTCCAGGCCTACTGCCCCTGCCTCCAGCTCCTCTGGTCTCCCAGAGACACAGGGTCAGCCCCCCACCTCACCCACTCCCACTTGGCCTCTGAGTCATTCCCAACAGAGGCGGGACCGATATTAACAGCGTATCATTAGGGATTTGGAGCCAGACAGTCCTGGGCTCCAATCCCAGGTCCTCCACTTGTTAGTTGTGTGATCTTAGGCAAGTCACTTAACCTTTCTGCCCTCAGTTTCACCAGGTGAAAACTGGAAACAACAGGACCTAGCCGACTGGACAGTTTTAAGAATCAAAAGGAGACACACTGCTGCAGATAAATCCTGATGGACATCCTTAACTGTGTTTTCCTCTCTGTCCCGATCATTTTGGTTGATCCATAAAAAGCAGGCTCCTGCCTCAGTTTCCCTTCTTGAGTTTTGATCCTCCTTCCTATCTCGTGCTCCAGACCCAGCAGAAGGGATCAGGCTGGGGCTCTGGCTGCTGCCACTCCTCCTGCCCAGGGGCTCCTGACTGCAGGCGAGAATCTTCCCATCGATGGACAGGAGATATGAGTAACCATTAATCTTATGGTACACACTACTATATACAAAGTAGATAAATAACAAGGTCCTATTGTATAGCACAGGGAACTATATTCAATACCTTTTAAAAACATATAATGAAAAAGAATACCAAAAAAGAATATATGTGTATATAACTGAACCACTATGCTGTACACCAGAAACTAACACAACATTGTAAAGCAACTATACGTTAATTAAAAAAAAACCAGTTAGCTTTATTGAGCACTTTCTACGTTCCTGTTTTATCATCATTTCCTTATTATAACAAGCCTAGAGGGAGGCACCATTATCAGTCTTACTTAACAGATCAGGAAACTGAATGTCAAAAAGGTTTAGGTCCAAGGTCACAGGGCCAAGAGTGGTGGGGGCTGCATTCTAACCCAGGGTGTCTGACTCCACAGCCTTCCCTTTTCATCCCCAGATCCTCTGCTTTTGAGTACTGGGTACTCAATATTCATCCCTGTCTGTTTTGATAATCATCACCACAGTAGCCAACAATAATTGAATCCCTATACTCATTACTACATTATCCCATTTGACTTTCCCAGCAATCCTATGAGGTAGACAGTCTCATACCCATTTTACAAATGAGAGAGCTGAGATCAGAATAAGTATATTATCCAAAGTCCATTGGCTGTGAGAAGAGGGAGCAGGATTTGGATACTGCTAATGATTTCTTTGTTGCTCCTTGATCACTGTACTATGTGCCAAGGGCTTTATAAACATTAACTCTTGTCACAGCTCTGGGAGGGAAGTAATACTAGTATTCCCACTTTACAGACAGAAAAATCGAGGTAGAGAGAAATGAAGACCTTTGATCCAGGCCTCACAGAGCTGGATTTTGAACCCAGACTGTCTGGCTCAAATGTCTGGGCTCCCAACTTGTGTTGCTATAGGAAGTGAAGGATGCCAGGCGAGGGGCTGGGAAGACGAATGATTTCAAAGGAAAGGGAACAGTCCTGGCACAGGCAGGGGCTCGGTGAGTCCAGGAACGACAAAAGCTCTGGAGGAAGGAACTCTCTGCCCACGTGGATTGGAGTCGTCCCCCAGAGCCCTGGCTTCTCTCCTCTAAAAGGGGTTGGCCACCCTGGAGAATTTTCCAGCATTGAGCAATGGTGTAGGTGTTTCGTTTCCTTTAGGTCCACGGAGATGCATCATGAGGAAATTGCCTCAGAGTCTTGGGCAAGCTCTGACTCCACTATTCAGCTACAAAAATCCTCAGAAGAGATGGAAGTCAACAGTTTTAAGTCACCAGTTACATTTAAATGTTCAGGGGAAAAAAAGACCTTTTATCAGGAGAGGCAGAGACAAACATGTATTGAGTAGGCTGAAACACAGGAGACATTAAACCTTGCAACAACCCTTTGAAATTGTGATCTGCCCCATTTGACAGAGAAAGAAACTAAGGCTCAGAGCAGAAAAGTGATGTCCCTGAATCCAGTGGCAAGTACAAGAGCCTGAAGATGGTCCAAGGCCCAGATAAATGACTTCTGGTTGCATGTTCCGACTCGCTCCCTGCTGCCTCCCATCTGCCTCTGTCTGATCCATGTGGTTTCAGAATTTCCCCGTAATTAATGGCAAAATTACCAAGAAGGTCTGCACAGATACAGAGACCATTCTGCCAACCTGGTGTGTTCTGGTCTAAAATGTTATTATTCTAAAAAACACAACTTCAGGGGAAAAAAGAGTGTTCAGGGAATGTTTCCAAAATCTTGAAGCCATAAAGAAAGGGATTCACAGATGTAAATATATGAAAATTTTAAACTTCTGTATAAGACACTATACGCAAAGGTAGATGACAAGGGTCATATTATAAGAAAGTCTTCAATATACATGACAGACAAAGGATTGATATACAGAGCTCACGAAGAATGCCTCCAAATTCCTGAGGGAAAAGAAAACAACCCTACAGGAAAATGAAGGGAGGATATTCATAGGCCATTAACAGAAATTAAGTGACTGAGGATATAAAGAAAATGTTCATTCTCACCAACAACAGGGCGCAGGCAAAGGAAAAGAACAATGAGCGGTCATTTTCTGCCCAAGAAATTGGCAAAAAATGTTGAATGACTGACTGTGCAGTATTGGCAAAGGCAAGGGGGCACCGCTGGCAGGAATACAAATTGGGATAGCCCTTGTGGAGTATGTTTTGGCCACAGCTAACACAATTTCAAATGTACAAGTCCTTCCAGTAGAAATTCCACTGTTGTATCTCTCCAAGAGAACGCTCCATACTTGTACATAAAGTACCATACACAGGGTGAGACTTGTGTTGCTGTTTGAAAAGCTAGACACTAGAAACTACTTCAATGTCTAACAATAGGATATTGGTTAAATATTTTTTTATATAAGCAGACTCTGAAATTCCTATCAATATGTAACAGATATGGGATGGCTCTAAATGCACTGACATCCTCCAAATATCTAATAAGCGGGAAAAAAATTTGCAGAACAATTTGTATGATATGATCCTACACATGCACATACATATGTCTATGAATGCACTGAAAAAGGTTAGAAAGATGTACAAGATGTATAACAGTAATTACCTCTGGGATCAGGAGAGGTTTATGCCTTTCACCTTCTGCTCTTTACTTCTAGGTTTTTTATGTTTTTACCATGTAAGTGTACTTCCATATTTTCAGTTATCTCAAAAGGAGCAAGTCACCACAGAGACAGAGACACTTGCCTTGTGTTCTGGGTTATGTCCTGCTCACCCAGGATTGAGAAATACCCCGACCCACGGCTGAGCCTCCCTCCTTTGCTGACGGGAGCAGAAAGCAGAGCATTCGGAAGCCGCCCTCCCCTGATTCTCTCCCTCTCACTTCCAGAGAGGTCACTCATCTGAACACGTGTGCACTCACACACACTCCTCTGGGGCACATGTTCACTCAGAACAACTACCACGTAGGTTAATTCACTGCCCGAGAAATTCTGCATCACGGACCAAAGAGATTCTTGTCACCTTGATAAAACTCGTACACAGTCACACCTCAAAACAAATGCAGCAACAATAACAAATTGTCAGGTTGTCAGGCCCCCTGAGCACAAGCCTTGATTTAAACCCTGGGGTCCAGTGGGCACCTAGTGGACGTACAGCTCCTTAAATAAGGGCTCTGCCAGCCTAAAACATATCAGATGTTCCTTTAGCCTTCGCTCGCCCAAGACATAAACTATGTGTTCGGGGGAAAGCAAAGTCAAATGACTCATGACAGAGTTTGTTTTTAGTATGAATTATTTTTTCTGGCTCCTTGCTTTTAAAGACGGATCCTTTTCAGACGGGTTGAAGCAAGGACTGCTGGGAGCTGGGCCCAGGAGCCCAGCCTTTCCACTACTTCTGAAAGCTGGGAGAGGATGCCCTGTGAAGGAGGCTGCATTTCCCAACTACGATCACTCCCATGATGCACTGTTTCTTCTTCCCTTCAAAACCAGCCCAGCAACAGCACCTTGGCGGGGCAGGGCGAGGAGGGTGCAAAGAGCACTGGACTTGGAGTCCAAGAGACCTGAGTTCCAACTCCAACTTTGCCATGTACTAATTTCATGATGCAGGGAATGTCACATGACTTCTCTGGTCTCTGGGCTGCAGTCTGAGAAGTGTTCTGATTGCAAGTGTTGTTCTGGATTGTAGTGGGGACTCAATGAGGTAACCTAGGCAAAGCGTCTGCCTCACGGGAGGCACTCAGTAGACGGCACTGGGCTGGACTCCCCTGGGCAGACGGTGTCCTCTACACCTCAGTATCCCTACTGCTTGCCTGAGAATTGGGCAGAAAGTATTTCAGGAAGGAAGGCAGCTGTACTTTGTCCTTAGGATGCACTAGGCACTGTTTGAACTGCTGTATGTGGATTACATGGATTATCGCATTCGTCTTTACAAATAACCCCCTAAGGTTACTTGTCATCCACACTGAGGCACAAAGAAATTAAGAAACCTGACCAAGGCCACACAGGTGGCGTGTGGAGGGGCTGGGATCTGAATGCTTGCGGCGTGGCTTTAGCGCAGGAGAGGCAAAACCGGCAGACTAGGGCTCCCTGTGTGGACTCTAAGGAAAGGCAACGTCAGGATAGCCTACTGCTTGGATCATGGTAGAACAGACAAGGGTTAGCACATCAGGAGCGTGGTCATTTATGGCTCTGCAGGAGCACAGGGGCTGGACAGCCAGAACCCACCGTGAGTGTGGCCAATTAGGACAGCTTCTTACAGTGCTCGGGGCCAGATGCCCATGCTTCTGAGGCGAGCGAGTCCCCCAGGACAAGGCTGGGGCTCAGACACATTCACCACCTCCCTCTCCTCAGCAGAGAGGACTAAAATGCACACAGAATTCCAGAGCTGGATGGGACCTTAGACATTGCCTGACACCACTCCGCTGTTCAGGTTAGAGAACTGTTACTTGCTCACTGCCACACCACAGGTAGAGCAAAGACTAGAACCCAGGTCCCTGTTTCCCAAGCCAGCAGTCTGCCTCTGGTGTCTCGAGCACACTAACAGCCAACACTCCCTTCCACGCACAGCCTTGAAATCATGACTACATTTTTCAACCATCTACTCATCCCATAGTTCTCAGCCAAGCAAGATTCAGGAAAGACAGAAATGCTGGGCACTGGGCTTTGGTTATGTCCAGTCCCCAGGTTAAAATGACCGCTTAGCTTACTCTCCCAATAAATCACTGAATAATCTACTAGGCAAACAACCTTTTGATAATGATATGGGTCCCCATAAGAATCTGCCTACAAGGAAGTGATGAGCAGAATCTGGAACAGTGATTTATCAAGGTAAATTAACAAAATGCTTTTTGGCTTTATACTTCCATCTGGGTGAGCTGCACCCACCACACGTGTAGACAAAAGCATTAATTTGTTCATTTATTCACTCAAATTCACATTTTCATCCAACACCCACTGAGTTCAGCTTTAGGTCATGAGTCCTTTGTTCCCAAGATCTAAAATTCTGTACACTTTCCCCCCATCTCAGCCCCTCAACACACACACACACACACACACACACACACACAACTTGGTTTAGGTAACACTTCCAAGTCCTGGCTCAACTGTCCTTCCTCTGGAAGGTCTTCTCTGCCTCTCCAAGGCTGGGTGAGGTGCGTCACCCACCGCAGCACGGAGCACACGCTGGTACAGTTGTCTGCTTTACTGTATACTTCTCCTCTGCACTACTGCAAGAGGCGTGAGAACAAGGACAGGGTCTTGCACGTTCAGAGCTGCATCTGTGACCAGAGACAGACCTATCACAGATGACGCTCAGAAACACTGGCTGAACAAATGAATACAAGAAAGAAAAATGATTGAAGAACGATTCTGATACAGCTTACGCTGCCCTCGGTAAGCTTCCTATCCGGTGGGAGGTGGACACACAAAGGGGAGTCACCATACCCGAGGTCTGTTGTGTGCTATGGGACCACTGAAGCATGGGAGACTCATTGTGCCCAGAAACCTGGGTCTCCCTCCTGCTGGGTCCATGTTAATCTGACTGTATAGGACAAACACGTGTAACATGTGAGCATACGGAAGACACACACAGTGTAACCCCTCCCAGTCCGATTCTCTTGTCTGTGTCCCTCCCTGCCCTCCCCAACTCCCATGAATGTCATCTCAAGATGTTGCCATTCTAGACCATTTCTTTGAACTCAGGGAGACCTGGGTCTGAGGCAGAAAACAGAGTGTCCGAGAGCTGAGAAGGGAAAGTGAGAGAAGAGCTCCACACCACAGAATGTACCTTACTTAACATACTCCTGCCTCCCTGGTCTTTTGGCTTTTCCTCAGACACGTTTAGTTCATGCCCACCCCAGAGCCTTTGCACTCACCATGCTCTCTGCCAGTCCAGTCTGTTCCTCAATATGCTTCCTCAGGAGGACCTTTCCCACTGCTCACACGGCCAGTCCTTCCTGCCCCCTCTTCCTGGCCCCTCTTAGTTCCCTATGTGGCTTCACTTTCTCTCACAGCATTTTTTTTTCTATCTGAAATCATATTCTTTCTTGTGATTATTTGTTCCTGAAATAGTATATTATTGGGCTCATCTCAACTGTAATACAAGATCTGTGGGAGCAGATATTGCTTTTTCAATAGATACAGCAGGAGACATGTGGTACGGAGAACCTGACAGGTATCAAAGGGTGAAGGGAGGTACAAGATCCCAGGGAAAAAGCTGGTTAATGGGATAAAGAAAAATGACCCAGATTGACTCCCAAAATGCAAGAAAGAACTAATAATATTAATTCTTTTATCGCACATGAACTGTAGCAGCTCATACACTACTTTGTTGAAGTTTTTCTTTGGGGAACACATAAGCATTCTTCTGTGAACATACGTAAACTGGGAATAATTTTAGATCCCGTCCCATGATATTGTTGTGGTGATTAAATATGTTAATTAATGGAAAGTGATTTGAAGAGTGCTTAGCACATAAAAAGCATCAACAAATGTTGCCTAAAATCATAATTGTCATCGACATCTGCAAAGAGATATGACACAAGATCATACCTATTTATAAGAATTTTATGTATCACTATGCACTATACTGACTTTTCTCTTAAAAAAATGAACCACAGACCTTCTACAGTGTACAAAGCCATCCCCTATTTTGAATTTACTATGGTACAAAAAACAGGTTTTATAAGAATTGTTTATCAGCATTTATGTAATCAAAGAATTTGATTGTGTTTTGAACATTTGTGATAGTTTTAATCAGATTTTTAAAAATTTTAAGATGTAAACATAAAGGCTTCTGTAAGAACTCTGAGAAACTAGAAGAAAGGATAATGGAACATTCGTGAAAAGAGTAAGTAGGCTAAAGGGTAAAATAAAACTTTATAAGGACTCATGCAGAGAACAACGAAGAAAGAAAAGAGGGGAACATTTGGAACCGCAAGAAGCAAGTAATTATTGCAAGACGGCACATAGAAGACCCACATGCAAGAATCATTTCACCGTAATCACTACGGGAAATGTCTCTATCACCAGGATGAAAATAGCAAGAAAACTGCTGAAAACAAGAACAAGAGTTATATATGTTAAATAAATACAATGATATTTTATTCATAATTTTAAAAATCTGCCAGAACAGAATATATTACTCCAAGTTTGGCTAGTTCTTTTATAAAAAGACTCTTTTTAGTTATAGCCCTTTTTGGTTTGTTGTCAGATTGGAGACCTGGTGGATGGATCGAGTAACCCATCTCATTAGGGTGCCCCTGCCTTCTCTCCCCTTCAACCCCAAGCCCCAGGCATCTTGTCACTGCATGTCAAAGCAAGGGGTTCCTTTTTTAAGAGGTACTGAGACCATCTTAGCAGCCCATGCAATGTTTCCTGGAGCCCCTAGGGGTCACTATTGCAAAACTAACAGAAGTGAATCAGCACAAGAAAAAAGGGAAGAAAAAAATGAACATAGTACATTTAGTACTAAACACTCAAAGCAATAACAGCTCAAAAGGCAGACACCATTTATTACAGAAACTGAAAAACAATTTAGCATCTCTAAGACACTTATTAATTTCCTTTTTAATTCAATGGCTCACCCTTTGCTCCATACTTAACATATACAGAGACATTTTGCTTTGCAGCTGGAAAAATAAAAAAAAAAAAAAAACCCGAAAAGTCAGCGTTGCTCTCTCTTTCTCTATAACATTTACATTTAAGGGCCCAGTGGAAACCCACATCATGCTGAAAGTTTGTGGTAATAAATTGTTTTATAATCAAAATTGGCTTAATAGCACAAAAGAACTAGCATTCTGAGTGAAAATATAAGACAGTGAATGAGGGTTGGTTGGGGGAAAACACAGTTATGTTAGTTTGATAGTCAACCAAAAGCCATAATATTATTAAATATATTTAAACATGCTTTTCATTTAAATTTGGCATCTTGACCAACAGGGATGTATTAAATAATACCTGGCTGCTAAGGGTATGTACATTTACGAATCAGTGCCACATAAAACATGCAACATGTACAATTCAGTCTCATTATTATTTAAGGCTTCTCTGTTCTCTTGGCTGTGGGTACACACATATTAAAAATTAAGTACACACTCAATGTATGCTCAACCCTCATTTAAGAGGCTTTGTTTTTAAACAGAACATGCAATGGAAAGAGAACTCAACTCTGGTGGAAGGTATTAGAGGCATCCCTTTGGGGACAGCTGTTTTGTTTGTCAAAACAAAACAAGAGGGGAGGGTCAAAAGCAGGAAAAAGCGTTCCTGAGTGGTCAGCAAAGAGAGTCCCCAACTTCAGAGAGGAGCCGAAATCACTTTCTACACTCAGGCTTCCTTCTTTGTCAGAGTTGAGAGGTTGAATGAACGGTTCCTTTTACCATGAGGCCATGAGGGTATCGGAGAGGGAAGAGTCTCTTAAGATATGGGAGGGGGGGTGTATTAGTGGCCAAATAAATGTAGCCCAATGCTGACTGATTCCCGATGCATTAAAGAAACACTTTTTTTTTTTTTTTTTTAATATGAGGGGACACATCTGCACTGCTATGGCCATTATGCTAGGCACTGATCAAGAGATGGGAGTTGGGGGGCAAGGGCTGGTTAAGACAAGCCGGGGAGACAGCAACACTAATGATGAAAAGAGTCAACGACTGTAATAGAGTTGGGCTGTGTTTTGGATGAAAAAGGAATACATCTGACATACAGAGGCTGCATAATCAACGAGCATTCTCTGCTTTCCAAGACCCTAAGTTTCCCTAAAACCCTCAGGTTGGAATGAGACATCTCAGGGTGGCCCAAGTGTCAGATAACATCACACGACATCCCTGAACAACCCAGTGGAAGAGGTCACAGTATGAGTATTGTGTTTTAATTTGAGAAACTAAGTTTAGGTCCAGGAAAGTACAGAAAAGAATGCTTTATCACTCACAAATGGGGAAAAAGCTTTGGTTTTTTTTTTTTTTTTTTTTTTGAGGGGATGGATATAGGTATTATGCTGTCCATTCACAGATGATCGAACTGAGGCTTGAAGAGGTTATTCATGTATCCAAGATCCTAGAGTTAGTAAGTTATAGAGGTTAGACTGGAACCCAAGTCTGTTTTCCTTGAAAAACCACTCTTAATCTCTAATGGACCCCACTGCTTCTCTGTGGCTGCCTGAAGACTTGGAGCAGAAGCAATGAAGGAGACTCGGGGTGAGGGTGGGCGACACAGCATGCAATCTTATTCATCTCTCTTATCACCTACTTAGAAAAGACTGGAAAAAGAGAGTTTGAGTTCTTCTCAGATACTGCTTTTCACTGCCTGAGCTATCTACTTCCCCCACTGGAGAGAAGTCCCTCAAATGTTAAGCGTGCCGAAGTCCTCACGGCGATGATGGATACCACAACAGGCTGTGTTGCATCAAGAAAATAAATGGGAAGGAAGAAAATTCTGACACGAGCTATCACAAGGATGACCCTTGAGGACATTATGCTAAGTGAAAAAAGCCAGTCACAAAAAAGATAAATACTATGACTCCACTTATTCCAGGTGCCTAGAAGAGTCAAATTCACAGAAACGGAAAGTAGAATCGTGGTTGCCAGAGCCTGGAGGGAAGGGGGTGGGTAATTGTTTAATAGGTACAGAGTTTCACTTTTGCAAGATGAAAAGAGTTCTGGATATTGGTTGCACAATAACGTGAATAATACTTAACACCACTGAACTGTACACACAAAAATGGTAAGTTTTATGTCCTGTGTGTTTTACAATTAAAACAAACAAACAAAATAATACACCCAGGAATGCCTTCTCCAGTGATTATTTACAAGGTTCTCTTGCTTGGCACAGTAGGAAACATGACCTCCCAAATTTTTAGATTTGTGGAAGTAAAAGTTCTTTTGTTGTGCATTCCTGCTACTTTTCTGGAAGGCAGGAAGCAGTTCTTCTTTTTTTTTTTTTATGTAACATTTTATATCTGCATGTTATATGATTTCTCATCCTGGTTTGATCAGCTAAGAGCTCTGAACAAAGTACTTCCCCTCTCTGGGTCCCCACTTCCTCATCCATAAAAGGCAGGATTAGGTGGGATGACTCCTGAGGGCCCTTTCAATTCTCAGATTCCAGTTCCTGTTTTTTTCAAACGTTAACACTGTCTATGCTGTTAGGTATACTTTATTTCTTACTGACATTCACCAGAACATTTTTGCAAAGCTAGGAGCCACTTCTGAAAAAGCCACTCACTGCATTTTTTCCTGAGGGCTGAGTGGAGAGAGGAAGGATGCTGGGTGAGGTAGGCAGTTAAAGGTGCCGTGGAAGGAGCACTGGACTGGGAGTCTGAGGCTACGAGGTTGAGTCCTGGGCTCTGCCACTTCCTAGCCAGGTGGATCAGAAAAGAAGGAATCATTTACTGGGGTCTTCTATGCAAAAGACACTTTCACACCCATAATCTTATTACTTCACAAACTTTAGTAACTCACATAAAATCTTCATGATTGTTTCCATATCCAAGTGCCATCTGTAATAATTATACATGTAACATTTTTTTCTCAGTTTTGAATAAACTTTTTTCTCTTTTTTCAAATTGCCTTCTTCTAAGCAAAATTGCCTCTGGAAACATAGGTATGGTGTGGGTTATCTTTTTCTAATATGTGTTAAAATAAATATATAACTTAGAAAAAGAGTATCCACATATCAGCCAAGACTATCCTGAGTTCCACCAGTGCCCATTGGGGAGATGCCCCGTTATCCTACTTTGTCTCCATTGATGGCTGCTGGACACTTTGGGTCCAAGGAGGTTAGTAACTCATCCAAGTTTGAACCAACCAACCCAAAGCAATGTGCTGCTGCCAATTCCTCTCGCCCTTAGAATGAGCATGTTCTATAAAGTAGCCAATGGAGTATTTCCAAGATTTTTAAATTCCTTGGACAATAACACTTCCAAAATTACTTTTGAGAATAACATACAGTTAGCAAGTTTTTAATTTGCCAAGTAAATTAGAAAATATTCTCATATATGGTAATATTAAAAAAAAAAAGCATAGGACTTTCTACACCAAACAATTGGGACCCGGGTACGTCTCAGGATAACATAAATCATTTAAGTAGAAAACTGATGATGCTCTGCTTACTTTTCTATAGTTCTCATTCCGGTGGAAACTCTGTCATGGACTAGCCATGGGCCAGGCTCAGCACAGGTGGATGATGGTGTAAGGGGAGATGGCTTTGGAACTGTGGAGATCTGGGTTCAAGTCCTGGTTCTGTATGAATCACATATGCAGATTTGTGCAATCTTAACCTGAACCTCAATTTCTTTGTTTTTAATTTTTAAATTGATTTTTAATTTTTTAAATTGAAGTACATTCAGTTTACAATGTTGTGTTAATTTCTGGTGTACAGCACAGGGACAGCTATACATATATATATTCCTTTTCATTATAGGCTACTACTAGGTACTGAATATAATTCCCTGTACTATACAATAGGAACTTGTTTTTAATCTGTTTTATATACAGTAATTAGTATCTGCAAACCCTGAACTCCCAATTTATCCCTCCCCATCCCCTTTTTCCTCTGATAACTATAAGTTTGTTTTCTATGTCTGTGAGTCTGTTTTTGTTTTGTAAATAAGTTCATTTGTGTCATTTTTTAAAGATTCCACACATAAGTGATATCATACAGTATTTTTCTTTCTCTTTCTGGCTCATTTCATTTAGTATGATGATCTCCAGGTCCATCCATGTTGCTGCAAATGACATTAATTTATTCTTTTTTATGGCTGAGTAGTATTCCAACTTCTTTATACAGCCATCTATTGATGGACATTTAGGTTGCCTCAATTTTTCTTCTGTAAACTGAGGCTCCCATTCATTGCTGTAAAGGTTAAACGCAATAAGCATATAAACTGCCTAGAAAAGCCCCTGACCTGTGGTTGGAGCTCATTAAGGGGCAGTTGAGACTCTTGTTACCACTCTCACGTCCTCTGACGCAGAGGGTTCCTATGGGGATGCAATGGGACATTGTGTTGGAAAGTGCACTGACAATGTGTTAACAGCTCTAATTGTTCCTTTGGATCTCAGGTTGGAAGTTACTTCACCTGGGAAACTTTTCTTGACCCATGAGTTGGATAAGAAGAACCCACCCCTGGTCCATGGCACCTCATGCTTGCCATCTGCTCACTTGTCACTCTACATTGAAATTGCCAGGCAATTTCTCTCTTACCCAAGTAGGTCCAGAAGAGTCTGAGAGGGTAAGGGTGGGAAATGGATGGATATTCTTGTTGCTTCTCCACCATCTGGCATGTAGTCACTGCCAAATACAGCATTAGTGCTCTTTTAATTTGCTACATGGACACATGAATGGACAGGAAGATTGGTGGGAGTTTTCAAATCCGTTATGTGGTATTCCTTGTACACTTCATGGTCTTGACCATGGGCTTAGAGCAGCATTTCCCAGTGTTTGGTCCTTTAGCAAAGTAAGATGCTCCATGAAAAACTAATTCTTTGATCAAGTAAATTTAGGAAAGTCTATATTCTATATGCATCTCCAACCTGGGAAGTTCACAATGTATGTTTATATATTAAAGTCTTATGAGAAGGCTTGCTATAAAGATACCTAGTTAACTTGAGCGTAGCATTTCCCACACGAATTCTTTCCAGGAATATCCCAAAGAACACTCCTGGGGAAATCCTGGCCTGGAGAGAACTTGAGCTCTGAGTGAATTTTTCTTCTGGTTTCTATCAATTCTTTGTCCTGTGTGTCCTCCCCCCTGTTAAACTGCATAGCCAGAATCAGGAGAGACAGGCATCCTGGGCTGGACAAAAAGGCAACATAGACAATAGAATCTTTGAGAAAACTGGACATAAGAAAGAGCTGACCAGCCCATGAACTGACCAAAAATATTTTGACAATGAGTAGAACGCCCTCGTTTGTATCACACCTCAGAGCTTCTCCAGCTCTACACGTGTACATGGTTGCAATTCTCTTCTCCCTCCTCCCCTTCCCCTTCCTCTCCAGCATCAGCACCAGCATGGTTAAACGTCATGGCACACTGTCTGTGCCACACAGGGCTCTACAGGCACGTCCTGTAGTAACTGCTGAAATGACATGACTTATCATTTTGTAGATCTTGAAATTGAATCTCAGAAAGCTACCACTACTACTACTAATAATAATCATGACAAAATTAATCATAGCCACCTCCCACTATTGATGAGCTTATGGTTCAAGGCAAAAGAGCTCAGGAAGGGTAGATCTGGGGCTTGGATGTAAATCTCCTGATGCCAAGTCCAGAGTTTGATCCACCCATGCAAGACGGGTCTCACCAACAAGACCATAGCTTGCTTAGCCCAGCTGCGGCAGGGGAGAGGGGGTTACAGCACTAGCTTGGCATTCAGCTGGTGTGGTTTTTAAAGTGACTCAACATCTGTTATTAATTAGAGTTCCTGTTCCCATGGTGATGGTTTATTATTGCTAGGCTGATAAGATGTCCAATTTGAAGAATACCATCTTTCTCCTTTTCCCTCTCACTCTCCAGTGAAGATTTTTCTTTTTTCTTTCTTCTCTCATCTAACAGAACTGATCTTTTGCAACAAGATTGGATGTAGTGTTTCTCAAACAGGGACCCCTGTTGGATCCCTGGCGATAACCTTTGGAATTTTTTTCCTTTTTGCTCAATGCAGAGGGTCTGTCAGACCAACTCGGATTCATCTCTGACATTTAGTAGCTCTCTAATCATAAACAAGTTAATAATCTTCCCCAGGCCTTACTTTTTCATCTGGAATAAGAGATAAGAAAGCCTAAATGGCAAAGATATTTTGAGAACTTGATGTACTAAATATGAAGATGGGGCACAGAGCTTGGAATGTGGTGGATACTCAGGAAATGACAGCAGTTGTGATCATGAAAATAAGAGCAATGATAATGACTTACAAAGAGATAAGACAGAGAAGTGGGGTTGGCAGTTGAGGCTATTTCACTTCCATTCATCCATCCATCATTCTAATTTGTCCTTACACTGAAATGGTTCTTTTTTTTTTTTTTAACAGCCCTTAACCCATGATAGAGCATACATTTGTTTGTATTTATTTTTTAATTGCCTCTTACACTCAACTGTAAAATGTGATGAAGACTGATATGACGGTTATTTCACACATCACTGTACCGAGGGGGATATTTGTTGAGTGACGGACAAATGTGTACCAAGCAGCTACTCTGTGTCAGTGGTCAATCTCTGTGTTAGGCACTGGAGATATGGAAATAAGGAATATAAGGAAATCTTGCTGAAACAAGATTCTTACCCTTGAGGCATTCACATAAGGGATCTGTGAAAACAGACAAAAAATAAAGGAAACAGGGCATTCATCCCTGACTCCAAAAGTTTAAAAATAAAAATAAATCCAATGACATAAATGGAATTAAATCTTCACTAATCTTCTAGCACAAAGCACCAATGTGGGGGGTGGTATGGATATCCAAAGCTCTAAATGCCAAGACGGATTCAAACTGGTGGTGTTAAGCCCCCAAAGTAATCAGAAATACCCTTTGAAATATACAGTCATAAAAGAAAGACAGAAAAAGGAAAAAAAAGAAAAGGGCTTTCAGAGGACTAGCTCGCTGACTCCTCCCAGAACAGTCTGATCTCCTCCTCTGCTGGTGAAGCAAGAGGTCAGATCCCCAGACGGAAAATCAATCTCCAAGAGTCGCTGGATAGAATTTCTAATTCACCAGTGCCACGGCACGCAGTCTGTTTCCAGTCCAGGAGGATGGGGCCCAGAGGCTTTACAGCTTCCCTGACCCACTGTACATGATCAAGCCAAGCTGACACCCTCCCCCGGGAGCACCCAGTATCCAACAGTCAAGCAGGCATGGGGTCCCGCCGGGAGTCCTCGAACTGATCTCTCTCAAGGGCTTGGATCTTCTATCTTGAAGTTATTTTGTCATTACATTATTAAGTATTTGTGTTAACTACTTTAATATATTTTGGGTTATTGCCTTTGAAACAATTGAGTCCAGTACTTCTCGTGTTCAGTTGAGACCCACCAAGGCTGCCACACTGGAGGGAGGGACGCAGTAAACAGGAGACACAGCACACCTTCTGTTTCAATCACCAGCCTCCCAAATGCTCCACTTCTTTAAATTTTTTGAAACCCAGAACTTGATTCTTTCAGTGTAAAGATGAGGAATCTGAAGCCCAAAGATGTTGACCTCTTCTCCCAGTTCATATATATTGAGTTGTTTAGTAACTGAACTGACACTGAGGATGGAGGAGCTTATCTTTGAAAACACGAGTAACTGAGAATCACAAGGAACAGTGTGGAGTGAGTATTAGTGGGAACAGGGAAAACTGTTTTCAGAGACAGAGCTAAGAACGAGGTGGTCTTGGGTCAGATTTTAACTGCTAAGGGCTTTCAACCCACATCCATCCACAATGGCCCCATTGTTTTCAGTGGCTGGCTCCCTGTGTAACCAACTATCTCAGGCAGCTGCAGGGAGACCACAAGTCTCTGTCAATTTCACCTCCACTTCAGTACAACACACGTGGATGCAGCACCTGCTACTGGGTAAGGTTGAGGAAGGCTTGGATCCTTCCCTGGAAGCTCACACCCAAGTTAAGTAAGTGGACACTGAAACATCTAAGGGCAGCCTTAGAGGAAACACAGGTGGGGAGGCAAGTGTAGAGGTGGACTTTACCCTGAGGAGTGCCCCCAAGCAACTTTATAGATGGGTTCCAGTATTATCCCAGTGAGCAGACGACATGGTCAGAGCATCCGACCTGAGCACATCTTACTAGCGATGTGACCTTAGGAAGGTATTTAACCTCTTTGTGATTTGGCCTCCTTATATGCAAAGGCTTCCTTATTTGCAAAGCACAACGAATATCAGGACCTTATGGAACTGTTGTGAGGATTAAGTGAGTTAATCCACAAAATCGTATACACAGTGACTGATGAAATAACATGAATACCCTCTGTTATCCTTTTCAGGAGCCCTTCGAAGAGAGGGATCCCAGCACCCCAAAGCCTGCTACTTCCTAGGAGTCTAAGCACTAGCTCAAATCTCTACTTTAGGACTGTCTGTAAATTTCTCTCTGCAGTGGTTAGTCGGCTTGCTCAGATGAAGAAAACTGCTGTAATCCAATTATCTAAACCAGTCTGGTCTGTCAGGATCCCTCCTCATCAGAGATGCTGACAGGTGAAACTGACACTGCCAACTTGGTAGGAATTTCAGTCTGATCGACTCCATCCAACATACAGGTTCCTCCAGGCTAATGTGTCAGCTGAGAGGCAGGGAGGTGGGGAGGGAGAAGGGGTAGATTTTGAGAGGGTGTGAGTGGGTTGCTTGCTTCCTGTATCTCAGTGGCATTGTCTCAGAAAGTGCCTTCTCCATCCTAAAATTCCCAAACATGATCTAACACTCTATACACAAATGTATTCTTGTGAAACAAGATAACTTTCTAGGGGCATTTAAAGAGCATTCCCCTTCTAGTTCAGGGAGTCCTCAAAACTGTTGGAGATAACTAACAAACCTTTGTTGTTACTCCCAGACTGAACTAACTTACGGGCTTTTTTCTCAAGCAGAAAGCAGTAATATTATCTAAGAAGCACTTAATGTTGCTGATTTCTAAAAAGTGAGAATATTAGCCTACAACTTTTTTTTTTTAATGATAGAATGAGGGAATATTGGGCAAATGATGCTCCCAAGACTCCTAATCAAACTCCTAAAGATCTGTTTATAGCTGACAACCCCCACTCCCAGTCACCTGTGGTCCTTACATATTGAGCTTTCTCGTTTGCTCCTCCCGAACTGGGATCCTTCCTAGGCGCTGAGTTGATGTCTTTTCTGTATTATTCTTTTGCTTTCACTAGCACCTCTGCCAGAAAAGCCCACTTCCCACTGCTTCTCTGCTCATCTAAGGTAACATTTCCACTTCAAGCCCTACTTCGTATACAAAACTACTCTTCTCTTTCCTGTTTGTAGCTGTTACCAGGGAGTAGATATATAATCTACAGAAATCAGAGAATGACATTCTCTGGTTTCGGGTTGCTTCACTTTTATTTTTCTAGCCTGACTGTCAGCTCCTTGGAGGTGGGGAACTCAGCCTTGCCTTTCTTCTTTTTCTGTTTAAAAATTGTAAACATTTGGCCTTCTATCACACAATCCAATACTGTGATGCCACCAGTAGAAATAGTGCAGGCTTGGGGATAGAAAAAAACCTGTATTCAAATTCCAGCTTAAATACTAACACCCGGTGTGACCTTGGGTAAGTGCTTTTAATTTTCTGAGTCTGTGTCCTCATTTGTAAAAATGAAAAAAATCAACTTTGCATGTAAACCTACTGTGAGAATTAGGTGAGAAAGGTTAAATATTGTTTCTGCAAGGAAATTTCTACCAGAAGACCAGAGTAATATGAGTTATGCATGTAGCTTTCTTATAATTTGCTTTGAAACAGGAAGAAAGCTTAGAAAACCTTGAGGGAAAGATATGTCTTAATAAACATAAGCTCTGAGACATAAAGACTTAAACTCCTAAAGCCATTACTTTATAGCTGTGTGAATTTGGGCAAATCACTTGCCCTCTCTGAGCCTCTATTTCCTCATTTGAGTGATGAAGATAATCACATACATAATACAGTGACTCACTTAAAATGGTTCAGAGCTCTGGTTCAAGAAAGAGGAGCTTCTATTCCCTTTGACTAGACACTACCTTGAACTGTGCCTGGCTCTGACTTGTAATACATCATGTCTCCTCAGAGAGGTGGTAAGCATGTGGCCACTGGCCTCAATGCCCAATTCAGAGTTAGGTTATTCACAGTCGGGTATTCATTAAAGGCACTTAGGTCAATTTTTTTTTGTCTTTTTGGTGTCCCTTAGTCAAAGTGAACTGCTCTTGGTGATAATAATCAATCCTTTCTCCAGGTGGCCTGGCTCATTCCAGCAGGGAGAGAGAAGGGGAAGTGGATTCACCATAAGGACTGACTTCATTTTTAATATCTAAACGCAGCTATAACAGTCAGAGTCCAGTCAGGAGGAACGAAACCAGTCTAGGTCGTTCAACCAAAAGAATTTAGTACAAGAAATTGGCTTCATAGATGACAGAATAAATTAAGAAGCCAAACAGGTGATGTTGAAGGAACTCAGAGATCAGTGACAGCAAAAAGCGGCTACTCCTCTTAGGGATCAAGAGACGACAGGCAGTGGAGTGACCAGAGCCAGGGGCTGGTGATACCAGGCTGGAACTGAAACCGAAGAAGGGCTGAGTGGTCAGAACTGGGACCTGAAGGGAAAGGCTGGGAGCTAGAATCACACAGGAGATGCAGCTGCTGCTCTAGTGAAAGAGAGGAATGGCCTGACTTCTCCCCACCGCCTGCATGTCAATCTTCCACCAGTATCTCCCATTGGCCAAACCTACCCAAAGGCCAGTTGTAAGGGATCCTGGAATATGTAATACACAGCAGAGCAGGGGTGAATACATTATCTGAGAGCAAACAGGCAAATAAGGGGCCCAGTCACCTTTCAATAATATACACAAAACCAGTATAACATGTGAGTTATGGTCAGGTAATAATGGTAGGAATCTTCATAAATATTACTCTTATTTTGTATAATCCTCACTGAAAGTTTACTCATACCAGTAACTGCTAAATAAATACCTCATACATATTATCTCATTTAACCCCCCACAACAATCTTATGAGGTATGCATTCTTAATAGTCTTATTTTTACAGAGAGAAAACCAGCTTAGAATGGTAAAGGGATTGACCTAATGGACAGCTATAGCATTTGAACTCAGGACTGGAACCCAGATTTATGTGACAGATATCTGAGTCCACGCTCTTAACCATGGTCCTATTTATTACTTACAATATGAATCATACTGCTAACAGCAAAAGGGAGAGTCCTAGATAAGCTGAACATGAAACTTCTCATAATTACCGGGAGGATATTTTGAAGACCTACATTTCTAGGGCTGAAAGCCTAGAACACTCTGTGAACATTACATTTGCCCTTAAAAAAAAGTAGAGATTAAGAAAATAAATACATCACTTAATGCAGTTTATGAAGTCCATGGCGTTCCCTCTTGAAGGCAACAGTGTATTTTTGCCAAGAGGATGCCAAGTTCAGTGGCCTCTGTAGGCTTGCTGTTTACTGACATCTGATCTGCTTCAACATCTGTTGCCCTTCTCGACTGATGGGTGCTTCATTTTACCACTTCCCTGATGCCAGGCTGGTAAAAAAGCTTTAGTACTGAGGTCCTCTAAGACACTCCTAGGTCACTGACACAGTTTTGTTTGTGAAGCTGGCTGAGGGAAGGAACAGTCACGGAAGAGTGGTAAGGGGCATGCCATCCAGCTACCATGCTGGGTATCCTCAGTTCAACCCCTGGGGCAAGTGACAGCTCCAGAAAGTTATAAGCTGGGGCAATCCTTAACCCGGAGTCAAGTTTCAGTGCTCTGCTCTGGACCCTTAGTAAGGCAGTATATGATGAATCCTTCTGCTGCTTCTGTAAAGTTCCATGGAAGGATTTCTAGGTGTGTTTTTAATGGAACGGCAATTTTAGAAACCAGGGAATAGCTGGTCTCTTTTGGAGAACTGATATGCTTCCGTAACTCTGCAAACACTGTATGACTTGACATATTTCCCCGTTTTGTGTTGGCTGCCTGGAAGCTCAAAGTAATCCCCTTATCTATGGGTTAGAGACCCATAGGCCAAATCTGTCCCATAAATCTGCTGGGTCTGGCACTCACCAATGCAGGGTTAAAACAATTTAAATTTCAATGTCCTTAGGCAGAGTGAACATTCTCCAGCCCAGTACAGAATGAAATCATCTTGTCCTTTGCCGGTATTTTCCCATGTTTATATGGACTACCTGACACCTGAAGGCACATATATTTGAGGACCCCTAGTCTAAGTGGTTGGTATATTCTCCTCTTTCTACATAGTTTCTGACCTGTGAGTTTTATTTTGCTTAGTTTTATTGTGCTTAGTTGTTTATTATAAGCTTCCTCAAATCCTTTGTGGAAGGGGAGTGTAAATGATAAACAAATAAACTGTTTTCTTCCCAAAGCAGAAGTGCTAAGATCAGTGCAAGGAGATGCATTCTCACTGCATCCAAGGACGGATCATTCCTGGTGAGTTACTCTGGCCTGTCCCCACCTGCCCGGCCAGTTAAAGGGTTACCATGGCTGTAGGCTTAACCCTGTCATTCCCACAAGCAGTGGAATGGAGTGAGGGACCAGGACATAATTAAGTGACATCTGCTCTATTTCTAGCACATCATATGTAAATCTAGCTCTAGGTGTCCTCTGAAGTACTGGGTTCAGGGGATGTACAGAGGGTGGGCCTAGAGTCAAGTTAGCTAAATTAAAACCCTCCTCCCCCTACTAGCCATCCACATGAACTTAGGCCCGCTTATCCGTATGTTGATGCCTCGACTTCAAAATGGGACAGTGACACCACCTACTTCACTGGTTTTCTGGTAAGGATGAAATTAATACAGGAAATAGTAATGTGTGCAAAATGTGTTTTCCTTCATGGAATATCCGCAGTGACTCAGTGGGGTCCATGAATATGCCACTGAGGCTCTGAGAAATTAAATACCTCGCCTGGCCAGGTATGTTCACATAGCCAGCAAGCCAAGGAGATGCCATCACCTTGAATGAAGCAAGGTGATTTTGAGGGCCTATTTCTGCCCTGTTTGATCTCCTCTTATCCTGCCCACAATAGATTCAGCTCACTTACCCTCTTCCACCCCCAATACTCGGCAGGCAGTGGCCATAACATGATGGAGCTCCAGCAGTTATTACTAATATTCATTGAGCTGAGCTGAAATGGAGAGAGATTTGTTCAGGATTAAGGTACATGCTCCTCCTGCTTTCAGAGAAGGTACTCCCCTGTGAAGATTAAGTGCAGACCCGGGGTCCCAGCTCCCCCCACCCCTCGCCCCATCCAGAGTTCCAGCTCTATCACTAGCTAATCCTCTATGGCCCTGTTCAAATGTTGCTGTCTCAGAAGGACATTCTCAGCCCTCAAGACAATGTAAGACACTGCTTCCTTGGTGCTCCATTATCCCATCGTATAGCAATTGTATTGAAACAAATAGCCAGCATGAAATAAACACTGTTCTACTTTACCCATACTAACATGTCTACTCTTTACAATATGAGTTGGGAGAAAATACATCCATGATGCAGATAGTACTTTGATGTTTGGGGTTTTTTTGTTGTTTTTTTGGGGGGGTTATTAGGTTTATTTATTTGTTTGATTGTTTGCTTTTTAATGGAGATACTGGGAATTGAACATAGGACACTGTGCATGCTAAGCATGTGCTCTACCACTAAGCTATATACCCTTCCCACCTCTACTGTGGTCTTTTACAGATGAGGGCTCTGACGCACAGAGAAATGAAGTAACTCACCCAAGGTAAGTGGCAGAGCCATGATATGAGTCCAAGCCAAGGTCCCTTGATCTTTGCCTTTACACTTAGTGTTGACTTTTTTATAACCATATCTGTCTATCCCTACTTCCTCCCCACTGGACCGGACCTCCATGGACCCCAAGATGTGTTTAATTCTTCTTTGTCCTGCTACTATCTAGGACTGTCCCTGTCCCATGGCAGCTTCCTGTTGATGACCCTTGGCTCAAAAAATTAAATAGGGAGCCTCATCACCTATTTGAGTTAGGGCCCAGACACATGCCTGTCCCAGATCTAGCCCACTGTCATCTGTTAGCCCAGCTATCCAGCCCACCCTATCTCCAGCAGCGGAGGAGAGCAGAAAATGCATCCTGACATCACAGGAAGGACCTGAGTAAAAGGTGCATTAATGGGGGCAAAAACAAGCCAGCAGAGTGATTAATTTGGCCTCCCCTTCAATATTACGTTTACACAAGTTGATTATATAGCACTTAATTACTAATTTGGCCTACTTAAACCAAGAGTGCTTTTAATTTTTAATGAGATAAGGGAAGAAGATGCCTTTACTTAGTAAGGAGCAGATATTTTATTTCCTTCTTTTGTTTTGTGCAGCCAATTAATAACATTTCTAAGGAAATGTGTCCCTCTCATGAAGTCTTTCTCCCCATCTTCTTCCAGACCTCCCAGATCTAAAATGAGATAGAAACAGACAAGAACCACTTAGAAACAAACTGACTTCACCTTCTGTTGGCTGGCTGGGCTGGGAAAGAAAGACCTTATAAAGTGGAGTAACATGGGTCCCATAAATGGTGCTGTCTGATTTTTGGGAGTTGGGGTGTGTCTATTCCCAGAAACCATGACTTGGTTGTTGTTACCAACACCAGAGAATACAGTGTGGATCTCCAAACAAGGCGATCCCCCTATAACCCTGCATTGTTTGCTGGATATGAATGTCAAGATAATTTTAAGCATGGCCCTGGGGAAGTCTGTAAGAAAAGCATAAACTTTGTTTTTAGTTTAGTTTTGTTTTTCAAAATTTAAAACTTCTTTAAAACTTTTATTTTGCGGGGGAGGTAATTAAGTTTATTTATTTATTTTAATTACTATTTTTTTTAAAGGCAGTACTGGGGATTGAACCCAGGACCTCATGCATGCTAAGCATGTGCTCTGCCACTAAGCTATACCCTCCCCCCTAAGAAGAGCATGGACTTTGGAGTCAGCTCTAGATTTGATCACCAGCTGTGCCACTTGTTAGCTATCAGACCACGGGTTTGTGACTTAAACTTTCTAAGCCTCAGTTTCCTATCTTGAAATAGTCCCTCTACTAAACTCTCTAATTTGAAGATGTCTTCTGTGGGAGCCTTGACTAACACAGTGACATTTCAATGTACATTCAAGTTCTAGTTGTCTATTACTGGTATTAGTTTTCTTAAATAATGTCAATCACACTTCTGGGGAACAGTCTATTTCCATGTGTGAACCAGCTGAACAATCCCCAGCTTTGAAATCCTAGGTTAGGCCTTGGATTTTGGTTCAGTTCCTTTCTAGCCATTGGTTTTGGTAAGTCACTTAAGCTCTCCTGCCCTGTTTCTTCATTTGTAAAATTATGATGTTATCAGAATAGGAGATTTCCTTATACATAACTTTTAACATGGTACTAAATTTTCAAATGTTCAAATTTCTTTGATATGCATATGGTTTTAGAAACGTGCCACCCAAGTTTCTAAACCCATGGTACTTTATGGTTCATGGCAGTCTCAAACACCTCCAATAAGCAACTGTAATCATTATATTTTTCTTCTGCATACTTCTTAATCATTTGCCTCAAGGCTGGAATTAAAAGTCTTTCAAAGACTTCAGTAAGACCCTCTATACATTCCATGACTTTGAATCAAATTTTGTCCAGTAGTATGTAGTATATATGTATATATGTGTATGTATGTATGTGTGTATGTGTGGGGGGGGAGGCCATTTTTCAGGACATTTTCCCTATTACAGAAAATTCCTGATTTAACTAAAGGTCTTGTCTTCCCTTGTCCTGTATTTGAATCTATAGCTTAATTTACTGTGTTGAATATAAATTTATACGGCATGGATTTTCTATTCATGAGTAATCTTAGAGTAAAGGGGAAAAAATACCCCAACCTATTCATTTCTAATTTTTTCCAACAAAGACATTTCATGATAAACGTCTTTGTTATTATAAAATGTCTCTGCTGGAAAAATAAAGGCATAAATGGTCACTAGAATGAGGAATTAATTACTTATAGGTATTCATTTCTATGAAATAATATTATGTACTTTTTCAGATATGCATCAGTATGAACTGTTGTCTTGAACAAAGTGAAGTCAAAGACTTAGATAAACTTTATTTTAGAAATATAGTTCTGTAACAATTCTGAAGTTTCTAAAGGACTCAATAGATGTTTGGCTATTGTTTGCTTTTATAAAAGCCCAATTCTTCAGTTCCTGAGTAAAAACTGCAGGGGGAAGGAGGTATTTGGGAAAAAAAATGTTTGTTAACTTGAATCTCTGTGTTAATAACAGTACTATAAAAAGTGTCTTTTTATTAAAGCTCTTAATTAAAGTGCTTTTTAACATCTATCTCTATAAAAAGTAAATGGGCAGATTATGATTAAATACAAATAAATAAAATACTACTGAGGTCATGGTATGGAATCTTCTCCAGGCAGAAGGATTAGAAAATTTCCAAACCAAAGAGGGTACATTTCTTCTTTTTATTTCTATATCCCATACTCAACCAAGCAGTGATGACAAATGTGTGGTGATGATGATATTTTCTATAAACCATACCACCTCGTAGAAGGGCAGCTGAGTTGCCATATTGGAATCTATGCCTTTTCCAAGCAACAGATGTATGTTTACTGGAATATAAAGAGCATGGTTTGATGGAACAAAAAAAGCATGCACTTTGTATAAAGCAAGGTTATATGACCGCTCCATGATTCACTGTCCTCATCTGCACAGTGGGGACTGTTAACACCTGTAGGTTGCTACAAGGATTCCATGAATGATAAAGGATAGAAAGTAACAGGCCCTGTTCCCAGATCACCCTGTAAGGAACAGGAGAGCCAAATGTGTTATATCTTATGCATTGAAATAATTTCCTAAAAACAGAATTCTAATTTTGAGCTGATTTTTGACTTTTATATCCATGGTACCATTCTGCAAATTGGATTGGAACAAGGAGATTTATAATTAATCAGAACCTGAATTTGTTGTTGCCTTTGTGTGTGTGTGTGTGTGTGTGTGTGTGTGTGTGTGTGTGTGTATGGAGGGATAGCAATTCTGGAAAAGAAAAGAATGTACTGGTAACCAGGTATGGCAGTAAGTGTAATGAATTGTGAGGGCCAGCATCACATTCTTAATCTAATCCTTCTTTAAACTATTAATTACCATTCCAGGATTTTCTGTTGATTTTCTATGTGGCATTGACATATGGGACAGGACATTCAGAAAATCCAATCAGAAACCTAAATCTATTTAATTAGAAACCAGAATCTCCTATCTCCAGAAACACATGCTTAAGGAGCAAAGGGCAAAAGGCTACTAAAAAAAGTTGACAGTATCAGGACCATATGTGACATGAATAGGATTATAAGAGACCTGGGAATGAAAGCTAAATGAAACTCAAATTCACAGCAAAAGACTCCTTGTACACAAGAAATGTGAGCCCTAAATTTTCAAACACCTTTGATGGGAAAATAAAGTACTAATATGTATCAAACCCCTAAAAGTTGGGCAAACTTTTTGACCAAACAACTATACCTCCATAATTTATTTTGTGGAAATAATTTAGGTTATGGGCAAAAATTTAGCTACAGAGATGTTAGTTAGTTGCAGCATTCTTTAAAACAACAGAGATAACCTAAATATTCATAACTAGCGGACTGGGGAAATAAGTCATGGTATATTATCTATGGGGCAGAAAATTATACAGCCTACAAAAATGATAAAGATGTTTACTATGTATTTTTGGGTAGGGGAAAAAGGCTACGAAAAAGTATGCCCTGTATGAATACATTTTATACTTTAAAAAAGTATGAAATATTTTTAAAATATGCACAAAAAAACTAAAAGGATAGAAACCAGAAACTTACATAGTGGTTATTTTAGGGTAGTAGTAAGATCAGTGTTTTCATATTTTTCCTTCAACTTAACTGAATTTTCTTATTTTTTCCCAATGAACATGAATTATTAGCTGCATTCCAGAAAAAGGGAAAAAAAAAGTAAATTAGGTTGAACATGCCAAGAAATGGGATGGTTTCATATTTCTGAACATCCATTCTAGAGCAGTCTATCCAAACCTCCAGAAAGTAAAATCATGATAATCCACTTTACTATGCAAAATATAAAACTGGTATATATGGTGACAGAAAGCCAAACAGAACTGAAAAGGACAGAAAGTTGACTCTCACAAAATAAAACAGAGTGGAGATATATTTTATCACATACAAAATCACAGGCTTTGAAGCACATAATAGGTGATGAATATAAACTGACTCTAAATGAAGTAAACTTCGTGAAAAAGTCAAAGGAGAGGCTTCAGCCAAGCAATGAGGATGTTTGTAAGGACTGACCTTGAGGATAGACCACTGTGGTCAGCGTGGATAGTTTATCTTGCGGGCACAAGTTACAGAAAGGATGAGTAGTCACGGCTCTCAACTGGTCACTTACACGTGTTGGTATGCAAGACACAGGAGTCTATGGGAGCGTGGCAGAGAAAGTTGATGGCGGGAGTGTATGGAGTCAATGGTTGACTGAGACGGCGACCCTCACACCATGGGAGGAAAAAAGGTTTTGATTAATTGGTTGATTCGAGGGGCTTATTTTCTTTGCACTAGTACTCCCCTTAAAATGATGGCTGAATTCATTTTGGTCTCTTGTCACTATCTCCTTTTGCTGACTTTTGCTTTGGATGCTTCCACTACTGCTTCTTTTGGTGGGGAGGAGAAGGTGGGTGTCAAGATAAATAGCACTGCTAGAATTAAAGCTTGTTTTATATAAACAGTCGCAGGGAAGAAACACTGTCTTTTAAGATAAGAAATTACAGGAAGTTAATGACATTGGCAGAGGGGCTGAAGGAAGCAGAAAGTGGAAAGCCATTTTGTATTTCTGCCTCTTGGCTATTCGACTGAGTTTTCTCTTATGGATCTTGAAACCGGTTTCTTGTTTTATGTATCCTTTGCATTTATTAGAACCTCTCTATTGTCTGTGCTTAGAAAATGTAAGCATGATGATATCTCATAAAGTTCTTTTTTCCCATTTGTTAATTTTCCAGGGCCTGGGAGCCTACAGAATTGTTATGGGATACGTCCAACTTCTAACTATAATTCTTTACTTTCCAGGATATTCAGAATTAGAGGATCACTTTGGAGTGCACTGATGGCCAAGGGAGGGATGGGTGACTTTCTAAGGATGGGGGATTGGTCAGAGGAAAGGTCACAGATGCCAGAACTACATGGATTCCACATTTTTGTGAATATAAGGAGAGAGGATGACTCCCTTCCTTGCATACCCTCCCAGTTATTCAGTAGGTAATTTTTTTTTTACCATGAAAGTGGCATGTCTGTGATTTGATTCCATTTTATTAGGCTGCAGATATAAAGACAACTGTGACATGATACTTGCCACACTGTCTAGCAAAAGCACAGTCTGGAAAACTACTGAAAGGAGAACAGACAATTCTTTGAGATATTATTAGTCGTTCTATTCTTTAGTGCAGAGGGCTGGCTACATCAGTACCCTTTGTGAGGTCCTAATTTGAAAAGGGAATAGCAGGAAGACTTTAGGCACCTAAAGAAAGAGGGAGGCAGGAGACGGCAGGCGAAGACCAGCATAGAAAGACTGAGGATAAGAATATGAATGGATACAAGAGCAAGACGTGGAAGCCAGGAACTGTTGGCAGGCTTCAAAACTTGGAATAGCAATGGACCCTGAACTTGACCAATTTCTCCCATTAATACCCCATCAGAAAATTTCATCCACTCTCCTTTCCCCACAGCTGATTAAATTTCCATCCAATTGAAATATACAGAAGTTTACAGTAGCTATAAGGAAAGCCCACCACTCTAAGTCCTTCTGATCCATTTTTCCCACCAAAGGAAGGTACAGGGCTCTACCCCTGGCTGAAGTCATCCATTCATGGGCCTAGGACATTGGGAAACCCTGTCTCCTCAGGCACGCAGGCCTCTTCCCTAGGTCTGCAGCCTGGGTCTTGTGGAGTCTTCTTAACCTTTCCTCCATCTGAAGAGATGGCTCTGGCTGAGTCTACCAAATTCTACTCTTCTCGATAAGAGGTGAAAACCTTTATCCAACTACCAGATGTGTGGCCTATGAGAAGACAATACACCTGGCCTGCTGGAATCACTGAGTTGCTGGTAAGCTTTGCTCAGCTTTCTTAAAGGAAGGAGTGGTAGGCATCCTAAAGATCAAGCTAGGATCTCTGAAATTCAAAGGAAAAACTATATTGAAGTCCAGGTTCTGTTTCACCTCAACTTGCCATCATCCTGAGCTGGTCCCCAGGCCTGGGGCACACAGGTTGGCACCTCTTCTTCAGAGAGG
Organism: Camelus bactrianus; assembly: GCF_048773025.1. NCBI lineage: Eukaryota > Metazoa > Chordata > Mammalia > Artiodactyla > Camelidae > Camelus > Camelus bactrianus. The sequence continues at coordinate 35,855,440 of NC_133551.1, forward strand.
GATGAATGAAGCCAAGTCTACATGCATTTACATTTTCAAAGCAGTTTCAAACACAATCATTGTAACAATGTTGATCACTGTATCTGGGCTTCACAGAGGTCATTAAAGCTTTCAAATGCTCTTCATCTCAACAGTCCTAGATGAGTGGCAATTCTTATTTAAACATTTTTTAAAAGGACAATAAAACAAACAAATGAAATAAGCACCTGGAGAGGACAAGTGACCTCAAGAGGCCATTGTTTGAAGATATCCAACAACCAAGCACAGAGGTCAAGACCACGTGGATTCCCTCAGGAATGTGATGACAGGTTAAGACCTAGGTCCCTCTCACCTGGGGCTTTCTTTACTAGATTACAGCATCTCCCAAAGGAGAGGCGCATACTTTCTTGGGTTGAATAGGAGACACGAGCTTGTCTTTAAGATGTTGTGAGCCTCGCAGCTGCTACTCAAGTCACCAATTCCAATATGAGACCTACCAAATCTTAGATTCTGTTCCAGAAGATTGAGGGGAAAGATGAGATAGTGAAGATTTCAGTGTGAGATAAAGCTCAGTTTCCACTTTGGAGAGGGTGTGAGCAGAATCTTCTAGGAGCTAATACTTCAGTTCTGACTAAGATATCGTGGAGGTGCCGTAAGTCATGGTATGAAGTATTGGACAGAGCAGCCAGATCTTGTCACACTACTCGGCTGCAGACTATCTCCTGATTTTTGATCAATGACATTTCTTTTCAGAAAATTCACTTCTGAACATTTAAGAAGCCACAAAATATTTTTAAAGAAAAAGGAAAGAAAATAGAGTAAAGGAAAAAAAAAAAGAATGAAGATCAGCAGAGGATACAGATCCAGAGGCCTTGATTTGAATTCTGCTTCTGCCCCTTATTAACTATAGCCTTGGGCAAATTTCTTAAAACCTCTCTGAGCCTGGGTTTCCTCAAATACAACATAAGAATAAAAACCCCTATCCTGCAGGTGGGGAGATTGTCAAGATTAAATGAGGTGTCTTAATCTGCTCGGGCTGCTATAACAAAATATGATGGATTGGGTGTTTAGACAACAGAAATTTATTTTCTCATAGTTCTGGAGGCTAGAAGTCCCAGATCCTGTTTAGGGTCTGGTGAGAGCTTTCTTCCTGGTTTGCAGATGGCTACCTTCTTGCTGAGTCCTCCGAGAGAAAGCCAGTTCTGGTGTTTTTTTCTTGTAAGGGCACTAATCTCATCATAAAGGTCCCGCCCTCCAGATCTCATCTCATCCAAATCACCTCCCAAAGGTCACCTCTCCAAAAACCATCACACGTTGGGGTTGGGGGTTCAACATCTGAATTCTGAGGGGCCAAAAACATCCTGTCCTTCATATGAAGTAACCCATACAGGGCCTTAGTAAGCATCTCTACTGTTTTGCATTAGCAGTTATGATTTATTCCAGGAAGGGAAAGATACCTAGTTATGAGAGCATCTTCATAAATTGACACATTAAAATCATCATCGACAAGTTACTGGCACTTCAACAATAAATGCGTATCTCCATGAGATACCAGAGAGCATACCAGACAGCCCAGAAAAAGCTGAACACTCAACTCTACCATCTTTGTTTAAAAAACTCCAGTTAAAATCCACAAGCATTCACGAGTGGGCTCAATTCTTTGGAAGATACTTCATAAGCATCAATTTGAGAGAGGCTTGGACAGCGTGCAGTGTACCTCACTTCCCAAAATGTGACACACAGAACACAGACGTTGGAATCTGACTCTTACATGGGGCCATTTCTTATAGTGGATGCTTGAGTCCTATAATCTTTCTGATCTCTGTTGCCTGTGTAGGTTGTTAGAGGTACCAGGAAGATTGTATGGAAAGCCCCTACCATAGTTCTTGGTATATAAGAGGGTCACAATAAATAGAACTCTCATTACTGGGCTACTGGTGGAAAACTTGGCTTCTAGTTCTGACCTTGAGACCTTGGGCAAGTCACTTAAGCTCTTTGATGCTCAGCTGAACAAATGTTTCTTCAACTCTCGGTTATGACTTGGGTGCCAAACTTCTTGGTTCTGGCATTTACTAGCTGTTTCAACATAAGCCAAGTTATTTGACTTCTTTGTGCCTCAGATTCTTCAACTATAAAAATGGGAATAACAGAGCTGTTGTGGGACTAAATGTACATTCCTGATGCAGAGAAAGAACTCACAATGTGCTACTGATCGTCACTACAGATAAAGAAATAGAGTGGAGAGCAAGTCACAGTGCTAGTACGTAGTCAAGCTAGGGCTGACTCCAGAGTCTGTGCCCTTGGCCTCAATCTACACTGTTTCTCTACCTTTTTGCAAACCTGTTGTTAATACTATTATTTTGTCACTCAAAGTCTCTCCATAAAACCCACGTGTGAAGTATCTTTTGCAATTTAGTGGTAGGAAAAGCTCTGTCTCCCCAAGAAACTACTGTTTCCTCTTTTTGAAATAAGAATTATGCAACTTATCATGTGTTCTTTTTCGTCTTGGCTGCCAGGAAGCTCAGAGTCAAATTACGTGCTCAATCACGGCCACCAAGTTGTTTCCTTCTTCCTATATCTTTGTTCCTTATTTTTTCTTTTAATTCCCGTTTTACTAACATTTTTGTTTGTGTCCCTTGTTGAAAGAGGCCTCAAAGATATTTGGAAAGTGGTGGATGGAGATGAAAGCAGCAAATATAAACCTGACATTTACATGACAAATTTAAGTTTTTGAACCTTACCTGATTCACTTGCTAAAAGAAAAAGGGTCAAGGGGAAATTTAAATGAAATATTTAAGAGCTATTTTGAAGAAGAAAAAAAAAAAAAGAAAGAAAACCCACAGAAAAACAGAACGACCAACAGTAACAGAGGCCAAGTCAAATGAAAACTGCAATAAATATGTCTGAGGCTAGAAGTGTTTGTGCTTTCCCTGGCTGGAACCTATCATTTCTTAATTATATCCTGTGTGTGTTTTGCAAGACATGAGCTGCTGTCAAGAGGAAGGACGGCCCCAGACAGGGGAGGGGCCGCGGCCTACCCCTTGGTCCTCACCTACCTGTACAGAAGAGAAATCCCCCGAGGCACAGGCCCCCAGAATAGCAGCACCCACAAGAACAGACTCCACCTCTTGTGACAGGACCACAGGCATGCCTGCACAGGACAAGGCCACACCTTGGTTAGGGAGCAGGGCCAGCGGCAGTGTGGGGAGCCAGCCAGCAGCCCCAGCAGCACAAACACCTGATGTAAAGGCAGCAGCAGGGGGGCCCCTCCCCCTGCCATTCCCTGTTCTTTGGGATTACCTGGTTCTAAAGGATTTCACTGCTTCTGCTTGCCAAGGCAGTAGCCAAGGGCCCCCTGGGAGCCAACACCATATATATCAACTCAGGAGACCTTTCTGCCCAGGTTTTCCAGGCTTCGGCTAGCTGCCACCCGCCATTTGAAGTAGTTTAACAAACATTTACTAAGCACTTTGCTGTGCCCAGGGATACAGAGATGGATCAGACTGTCCTGCTATTCACGTCTCAAAGGGGAGACAGATGAGAAAGAGATAAAGGCCATGCAGGGGCTGGGTCTCTAACTGAGATGCACTAGGAAAAGGGAAGTAGTAAGAGAGGGTGTGATCAATCCCTCTGGTGGCTTCCTATTTCTCTGAGTACAAGCCAAAGCCCTCACCGAGGCTGACAAGCCCTCTAGAGCTGGTGCACTTCTCGTGTCCTGATTGGCTTCTCCTCTCTTCCAGGCCAATAACATTGCCTGGCCTCCTCGCTGTTTCCTGAATCTGCTTCAAGGCCCTGTCTGTGTCATTGCTTCTGTCTGGGTCATTTCCTCCTTCCAGATGTCCACATGGTGACACCCTCTCCCTCCTGCAAGTCTGTGCAAACATCCCCTTCCCACTGTGGCTTTCCTGAGCATCCGATGTAAAATGACAGCTTACCCACAACACGCCTCACCAGCCTCACTACTTCCTCATTGCCTGCTTACACTGTATTAGCACCTGTTTACCATCTGGCTCCCCTGCTGGAACATAAGCTCCATGAGGGCAGGGACTTGGTCCACTGCTGAGTGCCTGGAATTGAGGCTAGAATCTAGCACATGGAAAGTGCTTAAATGAGGGAAGAATGAATTCTCAAGATGAGGAAAGGGTTCAGAACAGTAGAACTCAGGATTAAGCCAACATCTGGAGGATGAATTACAGTCGAGGAATACTCCATGTGCCAACTCGCAGAGGTTGAGGGCTCGTGGTGGGCTTAAGATTAGTAGGAATAATTTAGAATCCTTAGGATTTTATGTGTGTGTGTGTGTGTGTGTGTGTTTGTTTATGAAATGAAACATACATAAAATATAAATATATTTGTTAATCAGGAGATGGCAGCAAACTCCACAGAGGTAAGCTCTAGGGCCAGACCTGTAAGATCTTCCTCGACTCAGGACATTATTTTTCCAAAGATAGCATTTTTCTTTTCTGGGAAGACTTCCCTGACATCCCCTCCTCTGCCCTCCCACCACCTCCTAACTCATCCTCCTGCTCCAGCATCCCAGACAAAGGGGGCAGGGAACAGAATTCCCACACCTACCCTAGAGGAATAGGGAATACCAGCTCCATATGCAGGGCTAGCGCTGGAAACTTTGCTGACAAGTGTCAGGTGGGGTGGGGTCTCTGGGAAAAGCTCAGACATGGTTCCGCTAGCTCTGTGTCCCTCAGCAAGTCACTTAAACCTCTCTAGCCTCAGTTTCCATATATATAAAATGGGGATAATAGGTTTGCTGTGAAGATTAATGAGAAAGGGCACATATGGGGCTCAACACATTTTCTGGCCTATGATAACCCTTGAGAATGGCAGCCGCTACTGTGAGGATGGATCCCAATGATTCACCTGGGCTGGAAAGTGGGACAGTGGGAAAAGAATAGGGCAGGTGCCCATCAACCATCCAGAGTGGCAGGAGAGACCCCAGGCCCCACTGAAGGGCTGTGCTGGTCACATCAGGAGAGACACTGTGACCACCCCTTGGATCTGGGACTTTTTAGAAGACAGCACCCCCATGTTCCTCAGACAGTTCCCAGCCCTCCTCCCCCATCAAAGCCTCATTGGTCTGAGCAGGGAGGAACCAGATGGGCCCCTCAACACATCTCCAGTTGCAGCCCAAGGTGCTCTGGAGTCAGGCTGCCTGGGTTTGCATTTTGCCTTCCTTGCTGACTTAGCTGTGTGATCCTAGGCAAGTTACTTAACCTCTCTGTGCCTCAGTTTTCCTACCTGCAAAATGAGGTGAAAATTCCACTCATCTCACAGAGTTGCTGTGAGGATTAAAAGTGCTATTGTAAATAAGGCACTTGAAACAGTGCTCGGCCTAGAGGAGGCCCTAACTCAGCATTAGCTGTTATGATTCTTAATGTTTACCTTATCTCCAACGCCTCTCTTCACCCCTGTTACCACAGGTGGAACCAACTCTCTGCTTCCATTTGCCCCTTGGGTCAGCCTCACCTCCTCCCTCCCCACCCCTACAACCTGTTCTGGGTCCTGGGACGCTGGTCTGTGTGGACCCCGTCTGTAACCCCCCGGCTCTCTGGCTGCGTCCTAGACTGAGCTCGTTTCCAGTCAGGCGGCCCTCTTCACGAAGTCTCTCAGGCTCAGGATGGTTAGTGCTTGGCGGCCGGGGTTTCTCTAAACCCTGCCCACACCTCTGTAAATAGACCCTTTATTCGACTTCTCTCCAGTTAATCCAATTTGAGTGTGTCATCCGTTCTCTGCCTGGGTCTGACTCATACTGACACCAATGTCCTCTGGGTCCCCTGTCCTCTCTGGACAGCGGTCAGGGCTCCAAGAGTGCTTTTTCTATTTGTAATGACCCTCTTAGCAGGACGTTATTGTTCTTCCGTGGGCGCCCATGCCAAGCTCAGCACTTGGTAGGCTGGAGTTCTCAGAGAAGGCTTTGGAATGAATAAATGAAACAGCAAATGATTGAAACAGTGAAGAAGAGGGAAACCCGTCCTGAAATTGCCAGAATCCTAAAAAAAACCAAAATTTAGAGGGAGGAACATTTAGTCCCAAGTCAGTGGGGAAAACCTACAATTACTTAGTACACACCAAGTATTTCTTGAAACCACAGTTAACTAAATGCCCAGGGTACAAGGAGGCTCTTCCTCCTCACGTAGAGAGAACATTCCTCAAGTTGGCCAAGCCCCACTCTCCCTGATTGCATGAGGCAGGAGCAGACTCTTCCCCAAATGGCAAAGATTTGCTTACAAAATATTAAATTTTTTTTTTCTCAAATGCACCTCTTTTTGCTGTGGGGCTGCCTTAAGGGAAAAAGTGAACTAACATTTATTGAACACCTATTTTGAGCTAAGTACAGAGATTGGTGCTCCCAAACTCGTGAATATTTATTTCTCGGCATGATTTATATGGGGTAAGTAATATTATTTCTACTTTTCAGAAGAGGGAAATGAGGCTCAGAGAGGTAAAGCAACCTGCCCAAAGTCACAGAGCTGGTCCCTTACCCTGTCCCTTACCCTACACTATCTCCAAAGAATCTTCCAAATTCCATTGTGTCTTTCTCATGTATTCCTGAGAATCATGGACCAGGTCTATGGTTCTTTCTATGGCTTTCCTGGCAGGAAAACTAAAGCAATGACAATGTTTAAAGGCAACAAACACTCTACCTACACACCCACTGCTTGTGGACGTGTCTTTCACAGAAACCAATGCAAATGTGTTCCTTTCTCAGCGTGTTGGGTGAAGGAGAGGAAGAAGGCAGCCTCGCCTGGAATGTGAACTATTTTATCTGCCGCATTAATGAGCTGAGCAGAACCCAAAGCATTTGAAGGCAGATGCACTTTGCCATCACTTGTCAATCACAGGCTTCCCAAGGCAGAGGAATTTCAGGCCAAAGAAAAGGTCCCTTTGTCGGGAACTGTAACTCGTCCATAGTCAGAGACAAAGGGTCCAGTTTCCATCGGGATCCAAATAACGATCAAGAGCCTTTTCATTTAACAGCCTGAATGAGAACAGTTTCCAAAGCAGAACTTTCTATGAAGCCGCTGCACCCCGGCTTATGAGTCAGCTCGGGGGTTTAAGGCCTGGAAGAGAACTCATGTTCGTGAAGGCTGGAGCTGCGGTGCCAGGGCCTGGGGATGCGCAGGCTGCCCTTCTGTCAGGGGCCCTGTTTTCCATTCCCTCGGGGGAGGTGTTAGCCAAGGTTGAATTTATCTCCCCTCCTGAATCCAGGAAGGGAGTCTTGGCAGCTACCTGGAGGCTGGAAATTGGAAAGTCACTCATGGATTAAGTCTGAACTGTATTTGAACAAGCTAGCTGACTTCTAGATAAAATGGAGTTATGGTTTTTCTCCTGGGGAAAATCATAAGGTGATCTGGGTTCCATTTTATGTCTTCCCTCTTTCTGCCTCAGAATGGCCCGCTTCCATACGCTCTGGACACTTTAGAAAAAAGGAATAATCATCAAATGGTTACAAACTGAACAGAAAAGCAACCTGCGTCAGCAACACAGGGTAGGGCCTGCAGGGCCTGGACACACCTGGTCCAATCCTGGTCCTGCCCCTACTGGATGTTTGACCTTGGACAGTCAATTTAACTCACCTTCCTAATCCTCAGTTTCCTTGTCTGTAAAACAGGGGCACTGATTGCTACCTTTTGGTAGTGTATAAAGATTAAATGTAAATAGAGTGACTCACAGCAACACAGAGTGGGAGCTTGGTTAACAGCAGTAATTTCTATACTTATTTTTATATATTTACACTTAGGCTGTGTGCTTTTTTTATACTGTTCTATGACTTGTGCCTCACTCTACCCATTTCTACGATAGGGATAATCTCACAGTGTGCAGGGGTCAACTATGCCCATCACACTTGGAGAAGCTGTCACCTGCAGGGATCTGCATGACCTCGACGGGGAAGGGAGATACGAGGAGGCAGAGTCAGGGGCAGAAACCTTGACCCACTCAGCTGCCAGAGGGAAGGAATCCAGGGGACAGGGTACAGCAGGAGATGATGATGAATGGAGGTCAATGCAGAAGGGGCTCAGATGAGACTGGAACTGGGGCTGTAAGCAGGGTCCAATCCTCCCCTACTTTCCTCTCCTTGCCCTGTCCTAGTACCTGGCCATCTTGGGATGGAGTTGTGGGGGAAGATCAGTTCCTAGGAGATACCGGGAGAGAAAGGAGCAAGAGGCGTGAGGGTACCAGGTCAGAAGGACAGAAATCCAGGCCAGGCTCTGGGACACCAGCAAGCCTCTTGCCACTAGGGCACCTTCCTTGAGGCCCAGGGGTCTGCACTACAGATCTTGCCCTGTTTTTGTCTGTTCATATCACAGAGGGATCAGCCCATTAGCCTGGATTCTCTCCATCTGTGTCATGATCCCTGATTCTGATAAGCTGAGAAGGAATCACAGGATCTTGGGGGTCTTAGGGCTCAGATTCCCATCTGCAGCCAGAAACCCACAGTTTCCACAGTGGCTGGCTGCGGCCATTCTTCTTCAAGACAGTTTCCCTATCACTTACTCCAGTCCCTTGCCCTGACCCATCACAGGTGCAAACCAGGGCATGGTAGCCCACTGTGCTTCCATAGCACCATGTGCTTTTCTCACTTGGAGCTCTTGCCACACTAGATTTGACGTGTCTGTTTGCTGTCTACCCTCTTCAATAGACCTTGAGCTCCCTGGGGGCAGGAATCATGTCTTTTCATCTCTGTATCTTCAATATTGCCCATAATGCAGGGATCAGAAGAGGCACTGAAAACTGTTGAGTAAATGCTTGAATTAAGATCTAGCCTTTGCTAACCTCCCTTGTCTCATTTCTTATAGTTGGATATACATACAAGTCCTTTCCCCATTACAACTACAAGAGTTATCTTAAGGAAAAAAAAAACATTTTAACATAAATATTCAAAATAATCTGTCACACCCCCTCTACTGTCCTGTTCTCAACCGTGTCTAGATCTTGGCCATGCCCATTTGCTGCCAACCCTATGTGGACTTCTCTTCTCTTTAGACTTACCAGTAATGTCCGCGTGCATTTTCACAAAAAGAGGATTCTTGCTGAGGCCCCCACACAGGAAAAGTGTGCTGATCGAGTGCCCTGCAGCCTCCATGGCCTCTATAATGAGGCGCGTCCCGAACTTAAAGGGAAAAACAGAAGAAAGCATCAGTAGGGTAGCCAAGGTAAAGGATCTGGAACTTTCACTGAGTGTTTACCCAGCGCTAAACAGGGCACTGAGAGCGCTGCATACACTATCTCAGAAAGCTGGGATTCATGGAGATTACGTTGTCTAGGATGACACCATTAAGTAAGTCGCAGAGAGGGAATTTCAACCCGGGCCTGCCTGATGCCCAAGTCTTCTTAATTATCACAGCATTTGCTTCAATCAGGAGTTATACAATGTTGACGATGTCAACACAGTTCTTATTAACACCGTTCATTCAAACAAATAATTGATGAGTGTCAGTTATGGCCCAGCTCCTCTATGAGACACCGGGAATGGAGTGATTGGCAACTCTGCTCTGAAAATAACAGCCGGTGATCTCTGAGTCAGCTTTCCTTCCCTAAATAGGAACTAAAGGAGTTTGTTCCTTGGAAATGGCACCAACAGACTCAGCAGCAGAAACACGGAAAGGGGGCTCTAATTGCACAAAGACACAAGACTTCAGGCTGGTAAAGGGCTAAAATGACCTTTGTTATCACCCGAAGCCAAGTAGTGGTTCTACTAAGGAGGCTTCCATTCCCAGTCAGTCCTTAGTGACCTGGGATGATGCAGAAACCACATGCTCTTGTTGGCTCAGGGCTTCACCAGATTTTCATTTCAGCCCATGTCTTCCTATCTTCCTCAAATGTGTTATCTTCCTCCTTGTCGTGTTCAGTTCACTAAACTCAGTAAAAATCGTTAATGCTTGACAAAGAACACTACTGTAGGGTCACTGAGGTGAATCTTAACTTACAAGTCATTATTTTTAGCTAGGATATTCAAGTAGCTAAAATCATAATTTATTAGGAAGTTCAAAAACTCAAACTCCACAAACCATCATTTATTGGAGATAAGGATTAAAAACAAAAAGATGAACTGTTTGAGAAAGCTGCCCTGGGGGGAAATGAGGGAGAGGGTTTTCTGGTGGCAAGAGAGCCCTTGAAATGTTTAGAGAGTTAAAAACTCCGGCCGGTGACGAAGTCCCAGGTGTAGACGTGGGAGTGAATGGCTGAAAACAGAGGGAGGAGAAGGTCAAGGGAGATGAGATCAGGGATTTGGGAGGCCAGGGATGGTGCAACCACCAGGAAGGTGGGGTTTGGGCTGAAGAGATGAGGGCCAGTATCACAGATTTAGTGAAGGTGGGACAGTGGTGCTGGAAAGATGGCTCCAAGTGCAGAGGAGGAGAAGAAAGGTCAGCTTGAGGGCATGCAGTATCAAAGGCTTAACCAAAGTCAAGGAAGAGGGTTTAGGAGATCCTCAAGTTGCTTCCCTGACCCCCAAGAGCTGTCTCTCCTGAAGAAAGTGGGTGCCTCTGGGAGACGGAGAGGTCAAAGGGTGATCTGGGGGACAGAGGGCAGGAAACCCTGAATGCCGAGGAGTAAATGATGAGGCACAAGGGCAGTTTAGGAGCAGAACCAAGTATTTCCAGCCCAGAGGTCTTCAGGTTTGTTGAAGCCATTAGTGAATCTGGTAAGAATATGGATTAGGTAAAACTTGGGCCTCCAAAGATAATCGACAGATGTAGTGTGTTAAAAAAAAAAAAAAGTTAAAACATGTTGTACTGTATAAGGCCAGATCCTGCTTATTGAATACGGCTGATTATCCCCAGATGTTCCTTCTTAAGCTTTTGGGGGGTCATGAACCCTCTTGAGAATATGATAAAACCTACTGACCTTCCCAGAAAAAAAGTCATATATAAAATAGTATGATAAGTAATTTCAGGAGCTCTGTGAATGCCTTTATACCCACCACGGACCATTCGGTATCTGTGGATTCTGGGTAACCCTAGTCCACTCTAGGGGCATGAATCTGCAGTAGCTCAGAGCATGACTTTTGAATTAAAAAACAAAAATGAAGAAAATAAAAACAAAAACTAGTATGGCATTCAGGCATTTCACCTATTTCTTAAATAAAATCTGTATCTAACTTTCCTATGACTCAATTCTCATTTTTTAAATGGGAATAATAACACCGTATTTTTCATTTGATAACTCTATGGGTTATCCAAAATGTTAACATGCAAAAAAATTTAAAATGTGGTCTTAGACTTGCTGAAGTACAGTAATATCCACCTTGCAAGGCTGCTGCTGTAGACAGTGCATGTAAAGCTTGTAGAAGTGTCCAGTACATGGAAGGCATTTGGAAATGAGAGCTAATCTGGTTATTAGCTATATGCTAGGCACTCTGCTATGCTCTTTACTGTCATCTCTAACTTTATGAAAATCCCCAAAACTGCATATTGGTACCCCCCTTCAGGAGTTCTACAACTTGATAATTTGCCTAAAGCCACACAGTCTACTTTCAAGGAGGGGAAGCCGCCTCCCAATATGCATGGAAACCCCATGCAAAATGGGTATTTCTGATATTTCTAAAACCAGAGACCTGGGGGCTCCTGTGATTAGCAGCCCTGAGACAAGAGTAACACAAAGCGCACTCCCTGGGAAAAGGCAAGAGAGGATGGGAACAAGAGGCACTCCCGCGCGAGGGGCTGTGACGCCTGTCTCTCCCCGATGGTGGCATTGTCGGCCGGAATTTCCCACTCGGGCTGGCGGTTAGTTCCAGGGCATTCTCTTTCGGTGTTCCAGACTCCACTCTGGGAAACACTCCACCCTCCTTAAATGCCCCACCAAAGGGCTTTGTGCTACAGTGATTTTGTGCTCACCTTTCTGGAAAAAATGTTTTCACAGAGAAATTTAAATTAAAATTAGGCTATTCCACTGGGGATGTACAGAACCAAATGCAAATGGAGAGACTTCAAATGCAAATAGTACTTTTTAAGGGTCTATTCTGTAAAGAAAACTATAGCTGAACAGGCTATGGATAAACTGGGTGTTTGACAGGTCTTTCAATTAAGCTTGGTCATGAGAGAATTTCACTTCACAGAGGGTTTTGCACAGTCCCAAGTTAACTTCATTACAACAGCTCTTTAATTTCATTCTATGCTTACAAAATTTCAACCATAGGTGTTACTAGAGAGAAGAATTTGCTTAACTCTAACTTAACAACAAATAGATATAAGGGCAATATTCAGTGTCAACGAAACACATTTTCTTTCAAGTTGAACAGTATGGGAAAATATGTGTTATCAGAATGCTTCGTTAAAGTGCACATTAAAATGCACAAAGGCACTAAAAGATCAGAACACCCAGATACTTTTGCAAAACAGACTGAACTCCCTCACAATTCAATTGACTCCACCATACAGCCTTATTCAAAAATCTGTCTTAAATTGCCTTCCCTCCGTGGTATTACAAAGGTCATTAAAACAATAGACAGAATAAATATGATCGCTTTTAATACATGTATGGCCCATTACATACAAAGTTGATTTTCCAAGAGTGTGGTATTTGGGAAAATGTAGCTGGCTTCCCTCTGCTCCCACCCTCCCCACTCCCTGGCCTGCATTAAGCTGAACCTCATTTCTACATTCTTGGACTTCTGCTGTGGTGTTCTTACCAGCAAGGGGACCTCTGTGAGACAATCCTGGCCAAATTAATGATGCTTTATAATCATGTTTGAGCTTCAGGAATTTTTTTTCATTTTTGATTGATCTTCAGTTTAGGAGCTCCGAACACTTTAAAATTCTCCCCTTTCTCCCTCCCTAACTATCCAAACCTCTCTATTTAAGCAGCTAATTATCTAAAACAAAACTTTTCATGTTAAGGAAGCTTACTATTTAAAGGAATCCCCTAATGGATCCTCTTACAAAGTGAACAACATCGTGTGTTTTGTAACTTTGGACATTCTTAACACCAGCTTTCCTTAACGCAAGCACATATGGCACCTGCTGGCTTGCTTCTGTTCAACTGAGCTTAGAAGACAAATAGATAAATGATAAGTACGATGTTCAAAGACTTTTAACTCTGTCTAGCTTCCAGCCAGGTGAGGTTATTAATTAAGCAGGTGAAGACCTTCACCAGGATTTCCTTCTGGACAGACAAGCACCTATTTTGGTGAGCTCCCTTTTAAGGAAGAATCTGTCACAAAAGCATATGCTGCATCTTGGGGAGCATGTGGTCTAAAGTTTACTGATAGACCAAAGTCTCTTTAAAAATGGCATTAAAATGTCTTACAGCAATGGCTTGAATGGTGGCCAGGTAGAGAATGGCAAGATCGTCGAGGTCCTGAGACAGTTTCAAGCCAGTGACCTGTAGGGATGAAGGAAAAAAAAAGAAGGAGATGGTCAAAGGAGCCGCCATGGTTAGAGATGGTTCCCATGAAACACGTTCAGATGTGTTTTCTTGCCGAAACAAGTTCATATGCAAATCCCCTTTCTGTGAGCTGAACGTGAAATGACTCCTAAATTGTTTAATCTCCAGACCTGGGAAAAACTACCCCTTCTTCCCCCAAAGAAAATGCCTTGCCGTGGATTAAACAAAGACAAAACAAATACTATAAGGAGATTGTGTTTGATATTTCTTAGTGCGGAATTAAATAGCTTTCTTCTTCTTTAAAAACAATGTTCCCTTACAACAAACACCTATTTTCTTTGGCTTACAGAAATTAACATGTAGCAGTGGGTATTCGAGTAAAAGAACTTAGTCTGAGCTCTGCTACTGTCAGAATTCAGTGAAATAGCATCCAGGGGGGATTCAGAGTGAAATAACATGCCTCCTATAAAGGTTATACTTACTAGGGGATAATTTAGAATCTGTGGTTTTTGCAAGGGAATCCCATTAAAGTCAATCGGAACCATGTGCTTATATGGAGTAAGTCCATTTCTGGGAGATTCCAGAACTGAACAGGATGCTGGGTTTGGGTAGTTTCAAGACATAGGCACAGTCTCCCTTTCACATCTCCCGTTCATCAAGGCGTTCTCTTGGGACATTTCTAGAGGGTGAAGACTGCTGGTTTCTTCAAGCCTAGTCTGAAGTTTGTGGGCATCCATGCCAGAGTTCACTTTAGATGTTCACTACAAAATTAGTTCACATAACATACACTTTCTCAGGGCCTATAGCATATACGGTCCTGAGTTTGATGAGGTGGCAACACGCAGCCTGCACTAAAACAGGGCAGCCTTGTGGTCCACCCAGATCCCTGTCCTTCATTGCCTCAGCCCCATTTACTATTCTCTCCAGATTCCACCCCCAGCCAGGATGAAGGGGCTAGTCTTGGCCTGTTGCAGGGCAGACACCAGAAACCTGGGAGAACTTTTCCCTGACTTTTCTCTCTCTTCTTGTATTTAATCAGTCTCCAAGTTTTGTCTATTTGGGCTCCCAAATCTTTTTTGAATCCATCACTTTCTCTTCGTCCTCACTGTCACTCACCTCCTTAATTCAGGCCTCCATTCCGACCTTCCTGATTGCTGAAGCAGCTCCTGAGCAAATCTCCCTGTTTCTAAAGGTGCTCACTCCTCTCTAAAAGGGCTAGTGCTTATTTCCCACAGCAAATTTGATCCTGTTATTCCCTGTGAAAAATTCTCCCTGTCACCCTCCTTTTGAAGCAGAAGCACCTTCGCTGCCTTCCGTGCATCTTCCCAGGCTCAGCCTGGCTTACGCTCCAGGGTCTGCTCTTACCCGTCCTCACTTGGCACCCCATGCGCCAGCTGTTCTATCACTCATCTAAGTCTGTGAAAGGGGTGTTCCTGAATTCAGCAGAGCTGCCTGCTGATAGTCCTTCTTGACAAATAATTGGGCCACTCAGTGAGAACAATGGCTCTGGCTGTAACCCACAGGAGCACTGACTGGCTTGAATGGAGACAGGAAAGGAACCCTAGGGGTGCACGTCCCCCAGCCAGTAACCCTGTGAAGGAGCATCCTTCAGGAAGTTCCCTGGAGACCTAAACATACAGTAAGAATGCTGAAATGAGGAGTACATGAACAACGCTGATATCACAGACGTGCATTTCACGGGGGAGAAAACAACTTGCCTAAGAGAGAACTCAGAGCTTGGAGGCCAGACCGAGGTGTTCTGACAGACTGTGCCACTCACCACACTCTCTCCCATGCCTGCCACAGTGCCTGGCACACTAAGTTAATATTTGTTGCACATGTGAGTTAGTGATACTTCCATGCCCTTTTTTCCTTTTGCACACCACTCTCTCTCTTAACATCTGATCCGTCTCTGTCAAAGTATACAATTATGAGAGGGCAGTGTTTACCACCTCGGCCCTTCAGACATCCCCCGGGGCTGGGGGAGGTATATTTCCTCCATGCCCGGAGGGGGAAGAACACTGGGCCGTCACTTCCAGTTGTTTCCTCCATGCTCCTCCCCTAGCCCCAGACTCCACACTCCCCCTTCCTCATCAGAGGAGTGGCTTATATGAGACTGGGGTAAAAGTAGTGACCCTGTCGCTTATATGGAGTCTGTGTGTGAATCAGAAAACAGTGCTCCCTCCAGGGGGACTAAATACAAAAGGCATTCCATCAGGAAGAGTGCATTATACAAAGGAGCAGAGTAATCAGGATTTCAACCCTGCTCTAAGTCCCCTCAGCTGAACACCCGACGTGAGCAACCAGCCCCATGGCTACAGTGGTTCTGTGGAAAGATCACTGGTCATAAATGGTCTCTCTCTCTCTTCTCCCAAACTGGCCTGACCTCAACAGCATCTCTGTTGTTGGTCTACTGGGAAAATCGATTGGGCCACAGCTTAGAGCTCTCTTCCAGAGCCAATCCAGAAGGAAGGCCACCTCTCGCTTGCTCTCAATGTGATATGAGTCAGACCAGGGTCCTCCACGTGGTCGGTTATGTGTCTGCTTTGCAAACCCAAGTCCATCCACAGGAGGCTTGTGAAAGTCAGATGTGGATAAACCGTGACAAGGGTAGGGGAGGAATATGACTTTTTATATAAGATGCATTCACTTATTAATTTATTAGGAACCCCAGTGCTCTGTACAATACCATTGACAATGTAACTGGTTCTGATATTCTTCTCAGTGAGCAAGAACCCATAAGAGAGGAGGGGTACAGTATCATCGGATTTAGCTTCCTTAATCCCAGTATACGTTCATGGGAACTTCCCCCAAAGTATTGATATTCAAGCAGAAAGATATCATGGGCCCATTTCTAAATTTCTAGAGCCTTCGGAGTTCAGAAATCATAGGGAAGCAAAGAGAAGATAGCTTCTTTTCTTCAGAAACTGAGAATGAGACAATCAGTGTAAATGAACACTAAATTTAACTCGAGCTTGTTAGTAGTTTTGGCAAAAAAGGGACACATAACGGATGACATAGCCTTTCTTTCATGACAAACAAAACACACCTATTCTTTAAGTGAGACAAAATTACTCCTGGGAAGCCATCTATGGAAGGAAATAATAAGCAAGCATGGTTCTCCCATAGCCAGATATGGGAAATGTACATAAATGTGTTAACACAATGTGGTAGACAGAATTCTAAAGACATTCCCCCAAGATTCCATCCCTTGAATATTCAGTCAAACACTAATCGAGGCACTGTTGTGAAGGGACTTTGCAGATGAAACTAGTTACTAGCCAGTGGACCTTAAAATAGGGAGATTATCCTGGATTATCCAGTTTGGCCCAGTGTAATCACATGGGCTCTTAAAAGCAGAAGAGGAAGGCAGAAGAGTCAGTCAAGAGATACAGTAGAAGAGTAAGGCTGGAGAGATGAGCTAGAGGTGGAAATCAGAGAGATTTAGGAAGGGCTTGATATGCCATTGCTGGCTTTGAAGATGGAGGAAGAGGGCACTGAGCCCAGGAATGTGGGTGGCCTCTTGAAGCTAAGGATCCCTGGCTGACAGTCAGCCAGGAAACAGGCACCTCCATCCTACAACTGCATGGAGTTGCATTTGACCAATGACTAGAAGAAGTGTGGCAGCAGATTATTTCCAGAGCCTCCAGATAAAAGCCATTGGTTCTGGTCTTGTGAAAACAGGAGCAGAGAAACCAGCTAAACCAGCCTGGGCTTCTGACCTACAGAACTGTGAGATCATTAATTTAAGCCTCTACGTCTGTGATAATTTATTACAGCAGCAACAGACAAATAATACATATATGATGACTAGATGATGGACTGCCATCCTCCCTTGCAACCTTATTCTGTTGGTGAACTCCCCACCACAGAACAGTCCATTTGCTGCTTCCCAGATGTGCCAGGCCCTTCACACCTTTGTCTGCCCTGCTTCTGATGCTCTAAGTCATTTTTTCCCCATTTTATTGGGCTTCCCAGATACTATGTTTCTTACATATCCAAGGTCTCTGCCAACTCTGCACTGAGCAAATCTACTGGTCCCATTTTTCCAAAAGCAGTATTTCTTAAGTAATGCTACTTTTTAATGTTTAATTATTTTTTAGACACAATGCTATTCCACACTTAACAAGACTACAGCACAATGTAAACATAATTTTTATATGCACTGGGAAACCAAAAAATTCCCAAGATCCACTTTATTGCAGTGGTCTGGAACTAAACCCCCAGTATCTCCAAGGTATGTCTCTATGTGGCCTTTTATTTTTTTAACTGAAGTATAGTTGACTTAGTGTTGTGTTTATTTCTGGTGTGCAGCACAGTGATTCAGTTATATATATATATATATTTTCATATTCTTTTTCATTATAGGTTATTACAAGATATTCAATATAGTTCCCTGTGCTATGCAGTAGGACCTTGTTGTTTATTTTATATATAGTAGCTAGTATCTGCAAATCTTGAACTCCTAACGTAACTCTTTCATTCCCTTTCTCCTAAGTCATTTTAATATGCAGATGCAGCAGTGTCCCAAAGCTATTTTGGTCAAAGGTCTCGGCCCACACTTGCTATCATCTAACTCTGTCTTGGATTTACACACCAACTTGTTTCCCATCCTTGGTCCTCTGGCCTTAATTCCTTCCCATTATTTAATTTCTTGGGTCTTCCTGGCAGATTTTTGCCTGATTCACTCATCAGTCTTTTATCATAACCATCACGTTACCTCAGGAAGGGCTCCTGTCCACAGTCCACACTGTTCCCTTCAGCCC
Source organism: Camelus bactrianus (assembly GCF_048773025.1). Taxonomy (NCBI): domain Eukaryota; kingdom Metazoa; phylum Chordata; class Mammalia; order Artiodactyla; family Camelidae; genus Camelus; species Camelus bactrianus. The sequence goes on from NC_133551.1 coordinate 35,873,526, forward strand.
CAGTTTTGTTTGTCATTTGGGGTACACAGAGAGGATAAAAGCAAAGCCTGATCTGTAATACAATTTTTTAAAAAACACTAAAATTATGGAGAAATATTACAGACATATTGAAAACAAAGCAGAAGGGATGCCAAAAATACAAAGATCTAGTTTTTCATTTTTAAATTTTTTTCCTCCCCAAGAATGTCAGGGACCTTGGTTTGAACTGGCTGGGTTCTAACACCACTTTTGCTCTTTTCTCCTCTGATTAAATTATTTAGACACTCTGACCCTCAGTTTCTCCACTCTTTTAAATGAAGTAACAACACTGTCTTGCAGGGTTATAATCAAAGTTGGTAATAATGCACGGAAAGCATCTACCACGGTGCTTGGCACATCATGGTCCCTGAAAAAACAGCACCTATTATAAATCACAATACCAGCTGGTAAATTAGCTGCTTCAATAGAAAATATATTATCAGAAAACCAGTTAAATGATATTAAGGATATTAAGCTTTCTTATAGAATTCAATTTTTCATAGGCAACCACAATCTGTAAAAAATAGCTAAATAAAACAACATTAAATCATAACAAAACATCCACAAACTCATGTCGAAGTCTGTGTATTTCCAAGGCTTAAAAATATTTCCCTCAAAAGCTGCTTAACTGCCTCGTGAGCTTCCAGCTCCATCATCAGGCTCCCCTTTGGAAGATGCCACAGGCATATAGCCTCTGGTTTCTACAGAGCTCCTGCAAATACTCATCTGAGTTGTTGATTCCACCCACATCTGACTCTGTTTAGCGATGCCCATGTCTAGCTGGGAGTCAGTCCTCTGGGAACTGGCTAAGATCTCATAATGCTTCTTTCCTGACTCTCTCCCAGTTTTCCACACGCACATTGTTCTGCACTTGCTTTGAAGAGCCGTCGGAGCAGCACTCAACTTCTCCAGCAGTTTGAGCAGCATATGGCCTTATGTTAGAAATCACAGCTCTTCAAAGAACCAGAAAATAACTTTCCATTCTGGATAGTCTTGTACTTGCAAAATGAAGCCACAAAAACACATTTCAACCACTGGTGAATATGTGTGTTCTCATGGCCTGTTACATCTCTGAAATAATTTATTTCTGTGAGTGGGCTTTTCAGGAAAAGAATTTTTAAAAAGAACACCACTATAACAAACAGGTCATATTAATTTGAGACTAGAAACTGGTCATGTATACAAGAAGGCAAGGACTCTTAAAATTCCAACAGCCAGTGCTTTAGTTTTGTAAGGTGCGCCAAAGTTGAGCTTCCTACTGTGTTGATGAGGAAACTGAGGGCCAAAAACTTAGACCCAGAGAAGACTTATCTCTACCCCTATATGAAACTTGGTTCCTATGATGGACCAAGTGATGGTTCAGCTACTCTAGCTGACTGTTCGTGGCTGGTGACCTCCATGGCTGGTAGGTCCAGTTAGTCCTGGGTGTAAGATGGATGGCTCATGACTAGCTGCCCGGGACTCAAAGGCCATCTTGTAACATGCAAGTGACAGCCACCAAGCAGGAGCTACAGAGTGAAAACCAGTTGCTGTCTGCTATGTGATGGCCTCTAGGATTCTGACAATGACCCTGCAAGGAAATCTATGTCGCTCCTGCTTATTGATAAGCAGACAAACCTCCCAGAGCTAACCTCCGAGGTCACACAACTGGCACATTTTCAAGCCGGGATGCAAGTACACGCCTGACTTCAAATCCTGGGCTCTCTTTACTGTTTCACTATAGTAAAAGCTACCCAATCAACCATTCAAAATAGAAACAATCACACACGCACAAACTATCTAAAATATGCAACCATTCCTGGGGGTGGGTATTTAGCTTCATCTCTCTTTATGTGTGACCATGTCATATTTCTTTAAAAAGCATTTTGGTTTTGTTTTTAAAGAACTTAGAATGGCCAGTGTTAAATGTTTTGATGCTGATTGCTATTACCCAAGCCTCTGCTTCTTTCAAATAACACATGCACAGCCCTTACCTCTCCGTGCCTCATTTATCATGCGGCAAGGAGAAATATTTACATAGGTTGCTACTTGGTCCAGGCATACTATTAAGTTGCCCACCCCCTAACCGCCACTGTTTTTAGCCCAGCGCTGCAGGTCCGTACAGCATCACCAAAGGAGAACTGAAATAGCAAGTCACACGGCAGGGAGTCAACTCTCACCAGAACAAAAGAAAATCATTCTGCCCAGCCTAATGGAAGGATTCCTGGATTATGCCCTGTTCCTCCTTATGAAAGGAGGCACCTAAAGGGGAAGAGTTTAGAGCCAGGTCAAACCAAAAGTGTTGATTACTTTTGAAACCTGAGTCAGTGAGGGTGGGAAGAAAAATAGAACCATTACCAAGAAGAGACAGGGTCAGAGTTTAAATCCAGGGAGCACAGTAAGGGTAGAAAAGGGAGAACTTGTGAGAAAGCTGGTGGTCAGACAGGGAGCAGAGGTTGGGCTGCGGAGTGTGATTCAGTATGAAACTGTGCCTGATGGAGGGCTAATTGTTCACAGTTCATTCTGTGAAGTCCAGCGGCGTGGATTAAGGGAGCCTCATTGGGTGTGTATTCTAAAAGTCAGGATTCATGTCTTCATTCAAGCTCTGCCATTTTTTGGCCTTGTGACCTTGGACAGGTCACTATTCATTCCTCCCTTGACAAGTGAAGATTGAAATACCTGCTTAACCATAAGACAATTTATTCAGTGCCCATCTTTGTCTTAAGTACTGTTGAAATTAAAAAGTAAACATGCCATGGCCCCTACCTTCAAAACTTTTTCTAATAAATTTAAAATATATGCTACATCTTAGGACAGCTCTCATCTTATTTTCTTCAGTAAAAAATATGTGGGTGTTTTTGCATTAGAATCTTCAATGAGGGTTTTAAGTCTGCTCTTGTATTTTTAGTATTTTTAGTTACCTTTATCATTTCCTCTTTTTTTCCCATTCCATTGTCTTCCCATCTGAACTCATTTTTTTTTCCTGATAAAGTTCTGCCCCCTTTCACAGAGATGTGCTTTTAAAAATCCTATTGAATATGCCAAGGATTTTTTAAAATGTTCTCTTTTGGTTTCAGTAGTAAATAATTTTTTAAGAGGCCTTTCTCTAAGTGTTCAAAATGGTATTTCTTTTTCTTTGTATGCAACATGTTTTTCCCTGTGGGCTCACTTCATTATTTTTGTATTCATTTTAACTAGAGCACTATACATATACAGTGTTTCCCAGCACAGAGTACACAGGATTTACTCTCAGCCCCACTCACTATAACTCGTATTTGCCTCTTCAGATCTATAGCTAGTTGCCAATTCCCAGAATCTAGCAGTTTTTATTTTGTGGAGTTCTGCTGGCCTGAGACAGATCACCACTACCCTGCTTTCTAACCCTAGAACAGACAGTAGACATGCAAAACTACATCCTTCCTCCAAATTCACAGGGTTTCCCTCTCTCTGTCCCATTAGCAGAGTTTGACTCAGGGTCCTCAGACTGCAGCGCATCACCATTCATCCTAAATCAGACTTCCGGTCCAGCTGGCTACTTGGCTTGGCAGGTTTCTCATGGATTGAACTGAAAGGGAAGATAAGGTCTAGGTTGTGGAGGAGTTCTGGGAAATTAAACTGGCCACTTCCAAAAAGCAAAACAAAACAAAGCAAAACACCCTAACCATCAGCAGCAGAGTAGAGGGATGACTGCTCTGTTTCTAGGCTTAAAGGGGCCTTGGATTTTTAAGCTAGGGAGCAGGATGTGGAGAAGCACTAACTCTTGGAAGGCTCGTGTTTACTCTGCTCATATGTCACATATCATATTTATCAAACAAGTTACATTTGGTCTTTTAGATTCTGGAAAATCTTCCCATACTCTCTGAGGGCTCAATTCTAGTTTTCCTAGTTGAATGTCATCTGAATTATCAAAGTCAGCATGACTTTATGCTTTTTTGGGGGTATCTTCACTTCACTTTACAGGTATTTTCAAGTGAAGCAGAGAAAGACTGCATCAGGGTTTGCTGCCCAAAGGCCACCTAAAAAAATTCAAAACAGACATGTATTGGGCACCTCCTCCTCCTTGTATAGATGTCTGTACTACAGGGATCATACTGCATCATGATCACGAACACACACCCAAATGCAATATTATCTCCACCACTTTTATGTGAACTTGGACCAGGTACAGTGTCTTTTCTCCTTTGTGTTCCCTCAGCTTCACAGAGGCCTGAACACAGAAGGTGCTCAATGAGCATTAACTGAATGGATGAACGTCTAACAAGGGTAAGAGAAAAGAGCCAAAGGAGGGGAGAGGAAAGACCTGGGAGACTGCAATGCGGCTGAAGCAGCAGTACGGGGAGTATCCAGAGATTCTCAGAGAAGATTTTTTTTTAATTACCTAGATAAAATGCTAAATGTAGTCTCTCACTGGTTAGACAATGATGCAAGGAGCCAAAATCATGACCACTCACACTCCATGCTCTCCTGCCCTCTAAAACGCTGCAGGTACTATGAAGGCCTTGGTCCCAGACCCTTTTCCCTGTTTCACTCAGTGTCTATGTCACCTCCCATCTGAAGGCTATCCTGCCTGCTGAGACCAGGCTGGGCAATCATCTTCCATGCATCTGCGGAGCCCTGGACAGTGAGTGGCAGCTGGGGCTTGACTTTGTATCCCCACTGCATGTTTCTATATTCTGCCTCCCCACCAAAACAGTAATATTCCTGAAATTGGTTTGGAATTGTATCTAGTTACCCTTACATCCCCCACCAACTACTAATAGGGTCTGTATTTATCAAAATAATTAACTGATGAAAAAATGCACTCATAATTATAATAAAATGGGAACTTCTTATCTTAATTTACCCAGACATTAGTTCTGGTTTTCTATACTGATCATATGGACAGTAAGAGTCTAAATCTAATCCATTTACAATTAGCAAATTGTCTGTATGTATATTTTTTCTAAACCAATAGATGACCTCTTTATTCGCTATCTATCATCAATAAGTACATATTAAGCACTTAGTATGTGCCCAGAGAATGTTTCAGGAGCCAAAGAAGAAATCATACACGGTTCTTGTCTTTCTGGGATTATCCTAACAATTCTAGCCACTATGTATTTTTTAAACTTAACAATTTATCAGGCACTTCCTTCCCTTAAAATATGCTCCATGAATATAAGAATTATACTTTACTGTATCTGCTGGAGAGATGGGCACAAAGTAGGCGCCAAGTGAACATGTACTGAATGAGTGCTGGAGAAAGTAGTCATTGTAGGTTCTGGCAAAAGGATAACATGATAAGGGAGAGAGTTGGGCTGATGATTTTGATGTTATCCAAAACTGGATTGAGGGAAAGAGATTGGGGAGGCGGATTTTTAGCCCAGAATTTCCTTCCTTCTATCTTATCTAGGCCATCTTTTTCTTCCAGTGTTGTGATGTAAATTCATGGAATGACAGCTATTTAAAGGTAAGGCTAAGTCAAGGAGAGTTATGAAGGGAAATCACGGTCTAAGAAACATCAGGTGATGTATGAGGTATGTTTATAAAACAATAAACTTTTAAAAAGGTAAATGTATCAGGATTTTCCAATACAATTAGGCACATGTCCCCATGCAAGAATTCTCTTTTGGTGAGTACATATTTATTCATACTTATTCTAATTAGGCAAGCACACTTCAAAACATTCCACTGGCTCCTCTGGAATTCCACTCTGTGTTTGGATTACCTTTATTGGAATCCTTATGATGTAATTCTCAAGTCTCCAGATGTCAGAGTTGGTTTTAAGAAACAGACAGAAGCCACTGGGAAGCCATGGCACCTGCCATGCTGGGCAGTGAAGCTGGTACAACAGATGCTAGCAGGGAAGGGAAGGACGCCAAGGAAAGATCTCCAGATCCAAGCCATGGACTTTAGAGCCATGATCATCTTATGATATAACCTGCTTGGTTTGGGGGTCATTCTGTGATCTGACCATGCTTCTTAACTTCTTTAATATTTAAAGTGTCTACTCTATTTGGCTTCAGATATATGTCTCTATTCAAGACACGAATTCTTCTACCCATACAAAATGTGTTCTTCCCATAACCTCTGTACTCAGAGTCAGTTATCTGAAAGTACAGCTTTAGAGCCACAGCCTGCGGTCCCAGGGCCCTCTCTGGACATTCCTCTTCTACTTCTGTGGGCCAAATAGGAGGCCAAGCTCATTATCTGTTGTGTGGGCCCGCTTTATGGACTCCAGACAGACATCACTTTTGCTATGTCCAATTTTCTTTCCTTTTTGCTATGACTCTCTTTTATTAGCAGACGTTGATTATGTCAACTAGGTAATGAAAATAAAGATTGGGTCTCTTTGTTGGCCTCATAAAAATATTTTAAATAATCTCAACAGAATTAATCAAAAATACCAAAGCATGTTAAGTTCTGAAGTTCTCCAAGCCAGCAGGCCTACTCCACTGTCATGCAGAGGATAAACCATGCCCTGCTCACGGCCTCCACTCCCAACTCCCTGCTTAAAGTCACCTCACACTCTGCTTCTCGACTTCTTGACATCTCCTGGATTTTGAATTCATGGCTTCTTTTCTCAACTTTGGTCTCTCCTGGCCCCTTGGAAATGAGGGTTAGCCCTTTTCCTCTGGCTTTCACTTGTTTCGTCCATCCTCAGACATGATTCTCTATGGGCAAACTACTCTCAGCTGCCCCATCTCGCTCGGCCACTGAGATGTTACCTCTTGGCTCAGGTGGTTTTAAGCTCTCCCACCAAGTGCATCCTGGCCCCTCCAGCCCCAAATCTCTGCACTAGAAGTGACTCTAAAAGTCACTAATTGCTGAATTTATTTCCCAATAGTTATTCAGTTTATTTTACTTTTACTGAAGTTAATCTGAAATCCTCATAATGTTAGCACGATCGCTGAACAGCCCTGACTTGGAGCCTAGGCAGACGGATGGCTGTGGCAAGCAAGACCCTGGGTGGTAATATTTACTACTTATTTACTCAGCAGCCTGGAGATAAGATGGAAAACTTGACTCTACAAACTGATGTAAATAGAAAAATCACATAGGCAGGGGCTCACGACTTCCAGTTGCTCCGTGGGACAAACAGGCAACAGTAGCTAAGTGTAAGAAATACTGCTTTTAACGCTCTTGAGGTTGGCTCAGAAACAATGAGAACTTTCAGCAGATCGTCCTGGGGAGCGAGTGGCAAGAACCTTCACAGCAGCAGTGCATCTGTAAGAAGCTAGTGGGCTGTTGGCTGGCTCTGTTTATTTTTCCTCTTTTCCTTTCTTCTCACTTTGCGTCTTCCAAACTTGGGAGCCCTTTGGCCCGCCTTCACCTTCGTGCAAGGACGGACTGTTACTTACCATGCCCTTTAGTGTCAGATCTGCTAAGGGAGACCGGTTGCCATGGAAATCTGGCCAAACATGTAAATCAACAGTGAGGAAACCCACAGGCTGAGCCTTCTTAATCAGATCCAGGTGACTGTTCAAATATGCATATACACTCTGGCATCTGGAAGAGAAGTGGATTTTGTTTTTAAAAGGGAGGGGTAGGGTCAGGGAGCAAATTGTTCTGCAGAAAGAAACCATTTGTCTTCCCATATCAGATGCAGAGAGTAAGCAGGGTCCCAAAAGGTTCAGCAAAGAAATTACCCCCAACCCACAGAAACCAGCGTAGCACAGTCTCAAATCCATACTGCACTGTGACCAAGGATAGGTGGCCTGCCTGGCGGAAAGTGAAAAGGTTTGGAATCAGAAGACCAGATCCAAGAGAGGCTTTACTCCACAGTCGGTGTGTAACCACGAGAAAGCTATTCAAACTTTCTGAACCACTCTCTTTGCATCTGTAAAAACAGCCATCATAATCCCTGCCTAACTTTCCTCACAGGGTTATTGTGAAGATCAAAGGAGACTACGTAGGTGAAGATACAGTATTTTGCAAACTGCACAATACAGTACATAAGTAAAAGATTTTTAAAAATCAGTATTCCTAATTGTAATAATAATGATAGGACAAATGGAGACACATGTAAGTTCCCAGACTCAGGATAGGAGTTTGCAAAGGGCAGTGACACGATGCAGTGAACGCAGTTAGGATCAGGAGTTAGGAAACTTCATTTCCCACCCAGACCCACCAAATGACACTGCATTAGTTCTTTCTCTTTTTAAGCCTTAGTCTCTTCACATGTAGATTGAGGTATTCAGGTAACCTCTCTTAGCCTCTTCAGCTGAGAGGAAGACAGATGATGGGCTTGGGAGTCAAGGCAACCTTGGGTTCAGATCCTGGTTCTACCTGGTTCTAGCTGGGTTACATGGGCCAGTGACTTAACCTCTGTGAACTTCAGTTTTCCCACACATAGAGTGGGCATAAAATACCTACCTCGCTGGGTAAAATTTAACTGCAAGACACAAAGGTTAAAGTTGGTGACCCTTCTTCTCTTTAAAAGTACTTCCTTCTCTTGAACTGACAATTCTAGAACAAAGTGGGTTGGCAACCTATGCCACTTCCCACTGGTGTACTTGGAAAACTATAGCCTTAAAGGTTTAAAACGTGGCTTGAATAACGGCAGAAAAATGTATAGGAGATTAATGTCCAAGAGAGGTTAATATCTAAGATACCTAAGGTAATATTTATTATTTACCCTTAAAAATGTTTTAGGAGTAGAGCTCAGATATTTCTACTTCTAGTTTTGTGATACTGTGAGTGTCCTTCTGGATCCCACAAAATTCTTGAAAGTTTTCTAAACTAAGCATAAAGAAGGAAACAAACAAGTAGGGTAGTCGTTTTCAAATTCTTATTAAATAAAAATTTTATGTGGAATTCCACTATAGAAAATAGCGAAAAGCTAAACTGCTCTATGTAAGTGCATGGTTGTGTGTGAGAGTTGTGTGAGTGTGAGTGTGTGTGTGTGTGTGTGCGCGCGCGCGAGATGTGTGCTGGCTGGAGGTAAGGGCAGTCCTACCTACCAGGCACCCACTTAGGTTCTTGCCATGACACCTCATTCCCATCTGGAAAAATCTCCTGCCTTAGATCTTGTTAGAAGATGAAGATCTTGCTGGGGAAAGGCTCACCAACCAGAGGAACACCAACTGATGCTCCTTGTGGGCACACCTAGCCTTCAACCACAGCCTGGTGAGCCAGGTACCACTAATTCCCCTTTACAGAGGGGATGCTCAAGGAGTGAAGACATGTAACCGAGTCCCAGTTTAAACCCTCTCTGTGTAATTCTGAAGCCATGTGCTTTCTGTATCCTCAATCAGGCCTCATTTGTCAAAGCTCCATATTCAAACTGTTTTAGAATAATCCTATGATAGGAAATTCTATGTTAGGAAAGGATCCTCTAAGGCCTCTATGGAAGGTAGGGCCAGAACCACATATCTGGGAAGAATATGGTAACACCCCAGTTTTCTACCTGCCGGCTCTCTCTGCTCCTGGTCCAGTGGGATCACATGGACAACAGCAGCCACAAAAACATCCTTTCCAGCCAGAAGTCAAGAGACTACACTAATTCTAGCAACATTCCACTTCAGAATAGCGTCAATGCACTTGGAGTAAAGGGATTTTTTTTTTTTTTTTTTAGAATTGCATGTCTATAAATCTTTTGTCTTGCAAGGAATCTCAGAGCAAGGCATTTGGTTTCAGACATCTGGGTCAATAAGACCCTATTGGCCTAATTACTATTGATTCATCATTGTCTCATTTACTGTGGGTCTTTGCAAACAGTGAGATTCATTTAGCCTCTACATATATGGTCACTCATGCACTAATGAGATCCCTGGGGGACGGGGCATATGCTTACCCCTTTGACTCCTCACCTCCTCGCAGCTGTATGTTTATTCTTTGAATGTGGCCATTCTCCGGCACGTTTTTTCAATTATCCCTCACCATGTGTGCTATCTGAGTATATCATTCAAAATGAAATGCACTTGGAAAACATTAAAATAACAAATGCACATCATTATTCACATAATTTTAACCTTGCATGGTGCCTTTCTGGTTCTGACTTTGTTTCATTTTGTATGTTTTATCAATTCTTTCCCAAATGGCGGTCTGCCCTCTTCCAGCTCGGGAATCATATATTAACTGTTCCAAGTGGATTGGTCTCCCTCTTTCTCATGAACTCCAGACTCATACGTCCTCTCTCAGAGACATTCTTGCTGCCCTAGTCCTGCTGCGTATGAAGAAGAAAACCTAGTTTCAACAAACACAAAGCGACTCCACTGTGTACCAGATGGGTGACCACAGGCACTAAACCTCTCCAAGCCTCGTTAACTTTTTTGCAATTGGGGCTAATACTTTTACCTGCTATGAAGATGAAATCTGGAGTCCTGAGTACTATAAAATGATAGGTGATGGAGAAATAGTTCCCTCTTGTTTTCCATCACAGGAAATTCATTTCTAGCTTTAAAAAAACCCAAGAGCCAGAGATTTTTTTTCAGACTCAATTGCTTACTATCTCTACTGCTTTTTTCAGATTCTATTGCTTGCCATCTTCAAGGCAGACAGCACCCCTGGAATCTCTCTTTTCCATTCCTTCTCCATAAATCATTTAGTTATTTGGATTCATAGGCTGCCCAAAAGTATGGTGACCATACTTTCAAAGCAAAAATCAGAACACATGGTCTAACAGAAGAAATTGTGCCCTTTCTAGGAGTAACAGAGAGTCTTGAAAAAGAAGTTTCCACACTATCTCCAGTTCCTCGTTCCTGACCCACTGCAACATGCATCGTGCCCGCCCCAATCTACTGAGACTGGCCCCACCATGCGGAGCAATCCTCTCTTTGTTGCGAACTCCAGAGGACCATTATTTGCCTTTATTTTATTCGAATTGTCTTCCCGCACTTTGTGCCATGTGACCACTTCTTACTCGTTTGCTCTCATCCCCTTGTTTCCAGGACACAATAGTCTTGGTAGTCCTACCTCCTAACCAGCTGGTTCTCTTCCTCTGCTTGTCCCTTAAATATACGAGTATCCCAGATACCTGTCCTTGGTCCTCGTCTCATTCTTTCTAGACCCTTGGGTGATTCCATCCTTCTTTCACGGCTCCAGTTAACTATCTAGTGCTGAAGACTTCCAAATATGTGCCCTTATGTCCTGCTCATTCTTCCTCATGAGTTCCATGTCAAAGATCCAAGCACTCATCAGATGTTTCCACCTAGATACCAAAAGGGACCTCTCAATTAAAATGTCTAAGATGACATGTCACCTTTTCTGATATACTCACTCTTCCTTCTGTGCTCCTTGGTTTGACCAAAGCCAATCTCATGTAAGTGGTTGCTCAAGCAATCATTTTGGGGGCAGAGTCAGAGAGGGTATCATTTTCGATTCTTCTTTCTCTCTCAACTCCTAAATTCAATTTTTCACTAGGACCTGCCGATTTATTATTCCAAATATTTCTCTAACCAGCCTGCTCTTCTCCCACTCAGCTGCTACTGCCTCATGCAGGCCACCTTCAAATGCCTGGATTAGAGCTTCAGCCTCCTAATTTATCTCCCCTCTTGAAATCTTGTCCCCGCCAACTAGGTCTTCTGCATTCCTGCCTGAGTGATTCTTCTACAATGCAACTCTTATTATGACTCCATACCTACCTAAAACCTTCAGTGGCTCTTCCCCATTGTCTTTAAGGTAAAGCATAAACCTCCTTGTTTGGCATAAGACGTTCTTCAATATCTAGCTCTCCCTACATTGTACCATTTTACAGACAAGTCTTCATTCCTCCTCCATCCTCACCCCTACACACATCATGGTCTAACCACACTAAACTACTTCTAATTTTTCAAAATATGCAGGTCTCAACCTCTGAATGCTTGCCTGTTCTCCCACCTCTTGCCTAGAATTCTCTTCCTTTCTTTCTTTAACTGCCATCGTTCTAGACCCATCTTTGATGCCACCTTTTGGAGGCCATCCTTAGACCCATGCTTCTTTCCCTGCCTACGCTCACACAGCAACCTGCACTGAACACAGTGTCTCAGCACCCTCTTTATGTCTCCAATCCCAGCCTTACAAGACGGAAGAGGGAGTGATCCTGACATCCTCAAGCACACCCAGGAGCGAAATGCCACCTGTCCTCATCACCTATGTTAGGGGTTTGACAGTAAAACTCATGCTTTCTGTCTAGCTTTAGAGGTTTTCTATAGTAACACTAATTACATTATTTCCCTGTTTAGAATTCTGCAATGGCTACCCACAGTCCTTTGAGCAAAATCAGTTTCTTACCCTGGCTTCTAAGGGCCTAGATGATGCAGACTCTGCCTGAGCCTCCAAACTTCCCTTGCCCACCCCGGTCTATGGCCTAATATCAATAATCCCTCGGCCTTCTCTTCAAGGCTTTCACGTACGTCAGTCCTTGAGCCTGGACTATCTTCCCTTCTGCTCTTCACACAGCTCACTTTTATCCTTCAGTCTTAACCGTGCCTCCAACAGCCGGGGCTTCCCTCGCCACCTCTTCTAAATGGGGTTTCCCTGATATTCTATCACTGCACTCTGTTAGTTTCTTGCCTATGTGGTTTGCTCACCATAGACTTATTTATGGGTTCATTTACTTGTCAACTGCCTATGGCCTGCTCTGGACTTTAAACTTCATGAAGGCAGATCAACACCAATAGATATTTAGAACTTAGCAGAGAATGTGGCACACAGCACCATTCAGGAGTATGTATTCAAAGAATGAATGGCATCTCCCCCACTGTATGATAATTACCTCTTAATTTTGGGGGGAGGAGGGAGGTAATTAGATTTTATTTGTTTGTTTGTTTATTTATGGAGGTGCTGAGGACTGAACCCAGGACCTCGTGCATGCTAAGCATGCACTCTATCACTGAGCTATACCCTCTCTCTCCCTGCCTTTTAATTTTATCTGTATCCATCTCTGGAGTCTGAACTCCTTCCAGGAAAAAGCCATTACCAGGTGCTCAACCAGGTACTGATGTATAGAATGAATGACTATTAGATCTTCCATAGAATATTAGAGGTTGTTTTTACCTCTCCATCTCATTGTAGCACAGGGCTGCCAAAGAGAGGACCTCTGTTGTCACACGGATACAACCTTCCAGCTATGCTGGTGACTTCCATGAAAGCGGGCAGAGAAAAGAAACAAGCATCTTGTGACACCCTGCCCCGCCTTACAGCCATGTGCCAGGCACTATTCTGGGCTATTCTGAAAAGCAGAAAATGAAGAATTGATTTCCTAAGGCAGCACAGTCCTCAATCTTCTTGAGAGAACCCCGATGCCCTGGGCACTTTCTTATCCTTGCATGTGGAACAGAAGCCAAAGAAAGGCATTGTAATATCCAGCTTATGTCTATTTAAAAAAAAAACATTTCTCATCCAAGAGCCATCAAGAATTTACTGATTATCCTGGCACACCCTAAGGGATGAAAGATGTTAATATTGTCTCCCTGGTTCTATGACTATCCTAGCTCAGGGGAGCCTAAGTAAATACTTGTTGATAGACTGATAGTCCAGTTGTCGGACTGAGGGACCAAAGCTGAAGAAGCCATAAAGGCCAAGGGAGCAATCTGAAAGCAAAAGACTAGGATGGACAGTGAGAACAATGTTTAGAAGAGGCATCCTTGTAATACTCATTTCCTCATCTAGAATTAAGTGAGATAATATATATAAAACTATCACTAAGCACAGTGCCAAGCACACTGAAAATTCTTAATAAATGTTCTTGGCTTTTCCTTCTCCTTCCCTTGCACTGGGGGGGATTGACATATATTCTAAACTAGGAAGCTTTAAAGGTACCCTGAGATTTGGCATATGGGGGATCAGAACATTTTAAAAAAAGTAATCCTCAGTGGGATAAAGGGAATCACAGAAGCAAAAGAGGTTTGAGGAATAAATCAGATCTAGAAAAATTGATTGTCCTCAAAGGAATGACCAAAAAAATCAGGGAAAGTTGGAGAAAAGAAAGACAGATTGAGAGAGAGGACGTGAATTATCAGGACTTCCTGCTTGCACCTCTGAGAGACCGGAAACCAATAGAATCACAGTGAGAAATGACCACTGCTTGCAGTGGTCGCTAAAAAAGTAATGCAGAATAGGCTGGGCTTCTCTGTCTACCATCTTCCTCTTCCAGTAGATTATGAGTCTGCTGACTTCAGGGGCTGTATCTTCCCCTCTGCCCCTCCCTCTCCACCAATGGTCTGGTTTATTCTCTACAGCCAAAGTACTCCTTTTAAAAGGTATATCTGATCATGTCTCTCCCCTGCTCAAAAACTAAATTCTTGAATAAAGTCCAGTGGTCTTAACAGCTTCCTACGATGATCCACTTGGTTTGGCCCTTGGCTAAATTTCAGCTCTCATCTGTTTCCCACTCCCTCCAACTTTGCTCCAGCCACACTGGCTTTTACGACGTCCCCTAAGCTTGCCAAGCTGGCTGCTGCCTCTGGGCCTTAGGACTTACTGTTCTTTTGGTCTAATAGGATCTTCCCATAAAACGATGGCTTATTTGCACTTTATTGAGTCCTGCTTGAGTGTCACCTGATCAAGGATGGCTTCCTCACCTGAAATAGCTCTCATCCATCACCCCAACACTGCTTGTTCTATGTCCCCTTACCCATCTCTATGTTTCTTTAGAATGCTTATCAATTACTGGAGTATGTGCTCTCTCTCTCTCAACCTCTCTCTCCACACACACATACACACACACACGCACACACAAACAAATACATGTACATGTGTATAATTTCTATGAAAACAGGGTTTTGTTTTTTTTTTTTTTGCTTTCTTCACCATTGTACCTTAAGTGCTCCTAGGACACACATCAGGCAGTCAGAGGACCTGGATTTTAACCTTGGCTCTGCTGCCACCTTGAATCCAGCACTTGTGGATTATGCCAACATCTTTCACCAAACCCTGCCATCACCACCTCACTCTGAAAAATTGGTAAAGGTGTTTTAAGAGAAGGAAGACAGCAATGAGCAGTTTAGAGGAAAAGAGCCGAAGTTATGATCAATGGAGAGCGATCTCTTGCTATGGAGTAAAATCTCTGACTATCTGGCCCCACGTCGAGCCTCTGGTTGTCATTTACGTACATGGGTACATCTAGTTATTGTTACTTGATTCATAAGCTCACGACAACTTTCTCTTCAGGATGAAGCCTATAAGAATTATGGTAAATCAAGAGTATAACATGATAAATCTGTTTATCAATACCTGTTTTACAGTTTCAAATATGATTTGCTGATGCTAAGCTCTGAGATAGGGGTGACCTGCACTGCTGTTTTCAGAGCCCAAAGTCGCACCAAAAGAGACACATACTTTTTGATGCCAAGGAATCTGTTGTCCCTTCCAAACAGACAACTTCACTTAATAACAACTATACCTACTTCTTTCTAAGACCTGAAGCATGGTGAGTACTAGAGTCTTAGGACAGTCTAGCATAGAACTGATAAGATAGAGATACATTTTCCTCTGTAAGACAATAAACTGAAGGAAAGTGGAAGGGAAGAGATCCAACATCAAGTGCCTACTAAATATATAAGCTGGAGACAAAATTCGAGAGTTGTCAAGATATACAAAGAAATGAAGCCACAAATGTATATGGGATCACACTGGAAAAGCCAGCAAAGCTAGAGACGAGGTCCAAGGACGTAGCTGTGATGAACTTTGATGTCAGTGATCAGGAAAAAGACCATGAGCTTGAAAAGGAGATTAAGAAGGAGTCAAGAGATACAGGAAGAAAACTGGGTGAGGGTGACACTCTGGAAAGCCAAGGGAAGAGAGTGTTAGAAGGAGAAGTTGTGATCATTGGTGCCATACACAGCTGAGAGCTTGAGGAAGGGGACCGGAAGATACTCGGTGGTAACTGAGGACCTTAACAAATAACTGTTTCAGGAGCCGATGGTGACAGAATTCAAACTGGAGTGGGCGCGGGAGGAGAATAAAGTGAGAACACTGACCAAGAGTACTGGCAATGCTTTGGAGAAACTTAGCTCTATAGAGAGGGAGGTGGTTGGAAAGGGGATGAAGTCAGCTGGCACGTGAAGAGAGGTGGAATTTAAATCCCGTCTGACTCTAGGACTGAAGTCTATAAATTGCTGCTTCTGGACCACCCTATGCTGCTGTTTCTCTGAGTTTGCATGCTAATCCATAAATCCTTCCTTTTTTCCTATTCTCAATTAAAAACCACTCACATGAGGCTCAGACATAGAAGGAAGTTCTGGAAACTTTTGAGTATTTCATTGCAAAGTCTAAAATATCCTTTAGGTCTGCGTTGAGCTTTAGAATCTTCAGAGACTAGCATTCCCATGATCTACTTCCATCCTCATTACACCTGGAAAATGAGTTAAGCAGGGCAGTATTATTGTAATTTTATGGGTAAGGAAACTGAGTCACTGAGAAATTTATGGCAGAATTGGAACAAGAACCCAAGAGCTCTACTTCCCAGTCTACTGTTCTCACTACTCCATAAGAAGGTAGGCAGGTTACACATGACTGACATCTGCAGCTTAACCCTAGAGCAATCACCCCCAAAGCCTCCTCCTCTTTTATAATCATTAGTAACAGCAGTAGAAGTAAGTAGTAGGGGTTGCTGTCATTGTCACAGTACAGTTTACAAAGCCTTTCCAAATACACCACCTCAATGAACTGAAAATAAATTTTCAGAGGTAACCCAGGGCTGGTTCCCTCGTATCTACTACCATTGCATATTCTGATAAGGAAACTGAGGATCACACAACGATGCATGCTGGAGATGGGATATGAATCTAGATCTCTGGACTCTTAAATCTGTGCTCTTTTTTGAGTCAGTGGTTTTTAAATGCTGGATCCCTTCAAGACTCTAATAAAAGCTATGGCCCCTCTTCCCAGAAATATATGCATAAGAATATAATTAACAAAACTCTGTACACAATGAAGGGGTTCTCAGATGATGTGAAGTTAGGAATCCCTCCTCTAGGTTATGTGGTCTCTAAGCCAACTAAGTGCTTGTTGGTTGGATATGTGGTGTGATCCCTCTGGACAGCAATGGCATTGTAACTTGAGACTCCTAGAAGGAAAAGCTTACGAAGCATTTCTCAAAATCCTTGTCGGGATCAATCCTCCTTCTCTACACCCTGATGACACACTGTTTATATTCTAGTACAGTATGCATTTCATTTTGCTCTGTGCTCTCATGATGGGTCTCCATGAGAATGTTAGTTCCTAGTGGAATGGTCTAATACAAGTAACTACAACAACTTTCATCATTACCACTACCATTTTTTTTTTAATGGAAGTACTGGAGATTGAACCCAGGACCTCATGCATGCTAAGCATGTGCTCTTCCACTGCCACTACCACTATTATTTACTGAATACCTACTATAGCTGGACAATTGTCACTATGTCCCAGACACTATTCAAATCCATTTAATTTTCTCAACAACCTTATGAGGTGTTTACTATTATTATTTTTCTTTACTGTGAAGTACTAAGGTACAATGAGGTTAAATAAATTGCCCAGGGTAACAAGCTACTAAGGGATGAAGCTGAGACAGGTAATTTGGCTCCAGAATCCATGATACCAGCCTCTACCTATGACTATTTCCTTTTCGCCAAATACTACCTACATGAATGGAGTTTCTCTGATAATACTATAAAATACCTTACTTTTGTTAAAAGCCCAGCATCTGAGCATTATTATCATGAAATTCATTTGTTCATTATTTTTCAAACTTTTTAGTTCAAAGTAATTTTAGATTTACAGAAAAGTAAAAACAGTACACAGACTTCCCTGATACTCATCATCTAAGAAATTAACTTGAATATAATATTATTACTAATCTACATATTTATTTTAATTTTGACAATTTTCCCCACTAATGTTCTTTTTCTGGTCCAGGATCTAACCCACGATCATACATTGTTTCTAGTTGTAGTAGCTCTTTAGTCTCCTCAAATCTGGGACAGTTCTTCAGTAATTCTTTAAGTTTCATAAGCTTTGAAACATGTTGGCTAATAATTCTGTAGAATGTCCCCCAATTTGGGTCTGCATGATGTTTTCTCATGTTTACACTGAGGTTATGCATTTTGGTAAGAACATTACAAAAATGATGTTGTGTTCTGCTCAGCACGTCATAAAAGGAGGTACATCATGTTGATGTACTTTATTGCCAGTACTGTTAATTTTGATCACTTGGGCAAGGTATTGTCTGCCAGATTTCTCCACTATGAAGTTAACTATTTTTCCTTCTATACTAGTAAGTATCTTGTAGTGAGATGCCATGGGATGATGCAAATACCCTGCTTTACATCATACTCTCACTCACTCATTTTAGCAACCATTGGTGATTCTTATGTGCAATAATTATTACTGTGGTGTTTGCCCAATAATGGTTTTTTTTATTTCCATTTTTCTTCTACATTTATAAATTTAAAGTGAATTGTTCTTACAGTGGACAGAAAAGATCTGTGCTTTCTTCCCCATTTATTTATTTCTTCAATTTTTCACTTTTATCAGTATGGTGCCATGGAGTTATTCTATACTCTCATTATTTATTCTGTTGATCAAAATTGAGACATTGTTAAAGCTAGCTCCTATACTTCAACAATTCATTTTTAAGTACTTCCTTACATTCTGGTCTGGCACCACAAAATATTCATGTATTTTCCTTGCCCTAGTCTTGGAGTTGACCGTTTTCCCAAGAAGTTCTGATTACTTTGATTGAAGAACAAGGAGAATGGTATTTAGAAACCAAGACCTGGGTGCTAGGTGTCCACATTGCTACTAGGGTGTCATTACTTCTAAGCCATCTCAGCAGAAAGAGCCTGAATATATATATATATATATATACACACACACACACATATATACATATATATACACACACACACATATATATACACATAGATAGATAAATATATAAATAAAACAATCACACTCATGCATAGATGCATATATATATATATATATATATATATTTCTACTTATATCCAGCAATATAGACATATATGCTAAAAACCATAAGTTGATACTGATACCGCTGATTTCCATTCATTACCATAGGGCTCATTCTAACCTTCTCCTTTTCCTACTTATGGGAAACCTGCGTCTCATTATCCACAATACATTTATTCATTTGCTCAGCTATAGTATACACATAAAGGATTTTCAGAATAGCTAACCAATAGTATCAAAAATAAATTTAGTAATTAAGAGTATAGTACTTATGTAGTTATTTTTAACTTTAGCCGTATAGTAGAATCTCAAAATTGTCTTTACTTTACTAACGTTACTCAGGTTAGTTCTTTTCTTTCGCAAATCCCCTTCAGTGTGATTATGTTACTTATTATTAATACAACAGGTTCAATTTTTACTGTTTGTATTTCATGCCCACAACACACATCTATCTATATACCTACCTATCTACCTACTTATCTTCCATTTATTTTTAGAGAGATATGAAGCATCACCATGATTCTAAGAGTCAGAGTTACACAAAAAGGTGTACTCAGAGAAGTCTTGCTCTCTCCTACTACTCTGTTCTCATTTCCCCATTATTTCCATTCATTTCCTCACCCTATAGGTAATCAATCTCATTATTTTCTGATTTAACTTTCCTGTACTTCTTTTGCATAAATGAGCAGATACACATATATTTTCTTATATCACTTTCTTTTTATATGAATGGGATTATACTGTAAGTATTCCTTTATACTATGCTCTCTTCACTTAACAATATATCCTGGAAATCACTCCTATCAGTTATTATCCTCTTTCACAGATGGAAAGACAGGCTTAAAGAGGTTGAATAACTTGCCCAAGGTCACACAGTTAATAAGGAGAAAAACTGGATTTGAATTCAAGAAGTTTTGACTCCAAAATCCATGCTCCTCCTACATCAGTTTTTCAACCATGGTCGCTGACATATTCCTGGGGAATCTCTAGGTTCTTTGTGAGTTCTCTTAGGTTGTTTTGAAAATTAACGCAGGTATGTGCTGGATCGTCCAGATGACTGTCTCATAACCAAGTATTGCCAGGCATTTTCTTTGCTCACAGATCTGAAAATTAAGCTGTTAAGCTGCCTAAAGTGAGTGCCCTCAGTGAAGCTAGAAATGGAAAGTTGTAGGAAACAAAGAGAGCTGTTACCTGGCTGTGGCCTTGGCTTGTAGTTCTGGGAAGGCAGCATGGCCCTGCACCATGTGGTCAATCTGAAAAATAAGAGAAATGGGTCAATTTTATAGCTTCTCTAGTCTTTGTTTAAGCCTGAAGAAGTAAATTAAAACGTCTTGTTTCTTTCTACTTTTTGTATACAGAGGATCCAAGAATGTTAAAATGCTAACTCAGCAAGAGTGTCCCAGCTCTTTCAGAAGTCTAGCTTTGTTTAATCAACTGTTGGTCTCTTGAATTTATAAAACAAAGAAGCTTAAAGAGAAGAGCAGCAGGAAATGAACTCCCAAGGCTGAACTGGTAGCAGCAGGTAGTATCGGGCCCAAGAATGAAGTTTGAGGGAGGAGTAAGAAGAAGTGGTAACTCAGGGTGAATGGTGGGGGACCTGAGTGTTATAAGTACTAACCTCTGGATTACATCATTTCCCCCTTCTGTTACCCCAGGCTGTTACCCTAGGGCAGTGTCAGACCTTGAATTACTCACTGTGTTTTACTAATGGAGAAGTTGAGTGAAAGAGACTAGGAGAAAGGAGTCCTAGTTTTTAAAAAACAGGCAAAAAATGAGTTGCCCCAGAGCTGTCAGTAGAATCTCCCCCTGACTGAGAAGTTATTGCATGAGAAACTGGGACAGAGCTCTCCAAGGACAGAAATGTCTGAGCTCTGCGGACAACCATCTTTTCATTTGAAATTCCATGTCCAGGATTTATTCCTTAATCCACTTGATGGCTCTAAACAAAAGAATATGTGATCTGCATCAGGAAGAGTTATGTTTCCCCTTGCTGTTACTCTGCTTGCTAAAACACACCCAACACCAGGCTTGAGTTCCTGAACCTAATCTGTGTATTTTCTCAATGTTTACATGAGTCTCCAAAACAACCATTCTGACCCATTTATTTTCATTCAAACTACAAACAGA
Source organism: Camelus bactrianus (assembly GCF_048773025.1). Lineage (NCBI taxonomy): Eukaryota > Metazoa > Chordata > Mammalia > Artiodactyla > Camelidae > Camelus > Camelus bactrianus. The sequence continues at coordinate 35,894,508 of NC_133551.1, forward strand.
GCAGTTATTGTGGCATGGAGATAGTTTCTCTGAGCATGTTTCCTGAGACTCAGGACTGTGTAAAGACGAAGAGACTTTGTTCTGGAGCCACAAAAGCTGGGCCTGGGTTCTAGCTCTGATACTAACTAGCTGTGTGACTCTTGAAGGTCACTTAACTGCTCTCAGCCTCAATAACCTCCTCTCCCCCAACCCCATCCCAATCTCCTTTGAAAACAGGATTTCTGGGACATAGAGTATGTCTACCATAATATCACCTAAAATTTAGTGTCACCTAAAATTTATTGACTCATTTACCATATACCAATACTAAGCTAAGCATTTTACATACCTTATCTTACTTATTCCTTACAACAATCCTGTGAAGAAGATACTATTGTCCACCATGGAGATGAGTAAACTAGGACTAAAAGAGACCAAGTAACTTGCCTAAGGTCATAGGGAAGTGAATGGCAGATCTAGATCTCAAATTGAGGTCTCTCTGTATCTAAAGTCCTTGTTCTTAACTACTATATCATACTGTCTACTGAACTTCCAGGTATAATTATTAATAAGTTGTTGAATTCCATTTGTGTAGTGCTGCAGAAATGTTTCAAAATGATACCAAATAAACTGGTCATTTTAATGAAAAGAAAATCCTGCAGGTTTTGCATATTTACTTCATAAAGGTCCAGTTTTGGGTTACTGTGATGAGGCATAGTCTGGACCTTAAAGAGTCTGCAATCCAGTAGGAGCATCACAATGAGCCCACTGGCATCAATAATGGATAATTAAAGCCATTACTTGATTTGATGCTAATTTCTATAGGAAGTGCTTTAGGATTTCAGAGAAAGGAGATTTAAATGAGCTTCCCAGAGGAAGCACAGAACCTAGAATGTGCTGTTCATGCCTGAATGCAGTTACTTGGTATTTATCAAAAGCTGAATGCACCAGGTAATATGACTAGGCTCTGGGATGGAGTGGAAATTTAAGAAATACATATAATATGTAGTAGAATAAAGTAAGAGGTCAATAATTTGGCAATTATTATATAATTGGGAAGGCTGAGAAGCCAAGAACAGTCAGTTTGGAGGAGTAAAGGGCTGGAGGCAAGGGATACGATACCAGAAAGGAGGCTGTGATGAGTAGCGATATGAAGATGGAAAGACGGATCTAGGTATAGACAGTAAAGAGACTGGTCCTGTCCTCAGATTGGCACATTATAGGTGCTCAGTAAGTTATTTGTTGAATAAATGTGGAATATACGAATCATAATGGAGGAATACTGTGTACTTCTTTGCAGCACTTACCACACTCTATATTTGTGACTATTTGTGTGGGTCACATGTTGGTTAGAGGGAAACTGTATGTTAAATTAGAGAATAAATGAAGTGGTGAAAATATGGATGAGGGAAGAGGGTGCAGACAGACAGTGGTTCTTGAAAGTCAGGGAAGCGACTTTGGGCCATAGGAAATTATTTTGATTTGGGGAGCAAAACAATGAAAAATTAAGGAACCTGGTATTGTATGGGCAACAGGGAGATGACTAGGCACAGAAAGTAAGAAACACAGACAAAGCTCAGAGGCTGACAGTGAGGAACAAATATCCCGTCCTTGTTCTATTGTAGCATTTGTCAAGTTCTTCTATAATAATTAGTTTATATCTGTCTCCTACCTTCCACTCTGAGTGCTTTTAAATCAACAGCCTCACTATTTCCCATTCCTCAGTGCCTACAACAATGTGTGGCATCTTGAATGAATGAATGAGACACATGTTGAAGACAATAAGACAAAAAGTGACTGAGTAGTTACAGAATACAAGAAAATCAGAGTCAAAGATGACTTTGAACTTTTGGGTCTAAAAAAAGGAAACATACTCATACTAATCATGTTTTTTTATTTTCTGTATTTATGATGCTTTGGTATCTGGGGACCTGTTGACTCTGGAGAGACTGCCCCTCTTAGGGTTAGCCAATTCCTAGAGATAGTAAAGCCCTCAACTGGCCTGTGAACATGCCTTTCATATGCAAACTGGACCTTAAAGAGTCTGCAGATTACCTCCTTACCACTCTCTCTATGGGTCACTATTACCTGGCTCTAATCACCCCAGAGCCAAGTACCAGACAAAGAAGGACAACCCTGGGGCTTCCTTTGTGGCCTTACATGGCATGACTAGACCCCTTTTCTTAAGAACTGTGAATAATAAATTATCCTTTCAATGGCAATCATCTCCTGGTCTGCTGGCCTCATCATACCTGAACAAGAATGAAACCTACATTTTAAAACAGTAGCTGACAAATAAAAAGACAACCTACAGACTGGGAGAAAATATTTGCAAATGGTACAACTGACAAGGGCTTAACTTCCAGAATACACAAACAGTTCATATAACTTAATAACAGAAAAAACCCAGTCAAAAAAATGGGCAGAAGACATAACACACATTTCTCCAATGAAGACATACAAATGGCCAATAGGCACATGAAAAGATGCTCAATATCGCTAAATATCAGAGAAATGTAAATCAAAACTACAATGAGGTATCACCTTACACTGGTCAGAATGACCAACATTCAAAAGTCCACAAATGATAAATGCTGGAGAGGGTGTAGAGAAAAGGGAACCCTCCTATACTGTTGGTGAGTTGTAATTTGGTGTAGCCACTATGGAAAATAGTATGGAAATTCTTTAAAAAACTGAAAATAGACATAGGATCCAGTAATCCCACTGCTGGGCATATATCCAGAGAAAACTCTAATTTGAAAAGATACATGTACCCCAGTGCTCATAGTAGGCCTCTTTACAATAATCAAGACACAGAAGCAACCTAAACGTCCATCGACAGATGACTGAATAAAGAAGTTATAGTATATATACACAATGGAATACTACTCAGCTGTGAAAAAATGAAATAATGCCATTTGCAGCAACACAGATGTACTCAGAGATTATCATACTAAGTGAAGTCAGGCAGAGAAAGACAAATATCACAGGATATCACTTATATTTGGAATCTAAAAAATTATACAAATGAACTTATTTACAAAACAGAAATAGACTCACAGACACAGAAAACAAACTTACGGTTACCAAAGGGGAAAGGTAGGGGAGGGATAAATTAGAAGTTTGGGATCAGCATATATAAACTACTATACATAAAATAGATAAACAACAAGGTCCTACTGTATAGCACAGGGAACTATATTCAGTATCTTATAATGACCTATGATGGAAAAGAACATAAAAAAGAAATAGATGTATAACTGAATCATTATGCTGTATACCAGAAACTAAAACAACATTGTAAATCAACTACACTTCAATAAAAGAAAAGAAAACAAGAAAAAAAATAAAATAGTAGCTGAAACTTGGGCCTTGGGAAAAGTCTTGAGTTCAAACTCACGGTCGATACTTATATTCTCTGCTACTTAAGAAAAGTGACCCGACCTCTCAGAACCTCTTCTCCTACAACTATAAAATGGGGCTAATAAAATTTGCTTTGCAGGGAAGGTTGTAGTGAAGTACCTGATATAAAGGTGGCTTTTAGTTCATAACACCTATTATGAGAGAAGAGAAGGGGGCACCACTGAAAGAGTAGAAATGACTGGAAGAATTGGCTCTGAGGTCAGCTGTACTTTTTGTTTTTCCACAGCATCTGATGGTAAAGGCCCATCCTGATTAACAAAGAAGGAACCAGTTTGTCGAATAACTGAGCACTCATTTCAAAAGCCTGGAGTGCCTGTTCCAAAGGTTGATCTTTCTACTTATGTTCTATTCTCCGATGCATTTAGCACAGTATAGATCACAGTGTTCCATTAGTGGTTATTTGTTTCCCAGTGAAATAACCAGCTTTACCACAATAACTGTATTTGCTAAGCAGTTGCCTCAGAAATATGTAGACAGAGCTATCCTAATGCTATGATTATTTTGTTTCCTCCACCTTCTCAGATTTCAGCTCTGATTGCTGGCAGCTATAACAGTATGCAGAAAAGGCTATAAACTATTTGGATAGGTAGGAAGCGTAAGCTGGGTGGGGTCAGGTCTTCAGGATGGCGTCCAGATCAGGATCAAGAGGAAAAGGCCATCTTATAATGCACAACTAGAATGGGTCCTTTTGGCGTTTCCTTATAAAGGTGACATCTGCATTTAGAATATGGGAAAAATAGAAATGTAATACAGAGATGCTATGTGGGGAGTATGAGGTGGCATCTGGCCCACAGATGTATTTTATTTGGGGTATACAATATTTTTAAAAATAAGCCAATCTTTTAAAATAGGGAGATTTCACTTCAAGTCCAGATTTTGGTTTCTCTTGATGAATTACTGAAGGTAAAACATTGGATCACCCATATACCCCTATGGCCAGAGTCAGCTGGAGCTGAGTGGTGATTGTTTCCTTCAGACAAGCCTGCATCCTCCAGTTTGTGAGAGGGCCACTACTCCCGATCAGTCCCCAACAACAGACACCAGATTTCATCAATTTATCATCAAGATGGCACTCATGTTTCACTTGTTGTAGAGATCTATTTCTCTATGCCCATCGCTCTGTCAAAGGAGGGAGCATGGAATTCAGCCCGAGGACTGCAAGTGAAAGAAATACTCTGCAAAAGTAAAAACAAAAACAAAAACAAACAAAAAACCCCCACCTCTTTGCCTTGTCTGTTTATTCATTTACGCAGTCAGACTCCTTTAGGCATTTGAGTTTTTGACCCTTGATATGTCAGAGACAACACAGACAAGGACTCCTGAGACCTGAGCTCAGTTCTCGCTCAGGGCATGACCTTGGAAAAGACTATTTCTAATTCCCTCTCTAAAGCATTAAATCAATTAATATGACAAATAGCCAAGAGTTTGTAAAATTACACAGAGAACTGCACTGCCTGAGATGTCAAAACTGTTGGCAAAGGGTTTACAGGCAAGAGAAACACATGACAAAGGCAAATTTAAAATGTAAGAATTTTAGGTTCTATGATCATTTTGCTTATTGCATGATAGGTTTTTCTCAGTTAGAGTCAGTTGTATGTATTAGTCCTGAGGCTGTCATTTTCCTTGCTTCACAGATCAAGCAATCATTCGGCTCAGAGAAATGTTCATCACTTGTGACAACTTCCTTTTATCCATTTGCATTTACCTGTAGTGTCACTTTCTTCATCTAAGCTATTTTAACTCTTTACTTATCTAATCTTATCTCAAAGCTAAAACATTCTGCCTGATTCTTCATAGCTTTGAAATTTTCATAAAAATCTAGTGAAAGAAGAAAGCCTAATCTCAACTATTTCTTTTATACTGCTGGGAAGGATTGTGGGTTTCAATACTGAACAGTTCCTAGGAGCAACAAATATTCCTGAAAGAAAATATAAACTATGTTGGGTTTTTTTTCCGACAACTTTAGTATTAGCTTTACATAGAACAATTTCTCTTACAAGAGGATCAGTTCTGATTTAACACAGGACTAGTTTAGTCAGTTTCATTCACCATCAAAATTGGTAGCTTTGTTCATTTTTACACTTTGTTAATTAGTTCACTTATTTATGAAACTAATGTGATATATGGCTACTTTGTGCTAGGCATCATTCTGATAATTCAGAAAACAAAGATTAAAAAGTCATTGCTTTCACAAAGCTCTGCTTATGAAGGGAAAATGGATATCCCCATATACAAACATAGTGTAGACGGATAAGGTTCTTTATAGATTTAACAAATATTAATTGAACACCTACTCTATTCTAGTCATAGCCAATAACCACAGGAGATTCAGTAGCAATTAAGACAGGTGAACTTGCTGTCCATATAGAGATTATATTCTATTGAAATACAGTCAATAAATAAGTATAATAATTAGAGACAGTGATTAGTTCTTTAAAGGAAATAACTAAGTTACTGTAATAAAAACACTGATTTTAGATAAAGTGTTCAGGAAAGACCTAAGGGTGAAATTTCATCTAAGATATGAAAAAAAAAAAAAGAATCAACTATTTTTAAGTAAAAAGAATAACAAGTGCAAAGATTCTGTAGTGGGAAAGAGCGTCATATATTGGTGAATGAAAAGTATTGCCAGCCACATCAGTAAGGATGCCGTGGCCATCAAGTCATCAGCCACTATTGCCACCCTCGACAGTGAGAGGAGGGAACTCAAGATGGAGACAAGCAGGCAGCCCAGCCTCTGCAGCCACCCCCCACAGTGCCTCCTGAGGGAACTCAGGATGGAAAAGAACAGGATACTTGCCCTAGATGGCTAGGTGTATATTAAAGGAATGATTTCAGTGAGCCCAGATTTTTGCATCTTCTTATATATAGAAAAGTGCTAAATCCCTTAACTTGGGATATCTAGTTTTCTTTAATTAACACTAATCTTATGATGTTTCAACTACCTGGTATTTGTTGCAAAAACTTATATATCCTGGCTCCTCCCTTGCCTCTTTGGAGCAGCCCCTTAGAGTGATCTGAGAGGCTGCCTCCTAGGCTTGAAGTCCTCAGAAAGTCCCCTGAATAAAACATAACTCTCAACTTTTAGGTTGTACATTTTTTTTTAAGTTGACATGTCCTAGGAATTGACAAGAGTCAAGTGAGACCAGACTATAGAGTATGAGTAGGAAAGTTGTATAAAATTGGGATAGAGAGGTAGGAAGTGGGGCAGATCAAGCAGGCCATGGCAAAGGCTTTAGATTTTATTTTAAGTACAATGGGAAGACATAGAAGAGTTCTTTAATTGAAGTATAGTTGTTTTACAATATTGTGTTAGCTTCAGGTGTACAGCATAGTGATTCAGTTTTTTTTTCTGATTATATTCCATTATAGGTTATTACAAGATATGGAACATACTGCCAACAGCAAATCCTTGTTGCTTATCTATTTTATGTATAGTAATGCATAACTCTTAATCTCATAATCCTAATGTGTCCCTCCCCTGTTCTTCTCCCTTCTGGGGAGTTTGTTTTCTATGTCTGTGAGTCTGTTTCTATTTTGTATATAGATTTATTTGTACTTTTTTAGATTCCACATGTAAGTGATATTATATACAGTATATGTCTTTGATTTACTTCGTTAAGTAAAATATTCTCTAGGTCCATCCATGTTTTTGCAAATGACAATATTTCATTATTTTTATTTCTGAGTAATGTTCCATTGTATATATGTGTTACATCTTCTTAAGCCAATCATCTGTTTCTGGGCACTTGGCACTTGGTCTGTTTCTATGTCTTAGCTATTGTAAATAGTGCTGGTATGAATACTGGGGTGCATGAATCTTTTCAATTAGAGTTTTCATTTTTTTCCTGGATATATACCCAGGTGTGGGTTTGTTGGATCATATGATAGCTCTATTTTTAGTTTTTTAAATAATTTCTATACTGTTTTCCCTAGTGGCCACACCAATTTACCTTCCCATCAATTGTGTACAAGGATTCCCTTTTCTCCACACTCTCTCCAGCATTTATTATTTGTAGACTTTGTGATGATAGCCATTCTGATCACAATGAAGTTAGAATACTCCCTCACACCATACACAAATAAACTCAAAATTGTTTAAAGGTTTAAATGTAAGACATGACACCATAAAAATCCTAGAAGAGAACATAGGCAAAATATTTTTTGACATAAATTGTAGCAATGTTTTCTTAGATGTCTCCCAAAGCAAAAGAAACAAAAGCAAAAATAAACAAATGGTACCTAATCAAATTTATAAGCTTTGTATAGCAAAGGAAACCATCAACAAAAATGAAAAGACAACATACAGAATGGGAGAAAATATTTGCAAATGATGCAGCCAACAAGGGGTTAGTATCCAAAATATACAAACGGCTCATACAACTCAATATCAAAAAAACAAACAACCCAATCAAAAAATGGACAGAAGACCTAAATAGGCATTTTTCTGATGAAAACATACAGATGGCCAACAGAGGGGTTTTAATCAGGGAAGAGTCATAATCCTATTTGCTTTAAAAGAAATTATTCAGGAGTTTCACTTCTTAAAATAACTGAATATCTCTTATAATACAAATTTCCCCCCGATAACAATTATAAATGCTGACCAAAATACATAAAATAATTCTCCGAAGATACTGGAAAGTGATCAAAGCCAGGTAGAAACTGAAGAGAAATAGATACATGGAAGATGAAAACAGCATTATGTGTGTTTCTTGATTTTACAGATTTTTGTCTGAGGGCAGGCCTCAATCAGCACCATGCAGGACAGCTAATACTCAGACAGAAATATGTAGTCTTCCTAGTTAAGTAATGAGAGGTCAGAGTTCAAGGCAACCATAGCAACTAGAAAGTAAGGGGTAGGGAGATCTCAGAAAGGAGAGAAGTATAGAAAGAGAGCTCGACACTATGCATGTAAATGTTGCCTTAATCTCTGTATGATCTCTGAATTATGTTATAAGTAGCCCAGCTAAGACTTAAAGAACTCAGCAAAGATTTCAGTAGTTGCTCATCACAGGAGAGACAAAACTTGGGAGTTTGAGTTCAGCCAAATAAACTACTGCTTAAAAAAAATACTCTGCAGAGAAATAAGAATAATCAAGTGTCTCTATAATATAACAATTACAATGTTCAGGATAAGACCCCCAAATTATTAGACATATAAAGGAACAGGAAAATGTAATCCATTCTTAAGAGGATGGTCATTTAATGGACAATGACCCTGAGATAAAACAGATGTTAAAATTAGAAGACAAGAATTTTAAAGCTGGTAGTTTAACAATGCTTAAGGATGTAAAGGATAACATTCTCATAACTAACAAATAGGAAATGAGAAAGAAATAGAAAATATTAAAAAGTAGAAATTCTACTATTGATAAACTTATTATCTAAAACAAATATTTAGTGGATGGTCCCAACAGCTGATTGGAGATGGCAGTCAGAAGAGTCAATGAATTTGAAAAAAAGATCAATAGACAGTATCTAATTGAGAGAGAGAGAGAGAAATATTGAGGAAAAGAAAAAACCCCAAAACAGAATCCCTCAGGGGTTATATGACAATAGCCAAAGGTCTTAAATATGTGTAATTGGAGTCACAGTATGAGGAATAAAAGAAAATGGGGCAGAAAAGATATTTAAATACATAAATGCAAAAGATTTTCCAAACTTTGTGAAAGACAACAATTTACAAATTCAAGAAGTTTAGCATTAGTTTTTCCCTGGGGGAAGAAGGATAAACACTCAAAGCACCACATCTAGACACACCATAATAAAAACTAACATTAAGAAAAAAATCTTAAAAGTAGCCAGAAAAAAGAATACACTGTACACAGGGGAAGAACAAAATATATGATGGTTGACTTCTCATAAGAAACAATGTCAGAATACAATATATTGATATTCTTAAGTGTTGAAGGAAAAACAAAACCTATGCCTATGAAATAAGAATTCTATATTAAGCAAAAAATATATTTCAAAATAGAAGGTAAAATAAACTCATTTAAAAAAGAAAACTAAGTTTTTTATTGTTGTTGTTGTTGTTGTTTCCAGGAGACCTGTAAGAACTAAAGAAATGCTAAAGGAAATTCTCCAGGCTAAAGGGAAATATCAGATGAAACTTAAATTTTCACTAAAAAATAAAAAAAACCAGTGGAAATAGTAAATATGTCTATAAACACAAAAGATTATGCTTTGTTTCTCAGAATTTCTTTGAAATATGTGTGACTATTATGGACTGAATTGTACCCTTTCAAAATTCAGAGTTGAAGCCCAACCCCTAATATGACTGCATTTGGAGATGGAGACTTTATGGAGGTAACTTAGGTTAAATGAGGTCGTAAAGGTTGGGCCCTAATCTGATAGAATTGGTGTCCTTATAAGTAGAGGAAGGGCCACCAGAGCTCTCTCTTTATGTCATGCACCCAGGAAAGGCCACGTAAGGACACAGTGGAGAGGTGACCATCTACAAGCCAGTAAGAGAACTCTCACCACAAACCCAACTTGTCAGCACAAATAGCACCTTGATGATGAACTTCTAGCCTCCAGAACTGTAAGAATATAAATGTCTATTGGTTAAGCCACCCAGGCATTTTGTTATGGCATCCTGAGCAAACTAATACATCATTTAAAGCAAACAATTTAACAACTACTATATTGTTGAGTGCACAACATATATATATAGAGACACCACACATATGGCAAACTCCAGCATAAAGAGGTGGAGGGCTAGTAAATGGAACTATAGAGTTGAATGCTTTTTGTATTTTACATGTTAATACAGTATGCATTCTAAGTAGACTGAAAAGTTTAGGCTATTTACTGCAATTCCTAAAAAAGTCATTAAAAAAGAATGCAAAAACAATGCCTAAAATACAAATAGAAGAATTAAAATGAAATTCTGAAAATTTCAGTCTACTCTTGTTAGAATGTAAGCTTGACAAGGGGACTGATTTTTGGAAGTGGGGCCAGAAGGGGCTGTTTTTGCCAATGCCTTTTTCTCAATCAGAACAGTAGCTTGAAAATAGTAGGCATTCTATAAATACTGGGTGTCTAAATAAGCATCACTCTAAGACTTTAGACTTGACTTTACAGGTAACTGGAGACCTATCAAGAGTGACATAGTCATGTCTACATTTTAGAAAGATTGTTTTAGCTCTAATCTTTAGAGAGGGTGATGTGGACTAAATGTTTGTGTCCCCCCCAAAAAATTTATATTTGAAATCCTAACCACTAATGTGACAGTATTGAGAGGTGGCATTTGGGAGGTGATTAGGTCATGATGGTGGAGCCCTGATGAATGGGATTAGTGCCCTCATAAAAGTGTAAAGAGACCAGAGTTCTCCCCTTTCCAGCATGTTGAGGATATAAGGAGAAAACAGCCTTCTGCAACCCAGAAGAGCACTCTCACCAGAACCCGACCATGCTGCTACCTTGATCTTGGACTTCTAGCCTCCAGAATTGTGAGATAAATTTCTGTTGTTTATAACCACCACCACCCCCATCCGTGGTCCTTTATTATAGCAGCCTCAATTAAGACATAGGAGCTAAAGGGGGAGAGGTTAGTAGCAAAGGTAATTAGGAAGCTATGTAGGAATCCAGGTAAATATACAAAAAAACCACAGCAAAAGTCTGGGCAGGAGGAGGGAACGGGGGGCATCTGTTTATGCAGAGCTGGTGTTTGTATCCGTGAAGTCATTCTAAATAGCTAATGTGAGATGCTGGGGACACACCCAAGTTTGTATACCTAGATCCTGTCAACACTGACCTTTACAAAGCCTGCCAACTGTATTTGCTTCAAAAGACTTGAAAAGAAAGTCACGTTAACTGATACTGATAACTGATCATTACTTCCAAGGAAGTCTACAAGAGAACTGTAAGAAAAAATCAGACAGGCAGCTCTACAAATGTCACGTCCAGTTTTGGAAAGATTTGGGGCTTCCAGGAGCTGACCTAGGTTTGAATCAAGGCTCTCCCACATACAATTGTTAAGACCTTGATCAAGTTACTTCACTGTTCTGAGCCTGTTTGGTCACTAGTAAAACTGACATAACAAGACTGACTACATACACATGCTGTGAGGATCCGGTGAAATCCTGAGTCCTCTTAAGGGCCTCAGTGTGCTTGGCACATAAGCGGGGCTCAGACTATCAGCTTTCTTCAGGGAATGGGAGAGAGAGAAGAAACATCCATCTTCCCTTATTACCCTGGGGTGACTGAAATACACAAGGAGCACCTGCTAGGTAGCAGAGGTGAAATGGCTTATGCCCCATAAACTAGCAGTGACATAAATGATTCTCCCAATTGGCTGCAGGGGTAGTGCAACCTACTTTTACAATAAACTATAATGATCAGTTCTATATCCAACTTTCTCGCTAGATAAAAAGCCACTGGAGGACAGGAACCATGTGACCATGTTCCTGCCTGGCCCAGAGTAATCCCTTAGGAAGTCTCTGTAACATGATGGAAAGGGTGAATGAAGGAAGAGATGACATCACTACCTCCATAACCCGGACGGCACTGTGTATGGGGCAAGATCTTTGTGTACTCAGTTATGAAAGACTGGCTGACCCTCTGAGGCTGGCCCCAGGCGGAGGGACACTGTGATGAAGGAGGAGGCAGAGAGGCAGCCACAATGCACACACATCCTACAATTCCAAGAGCATGCAGCAGCTAGCTACATTGTGACCCTGTGGCTCACGTTCATAAATTTTAATTCTGGCTTCAAACAATTCATAGGTAACTCCCCATCAAGCCCAATTGTCCCAGAAAGCCAATGCCACCACAGGGGTGGCTTGGGAAATTGTCTTAGCCTCTCTTGCCTAATGCCTCCCCCCAATAAAAATGACTTCGAGTAAGACAGAGAAGAGTGTGTGGAGAGAGGCATGGCTAAGGTCCAGCTGGAAATAAACTTCAGCATCTGGATACAGTGACTGCACGGGTCGGTGTTCTGTGGAAAAAGTCTGGGCAAAAAGCGATGTTTTTTGCATAGCTCTTCTGGAGAGAGTATCGACAAGCACGAGAATCTTTGATGGGTGTTTGGTGAACAGAAATAAATCATCCATGGGAATGGGGTACGTGTCCTTCTGAGAGGAAATAAATATCAGCAGCACAAGCTTGAAATGAGTGAAAAACAAGTCCAAATCCCAGTCAGAAGAAACAGCAAGAGCTGCGGAGCCAGGAAAGATCCTATCCTATTTTCTTCTTCATCCTGAAGTTAACCAGATGGAGATTTTTTTTGTTTTTAAGTACCAATCTATTCACATACTTGGAACGAAGGGTTTTACTTAGAGATGGAAGATCTGCATTTAATTGTAAAAATGAGACAATTTTTTTTTAAATCTAGAATTTAGATAATTTTTGTCTTTTTCTTTTTTTCCCTCTCTTCATTCCCCTCCTTTATTTCCCTTTTCTTCTTTCTCGTCTCTTCTGCTTTAGAAAGTGGACTGACGACAGTGTGTTTATCGTTATTTCATGGACAAGGAAATAACAGGGCAGACCCTTTTAGACACAGAGTATGGGAGAAGATGCCCACATGAAACACAGAACAAAAAGATGTAACTTCCTCTTACAGTGTTCCATCTGATGACAGTGAGCTGTAAAACCAGTGATAAGAATTTACAAAAGAATAAACCAGAATTAAGTAAATGGGGAAAAAAGGTGAGTGAGTAGCAAAGGAACTGCATAGAAAGGGCATTGGTGGTACACCGGGCATCTCTCCAGGCTGTGCTTGCCGTCCTTAGTTTTAGTCCCTCATCTGTAAAATAGGGATAATAACTGTACTTAACCTGTGTGAGTTTTAAGAGGATCAAATAAAACAGTACATGAAAAGCTCTTGGAATTGAGACTGGGAAATAAGCCTTCAAAATAAATATTAGTCATTGTGATCATTATGAATATCATTCAAGGATTAACAAGATTATATGTATAAATCTTTCCCACAGGAAAACACGCTCAGTAAGGTACAGTTATTGTTGTGATTATTACCATCATCATTGTTTCTCTTCTCTTATCTCTTCATTCTGTAGGTGGTTTCTTTCTCTTTGCTTGGCTTCTCTGGACTGATGGTTTATTAGTCATTTTTGTGCTTGATGCAGATTTGTGCCCTATTATATTAGCTTTTGGACTTCCTTAGATTTCACTCTCTGTAACCCACAGGTCAATCATGCCCCATCCCTACATCCAGTGAACTTATATACATAGATGTGCCCTAAGTGGAACCCTCATGGAGCTTCATTAGTTAATGGCGCAAAACCAACTAACTAGATAAAGGTTAGCAATTCCCATGATTCTTGTCAAAAAAACCACAGCGGACTGTTATGAAGGTTTTATTAATGGTCAAAAAATGTTCACTTTTTAAAAATTCAAATTCGGGCTCAGGAAACAGGCGTAACCAATTCTTGTCCACCAAGATACGTCATGATGTTTGGGCAAAGATGGCTTATATCCATAGCAACAGAGCAAACTTTGAGCTGAATACTGGGAAAAGCATTTCCAGACTGACACAGATGTTCAACTAGCATACTAAGTCTCTGAAAACCTGTGGATAGACAGCTTCATGGACAATGAATCCTGCACAAAGAGCTGGTTTACTGGATTGTTATCCTTGATAAAAAAAAAAAAGGACTCTTGGTTGTGTCATCTATGAGTTCTGGGTCTCCTAAGGGTAATTATACCATGATGTGGTCTTGAAAAGGGCTATGTTTCAGTAATGGGTTTTCAATGTGTCATAGAAAGGGAGTGGCTATTTAAGTTGAAAGTTGTATAAATACAGGACACTAGTTTAAACAGGAGAATGTAAAGTTCTAATCCCACTGCACCTTAGGCATTGAGTGATGTCTTCTTGATTTTTCTAGCCCTGATTATTAAGACCAATCAGATGTTATTTATTTTATACTCACCGAGCCCTCTGACTAGACAAGGAGCCCCTTAAAACCAGGGACTAACAGGGGTCTAATTCATCTCTCTAGCCTGGTACAAAAGTAAAGGCACAAAACATGCTCTTTGAATCCAGCTATCCACCTATGCTTCCATCAACTCTGAGAGAATTTGAGGCAGCTAAGAATAAAATAGAAATACACTAAGAAATGGAAATGACTGGTTACTTGTAGGCACATCCAGCTTGGAATCAGTTCACTTTTCATTTGGCTGAACATTCAGAAGAACTGGTAGGGGATCAGACCATAAACAGATGATTTCAATCTAACATAGTAAATGTGAGGTTGGGTAATTCAGCCTGGGTCTCATTTTCCCTTGCTTTCCACATTTAATCCCTCTGAGGTCTGCTGATTTCTTGACCTCAGTTCTCAGTCATTGTTGCCACTGCCCTCATTCAAGCCCTCATGGCTTTTTGTCTGTGGACTAACCCACTAAAGCTGGTCTCTCAATGTTCAGCCATGTGCCCTAAAGGCCTTCTTCCTGCCAGCTGCTAGCCAGTTTTTATAATAGAGATCTGACAACATCCATCATTCTTCCAATCTTTTACCTCTTCCCCTTGGTCTACTACCTAAAGTTCAACTCCTTAGCATATTTTACAGGGACTTCTTCTGTGTGGTCCCCGCCCAGCTAACTTTTACTGTAAGTCATTTTTCTAAGAACAGTTTACACCACGACTGAAACTCTGCAATTACCCTCAAATATGCCTTGTTATTGTTCACTCCCGTGTCTTTGTTCCTATGCCAGTTTCTCCTACCTGGAAGAATATCCCTACCTTTCTTTGTCTGGTTGGTCCCTATTTATCTTTCAGGCTCAGCACAAACACTTTACCCCCTGCAAAGCATTTCTTCATGTAGCTTTGTATCAACTCTGTGCCTTGTACCTCTGGTAGAGTACTCATCGCACTTTTATAGACCTTCTGTCGTCCCTATGAGACAACCCCACGAATTCAACACAGCTTCTCTAAGCACCTTCTATGAACCAGGCATTGAAATGGATACAAAGAGAAGTATGATATGGCCCGCACCTTTAAAGAGTTCATAGATTTCTGAAAAAGACAGATTATCACAGGATGTGCTAAGAACCGGAGTTGTGTGTTAAAGAACAAGTAAGACTCTCTGAGTAGGAAAAGAAGCATATATACAAGCACAGAGGAGTGGAATACCATAAGCCATGGGGAAGCTGTGAGTAGGGCAATCTGGCTTTAGTGACAAGTCCATGTGTGGGATTGGAGAGGACAGACCACAAAGTGAACGATGTGCCCAGAAAACTATCTGAACTATTCCCAGGGCTATGGGGAACCATTGAAGGGTTCTGGCTGGAGATTAACACAGTCCTTTTTACAAAGTAAAACATCATGCTTGTTGCCATGAGAAAACTGGGTTGTTATGTGAAAGAAAGCTAGGTGAGAAGATGGGTTAGGCATCAATGCCTGGACCAACATTTATTCCTTTGGCAAACACAGACTGCATATGCTCCATATGTGATGTGAGGCTGTACCCTAAGAGAAAGTTAATTCCAGTGTAGGAGTCTGCTAATCTTCAGAGACTGGGTATATGGGTGGTGTGACAAAACAGACCAGTCAAGGGTGTAAAAACATTAAAGACCATACTCAGAAAGGGACAACTTACCAACTTTCCAGTAACACTCTGACCACCTTCATTCAGCCAGAATCCAGGGACCATGGCTGAGAAATAAGGACCCCAGATTCCTGGTACAAAAATCGGGTCTTTGCTGATCTAGAAAGAAAGGGGCAAAGTATGTGAAAACACTGATCCTCAAGGCTAGAACAAGCTTTATCCCCCTCCCATCTAATGTTTCTATGATCATGGAACTCAGCTTCTTATTAAATATCTTTGATGGTGGGGAAGTCACTCCCTCCAAAGGACGGGCATGGCTTCATCTTTGGAAACCTTTCTGATAAATTCATTCAGATGTCACGGTAGCAAAAGAGATAATTTTGGAAAGAAACTGATGGGACAGTTCCTAGATGGCTCCCTCTCCGTGGTAGACTGACTGCAATAATGGTCCCCACCTTCTAGCCCTCCCTGCACCCACTCGCTCTGCAATATGACTTGGCAGCTCCTCTCACTGAGAGGTGGGGTCACTGCCCCTTGAATCTGGGTCAATAAGTCAAGTGATTTGTTTTGGCCACCAGAATGAGGTGGAAGTGACACTGTGCCAGTTTTCCAGGCTTGGGCCTCAAGAACTATGTGCTTCTTCTCTTCCTCCTGTCCGTCTCCCTCTGCCACGGGAATACACCCATGCCAGCCTGCTGGATGGAACACATGCAGCCCGCTGAATCAGCCCAGCTGTCACAGGTGATGTTTCAGATACATGAGAGAACTCAAATATGATCAGCAAGTCCTCCTAGTCAACCAGCAGCTGGCGAGCCCAGATCACTAGAGTCACCCAACCGACAGACTTGTGAACAAAAATACACGTCCTGCTACATGTTGCTAGGGTTTTATGTTTGTTTCTACCCAGCATTTTTATGGCAATAGATGACTGACACACCCCCTTCCTCCTACAAACAGTTATGGGCCAGCTAACAGCATACTATCTACCTTTACTGGGTGCTGGGGATACAGAGATGAATCAGAAAGAATTCTTGTCTTCAAGAAGCCCCTTGTCTGGGGTTGGGGGTTAGATAAGTAAACAGCAAAAGAGAAAGCAGTGTGGTCCATGGGACGGTAAAGACAACATAAAATGTTGTGGAGGGGCACAGCAGGTGAGGAATGAAATGGTCCAGAGGTGGCTTCTTAAAGAAAATACTAAATCAGACTGGTTAGCTAGATGAAGTAGAACAGGCAAGGGAACAGCTTGAACAAAGCCATGCAGGGGAGAGATAGGTGCTCTTAGTGGTCAAGATACGGCAACTTTTTTTTTTTTTTTGGTAGCAATAGAAATTCATTTAGGTGTTAGGAAAGTACATCAAGACATGAGCCAGGACAGGCAGGGATGGACCACGTGTTCATTCACTTGGAATAGCATGAGCTTCTCATCCATCCAGCAGGGATGAACACTGCAGTCATATTATGGTTGTGGAAGGGTGTATTAGAGAGGAGGAGGAAAACGGAATTGGGCACACCGGGTCTATTCCTGCATGTCTTGAGGCTGGGCAGAGAATCTAGTCGTTTGTTTATTCCACAGATATTTATTTCAGCCCTTACTATATGCTTGGTACTACGCCTGGGGATATAGAAGTGCACTAAACATATCCATAATTTCTGTCCTCATGAAGTTTACAGTACAGCATTGTAGCAAACGGATAAACCTTCTTTAAACGTCTGGATGTCGACTACTCTGGTTCTCCTTTCATTAAACTGGTAAGGCCTCAAATCACTAGGATTTCCAACCCTCAAAAAGGAAGAGTGTGAGGGAAGGTAGGAGATTACATAGTATCGTTAACTTTAAATTTTGTCAAATAAAGATAATATATAAAAAGAGGACAATAAATACCTAAAATGAAAAGAATCATCTCAGGGGAAAAAAAAAGGTTTTTCTTTTCTGTAAGAAAAGACAGTTTGGCTTCCATGGACGTGTTCACTTATTCCTTTATGAGTTCCACAGATGTTTCCTGAGTTCCTATTGTGATCCAGACACTGCAAGAAAATGTAAACAAAAAAGCATAGTCCCCACCTTCATGGGGCTGCCCTCTTGAAAGCGGGGTAAACTAGAGTGACCAATGCTTCAGAGCTGGCCAGGATTCTCCCTGTTTTAGCACCAAAAGTCCCGTGTCTTGGAAAACCCTCAGTACTGGGCAAACTGGGACAGCTGGTCACCCTAAAACACAAATGTGTAATGATAAACTGTAATAAGTAAAGAAGGAATATCAAAAGGTATTATAAGAGCTTATAAGTGAGGTACCTAATCCAGTCAGGGGTCAGGGAAGGCTTTTCTGAGGAAGTGATATTTGAATTAAGATGAAAACATACATAGAAATTATTCAGGTGTGAGTATATGTGTATCTGTCTGTGTTTGTGAATATCTGTGTGTGTGTGTGTATGATTAGAGAGTGTTCTAGACAGAAGAAGCACACACTACATGGTTTACATTTTTGCCACTTTGTCTTTGTCAGTAAAAATGTTACCATATGCCAACCCTAGAAATGACTGCCCGAAACCGCATCCCCAAGCTGCTTTGGGGTGAATAAGACAGTCCAGCCCCAGAAGCACTTAGGATCCAGGGTTGAAACAGGCGATGGACACCCACCAAAGTCAAGTCACCTCTTTTCATGCCCCACACCCCTTCCCTTCCAGAACTCATCCAGCCCCATTTGACAGATTAGTCTCAGAGAGGTTGCATGTTGTCCACAGTCACACAGTTAGTAAATGGCCAACGTGGGACTTAAACCCAGGCAGATATCGGCCTCACACCCCAGTATATGCTTTTGAAAAAACAAACAGACAAAACTTGTGTACATTAATCGCTCAGGAAGGTTTTGCACCATCACCACCCCTGAAAACCTAGACCCCGTGATTGAAAGGTGTTACTGCATCAGCTGCAGCAGAACTCCACTGCTGCTCAGGAGTGTTAGGTGAAGGCTCTGCCTGGCTCCATCCAGAGAGAAGGTTAGGAGCGGACTCCTGTTTGGGCTCACTTATTTGCAGTGGTGCACACGTCCTATCAGAATTTCTGACTATAGCAAGGAAACAAAGAGAAACATGTTCCCCAGAGCACTTCCAATCACTCCCAAACTCTGGGAGAAAACAAGTGATTGTTTTGAGAGAGAGAGAGAGGAGGGAGGGGGAGAGAGGGAGAGAGGCAGGGGTCGGGGGGAGGGAGGGAGGGAGGAAGAGAGGCTGCACATGTGTGTATTTATGTGTGCTTTAATCCTTTGCAGTAAATCTAAATCTTAAAAACATTTTTGTGAAAGCTCTTTCCATTTTTGTGAAGGCTGCTCTGTTACCCAAAAGGAAGGAAGGAAGGAACACATTTTGCTCCACTAATGACATGTGTCCATACAGGACACGGACTTCCCAGTAATAATGTGCTGCTGGCAACAACAGCTAAGACTGACCAGGTACTATTCAAGGCCTTATTCTAAGCCTATTACAGGAGTTAAATCACTTAATCCTCACAGTGACCCTAAGAGAAGATTCTATCATTATTTCTATTTACAGACGTGTAAGCTGAGGCAGAGACTGTTACACATGTCCAAGGTTATGAAAATACAAAGCAGTCAGGCTCCACAGGTTCTAGATTTGTCTCTGCCAAAGTATGGCCTCATTTTTAGGTTACCATTGCTTCTTTGGGTCCTTCATTTACCTTTCAAGGGCAGAAAGTAAGGGCTATTAGAACCAACATAGATTCACTCAAATTGAACCAACCTCCTGGCCTTGATGACAAGTAGGTTAGGGAATCTTCATATGCAAAAGGCTTTCGATCAGTTTTCCCTGATATATTTGTAAACAGCAGAGGAGAGAACAAGGGTTGAGTCAAAGATCTGTCTTGATTCTATCCTATCATGTTCTGGCAGGTGATCTTACACAAGGCAATCTTTCTGAGCTTCAGTTTCCTCTGTTCCAAAATGGGAGGAATGATATAAATGTGGGAGGACTGTAGTGAAAATTAAATAAGCTTATGGGGTGGGTATAGCTGAGTGGTAGCACAAGGCCCTGGGTTCAATCCCCAGTACTTTCATTAAAAAATTTTAAATAAGCTGCCACATATAAACAGCTTATTATATGTTAAATACCAAGTAAACATTAGTTCTCCTTCAAACGAGATTCGTGTGATGGAATCGTCAGATGACTAGGTTGAATGACCACAGCCAGAAGTAACTGCAGCCATGTAAGGAGGTCTCTAGATTCCTTCTTGGTCTTATTTAGTCAATGTTTTCAATGAAGAAGTAGAAGACAATACAGAAGCAAAGTCACTATATTTTCAGATGGTATAAACTTGGGAGGACTACTTATGGTGAGCCACATCCAAATCAAGATTCAAAATTACTTGAAGAGCCAGAACATTAAGCAAAATGCAACAAGAAAATAGTTAACAGTTATTTAATCATATAGTCAAAATACTCTGCACTTAAAAGGTACTGGTAATACTCTCTTTCAAAATATTCTTTTTCATGGGTAGTGGTACAAATATTCAATTTAGTATTGTTTAAAGCATATGGAGACCTTTGATATATTCTTTAATTATATGTGATATAAATAAAGTTATAAAAACTGTCAATAAAACAAAACATTTGGTTGCATACTATATGCCAGGCACTGAGATCATCAACAAGGCTATACAAATAATAATGCAAAATAATAAGAAGAAGAAGATGAATTCATACTAAGGCATGGCCCTTTTCCTCAAGGAGCCCCTAGTCAGACCAGGCAGACAGAGATGGAAATAAAAAAATTACAACAAGACATGCCAGGTGCTACAGTAACGTAGGTGAGGAGGGTGGTCGAATCCCAAAGTGCCTGGGAGAAGAGTGAGCACTTCACAGAGGTGGCCACACAGAGTTAGGCCTTGAAGGATGAATAAGGGTTTCCTCAGGTGGAAAGGGAGGGCATCCCGGACAGCAAGGCTCAGAGTCACGAAAGCTGTACAAGCATTTTGATTTTCAGTAGGGTTTAAGGTTTTGCATTTTACTTTATATAAAAAATCATATGGTTTAAAGGATGGGCATATTTTTCCATCAACATACCCTACACTGCTTGTCAAAGATTCCATTTTTAAAACGTGGTGGCTGAAAAAAGCCTCAGTGAAACCACCTTCAAAGTCAGGCAATAAGAAGAAATAATAATAAAAAAAGTAGTAATTGCAAACAGTTATTGTGGGTTTATTATGTGCCAAACTCTTAAAGGCCCTTTACAGATATTATCACATTTAATACTCATGACAACCCAATGAGACAGGTCCTATTCTTATACTTAACTCCACAAATGAGGAAGTCTATGCTGAAGAAGGTCAAAGAGTGAGTAAATAGAAGAGGAGCAATTGCAAGATCCAAGCAGATACAAGTTACGATCTACCAACTTACTTTCCTTTCTAGACCTTATTCTCCTTATCTATAAATAAATAGATTGGACTAGAGAAATTAAATACCTCTTTTGTCTTTGAGGATCTCTGAGATTCCAGAAAGTTGAGTCATTCTATCCCAGCTGGCCAATCAGAACTCTCCAGCAAGTGATTGCAACACAGACTCTGTCCTCACATGGCCTGGGGTGCACAGGGTTGTCTCCTGGGGCTTCTCTTAGTACTCACTTTGCTCTACTACCTCTCTGACCTGTGGCCAAGATTACTAGGGGGTTTTCTTGACTGCCAGCTTCACAGGTTGTATTTAATGGCTACTGTGTTTAACACCTTACATTAGCTGAATAAATCTTCAGCAAATTTTACTTGGATACACACTGAGTTCAAACTACTGTTTTAAACATGAAAAGATAGAAAGATGGGTATCCAGAGCCACATAAATGACATAAGCCCTGTCCCCTTGAAGTTTACAATCTAGTAGGGACTGGAGGGCAGGATGGGGCTGGGGAGTAACTCAGGTATCAAGTGACTTCTGAGTGTATATTTACATTCAGACTTAGTATAACCCTACTAGTATGTGGAGTCAAACAAACACATCCCATTTTACAGGTGAAGACACAGGGACCAGGAGGGTAAGCAGACTACTCAGAATCAGAAGGATCAGAAATGGTAGAGTTGGGATTAGCAGTCTCTCTCCACGTGCTCCTGCCTCTTTTCATGTTTATGCCCAAGCTGGCTCCATTAGTGGATGTCACTGGCTGAGTTTCACCTAAGGCTGTGCTACTGTCTGCCGAGTTTCCCTGCAGTGATAAAGCCCAGGCGCCTGCTCACACCTCTTTCTGCAAGCGATGACTGGGCTCAGGGCAGGGAGCTACTCCAGCAACGTCCGCTCTGCCTTTCCCCACCCCAACATCCCCAGCTTGGCCTAAGCCTCTGGCAGGGGCAGGAGGCAGGCTCCAGGCGCCAGTGGTCCTGGGAGGGAACAGGAGGTTTTGTTTTGAGTGCCTCCAGCCAGGTTGGGAACGTTAGAGGGCAGCCGCAGGCATGTGTGGGATTGGGTATTTCCGTGGTGTCTCATCTCTCCCTCCAAATGGACTGTGCTATCATCTTACCAGGAAAAAAAAAATTATGCACATGCCAGCCAACTCCCAGTTCACTACACAGAACAAAAAAGAGCACAGAGAATTCTGTTTACGAACGGGAGCTCAGCATTCACCTCTCTTTTTACACTTCTCAGACTGAATTGCAACGAGCCGTTTGCCTCTCCTACAAAATGGTGAGGAACAACATCTTATCTTGAAGGCAGTAAACATGGTTCAGTAATATGAGCATAGACCTCGGAGCCAGACAAACCTGGGTTTCATTTCTGGTTTGGTGGTGTCCTAGCCACATACCTGTGAGGCTCTCTGAGACTCAGCTTCCTCATCTATAAATGGAGATACTCTCATCTACCACTGAGTTTTGTGCAAGTCTTAAGTGGTATAATATACATAATGATTCTAGGACTTAACATGCTCTCAAGAAAGGTGAAACACTGGATGGCTTAATTCTACTCCTTTTTGAGACAGTGGAAAGATGTGAAGTTTAAAACCAGGTCAGGTTCAGACTCTACCCCTTATCAGCTCTGTTTCTCTGTGGGCTCTTCCTCTTTCCTCCTGGACTCGGCTCACTTACCACCTCTCCTGGGGTCAGCTAATGCGTTCCCATGTGTAGAATGACAATGTTTATGCTGTTGAGTTTCAAATTTTTATCCCAAACTCAGACCTTGCTCCTGAGTTCCATACAGGACATCTGACCTACACGTCCAATCAACATGCCCAGAATAGGTCCTGCCATCCCTTTTCCCAGGGTGATTCTTGTTCTGGGGTCCCTGTCTCAGTAAATGGTACTTATTTACCCAAGCAACAGGACACATTCTTAACTTCTTGATCGCTCTCATCTGCCCCATGTTAGGTCACATGTACTGTCAACTCTATTTCTCAAACACAAGCCTTTGTGTTTCTCCCCACTGCCATCACATGAGTCCAGTCCTGTACCGTTTCTTGCTTGGATTTCTGCAACAGCAATGAAACTGGTTTCCCTGCCTCAGATACTGTCCTCCATAAGCCCCACTCAGAGTCTCCAACTTCCACACCCCTAGCACAATGATCTTTCTTCATACACAAACCTAATTGTATCATTTCCCTTACTTATCATTCTTTAGACATTCCCCATGGCATATGAGACCTTTCTGACCTGGCTTTTATTTATTTGGTCTAATCATACATGTGATCATTTCATCCACCCTTCGCCCCATCATTTTTACCAAACCCATCACAGCCTAGAAATTCTCCAACTGAGCCACTTTCTCTCTCCTCTCTGAATCTTCATAAATTCTCCTCTCTCTGCCTAAAAGGCAGCCCCTCTCACCTTCCCCTGATTAACTGTGCATATCCTTCTAGAAGACTCAGCTCCATATTATCTGTTCCAGGACACCTTCTCTAAACTCTGACTTTTACTCCAGTGCTGGGTTGGGTGTTCCTCCCCATATCTTCCCTTATGTTATGTGTGTAAATGTATATACCTAGATCTATAAATACATATGTAATATGTATTTTGTATGCAATATGCATGTAGTATGCTTTCTAAATGAAATCATCACACAAATGCAGGGCCTGGCTAAAATTATTATTAACAAACAATCTCACTGGCAGTAAGGGGAATAATAGGATCTAACACATGTCCAATCACCTATAAGTGGCCTGGGGTTAATAAAGCTCAGGCTTGCCAAATTTTCCTCTTCTCTATTTGGAGGTTTCAGAAAAGTTAAGAGTCCTTCAGTAAAGAGTTTGCCCTTCCTAGAAACCCAATCCCTTTATTTCAGTTTGAGCAAAACAAGAACATATGAAACCTGTTCACAGATCTCTCCTGGAGCTTAGCAGTCTGAGTGGGCAGGGAGGCCACTGAGCTGGTCTGTAACCCAACCAAATAGTCCCCAAATTTGGGATGGAGAGAGGCTGCCAAATATTGTCTGCAATGTCCTGAATTATTAGCAAAGTATTTTGGACTCCTTAAGCCTCATTCTTCATCATTCTGAAACCCATACATGATCACATCAGAAATGCCATTCATGTTTCTCATCTACTTAGACTTAACGCACCCAAACTTGATTGCAAGAGACACCAAAGAGCCAAGAAAACTTTGAGGTCTTCCTAAAGTTTCCCCCAATTTTCTTTCCCCTGCAGACAAGAAGCCGCACTTGGCCTTCTCTATACAAATGCCTAACTGGCTCCAGGGAGCTCAGACTGGCTTCAACTTTGGAAACTCTGAGAGCTGTAGGAACCCAAAGATGCAAAATCATATCTTGCACCTTTTTCATAGTCTAAACAATCTGTGGTGGGTAAACAGTTATCTGTCTGTTCTGTAACAGGGGAGGGGCTGGCAGGGCACATGGGAAGCAGCTAACAATGAGGACAGGTGCTCTGCCTGCAGTATTTATTCATCAGACAGATTCTCAGCTCTGTTGCTTTGATGTCACATAGCAAATTGGACCCTCAGAGTCAGAACCATATTTTCTATTTCTGTCACATGCCCCAGGAGTGAGGACAGTACTATTAAGTGGTTCTCAAATATGGCCCAACCAATGCTCTCTTCTGATTCTAAACTAACTGTTAGGAAAAGCAGCTCTCTCTTACAGAATTTAAGGTAACTGTAAAAAGATGACTGGGAGCACATGAAAAGATGCTCAATATCACTAATTATCAGAGAGGTGCAAATCAAAACTACAATGAGGTATCATCTCACACTGGTCAGAATGGTCATCATTAAAAAGCCCACAAACAATAAATGCTGAAGAGGGTGTGGAGAAAAGGGAACCCTCCTACACTGATGGTAAGAATTTAAATTGGTGCAGACATTATGGAGAACAGTGTGGAGATACCTTAAAAAATTAAAAATTGACTTACCATATAATCCAGCAATCCTACTCCTGAGCATATATCCAGAGAAAACTCTAATTTGAAAAGATAACATACACCCCAGTGTTCACAGCAGCACTATTTGCAACAGCCAAGACATGGAAACAACCTAAATGTCCATTGACAAATGACTGGATAAAGAAGACATGATATATATACAATGGAATAATACTCAGCCATAAAAAATAATAAAATAATGCTATTTGCAACATGGATGTACCTAGAGATTATCATATTAAATGAAGAAAGTCAGACACAGAAAGACAAGTATCATATGATATTACTTATATGTGGAATCTAAAAAAAAATGGTACAAATGAACTTACTTACAAAACAGAAACAGACTCACAGACACAGAAAACAAAGTATGGTTACCAAAGGGGAAAGTGGTGGTGGGAGTAAATTAGGAGTTTGGGACCAGCAGATATAACCTACTATATATAAAACAGATAAATACCAAAGTCCTACTGTATAGTAGGGACTATACAGGGAACTATATTCAATATCTTGTAATAACCTATAATTAAAAAAATGAAAAAGAATATAATATATATATATGTGTGTGTGTGTGTGTGTGTAACTGAATCACTGTGCTGTACACCAGAAATTAACACAACATTGTAAATCAACTATACTTCAATTAAAATAAAAGATGTCTGGGAGTAGCCTCACAGGCAAGGCTGATCAGCAGGTACAGATGAGAATGACACAGCCTTTTCCCTTGTAACAAGCCCATGGCGCCATTACCCAGTGCCCCTATCAGACATGCTCTGATTTTGAATGTTAAGTCATGGATGCTTTCTCTCCCTGCTCTGCTCCTGATCAGTGTCTGTTTCCCTTTTTAAGAATATGTGCTTTCATACCAGTACTTGGCTTCGGATATCATCTTGTCAACCTGACTACAGACTTTGATTTTCCAGTTTGATTCTCAATGTCTTAACTTTGCCTTAACTTGCTGTGTGACCTTGGCTCTTGGGGTGTTCATCTGAAAAATGGGGCAAATAGGACCTCATCTTAGAGATCTGTTAAGATTAAATGTGGCACAGTCTATTATAGGCATTGGGGCAGTGCCTGGTACATTCAGTGACCCAGGGAAATGCGGCCTGTATTAATATCATCACTCCATACTGGCCAAAGTGTACTTCTTATTTATGGATTGGAGTACACATGGGTGTTTAATTTTAAAAAGTACGATCTGACACCATCTTGACTAGAATTCTAAAGTAGAGTACTGAGGTTGTACTGGTTCTAGAGAAGAGAGAGTAAGATAAGAATCAAATTACCAGATGGGTTCATGTTTATTGGCAAGATCTGTCACTGGGATTAAATACAATTGTGGCTTTCCCCTGTTAAAGGCAAAGAGAGCCTTGGCTGATTTATACTGGGGCCTCTTCTGATAAAAGTTAAAATGTCTGTGCACATGTATCAGTCGTTGCCCTTGGGAAGCGCTCCCCAAAAGACCCCACTCCTGCTAATCAGGGGAAGCTCAGGGGAATTTGGGTCATGTCCGTACAAGTCTAGACCTGAAGAATCCTGATCTATAGAACTGCGTCTCCATTTCTGGCCTCATAGAAAATGAGAAGGCTAACCTGGCTGGGTGAAGAGAACTAAAAACTACCCACAGTTACCTGGGTAGCTCCCCCAGTGAGTGACTGCAAAAGTATTATAAACTGAGAAGTATTTCTCAAATATCATCCAAGGTACTTAGGATGAAGGAGTTTATCCTTTGCATTTTCTCTATAACAAAGGAGACGATGGGAACATTAAAACACAGTGATTGTTGGATGGGAGGAGGTCAGAAGAGAGATGGGGAGAGAGGGTACAAAACCCACCATTCTTTGGCTGCCTACTCTGTCACCAGGGACAGCACACGGGTGGCACACGCACCAGCTTGTCCACAGCAGACAAGTGATCATGGTCTGCCGTCCTGCCAATTCTGGACAAGGCATCCAGGGTGTGGGGAGCCACTGCCACCAAATAAAACGACATGTTCTGAAGCCTCTCTGTCATACCACGGAGGCACTTTCACACTCAACCCCCACCCAAGATGCTGGGCAGGCCTGCACTACACGTGGTTTTGATGGGAAAGGGAATCAAGCTTCAGAGATAGTAACTCAAGTTCCCAGCTTTCAAATGGGGCAGAACCAGGGTTTAGACTCACATCTGACCCAAGAGTCCATATCTTTCCAGAGACCTATTTTTAGAGAAAGAAGTTTGCAAAAAGGAGAGACAGGAACACAGCAGGCATCCAGCATCTTTGCCAATGTTTGGTCTGGAGCCAGCTCAGCTCCTCCTGGGCCCTGAATGGAATAAGTTCCTTATGAATTCAACAGACACGATGGATTTTCCTATATGGGGGGAGGGGGGAGAGAGAACTCACACATGCCAGTGGTATCTTTTCCTCCCTTCCATATTCAATAGCAGTTCTTTTAGAACGTTAAAGGAATCTCATGTTAAAAGAAAAAAAAAGACTAAATTTTTTTTTCCTATTTAAACGAGTTCTTTTTCAATTTTTTAAAAATTGTAGTATAGTTGATTTACAATGTTATGTTAATTTTTGGTGTACAGCATGTTTCAATCTTACATATATATATATATATATATATATATATATATATATATATATATATATATATATATATATTCCTTTTCATATTCTTTGTCATTATGGGCTATTACAAGGTATTGAATAGAGTCTCCTGTGCTATACAGTAGGACCCTGTTGTTTATCTATTTTATACATAGTAATGTATATCTGCAAATCCCAAACTCCTAATTTATCCCTCTCCATCCCCTCTCACCCTCACCCCATAACCATAAATCTGCTCTCTATGTCTGTGAGTCTGTTTCTGCTTTGTAAATACATTCGTTTGTGTCTAAAGGAGTTCTTATAGAAGAGAAATGGCCTGGATCACAGAGGCAAGAGGGCTAAGAA
The DNA here is from genome assembly GCF_048773025.1 of Camelus bactrianus. NCBI lineage: Eukaryota > Metazoa > Chordata > Mammalia > Artiodactyla > Camelidae > Camelus > Camelus bactrianus. The sequence continues at coordinate 35,922,711 of NC_133551.1, forward strand.
GAAAGGGTGCTCAGAGGGGCAGTTGATGGGGAGGGTTTGCCCTCTGCCTGTACTCTTATAAAAGACCACACTGATACAGGCGATATGTAAACATTGCAGAACAATCAGAAACGAATGAAATGAGGGCCTCAGAGTCACAGTATTCAGCTGTGGGCCACGGCCAGGAAGCAGCTTTTGTTGTGAATAGATCATATGCATGTGAGGCAGGCTTGATTTTAACCTTGGCTAGGCTATAGGCTATCTATCTATTGTATGAGAATGGATCAGGGTCCACCTGGATTTCCTGAGAAACAAGAATAAAGGCACAGGAGTAGAAAAAGGAGGGAAAAAGCAGCTATCTGTAAAACACAAAATATATGACCTCATGTAGGTCAGGGTTACGGTTCTATGAGACTGGTTTAAACAGAGTTCCTGTGTTATTAATCAGTCGTGTATTTAGCTCACAACATAACAAAGGACAATTCCAATTCCAATGGTCCTTATTTTTTAAAAAAGGTATTACAAATAAACATGGAGGAAGAGAGAGGGAAGGCAGTTAACATTTGTCAATGATAGTTTTATACGTATTCTTATGCAGTCTTCATGACAATCCTGCCATTTCCTTTGGTTTACAGATGAAGAAACCATGGCTCACAAAAACTCACAGTCACATAGGCACCAAGGGACAGAACCAAGATTGGAGCTGAGTCTGTCTGACTCCAAAGGCCATGCTCTTCCTTCTATACCCAGCTGCTTCTTGGCTATTTGGGAACCAGAAAAGTCAAATGAATTGTAAGGGGGTCAGTGGAACCAGGTTTCTCCATCCTGGTTTTAAAGAGAGGAGCCCAGGGCGCCTGCTAGGGTCAGGGCCTTAGTGTGCTATTAATGAGCAGACAAAACCTGGTTTCTGGAGATCCATGTGCTTCCCTAGGGCCCTGCTTCTCCCTCTCTCCACTCATCATGAAGCAATCAGAGACAAGATTAAATGAAACTGGCCACCAGGCCCAGCCTGGCTTCCAGGATGTGTGAATTCCTGTAGAACACTCCGTGTGTCGATACCCTCTGTGTGTGGTGTGGGCTGATTCACCACTGGCCCAGCAATTTGAGAATCTGGCTCTCACCTGAGGCACAGATGTCAGAGTGAGGAGTAAGAGCTATTTTTCCACTTCACTGGCTTGCTCAGAGGGTGGTGACTGCACACTCAGCCATGGTAGGAGGAAACACTCCCCAACCCTCCACGCCTGCCTCTGGGGGATACAGAGAGGGGAGTGCTAGTTAATGAGGTTTGGGGGCTGGTGAGACTGCCTCCTCAAGGCTGCATAGTGCCATGAAGAAGAGGCACTTCAGTTCGGCCAGGCCGGGAATCACCGCCCACGCAGCTAGTTATGATACCCTGGTGAATCTTTGTTTCTCCTATGTAAGTGACAGACAACAGAATTCACCTTCCAGAATGTTTGGGAAGATTGGAGGCAAGGTAGAGAAAACCCTGACATACTGCCTGCATTCAGTAAATAATCAACAAGTGGGAGATGATTATTTAACTTTCTGAACCAGGAAATGTTTAATCTACATTTTTCTGAGTTAACAGTGCAGTCTGGTCCAGCTAATCCTGGTAAGGTGCAAATAACAGAGTTGCTGGCAGACGGTGTGAATGGCCAGAGATACAGTAGGTTTTAGGTGGAAGAAATCTGGGTCTTCTTTTTTATGCCAGACCAAGAGGATTGCTTGGATCTCAAGTTGTGTCCCTAGTGGGTTAAGGGTAAAAAACACATCTAATGTTTACACTTGGGGCATTTCTGTCAATTGAGGCTCTGCACTCATCTGTGAAGAATTTCCATAGCTGCCTTCTAGGGTTGTGGCGCTATTAACTGAGATCATGCATGAAAAAGCCCCTGGGGTGGTTTCTGACACAGAGCAGGTGTCTAAGATGGGGAAAGAAAGGAGAGCCCAGGGAACATCTGGGGCCTGTTGAGAATCAAGTCTCTCTAGAACAGAGACACTTCACAGATTGCTTCAGCAAACATTTAATTGAGCACCTACTATGTGTCAGGCCCTGGGGAAACAAAGATGAAAAAGATCTTGTCCTTGTCCTAGTTTTCAAAGTAGTCATGATGTCTGACAGCTAATCCCAAAATGGCAAGAGACTTTGAGAAACTTCTCAATAAAGGTATAAGCTCGTAGCACAATAATGGTTTAAGGAGGTGTTATGATTTCGCTAGAATGTAGACTATACAGTCATTGACTGAAATAAAATGTACAACCTAAAAGTTGAGAGTTATGTTTTATTCAGTGGACTTTCTGAGGACTCGAACCAGGGAGGCAGCCTCTCAGATTGCTCTAAAGGGCTGCTCCAAAGAGGCAGGCGCGGAGCCAGGATTTATGAGTTTTGCTATAAAGACCAGGTAGTTGGAACATCAAAAGATTACTGTTAATTAAAGAAAACCAGATATCTCAAGTTAAGGAATTTAGCACTTTTCTATGCATGGGAAGGTGCAAAGGTCTGGGCTCACTGAAATCAATCCTTTCATGTGCACCTAGCTATCTAGGGCCAGTGTCCTGTTCTTTTCCATCCTGACTTCCCTCAGGAGGCACCACTGGAGGTGGCTGCAGAGGCTGGGCTGCCTAGTTGTCTCCATCCTGAGTTCCCTTCCCTCACTGTTGGGGGTAGTGATAGCGGCTGATGACTTGATGGTGACAGTACCCTTTGTTTACTGATATGATTGGCAGTATTTTTCATTCACACAGTAATAATAATAAAAATTGCACAAATGTTGAATTAGCACATGCTGTGAGCAGAAGACTGGGTTGGTGGCTTTCTCTGTACTATCTCATATAATGATTATTACAGGCCTCTAAGATAGATATCTATTCACCCGTTGTACAGATGAGGGAACTGAGGATCAGAGGGGTTATATAACTTGCCCCAGGTCAGGTAGCCATAGAGCAGGGCAAGCAAATATTCAATGTCAGACCCACTCGTGGCGGGCAGGCTGAGATCAGATGATGAAAATCTTTTCATGACATGCTAAGGAGTAGGAATTATTTTTCTTGAAGGCATTGGGAAAATAATCCCAATTTATGTTTTGGTTGCTTTGTAGCTAGAAGTCCACAAACCCACACTGCTGCCCCCTCTCAAGCACGTATTCAGAATTACCAGAGGCCGAACTTGCACAGTGGTTCGTTTTGGTTTGTTTTGATTCACAAATGAATGCATAATGAATGATAATTGTCTGTTATGTTGCCCGAAAGTTCCTGTGGTCACAGGCTACGTAAGTGTTCCGCAGATCTGGGCCTTCCCCAGCCCTCCGGAGCCTCCGACATCTGGAGCAGCCTCATGCTGTGTAAGTATGTGTGGTTTCTTCTGTTTTGCTAAGTCAACAGTTCTAGGCAGGGGAAAAGAGGCTTTGCCTCAAATACATTTCTCCAGAGAGTCCTTGACTGCCTCACCTCATTCAATCCATCTACTCTTCCCCAAACTCTGCTTTCTACCACCTTCTTCCACTCCATGCTTTGAATGTTTCAAACCTGCTAATTGACCTTGGACTTTTAAATCACCTGACCAGCCCAGGCAGAAAAGCCAATACATAAATATGAGCCTTGGACATCTCAAAGAGGGGAAACTATCAGCTACTCCAGATCTGCTTCTGCCTCGATTCAGGTGACATCTGGCCTAAGGCTCTCGTCTTCATCTTTCATTCATGACATGCTGGTCTTGAGGGCCTTGTCTTTGAATTTAGTTGTCTAAATCCTGACTCTTCTTCTTCTTCTTTTTTTTAAATTTAAGTGTAGTCGATTAACAATGTTAGTTTCAGGTGTACAGCAAAGCGATATATATATATATCTATATATATCTATATATATAGATATATATATAGATATATCTATACACACACACACACATATATTTTCAGATTCTTTTCCATTATAGGTTATTACAAGATACTGAATATAGTTCCTGTGCTATATAGTAGGTTCTCATTGTTTATCTGTTTTATATATAAATGTGTATCTGCTAATCCCAAGCTCCTAAATGGTAAACAAAGTTTGTTTTCTATCTGTGAGTCTATTTCTGGTTTGTAAATAAAATGTGTATCTTTTTTTAGAGTCCACATACAAGTGACATCATATGATATTTGTCTGACTTCATTTAGTATGATAATCTCTAGGTCCATCCATGCTGCTGCAAATGGTATTATTTTATTCTTTCTTACAGCTGAGTAATATGAGTATTCTATTGTGTGTGTGTGTGTGTGTGTGTATATATATATATATATATACACACACATATATATGTGGTGTGTGTGTGTATACCATATCTTTATCGATTCATCTGTAAATGAACATTTAGGTTGTTTCCATGTGTCTTTTTGAATTAAGATTCCCTCTGGAGTGGAACTGCTGGAACATATAGTAAGTCTACTTTTATTTCTTTAAGTAACCTCCATACTGTCCTCCATAGTGGCTGCACCAATTTACATTCCCATCAACAGTGTAGTAGGGTTTCTTTTTTCTCCACACCCTCTCCAGCACTTATTATTTGTAGACTTTTTAATGATGGCCATTCAGACTGGTGTGATGTGATACCTCACTGTAGTTTTGATTTACATTTCTCTAATAATTAGCAATATTGAGAATCTTTTCATGTGCCTGTTGGCCATTTGGATGTTTTCTCTGGAGAAATGTCTATTTAGGTCTTCTGCTCAGTTTTCAATTTTTTTTTTATATTAAGTTATATGAGCTGTTTGTATATTTTGGAAATTAGTCCCTTGAATCCTGACTCTTCTAGACAACTTTGACTTAGATATACTCTCCTAACTCTTCTTGCTCATAAAGTCTTGGTGAGAATAAACATCCAGAGGTGGACTGAAATCAAAGCACCAACGGGCACCCAATGCCTATAGAAGAGTTGTTGCATGTTGTCAAAAGCAAAGGTGCTCTTCCATTGAGAAGATGTCCCACATCAAGTGTGCTCCCCATTAAACTTCCCCTCCTCCCAGTTCCCTTCAATGTCCCTACGATATCTCCAAGCTACTGAGGGTTTCCAAACAGCTGTCATGATCATTAGTGCAACCAATCCTTGAGATACGTCCAGAAAGTAGAAAATACCTTCATTTTTTTCTTAGATGAAGAGACAGAGTCTCTGAAAAGTCAAATGAATAACTCAAGTTCACTGAGATAGAAAGTGTCAATGTCAAAATTGACTCCTGTTTATTCCTAAGGCCAGTGAGTTTTCTATTGGTATATTATTCAGAAGGGATGTATATTATTCTGGAGAAGTCAGAAATACCCTCATATTCCCTGAAAACCATCATACCACTGGTCTCCTCTAGGATGATGTTGCAGAGGGAACCTCACTCATTTAGTTTAAAGCTTTGATTCTGGTAAGAAGATAGATGTTACATAGGGACACTTCCTATAGTCAGTTATACCATAATATAAATAGACCTGAAAGCATTTTTTTCCTCTTAGTGACAGTGAAGAACAGATACTATGAGATTATCAGAATTGGGCAAGGGAGCTGCACATGCCATGCCAGATCTTTCTACAGAAGTTCTTGGTGCAAGACATGGAAACAACCTAAATGTCCATCAACAGATGACTGGATAAAGAAGCTGTGGGGGGTGTGTGTGTGTGTGTGTGTGTGTGTGTGTGTACACACACACACACACACACACACACACACACACACACATACACAATGGAATACTATTCAGCCATGAAAAAAGAATAAAATAACGCCATTTGCAGCAACATGGATGGACCTGGAGACTGTCATTCTAAGTGAAGTAAGCCAGAAAGATAAAGAAAAATACCATATGATATCACTTATATTTGGGATCTAAAAAAAAAAAGACACAAATGAACTTGTATACAAAATAGAAAAAGACTCACAGACACAAAAAACAAACTTATGGTTACCAGAAAGATAAAGGGGTAGGAAGGGATAAATTGGGAGCTCAAGATTTGCAGATACAAACTACTATATATAAAATAGATAAAAAACAAGGTCCTACTGCATAGCACAGAGAACTATATTCAGTATCTTTTAATAGCCTACAGTGAAAAAGAATATGAAAAGGAATGTATATAATGTATAATTGAATCACTATGCTGTACCCCAGAAATTAACACAATATTGTAAACTAACTATACTTTAATAAAAAAAGAAGAAGGAAAAGTTCTTGCTTCAGTTCAGCAAAAGCACTGAGCATTAGAGACACCAGTAAATAGTTGTAGCATTAGGGAACCGTGGGCTTTTTCTGATCGTCAAGACTGAGAGAGACTTCAAGAACATATTTAAGATACCAAAAAAGGTAAGCATTCAACACCACCACATCTCCAATGCTTGTCCACTTCGTACACGAATCCTGGGTGAGGGATTGTTTCCTTCAAAATTCATTGAAAGCCAACTCTGTTTCAGGGACTGAACCAGGCACTAGTGATAGAGAATGAATAACATAGAGTGATGTAGAATGAACAGGTAACAATACCTGCCATTGAGGAATCCACAGCCATGTGAGCAGGGAAGACATATGCTCAACTAACAACAAACACTCACAAGCACTGTGATGGAGGCGGGTACCATGGGGGTGCATAGATATTCCATCTAATGTAGTCTGGAAGCTTCCAGGAAGAGATGACACCTGAACTAAGATTTGAAGGCTAAGTGGGAGTTAGGCAGGAGGAGTGGAAGAAACGGCATTGCAGGCAGAAGGAGAAACCAGAGAGTATACGAGAGCAGGGCTGGAGGAGAGAGAATTTGAAGGAGGAGCATGCAACGTGCGGTTAGAGAGGTCACCATGGGCCATGCCATGCATTGGGTCATCGAACTTACTAAAAACTTAGAGTAATGACTGTAGAGGCGATGGGAAGGAAAAGAACTATATGATTCAAATTAGTAGAGGAGATATTGGCTAAAACCTCTGTCTTCCCTGGGACTCAATTCTGTCATCTGTAAATGAGAGCACTCAATTGAATGATCTTTCTTTTGGGTCTCCTAACTGTTCTTTGAATGGATGATCACAGTTCTAAAAATATTTTTCACATTGTTATAGAGTTGGTAGCTAAACATTATAAATGTACACCTGAAAGATCCTTTAAGCTCTAATGAGAGAGAAAGAATAGAATTTTACCCCAAGTGACTTGAGTTCAGAGTCAGGTGTTACCTACTGACTCTGTAACTGGGTAAACCACTTACACTCTCTCTTTTTCATCTGTAACAGGGAAAAAAATGCTTTTTAGGGTCACTATAAGGAACAAAGAACATCAAATATTTCAAACTCCCTGATACATCTCAGGTACTCAAAAAATGCCCACTGACTATGAATTGGACAAGGCGGACTATGTGTATCTATCTCACTATATTCCTTCAGCTTTCATTGTGTGTGTGTATGTTATGGGCCAGACCTTGAGTCTGAAAAGATGGATGAGCCACTGTTGCAGCCCTTGGGAGCTCAAGGTCTAGTGGCAGACACACACATTTGCTACATTTTAATAAAATAAAACGAGTGCAACAACATACCTATGAATAAAGCACTACAGTAACACAAAGGAATGTGGGATGACTTTTGCCTGGGGTCATGGCAGGAGGCTCCAGTAAAGTATTAGAGAAGAGCTGTTATTTAAGCTGGTGACCTACAGTTTATAAACAAGCTGTTTAAGACCCTACTCAATGTATTTCACTCAGTGGAAGTTGTGAGGATTTGATCTCCAGGTCCAATTTTGTCCATTACAGAGGTTCTCAACCAGGGATTCTAATAAAATTCCTCCTCCTGCAAATGGTCTCAGCGAATAAAAATAAGGAGGAAGTTAAAAAGTTGAGACGAAACATTAGTTCACCTGTAAATATTTAACTTTTCTAAGTTTTGCCGTGAAAATTTTACCATCTTCTTAACCAAAACTTTAACGGGATCTTACGAGGGAGGCTCAGAGCTAAGGTGACTGATCAGCCTCATCTCCCAAATCATTTCAGGGAAGACAGAAAATGACTTCATGTGCTCAACAGCCCAGTGGCATTTCCATTTATTTTAAAATGATTACATTAACTAAATTATTAAAAATAATTAATAAAATGAAAGTTTCTAAGTTTACATTTTTACAGCGTATTGTAAATTAAAAAACAAATTGTATACTTGAAAAAAAATTAGATGATAAGTTTACCAAAGTCATTATTGACAGACACCATTTTGCTTTATAATATTAATGGTTGAGGGTATTTCCACTGTTACCCAGGCCAAGTGAGAGAAAGATTCCTTACTTAGCACAGACACAGGGAAGGCCACTCAATGGAAGAGGTGGGCTTTCTCCTTAACCAGTAAATAAAAGAAGCTTGGAAAAGAATGACTGACATATAATGTGTATTTGGGACATAAGAATCTTATAATGAAGAAGAGGGAAGGGGAAACAAGGAAGGAAAGGAGGAGGAGAAGAAAAAGAAGGAGGAGGGAAAATAATGAGGGATTTAAAAGTCTAGATTTATAATGCATCCCGCAGTATGGAGTTCAAAGACAGCTACTCTACAATTCCTCAACGTGTGGAGGACCCGCATTCGCTGAGTTGTCTCTAAAACCTAAACATCAAGAAAGAACATGAGTCTGAGAGGCAGGACGATCTAGCAGTGAAGTGAACAAACTGGATTTAAGTGAAATATAACTGAGAGCTGTGAGTTCTGGGGGGAGCGACGACATCTGACTAGGGCAGCGGCACAGAGGCGGTAGTATGGAAACGGAGTCTCAAAGGATGCACTGGATTTAGTAAGCTCCTTTAGGGTGGAGGTGTAAGAAAGGAAGGGAAAGAGAAGCCTTCTTGCATGAAGAAATAACATGTGGAAAGGCCAAAGCAAGTTAGAAAGCATTCCTTGATTTCAGAAGTATTTGTATCTACAATATTCAAGGCTCTGTTCAAGGGACTAGGGATATAGCTGGGGAAAAAAAGTCCTGCCTTCATGGGACTTACAGTCTGGTGGAAAGTGGGGTGATAAAATACAGAAACATTCAAATATATAATCCATCAGCTGTGATAAGGTTTTTAGAAAAATAAAGCATGAGAGAGAAGTTAAGTAGTATGGTGAGAGCAATTGTTATTTTACTACAGGGTGATCTATGTGGACCTCACTGATGAGGTTACATTTAGCAAAGACTGTAAGGGAATGAGGGAAGGAAGCATGGAGTTAGGAGTGATACAGGCGGAGAGGTAAAAGCAAGTGCAAAGGCCCTGTGGCAGGGCAGTGCTTGCTATCTTACATGATTAGTGCAGCTGAAGTGGTGTAAACAAAGAGAAAAGTGATAGATGAGGGCATAAAAGTAAATAAAGAGAGCAGATAAATGGGGGTATAGGAGTCTGATACAGGGTTGAGAGAGTTTCCTCCTCCCTCCCTTCGGCTCTTCCAAAGGGAGTTATGACAGCATGTTGTCGTCTTATATGACTAAGTAGAAAAAGATCTGTCAACACAGGAGAGGGAGGGGAGAGCGGCTAGAGCCCAGAGTATGTCCTATTTTTCTGAAGGACTTGTACAGCTATGGTGGACAGGGGGAAAAACACTTTATTCACTTTTCTACTTCCTGTGAAATTTGTTCTGTGAACTATTCTTACACATCCCGGAATGACATTTCAGGTGGGGCCATAGTATTCTCACACCCTTAACATAAGACAAAGTCCTCAGTCCACCTTCAATATGAAATGTGTCCACTCCATTGTAATATGTAAAACCCCCGTCTCATCTGATTGAAAAGGTCTCCCTCCTATGGCTACAATTTATTTCAGGTAGAGGCATACGCGGGGGTGGGGTGGGGGGTACCAAGCTGCTCCTTTCTTTCCTCCCCTACACTCTCCTCTGCTGGCCAGCTGCATGGGTGGGGGTCTAGGGAAAGTCTTACTTAACTGATAGGATGGTGATCTGGTTTGGATAAGTCCTCAGGGTGGGATGTGTGTCCAAAATGAACTCTCTCATGATGTAGTTTTGGTGATTTACTAAAATCAGCCCACTGGAGACTCCACGGTAGTTTATAACTGTAGTGTTTCCCTCTCTCTCTCTGTCCTTTGCTCTGCTCAGGACTCCCTTTAATTTCTGGCCCTCTAGGGTAAACCTAACCCCTCCTAACTCATTCCCTCTGGATGGGGTCCCATTTAAGATACACTCAGCTGGGTCCTTTGTGCAAGCCCCACACATACTTTTGCCTTGTCTCGAATGGACATACAGCCTGTTCCCAAAGCAGCCCTCACTTTTTTGCCTTACTATCTCAGATACAAAGGTCAACCTTGGCCTTTCCTCGGAATTCTACTTCTGTTTCATAATCTCAGGTGGCTTTTAAGACTACTTTTTACAAACTTTTAGGAAGCCCTGGATAGGTGGTCTGGTCTCTGGGGCCTCTTCCAAAACTCAAGGAAAGGAGGACCCTTACTGTAAGATCTTGTTACAGATAGCTGAAGCAGAGAGTGTACATGGTCGGAGAGGAGACAGACACAGCTGGCTAGGACTCAAGAAATCAACCTTTACTTTCTGGCAACAGGGAGTCATCAAAGGTTTTTTGAGCAGAGACCCAAGTCAGGAAAAAGTCATCCATTTCTAGACACTGGACATTGTAATATTGGGTGTTACTTTAAAGTGAAATCCTCTTTGAAATGAGGAGTACATATACAATTAGAACCACCACAAAGTATTCAAAACTACTAAGATATTCTTACCTAACTGCCCATTTTATGATAACCAGCCTCCCTCAGTTATTTACCAATAAATCGGGACATGACCTTACTTGGGCATTCAGATCTGTCTTTTTGGATGTAAACTATAAGCCTGCCACTACACCAATCCCTTTCTAATTTAATCCTGGGATTCTGAACCCTCTAGTATAAACTAATACAATCCTTTGTGAGTATTTTTGTCTTAATTCAGAACCATCACTTTTACTACTTCGTGGACAACATACATAAATTGAAAGACAGTAGCATGAAAATGAATGGCCAACTTTAAGGAGAAAATGAAATAAGCAATTATTCCATTAAAGGGAGTATCTTATGTTTGTCCCGATTAAATTATCTTTCACCACCTGGCTTCAGTTCAAATAAATGGGAGTCATTAGGGGCAAAGTCTAATAGCCAGTGACAGAATGTTCTGTGACTGACTCATGCATTTCTTCCTTCCCCTGTCAAATGCTCGCTGACTGTGCCAGGTGCTGAGGGGACAGAAGAATGGCAGCACCCCGAACTCAGTTCTTGGTGTTAGGGGTATGGAAAGTAGCCAGGTTTTTGGCTCACCTTAAAAAATAATTTGCTAACTATAATTCATTCATTCAACAAATACATGTTAAGTATCTTCCATTCATTCATTCAGTAAATATTGCATGCCTAACGAAGTCCCAGGCACTCAGATAGACACAGAGGATACAATGGAGGGTCCACAGTCCCTGCTTTTGTGAAGTTCATGGTGATGCAGCTTTGTGGCCATGGAATGGGACTGTCAAATAAAATCATCTTTAGTGGTTGTTCAAGTACAGGCTATTGATCATCCATCCTGAATGCTCTGGAAGATCATTTTCTCAATGTCATAAAAGGTATATGCGTGCGTATATATGTACATTTTATATACATATACACATATAGTGGTTTTAATCCTATATGTACATCCCATTTCAAAAGGGATTTCATTTAATAAGTTAGTTAAAGTAACGCCCAATATTAGAATGTCTAGTGTCCAGAATCTGATGTATGTGTGTATATCTCAAAAATCTCCAGCAAATATATTCACTGGAGAAATTTTAGACACAGTCTAAATCTAATATCAGGAACAAGATGAGATTGCTTTTTATCATCCTAACTGTTCAACATAATACTGGAGGACTTGACAAACACAATCATACAAAAACTAATAACAACAACACAAGGTATAAAGAACGGAAGAAAGAGAAATTTTGCAGGGGATAATGATCTCACAGATATAGCTCATACTGTTCCTTCTGCTCAGACCTTTCCCTTTTCTAACCAAAATACCACACTTCACAACATCACTGCCTTACAGAAGCTTTCTTTGACCATCCAGACCACATAAGATCACCTGGCTCTGTAGTTTCAAATTTACTGTAAAAGCTATTGTGCAAGCAGACAATGTGTAACACATGCACGTTTAAAAATTTAATAAAGTGTGTTTAACAAGGTTAGTGGATAGAAAATCAATTTTTAAAAATCAAGTATATAACTAAGTAAGAAATGTAATAGAAGACTAGATGCAATTCATATAAGTAATTAAAAGCCACTATACAGAAATTTGACTCCTTTGTTTTATCTGTGCTCCTTCACTATACACAAATTAAAGTGTAGAAGTACCTTACATTTCCCAAATAAACTATTATGTTTATCTTTATTTACTTAAAAAATGTACTTCAATGTCATTTCTTTTCACAAAGGGTGACATAGGTCAAAAGATAGCCATGTCCAAATCCTGGCAATTTGTGAATGGTTACTACATATGGTAAAAAAAAAAAAAAAAAAAAAAAGATTTTTGTGAGCATGATTAAATTAAGGATCCTGATATGGGGAAATAACCCTGGCTTATCCAAGTGGGCTCTTAATGCAACCATGTGTCCTTATAAGAGGCATGAAAAGGGAGGTTTGACCACAGATGAGAAGAAAGCAATGTGACTGCAGAGGCCAAGACTGGAGTGTAATGGCTATAAGTCAAGGTCTGCTGGCAGCCACCAGAAGTTGGAAGAGGCAAGGAACAGATTCTTCCCTAGAGCTTCCAGATGGAGGAAAGCCCTGCCGACACTTGATCACAGCTTAGTGAAGCTGATTTTGGACTTCTGGTCTCCAGAACCTTAAGAAAATAAATATGTATTGTTTTAAGACATCAAGTTTGCAGAAATTTGTTATAGCAGCCATAGCAAATGAATACAAAAGGTTTTAGATATTTTATACACCCACCTTGGACACACACACACACACAGATGTTACAGTAACTCATAAACAGAAGTTGCAATGCAAAACCAGTGAAGAGAAGAATGGAACTACGACAAACCAAAGGCTCAACATTATAGCTTGAGCTTTCAATTTCAACTCTAAGCTTCCTGGTTTATAGGGTCAGAAGAAAAACATGATTTCACTACTGGAAAGAAGAAAAATATACCAGTTCAGAGTAAACAACACTTTTTTAACCAGTAAATTCTAAAACAAATTCTCCAGTGGGACTTTACATGGGGTACAATGAGTGACATTAACCCATCAACATGGTTATTGTAAATAGAGGTATGACTGTCACATGGCTAATCCTTATTTTTTGCATTTAAAAATGTTTTATTCAAAAATAATTTTAGACTTAAAGTTGCAAAAATAGTACAAAGGACTCTGTATACCTTTCATCTAGAGTCAGATTCTTCCAATGTTTTACATAACCATCTTTCTATACACACACACGTTGTGCGTGTGTAAAAATATTTTTTCCGAACCATTTGAGAGTAAGTTGCAGACATAATGCCTATTTACTTCTAAATACTTCAGAATGTATTTTATAAAAAGGATATTCTTTTATATAACCATAGTATAATTATCATATCAAGAAATAAACATTGATACAATTCTAGTATTTAATCTATATGACTTATTCAAATTTTATCAATTGTCCACAAAACGTCCTTTACAGTAAAAGAAAAAAAAATTCTCTGTCGAGGATCCTGTTCAGCATTAGATACTAACTTTAGATGTCATGTCTCTTTAGTCTCTTTAACATCGGCGTTAACCAGAAAAGTTTCTCCTAGGAAGCCTCAATTGCACCCACCTTGCAACCTTGGCATTTTCACTGCCTAATGTGCCATCGATTTTACCTTCTCACCATTTTGCAAATATATCCACTTCTCTCCATCTCCCCCCCCCATAATCCGAGACAAGCCACCATGATATCATCTCTTACCTGATCTCCAGTCTCCTTCTATGTGGTCTTCTAGCATCTGTCTGGTCCCCCTCCAATCTGTTCTCCAAACTGCAATTATTTTGAACCCTTATCAATCTACTTATGTTACTCACTATGCTTAAAATCTTTGTTTCAGATCAATATCTTTCATAAGGCTTTAAACCCAGCATGTCCTGCTCCTTTTTGCTTCTTCAGCCTTAACTTGTGCCATGCCTCCCTCCTGCCCCACCACGAATCTGCCAATTTCCCTCCATGCAATATCCTACTGCCTTCAACTGGACCACTCTCCCCTCAATCACTGCCATGCACAACCCTCCTTGCTCCCCACTAGGACTCTGCTTAGTGACCTAATCAAAGTATCTCAGCTCAAACATCCTGCCTTACGGAAGCCGACCACCCAAGCTGTATCAGTCACTTGGCTTTATGCTCTCAGGGTTGTTCCTCTGCTTCACAGCACTTACATATCACACATACAGAAGAGTGTACAATTCAAAGACTGTTAATAATCCTTCACAAGCAAAGGCCAGTTCCCCAGAGCCCCGCTGGGAAGGCATCTTTTTCTTTTTTTAATCTCAACAACCAGCACCCCTACAGCCATCGAATTACCCGGTGTCCTGATATTTGTGGCAATCACTTCCTTGCTTGTCTTTCTAGGTTCAGCACTTACATATGCGTTCCTAAAATGTATTGTCTCCCTCGTCTTTCTTTTTTTTTTTTTTTGGAATTTTACATGAAGAAGATAATTCTGTACTTCGTTCATGCCCTTTTCCTTTCACTTAAAATTGTTTGACTTATCTATGTTATTCTATGTAGCAGTAGTTCCTTCAATTTAAGTATGTGTACCACTGTAGGAATATAATACAATTTAGTATATTTATTTTATTATTGGTGGAAATCTGGGTTGATTCAAATTTGGGGTTATTATGAAAAATACTGCTATGAATACTCTTGCACTTGTGACTGGGTACACACTGATACACAGGTGCAATAGTTTCTCCAAGTTTTTACCCAGGTGTGGAATTGGTGGAATGCAGGGTATGTGCATATTCAAACAATGCTTCACTGTTTTGCAAAGTGATTGCACCAGTTTGTACTCCCACCAGCAGGGTATGAATGTCAAGCACTTATCACAGTCTGTAGGTACATATTTTTGGAATTGTTTGTTTAGCATCCATCTTCCCCACTGGACTGTAAAGTCTGTGTCTTTACTTTTGTTCACCATTTTCACTCTAGTGCCTGGCACATAGTAGCAGCTCAAAAACAATTGGCTGAATAAAGGAAGGCACTCTGGATAAGAAAGTTTTAAGTAACTTGAATGTGAACACAGGTCTATCTGACTTCAAAATTCGTATCTTTTCTATCACTCTACCATTTTCCTTATCTCAAAATGGTGATGATCATTTGTATCCAACTTATGAGTTTCCAATGCAATGGTAGCAATCAAATGCTATTACAGATGTCAATCTAATGAGCACAGAGTATGTATTAAGTGTCCACCAATGTTCCACTATTGTGCACCTGGACCCAAAGGTCCACAGATGGGCTATATGAAAGATGACTGTCAATGGCAAATGCTTTATGAATGTATGTGGGTTAAGATTACTTTGTAGAGGAAGATGGGGGTTTCAGATATCACTACAGGGAAAACGAGGGAGACCAATTAATGCTTTCAAGTCCAAATTGCACCTGTGTCCCAAATTTTTCACCAGCACAAACAAAAGGAGCTTGCTCCGAGCCCTGATCAGAACAAGCAACTGGAAAATGCTTTTACCCAGGTGGCATCATTTTTCATCTGTGCCCGGGCTCAAGGAAGGGCTGGGCAGAGAGCTGGATTACACATTGTGCTTCAGCTTGACACTGCGGGTTTAAAAGTAAACACTGACTTTCTATTTACACGGAAAGATCTTAGGCTTCTGTGGTTTCCTGTTGCATCCTAGTGTGTCTGTGCTTTGGTTTCTGAGTGTGTCTGCACGGTGCTGCAAATAGGGTCCCTCAATGTTTCACTTCATCCTGCTTTTCGTAAGACAGTAAGAATTCTACTGTCTCTAATTGTTGGCAGATTCTACGAGGTACTCTCTCCAAGTCCTGACTTAGCCTGTCTATACCTAAGCCTACCAAGATGGAGACTCAAGGAACTTCCAAGTATAATCCAAATCAGCAAGGACTGACCATCCAACTTAATTTGCTACATTTTACTCTTCTTTTACATTCATTTTCTTCACCATTGCAATCATCAAGTGTAAATTCAGAGTACCTTCTGTGTAGAAGGTGCTCTGCTAGGGACTGAGGAAACAATGATGGGAAGATGTAATTGCTACTTTGAAGGAGCTTAAAGCCATTTTTCTGAAAGTCCCTGATTAGAATCACTTAGGCAGTTGTAAAAATGACAGATTTGTGTCTACTCTTTCCCAGCAAGACTTACTGAATCATTCCCTGTGGGAGCGGCACCTGAAGAACTACATTTTTAAGGAGTTCTTCCCTTACATTTTATGCACATTAATTGAGAACCACTGGCTTGCAGCTCAAAGGAGAATTTACAATAACAATGGGGACTAGTGACACAAACCAGAAGCCCTTCCTGTGATGAACCAGACTTCTCAACTGCAGGATCCTTCAGTTTGAGTAAATGAAGACAAACCAACTAAGCACGCAGCAGAAACAGCCTGGGGTTTGCTCGCTTATGTATCAGGGTCTTGGCCCTACACCTTACTAGCTGTGGGACTTTGGGCAAATCACTGTTTCTCTGAGCCTCATTTTAAAAAAGAAAATACCTGCTCTGTCTGTCTCACTTAGCTATTCTGAGTATCACATTCCACAAGGCATTTTTACAAACTTTAAAGCACCAAGAAAGAGTTAGTCATTTTATGATCACGAAAACTTTAATAAACAAGAAAATTAAACCAAGCCATAAGGTTTCTCTTAAGCAGTCAGAACTACCCCATCTCTTAATCATCCCGAACTTTGCTCGTGAGGCTCACTTTCTCTTAAACACTGTAGCTGGGTATTCTGTGCGTCCTTTCAGGTTCCAGCAGCTTTTTCTGAAAACAGAGCTTGAAACTGGACACAGTCTTGGGTTCTGGGCAAGGGGAGATGCTTCTGGTACCATGTAAACATTTTCAAGGAGTGAATATAAAAGACAGCAGACCAGCTACACCTGGCTTCCCCTGCCCTGCCCCAGCTCTGTAATCTCTCTGACCTCAATTCCAGCATCTCTGAGATGAAGAAATGTACTTTACTGGGACATTTTAGGCTACCGCCCTCTAAGGACATTTGACTTTTGTTTAATCTAAATAGGTTAGTATTTAGCCTTGATTCTGATCTAAAACTACGGCTACTACAGCTTTCTCTTTCATAAATTAATCTCACATACTTGTTGTGAGGAATAGACATTCTATACACAACTGCCTAGCAGAGAAACTAGCACAAACTAATTTAATAAATCCTAGAGAAAAAGAACTAAGCTGGAGGAATAACCCTCCCAGATTTCAGACAATACTACAGAGCTAAAGTAATCAAAATATTGTGGTATTGGTACAAAAACAGACATGTGGATCAATGGAACAGAATAGAGAACCCAGAAATAAACCCACAGACCTACGGTCAATTAATCTTCAACAAAGGAGGTAAGAATATACAATGGAGAAAAGACAGTCTCCTCAACAAGTGGTATTGGGAAAACTGGACACATGTGAATCAATGAAGTTAGAACATTCCCTTACACCATACACAAAAATAAACTCAAAACAGCTTGAAGACTTAAATATAAGAGAAGACATGACAAACCTCCTAGAAGAAAACATAGGCAAAACATTCTCTGACATAAATCTTAGCAATGCTCTCCTAGGGTAGTCTACCCAGGTAATAGAAAGAAAAGCAAAAATTAACAAATGGGACCTAATTAAACTTACAAGCTTTTACACAGCAAAGGAAACCATAAGTAAAACAAAATGACAACCTACGGAATGGGAGAAAATTTTTGCAAATGATGACTGACAAAGGTTTAATTTCCAGAATACATAAATAGCTCATACAACTTAGTAAGAAAAAACAAACAACCCAATCCAAAAATGGGCAGAAGGTCTAAACAAACAATTCTGGCCAACAGGCACATGAAAAAAATGCTCCATATCACTAATTATCAGAGAGGTGCAAATCAAAACTACAATGAGGTATCACCTCACATCAGTCAGAATGGCCATCCTTCAAAAGTCCATGAATGATAAATGCTGGAGAGGGTGTGGAGAAAAGGGAATCTTCCTACACTGCTGGTGGGAATGTAATTTGGTGCAGCCATTGTGGACAACAGGATGGAGATTTGTCAAAAGACGAAAAACAGACTTACCATATGATCCAGCAATCCCACTCCTGGGCATATATCCAGAGGGAACTCTAATTCAAAAAGATACATGCACCCCAATGTTCATAGCAGCACTATATACAATAGCCAAGACACAGAAGCAACCTAAATGTTCATTGACAAACGACTGGATAAAGAAGATGTGATATATTTATATAATGGAATACTACTCGGCCATAAAAAAGAATAAAATAATGCCATTTGCAGCAACATGGATGAACCTAGAGATCATCATTCTAAGTGAAGTAAGCCAGAAAGAAAAAGAAAAATATCATATATCACTTCTATGTGGAATCTAAAAAAAAAAAGAAAAAAAAAAAAAAGAGGACACTAATGAACTCATCTACAAAACAGAAACAAACTCACAGACATAGTAAACAATTTTATGGTTCTGGAGGAAAGGGGGTGGGAAGGGATAAATTTGGGAGTTTGAAATTTGCAAAGTTTAACCACTATACATAAAAATTGATAAAAAATAAATTTCTTCTGTATAGCACAGGGAACTATATTCAGTATCTTATAATAACCTTTAATGAAAAAGCATATAAAAATGAATATATGTATATATATGCATGACTGGGACATTGTGCTATACAACAGAGATTGACACATTATAACTGAGTATACTTCAATAAAAATAAATAAAGTCTAGCTATTGTTATTCTTTTGGGGGGGTAATTAAGTTTATTCATTTATTAATCATGCATTTATTTTACTGGAGGTACTGAGGATTGAACCCAGGACCTCATGCGCTTTACTACTGAGCTATATCCTCCCCCTACTACGTTATTCCTAAGTATAAACACAGTCCCTATCCATTCCCATTAAAATTCCTTGTTGTCTACAGCAAATGCCTCTTCTTTACATTGCATGCATGAACCTGAGTAGCCTTCTTCTGGTGACTGTTTCTTTTTCTTTTTTAGATCCAAATTTTTCATCCTTGACATTGTGACGGTGTTTACTACCTAAATTCATAGGGGATACAAATTATTTGCTATCTGTTAGCTTACCTCTTTGGGTGAACTCGATAATATACTATGTGTTAAGTTCCTACTATGTGCTGCAGAGGTAGAGCAGGAAGTAGGCTTTCCCCTGACTGCTCAGTGAGCTCAGGCTTGTGGGGAAGACAGAGAGTGATACAGGCTGCACTGGAGCTGAGTGTAGAGAGCTATGAAGGCCCACAGGAGGCACAGCTCACTGGACATGCTGGAGGAAGGGAACGAGGGCCACACGGAGATGACAGCTGACCTGGAACATTGGGGAAGACACACCCTAAGGACAGTGCGGTGACCCAGAACACAGGCTGTGGGTCTGTGTGTTTGGTTCAACCTCAGTTCTACTTCCTCCTCACTCTGTGGCCTCTCCAAGCTTCAGTCTCCTCATCTGAATATCTGGGGTCATAATCCAATGAAAACCATCCCTGAGTTTGCTGGGAGTATCAAATAACATAGTAAATGCTCAATAAATGTGAATAATAGTAATGATGAGGAATGCGCCACTGATGATACTGACCAGGTAGAAGGGAGATGTGGTCATTTCAGGCAGAGAAGAAGGCATGGCTATTGGCCAAATGAGAGCGCAAAGGCTCTTTGCAAGGAGGGCCAGTACAGGTCTATACTTCTTTAGTCCAGAGCCTTCCAAATACTGAAAGTTTTTTCATGATTCATTTGATGGCAAAATCTGATCTGAACTAGTCAAGCTCTTTAGAACCTATGTAACCTGCTTGGTGTGAATATTCATAAATTTTACTGTAGAAATATAAATGTGATTGACTATGGGTGCTGCCCCAGACCTCCTGGTATTGTTCTGTAATACACTGTATACACAGAGTATTAACTCTTTAAAATCTGGATATCATTTATTCTTAATCTTTTGGCCCCATGGAATTCCTATGAGTGTGGGATGTTCCTGCTAGAATACAGGATGAAAAGGGAGGGATAGCAGGGGATGAGGCCGGGGTAGGTAGGGCTCAGATCTATGCCCAGCCAGGATTTGGGAGACTCACTGAGAGATTTCAATCAGGAGAGTGAAGCCATCAGACTTAACACTCAGGACCATCTACACTATGAGTCTGTCGAAGCAGGTCCACACAAATTAGTGTCTTATACAACATAGAAGAATGAGTACACATATTCATATAACTGACCATTTTCTCTGTGGGCTCCCTCTTTTTTTTTCCCATGGGCCATTTCCCAAATTTCAGAGAACCCTAGCCCTGTCTTTCAAGATCAGAGCAAACCTCTCAGCTAAGAGCTACACAGAAACCTGAGGAACTTTGTGGGGGGTTTAACATGTAGGCAGAGAGCAGGTATGTAAGTCAGGTCAGCCCCATGACTTGCCTCCCTCAAGCAGTGTCTGGGCAGCTGATCAGGCATTCCAAAGCACCCTCCAGTTAAACGTCCTTTCAGCCAACAGAAGCAAGGCTCAGTCTCTGCCTGGCTCCATGCAAGGCTCAAACCAATGGTTGAATGCCCAAACCCAAATTTGGCAATGGGATGATATGGATACTTTTCAACCGGTTTTATGTTTTTGCTTTTGGCCTGCTTCAGGGTATAATTCAGTCAAAACGATCAGTTCTTGGAAGGGCGGAATTTTGTGACTAAACTAACCAATGCCTCAGCATCAAGTGGAAGGGGTCAACTCATCCTGAAGCCTTCTTGAAGACTAGAGAACTCAAATGCTGGACCTTCTGTTCATTCACTGCATAGCCTGTCAACCCACCGAAATGAAAGGACATAAAACTGGTATGGCATGATCTGTTCTTCAACAAACCTTGATGGTTGCTATCCAGAATACTTCTGTGTGTCCTCTGTCCACCTATCAATCCAGTATTTACTAGACCCAGACTATGTGTCAGGTGCTACACTACATGCAAGTAAATGGAAATTTACTGGCTTTGTGGTACCTTTCCATTACTTCTGGAAGTAATAAAGACCACATGCTTGTATCATTCCATAGTGTAACCTAAAAGGTGGGCACTAAATCTTTTTCCTTCTCAAACATCACAAGTGGTTGAAAAATACATGGCAGGGTGAATTTTATGGTATGTGAATTATCTTTCAGTAAAAAAAAAGCTTTAAAAACATACATTGTAGCAGTGCAGTAACTTTCACCTCCTTGGGATTTAAGACTCCCATTCTTTATCAGTTGAAGAGATCCTAAATCTAACACAACATGGCCGAAACGTCCACTCAGTTTTCACATTTGAATCTTCTTCTTTTTTGATTTTTTTTTCTCTATTGGCAAGAGGGGGCAACTGACGGTTAATTAGGAAGGGACTTTCTCAAACTCAGTCCTTTAGCACTGATTGCTCAAAACTTTCTCATGGGTTCTTCTAGGATCTTTGATCTTTTAGATGTATTTTTCCTGGTATTCTAACACTGGTTAAATGGAAGAATGAAACTGACTCCAGACTTCTGACGGCTTTAGGGGACCAAAAAAAAAAAAAAAAAAATTTAAGAGGGAATAAAAGGCCCTTGGAGCACACAAGAAGAGTGGGAGATGGGGATGAAAAAATATGGGGAAAGCAACAAGGCAGAAATCCTGAAAACCCTGAACTAAGAGCATGTAGAAGTAGATGAGCCAATGCATGTTGAGGCCCGCAGCCCAGTACCTGACACTTAGCCGGGGCTCTGAATAGCTGTCTTCAGCCTCTTTTGCATCCTTACTCAGTTGCCAGAAGAACACAAACATGTCCATCACTGCTAGGTCGCCCTCAGCAGCCACGGTATACAAGTCACCCACACAGTGGATGAGCGGTAAATAGAAAAAGGGAGAAAAATCAATGTGGTTTTCATTTCATGCTCTTCCAAACGAATACAAAAACATCTCCTTGATTTGGGAAGTCAGCCGCATGTCTTCAAACTGCCTAATTCAGCACTTGACCACAGAGCAGCAAAGAAACAGCAAAGATTATAAATAAAAAGACTCATAAATACTCTCCGCCCAGGAGATAATGGTGACAAGCAATGTTGTTTATTTTTATTGTTATCATTAAACTGGGTGCCTCCTGAAAGGCAGTGATTTGAAAGGCTGAGAAGAAGGTAAAATGAGAACACTGTGGTCTAGCTGCATCCTGCCCTAACTTGGCAGTTCTCACCAGGCTTTGGAAAAGATCTGCCTTGTAATCACTTCACCCCTATTCCCACAAAACACCCCTGTGTGTGACCAACCCATCCCATGGCCCCAGTTTTTGTTCTGCAAGAGTTGAGAATGTGAGCCCTGGAATCAAAAGGCCGGAATCAGAAACTATCTCTAGGACTTACTAGTTATGTGACTCAGGTAAGTACTTTGTCTCTCTGAGACTCAGTTTTTGTCCCTGTAAAATGGGAGGATAATGCTGATAACTGCAGGAGGTTATCACGAAGATGAGATACAATAATATATTCAAATTTCTTAGCCCATGATAAGCATGCAGTAAATATCAGATGCCACTGTTACTGCTGCTGGTTTTTTTTTTTTTTTCCCCTCCGCTTCTACCATTCTTCTAGGCAAGATGCCGTCTTTTGTGGAAAGCTGGGCTCAGGACAGACTCTCACCAGAGGCTTTTGTTTCTGACTTTATGAAAGGCCTTGTGTTACCTGACTCTGCTGTGTTCCTGGTGGGCTTCCAGAAACCTGGGACCAGACAGCCCTGCCCAGCTTCTACAGGAGTGGGATGGCTGGATCCCACAGCAGGTGTGAGTGTTTCTTTGTAGGAAATTGCTGAACTGTTTTCCAAAGCGGCTGTGCTGTTTCACGCTCCCACCAGGAGTGCGTGAGGTTCCAGTTCCCCACATCCTCGCCGCAACGTCAGCTGTTCTGACAAGCATGTAGTGGGTCACACTGTAGTCTGACTTTGCAGTTCCCTTGTAAGGAATGATAGCATCCTTTGTTCCTTTAGCACGGGCCTGGGTGAAACACAGCGCTGCTACAGTCATCACCCAAAGCATGCAGCTCTGACGACATGGCGTGGTTGGGAGGCTGGCTTTTCCCTGGTTAGAGCCCAGGGGCTCCTCATTCCCTCTTCCTGACAGAACAGAGAGCAGGCTGCAGATCTACTCTGAGCCAAGGTGCATCCTGAGGAGCTGCTGGGAAGGAATCCTGTTCTCCCCCAAGAGAATGGATAGGAGCGGAGAGTTCTGTAGGACTGTGTGGTAGAGGAAAGAAGAGACAGCAGGCGCGGCTGGTGTGTGACCCCCAGCCCCACTACAGTAAAGCTGTGCAGTGAGACTCTTACTTCCTGGAAGGCCAAGCAAACTCCCAGCTCTCCCCAGCACCGTGGGGGTGCAAACAGACAGACAGCACCTCAGACAAGGGGCTGGGGGGCTGCTCCCAGTTGGCTCCCACTCAGCAGACACAGATGATGAAAGACAGCTCCACTGGATCGGGAAGAAGTGAGAGGAGATTGAGGAAAATTCAAGCACTGGCACACCTGCCAACGAGGGAAGTGACTGGGGAGCAATCCAGCCATGCAGTCACTAAGCATCCACCATGCACCAGCTCTAAACCAGACAGAATGGGACAAGAAGGGCAATGGAGACATGGACCCACTAACACGGACCCTCTAAGCAAGTCAGCTTCATCTGAGAAACAAGTCAATACCATTAAAACACAAATAACAATACTTACTGGTCTGTGCAGGGGCCAAAAGGGCAGAACAGCAAGATAGGTCAGAGTGGCTAGAGGATTAACTTGGGTTAGAAGGAAAGAAGTGAAAACTAGTATTTATTGAGCAACTACTAGGTACGATTTTTTTTCAATGAGGACTAAACCATTTTTAGAGATGCATTTAGAACAGTGTCTGGAGTAGAGCCAGCACTATTTAAGTGATTACAGACACACATACAAAATAGATAAACAACAAGGTCTTTCTGTCTAGCACAGGGAACTATATTCAATTATCTTGTAGTAACCTATAATGGAAAAGAGTAAGAAAAAGAATATAAATATGTGTGTGTATATAACTGAATCACCATGCTAACACCAGAGACTTGCACAACACTGTAAATCAACTGGATTTCAATTAAAAAAAAAAAAAGTGTTTGCATCCACTATTATTGTTGTTATTTTTTCTGAATTTCTTTCCTTTTTTTAAAGATTTATTGAGCTATAATTAGCATTCAGTAAGCTATGCATATTTAAAACATCTGGTTTGATAAGTTCTGACATAGTGTACACCCTCCAGTGAAGACATGACTACTGCCAAGGTAAATACGGCCATCACCCCCGAAAGTTTCCTCGTGCCCGTTTGTAACCCTCCCTTCCTGGCCCTCGTGGTGCCCACTCCCCCACGGCAGGCCACCACTGATCTGCTTCCTGTCATTCGGTATTAGCTTGCATTTCCTAGAATTTTAAATAAATGGAATTACATAGTTTGTACTCTTTCTGTTTGGATTCTATCACTCAGCATCATTATTTGGAGATTAATCTATGTTGTATCTTATATTAATACCTCACTCCCTTCTATTGCTTCGTAGTCGTCCATTCTAATGATGGACCAAGAGTTTATCAATTCACTGTGGATAGACATTTGGGTTGTTTCCAGTTTGGGGCTATCACAAATAACACTGCTGTGAATATCCTTGTACGCATTTCTGTACATACACCTTTGTGAATGGAACGGCTGGATCACATGGGAGGTGTACACTGACTTTGTAAGAAATGGCTAAACTGTTTTCCAAAGTGGTTGCACCATTTCACATTCCGACCAGTGGTATGTTAAGTTTCAGTTCCCCACATCTTCCCTACAAGGTCAGTTGTTCCAGCAGGCCTGTAGTGGATCTCACTGTGGTTAGAACTGGCATTTTCCTAGTGACTAATGATGCTCAGTATCTTCTCAGGTGTTTGTCACTCAAATCCTTTCTTTGGTGAGATGTTGGTACCAACATTTGCCTACATTTTAATTGAGCCTGCTCACCCTCCACTCTGGGCCTTTGAGAGAAGCTATTTAACTGAAAGGGAAGAGCAAGGACTCTGGAGTCAGTCTCCTGAGGGCTCAGACAAGCATCCCCTTCCTGCACATGGTGTGACCCACTTCAGTGTGAAATGGGGACAGTAAATGGTGCCTACCTGACAGGACTGTCAAGCTGATTCCATGACACAAAGGATTTAGAACAGTGCTTCGTACACTGCAGGGCTCATAGATGGTACCGACTAGTGGTATTGCCTGTCTCCTCATAATGACTGAGGCTGGACCAGGGATTCTGAATAGCCTCCATCCAGCACAGTTTAGAACTCTCCTGCCTCAAATGCCAGAAGTACAACCCTGAGCTTCCTGAGTGCATGAGCTGTCTCCTACTACTCACTGAACCACATCAAACCCCTTCTTGCCAAATCAATGCTTAGCAGATAGTCTGTTTTCTGGTTGTGGGGCCCAGGGCAAGCCTCAGTATGGAAAGCTGAGTCCTGAGAACATGGGCCCTAGAGGGTGACAATAGCAGGTCCTGGTGAATGAAGAGGGAAAAGGACCCTTCATGCACAGGCCCAGCTCTTTCACTGGAAGGTGTAACAGTGGTCCTATTTGTGCTGTATGGACTCCCTTCCCTCTCCACCTCTCTCAATGACCTCTTCCAATGCCACTTGCTAAAGAGACTAAGACAGAGAAACCTGCCCCCTCTCTCCTTAGCTGTTACATTTTCCCTTCCTGTGGTCTCTCCCAATGGGCCTGCAATACCCACATCCCATCCAGCCACAGAAGAAGTCAGCTTGGCTGTTGTAGACACAGAAGACAAAGAGGGGAAGGGTGGGGACAGGGACTAGCACCTGAGCTGGCACGAACAGTGTCCCAGTGAGGTGGGGGGAGGGTGGTGGGAGACCACAACCCTAGAAGTATCACCTCCTACAGGAAAACTTTCCTGTCTCCTGAACACTTGAGCGGTCCCCTTCTCCATATTCCAGTCCTAAATTTACCATCGGAATTACCCTTCTGAACGGCAGTCACCTTCTTCTTGTCTTTCCCAATGAGGGCAGGCATGACATTTTATCGTATTTATCTTAATACTCTTAGCACTTAGCCAGGCAAATACAAGAAAACGTTCTGGTAGTGAGTGAATGATTTAATGAATAATTTTGGACATAAACTTTTAGTTTTGGAACAGTTTTAGATTACAGAAGAGTTTGGAAGATAGCACAGAATTCCACATACACTACACCTGGTTTCCTCCGTCATTAATATCCTACATTAAGCTTGTATGTCACAAGTAAAGGACAATGTTGCTGTACTACCATTAATTAAAGACTTTACTGGATTCAGATTTCCTTAGTTTTCACCTAGGGCCTTTCTTCTATTCCAGGATCCCATCCAGGATGCTACACTACATTTAGTTGTCACATCTCTTTAGGCTCCTCTTGGCTGTGATCATTTCTCAGACTTTCCTTGTTTTTTTGATGTCCTTGACAGTCTGAGAGGGCACTGGTCAGATATTTTGTAGACTGTCCCTCAAACGGAATTTGTCTGATGTTTTTCTTATGATTAATTAGACTGTGGTTAAAGGTCTTTGGGATGAAGATAATAAAGATAAAGTGCCATTCTCATCACATCATGTCATCAGTACATATTATCAACCTGACTTAACACTTGGTGTTGGCCCTGGTCACCTGGCTGAGGTTAGCATGTCAGATTTTGCCACTATAAAATTGTTCTTTTTCCCCCTTTTTTTATTGTCCTCTTTGAAAGGAAGTCACCACGTGTAGATCACACTTCAGGAACAGGAAGTTATGCTCTGCTGCTTGAGGTGGGGAATATCTACATAAATTATTTGGAATTCTCCTGCATGAGAGACTTGGCTCTTCTGTTCATTTATTTATGAGTATGGACTCATGATATTTATGCTATAACTTGGGTTATAATCCAATACACTTTATTATTCTGCTCAAATGGTTCATTTTGACCACTGGAAGGTTCCTTGGTTGGTTCCTGATAATCCCATCAGTTGTGGGTTTGTTTTGTTTTCGTACTTCCTTCCTTTTTGGTGCTACGACGAGATACACTAGGCCAGTCTTGTCAATTTCCTGCCTCAGTCCTAGAATCAACCATTTCTCCAAGAAGCTCTGATTCTCTTTATTGGAAATCGGTATTAGAAACCAAGATTTAAGCACCAGGAGTGCTTGTAGCAATTAGTTGCTGGGGTGTCCTTGTTTCTAGGCTCCTCTGCTGTCACAGCTAGGAAAATACATTTATGTTTACTAACCTGTATACATACACATGTCTATAAATAGTTCTATATGTATACAGATGTAATCTACATTAAGCTAAACATGAGTTCATCCTGATGTCTTTCATTCTAACCCATTGTCACACAGATCATTCTGACTTTAACGAATCGTTTTTAACAATAACACCACATTTGGAATTTGGCACTAGATACCATACCAAGCTGCTTACAAAGATTATCTCATTTTACCTTCAAAACAACTTTCTGGGTAAATACTATTGCCAACATTTAACCAATAAAGACACTAAAAGAGGAAGTATCCTATCTAAATGCCCACAGTAAGTGGTGAAGCTGGCATATCAGTTTGTGTCTTTGAAATGCTACAACTATTAATGGATAGATAAACGTAGGTAGTTCTCTAAGACTCTGAGAAAGCTTCAGTTTGAGCAATTTAAGGTGCAGCTGTAATTCCCAGCTCTCACCAAGTATTGTTCTGCTCAAACCTTACCCCTTCAGTACTTCCCACCCTCTTCCCAGGGTTCTCTCTCCATCTGTCATGCTAACTGAAGACCAGGTGCCAAGTTACAACGTGACTTGACAGCTCAAGCAAAGGGGTGCTGGAGCAAAGGCAAGGATCAGCTCCATCTGACCCTGTTGACTTTTCAACCTCTGGCTCACCCCTGCTGTGTATGATCTTGGGTTTTGGTGACTTGGTAGTAATTAACTCTGAACAAGCAACTCTGCTTTCATGGAGTTAAAAAAAAGCACAGTATTTTTCCCCCCTTGTTAATTAAATCATCTACAAGGAAGAGAAATGTGCAACCCACACTTGTATCTTCTAAAATATCAAAGGCCTGATTAGGAAGGCTTATGTTCAACCTCAGGCTCTTTCTCCAGATTCCTGGAAGTAACAGGGACCTGGAGGAAGGGAACGTCTCAGTACCAACACTTGTTATTTGGACATTCCTTCATTCATTCACTCTGGGTGATCTAGAAGGAGGATCAAACACAAAATATGACTGGGAATTTGGACCCAATCAACCTCCTGAATTAGAAACATCAGCAGGGAGCAGACAGGAAGAAAGAAGATCCTTCAGACCAAGTTGGAAACCACTTCTTGAAAAGCCCCACAGCCCCCTCTGGTCCCCTGTGTTCTGTTTGGTGAATTTTTCCTGACAGTTGGTGGTTATATTTGCCTGAACCACAACAAAGAGGGTCCTTGAGTTTCCCTGGGAGTGCTTCCTCAGACCTGCACCTCTCCTAGACCTCACAAAGGTGCCATTGTTGCCAGCTCACTGGGCGCCCAGCACCTGAGCAAGATCAAAGGCATTTTCTGATGCCGCATGACCACAGTCTCGCCCTCACCACATAACATTAAAGCTGATGATTAATCCCCTTGGCCCAGAAGGTCCCTTCCCACTCCCAAGTACAAAGCACGGTGGGGGAGGGGACTTTATTTCCAGCACAACATGACCATAATAAACGGCATTTTATGGCCCTCATTCATTGCAACCAACTGCAGCTGCCCATCAAACTTGTTAAAGCCCAAACAGTTGCTTCATGTGAGCCTTTTATATCACTAGGAAGGGGTAAAAAGAATCCCCGCCATTTCTGAGTGTCTACCATGCACTAGGGATGTACAGTCATAATTCATGTTACCCAGCAACCCTGTAAGACTGGCATCCTCGCCCCTAATGTGTTGGATGAAGAATCAGACACTCAGAGAAGTCAAGAGCTCACTTAGGTCATAGGGCCTCAAGGTGCACGAGTAGATGTCCAAGCCCACATCTGACTTGGAAGCCCAGGCTCTCTCCACCCTCTGTGGGCACATCACCACTCTGCACAGCACAGTAAGGCATCGAGAAGCATCCGGGAAGCAGACGGAGATGGACCTGAGTTCCCAGCTCCAGCTTACTAGCTTTGTGGCCTTGGGAGAATTACTGGACTTTTCTATGGCTTAGTCGCTTAATTTGAAAAAATAAATAAATAAATGCTGAACAACCAGCCAGCCTCATTTTCACTAAGAGACCAGGATACTGAGAAATGGGGTTGCCAGAGACTCACATTCATTTGGATTTGCTTTTGCTCATAAACCCGAACTGAGCGGGGTTAAAATGCCTGACATTTAGACTTGACGGGAGAAACCAGATCAGATGTGTCTCTGTGAAAATGGGAGATGATTTAAATGGGTTTAAAACAGTGTTCAGGGAGAGGGTATAGCTTAGTGCTAGAGCACGTGCTTAGCATGCACGAGGTTCCAGGTTCAATCCCAAGTACCTCCATCAAATAAACAAACAAATAAATAAACAAACCTAATTACCTCCCCCGCAAAATTTTTTTTTTTTAATTAGAAAGTGTTCAGTGAAGACAAGCTAACAAGTGTAGACTCACGTCGAGGAGGTAGGGCTGACGGCTCAGTGGGCACCTCCTGCTCCAGGCAGCCTTAAGCCTCTGTATCTGTCTCCCTTCAGTGACAACTAAGCCTAACAACTAAGGCTGCTGAGGGGAAGGAAGAGGCCAGGACTTTTAAACTTAAGGAAGTTCCTTTTAAGACTTTGTCCAGAGAAACAAATTGAAGGAAAATTTTATTTTTGGAGGGGGAACAAGGAGGTCCAGCACCAGCGTCCCCTCAGGAAGGTGTCCCTCACCCTGGACCCTCCCCAGGCAGTTGGTCACTGACTCCCTGATGCCCAACAACATAAGGATAGTGATGGAGAGCTGGCGAAGTGCTTACTTTATGTGAAGCACATTTATCACTTCATTCATCCTCACAATACTATGAGATACATACTACAGCTCCACACGTTTCACAGATGAGGAATCTGGGGCCCAGAGGGGTGAAGTGCCTTGCCCGAGAGACATCTTTAGGATGTGGAGGAACTGGGACTGGAAACCTGTTGGGCAGCCCCACCATCTCTGTGAAACACGTGAGAACCCCTGACACAACACCTGGCACAGACTAGATGCTCAGTATCACGAGATCAATCTGAATCCATACTCCGGGGCCTCCTATCATAATAGCTGTTACAGTTCTATCTCACCAGTGGGAGGCCCTGTCATCCTTCTATCCCCTGGATTTAGCACAGCCCTGGACACAAGAGCAGAGGATCAGTGGATCAGTCGATATCAATATTTAGTTAGTCAAAATATTTCATGGTACAAAAGGCTCACTGGTCCTCACGGTAACACAGTTTCCCATCATACATGAGTCTGTCCATGGTTGTAGGGATTCTGCCCTGGACTGTACCCTAGATCCCACTCTAGCCCTTATTTATGTCCCTACCACTCCCCTATTTGCCTCCCTCCTCTTCCCCCACTCTCCCCTCTCGTTTACTCATCTGGGAAAAATCCAAGGAGTCGTCCATCTGAGTTTAACAGAATAATGACTTTTAAATAAAAATATGGTAGAAATGGGTACTTATCAAAATGGAATGCTTTCAGACTCACGCATTTAAAGAAGATATAAATTTTAGGGCAGGCACTAAATTTTAACTGCAATCTTGGAGAAAGCCTTTCCACTAATTCATGGAGAAAAATTAACAAAGTAAAAATTGCTTATCAGTGTTCCTTTGAAGTCATGATATGCAGTCTAATTCTATATATCATCAGATCGCTCCCAGGGAGATGGATTTATATTGATTGAGAGAGAGCTCAGCGGCCAAGGAAAACAGACACCCTCTTGCAGAGAAGACTTGGCTACATGGTAGGGGACCGCTCGTCTGAAAGCCAGGCTCTGCCATCTCTGGATCTGATTTCACCCCTCACTCCTCGGCTCTCTGGCCAGGGTGATGCCAAAGGGAGACTCAACACTTTTCACACTTTTTAAGAATCTGGCCCCTGGAAAAAGATCTGGCAAATTTAAGCAAGGCTATTGGAAGGAGGGCTGGGCTTCCGGCTAGACAAAGAACAGGGGGCAGGAAGGGACCAGCAGCTCAGATCTCCTCCAGGCTGGGCTGCCCTCCAAGGAGGGTGGTGGCCCCGCCCTCGTTCCACCGACTCACCCCCATGTGACAAGAAGATGTTCCACAGATGACAGCCAGCCGTGACGTCACTGGCTGTTCCTCACAGGCGAGGCCATACCCCCTCACATCTGCCCCAATCACTCCTGTGAGAAAACAAAACAAAACAAAATCCTCTTTAAAAAAAGGAAGGAAAGAAAGCAAAAAAAAACCGTAAAATATATTTTTTTTAATAGCCAAGCAAAATTGAGAAGGCATTCCGTATGTAGGCCAGTCTCCAATAGAAACCAAAAGAGCGTACTGGCCTGCCAGGGGACCTAGGAAACCTGTTCTGTTTGCTTTACCCTAGTCAGTGTGCCACATCCAGCACTGCAACAATAATAGTAACTACAATTAGAATAATAAAAGCAACAGCTATCTGTGACTTTCTGCTCATGAAACACCAGGTTCTGTGTACAGTCTCATTTTATATTAAGCCTGTCAAGTTGATCATATTAAGACCACACACATCAGTGGAGGAAGGGAGGCCCAACTATGGGTTGAGTGATCCGTCAAGGTCACAGTGGTAGTAGGGAGCAGGGCCGAAGGGAATCTGGTTTAACACATCACAGTTCAATCTCTGTTTGATGACTGAATCTTTTCAGCATTGCTAGGTCATCATTCTCAGTACTACTCATTGCAGAATTCTCAGTGTAAAGGAAAGAGTGGCTGACAGTGAGTTTCTGTTAAAAGAATGCCAGGTAGCAGAGTTTCCTATAAATTGTCTAAGTTCAGGCTGCTTCTCCACACAGGTTGTGTTCCTTGATACTTGCTGGGCAAGTGAAGTTACAGAAGTGAGGGGAGAATCAGAGAGACTGTTCAGAGCCTAGAGTCGTCTGTCTGTCATTTATTCAAATATCCAACAAGGACCTTCTATGCATAAAACAATGTACAAGGTGTGATGTAGTGTGATGCAGGAGCCGCAAAATTCCAACTACAACACAGGCAGGAGGTGGAAAGTGCTGGGGCAGAATGTAGAGGCTGGGAGGCAGGAGGGAACAGCCCCCAGTGGCCTCACTGGCTCCGTGCAATGCCGCCCTGCTCTCAATCTCTGATACCCAGTGCTCCTTCCCACCTCTAGACCTTTGCATTTGCTCTTCCTTCTGCCTGAAATACTGTTCCCCAAGCTCTTTGACAGGGTAACTCCAATTTATCCCTAACTCAAATGTTATTTCCTGGGAAAGCTTCCCTGTTCCTCCAGGGAAGATGGGGCACCCTGTTCAACATTCTCCTGCATTCTTGGACTTCCCAAACACTCAAGACACCGGTAACTTAAAGAATTACTATAGACTGTCTGCCTCTTCTTCTTTAATAAAAGCTGCAGGAAGCCGGCTCTGCCTCCCCCATGTGCTTAGCACCCCAGCACCGAGCACAGCAGCCAGCATGGAGTAGGAAGTGAAAGTACCAATGCATGGAGATGCGAGGGTAAATTTAGAAGATAGTCCCTGTCCTCGGGGTGCTCACGGTCTGGTGGGAGGGAGGGAGAGGTCTAAATGGAGCATTTTAACACAGAGATCAGCATGGGACAGGAGGGACTCCAGGCGCAGCTGAGCTCACTAATAGGGGTTCAGGGACATTTCTCAAGGAGGTGGGTTCATGCTGAGTTCAGCAGGAGTTAGTCAGGTGAAAGGCAGGGTAGGGGTGCCTCCTGAGGCAACAGATCCCCAGATCCTGAGGGCACTGGCTGCTCCACAAGCAGGCCTTTCCAGAAAGCAGGATCTACGGGGCCACTAACAGATCTCTTACATTCCAACAACTTTTGTGGTTTTTCTAATGCTTTTTCCAAATTCGACTTTCTTGGGCACAACAACCTGTGAACCTCAGCTATGGTTCAGGAGCCCAGGAGCGGAAGGCAGAAGCCTCTTAAAAATTTTTTGTCAGTGATCATAGTAGTTAGGTCCCAGCAACCAGGTGACTGAGGTTTGGGCCTAAGGCTGGAAGAGTCCTGGGCCTGAGGGCTTCCACCAAGGCCCCTGCCCTGCAACCTGAGGCTCCCAGACTCCAGGTCGGCCAAGGTCGGCCCTGCCAGCTGATAAGAGCTGAAGGCACTGGAGAGCCTGTGTGCGTCTCCCCTGCCTCCCCTGTGTCAGGGGGCACTTCTCCTCCAGGACTTCAGCTTTGCTGTCAGAGCCACCAATGCTCCCACTGTGCTGGTGTCCACTGCCCTCTGCCTCTGCTTACAGCCCCTCCTCTCTTGTCCCTCCAACTAGGGGTGGCAATAGCTTCTATTTTGCTGACTCCTGGCTCACTTCCCAGGGAATATAGCCCTTCCTAGCTCCTTCATAACGTGGGTCACCATTTTTGTGTACCAGATCCCTTTTCTTTTTTTTCTTCCAAACACATTTAGAGTGGTTTATGTATTTCTGGGTGGATCTCCAGTGGTAAGTTCCCCACCCAGGGCACAGAGGCTTTCAGAGAGGAAGAAACGTTAGACACAAGCTCATTTTAATTGAGCTCTTTTTGCATGCTCTCTCTTTGGATGTGTCTCATTTCACTCTTAACAAACACCAAATGTGACTTGTGTTATTATCACCCTCATATCACAGATGAGGAAACTGAAGCTTAGAAAAGAGAAGTCACGGAAGCAGGGTCCCACAGCTCACAAGAAGCAGGGCTGA
Organism: Camelus bactrianus; assembly: GCF_048773025.1. Lineage (NCBI taxonomy): Eukaryota > Metazoa > Chordata > Mammalia > Artiodactyla > Camelidae > Camelus > Camelus bactrianus. The sequence goes on from NC_133551.1 coordinate 35,956,693, forward strand.
CAGTCACGTCCAGGGAGTCTGATTCCAAATTGCTGAGTCTTAGGTTTTTCTCCAAGATAAAAACCCAATAATTAGGTGGTCAACGTTTACTTATCTGCATATCTCAAAATACTGGGGCCTTAAAGATACTCATCCTGAGATCCTTAAGACAAAAGGGGTTGGCTTTGCTGGTCCACAGTGTTACAAGTTCAAGGAATTCCTGATGATAACCTGCCTTTATTGGCCCCCGTATATAAAGCATGGACAAAATTTATTTTACAGGGTAATTCAGTCCTAAAAGGGGGTTAAACATAGGAAATAAGAAATGGGTGGGAAATATTTCTTTGTTTCTTCTTTACTTAGCAGACTCATTGTTGATATTACTAGGCTCAGAATCTGAGAACGAGTGTGTTATAATGAAAAAAGAATGGAATTTGGAGACAGAAAGACCAGCTATAAAAAGGAGAAAATAATCATATCACATAGCAGTTCTGATATTGAGGGAACGTTTAAAAATGAAAGTGTGAGTAAGAGTGTCTTTGTCACCACCACCCTCACCACCATCATCATCAATACATCTGAAGCCTTTCTCAAGAGACAACTGTATTCTTCCTACCTTTTTAGCAAATTTATCAGGTATCTACGACAGGCTGGATACCGCATTAAAGTCTCTGAACATTGCCTCATTTAATCTTTGCAACATCTATGAAACATAAACACGCTTTCTTCCTTTCAACACACAGAGAAGAAGCAAGGACCAGAGCGTTCAAGTAGCCTGCCCTAAGGTCACAGAGATGTGGGGGCAGTGTCAGAATGTGGCACCGTGACCTTGTCCTGTCTGACCCTAAAACCCACGTTCTTTCTAGAACCCTCACTTGATGATGTTACAATTGTTTTATATAAAGGACATATATTTGGAAGTGTCATTTCCCCATGGAACACCATGGACAAGCCATGGATTTAGAGTTAGAAAATCTGAGTTAGCCCCAATTCTGCTACAGACCACCTGGAAGTCTGAACTGCTTCCTCACATACACGGCGGGCAATGGATTGTAAGTGGAGGTTCTTTCTCACCCATCTTCAGTACAAAATACGCACAGTGACTTTTTTTTTTTAAATACCAAGTCAAGTATTCTCCTTGTCTGGAAAAAAAGGGCAGAAAAAAGTCCCTTCCAAGATCCTATCTTCTCAAGTCCCAAGAAGACTTAGAAAAAACCTCAGGCCAGGCTAGTATAGCAGCGGAGAGAGGCAGGTCTTGCCCAATTTCCCCTCCAGAGAGATTCTCTGTACACCCTGTCTAACGTCCATTCCATCCAAGGGCAGTGCAGGGCTGATGCCCCCGTGACACAATGTGAATCCCAGGGCTGATCTATCTCATATTTTTCCTTTGGCCACATAGGGCTCAGAGGGGCCAATCCTGCTTGAGAAAAGAGGTCCAAAGCAGGGAAAGCAACAAAGGGGAGGAGGAGCCTTCTCCTTTGTGAATAAACACATTTCACAACCCAGAGAGGAATCACGGGCTGCACACGTACATCAGGAACCAATTCCTAAGACGGGATTTTGACAAGCACGGCCCTTAGCACTGCGGGGGCCCTTCACATGACTGCACAGTGTCAGTTAATTCCGCATTCCTCAGAAAGCTTAAAGGGCAAAATTAGCAGCTGAAGAGACAGGCGTCCCCCACCCTGTGCCAAAAAAATTGTGAGATATTCAAGTGTGTTTTCTCTGAACCTTGCACAATGCTCAGCTGAGCGTTTAATGAATGCTTAATGAATTTTTTGTTGAACGAAAAACAAATAGCAGAAAGACAAGCTTATTGTGTCAATGAATCAGTTCAGGGCCTCTTCCCCACATCATACACAAGAACGTAGTTCATATCCAGGAATATGTTTTAAAAATACAGAATTTAAAAGGAAAAATTAAAACTTCATGAACGACTCTCTTATTTTCTTTTACATGCTAGCTCCCTCCCTCTCCCCCAACCATCCATCCTTCCATCCAAACATTTATTAAATATCTACCATATTTGCGTAAAAGAAAAAAGAGACTTTGCAAATGTTATGATTAAGAGTGGGTTATCCTGTAATTTATCAAGCCACAACTGCTTTGAAAACTTTAAAGGGTTAGATAGAAGAAAAACACCCCAAGCTCCAGCATTTGTGTTATAATTATCTCAGACTTTATAGCTATATAAAATACTTTATAGCTTGCAAAGCATCCTCAAACACTGTACCCTTCATTTAGCTTTAAAAAATCGTATAATATGTGTTATTTTATTTTTGAGATCACATTTGAAGAAACTGAATTTCAGAGAAGTAAAGTAGCTTACTCCAGTTTATTTAGCTACTTAGAGGCAGAAGCAGGGCTCACACAAGGACTTTTAGTCTCCTAGTCTGAAGCTCTTCCCCTAGGTTTGAAAAATATAAAAAGGTCTGCTATGGAAGTACTGGAAGTGTCAAAAGACACTCTTGAAATAACGAGCCCAGACACCTTCTCTGAAGGAAAAAAGGATGAGAAGGGTTTTGAACATTACTTAAGACTATCAACTTGAGACTCTTGAATCAGCCATTTGGAGGAATGAGATGACTGATAAACTGCATCAAATTAATTTTCTAACTAAGCAGGACAAGAAGTTTATAGGGTCCCTGGAGAGGAGGCTCTCTGGAGACCAGCCTCATATATGGAAAGCTGGCTCCAATAACTGTAAGATCCTGGAAGGGTAAGAATCATATCAAAGACATTTTCTCTGCAGAGGACCAACAACAGTCTAAAGAAAAGAATATACTGAATTATATTCTTTTGACTAATATTCATTTATTTTATATAGAATATCATATATGAGTTTGGTACTACAGTGTCGTGCTTAAAAACCTGGACTTGTTCATCATGGGAACTTGCTTCAGTTTCTTATCTCCTTTGTGCCTCATTTTCCACATCTGCACAGTTTGAATAATCATATCCTCCTCATTGGACTGTTACAAGGATTAGATGTGTTAACATATGTAAAGTGCTTAGACTAGTGCTATCCACAGGAAATTCTGAGATGATGGAAATATTCCGTATCTGCATTTTCCAATAGAGCAGTCAGTCACCAGACATGTGTGGCAACTGAGCACTTGAAATGTGGTGAGTACAACTGAGGAACTTTACTTAACTGAAGTAGCCACGTGTGGCTAGTGGATGCTGCACTGGACGGTGTGGCTGGGGCAGGCCTAGCACAATATATGAATCCTTGCTGTTTTTATTACTGTTGCTGTTATTGAATCCCACTTGCATGTCCTTGGGTAAATGCCTTGATCTCTAGAACCTCAATTTCCACATCTGAAGATTTTGGGTAACAACATTTACCTTACAAAATTGCTGTGGGCATTAAGTGAGATGTATGTGGAACACACCGGGACTCAAAAACATGGGACTGTTAAATCCAGGACCTACAGATGTGCTTAGCACAAGTGTAGAGACTTTCTACTTATTCCTGAACGTGCCTTGCTGGGTCATGCCACTCAACGTTTCCTCGTGCTGTTCCTTCTGCTTAGAATATTCTTTCCACAATACAGTCCATCCCCCCACAATCTACTTGGGGGGACACAGACTCCATTTTGAAGACCCAGGTCTTTCATCAGAAGCCTTTCCTGACCATGTCTTCCCCCGTTCCCCCGGGGCACCCCCATCAGGGCGAACGGACCACGCCTCTCTCCTTGCAGCCCACCCCGACACTGCACAGGTTCTATCGCTGGGTCTGTAACGTATGTGGTGGCACAGCTGTCTCCCTCTATGAGACTGTGAGCTGACCGAGGCCACAGCAGGTCTTGACACCACAGTGACTCACTAATTTTTATTGTTGTTGTTGTTTAATGAATGACTGTGTGCAGCATAAGGCATGTATAAGTAAAACACAAGACATTTTCTAGATAAAGATGACAAATGCTGTATGTCTTAATTATGAATAATCGTGAAAGATTCTGAAGAGTTTTGAGGGACAATTCACAGGTAACAGTAAAATTATCACTGGAGCCTCACAGCACAACTTGCTTAGAATTGTCAAAATCACTGGTAGAGTCAAGGTCCTAAGATCCCTATGGTTACTGAAAGATTGCTTCATGCTCCACACTTTGCAAATATTATTGTATTAAATTCATATAATGATCTCGAGAGGTTGTCATTGCCATGCTGTTTCACTGATATGGAAAACGGGACTGAAGTTCTTCCAGGAAACTGTCCAAGGTCCCCCAGACTTAAGAGTGTCTACCCAACTCTAAATCTCATGGAGCCTACACAAACTAGTTCCTTTCTTTTCAACTACTGACAAGAATTCCAAGTATTCACAGACAGCAGAGCTCAACTCAAATCTCTTTCAGGATTTATTGTTATAATGCCACTAGAGCAAGCCGAACGGGTTCATCACGAGCCCAACAAATGAAGGGGAGTGAAACAGCTGAAGAGATTTCTGTGATCCCTGTGTCTGATGAAGCATCACCTTGGCTTTGAAAGAAATGCCATTTAGAATTCACCCAATCTAAATCCTATAAGTAGGTTTACCTTTTTTAAAAACCCTATGTAATAAGTCTACAAAGAAACTTTCTACACCTTAACACTGCCACCATCCCCGTCCCTTACACTCCACCCCACCCCCAACAGAGCTAGAAAGATAATAGGGAAGGTCTTTGAATGAGATGTGAGCAGACTTCACTGGATAAGTGCACTATTTAGGGCACAATGGTTAGGAATGAGAGCTCTAGAACCAGACTGCCTGATTTCAAGTCGGGCAAGTTGGTCAAGCCACTTAACCTTCCTGTGCCTCATTTCCCTCATCTATAAAATTGGAATGACGAGAGATGTAGTTCCTAGGGCTATTGTGAAGATGACACGAATAGGACGGTACCTGGAACATAGTTTACTCAATATAGTTTTGCCATTGTTGTTATTCCTGACCATTCTCGGTCTCCAGTGTTACCAGCAGGGCTTGGCATGACAGTCAGGCTGCTGCGTGCTTTGCCAGAGGTATCCGGGCTTACTTAGATTGACTGGAACATTTGTTTTCTGTCCTTGCACATACAGCTCATGACAGAATAATGGGGGGCTCCAGGGAATAAAGAAAAGGAGGTACCAGGCAGTAGGGAAAATCCAGGCAAACATTTTAAACCTTGTTATGATAAACCAAAAGCTGTTTATATCCCTAAAAGCCATGATAACATGTAGCGCCACTCATCCTGCAATTCAACCTGGCGATGGTAGCTGCCATTTCTGTCTAAACGCTATACTCTTCCATGACTTGCCCCAACCAGACACCAAATACAAGAGCCAGAGAACAAAGAACAGACCCTCAGATAACTGGGTCTTGCTCCTCTGTTCCTCCTTTCTACTCAGAAAGATCAAATCTCAAAGGTAGGCTAATATGTCATAGCTTGGAAATCTGAGACTCAGAGAGAACACTAGCAAAATCCATAGTAAAGACAAAGCAAAAACTTGATTTCAGAAATTCCTTTCTTGCTAACCTCAACAGAGCCTCTAGATTTCCTGGACATCCTCATCTATGACCTCATAAAAGACAATTTTTCACCCACAAACATTAGACGTGGTAAAAAGTCAGGCTGAAATCTTATACAAATGGCCAAGTTAATGCACAAAAATCACTGTCTAAAGATAATAATATTTAAAAAGCCACAATTAAGAGAACTGGTCCAAGTACCACAAAAGTATCTTATGGAATAAATCCTTAAACAGATCTAAAACTGTGACTTGAAATCACACAGTTGCCTTCTGATACTTTATAAATCAAATGATTAATTCAACAGTTATTCATCAATCCCCAATTAAAACTCAGGCACTGTGTCCAGAGCTGGAAATCTAACGATGAAAGATGTTGCCGTTTATTCTACCAGATCTCAGTCTAGGAGGAGTGGAAAGATACACAGGCAGACACAAGACAGTATGGAGCAACCAATGACTCAGATCTGAGTACATCTAATGAAAGTATGGAGCCAGGACTCCAGGTCTAGTTTGTATGGTCAACAAGGACCTCCTGAAGGAGTTACCTCAGTCAGCAGGGGGAGGGGATAGGAAAGAAAAGGCATTTCAGGTAGACCTGGAGACAAAAGAGACAATAAAACAAAGACATAGGACAGAGAAACAGTCAGATGATGTAAGTTGCAGGACTACACAATGTGAAAGAGATGGAACCCTGCGTTCTGAAGAACATGGCTGGACAAGGCTCAGGGTCTGAAGTCAGACAATTCATATTGGATTCCCAGGTCCACCACAAGTGTGCCCTGCAACCTTCGATAAGTTAACTTGCCTCTCCATGCCTCAGTCTTCTCAGCTGTGAGATGGGGTAATGGCATCTACTTTCCAGGGTCATCATTCCTGGTTTTAGCACTGTATGCCCAGTGTCCCGGGAAGGATCCCACCAAGTCCAGAACAAACAGTGATGGGTGGTCACCCTACGTGTGAGGCAAGTAGCCCTATGCCTGGGATAGAGGGACTGCTAAATAAGTGTTAGGGTCCAGCTTCTCCCAGGAGATGGAAGGACTAGGTATCCTCCAGCAACTTCTTCTTGCGCCTAGACAAATGGTTTCATTTATAAATTACCTGAAGGCTCCTGGAAGGTGAGAAAGGAACTAGCCATCCTGGCAATGCCCTCAAGGACACAAAGCAGACAAGTGAGATGCTTCAGGAAAACGCCAAGAGGGAGATGGAACTTGCTCATTAAGACACCTGACCCTGTGGAAGAGGCCTGAAATTTCTGAGGAAAAGATCTTGGTTGGCTCCCTAGTTCTCTCTCCCCAGACCCTGATGCCAAGCTCAGCACCTCCTCCCCTGGTCTGAGTTTCGGTTTCATCAAAAACTTCCTGAGGTTTTGTGGGGTTAGTTGAACATTGACAGATTCTTCAAAGCCTGGAATTCACTCCCGGAGCCAAAACCAGCCAAGTTTCTATGGGGCTAGCACTGCCCCTGGAGAGGGTCACAGGGTTCCACCACACCTAGACTGATTGATCTAACCTTGCCCCAAGCTTCAGACAACAAGACAGAAAAAGAAAAATAGATTCTCAAGCTGGGTCCTACGTCCCTAGCCCCCATTCCCGGGAGAGCGGGAGTGGGAGTGAATGGCCTGGATAAAAGTCAGGCCAGAGAGTCAGAGAATGAAGTGATATGCAGAGCAGCTGGAGAGAGGGGGGAAAAAACTAAGCGGGATAAAAAGGGCCCAAAGTTTTAACACTTTGAATGACATGTGGCTCGAATATTTTCAAAGAGAACAAAGGCTTAGGTAAATAAATAGTGTGGAAGACAAGAGCAAAAATGAATTACAGAAAATCCCACAAGGAATACACTGGCATTTTTCAAAAACTGCAGTTGAAATGACATCTCTGTTTCAGCAGAGCTCAAGATTCAGCCCTCCCCTTCCACCTACACACCTGCCCTTGACATCCACCTTCCCAGGATAGCAGCCCCGCCAGGCTCTACTCTCTTGGCATTGCTGGCCCTGGGCCATGGCGGGGGGGGGGGGGGGGGGGAGGGGGGTAGGCTGTAAGGGCACCAGATTTCAGAGAGACACTTCCAGCTGCATGACCTGGGGCAAATGAGTGGAGTTCCCTGAGCCTCTAATACCTCATCCGTAAAAGGGAAATGATGATTTCAAAGTAAAAGTGTAAAAATACAATCTTGTTTTGAAAGAAAAGTGCTGACACATGTTAGACCCTGAATAATATCCTCTCCCTCCTCTGCTCAGTAGGATTCAATTCCATAAACCTTTACTGAGCACGACTCTCCAAGAGGCACCGTGCTCAGCGCTATAGGCGAAATATACCTGAAAAACCCACTGTCCTCAAGGAGCTGAGTCTCCTGGGAGCCAAGGATGCTGGTTTCCAGCAGCCTGACCAGGGCTGCCACAGGAGCCGCTCCAGAAATAATGCTTTTTTCTCAACCACGAGGCTGTAGAAATGGTGGTGTGGGTATTCTTAGCGTTTTTTTTGTTTGTTTGTTTGTTTTTCTGGTACACACAAGTACTTATTTCTGTTGGATCTATGCTGTATATCCATCTTATTTTTTATTAAAGTATAGTTGATTTACAATGTTGTGTTAGTTTCTGGTGTGCAGCACAGTGATTCAGTCATAAGTATATACACACAGATTCTTTTTCATTATAGATTATTACAAGATATTGACTATAGTTCCCTGCCCTATACCATAGGATCTGCTATTTATCTATTCTTATATAGTAGTTTGTATCTGCTAATCCCAAACTCCTAATTTATTCCTACCTCCCTTTCCTCTTTGGTAACCATTAGTTTGTTTTCAATGTCTGTGAGTCTGTTTCTGCTTTGTAAATAAGTTCATTTGTCTCATTTTTTAAGATTTCACATATAAGTGATATCACATGGTATTTGTCTTTCACTGTCTGACTTACTTCACTTGGTATGATAATCTCTAGGTCCATCCACGTTGCTGCAAATAGCATCATTTCATTCTTTTTTATGGCTGAGTAGTACTCCATTGTGTGTGTGTGTGTGTGTGTGTGTGTGTGTGTGTGTGTGTGTGTGTGACATCTTCTTCATCCAATTATCTGTCAGTGGGCAATTTCTGTATTACTTTTCATTCTTCCTTTGCTCTCTTTCTTTCTAAATTCCGTATTTCAAAGGGAAGAATTCTTGAGTGATTTACAAAATAACACTCTGTCCACCATCTCAAAGCACCTTTGGGCAAACCTGGAATGTGTCCAAGTCAGTGAATCTCCCTGTGGGCTCTCTGTGCAATGTGGGCCAGAGGCAGCAGCCGAACAGACAATAGGGAGCAGCTTCCTCTGCCAGGCCTTCCAACCTTGTGCTGTCCCAGCACACTTGTTATGCAGTCACTGGGTGCTGTCCCCTCAAGCTGGCCGGTCCTCCTCCTCATCCGCATCCTCCCCACATCCTGCCATCTCCCTGCCAACCTGCAGACTACATTCTGGCAGCCCTGCAGGTGTTCCTTCCCTCTTCATACCATCCTCCTTCTCTGGGGCTGTGTGGCCAGTCTGAATCCGTTTGGGCTCTTATAAATCATTTAAAAGGAAAAGAATTTGCTCAATGTCCTGGAATTTGTTAGAATAAAATTTAAACTACAATGGGGGAAGAAAAGAAAACCTCTAGGGAAAAAAAACAATAGAAAACTAGTAAATTTTGCTTTTACTGTTACCCTGACAGAAGGAGGAACATACAAAAACACAAACTATTAAAGGGTTCAAAGTCATTTTCACAGTTCATTAAAATACTGATCCATAGTCAGTTATCAGGACTTAGGTGGGAAGGTTTGGTATCCATTCCTCCTTATTTTTCATTTTTACCTTTTGACCCCCTTCAACCATTTCTCCCATCACCCCCACCCCCTGCCCCTGGCAACCACCGATCTGTTCTCTGTATCTATGAGCCTGGTTTTTCTTTTTTTGTTTCTTTTTTTCTTTTTTAAATTCCACTTGTAAGAGAGATCATACAGTATTCATCTTTCTCTGACTTATTTCACTTAACACAATGCCCTTGAGGTCTGTCCACATTGTTGCAAACGGCAAAATTTCATTGTTTTTTTTTTTATGGCTGATAATATTCCATTGTCTATTAACTGCATATAAGATCCACTGAAATTTAATTTTATGTAAGGTATAAGGCAAGAGAAGAAATTCTTTTCCCATATTGATATCCAATAAACATGGCACTACTTTATTGAAACAAACTATCCTTTCCTCACAGCTCTGCAGTACCGTCTTTGTCATAAATTAAATGTCCACACATGGGTGACTATTTCTAGACTCCTTAATCTGTTTTCCTCTGGCCTGTTTACCTTTGCCCCAATACCAGTATTAATTACTTACAAGTTTTGATATCTGCTAGTAGTAAGTCCTCCCAATTTTGTTCCTCTCCAAGGTTGTCTTGTTCATTATTGGCTCTTTCCATAGAAGTTTCAGAATCTGATCATCAGTTTCTACCTCACTGCACACAAATCTGCTAGAATTCTGAACTGGACTCATTGAGTCTATACAACAAACTAGGGAGAACTGTCATACTTGTATCACATTGAGCCTCCCAGTCAATGAACATCACATATCCCTCCATTTATTTGTGTCTTCTTTAGTTTCTCTCAATACTGTTTTATAGCTTTCTTCAGAGAAGTCTCCTACATCTTCAGTTAAATTTATTCTGAAGTATTTAATTTTTTTATATTACTGTAAATCATGCTATTTAAAATTTTATTTTTTAAATGTTTGTTTCTGGTTTATAGAAATGAAATTTATTTTTATCTTGACTTTTTAAACAGCTAAATTGCTTACAAATTTTAATATTGTATCTATTTTTTTTATTTTTCTATATGTGTATAATCATCTCACCTATGATGTCAGTTTTCTTTCTTGTAATCCTTATATTTTTCATTTGTTTTTCTTGACTTACTGCATTGGCTAGGCCCTACAATAAAATGTGGACTAGAAGTGATGAGAGTGGGAAAGTTTTATTTCACCATCAAGTCTGATGTTTGAATCAAGTTTTTTGTTTTGTTTTATTTTGTAGATACCCTTAGTCAGAATAAGAAAGTTTTTTTCTATTCTTCATTTGCTAAGATTTTTTTTAAGTCATGAATCTGTGTTGAATTTTATTTGTGAAAGGCTTTTTAAAAAAAAACAACTATTAATCATATTATTCTCTTTTTTAATACAAAATTGCATGAATAGTTATTTTCAAATGATAGAATAACTCACTTTGGAAAACTTTTGGAAATTATCTTTTCAAATATAGCTTCTGTCTTATTTTCTATCTCCTCTCATTATGAGATTCCAGTTATATCTCTGCTAGACCCCTTTACCATGCCCCATATATTTCTTATATTTTTTTGTGTATTTTCCAGACTTTTGCATAGTATACTGCAGTATGGATATTTTTATGACCTGCTGTTCAGTTCACTAATTCTCTCTTCAGCTATACTGAGTCCGCTGTTAACTGTATACCATCTTTTCAGTTCTTAATTTCAATTATTACAATTTTTGTTCTAGAATTTCCATTTGGTTCTTTTATATCTCCCAGTTCTCTGAATTCTCCATCTTCTCCTAAAATCTCCTGAACATATTACTCAAGGATATTTTAATGTCCATATACAGTACTTCCAACATCTGGCTCTTCTGTGGGTTTAGTTTTTTGTCATGATTTATGAAAATTATTGTATTTTGAATGCTTAGGTTTTTTTTATGCAGAAATTGTATATGAAAATTTTTATTTGTAAGTTGAACCTCTGATTATGTTACCTTCCTCCAGAAAAAACCATAATTTTGCTTCTTGCAGTTAGCTGAAGTAGGGGGAGATTAACTGAATTTAATCAGGTGTTGAGTTGATTCAAAGCCAGGCTTTAGCCCTTGTAAAGTTTGTCTATTTCTAGTTTACTCTTATGATCCCAACTAAAAGCCTAGGATGTTTACCAGTACTCTTCATCCTTAATGATCCCTGAGCTCAAATTGTTGTCCTTCAAGTCTGGGGAGATTACCAAATTGGTGTTTTGCTTACCAGAATCCCAGCTGCAGATTTCAAATCAGCAAATGTCAAGCATGTCAAAGGGTAGAAATCTCAAGACCAATTCTCTGGGCTTCTCTTCTGATCATAGCTCCTCAAGTCAAGTGAATATCTCCACTAAAGACAATAGGCTTTAATGAGAGCCCAGCTTAGAAACTGGATGAATTTCTCTGCCTGCCTTAAAGTTAACAAGTTCTTTATTTTCTTCTGCCAAATACGACAGAGAATTCATTTCAAATTAAAAAAGATATTTCCATACATTTAATTTAGAAATAGGAGAAAAATAAAGAGCATCCAAAATTTTAAACAACTTTTGCCTAATCAATGGATTAAAAAAAAAAAAGCTGTCAAATTCCCTGTCTTTTCACATTCTCTGTGTTCCTTTCAAGGCCCACGGCCACAGCCCTATTTCAGGCTACCCCTTCTCCTTCACTCTTTCCTGTCCCCAATCTACTGTGAACAGAAATACATAAAGCCCTGCTTGGAATGAGTCTCTTGCTTAAAAACACTTTCAGTGGCTTGAAAATGCCCGGGGAAAAGAGGGAGGAACACAAACTTTCCAACAGGGTGCTCAAGTACTGCCATTCTCTCTCCACCTATTTGATCTTAATAGCCTCATCTTCCCGGAATCTTTTATAGATTATCATAGGTTAGGGCCAAATTGAAATGTTTACCATTTCCCAACCCCCTTTCAGTGCCTTCACTTATGCTATACTCTCCATCCAGACTACTCTTCATTTCAATGCTTCCAGTGGAGAAAATACCTACTATTGTGGGTTCCATTCAAAGGTTACCCCTCCCACTTCCCTGAAGGATATGGTAGCTGACATTCTGGGGCTTCTCATCACTTGTTGTGTGACCTTGAGCAAGCTGCTGGAGCTGATGCCAAGATTATACAAGTAGACTATCCAGCTCGTTCCTGTCATGCTGAAGTCACTCAAGGAATATTAGCATCTCTGTCCTTCCCTAGCCTTATTGTTTCTTTCAAAAGGAAGAGACTTCTTCCTTTTGAAATTCCTATAGAACTCTGTCTTCATGTTATGTCTCTATTTCTTTAGATCGCTGACTTTGCCACAATAACTAGTACAGCGCTGAGCATGCTGTTTATAGGCAAAATATTAACTAATGGTTATATTTACTGGGTTAAGTGTTGGGGTCTGAAGTTACAGAGATGAATGTGACCAGAGTCATTGCCCACAAGAAGCTCACAGTCTAAGTGGGGGAGATGGCAACGTAACCATCTATTTCAATGTTTAAACGTTACTGTCTATGTGTTACATTGAATGATAAATATGCACATGGGGAAAGAATCATTAGGCCACATGCCTTAGGCCGAACAAAAAGGTTACATCACAGCAAAGCAGATAATGTCTGAATAACAGCCAAATTATTCGGGCATCTTTAACATACTGCACAGAATTGAATTGTGTGGGTTTTTCTTTACAGCTTTCAGTGGTGAGAGGCCTGAATATAAAAGGTGTATAGAGTCTTCACTCATGGTATTGATACCGGTGGCAGAGTTACCCCTTAGTTTTCACAGTGGTGAGTCACAAGACTGGTACACTTTTAACTCTCCAGGCTAAAGTCAGCCAGGGAAACTCTAACACTAAGATCAACATCCTAACATAATCTCTTTAAGTAAAATATGAGAACCTTAGCTTTCCCTAGATCTGAGTATTTGATTCAAAGATCCTCCATGTTTTCTGTTTTTTGAACATTTTTTTAAAAAGTGGTCTATGGCTAACTCAGTTAACACAGGCTTGGGTAAAGGTTTATGATGGTAAGAGCTAGAGACCTGGAGTCAGACAGACCTTCAAACTTCTCTTCCCATTCCACCACACATGCCTGAGCTGAGCCACGTCTCATTCGGACCTTTGCTGGGGATAGTCAGACTGTACACAGCCTCAGGTTGCTGTCCATATCACACGTTGTATAGGTAAACACTTAGGTAGTGCCCAGCTCATGTGTATACCAGAAATGTACTAGATCAGAAGTGGACCAGAATGGAAGGATTTTTCTTCTTTTTTGGTGGGGGGGTGGTGGTAATTAGGTATATTTTGTTTGTTTAACTTTCTTTTTTTTTTTTTTTTAAGTTGTACTCAGGATTGAACCCAGAATTTCGTGCATGCTAAGCACTCATTCTACCACTGAGCTAAATCCTCCTCCACCCCCAGACTGGAAGAGTTTTTATTGATCTGCTTTTTTTGAATAAAAAGTTTGAAATGCAGTCTTTCAATTAGCCTGGACTCAAGTTTGTTCTTTCGGATTATATACAGGTAACTTTTCACTGTAGCCAACTTAAGTTAAGACCATCCCTCCAACATCTTTTAAGATGCTAGTGGTAAAGTCCATTAGGAGCATGTGTGGACCAAATATGGTGCAGGTGTTCAGGACCCAGTCAAACATAACTGATCAGAAGCTGGTTGTAGGGGCCTGGTTATCTGCATTTTAACTAACTCCTTGGCTGACTATGCATACTCAAATTTGAAAACCACTACAATAAGGAAATAAGGACAGAAATCAGATGTAAAAACCAACAAAATAAAAACATACATCATTTCTATGTTCAAATTAAAATACTTGTTTTTTTTTATTATTTGTATTATGATTTCAATTTACTATGGATAATTGGAAATAATGGAAAGTACCTATCTCCTCATGTTGGCCCGCTATACATTTTCTATTCTTAGTCTCCCGGAAAGAGTAATTTCTAACAAATATGGCAACAGCCGGGAGTTACATGGGAAAACTTGTCATTGCCACCAACAAAACGAAGATGGAATATTTTGAAGCATGGGCACAGAAATCATAAAGGATTCTGGAAGAATATTCAGCAGCTCAGACTACAGTGAGCAGGGGCAGACTTTGTACATTCTCTGTTTGAATTTGAAGAAAGGGATAAAGAGACAGGAGCAGAAATAAAATTCCCCTCACAAAGATCAGAGTGGGTACCAGATGGTGAAAAGTAGCGCTACCCATGCTCAGGCCTGCTGGACGCTGAGACAGAGGAGTCAGAGGCGGGGAAACGCACCTTCCCTTCCCACTGCGCTTCTGCGGGTTCCATGACTGGAGCTGCAAAGGTCGAATGCAAAGCCCTGGCAACAAGTGGGTTATTACTGAATTCCTAGGGCCTGGGAAAACAAATATCTGCTTCATTCCACTGAAGTGAAGCTCTAAGGTTAAAATTAGACAGCATTTTTTTTCTTTTTCTTTTCTTTTCTTTTCCTCCCTCCCTCTTTCTTTCTCTCTCTTTCTTGCCTTCCTTCTTTCCTTCTTTCTCTTTCTTTCACTCTCTCTCTTTCTTTCTTTCCCTCTTCCCACCCCTCTCTCTCTTCTCTAACTGTTCCTTTGGAGTACCACCCATTGGTAGTAAAAATCATAGCTTCACTCCCAAAGGCCAATGCTTCACATAAAACACCTGACATAGTTTTCACATGACAATCAGTGCTGAGTCAGCTATTTGAATAGATAGGGCTGATCAACTTAATTTGAGCATCCAAATTCCTTGACTTGGAATTCAAAGCTTTTTACATTTGAGCTTCTGACTAGGAAGAGCTAGTACTTGTTAAGCGCTCACCATGTGTCAGGAGAAGATGTCTATACCATACAACCACCGAGGAGGCGCTACTGTCACCTCATTTACAGAAAAGAAAGCTGAGGCACAGCTTTCTTCTTAGAGCAGCTAAGTCACTTGTTAACAACAGGAGCTCAGAGCCCATACTGTGGTCCACGGCTCTGATTTCCTGGCCATTTTTCACTGTTCCCCTCACACTTAAATGGCAGCTTGCCATACTGAAACACTCACTGACGGAGTCAGGCCTTTCCACATCTCCGAACTTTTTCACGTTTGAAATGCTCATGCCATTTCCACCTACTCAGTGATGCTTCTCTCCCTTGTCCTGACAGAGCCGGTAGATCCATTCCCTGTGCTTCTGTGACACTTTCCTCATTTGGGCAAAGCAGTGTGCAGGTTAGGTGGGATTTTTCTGCTTACAGGTCTGCCTTCTCCACTAGCTCCTCTAGAGAAAGGACTGGGTCATCTTCCCCCATATCGCCAGAGCCCAGTACAGCATCAGAGGCACATACGGGTCTAACACATATTTGCTGATTGAACGAGTTGCTACCTTGCTTCTTACACCATAAAGTGTTCCCTCACTTCATTGAGGTCTGTTTCCTCAAATGTCACCACTCTGGATTAAACTTTCCAGAACTCTCTCTGCTGGAAGCAACTCCTGACACTCTCCATTGCTTTACACAGATGCATTCTTCATAACACTTAGCAGCACTTGATAAACACATATGCACACACTGACACATACATACGCATACACCCACACATGCATAAACAGGCACACATACACATATATACACACATATACTGGTACACATACAGACACACAAATACACATGCATTCATGCATAAACACACATTTATAAGCATGCACATTTAGGCACATATGTGCACAAAGATGCACAAAACACATGTGTATACATGTGTGCAACACAGACTGAATAACACATGTATGAACACGTGTGTGGACACACAATGACATGCCTATACATGTACACGTGTGTGCATGATACAGTACATATATATAGATAGGGTGCACATACATACACACGTGTTTATATAGGAGTTTATGAACATCCCCAGCAAGACAGAAGCTCTACAAGAGTGAGAACTTGTCTTTATTAACATCATATCCAACACACCTAAAACGATGCCTGCTACGTAAAAGGAAGACATCACATAGTTGTTAAATCAAGGAATGGATCTTTGAATTTCTCTTGCTCACTGCTATCACTCATCATGTAAATCTACTGAGATCACATTATACAGAGCACCGCCAGTCACTGTTCTAAGTGCTTTACAGATATTAACTCATTTATTCTTCAAACACTCTGTGAGGTTGGTGCTTTATTATTCCCATTCCCTAGATGGGAACACTGAGGCATGGTGTGCCAAAGGACTTCCCAAGTTCACAAAGACAGCAAATAGAACCGGGATTTAAATCAGTTCTGTGATCTTAACTACTGTGCTGTGTTACCTCAAGATTTTTCATTTTCATTGTCTTCTGAAGCCAAATTCTTCCATCAGAGTACAGAGTCTGCTAAAGATCAGGGTTAGGGAAAGGCTGGGACAGGGTTGGGGGGCAGATGCTACTAAAATATATAACTATAGACTAGTGCAATTTTTCTATATTCTAGTAATTTTTCCTTTTTAGTTTCTCAGACATCTCCATTGGCTGCAGGATGCCTGGAGGCAATCCTCAAGATTTCCAGTATAGAGAAATAAAAAATTTTGTTTTCTCTTTGCCCTTTATAATGACTCATATGAATGCTTAGTTAAGAGAAAACTGAAAACAAGGAAATGGCGCAGGCCCACAGAGAGATGATAAGGAAGCAGCCAGCAGTTCAGATGCGAGGCTGCTGCCCAGGAGTGATAACTGGAGATGTGCATTTTCCCACCGACAGCTGCTGATGTGCAAGCCCCAAAGCAAACATTAGTGCTCGGGGATGTGGGACGGATGTGCGGCACTGTGTGTTGAGTTTCTGTGCCATGAAAAACAGTGGACCTTTGGGGTAAGCCTCATCTCGCAGCCAATGATGCAAGTGCAATCTTAGACCTTGGGCCCCCAAGCAAACACTTTTCCAGCCATCTTCTACCTTTTGAACTTGGGGTGGGAAGTCCTCCTCACAGGTGGTTGGGAGTAGCAGAACCTGGGGCTGGGTTACCCCGGGTGTTTTTGTTTTTGTTCCCAAGCTCAGCAAAGCAAAAGAGCAGCTCATCTTTTCAGTCATATTAATATATGAGAGAATAAGTAGAAACTTCTGGTTAAAAAGTCCCTCTGGATAAGATTCTGAAGTTGATGAGTTGGTCAGAGATTTGCTTAAGATCAGAGTTTCTGGCCACAGGAACTCACAATGAGCCAAGACATTCTGCCCATTCAGGGGGAAGCCCTTGCTCCATTGTTTGATGCAAAAGCTTCACCAAAGTACACGTGAGGTCACGGGGAGAGATGGACCAGGGTTATAGTCAAGGATCCAACCCTTCCTCAACTTATATCCTTAGGCAAATGCCTTCACTTACTGGAGTATCCGTCTGCTCAACCATTAATGAAGGTAAAAATACCAGGATGGAAAAAAAACAAAAACAAAAACCTTATGGTCATTACTAATCAGAGATAGTAAAAAATGGACTAGCCTTTTTTTTTTTTTTTCCATATTGATGAAAAAAAAATACCAGGATAGTGGTTTGAAAATGGAAAGTCACTACACATAGGAGTTTAATATCAACATGAATTTCAACATTAATCAATGAAGTTAATCAATAAAATTAACATCAACATTAGTATTACTGACCTCTCTACCATGCAGTCAAAAAACAGCCAGCCTGGTCTAATGAGACTGGTCTTATTCCCCACAACTGGGAGAGCCCCAGACACCTGTGCTGTTTTAAGTAGTTTTTATTAAATGACTTCTCCACTCTGGGCCTCAGCATCCTCATCCATAAAATGGGCCTAGAAATATATCCACCTGGAAGAATGTCAAATAGAAGCTCTCTCTTCTGTTTTAGATACAGATGTGTGTGTGTGTAATTACAGGCTACAGGCACATATGGACGTATATAAATACACCAGCAGGACAAGCAGGAGAAGGCGTGTAGGCTCTGGAGTCAGAAAGACTTGGGCCGACAACTCAACTTTATCATTCATTAAAATGTCACTTTGAACAAGTTATTAAACCTTGATCTCCTTGCATATCCAATGCAGAAAACAATGGTAGCTTGCAGTGTGGTTGTCAGCTAATGACACTGACTATCAAAGTGCCCAGCACGAAGCCTGGCACAGAGGGAAATAACAATAACTGTTTTGAACTTTTCAGAAGGAACTTGAATGCCAGGTGTTCTAGTCATTACCAGCTTTTGAGGGAGACAGCTGGTGTACGTTGTGACCACAAAACAAGAGACTCACTCATGTATGGCTTAGAACAACTAGTTTACCTATTTAATAGCCACCCATAGTATAGACTGTAGCCATTAAAAGGGCTACAATGTGTAGAATGGAATAACATATACACATATACACATGGATGTGCACATCTATACACGTGCAATGCATATACAGTTGTCTACACATATACAAACATAAGCACGTGTGTGAACACACCCACTTCTTGCCTTGTTCTTATTTTCCACCGTAGATAGAGTCCCAGATTCCCCAAGCATCCCCTTGTCCTAATTTGGAGATGGTGTAGCATAATGGGGGCATGGCCCTGACCAACAAATTAGGAGGCTCAGTTTCTAACTTCAATTCAGACAGTAATTTGCTGGGGTCCCTTGGATGACTGTTTTTCTGGGCCTCAGTTTTCTCATCTGCAAACTGGAGAATTTGATATAGAAAGTCTCTGAGCAACTTCTTAGTTCCAAAGCCTATGATCACTCATTATCCAAACTGGAGCGTGTATATCAGACTAAACAAGTTACCATTTCAGGGTAGGTACACAGCTGTATATCCTGAGTTGTGGGGCACAGATTTAGACAGGTAGGACATGAGGGGCTGGCTGTAGTTCCAAGGGCCCACACTCCTCCCCGCCTTCTGACCACAGGGTAGAAGACTGGCCTCCCAGCTAAGCCCTCCCCGGCCCCACCCCGACCCCCATCACAGTGCAAAGAAGCACAGTGTTCCAGGAAAGCCTTGGGGCCTGGGGACAGGAAACCCAAAGCCGTCCTTCCCTCCATCCCGTCTGCCCTTCAGCACGGCTCACGCAGCTGCTCTGGTCTCAGGCAGCAGTGGTTCTCATGAAACCAAACCACAACCTAAAACAATAACCTTAAAATCACACTAACAAACTCCTCCTCGCCTGATTCACAGCCAGGCGCTCCCGGAGTCATCCCTGCTCTATCTGCTTGGGCACTGACACCGCTTTTCTCCTTCCAGATTCCGGGACAAGACCTTATCTGCTCTTCTAAGCCCCCTCCATTCCTTGCAGACCGTCTGCCTCTTTGGCTCCACCTTCTCTTTCTTGTTGGATAAGCTCCCTCCTGCCCTTAGCCTCTGGCCGGAGCCTGGGCCTGGCTCCTTCTCAGTACACTTCTGGTTTGTCTGATTTGCCTACTTGAGAGTTGCCCATCACTTCTGCTTCTGACCTGTGTGTGCCCAGTGCCGACCTGTCCCACAGGTGGTCCCTTCTGGGCACCACGTGACAACTCCCACCCTATAACCGGCTTCCCAGCCCCACCCCAGACTTTCAGGCTCAGGATCCCTGGAAGGTAGGTGTAGGAATCTATATTTTTAAAAGGCTCCCCTACCTGGATTTAGCAATCCTTGTTTCGGAGCTTTCAAAATCCTCTCACTTTTATTACCTTAACTCATGGATTCACAGAGGACTGGCTCGGTGGTTCTCTGCTGAATGTTGGGCATAGTGAACATGATTTGGGGGGAAAATGAAATAGGTGAAGGTGTGGCAGAAACACAGCAGGGGGTATAAAATAGGTGAAAGTGTGGCAGAAATACAGCAGGGGGTGATTCACTTTCCCTAAGAGCGGGGTTAAGTTTGGGTATGCCTCCATGGTGGGAGGACATTGGACCTGACTGCTGACGTGTGAGTAGAACTGTCCAGGTGGGGCGGGATATGGAGGGGAGGGTGCCCCAAACAGAGCGAACAGCACGAGCAAATGCAAGGAGGTGAGATGCACGATGTGTTGAAAGAGGCCAAGCGTCTAGTGTGAGACTTGTGGTGAGACAGAAGGGGGGAGCCATCTCGTACTCCCTACTCCACAGCCTCCACTTTATTTTCTTATCCCACAGCTAGTTTCACTGAGGTGTTAATTTCACAAAATATATCTTGACAAAAGTACTAATACATTAGTAAGACCCTTATCTGGGGACTGTTTTTTGGTTTCTACAGAAATGAACTGAATTGATGACAGGACATGGTATCATTGGAAGGGTTTCAGCACAGAGCAGGACTTCCCAGCCCCAGCACTACTGACACTTGAGGCTAGGTAATTCTCTGTTGTGGGGAGTCCTGAGTCTTGCAGGATACTCAGCGGTGTCCCTGGCCTCTGCCCACCACATAACACACAGTTCCCCTTTTCCCAATGACAGTCAACATGTCTCCTGACCTTGCCAGATGTCCCCTGGGGTGGGGGTGGGGGTGGGGAGGTGAAATCACCCCTGGTTGAGAACCACTGGCATAAAAAATAAGAACATGAGCTTTGGAGTCACAATCAAGTTCAAATCTTGCCATGACACTAGTTATGTGATGGTGGAAATGTTACTCTTTCTGCCTTCAATTTCCTCACATACAGAATCAGAAATAACCTCTGCTTCTCTGTGGGAAGCAACAGATAAAGTACGTGAATTGCTGGGCAGAGTACACGGCACATGGAAGGCAAGTAAGAAATGGTCATAACAGTGGTGGTACCAGTAAGAATAGAGGGTCTCTTATAGCTGTTTTATCAAGAATGTTGCTGTTATTATTATTAGGAAAAAAGCCTAACTGAAGCTTAAAGGTTACGATGAATAAATAAATTCCATTTTACCAAGAAGCAATAATAGGGCAAAAAACGTTGCAATGACATGACAGACATCACTTTCTCTAGGAATCTTTTTATAATTCTTCAAGCTCAATTTTGTGCCCATTCTATATTTTTCCAAAGCCTTACATACTTGTAACATATAACAACATTGTTTATTTAACGTTTATTCTCTTTGCTAGACTACAAATTCCCAGAAGTCCAGTTCTCTCTCATAGTCACCTTATATCCCCATCAACCCATAAAGTGGGTCATCACAAATAGATAAATATTTATCAAAAGACTTATTTTTAAATACGTATTTTTTTTAATACTTGTTACTTGCTCCAATGATATTTTAAGGGTCAAATTCAAGGGTACGTTTGATCACATTTTAACAGGTATGCCATTCCATACAGCACAGTGAATAGAAGTGTGAGCTCTGGAATCAGAAAGTGTGGGTTTAAGTCATGCATTTACCACTTACTAACTGTGTGACTTTGGGTGAGTTAGGTAGTCTTTGTGAGCCTCGCTGTTTCATTTGATAAATGGAGTGAAAGAAGGAAGGAAGGAAGGAAAGAAGGAAGGGAGAAATTCCAAATCTTCATTTTGCTTCTGCATCTCGGATGAACAATTTAAGCCAATTCAACATCTGGCCCAGAGGAGCAATTTGAGCCAAATCAAAATCTGGCGAAGAACCCAGTATCTGGAATCTGAGAGTGATGCTAAACCTAGGCACGACGTTTGCTCCTGACCAACACTTGCCAATGTGACGGAACCGCACAGGACACCAGTTTCCAGGCGTGCAGCCCTGGATCGGGGAGTCCTCAAAACAGCTCTTTTGCTTCATGGAGAACTGAATCAGGTGCACCTACTCCTGGGAAGTGGAGAACTGTTTCAGGTATAGGGACAGTTGCCTCTGTCGTGAGAGGTGACTACGTTTCTCAGTTGAATGTCCATCCCTCATGAAGGGGATGCCATTCATTCAGTCATTCACTCATTCACTGACTATGCTCACGTTAATAGTCCTCCACATGTAAAGCACGGTGCTGGTTGCTGGGATGTAAGAATGAAATGGCAGGGGGCTTACTCTCTAAGAGTGTACAAACTAGCCAATGAGGCAAAGTTGCACACTCAAACCTAGGTGACGTGTATAGTAATAGAGGCAAGTCCCAGACATCCCGGGAGGGAGAGGAAGGAGTGCTTAGGTCAGCTGGGGGGCTAGGGAAGGCACCCAGATGAGATGGCCCGGGATTCCAGATGTGGTGGAGAATCAGGAGTTGGTCTGATAGAGAAGAACACTGGCCGGGGAGAGGGGAGGGAGCGCCTGAGACAGAAATCAGGCTGTTATTGCCTTTCAGGACAGCTGGGCTGCCAGAGCCAAGAACAAACCTGGAACAAAGTTAATCCTATTTTTATAAGCTAGAAAAATATCAGCAGCAGGAGCCCTGGCCAGAACCACCCCCACAAAGAGCAAACAAAGCTCCTCCTATCTCCTGGCTGTCTACTGGAGAACTTACTAACCAGCACCTTAGGTACAAAATGTTCTTTTATCTGTGATTTTCTTTTATTCCCACAAGGTCCTTCCTCTTCTTTCTTTCAAAACTGGAAAAAGCACGAGTTGAGTTACACTTGCTTCTTTGATCTTTATTCTCCAGTCCCAGGCTTCCCCAGAGAGTCCAGGAGTCTTTCTCTGGAGCAGAACGCTTACCCCTCCTACCCGCCTGAATGTGGGGGCCATGGTGGGTAAGGCCAGGTCAGCACTTGTAGGGACCATGAACATCAGGGTTGGTTTGTGTGAGGCCTGGATGGCATCCAGTTCCAAAGATAGACTCTGAACCTAACACTTGGAGATCTCTTAGCAGAGAGTTTATCTAACCATATTGTGAGGTTGTTCGTGACCTCAACCTTTACAGAATCTTAAAATAGTGAATCCTGCATTCTGTACAAAGAGTATTAGGGAAAGAAATCTAGGGCAGATTCAAGGAAGGCAGGTAAAGTCCAGAAGCCTGGGATTCTTCCTCAACTGCCGATGCAAAGAGAGGACAGTTCTGAAAAGTCACTCAGAGAACTTCCATTTACAAAGCTCCTACTTTGTGTCAGGCACCGTGATTCGAGAGTGAGAAAATCCAAGAAAGATACCTCATTGTCGTGTGCCTACCGTGTACCAGACGCTACGCCAGTGTGGCTTTACCTATTGACATCTTTAGTTCTCAGAACACCTCTGTGAGAAGGGCACTGCTGTCTTGTATTGAGAAAACTTGGAAGTGTGAAGAGGTAGGATATTTGGTCCAAGGTACACAGGTAGGAAGAATAAGAATTTAAACCCAGATCTTCAGACTCCAAGTTCACAGACCTTGCTGCAGCATTATGATATGCCTCAGGGGCTGGTTGTCTCAAACCCATACTATGAAGTTACAAACATGCAGGCCAGGAGAGAACAATCAGAATGTTCTCTCCAAAAGGTGTGGGGCTTTGGACACTCTGTTCACTGCTGTAATAACCAGTGCCTAGACCAGTAACTGCCATATATGTAAGCATTCAAAATACCTATCTTTTGTGACTACATGGTTGGATGGGTGGATGACCTCTTCAAGACATCCAGACCTCTTTTCCTCTACATCCTGAAAAAGGCATAGGCAGGGTAGGAAATGAGGGAATATGTGCTCCCAGGCCTCCTCTGTTTCCCAGACATCCTAGCCCTAAACTGGCGGTGAGGTGAAGGGAGAGGTGGAGGTCTAAGAAGGATGCAACTTGGTCAAAACTGTTAAGTAGGTCTTTACTGACCCACAGTTGCTGAGAATCGCCCCCCTGTGCCTCCTCGGACACTGCTGGCCTTGAGGTTCAACCTGTTAAGAATCCAAGGTCCTAGTCTCTCTTTCCGCTTAAAGAACTTAATTTGGAAAATACACAGGAAACTCATTCATGTAAGTGCACTTATATTTTTTTTAATGGGAACAAAAAAATCTCAAAGCTTCTAAAGGTAAAATTTCTGTCCCTGAACAACTCTGATTTAGGAAAAGAGGAGGGTCATTTAATGGCCTGGATTCCTCTCAGTGCAATTCAGCCTACACTCTCTGAGTGTCTACAAGGACCAGGCACCACAGCCTCTCCTCCCAGAGGGCATAGTGGGTCCTGGGCCCAAGTAAGAAGGCATGTTCGGCTTGTTCCCGAGGGAGGTCTGGGAAGCTGACCAGGGAACCAGAGTCCTCAAAGTTCCCAAGGTGCTGTCCTCTTTCTTTCAGCACGTGGTGGTCCAAGCCAAGTGCTTGTCACCTGGGTGGGGATGGATGGCTGTCACTGCTGCCTTAGGGATAACTGGAAAAGCATGATGGGGGAAGCTTCCCTGACTTCCAACATGATATGGGATGTCAGGATTACTAGGAGACAAGACACTCCATGTCTGTCTCGACCCCAAGTTCTCTTTGTGCCTGTTCCTAAAAACTAAAATCACGACATTCCAATCAAAAGCACCTATGACCCACATAGAAAAAGGACAGAAACGCCCTTGCCTATAATCAACATTGTCTACCATTCAACAACCCATCTGAAATTATTGGTTGCTTACTATTTCTCAGGCATAGTGTTAGATCCTGAACACATAAAGATGAATAAGACAGACATGTCCACAGATAGTTAAGAGCTATTCTGCTCTGAAAGTCCAGACACCACACAGAAGAAATAGATACAGCTTAATAATCTGCTACATAAGGAAATGGATTAACTTTCACTCTATGGATTAGGGCCATTTCACCTTATTCTTAGCTTATTGTGACTTTATTCATTTAATCAATGTATCAAGCAACTGTAAGAACCAAACACAGGGCTCAACACAGTTTATACAAGATGAATAATATAATGCCCCTGCCTTCGAGGAGCTTACAGTCAGTCCAGTGGAAAAGACAAGCAGATAGAACAGCAATTATAACACAACCATCTCTTCCATAGGGATAGGTAAAAGTTCTGAAAGAAGTATAGCTCAGAGACTTTGAAAGAAATCTAAGTATTCCATGGAAGTCTACATGGAGGAGAAAGCATCGAAGACAGGTCTTCAAGATAGAGCAGAAGTTAGCTAGTGGGCAACACATGTGCAAAGACCCGGCGGTGACAATGCCCAGACAGAGTCCCGGGAGTACAGCTCCTTGTAAGCATTTGGTAGATAACTCTAGGCTATAAATGAGGTATGGACTAAAATATCTTTCAAAGCTTTTTTGACTACAACCCATAGTAAGAAATTCACTTTTATCATGGCCCAGTATACACACAGACACATACAATGGCTATAAAAACGTAAGTTCCCCAAAAAAATGCTTACCCTTACTATATGAGGCATACTCCGATATTTTCTACTCTGGTCAGCCCATTCTATTCTGAAAATCCAATGGTCATAATCTAATAAATTGGTCTCATGAAGTATGAACCATAATTTTAAAAGAAAAGCTGTTAGAAAGAAAGACTAGGAAAAGATACAGCTGTTGTTGAAGTGAGAAATACTGAGAATCTGAACAATGCACTCCCTCCACCCAAAAATACACTGCAATAAGGATGAAGAAGAGGATAGAGTCATCACACTTTACTGTAAACCTTGTCTCATTGTCTGTCTTCCATTTGGGAAAGAAACCTTGGGCTTTTTTTGTTTGTTTTTTAAATTAAATTCGCTCTCCCCTAGTACCATGCCTGGGACATACTAAGCATTCAGTGGGTCTTTGATGAATGAATAAATGCATACAGGAATGCCAGGTTGGAGAGTTACTTAGAAGATGAAATCAAGAATGCACCCAAGTAACTGGGCATAGGGTATAAGCCAAACAGATCATGAAAATAAAAATTAGACTTGGAAGGGTTTTAGAGTATCTGCAGAAAAAACAATACAGGTAAAGATACCATCACTTATGTGATAGCTGAAAGTTAACGTACTTTTCTTAAATTTTCAGTAACCTAAAGAACTATCCAGTTATTTATTCAGGTCTTTTTTTCCTATTATTTCACATAGAGAAATCAATAAAATTATAAGTGAATTCTATAGTTGATGAAAAGTTATAATTCTAACCAAATGCTTTACTGTAAAAAGGCTTTTCTTTACTGTATTTCGAATCACCAGCTCTCCCTCTTTGCTTTAAAAACAGAAATGGGAGTGTCTTCGGTTCTGGGGAGTATTGGTTTGAACACAATGTTGGTGGTGGACATGGAGTCAGAGATTACCTAGTCCTCCTGCGTGGGCATCAATGAGTGAAGCTGCTACTGCAATTCCGGCAGGAAGGCCAAGGTCCTTTGCTGCCTCTGGGGTGAGCCCATTTCCAAGAGAAGCTCCAGGAGGCAGCACTTGGTTTCCTGGGTAGACATGAGAAAAAATAAATACCTGTCAGTTTGAAAAACACAAAAGCAAACAGAAGGTTTTCTTAAGAGAACCTCTCTGCCCTCTCCCCTAGCCTCTGCCTTTTCTCAACTTCATGAAGATAGAAACCATGCAGCCACAGAGAGTCCCTGTGCTCACGGTGACTTGGGTGTATGTCCTTGGTTCCTATAGGTCATGCTCTGGGGTGCTTTACAAAGCCAAGAGCACTAAGGCACCTTTCAAATCAGAGACAGATTCCATTTATGGGAAATTCCAACAGATATAAACACAGTGGCCTCTTGAAGACTAGGTTAAAAGGGTCAAACTGTACCAAATGAGCTTCCTAACACAGAAGCTTTATCAGCATACCTTACACATCACACACACACATCCATACACGCTCCCTGATTAACATATATTCCCAAGGAAGTTGAGAAAATTTACTTATGTACTTGCTTTCTGTCAGAAGATAAGAGAGGGAATTATTTTGTTCCAATAAAGAATTTTTTAAAAGTGTTTGTCAGTTGTAAAAGACAGCCCAGTCTAAACTTTGCAAACTCGACAAGCCAGCTACTTGTTCAACCACACAATACAATTTGAACGATGCTCTTTGGGGTTGTGCAATGCAGTGACCCTGATATTTCCAATGACCTTGAATTCCTGCAGTCAGTTGGGCCTTCAGTTAAGAATTTATTGATTGTCTTGCTTTGTGTGGGCACTGTGGCTCTGTAAAAGGCAGTCCTTGCCCCCAACCTAGTTAGGGAGATGAGATCAAGACACAGAGAACCATGTAAGTCCGAAGAGAATGAAGTGATCCATCTGCTCCTAGGTGTTTAGCAGAACCTGAGTGCCCCTCCCCCTCACCAAGGAATTTAGAATAAGTATTTCTGCACTGCAAGGAGGGGGTGGGGGTGGACCCATATATACGCTAAGATCCCCCTGAGCTCCAGGAGACTCAGATCCTGAAAGTGTGCCATTTGTTCAATGCTAAAATTCCGACCACTTGTTAATTGTTCCATGCAGTTCCAGGGATGGGCAGAGGTGCTTCAGGACTTCAGTGGGTGGAAGAGAGGGTGAGGATTAGAGGGAGACAGAGGGTGAATGGCTCACTGATCTCCTCTAACTGAAAACAGAATACCTCCACAACATCATTTTTACCCATTTATCAAATTTTATCCAATTTGAAAAAGCTTAGCTAAAAAGAGGAAGCAGAATAAGACTGAAACCACTCCATGGCTTCTAGAGCTTCCTTGTTCAATATGGTAGCCACTAGGCACATGTAGACGGAACATGTGAACTGTGGCTGGAGTAACCAAGGTGCTAAATTTTCCACTTAATCTCATTTTCACTCATTTCCATTTCAATTTAAAAACTGATACTCAATTCAGTTACTGAAAAACTTTTACTTATGTTTGGAACAACTTGGGTGCACAAATCTACTTTTTCAATGTTAATTTAAGAAATCCAAATCAAGTATTCACAGTGAAAATTTAGAGTCTGAATGGAGACATACTAAATGGAAAATACATACCAGATGTCAAAGATTTCATATAGAAAAATGAATGTAAAATATCTTACTAATAATTTTAGATCAATTATATATTGAAACAATATTTTGGATATATTTGGTTAAAATCAGATATATTAAAAATTAATTTCACTTGTCTTTTTACTTTCATGTGGCTACTGGAAAATTTTAAATTACATATGTGGCTCGTACTACATTTCTATTGGACAGCACTGATTGGGAGGATAAAGGCAAGATGCTCAAATATGGGGTAGAGAGCACAGAGAACCTCTAGTCTGCTTTGAATGCCCAGACAGCAGAAACCTGCAGGGGAGCAGCGCCCTTAGCTGTGGATGGTCTGGCTCTGGACAGCATCTTAATCACGTCACTTTGTCTAGTATCTAGCACGTAACAGGTAGCATTCCCTTTCACTGAGCACTTCTGTGCCGTGGGCCACGCTAAGGACATAGGCATTTTCTCACTTCCTTGTCACAATAACCCTATGGGAACTTTCCCTATGTAGGTTCCATTACTGTCCCCATTGCACAGATGGATGAGGAAAGTCAGGTTCATACTGGGAAAATAAATTCCCCACAGTCACACAGCATACGTGTTGGAACACAGGCCATGGACTCCATGCTGCTGAATACCAAACAGACATTCTTATTCTTTACATTTTGGTGCAGCTTCGAAGTGATGAAGATATCCAGAAAAGTATATTTAGAACAAACGCTATGTATATGTAAAAACTGGCACCATTTAGAAATCATGCCCACTACATTCAGTTTTTTTTAAAGGGGTTAATTTTCATAGGAAGGTCAAAGGGGGAACTCCTGTTCCACCTTCATCCCCAATCTTCACAAACAGAAAGGCTACAATTTTTATTAAAAAACAAACAAACAAAAATGGTTTGGAAGAGAAAAAGGGTAGGGTACTCTTTCAAGTCTTCTGGACAGTAATTTAGAAAGAATCCTTGGCTGGTGAGGTGCAGAGAGAGCTCTGGGCTTTCAGCCAGAAGATCTGGGTTCAAATTACATGCTGGAGGCACACAGGTGGATTTCCCAGCAGAGGAAGCGCCTTGAGCAAAGGCCAGGAAAGAAGGGAAACCGCCAACAGGGCTGAGTGAAACTGGCACATAAGCTGGGGTGGGGCCCAGCAGAGGGTAGAAAAGGCAGATAAGGTTGAAGAGCAAAGTACGGAAACCCAGACTAAGGTGTTTAAATTTATCATGAAGACCAATACAAGCTTCTGAAAGAGCATTAAGCCAGGGAGTGAGGTGACTGGATTTGCATCTTTTTAAAGATGTCTCCTGCAGCATTGTAGCAGACGACAGAATCTGGTAAGGGAAAACAGTGGTGTAGCTATCTCAGTAACCAAAGAGAAAAGAGGGGGGCCTTCATTAAGGTTATTGGCAGGTAAGGTACAGAAACAGAGGCAGATATGAGAGATTTTGTGGCGCAAGAAATGGCAGGTCGTAGTGGTTGCTTGGATACAGGGAGTGTGGTAGACAGGGAGACATCGCCACCAGGATCCCCATTAAGGATGAACTTGCTTCCCGATGCAGGGTCGGGGGCAGGGCAGGGCAGGGCAGGGGGAGGCAGTCAGCAGACAGCCTCCAGCTGCCAGCTCCTTCCGGCCGCCTTGACGAGGTGATGCTTTTCCCAGGGTGGCCACACCTGGAGACTCAACAGAGTAGAAGCAGAGGGCTGATGGGCACCACTCATTCCAGAATACCCTGCTGGGTCAGACAAGGTGTTGTGGGACTTCATCACGTTTGACTTCTCCCTCAGTCCAGTCCTGTTCCCTCCCCCTTCCGTTCACAGATGACAACACATAATAACCATCTTATACCCCCAAATCTGTCTCAGCATCTACTTCCAAAGAACCCAACCTAGGGCAGTGAGCCAGGCTTTCTCCTCAATCCTGTGGTCTAGGAATGAAAATAAATATGCACAAAGATTAACACGCTCTTGTGAACAGGAACCATCTTCAGGAATAGTCTACCTGGACCCCAAGTGGGAAGAAGCTTTGTTTAGCTAGAGCCCAAAAGGAAACAGCTTGGCATAAGACAGGATGATAGAAATAGGTGGGAATCTCTGAGAAATCATCCCAGGAGATCACACTTTATCAGCCAGAGGCGCACTGAGGGGACCAGAGGAGCTGTCACAAGCAGGTGGTTAGTGTGTCTTGACAACTTTTCCAGAAATAATCCTCCTTTTGCTCTTCTTTCACCATAAAATTAAATTAATCACAGCGTCAGTTTTCCCAGACCTAATCAGAACTTCACAGTCTTGGCATTTGTGGTCTCTTCCTTTCTTCATTTAACCATTTATTTGTGCATTTTAGCAAACATTTTGATAACAATGGTAATGATGATGGTCCCATATAATTTCCAGTACCCTGTGCCAAGATCTAGGCCCTGGGGAATAAGTGAAAGAGAAGCCTTTGACCCCAGAAGGCTCACACAGCGGTCTGTGCACACCAAGGCTCTCAAGATAGTGGATAAAACGCTCTAAAGGTGAAGTAGGGGGGAGGATATAACTCAGTGATAGAGCACATGCTTAGCATGCATAAGGTCCTGGGTTCGATCCCCAGTACCTCCGAACAAATAAACAAACAAAGAAAGGTGGAATGTGCCTGGTAATCCTGGACAGCAAGGGTTGGGTGGCCAGAGGGAATGTAGGAAATCAAGATGAAGGTGACATTTAAGTCTGGAAAGACAGGTCTGGAAAGACAGGCGGCCCGTTGCTGGTTTCAGTATCAAGAGTGCTTAGGGAAATGGATGCCATTAGAGAGAAAAGTAGGTTCACTGTAGGGAGCTCCAAAGGGCACAGAGTGTTTAAGGTGCTCAGTATGTTGGCAAAAAGGGCCCCAGGGAGGAGGGGAGACTTGTGGCCCCTTGGACAAGGGAGGCAGCAGGGGACCTCAGGCAGGGCCACCCAAGGCAATGTGGCCCTGAGGACCCACAGCTCTGAGCTCTTTGATTTATTATTTAAGGAGATAAACCTGCAGTATAGAGAAAGGCTATGACGGGAAATCGTTTTTATCTTTAAAACAATCAGGCCAACTGAAAAATGCAGGCTGCAAAACCTTATGGGGAGATGACTTCTTTTTAAGAACAACAACAAAGATGGAGATAGACTTATTTGTAAAATAGATTCCTAGGGGGAAAAATATAGAGAACAGGTTTTTCTCTGGATAGAGAAATTATGATCTTTTTTTCTTTTTACTAACCTGTATCTTCTAATTATTCTACCTTGAACATATGTTTCTTGTGTAATATTTTTGAAGGCATTCCCCCCCTTAAATCTGTGCAGGGTGAATAAATTAGGGCACATGTATTCAGCAGAATCTTTTATAGCCATTAAAACGAATGAGGAAGAATTAAGGTATGGATTTAGAAGGGAGTCTAAGATAAATTAAGTGAAAATGGCAAGATGCAGACTAGTATTCAGAGCATGACCCCATTTGTGAATTTTGTTAAAGGACACAGAAATGTAAGCACATACACTTCCAGAAGAAAGTCCTAAAAAACATGCAGAGTGTTGTTGGAGTGGGGACTGGGACCCTGGGCACGGTACTCTTTTCTGACATTTGTGTTTCTTCTGTACCCTGGCCTTGTATTTCTTTTGTGATCCAAACGAACTAGTTAAGTTAAAATAAAAGCAAAATTAAATTAAGGAGAATACTGCATACCTTTTCCAAACCCTGCTCCTCAGCCTGAAGGCAGGAGAGAGGCCCAAGGCCGGTTCACTTACTTTCTTGATCTGGTTGGCTTCTGTTCCTGTAAACACACCCTCACCTTGGGGTGAAAAAAAGCCACGGCTTGGAGGGCTCTTAGGCTCCTGTCCACTGATTCCCACTCCGAGGGGCAGAGCTGTTGTGAGGGTCACAAGTGGGGGCCTACAATTAGCTGGTGGTTGCAGCCTTTCTTCAGAGGCGGGGGCTACTATTACACCAAATCTTCCCCTACCAGTTTTTCAATTATCTATGACTAATGAGCACTTTGGGAACAGTTTCAGACACACACATAATCCTCTTTCCTGACGTCAGCAGCAGAAATTAATGACTGTGTGGATTGCTGGGAGACAGAAAATGCATTATAATGGTCAACAGAACTGTTATCCTCTCCAGGAAGGGGGAGGAGGGGGTGGGGTGTTGTATTAACTGGAAGGTTCAGTGTTCCTTTGTATTCCTGCAAACATGAGATGAAACCCAGGGGCAGAGCTGGCTCAAAGCCCATGGAAATGTCAGAGAGGTCTGGGCGTGGGTGGTATGCGACCCTGGTTCCTCCGTGCTTGGCACCGGACCCCTGTCCCCAGTCATATTTGCCAAGGTCAACAAGCCAACCGGATTGGCAGGGACAGTGCTAAGTGACATCCTGCCTTGCCTGCAGAGTGGGTCCCTGAGTCGTTTCAGACTGAAACCACTTTCAATCTGGTTTAGAGGTGGGGGAACAAAAACAAGAATGTGCAACTCTCAAACAATCGGCTGGAGTTATTTCAAAAGAATGTGAGTTTGTTGTTTCACACAGGCGTGCTAGGTGCTAGGGCAGTTTCCAAGATTGTTAAGGCCTGGTTGGATCCTGGTAGAGCTCCAAAGTGATGTGAACCACGAACCCTCCACCCAACAAAACATGCCACGGTTGTGTGCTTACAGATGACAGTAGACTGGATATAGATACTTATTTTTCAAAGAACTGACAGCAGGAGGGGCTTGACCCACACCTAGCAGCGGAACTTCCTCTGCTGAGATCTCAGGTCACCTGGGCAGGTTGGCTCAGGGAGTTTTCTAGACCTGGAACCAAAAACTGATACAAGACTGATAGAAAAACATTCCAGAAATTCCTGCACCTGAATGGGAGTTACTCATGCCCAGAACTATTCAGTCAGTCAGAGAAGGTAATGAAAAACTTAAACCTGACATGTTCTGCCACCTGCTGAAAGATATCTTCTGATACATTAAGTTGTTCACTTCCTGTCATTTTCCTTCTAAAAATCATCTTGTTTAATTAGGAATTAAATTCTGCTTTAAATGATTGATTAAATAATTTTGTGATGATATCCTCATCATTCATTATTCATGAAAGAAATGTTTACTGAGCACCTGCTAGGTGCCAGGCACTGTTGTAATGCTGAAAATGCATTAAGGAATAAGACAGATAAGGGTCTATGCCTTCATAAGGCTTACTTTCAGTAGACGCTATTCCTGACCAATATTTCTGAATTATATCTTGTAACTATTATAATCTTATAAGCTCTCCTGTGATTCGGGCTATATTTTATATATTTCTATATCCCTGGCCTTGTATTCTGACCTATAGTATATGTATTTAATCAATAAACACACCATATATTTTAAATCAAATTTTGAATGACCCTTGGGCTAAGTTTTTTTTTTTTTTTTTCCCGTGTATCTATCTTTTTCCCTCTCTCCTGATAGACAAAGACTAGCTCAAAGACGATTTTATCTCTGCATTCACTTCCCCTCCTCTCTGGCACCCAGCAGTGTCTAGAACGTAAGTTCTCAGTAATGTTCATTCAACTAAATTTATAGATTTCTTTTAGAAAGAAAAGATCATAAAATACTAGTCAATCACAGACAAAAAGATCACACACACACACACACACACATTTCTGAGTATCAGCAGCTGGGAGGGTAAAGAGTAGAGACTGGATTCAAGTTTAACTCTCGAATACTACGGAGACAAGGAATACGTTTCCTAAAATAATCCCACCAGTAATACACTCTCATCTCTCTAATTCAGGCACAGTGTAATGTACTAAGACCTATGCATATGTTTAAAAAGTGGCTGACCAGCAGACCCTAGTCTCTCACTAGGTACAGTGACGCCATGGTGGCAAGACATTATGGATATCATCCTCGGTAAAACAGAGGCTCTCAAATTTTCCTTGCCTGGTCAAGCCTGATTCAAGAAGTGGATGGTGGTCAACTTGTATGTGAAAAGCCCCAGGTCTTACAGTTAAGTGAGTCTGAGGAAGGTAGGATGGACACTAGCCCAAGAGGTATGGACTTGTTCTAACAAGCAACTGGTAACTACTGTAGGTCAGTGAGCCAAGAAGTGGCACACACAATTTGTATTTTAGGAAGATAAATATTATCATAGCAATATTGCCTATTTATCAAAACCTACAGACTCTCAGTCATTGTTCCTGGCATTTTTCAGTTGTTATCCACTTCAATGCTAGCAATGAACCTATGAGGCTAGTATTAGAATCAACATGTTACAGCTGTAGAAATAAAAATAACCCAAAGGAGACCTAATTTGTTCAAAGTCACCTATCTGATGAGAGGCATGGTTGGGGTTTCAATCCAGGATTCTCAGATTCCGAAGTCTGAGATCTTCCTACTACACTATATCGATTAGAGGAGGTAGATACTAGAGCCAGGGAGAAGGATCTCAAATGTGTAGACTGTCATGAATATAAAAGGAAGGCAGCTTCATTTACAAGAGGTTCCCATGGTGGGTCATGTCCAGGAACGTGAAATCCGAGCCTGTTGAATCATCTAGCTCTTTCCTTTCCCCTCCGAGGCAGGTTCCACAAACAGAGACCCTGGACTTCCAATGGCCCTTAGAGACCATCAACTTTGGTGTATTCCTTCTGTAGTAGAGAAAACTGAACCCAGGGAGGGAGCTGGGTTCCCTGGGATCACTCAGCTGTGGTCGTGGAGTCTGGATTGAACCCCAGGACGGCCTTCCTCCAAACTCCCTGTTGTGACAGTCCCATCCGGCCCCTTCCCCCAACTGGAGCAGGAAGCACACCTAAGTCAAGGTCTAAGTCGCAGGGAGAACAGGGGAGCTGGCAAGAATCCAGTGGATTCCAGTGGTGTAGGCAGCCAATTCTGAACTATTCAGAGCATAAACTGCAGTCTTTTTAGCTTGAAATCATCCACTTTGACACCCACAGTGACCCAATTCTCTAGATAATTGCAGATGCCCTATTTTGTCCTCACCTAGCCTAAGGCCACCTCCAAAGAGCCTTTCCTGGGTAGATCATAATTAATCACTCTTTCCTCTACAATCCCACAGCATGTTTCTTGGAATTACATCATTCTGTTCTACAAAATGGCTTTTTCCCCTGTGCCTTTTTCTTCTATTTTAGATTCTAACCACCTTGAGGGCAGAGCTCTTTTGGAAGATGTATTCATCGGAGGCAAGGGGGTTAGCAGATCACCCAGGAGTTCAGTTTAGGAGAGGTGGGCAGGCTTGGGTAAGGATCCTGGCTTTACCAATCACAGGGCTTGTGACCTGGACAAGTGATTCAATTTCCCTGCTGCAGTCTCATCACCTTTAAAAAAGCTATAATAACGCTATTTTTCTCCTGAAGCCATTGTGGGAATCAAGCAAGATGATACATATAAAGCACTTTAGGATGCTATCTGTCAAATGGCAAAGGCTTGATAAAGGTGAGATATCGCGGTTATTATGACTCCGTCCTGCTGGTCTGTGGGATACCGCCTGGCATGCAGGGGTTACTCAGTTCATTCCGGCTGAGTTTCTAAAGCTTGAGAAGAGATCCCTGATGTTGAGGCACATGAAGATATATGCTTCTGGGGTTATGAGAGCAAATGGCAGAAACTGTGAAAGCTATTAAAATATTCACAGTGATGGAATTCAGTTTTCCAGCACAAAAAGTGTCTCCCCGTGGTCATGTCTCCATGGCATGTCTCCAGAGTAAAATGTTTTAAAAGTGCTGAAGGTATTCTCTTTGGAGTTATTTTAAGGACCAAATGCTTGCTTCCAAAGGAAAAATTATGATTTTGTCAGCAAAACCCTTGACCGTTAAGATGACCAATGCTTTTAAGACCCAGGCGAACAGTTCTGCCCTGGAGAGGTCCCCCACTGCTTGGGGAAGGCAAATTCAGGAAATATATGAAAATATTTTAGCTGTTATTGTGCTTAAGATATTACCAGGCTTAAAGCAGTGGTCTCTACAGTTCTGTTTTCTCTTTTCACAATCCAGTGAAATATAAAAATCACATAAAGAAAACAGAGAACTGACAAAGGCATCTCAATTTTTTCATTGAGTCCCCTAGATTCACTAAAAATGAATCCTTGAATCAGGATCATTTGACAGAATGTTTTATCTTGGAAAAAACAAAAAGGAGATGATCTCAAAATAAAGGATATTTTCTTAAATTCAATACATTTCCTTTTATGATTTTATTTTCTCATCCTATCACATACCAGTGAACACTTCATTAGGGGTCAGCATCACTCTCTAGTCTAGCCTGGACTACTGTTTGCAAACTGCTGGTTTACAAAATGATAACAGTCTTCTAACAATGAGAGAATCAAACAGCAAGCTCTCGCATGAAAAGGTCAGTTGGTGGGTCCGGTGTTAATCATACAATGTTAACATCTGGTGATTTGAAGACATCCGGGGCTTTTCTATCATGTAGCCCAAACAAGATTCAGGTAATTGACCAAAATTTTCACTTCCCAACCAGATGTCTTACTTTCCTATAAATGAAGCCAATCTTGTACTTTCATGTGCAAATCAGCTCGACATAAATTCACCCCTGGAGGGCAGAATTAACTCGTATCTTCTTAACGAACACTAAATTACATATTTCTTCTTTTTTTCCCCAACTATTTTACCTTTGAAAAAGGTTTTCCACTCTTCTTTTGAAAAGGATAAACTTCACCTCAGGAGTGTTCTGCCTTATTAAATGTTGATTCCTCCTTATGTTATTTATTTATTTACTTACTTACTTATTACAGTGAGGCAGTGTGCTATAATGAATAGTGTGGTCTTAAGAGTCAGGATGAATTAGGTTCTAATTCTATATAAAACCCCACCCTCAAACTTTTCAGGGCCTTGGAAAAAGTTACTGAAAAGTCTCTGAATTCAGTCTTTGCATATATAAATCATAAAGTCATCTATAAGGGACACTGTGAAGACTTGAGATCATTCATTCATTCCTACAATTTATGTTGGGCATTTATTCTGTCTGTTGCTGAGACACAACAGAGAACCACAGCACTGTCCTGGGGGCTCTGTCAGAGCACCAGTAGGTACACAGCATGGGGTGCTATCTGAATTCCACTTAATATGCTGGAAGGACAAAGAGACTGTCCAACAAGGGCAATGCCTTGATTCAGGATTTTTAATCAAAGTATGAGCAAGTCCAACTGAAGCAAATTTTTAAAGGGCGTATCAGCTTTGTAAAAGGAAGGATCTGTCCGAAACCCTTCATCTTCTACAGCTTTCAAGCACACACTGGAATTTGTTCTCATCATATTTGTTTAAAGAGTTCATGTGATTATCAATGACCCTCCACCTTCTATGCTGCTGTTGTCCTGACAACCAACCATTTACTAGACAGAATATGGAAAGCAGATGACAATGTGTCCCTTCATTCAGGTTTAACAGCAAAACTCAACAATACAGAGACAACATTAAAAGATCAGGGTCTTTGTGTTTTGAGATCCTTCGAAGGGAAATAAATACAAAGATATGGACATACAAATATACATACAAAGAAAGAGAGAGTAATGTGTAGGGAACTCAACTGGGCAAGGAGAGGCTGCTATGAAGAACTTACCTACAGTTTAATAGCTGTTGTATTTCAATAGTCAGGCTACAAAGAAATATTGTGCATAAACGCAAAGGACTAAGTTTGCTGTTGTTTATCCTAAGATGTTAGACTGTTTTATCATCAAATTCCAGAAATACCTCAAATATATGAAGAAATGGAATGTGGCTGTGGTTTTTAAACTTTTTTCCAAGGACCAGAACTACCCCCTCCCCCGAACTGGATCTTTCACAAAACCGTAGTAGATAAATCTGATCTAGTTCAAGCAGAGAAGGAAATGACCAAAAGTGACAGATGCCCTAGCCCTGATACCTAAGAGATATCCAGATTTGGGGGCCTAAGGAACAGAGGTTCTAATTTAGCCCATAATCTGTGGTGAGAGACTGCCAGTATGGAGGCATTATAGAGGGGCAGGATGGTCATTTGGAGCTGTAAAACTGAATCTCTTAGGCTGTACTATAGTACGAAAGCTGAAGAGTAAAAGTGTCCACTACTTAACCACAAAGACAATGACCTCATTCTGAGTGAAGAGGGATGCTGGCACTGCAGGACACACAGGGAGGAGTGGAATTTGCCAGTGTGGCATTTAGCCAAATATCGGAATAAAATCCCTGAAGCCCTCAACCATGTTGCCATGGGAATGTAGCAGGAGATGGTTCCAAAACTGATGCTCTAACTTAACATCTTTTAAGTCTCCATCTAGGTCATCCAGTGTGTATGTGGGGGAGGGAGAAGGCTCCTGGAGATTTTAGGAAAAATGTTCAAGTGATAAGATGAAGCATCAAGCTTCATAAATAAAACAAAATCTAATTTCTCCATGTTAAAGTCTCATTCTTTGGACACAGGACCTGGGAGACTGAACAGACCTTGGGCAAAATGAAAAAGGAAGGCTGGCCCAAAGCCCAGAAGTGTCACCAGCCATCTCATCCTGTCACAATGGCCACAGGGACAGTTCCCAGAGGGAGCACTGAGAGCAGAGGGGGCCAGCCCTGATATCCAACAGAGCCTTCAGCCGGCAGGAGCCTTCACTGGGCAGGACTCGCCTTTTGGAGAGACTCTTGGGATTGTATGGCCTCTGGAACGTGATCAAGGATGGACATCCATAGAGAGGGCAGTCCATGAGGCCAGTCCACCAGGTCTTGGCTTGTCTAACCAGTATCTAACTGCTTTTTAAACAAAAATCAAGATCATAAAGCTATTGTATAGTGTGGTTTTTCTCTAGTTTACAAAGATAATACTTCATTACAGATAATTCAAACAAAACAGAAAGATAGAAGGAAAAAAAATCTTCCCCTTAATGTTCCTTCTCCCAGAGATACCTTCCACAGAAACTAATGGAGAATACCCTTCTAAAATATTAAGATATCCATATATTTAATTTACTGTAAAAGGGATATTACAAGTATGCAATTTTATAGTCCACCTTTTTAACTCAGTGGTATGTCATAAACATCTTTATTCATCAATGAGTATATTCGTATTGAAAACGTAACATAGTCTATAATGTGGATGTGGTATATATTGTTTAACCAATCCCTTAGTCTCAGATACTTTTAATTTCTGTTAAAATGAAAAGAAATCTAAATTTAATAAAGAGAGACTCAGTAACGATTATTGTAAGGGGGTAAAAGGGCTTTTGCAGTAGGGGAGGGGGAAGTATTGAAATAAGGAGAATGTTGTAACCACAAGATTTTCAAGTGTCTCGAGAGTTACATATAAAGGGTCCTTCTTTATATGTAACTAAACATATAAAGAGAATAAACAAGGCCAGAAAGAACATAATTTGGGATGAAAGAGTGGTGGGATTGGACAGTAGATCAGAGAATGT
Source organism: Camelus bactrianus (assembly GCF_048773025.1). Classification (NCBI taxonomy): domain Eukaryota; kingdom Metazoa; phylum Chordata; class Mammalia; order Artiodactyla; family Camelidae; genus Camelus; species Camelus bactrianus. The sequence continues at coordinate 35,995,942 of NC_133551.1, forward strand.
TTTATTCTGAGGCCAGTCTATTTTGGCAGAGGTAACTGTGATAGATAGTTTTATATGTCACCCTGACTGGGCCACAGGTTGCCCAGATGTTTGATAAAACATTACTCTGGGTGTGTCTGTGAGTGTGTTTTTGGATGAGATTAATATTTAAATCAACAGACTGGGTAAAGCAGATTGCCCTCCCTAATGTGGGTGGGCCTCATCCAATCAGTTGAAAGCTTGAATAGAACAAAAAGGCTGACACCTTGCTCTACCTGCCCCCAGCCCCCAGTCAGAGAGAATTCTTCCTGCTTGACAGCATTTGAAGGGTACATGGGCTTTTTTCCTGCCTTTGGACTTGAATTGAAATAGCTCTTCCTGGGTCTCAAGCCTGCCAGCCTTCAGCCTGGAACTACACCATCAGCTCTCCTGAGTCTCCACTTTGCCAACTCACCCTGAAGATCTTGTGACTCACCAGTCTCTACAATTGCATGAGCCAATTCATTATAATGTATACACACACACACACACACACCCTATCCATCTGTTTCTATGGAGAACCCTGACCAATACAGGACTCTTAAGGATGGCTGTATGCTGGTTCAGGCTGAGGGTGGGCGAAAGTTCAGGGGCCTGAGGAAGGACAAAGTTTGGTTAACATGCATTTTATTCCAATTGATCACTGGGGACAAGCAGTTCAGCTAATTGTTCACAAGGCAAAGAATGGGAATCTGGAGGTTATGCATCTGGTACTGTCAGAAGTAGCCAAAGGGGACATCCATGAGTATTCTCTGAGTCATATGGGGAAGGACATTTCTCTGCAGTAGTGGAGTTCTCTGGAACATAAAGCTTGGGGACATTTATAAACCTTCACTATTTTCCAGGCACACAGGGCTCCGGTCAAATTCAACACTGTCATTTCTAACCATACTTATTATAAACAATACTGCTGAGAACATCTTTGAATGTATCTTCACCCACAAGGCACAATGGCTTATTTGAGGAGTTCAGGAATGGCACCTTTGTTATCCCTCACTTAACAGTGGAAACCACAAATAGTAGGTGTCTAATATCCTCCAGGCCAGTAGCTCACATCCTCAAGGAACTTGAAAAACAAGGCCAAAGTATGAATCTTTCCTCCAGCCAGAAAAATCAAACCTGAAACACTTGAATCTGCTTCCATAGATGGATGCTGTTTCAGGCTCCTTGCGTGGACAGCGAGATAGGGTGGAAGGAGCCCAGGTGTTCACTTCAGGCACACTTGGGTCCAAATGCACTCCAACATTTACCAACTGTAAGAACTTGGGTTATGTGTTTAAATGTTCTCTTTCTTCCTTCCATAAGCTGGGAAGAATAGAACACAAAAGGAATACTGTGAAAAATGGAGATAATGAATCTCCAAGGACCTAGCACATGGCATGGCCCTTAACCGATTTACCATAAGTATTTTATTTTCCTCTTTTTCCCCCAAATAGAGGAAGTCATATAGGAGAAAATAATGGTACAAGGGAAGGGGGCCATGTTGTACTTAAGGACCAGCTGTGATGCATGGTACAGTGAACTTTATAGCTCTTATCTCATTTAACCTCTAATTTCTTAGCCTGTGAGGGAGGGGAGGTCAACCCCATAAAGTAGATAAAGAAACCAAAACTTAGGATGGACTTGTAATGTGTCTGAGTCCCACTTCAAATAAACAGCAGGATTGGAGTTAGGATCTAGCTGCTCTGGTTATAAAGCCCATTTCCTTTCTGTCAGCCAATGAGTGAAACGCCCAGGTGTTGCTGCTAGTTCTACTCTTTCCTTCTGGGAAAATGCCAGTCTTCCAAATGTGCTTGCAAATTCCCTCAGGAAGGTTCTGCTCAGTAACCTCTATCTAACCTGCCTCTCCAAGGGAAAGCTTGGTATTGCTTTCTCTCCAATGTCAATGCCCGCCCCCCCACCCTGCCATGAACTAGCAGGCTCTCCAACTCCAGACTCTCCAGGATTCCACCATTTTTCCACCTCGCATACCCTCTTGGGAGCCTTGAAGGGGCAGGCAGAAGAGTCAGAGGAGAAACCAGCTAAGTCAGCCCTAAATCATTTACAGAATGAATTCACACTATAGCTTGCTTCCATAGCTCAAGTCACCTCCTGAACTAAAGACTAAAAATAAGGCCTCTGTATTTTCACAATTCTTCCTCGAGGTAAGTGGAAAGGGAAGGGATGGAGACTGAAACTCCATTTATTAAATGACTGTGAGGCAGCCACTAGCATCTCAATTTTTCAGCTGAGGACGTCGAAATCCAGCACCTTCAGGAGAGGTGAAGCTGGGAATTGATACCAGCTGTCTGACTCCAAATCCTACATCTCTCCCTTCCTACTCCTTAATTAAAATGTTTGGTCAGAACCAAATAAAACCTCAAGGGCTGTAAGAAAAAAGAGGAGGGAATGGGAGAGGAAAAGAAAAGGGGAGGAGAGGGGAGGGAAAGGGAGGAAAAAGCATTAGCATTTACTTTCCAGATGCTAACTCTCCTGTTCTTATCACTCTGATCTGTTCCCTCCTGTTTTACCTAGTGCATCAGACCAGTGTGATCAAAGTGGTTTCCCCAACAGCAGCTGAACAGCACCTGGGAACCTGTAAGGAATGCACATTCTCAGGCCCCACTTTAGACCTCCCGAAGCAGAACTCGGGGGTGGGGCCCAGCAATGGCCCTCCAAGTGATTTTGATGAAAACCACTGAATTATCACTGAGAAAGCTTTCAAAAACAGCAGTTTCTGGGCCCCATTTGACTTCTGTTCAATGGTTATGAAGTGGGGCCCTAGGATCCTTAGTTTTATTTATTTGGGGCGGGAATTATGTTTATTTATTTATTTAAATGGAGGTACTGGGGCTTGAACCCAGGACCTGGTGCATGCTAAGCAAGCATTCTCATTAATTGAGCTATACCTTCCACCTCCTGGAAGCCTTATTTTTAAAAGATCCCTGGTGAGCTTGATGCACAAGCAGATATAAGCACAGAATCCCCAGAAAATAAATGTTTACAATGAGTGCATTCAATGGCACCGGGTACTAGATGTGTGAACTTTACAACTGCACCCTCGGTTTAAATAATGGTCTCTCTTCTGATCAGCTGAGTGACCTTGGGCAAGTGACTCGCCAGCCCCTTCTCATTTGTAAAACTAATGACACATACTTAGGGTTGTGAAAATTAAATAATAATATAAAATGTTTGGCATACTGTCTGGTACCCAGTAGGGGACTACTTTTATTAATCGTTAATTAACAATGAAGAAAACAGTCCATATAAAGAGCACCTATGTATCACATCCAACAGAAGGGGCTGGGCACACAGGAGGGAGACCCTGAGGTTTCTGTGAACCTTTCCATTTCCTTGTGTCCTGCTGTGAGGGAGACAACCTCTTGCAGGATATGTGGCATCCTCTAAGGATGCTGCCTTGCACCAATCAGATGTGAAATGGACCCGGAAGAATGTGGAAGGGGAAACTGGGCGGCAGTGGGCGAGTACTCAGAAACAAGGTGAAGACAGAAATAGCAGTGCTGACAGAACTGTAGGTACTAATAGGAAATCCCTGCTTCCAGGAAGGCGGAGCCATCTGACACCTGCGAGAAAGGAGCACAGCAAGGGGCTTCCGTCTGGCCCTCTGGAGACAGAGCTGCACAGCATGTGCAAGGCAGGGGAAGACAAAGGTGAAGAAAAGAGATTGGTGAAGGTCAGACCAGCAGACTGTGGCGACAGAGGACAGGGGCCTCCTGGACAACAGAAATCAGCAGTTCACATTAAAATCCAGCTTAGGAAAACTGCATTCTACTCTGCCTCCATTTTGAAAAACTCTTTCCACCACGGAGCAAAACTAGCAGATGAATCCTTTTCCTGCTTGAAATCTGCACATCTATTTTCCTAGGATGATGAGTGGCTGTTTGGGTCTCCATGCCTGTACTCAAGCTGTTCCTTCTCTATTCAACATCCTTCCCTGCATCTTCACATGGCTAACCTCTATTTCCCCCACAGGAAGCAACTCCAGGGTCACCTCCTCCTGGAAGGCCCTGCTAGGTCCCCTCTCAGCATAGCCATCACTCCCAGTGCATAACTAAATTGTTGTCTTTTCTGAATTCAGTGTTTCCCAGAGAGTTTCACACTTGATGCATTCAAAAAACTGTTAGAAGATATTATTTAAAAGAAGCTCTTAGTGTAAATAAATTTGGGAAATGCCAAGCTGAACTAAGTTAGACAGATTTCTATACTAATCATAGAATATTTTTTTCCTAAAACTTATGTCTAGTTCTAGAGTGTACACTGTGGACTATACTGTCATATTGTACTGGAATTGTCTGCTCTTTCTTCCTTACCAGACTGTAATTTCCTTGCACACCAAAGTGTCTACTCATTATTCCATTTCTGGTGTTTACCTAAGCACCTGCCACGTGGTAGATACCTGGTGAAAGCCAACCACGTGTTCAAAGCTGAGTCATCACATCAGTTCCCTCCTGAAAACCCTCCTGCAGCTTTCCGTTATCGCCCCAAAGGAAATTTGGTTGCCTTACTTCAAGGCTCATGAGCCTTCACATTTTTTGAAATCTCTTAACCCCAACTTGTGCCAATCCCCTCTTTGACTACATTCTGCTACACTGGTCTTTTTCACTTCCTCAGAGGTGCCATGCCTATCCCCCTCCCTAGGCCCATGCACATGCTGTTTCTTAGGCCAGGAACACTCCTGCCCACATGTTCACATTGCTGAAACCATCTCCAATTTGAGGTCTCAACCCAGAAGTCTTGTTGTTTTCTATTTTTTGTGATAGTTGTCATCTTGATGAGTGTAAGGTAGAAGGGGTATATCTTTTAAAAGATATAAATTCATAAGGCCAAAAATATATAAACAGTAACAGCAGCAACAAAATTTTACAAGTTAGAAAGAAGAATGATGAATGGTAATCAATTTACCTATTTTTAATGACCTGAATCCTAAGTTAGTTGTAAGGAAAGCTAAGAAGTAACTGATTTGCCCTGCAGAACCCCAAAAGACTTAAGAATTTAGTGGCACATGTTATCTCTGGAAGTGAGGTTAAAGAGTGGATGAAAATAGGAGGTCTGCTTGACAGCCTATTCAATAAGAAGGTAAACTCAACACTTACTCTACACTGGCATAACCATCCCTTTCCCCAACCTGGGCAAAGACTGGATGCTTATTCCCTGAAAAGAGCAAAATAGAGGCATCTGGATACAGGATACTAGGTAACTGAAAGTGGGGAAGTTAAAGGGAGAAAAAGGAAGAAACAGCAAAATATTGCATAATGAATATGGAGGCATCCAACCTCTTCCCTATCCCGGCTTCTTGAATTCAAGAAGTCAGGCCTATACCCCTACTATAGGATATTAGAACATTGGAAGATATTTTTTTCTGGGGGCTCCAATGAAAGCAAGAGAAGAGACCCAAAGACTCCCTCAGGCAGCAAACCATGCAGCCTCCCCTACAGTAAGGAGTGTGATGATAAGCCCTGTACAGAATTTTCGATCACCTATTTAGTACCACATTCTCAAATATAAACAGACAGCCAAGGATCACCTGATCATCTGAAGACAGCCTCTGATATGAAAGGCAGAAACTCAAATAAGCAAGCAGATTAAAAAGATAACAAATTTGGAGGAAACAGATGAATCCGACTGTGTAGAGAGATTACATCTCTCTTAATGCATATACTACAGTGTGGGACCAGACAGCACATGCAAAATAAATGAACAAAATTACAGCCACAGAAGTAGGAGCCAACCTGGTCACCAGCCCTCAAACAATTGAGAGTTGAGATATATATTTTACCTTTGTCATCCCAAATGTACTCAGTCATTCTCTTACAGAATTCCAAGGCTGGGAGGATGAGATCTGAGAAAACAACATAGTCTGACTGCTCACCTCCCTTAAGGACAACATGTAAGTGTCTATTACTTTGCAAGAACAAAATTAGATATAAATTTTTTTTCAAGTTTTTGGAGGTGAATCTTGTGTAAATCAGGAAATTCTAGTCTTCATATTTACCTGTCTCTTTTTGCTATACCTCTCTTATTCAACACAGTAATCTCCTTTAAAATAAGTTTCTATATACGTCTCAGTAACATTCAAGTGTTCTTATCTTTTTAAGAATATAGATAATTCACAGAAAAAATACACATGAATAATAACTCATTAAAGTTCAACCTTACTAACAGTTAAAGAAATTAAAACAAAGGATACGCTATTTTTCATCACCTTATAATCTTATAGATTATTGAAAATGTAATTTGGTATAATTTTTCTGGAAAGCCATTTGGCAGTACAAATGTATCAGGAGACTTAAAAAATATTTCTGTCTTCTTACTTGGTATTACCATTTGTGGAATCTACCCTGGAAATTACATAAAGTGCTGACAAAGGTAAGTATACAAATACAACAATCCTTAATCTTTATAGAAATAATTAGAAATAGAATAAAATATAAAAGATAAATGAAAACAGAAAAAAGAACTCAGAAAAAACTTAAGTACAAGAAAAATGTCATTAATTAAATAATTATATAGTAAATTAAAAATTATACTTGAGGAGCTAATAATATGCATATAAACCATTGATTCAATTATGCAAAATCATATAAAGTATAAATATAAACATTAAAAATATTACATATATTTATTATTATACATTTATATACCTGCATTAAAAAGACAGAAAATGCATCAAAATGTGGCCACCTCCTGGAGGTGAATGTTGGAAGAAACACTTTTCTGGATTTTCCAAGTTTTCCACACTAAATATGCAATAGTTATAACTTGAAATTTTATAAAAGTTAAAGAATTTATTTTTTACCTACTAATTCTGTTTCTAACAATTCATAAGATGCAGAAAATAAAGATAAACAAAGAGGTTCCTTGGAGTGTTTTTATGTGCTTTTACATTACAATATTTTTATTTTAGAGGAAAAAAATTGGTAATATTTGTGTCCAACCTTGTCAGAAAGCTTAATATTATAAAATCATTTGATGAAACATAATGCTGTACTTAAAATTATGCTTATAAAGAGCATAATGGAAAAATGGAACTATGCCTGTGTAATACTGTTACTTTAAAAACTGCAAGTCACAAACTAGTATATAAATCAGGGTTTCGATTGTGTTAAAATGGCCAGAAAAAAAGGCAAAGGTAACTAAAACTGTTGGGGTGATTAGAGTGGTGAGATTGTTTTCTGCTATTTACTTTCTTTTACTTTTATACAAAAGAAAAGAAAAAATAAAAAGGAGAAGGTAATGCTGGTGTTACTGGACAGCCTTTTCATTAACCAACTTGGACGCGTGCTCAGGATCACTTGTGAAAGGGCCTCAGTCAAGGTCGGGCCTGGGGCCCACCCACAGTGAGACTGGTGAGAATATTTAGAGGCGGGGGAGGGGCAGGGGGGCCTTAATGAGCTGATAATGTGCCGAGGTGGTCCAGAGCTCCTTAGGCCCTTCATATAACAAGTGTCTCTGGATAATTATCAGTTTCAGGAGTTTCTGGAGCATCAGAGCAGCACCAGCCCAGGCAGGTTTTCTCTCTTCCCATGCTTAATTGAGTGACTCAGCAACTACAGATCTCAGCACTGAGTAACTGAGAAAGAAGTTCAGGGGATCTTCTTGAAGGCCAGAGAGTGGAAAGCCACATCAGTGTTTGGCATGGAACTGCCTGGAAAACCCGTGCCTGGTACTGTGTTGGTGCTAGGACCACGGCAGGTAGACCTGCCCCTGCCCTCATGGAATGTATAATCTAGGAGGGACATTAAACCCAAAATTACAAACAATCCAGGAAACAAACAAATGCAATGAGTGTTTATAAAAGGAAGGGCAAAAGATTTGTGGTTTGCATGGATATGACACACCAATTCAACTGAACACAGGATTCAGGAAGCAAATGAGAAATGTGGAGAGAAATTAAACAATATAAATAATGCAAGTGATTTATTTCACCATCCCACTCAGGGAGCCCAGCCCTAGAGTGGGATGTAAGTCAGCTCTTCACTGGGTTGAATTCAGTTCCGATTTTCCCATAGTGTGAATATCTCCTTTTGCTGCATCTGACTCTGACGAGCCCACTGTGTACAGTTCTGCAGGCACTGGACAACTTCAGGGGGTGCCATTCATATCATGGTCTACTACCTGACCCCTTTGGGATACATAATCTTCTTGGCTTTACATGATCTAATTTTTTTCATAAACCTAGACCCTAAAATAGGCCAGTATCTCAAAGAAAGAAAAAATAAATACTGGAATGATTGCCTGTGCTAGCTTGTCAGTTTCCACTGTGTAGCTTGCCTCCTAAGGGATTTTCAAGGATAATTCTGGCTGACAAAATTCTCACCATATGTACTGACTTTAAAACCAAGTCTTCCATTTTGATAGGTTCCACCACACTGGAGGGTATGTAAGAGAGATGTGGTCTACTCCAAGAGCCTCCCTGTAGGTCACTGAGACCAGAAGGATGTGCAGAATTTATCTAGGAAGAGAGGCTGGGAGAGCACAGTCAGCAGAAAGAAGAGTATTTGTGTAGGTATAAAGCAGGCAGGCATGGAGTGTGTTCAAGGAACTAAACCTGGGACACAGAAAGAGTGAGAAGGAGAGAATAGCCTAACTTACCTACCACCGAAGCAAATCTTACCGAATCTACAAGACTCACTCACTCACTGACTCCAGCAACATTAACCCAGAACTTACACTTAGTAAGAGACTTACCCCCTGAGCTCTTGGACCCCAAAGGGCTCCATTCCTTTTGATTCACAATATTTATCTCTTCCTAATCATATGGTACTTAATCACCTACTGTCACTTCAGTTCCAGAAATATTCATGGGTTAGCTACTATATGCCAAGCACCAAAAGCTTTCCTGGACGTGGTAATGTTGTTCTGCATTTCTGTTGTTTCTCAGCTTTACTCAAAGGTTCAGGTCTCAACTCTTGACCAACCGGTAGACTCCTTTTGGGCAGGGCTGTCACTAACATATCCACATAGCTGGCACAGTGCCAGGCTCAGAGTGGCTGCCCAATACACACAGTAGGGTATCATCATATGCCTCTTATTGGTGGAAAGTCAGAGGCATGGGAGTAGTTAAGTGAAGCGACAGAGGATATTTACATAATCAGTGACAAAGTCAAGTGTAGAGGCTATCTCCTAAATGGGGAAAAGCTGGAGTCTGAGTCCAGCTTTCGCTTGTTTTTCAAATGTTGTCAAGTCACTTTCCCATAGTGGTTCAGAGAAAGTTCTGGAGCTAGACTGATGGGTTTCATCTCCTGGCTTGGTTGTGTGACCCTAGGCAAGTTATTTAACCTCTCTATGCCTCTGCTTCATCATCTGCAAAATAGGGACAATAGTCTCCTAGAAAACTGTTGAGTCTGTTATGTGAACTGTTACAAACGCAGCTCTCAGAACAGTTTCCAGCATATGGAAGGTGCTCAATAGTGACAACTAAACCTGCTCTATTAATGTCCTTGCTGTTTCCCCAAATCTGATGAGTCACGGCTTTTATTAGTTATGATTAAATGTAGCTGCAACCCCACAAAAGAGGGACATAAAAAAAAAAAAACAACAACAAACACCATAAACAAATTGCTCTTGTGAAGAAGTCCAGAGATGGCAAATCCAAGACAGGTATGGTAAGCACCCCGAAAGCTCACTATTCTGCCCATCCTGGAGCATGACCCTTATGTTTTCTATCTAAAAATGGCTGCAAGAGCTCCAGCCAACCTACATAATAAGGTACGCTGGAAGGGTGTCTTTTTAGACAATCCCCCTGACCCCACTTTAAAAGAGGCCTCTCAGGAATCCCACAGAACACTTCTGCTTACATCTCATTGGCCAAAACTCAGATGAATATACATAGCTGCAAAAGAAGCTGGGGAATGTAGTCTTTAAAGAGCCCTACATACAGCTAAAAGTCTGAATTCTGTTAATAAAAGGGATAAGAGTGCATAGATCAGGTGGGCAGGTCACATTCTCAGTACCTCTGGTCAGGTACCACTAGATAGCAAGGAAGATGGGAAGTTGATCCCAGTCCTGTTCAGTTTTATCAAAGCTTCGGGGTTTACAACAAATCAAAGGACATTTTCCCAGCACATTTTCTCAGGATCCATAAAGCTGCCTCTACTTTAATTATTTTGAAAGCATATCTCCCTTAAGGGAAATGTAACTGTATGGGTCTGATTCACTCTAAAGTATTGAAAAATTGATTTTTTAAAAAGGTGTTTGCTAGCCAAGACTTTTTGAACCATCTTAACGAGCTTAAAAAATAAAACCACTAACTCTTTCTTTTGAAGAGCAGAATCATGTTTTTGCCAATAAAGAGAAAAGCCAAACCCCCAGATTAATGTGTTTACATATTCCTTAGTGATGGACAACCCACCTTTTATAAGTCTTTGACTTACCAAAAAAAATAAATAAATAAAATAAAAAGCCTGTGTTCTCATCACTATCGTGGTGAATTTTATTTTAAAACACATATTATTTACTTCATTTATGTATTATCAATAATTTGAGTGCTTTTTATTGCCAAATCTTTCAAAATAATGCACATGACAGTGAAGCTTCAAGGAGGCATTACTTACTGAAGCATTTTTCCAATCATACGGATAGAGATGAGGCTCATAAAAAAGTCAGATCTGTGATGGAACATCCCTTTCAAATAAACATTATAGTCCTGAACAAATGCACTTTTACTCCCTGGCAGGCTTATCAGACTTCTACTGTATCACAGAGACAGTCCATAAGAAGCCACTGCTTTAAGGCCAGTGGAAAGAAAGAAGATGATGGAGTAGGTTCACTGTGCTCGAGAAAAGGGCAAGAAGAAAGAGGATACAGGCAGAGTGCAGAAGATGAGTCGGATCTGGCCCTACTTAGTGAGATGAGTCAGAAAACCAGTAAAGCCAAATGATTCAGCACCATCCCCATGAAAAATACATGGAGTGAAATGACAGGGGATGTTAAGTTACCGGTAAAAAGCATAAGCTTTTGGAGTCAAATAGGCCTGGTTTTGCATCCCTGCTCCTCCATCAAATAACTAAGAGACTTGGGGCCAGTTATGTAACCTCTGTGAGCCTCAATTACCGTATCTGTAAAGGGAGATAATAATAGGACCTGCGTCTCATTGGTTTGTCAGAAAGTTTACCTGCTAGTTCATGTAAAATGCTTGGCAATGGCCCCTGGCCCATAATACACACTCAACAAATGATAACCATTATCAGTTATGTATTCCTGTCCCTTCTCTTTCTATCTAGGCATCCTCCCTTCAAGAACACTGCATCCTTCAACCCTCATTCTTTAAACAAGCCAAACTGCTGGAGGTGCAGGTAGGGGGTGGAGACGACTATTTGAATTCATCTCCCTAGGACTTCTAATTTCATTGAAGTTGGAATAATAGTGAGGAAATTGCTTTAGACAAGGGTTTCTGCTCTTGTTATTTATTTAAACTGTCACTATCTGCTAAAAATGCAAATACAAATTTTGAACAAAGCCAAGGTTTCATCTAGAACAGGAAGGCAATGTTTAGGCTGGCAAAAATTAAATGAAAATGCCACTTACCGAGCTGACACTTCAGAAATACCTCAAAAAGCAAAGAACAAAACTCAAACTAGATATAGAAAATAGACAATTTATGACTTAAGACCACAGTAGAAAGTAAACCTTTTTAGGTTTGAAGCTATCATTGCAAATTCTGGATAAGAGTATTTTATTCTCATGGGGCCCTGCACATCCTTTTCAGTAACAACAATAAATCAGTAACCTGTTTTCTCCATAGTCTCTGTGCACATCCCAGGCAGGGGCCAAGTGTGTCCTCATCATGCTCTATCTCCAGTATTTTGCACAATGCCTGGCACGTGGAATACTCAATAAATATTAGTTGAGCAAATCAGTAAATGAAGACATGAAGGAGTGATTTTCACCCGCTTTTTTCTCCATGTCATGGTGCGAATCTTCCTGGATAATCAGCAAACTTGGACAAAGCCATTGGGAAGTCACGCCATGAAGTATTATTTTTGATCACCCACCAACACAGGAGATTAAGGAAGCCAGCCAGGTCACTGACCCTCCAGTAGGTAAGAGCTGAAAGAAATCTGAGAATCATCTACACCAGTAGGTTTCAAAGTATGGCTGCAGATCATCACCTGGGAACTCATGGAAATACCAGTGCTTGAGCCCTACTCCACATCTTCTGAATCAGATACTCTAAATGCAGCCTGGTGATCAGTGCTTTAAGACGCCCTCCAGTTTAAGAATAGCTGATATAGTACAGGGGAGGAAATGGAGGCCCAGAAAGGGAAAATAAATTGTTTTTCCAGAAATCAACTTTTGTAATAACTAGAAAATTAAAAGGTGCCAAATTAAAAAAAAAATTGGGGGGGAAGTAACTAGGTTTATTTATTTATTGGTTTGTTTACTTATTATTATTAATGTAATATAATTATTAATTTATTTATTGTTTTATGTATTATTATTAACGGAGGTACAGGGGATTGAACCCAAGACCTCATGCATGGTAGGCATGCATTCTACCACTGAACTATACTGTCCCCCTAAAAGGTGACAAATTTACCACTTCTTGGCTTTGTGACATTACTTCACCTCTCAGAGCTTCAGTTTCCTTACCTGCAAACTGGGATAACAATACTCACAGTGGTTATAATAGTTAAATTATACCACATATGAAGGATACAGAATATAGTACACATTTAACAAAGTGTAGATCTCATACCACCTGTTCCACCCTGTTTTAGAGTAGATTGAGGAAGAGTCTCACAGGATTTGACACCCATTTGTAGTAAAGATAGAAAAAAAAAGATGTTAGAAAACTCACATTCAATTTAACTAGTATGGCAGAGACTAAGAGTTGGCCCCAATAAACAATCTCTGTCCCTCCTATCGTATAAAGTATTTCAGCTGTGCACACAGCTACCAGCTAAGGAATGTACTTCCCAGCCCCTCCTGCAGCAAATTCTGGCCTTGTGACTAGGTTCAGTCAACGGGACGAGAGTAAGAATGGTATGTATAAATCCTTGTTCGTGACCTTAAAAGAGAGGAACATATGTTCCCCTTCCTCTTTGTTCCTTCCTGAGGGCTAGAAATGGATGTTCTTCAGTAATATGGTCAAAACCCTAGGAATAGCAGAACACCAGCTGAAAAGCCTGTATCCTTGAGTCCATTCAGGTATAGTACAATCCTGGCCTAGGAGAAATAAAACCTTTTCTTGTTTGAGCCACTGTAATTTCAGATTTTATTATAGCAACAGCCTGTATTCCAAGTAATAAAAATGAGAAACTTTAGTCATATATATGTTCATTCAGAAATGACCATAAAATTATACAGTATACACTGGATTCTTTCTTGTTGTGCCCAAAGCCATTAGAATGTTCCAGAAAAGGCAATTATCTCAATACAAATGAAATCTCAGACTATGCAGAACTGTCAAATAAATTAAAACTCTGTTATCTGGTCCTAAAACTATATGTATGTACACACATACACACATTTTCATATATTATATATGTACATGTGTATAATTACCCCTGTATTTATATAATTTCCCCTTTGGGAAATGTAGTCAAGATTCCTCTTAAAACTTTGTTATGTTTTTAAGCAGGCTCTCTCTTTTAAATAAATGGTCATTTTTGCAGGGGCAAGAACCTGCTCCAATATGAAAACATTCGCCCATGATTCATATAATTGAGCTTGAGGTTGGAGTTTGCTACCATGAAGACTACAGACTTCACTTCAGATTTGTGTCTGGCAAGCCCGTAAGAGGTTCTAACATCAGGCTGGTTTTTGAAATAATTCCAGGGTGACCTAAGCCATTAAAAGAGGACTCAGCTGGTGATAAAAGGATCTTGGTAAACATGATCATCAACTTGACAAACACATTCGTCTAGAGACATCTAACCCTTGGTCTGTACCCCTAAAAACTGGATTTTCTGAATAGTTTAGTATACCCGGGAGAGTACAGATCTTGTTCACCATCTGGTTATCAGAGTCCCTGTTCCTCCCGTACTTGCATAGCTGGGCTGACGATGGTATGAGGAAATAAATCAGTAACACTGGCCAAGAAGCAGTTAACACAGACTTGAACTACCGTGTTCACAGCATCAGGAAATAGGATTCTATAAATCAGATTTTTTCACTATCAGTTTTTACAAGGTACTTTCTGTGAAATAAATCCAAACACAGACACATTCCCATGGGAACACGTTTCTCCATAAGCACGGAGCTGAGATAAAGCGAAGCAGTGCACCTCTTACAAAGTCTCCATCTTCCCAGGTCAGAAATCTGTTCAGTTCAATCTCGTAGCCCATTAGCTTTGCAAATACAACGTCAAAAGTCTTTCCAATGAGCTGAACTGTCGATGGTTTCAGCATCATGGAAACATAGCCTGTATGCCTGGAGATTTCTAGGTTGACAGCAAAACAGTCAAAAGAACCTAAGGCTAAACTGGTTAATTTACTTTCACAAAAACTCAATTTTGTTGGTGTTCATGTTTATTAGAAATGTACACCTTTACTCCCTTCCTGGTTCCCACATGTCCATGGTTCTAATGAGGAGAGTAATTGCTGAAAAAAGAGCATGAGAAATCAGGAAGAGAACTGTGGAGGGAAAACACACAAAGGACCATTAGGAAGTGGGATGTGGGTTTGAGACCAGGGCCTGCCACAAACTAATTCAGAGCTTGTCCCTAATTACTTCACCTTCCTAGGCCTCAGTTACCTTCCTTGTAAAAACAGGTAAAAGTTTTCTATGTTCCTTTCCATGTACTAACATTTAAAAAAAAATATTTTTTAATTTAAAAAACTTTGTTAAAGCAAAGAAATGGCAAAATGAACCACATCGTTTCCGTTTAAAATCCTTCAACAGTTCCCTGATGCCTAATGCAATGGTTTCTAACATTTTGATTGTACATGCCACTAAAAAAGTCTTTAGCATCAGTTCCCAATATATATTTATTACTTATAAATTATATACATGTACTACTGAATTTATAAGTGTTATGTATTATGAAACCTACATAAAAATAAAATTTAAAAAGAATGAAATAAAAATAAATAGAAACTCTAAATTTCTTTCCATACTCAATGAACCATCTTGCTTGACGTCATTTGGGGCATGAAATCCCATTTAGAGAACTTGAAGATTAAGCACAAAGTTTAAGCAACTCATTGTGCATAGAAAGACCATTGCAGTTTAGTCCCTACCTACTCCTCCAGCTTCATCTCTCCCCTTTTCTGGCCTCTAACTCAGTGTTCCAGTGATTCCTTCCCTGTATACATTGTAATACCCAGCTCTGAACCTTTACCAATGCTGTCATTTTCATTAGCAATACCCTTCATTCAGTTCTTCTCGTGGAAAACACCTTCTCATCTATGGCAGACTGTGAGTTGCCTACCTAGTTATTTATCCTCCCCTTCTTTCTTTTTTATTGAATATAGTGGGTTTATAATGTTGTGTTAATTTCTGGTGTGCAGCATAGTGATTCAGTTATACATATTATATATATATATACACACACACACACACACATATGTGTGTGTGTGTGTGTGTGTATTTTCAGATTCTTTTTCATTTTAGGCTACTACAAGGTATTGAATGTAGTTCCCTGTGCTGTACAGTAGGTCCTTGTTGTTGATCTATTTTATATACAGTAGTCAGTATCTGCAAATCCCCAACTCCCAATTTATCCTTCCACCCCCGTTTCCCCTCCTGGTAATCGTAAGTTTGTTTTCTATGTCAGTGAGTCTGTTTCTATTTTTGTAAATAAGTTCATGTGTGTCAATTTTTAAGATTCCACCTATAAGTGATATCATATGATATTTTTCTTTTTCTTTCTTCTTTCCAATCCTTCTTTCTTAATAAAAACTCTGATTTTACTGGCAGCTGCAATGTGACGAGAGGAAAACTCCTCTTTTTCCAGCTTTCCTTACAAATAGTTGTACTCATGTGATACAACTCTGGCCAGTGAGGTGTAAGCAGAAGTGACTAGGTGAGATGTCAGAGACAACATCCTAAAATGGAAGCCGACTAACTGAACATACACATGAGTGCACTTGGTTCTGCCCTTCTGCCTAGAACGTGGACTTGACACTAGAGGCAAGACAAGAAGACCATAAGAGGAGACTCAGTGTTGAGGATAAGGGCATGATGTGCGGAGGACTGAAAGAAAGCCAGTCGACTAGAAGACAGAGACCAGAGGGGAGAATGGTGCCAGAAGGGGAGACCAGGGTGGAGCTTTTGTTTTGTGTTCCAAGAGCATTAGGAAGACATGGGAAGGTTTATGCTGGGAAGTCACAGGACTAGATTTTCATCATAAAAAAGCTTATGCTGGCTCCATTACACAGAATGGATTGAAGAAAGCAACTCTCCACTCAGTGAGAAGTATTAAGAAGCCTGAGGAAGAACCCATGTGGGTGGTTGTAAGAACATAGACTTGGTAGCATTTTTAAGGTGGGGAGAGTGCATGAATCACAGAGATATTAGGAGGATAAACCTGACAGCATTTGATAACTTAGTAGATATGGGGAATTGAGGAGAAGGAGATGTCAAGGGCTTGCAGAACTGGATGGGTGGTTAACGAAATAGCAAATGAGC
The DNA here is from genome assembly GCF_048773025.1 of Camelus bactrianus. NCBI lineage: Eukaryota > Metazoa > Chordata > Mammalia > Artiodactyla > Camelidae > Camelus > Camelus bactrianus. The sequence continues at coordinate 36,012,532 of NC_133551.1, forward strand.
AATCTCACCCTCTATGCTTGCAACCAGAATGCTGAGCCCTGCTGGAGAAAATCACACAACAGGGCAGATTAATAACAAATTCATAACCACCCCTCAGCAAGGTTCTCAATACCACTGAACAATCCTCCAAGATTTCTCTAATCATCTTGCTCCCCCTTTCTCTAAATCTGTTCCATTCTTTTCAAACTTCTGACACCCTCAATTCTCTACCACACTCACAGATGACCAGCCCATCTCCCACTTCACATAGAAAGCAGAAGCCACCAGAAGGGAGCTCTCTCAGCTTCCCACTTCCAAGCAGACACTCCCCCAGGTCTGCACCCATCTCCTTCTTCTTGCTATTACAGAATGGATATATCTGTGCTCCTTTCTAGAAGCCATTCCCTCCCACCTTCTCTGGAACCTTACGGTACTCATTCTCCCTTCTCTCTCTAGTATCCTCAACCTATCACTCACTATTGGAACCTTCCCTTCAGCAAGTAGACCTGCTCAAGCAAACCTCTGCCATCTTCAGCCAACCAATCAGGCAACAGAAAACTCCATCCACTTTCAACTATCCCTTCTCTGGTCAGTTACCCCATTTCTCTGTGTTTCCCTCCGCACCACATTTCCTAAGAGTTGTCTAAACTCCCTGGCTTTGTTTTCTCAGCTATTATTCTAGTCTGGCATCTGACTGTCTTGGCTCAAATCCTGACTACACATCTGACATGTGTCTTAAATCCACACTAGTCGGCTTTGTGACTCTGGGTGATTAATTTCTGTATGACTCAATTTACCTTCTGTGTAAGGGGAGAGAGGCAGAAGACCACTACATACCTCATAAGGTTGTCACAATATAATAATCCACATTAAGCACATGGCAAAGTGTCTGGCATCCAGTAGATGTTAGTTGTAGCTGTTGAACTAATTATCATTTATTCTTCAACCCTATCTTCTGCCCCTATTATAATAAAGTCTCTTTATCAAATGAACTGTTTTCAGTCCTAATCTCATTTTCTTTCTCAACATCCCCAGACTTCTCCCTTCCATTCTCAACTCATTCTCAACTCTCCTGATCTGATCATCTACCTGTTCATTACACTTTAGCCTCCTTTGCAGGCACATCCTCCTCTACCTGGACTTTTAAGTGTTGTAATTCTTTTCCCCCAGATCCATTTTTCTTCTTCCACTAGAGTCTTTAACACCTATCCACTGCTTCAAATATCACCTACACTGATGATTTCCAAACCTCTATTTCTAACCTTCTATCTCCTCTCAGCATAGACCCAACTGCCTACTCCACATCTTCATTTGGATATCTAAGGTGGGAACTCATGATCTCAACCCTTTTTCCTTTGTTTTAACTCTCCTCTGAAGCCTTTGTTTGTGTGTGTCTGCATTCTCTAACACTTCTATATCCACTCATTTACCAAGTGCTTCTTGAGTATCTACTATGTTCTAGAATTTTTTCTACACACTTTATCTTAGAAAATATTTGAGAGAGTTTATAACTAGTAGGCAAAGACAAAACAAGGGAAGTAGGATTAAAGATTAAATAAAGCCAAAGATGGTAAAAAATGAGTTGAGATGGGCCTAAGCACATATACCAAGGGCTTAAAAATCCACTAAAAATGAGCCTCCAGTGTGCTTTAAATTCTTAAGCAGTCAAAGGGGCGAGGAATATCTTGCCAGGGGGAAAGGGAGGGTGGAAGGATAAATTGGGAGTTCGGAATTTGCAGATACTAACTACTATATATAAAATAGATAAACAATAAAGTCCCACTGTAGAGCACAGGAAACTACATTCAGTACCTTGTAATAACCCACAATGAAAAAGAATATGAAAAGGAATATATAACTGAATCACTATGCTATACACAAGAATTTAACACATTATAAATGGAATATACTTCAATGAAAAAAAATTTTTTAAATGTCCCCGACCCTGCATCTCTGAGAGAACAGATCCCTACATACAATGTCCATAATAGGACAACATATGACACCACAAAAGCTCTGTATCTTAAAGATCCCCGGGCAGCTTCTGATCTTTCAACTTAAAGACAAATGCATAGTCCTTGGTAGAAAAGAATGGGGGAGGGAAGGAGAACATGAAGTATTAATAAACATCGTAAAATCATTACCTGGTCCCTTAAGTAGCCTCTGAAGTAAGGGTAGTGGGGGCAAAAATTGCAGGAGGGTTTTTTTTTTCCCTCCTAATAGATTGTACATTTCAACAGCTAAAAGGATATGAAAATTTAACGGAATTTTTAATGTCTTTCTAGGTTTTACGATCCCACAAAGAGATCATCTTCATTCTCCTGGCCACGAGCACAGATGGGTGGTGGGATAGCGGGGCCGTGACTCACCACCTTCTCATGCCCGCAGAGGCTGTCTGAGCAGCCGGCAAACTCCTGGGATCAATAGGGTTCACAGCAACGCGGTATCTGCCAGCAAACCTTGGAGAAGGCTATTAGTCAACCAGTGACCTGCCAACCTGACCACAGCAGCCTTCTGATGTGGATTCTCAGAAAGGTTAGCCTGTGCTGGGAAGCGGAAAAGGTCATGGGTATCTCGCCATCAAAACCCCACAGAACTGGGGTAAAGGGCACAGCAGAGGAGCTAGGAAGTCAGAGGTAAGGGCCACCTGGAAAGCCAAGATGGTCCCCCATCCGCTGTGTGACTGAGAGAAGCTAAGCAGAAGAAGCAGCAGCTGACGTGCCAAATCCAACGGAGAAGGGCAACTGCTGGAAATGGCTGCCTTGCAGGAACATTGAATTAATGACCTCGAAATGGATGAAGATAATAGCCTGAGAATCAGGATCTAGATGCAAGTCTCAAGCTAGTAACTTTAAGAAAAAGGGAAAAAAATACACAACTGAATTGTACATTTTACTGTGATTAAAATACATGCAGGTTTGCAAGGTGTCATATAGCTCATTCATTCTTCTGGAATTTCAGAGGAGCTGAGATAGTTCTAATCATCTGAGAGTCACATCCTTAGGCCTCTTTTTTTCTAGGCTGTTTCAGAGAAAGGGAAGAAGGAACCTCTGAAATGGCAGGCATCTTCTGTGATCTTTTTTTTTTAAACTGAAGTATAGCTGATTTACAGTGGGTGCTAGTTTCTGGTGTGCAGCACAGTGATTTAGCTATACATGTATGTATTTTTATTATAGGTTATTACAAGATATTGAATATAGTTCCCTGTGCTATAACAGTAGGACCTTGTTAATCTATTCTGTATATAGTAGTTTGTATCTACTAATCCCAAACTCCTAATTTATCCCTCCCCTCACCACCTTCCCTTTTGGTAACCATCAGTTTGTTTTCTGTGTCTGTCAGTCTGTTTCTCTTTTGTAAGTAAGTTCATTTGTGTCATTTTTTTAAGATTTCACATATAAGTGATATCATACGATATTTGTCTTTCTGTCTGACTTACTTCACTTAGTATGATAATCTCCAGGTTCATCCATATTGCTGCAAATGGCATTATTTTATCCTTTTTTTATGGCTAATTTTTTGTGATCTTCCTGAGTAATCCTGTGTCAGCAATGAGATGGTTTGGTGTCAGGCAGATCTGGATTAGAATCCAGCTCCATGATTTACTAATATTTTGACTTGAGGCTCGTGAGTTTATCAGATCAGACAATCCTGGACTGTTCAACTGTTTCTCACATTCATTAGATCTAAGTTATCTTTTTCATCTGGGTCACTTTCCTGCAAGTAAACTTTATTATTATTATTATCTTTTTTTTTTTTTTTTGGTCAGTGGCCTTTATAAACATTAGGCCTGGAATGGGACACAGGATTTCAGATACAATCTGACCAGAAGTGGCTCTTGCTATCTTGATCTGAACAGTGCATCCCAGCCCCAGGAGGCTCTGCAGCCTTGTGGTGCAGGCTCTAGAGAAGACCCATCTCTGGCTCTATTACTTACTGTGTGATTTTGAGCAAGTTACTTAACTTCTCTGTGCCTTAGATTACTCATAAGTAAAATAAGTATAATAGTACCCACCTAGACTGGTTAAGGGTGTTAAGTAAGTTAATAAACATCTAGAAGTGACTGGTACATAACACGTACTCAACAAATATCTACTTGGTTAATTTCTCCTTAGCAACCAAGTATTCTCTAAAAAAAATCTAGGTTACCATTGAGTTTACTTATACACCACTGAGAAGATATTTTTTTCCTTTCCTTGTATTTTTTTTTAATTACAACATAATGGATATATAACATTATATTAGTTTTAGGTGTACAACATAATAATTTAATATTTGTATATATTGTGAAATGATTATCACAATAAGTCTAGTTAACATCCATCACCCTCTGCCTCTGGTAACCATCAATATGTCCTCTGTATCTATGAGCTTGTTTTTTTGTTTGTTTATTTTTTTAGATTCCACATATAAGTGAGATCATAAGATATTTGTCTTTCTCTGTCTGACTTAATTCACTTAGCATAATGCCCTCAAGGTTCATCCACATTGTCACAAATGCTTCATTCTTTTATGGCTGTATAATATTCCATTGTATATAAATTCCACATATTTATCCATTCATCTATGGATGCGCACTTATTTAGGTTGCTTCCATGTCTTGGCTATTGTAAGTAACATTGCAATGAACCTGGGGGGACATATATCTTTTCAAGTTAGTGTTTTCATTTTCTTCAGATAAATACCCAGAAGTGGAATTGCTACATTGTATGGCAGTTCTGTTATTATTCTTTGAGGAACCTCCCTAATGTTTTCCATAGCGGCTGTACCAATTCACAATCCCATCAACAGTCATAAGTATTCCCCTTTCTGGACAATCATTAAGATACTAAGAATAACATTTTCTGAAGACTTACTATGTGTTAGGAGCTGTACTTGCATTATTTCCTTTAATCCTCCTAATATATCAACTAAGGCTCAGAAAAATCAAGTACCTCATCTAACAATATACATGACAGAGCCACAGCTAAACGCAGGCATGTCTGACTCTGGTGACCAAACCCTTAACCATTAAAACAGGCAACAGCTAATGCATTAATTATTTACTTTATCTACATCAGTCACTTAAAATCTTAACTGATGTATTCCAAGATCCGACTGTTTCCAGCTGCTTAGGCCAAATTCACTTCGTGCATATTCATGGTTGAAGACTGGACAATGGGCTGGGTGAATTCACCTATGTAAGTCTTTTCCTCAGTGACATTATTCTACTACTTAGTCCCTTTCACATGGTAGAACCCAGATTGGCTAAATTACCAAAATTTGTTGAAAAATGTCAAACAGGAAAGGTGGCATGGAGTAGTGGAATAGCCACAGGACCGGGAGTCCAAAGACCTGGTTTCTAGTCTCAGCTCTGTCACTAAAATGCTGCAAGACCAAGGAATTTCACCCTGCCTCTCTGAGTCTTGGTTCATCCATTGAATGAGGGCATTAGAGCAAAATCTCCATGTTCCCTTTTGGCTCTGGTATTCACTGACTGTCCAGTGGCAGGAAGAGAAGCTGAAGGTTGACCTTACCTTTGCGAGGCCCCCATTTATCTTCCAGATGCATACTGAAAGGAGGAGCGGTTCCATGAAACCTTAAATATAGCAAAAACTCTGAAAGCCATTACCTTACAACATGATGTGGTCATCACTGCTCCCCTGCCCTTCTGGCTCTGGAGGGCTATTCCTGGAAGGGCCAGCAGCTGAAATAGTACTTCTGGGAAACTAAGCGTGGTGAAGCATGGGGAGCCCAGTTACTTTTTTCAGGCTCACAGGTGAGACATAGAGTGACCAGGGAGTGAAGACGCTTGTCCTCCAGGTGCTAAGGTACACTTAAAAATGATGACAACTAAAACGTAAACAGGCTTCATACACCATGTTGTCCTGTGATTTGATACTTCATTTCAGCTTCACAACAAACACTTACGGAAGGGAGGGTAGGTAATGGGTACTATATTATAACATAATAATATAATGTAATAATACTATAATATAATGGGTGATTAAAGGAAAGAAATAGGCTAAGGACACACACACATTCTCTCTCTCTCTCATCTTCATAGGAGCTACAAAACTCCTAAAACTGCCTTCACTTTTATTTACGGCATTGGCAGGAGTTAATAATTAGAACCACCTCTTGAGAGCAATGAAGCAATCCTGTGACATTAAGCCTCTTACCAATGGTCTCATCTTCAAGGAAGGGTAGAAGTCTCATTAGAAATTAAACCCAGACCCCTCTCCCGTCCCATCCTTCACCACTCATCCCCGCCCCATCCCAGGTCCACTGCTCCAGCCACACCCAGCAATTCATGGACACACACTCTTCCGTGCCTCTATGCCCTTGCCTGTGTTGTTTCTTCTGCGTCAGAAGTCACTTCCCCTCTTTGACTGGTAAACTAATACTCATATTTTTTTTAGACACGTCTCAAATGTCATCTCATGAGACAACTTCTTTCATATAACCTCCAGTTATTAATGACTTCCTACTCTGCTTCCCCAAATTTGGATATCTCTAGATTATTGAAAAACACCAAAAACAGAGATTGTTAATTCATTTATTTCCAACCCTCACCCCATAGATGAGAGATCCTCTAGGGGGATGGACCATGATGAATTCATTTGTTTGTATGTCCAGTACTTAAGCCCGGCACCTAGCACCTAGGAGGTCTCAGTAGTACATGTGGAGAAATGGATGCATGACTGGATAGATCACTAACTGCCATGAAGACCCCTAGGTCATTCTCCATCAGGCAGAAATTCGATTCTAAAGGGTAAAGTAAGATAGTACGATACTAAGAGGATATGTTCCTGCCTCAAGTACTGGAAAAACCCTATTCTATCACTCGGGCAGGAATGAGAAGGGTGATAAGAGTAGACAGGATAAGATCAAAGGCTCAGGGTCAAGGAAAAAGGCAAAGCCCAGTCCAGAGCACCCACAGGGACGGCTTCCCTCAGCACAAGATGTAGTAGAATAGGTCCCACAGAACCTGGAAAATGCTGCGATTACCTGTGGCCAAAGGTTTCTCCAGACCTTCCAATAGAAATTACTAAAAACAGTACTGACATCTTGTGATACTAAGATAGAGCAGAAGTTTAGCAAAGCTCTAAATGAAAAACAAGCCTCACATTCTAAGGAATGAATGGATAAATCCTTGCAAACATGTCCAGTTCTAGTGGACAAATTCAGAACATTGAGTATTCACAGCTTAAAAGGGTTTTATAATACCCACAACTATGGATGGTATTGCTGGACTCAGGCTCCCAGCACTGGTCCTGATACATATTGCTGGTGAAAACCACTTGGGCATGTTTCCACAAGGGGATTTCCTCTTCTCTCCCCCAGGATTGAGTAGCATTCGTGGAACACTCCCATCTCTGGCTTATACTCTTACTTATTTCATCCTGGGAAGAGGAATCACTTAGCTGATTCATGAGACCTGGACAAAACCCAACATCCATGGGGCCATGTTAACCAGGAAATAGAGGCACAGCCTTGAAACAGGGTCAGTCCAGGCTTGCCATGTGTCTCTCTTCTTGAATCACCTGTGGGCTCTTTGAGTTTGAACCAACTGTGGGCCACTGCGCTCTCTGAGTTTGTAAATTTAGCAGATCAAACAGCAGATCAAGTGCTGAAGCAAGCCCTGCCAGATGACTTGTCTCTCTGTCCCAGCTCCTTGCCTGATAATGAATGGATCAAATCACTCTCATGCAGGTCCCAAGGTCCAGCCAGGTTCAGAAAAGAGGGCAGGATTCCCCCCCACGCTCTTTAAATTCGTCTAACCAAAGTCAATACTGCACTCTGCTTCAGGTGTCCCTGTGAACTGCCCTTAACTGGTTAGACTCTGGAGCAGAACAGTGGTGAGTGCTGGTATATCTACACCCCCAACACACACATGCCATGAGAAAATTCTTTATCTTTACCTACAATTTTAAGCCTACAGGACAAAAATATCTAAAATGCAGCTTCAGTTAACTGCAGTATTTATTTTACTTCATGAAAAAGTGAAATTCCCAATCTTTCTAAAGTATGTTGTTTAAGTTGTTTTTGTTTTTGTTTTGTTTTGTTTTGTGAAGGAGTCTGTAGTATTTCCTGTCACGGAAAGTCTGAGAGACTTGCTTCAGGAATGAGGTTGGACTGCGGCTCTCATTCAGATGGGGACGTGTCTTCCACAGAAGTCCTTTCTTAAGCGGCAAACAGGTTAGTGAAAAATGGATTGTGAGCACTGAATTTATGAAACAAAACCATTGTCTAACACCTACACCTAGTAGTATCATTGAATCCAATTAAATATTAGGAACAATGGAAGCCAAAGAGGGGCTTATTTATCAAATCCTTCATTCAAACATATATTCATTCATTTAACAAACATTTCAGCAGTATGTACTATGTGCCAGGTGATAGGCCCACAGTGTCTGATGCCTAAAACACGGTCTCATAAAGGGAGAGGACATCAGTTAAAAAAAACGCAGCCTCCCTCCCCTTACAGACCAATCTCCCTTCACATCTGCTTTATCATCATTTCTGCCTCTCTTTTAACAGTTAGTAACTCCTTCTAGTTGGGCTTTAAGTTTCTGAGTTGCCTGACTTCCCTGATCCCAGATAATGAATGACATATAAGCTAACACCCTGTACCCTTTTATGTAACAAGGCTCTTTCAGTAATGCAAATAATCACTCTATAATTCAGCCATGTTGTACACATGCATAAAGTGGCCTGCCCCAATAATTCAATGAAGCACTTTTCCCAGGAAGTGAAAAAGCAACTGGGACCTGCTGACAGAAAGCCTGGAGAATCAATTAGAACAAGTGGGATGTTGCTTATCTTCCTAAGGGTCCTTCCTCCCTGCTGATCTCTCTCTTCCTGTTTGCTTTTGATAGATGTTTAGGATTAGATAGGTAACCAGGGAATGATTCACAGAGAACCGAAGGTCAAAATCTATTGACACAGATCATTTTATTGGACTATGGGCATCTAATTCCCTACAAAATACAAGCTTTGGGTTTTCTCCATCAATTCTGAACATTAGATCAATGAGTATAGTTTCCATTGTAAAGAAACTTGTATTTTATTCTTTTGATTCTCAAAACTATTTTTTCCCCTTGCTTTGTATAATGTTCCCCATCCAAACCATCCAAATACTTCCCTGAAGGAAGACATTAGAGTAGTAACATTTTATCTTTGGAAACTTGCAAGTAGTTACTTAAAACATTGTAAATTTCTTCCCTGTCCTTGAAATGCACCATATAAATATTGCATTTGATCCTTAACTTACACTTCATCAATAATTTATTTCAAAAATATCCCTCCATAAGACTATCAGTTGCTGAGGTGTTCAGTTTTCAGGGAAAGCATTTATTTACTGCATGAGCCCAGAAAGGCTGGTAAAGACTTGGCTAAAAGCTCCACATGGAGCGAATTATGGTAATTGTATTAATGCTCAAATCCACGGCGTGATGTTCAAATCTGCTAAAAGGTTTTGCACTATAATGCCCACACTGGATGGGCAATGATTCCACTAGAAATGTTTAACACTTCATAGGGAGGCTTCCGAGATTCATTTTTCATAGTTCCAAGAATTGCTACAGACTGTCTGGAGGTAGCTTCCAGAGGAGTTTCTGAAAGTCACAACTGAGAGTTCATATTCTCTTTAACATCTTTCACTTTTGGTTCAGACTGAACCTATAAGTTCAAGTCACCAGAAATGAAAATCAGAGGAAACATCACACAATTAATTTTGATGAATGGGTAAGTTTTAATTCATGTATGGTAATATTCTGGTTAATGATATGTCTCCTTAGGACATCCATTAAAAATACATTTACTTCACAGGCAAAATCTAATAAAGTTACTCTGGAAATTTTCTGCTAGATTAACATTATGGACTTTTAATGAATATTTCCTATAGGTATTTCTCTATTAGCAGAGTTAATATAGTAATTAAACATGGGTCTTATGTTGGGGGGGAGAGCACAAAAACATTAAAATAATAAGAAAATCAGAGCTGAAGTTGGACTCAAGTCACCAAAGATGCTGCTAAAAAATCAGTAAACAACATTACAGCTTTTAAGAGCAAAAAGCTTGGACGTGCCAGTACCAGCATCTCAGTCACTCCTTCATCTACTTATTGATCAAATAGTAATTAAGCTACTAAAAATGTCCCAGACCTTGTTCTAGGACTTGGATCTTCCATATTTCTATCTTTATATTCTTTGAGCCATGAGGACTCCATCAGAGAAAGGCTGAGCTGAAATAACTTACTGCGTGACTCAGTCATCAAGGGCAGTTAGAAGCTGTAGTAGACACTGCTAGCTGTTTACTCATATTTAGTAGCACAACTCTCAACTGCTAGCTGGTCTCATGGATGGTCACGTGGCTACCTAGTCAATGACCACATTTCCCAGCCACCCTTGCAGCCTGATGGGGCCTTGTTAGCAAGTGCCAGTCGATGGGATGTGCTCAGAAATGACATGGCCCATTTCCAGGTTATGTTTCCTCCAAAATAATGTGGATGGATTCTTCTGGCCCTTTCCATTCTCCTCACTCACTGGCTGGGAACTGATGTGAATGGAAGCAGTTAACTTGGATCCAAAGTTGGAGGCTATGTTGTGAGGGTGGCAGGGCTGCCTGATAATCACTTACCTTTATGCTACTTCATAAAAGGGAAATAATCTTCCCTCTTGCTTAATCCACAGTACTTTTAAACTGTTTTGTTATAACAGCCTAGCTTGCACACTAGATGATACAGAGTGTTTCTATTTATTCAGGTATAATTGCTCACCTGATAACAGTTTACTAGAATCGTAGGTCGTAACTCTACGAAATAAACATCTTTCTGTGAAATGCACATGAAAACTTGAAACTTTAATATATCAGCTAGCACTGTATGTACCTAGTTTCTGAATTCTTTTACCAGGTAGACTGCTATTAGTCAGTGACAACTTTACTTCCCAGTTAGTGCAACATAAAACTAGAGGTCAGGGACCCTACAATCTTAGTCAGGAACCAGTGGCTCATGTTCTACTTTCTGTCTTATTCCTGATTCTTCCAATTTTGAGCTCTTCAATTATTTTTTCTGTTCATGGCCCTGCCTGGTTCCTTGAACTTAACTCACAAAACATTTTCTTAGTACTGGCTGGAGATGACCCATACACATCCTTCTGATTATGCTATTCCCAGCTGCTCCATGCAAATAGCTTCTGGTGTCTAAGATTCCACATTTCAAGCTCAGTTCCTGCAAGCCCCAATACAAGGGCCTACTAGTCATGGCCTGCCCATCATAATTTACTTGCTTCTCTTAGAAAAAACAGGGCTGTGTTCCTATATTTTAATTCATACAAAAACAAACAAACAAACAAAAAACATCAATATCCTCATGTATTCATACACATAATCACAAAAATTACTATTTTTTACCTATTTTGCTGTAATTATCTGCAATCAAGTCTTCCAAACCAACCATCTTCCAGAAACTGTCATCCCAGCCTTCCTCTGCCAAGTATGTCCATTTGCACACCAGGGAGCAGAGAGACCTAAGAAATTGGGAGAGAAGTAGAACCAACAGTATGAGCCAGGCTTCCTTTATGTTTTGCCAAATACTTGCCCAGATATCTGCAGAAGTACTGAAAAAGTAGAATAAATCGAAGTAGGTAATTATTCATCACTATTGAAATTAAAGTCTCCTCTGATACCTGTTAATGATTGACAGTATCTTCTTTCACTTTCAAAAGGGTCCCCGCCCTTTATTTAGATCCTGAACAAACAATGTATATAAATATTTGCGTTTGTATCTACATTCATATTAACATACATGACATTTGTGAGGGAAAGAGAAATAGCAGTATTAGTAGTGACTAGTTTCTTGATGATATTTGAGCATTATTATTAAATTTTAGGTATGATATTGGTAATTATGGTTATATTTTGAAAAAGGCTTCTATTCAAATGATACATACTAAAATACTGATGTATAAAATGATATATCATCTGGGATTTGCTTTGAAATAACAAGTGGAGGGGAAGTGAATGGCACTGTGGGTGGGGCAGGACTGTCCATGGGTTGGTGGCTGTGGGGCTGAGGGTAGTTAAATGGGTGTCTGTTATACTTCTTTGTTTTGTACATGTTCCAAATTCTCTATAATAAAAAAGTTTTAAAAGTGCCTGATACCAATGCAATCACTCTGTCTAAAGCAATATTTGACAGGAGGAAGATTTGATGCTGGATGTGTTTTTCTCCCCAGTTTCATTTCTCACCAATTCACTCTTAGTATTCTACACTCCAGTACTAAAGAATCAATTATTCTGGGCTCTGAAAAAGTTGAGTTCTTGCACACTTCTGTGCTGCTGCCCTACTTCTATGTGCTTGTAAAATTCTCCCCAGCTTTTTTACCCTGGTAACTCAAAACACTTCCTTTAACCTAGACTGAGACCCAGTTCTGGCTTAGGTTCTCCTCCTCTGAGATCACAGAGCATGCCGCAAATCTATCACAGACCTTATCACACTGTATAGTTAACTGCTTCTTTATGTATCTTCTTCCCAAGAGTCCCCTGCCTTTCAATCTATTCTCCATTGTGTACAGAGCAAACTTTATGGAATAAAATCTAATGGTACCAACCCCTGATTGTTCCTCACTCCTTTCAGGAAAAAGCCCAGTCCTTAGCAGGGCTTGAAAGACCCTTTGTGATAGAACCATGTTGACTGCCAGCTTCCTCACTCGCTGTTCCCACCCTTTTCCTCCATTTTGCAATACTGAATTATTTGAAGTTTAGCCAGTAAACAAAGTCAAGGACCTTTAGTTCCTCCTCAAGGGCTATAGATAATATTCTGAGCCATATCCTTTGAGCAGTTTTGCAGAGACTAAAACCCCAACCAGGTGGAAAAAGTTAACTGTATGCTGCCCACAGGCACGAAGACCCCAGAGCAATTGGAACCAGAAGGTTGATGATGCTGCATCCCAATTACCTCTCCACCAACCAATCAGAAAAATGTCCGAGAGCTGATCACACATCCCACAGCTTCCACCCTCCCCACCCAACCCAGGCTTTAAAAACCTTTCCCTGAAAGCCTTTGGGGAGTTTGGGTCTTCTAAACACCACCTACCTGGACTCCTTGCTTGGCGCCCTGCAAGCAACGTTGTACTTTCTTCACCACAACCTGGTGTCAGTAGATTGGCTTTACTGCACATGGGCAAGAGGACCCAAGTTTGGTTCGGAAACAATTTTGGCAACCCAGATGGGCCAATTATTTGAAGTTTCCCCAATGGGCCTTGATTTCTCACTTCCCTGTGCCTCGAACTCTTTGCCTCATTCTGCTGTGTTATGCATCTAACTGCTAACTAGTCTTCATGACAGTCCAGACTGCCCCTTGTCATGAAGTTCCAGTGGAGGGTAAGCTGAGTCCAAAGCCTCTTCTGCAAGTTCAGTGTGGATGTACCCATATCTTAACACTTAGCAGAGTAACTGTCTTTGTCCCTTCCCTTCTCTATCTCTCCTGCTAAACCAGCAACCCCTTCAGAGCAAAACCAGCCCTAATGGTCTCCATATTACCAGTACCTAGTCCACATTCAGCCATATGGCAAGGCACAGTGAATACTGATCGAATGGAAGCTCTGGAGAATGAATATGATCTGTCCATCTTACCACAGGTAAATGAGCAACCTGGGGAGCTCATGTAGTTTTAAGGATAAATCAAAATCTGTCTATCTCATAAAGCCAACAGTCGAGGCCTATCTCATTCAGTCATTCACATTGACTCACTCATTCACTTTCTGACTCAATATTTAGTATTCAGTCCCTATGACCCTGGCATTACACTAGGCCTTGGGGAACCGGTTATAGGCAAAAGACCTGGTTGGCTGCTGTCTTAGAAGCCAGTGTAATTGGGGAGACAGCAAATGATCAAATAATCACACTGAAAATCACACACTAACAAAAATGTTCTGAAGGAAGCGGAGAGAGAAATGAGAACTTTTAGCAGGAGAACCTGATGGGAGAAGGGGTGAGAAAGTGTTAGCGAGGGCTCCACAGAAGAGGTCACATGTTATGAGACTTAAATGTCTTTAGAAAGCAAACGAATGTTATACATTATCGATTATTCTCAGAGGTGGCATACAAGGCAGAACACATTGAGCTAAGCTAAGTGGTACAGATATAATGAAGGAATACTATTGCCCGCAGGAACTTAATACATATGTGCCAAACCGTTCACCTTACTTGAGCAGGATAATTTTTTGAGGTCTAAAGAAAGCAGCCACCTATGTAGCATGTTCTGAAGAATACGCAATAGGACACATATGTATCTTATACACACAATGCCTGAAATTGCAGCTTTTAGAAATGCTGATAGCTCGCTGAAAAGAGCAATGCAATGGAACAAAAGATGGTGTGGAAGGACTGCTTCTAATGATCCATTAGGACAACTCTCCAGATGCCCCACTCATTTGCAGATTTCTGTGTCTCTACTGACTGTCCCCTGTCTTGATTGACCATTGCTCCTTTCACTCATCCATGTCTACTTTGGAAAACTCCACATCATTCTTATGGTCCAGCTCCTCTGCACAAGTTTCCTCACTACCTCCAAGCTAACGTCACAGCTATCTCCTTTGAAGTAACATTATAACTTGGAAATACTGCACAGTAGTTCTTAACAGCTGAAGCAGGTTGAGCTCACGGCCCCAAGTCTTCTGCTCACCACACATCCACATCCTTTGCCACTTAATTTGTAGTGCTGTACCCTCCTTCTCCCAACCATCACACCATAGGCAGGGCCTTGTTTCCCACCCCTAGACTTTGGATTCTGTCATGTAACTGGGCCCACAAAAATTGAGGCAGAAGTGATCACATTCCAGTTTCATGTCTAAGCTTCAAGAAGCATTATGTGCTTCTACTTCCTCTCTTGCACTTCTGGAATTGCCATGAGAAGCTCATGTGGAGTTAGTTCACTGGTCCCAGGAGGAGGATAAGAGATATGTGGATTAGAGCAATGATCACCAAGCCCAGCCTATATCACACATCCCCAGGCAGACAAGACCCAAGTGAGTGAATCCAGCTGAGAACAGAAGAACCACGCTGCAGAGCACAGCCTAAATGAACTACCCATGAGCCAAATAAATGATTTTTGTGTTGACCTACTGAGCATTGGTTTTGGTTTATAACAGAGCAACAGTTAAACAACTCAAGACTTTGCAGCATAACTAAGTTATTCCAGGTAGATTTTTCCCCTCAATAAAGGCAATGAGAAGGATGTCCAGTTCTTATAGCAAATGAGAATAAGTGGCCAGAGAGTATGCTTGGAGTGAAGGTGACTGAGCCCAGGTGGCAGGAAGTTTCACAGCTGCAGATGCCTCTGGCAGCTCCAACTTCCATTAGGGTTATTCAAACATGTGAGGATCCATTTCATTTTAGTCTCTTTAAATCAACTTTTGGGTAATACAGATGTGTAAAAGCAGCAGAATTGGCAAAATTTAGAGAGTGCATCTGAAGCTACATATTCTCCAGAAATCTCCAGTGAGAGGGAGCAAGTAAAGGACTTTATCTTGTCAGTAAGTAAAGGCAAGCTACCAGCAGCAGAACAAAAGGTTTACCTCCCTCTGAGGCTTCTATTAAGAACAAGGTTTTGTCATCTTCTCAGGTGTTTCAGAAAATTACCTGCTCTCTCAGGATAAATATTCACCTTTAGGCAGGCTGACCTAACAGCCCGTGCGTATGCGTGCATTCCCGCACGCAAGCATCATGGAGGAAGTGATTTGTAGAATTAGAGTTAAAGATAGAGGTCTGAAAAAGACAAGGGCAACACCAGAGGCTGAGTTGCTTCAAACATTAGCAGCAGGAAAGGAGAGCTGCTGCTACCTAGGGAAAAGGGGCCATGCACATTTGCTCACTGCTAGCCAGAACGCCAGGGCAGAAACCACTGATCTTTCACTGCTTTCAGACTGTTAATGTCAAAGAGACAAAAGAAGCCTATATTAGAGTCAAAAGAACATAAATTAATGAGCAGGAAAAACAGAAATAATACCTAACTTAAGGGACTAGTTCACCTGAGAGAAGATCATACATAATAATACCTCTAAGAGGAAGGTCTCAATGAAGTAGAAATGATGAAAAAATTG
This sequence comes from Camelus bactrianus, assembly GCF_048773025.1. Lineage (NCBI taxonomy): Eukaryota > Metazoa > Chordata > Mammalia > Artiodactyla > Camelidae > Camelus > Camelus bactrianus. Next base: position 36,028,599 of record NC_133551.1, read on the forward strand.
GAAGAGAACATTAATCATGGAAGCAATGAGAAGTCAGAAGAGGGCAGCAAGAAAGATTTTCTGAACTAAAACCACTAACTTTAAATTTTATTAAAAATTTTTGTAGAAGAACTAAAAAAAAAAAATTAGGCACTGTTAAAAACTGAATTAATGATGTGGAAAAACAATTGAATGATATATCTTACTACACGTAGACAGAAAGGAAGAAATAATGAGGGAATAAATAAGAAGCTCAGAGGGCAGATCCAGCAACTGAACGTAATTCCAGAAGGGATTTTTAAAAGGACAAAAGAAAAAAAAAAGAAAGAAAAGATGAAGGAGATGTTATAATTAAACAAATATAGTACTATCTTTTTTTTTTTTTCAATACTGGATGAAGCAAGATTTAAGCCTGCAGATAAAAAGTCTCATTAAGTTCAGTAAGTGAATCCAGGAAATACTTGAATTTCAAGCGTAAACAGAAAATTATACAAGCTTCCAGACAGAATGAATAAGTTACTTACAAAGGCAAGAGATTCAGCCTAGCTAAGGAATTCTCATCTACCACTCTGGAATGTAGAAGACAGACGAACAATGTACAGACCATTAAGAAAAATGATCCAAGAATCCTATACCCAGACAAAATAGTATTCAGCTGTCAGGGAAAAGGAAAACATTTCCAATGTGCAAGGCTTCAAAAGTAAACTTCCCATATATGTTCTCTGAGGACAATACTTGAGAAAGAACATAAGCAGAAAACAGTTGGTTCTGAGCAGCTATCTCATCATAGGAGACAGCAAATCAAAGACTCGAGGAAGCAGTGGTGGTGAACCCTGATATTAATTCATTCTCTCTCTCTCTCCATGTATATAGTATATACATGTGTGTATATGTATGTACATAGATATATACATGTATGCATGAGTGCACACATATCTAAATCTGAATAGATGATGATAATGTAAACAGGAATTTGTAATATTAAGTTTTCTTGAAACACAACAGATGGGCTATATAAGAAGGAAAATCTAATGATACCCTGGAATTGAAAATAGTAAGTTAGCAAAATGTTGAAGTCAGACATTGGAGAAAGGGTACACAGGGAAAAAACCTCCATATGTGAGGGCAGAACATAAGTTTAATGTTGGTTGTAAGGAATGAGAAGGTAATCTACTAATGGAAACAAAAAGTAGAGCATTCAAATTAACAAGGAATAAAAAGGGAATAAAGAGAAAATTAATAATGAAACCAAACTAAACCAATCAAAACAAGAAGAAAAGGGAGAGGGCGTGATGTAATATACATAGAAAACAAAAATAAGATGAAAAGAAGAAAATTAATTATTTCAGTTATTACAACAAGTGTAAATGAGCTGAATTCCACAACTGGCTAAAAGATAATAATCATATTGGGGTTAAAATTAAGCAATATCTTCTTTACTATATAGATTTTTTAAAATGTGGTCAAAAGTTTTTTTTTTTGAGGTGAACAAAGAAATAACAAATACAGACTTTTAACAATATGACAATATAAATATTAGCTAGAGTAGAAAACACAATAAAAAATATTAGCAAGACAAAGTGAAACACTCCATAATGACAAAATGCTCAATGAAAAATACTATTCATTAAATTTTATGAACTGAACAGCATAATATGAAATATATTTATAAAGTGAGAGCTCCTAGAAAAAAAAACACTTGAAAACAGACACAACTTAAAGATTTTATTATTCTTTGAGGATTTGAAGAAACAGGTAAACCAAAAAAATAATAATTAACACTATTACTGAGGAATTAAAAGACTCAAAAATAGTCAGCAAACTCAATTCTGTATATTCACATGGGAAAGAGAAAGGAAGAATGTTTTATAAAACAAGCAGAGAGCAGACAGGTAAAGTGGTATTTTATAGAGAAATTTAGAGTTTTAAAGCATTTTATTGGAAAAGAAAGATGTCTAAAAATTAATAACCTAAGCAGTCAACTTAAGAAATTATGAAAAGTAGTAATAAACAGAAAGAAAGATCAAAAAGGGGTAGTAAAGATAAAGGCAGATGAAAGATATAAAATAACAAGAGAAAATTCAGGGAATCAAATGTGATTCTATGAAAAGACAAATTAAACACAAAAGCCTCTAGTACAATTGAGGAAAACAAAAGGAGAGAAGACAAAAACAACAAATACGAATGAAAATGAGAGCTATAACTACAGATAAAGCAGATATTAACAGAAAGAAAAGAATTACATGAATAACATTATGCTTGTAAATTTGAAAATTTAGATGAAACAGACAATTTACTACAAAAACAGAACTTATCAAAACTAATTAAAAAACAGGAAACCTTAATAAATTAATTACCATTAAGGAAACTGAGTCAGCAGTTGAAAGTCACTCCTGAAATAAAACTTCAGCCCAGATGGCTATACTAGAGAGTTCTAACAAATGTTTAAGGAACAGAGTACTCCAAAGTATTTCAGAGTCTAGAAGAAAAAGGAATGCTCCCCAAGTTATTTATAAAGGTAGGATAACTATTTTACAAGAACCAAGCAGAGACAGTATAAGAAACAAAAATCACAGGCCACCCTCACATTATGAATGTGAACATAAAAATTCTAAACAAGACATGATCAAATTTAATACAAAAGTATGGAAAAATACATCATGAACAACATTCAAGAATGTTTCAATAACAGAAGAGCCATAAATGTATTTTGCCACAGTATTTTATTGAGAGAGAAAAATGATCATATTGAAAAATAAAAAGTATCTGATGAAGTTAAAGCCCACATCAAGAGAGAAATTCACTGAAGTAGGAAAATAGAAGCTTCTGCTTCTAATCATGATGGAGATGGAGTAACAGAGACTGGATTTTACCCTTCCTGACTTAAATAACTGGAAACGCTCAAGAAAACATGAAACAACTATTTTTAAACCTTGAACAAGAGGCAGAGCAGGACTGTGATACCTGAGAGAAGGAAACAATGAGGGGTGCCCTATCATGCTGGCTTTCTCTCTGGGAGCACACGCTGGACCACAAAGCAGAAGGAGGGATGCCAAGGAAAACAAAGCAGCCACACAAAGTTGAGGAGACTGAGATCAGAAATCAGAGAATTTAAGACAGCTGGAAGCTATGGTGGCACAGACTTCCTAAGAGAAGGTATCCATGCAGAAAGAGGGTCCCAAAAATCTGCACAAGCATCCCACAGAGTCTTTGCTGACTACTGAGATGCAGATACGCACACTGACGTTCCACGCGGCCTGGTGAAGAGTGACTGGAAAGTTGTGAGCAGAGCAGTTCTCAGAGTTCACGAAGAGCTGGGAGTCACCTAAAAATTACTAAAATTAAGAGTGGAACATTCTCATTGATCATTCGGGATGTCTAGTAGAGACTCCAAAAGACACATGCCTTAGAAGTGTGACTGCACTCCCTGCACTAACAAAGTTTAGAAGAAGATTACAAAAGATAAAACTAAGCCAAAAGTACATTAACAGCCTATCAATGAAAATGGCTCAACAATCCTTAAACGAATCCAACAAAATCCAGACACTCAACAACATAAAATTGACAATGTGAGCATCTAATCAAAAATATTTGAAGAAACATGGCCATGTTTTTTTTTCTCAATTTGATAAAAGCTATCAATCTACAGAGCTAAGCTCAGTGAAACCAAAGCAAGATAAACATAAAACCACATCAAGACATTATCTTGATGAAACTGAGAAGAAAAAAAAAAAAAGCAAATATCATATCTGCCCCAGCACCAAGCACAGTGACTCTCTGGCATATTCTGAGAGCTCAATACATGCTTAATGAGTAATAAGTGAGAACCCTAGGATGTCAGTTATAGAAGGAAGCTTTCAGGTTCCTCATCACTTTTTACTCGTTTGTATTCTAAAGCTCAGATCTTCAGCTACTGTCCTCAGTGCAGGCCCTAAAGGAGACCAAAGTTCAATTACTGGAGTGTCCAAGGCAGCAGCAGAACACTGGGATCCTTGCACAGACCATCCACCTACATAGAACAAAGACAGCTTTTTGAAAATGCACTTTGCCTACCTCACATACCTCCCATCACCTACTTCCTCAGACACAAAAACATGCCAAATTGCTAACACATTTTCTTTCCTTTTCCAAAAACTGAAAAACATAGAGACTTCCAGTTAAAGATGCCAGATCAACTACACACATTGATTTATGCTCTCTTTAAAAATTCCAATAAAATAGCAGTGTAAGAATACTTCAAAAAGGCAAAAACCCACAATGTCAAAGACGACAGGATAGAAGATAATAGCAATGGAAATCTGAAAGCCAGAAAACAAGGATGGATGAGTAGTAACTCTCCTGGTAGACTTGGAGAGATAAAACCTAAGTAGCAATGGGGAAAACCCAGAAGAAAATGATTACCCTAAAGAGACCCAGAAAAGCTCAGGACATGGTGGCACCAGGTACTTCTGAAAGTGAGAATAAAATTGGGGCTAAAATCAGCAGGATGGTTGAAAACCATGTAGGAAGTAACTAGACCCTCGCCCCCAACCATGTGTCCTTATTACTATCTCTCCCACACCCTGAAGGAAGACTCAGGTTCACCATCAGACAGAGGAGGGTCCAAGGCCCAGGTAAAAGTAGGGGCATTTGACAAGATAAGAGAAATAAAATAAGGTCCTACCTTTTTTTTTTTTTTTTGATTATAGCAGCTTTATTTGTCATAGGCAAAAACTAAAAACAACACAAATGCCCATCAACAGGTAAATGGAAAAACAAATTGAGGTGTACTCACACCAAGGAATATTACTCAGCAATAAAAAATAATGAACTACTGATGCAAAGAGCAACATGTATGACTCAAAATAATTAATGCTATGAGAAAGAAGACAGACAAAAACAGTACATACAGTAAGATTTCACTTATAGAAAATTCTAAAAAATGCAAATTAATCTACATTGACAGAAAGAGGATTAGTGGTTGCCTGGGGAGGGAATTTTTGGGGGGAGAAGAGCAGGTTGGATTACGAAGGGGGATGAGGAAACTTTTGGAGGGAATGGATATGTTTATTCATTACCTCTTTGAATAACGTATAAACTGGCACTGAGGATACAGCTTCTGGGGATTTGTTTATACACATATCCATTCCCTCCAAAAGGCCCTGTCTTTTTGAAGGTCAGCCCTCAAGATCCTCTCCCCAGCTCAACTCCCAGAGCTCTGGCTACCAGGTTTTTACATCCTGAATATTTGTTTTGGGGAAATCTGGCCAAAAACAAAAGAAAGAAAAAAACCTTAAGGCTCTTTGGGAAGACAGCAGGTACAGAAAGAACAGACCAGCCAGATAACTCTCGTCTTAGGATGAGGAAAATGACAGAATATAAGGAAAGCCTATTTTTGATGATCAATAATAGTAACTGCTATAATTATCATCATCTTAAAAAATTACATTAATTCAGAAAATATTACCATGGGCCTACTAGGTACATATCTGAGTTTTTCTAGGCAGGTAGGAGCCTCCAAAATTGGAGCTAAACAAAAGGAAAGTGTCACCAAGATTCCAGCCATTCTCCTGAGACTATGGGGGCACCCTTAGCCAGAACAGGGAGAACTTTTGACTTTCCTGCTTTTACCCAGAGCAAGGCACACATCAAAAGCACATACCTGCTGAGTTCCAGGGGCCTGATCATTATCACATATTTCTACAGCATGATTTTGTAAAAATGAAGTTGGCACTCCTGTTTTATTTATATGCAGTTCACTGTACTGACACTGCCAGGCCCCCACTTTCAAGGGAAACCTTTTGTTCTCTGCTTGGGGAAGGCAGAACCTGGAGAGTCTCAATCAAACAAGCGAGGGGATAACAGAATAATTAGAGCTGAGAGTAGGGGTAAATTACCAAGATATTCCCGGCTGCAGCAATCAGTACATTGCAGGCCTATGATGGCTCTGTTTTTCTGAGCCACACAACAGACTGAATTACCAGCACTGAGGAGCACAGCTCGTGGGGAAATACGACTTGGATGAGACTGCTAATTGTATCAACAGAGGGACCAAGAGGGTCTTATTTCTGAAGAAATACCACTGCACCCATCAGAGTTGCTTCTGTTAAAGGGCTGTCAGACTCCAGGCTCGTTCTATTGGCTCTGGACTTCATCAAGACTTGCTGACAGGTCCACGACAGATCGAAATAATATATGCAATGATGCAACGCAGGGCAAGATTAAATTGCCTTTTCAGTTAGGCTTGCCGATAACATGGTTCAAACGTGGCCATGACAATATGAGGAGCATGAAAGGACTGAATAAATAATCGAGTCCGGGGAGTTTTCTCATGCCCCCAAGAGAACAAGATCTAAGAGTCAGAAAACAAAGGATCCAAAAGTTGCTGCCAAAACATTCCAAGATCTTAGTGAAGCCCCTGGACTCATGGATTTGGGTTTATCCCCTAAAAAATGAGGATGATAAAAATTAGAGGCAATATGAGAGAAAGGGGGAAACAAAGGGAAAAGAGAAGAAAACTGCAGACAGCTTACTGAGTCCCTGCTATACGCCAGGCACCACACCTAGTACTTTTAAGGGGGTTATTCGAGCTGTTCCCACAACAAACTGGTGAGGACCCCATCAGTATCCCCATCTGACAGAGGACACTAAGGCTCAGAAGGCTGGATAACTCTTCTGAAGTCACACCATTAGGAATAAGCAAGACAGAAATTCAAACCTTAGTCTGAACCATTGAAAGTCCACACTTGTTAAGTACGTGTTTATTCAAGCAGTTCATGAAAGGCTATTTACAAATCATTGCAAAGGCCAATCAGAGCATGTGAAGAGTGTAATACATTTGAGATGTTTGATTTCTCTGTGTTTACTTTGTCTGCAATCTCTTTTTCTTAATAAAGAAAGAAAGAAAGAAAAAAAAAACCCTGCAACTAAAAACAGATGAAGAGCTCAGAAACACAGAGCTCTAGGGAGCAAATGAGCAGCTGCCTTGGGTTTCCCGTGAGGATGGTCTGGTAAAAGTTAAGCGATTCAGTAGATGCACTCCATAGGCAAGGACACAGGGACAACAATAAGAGGCTCCCTTAAGACAGGAATATTAAGACTGCTTTTGAGAGTTCAGATGGGATGTCAATCCATAATGAATAAGAGTAGAAATCCAAAAAATTATCCTAAAAAGATAAAACGAGTTCCACAACATTCTGAGTTCCAAGACTGAAGGCATCCAGATGGCTAAAGAAAGAACACGGCAGTCAGATGGATGGTCAGTCTTTGAGGAGCAGAGGAAGAGGCAGGAGCAGAAGAGGGAGAGGCAGAGACCGGTGTCAGTGGGGAGAGGGAAGAAAATTCCAGGTGGGAAGAACCACATGTTCAAGGGGCTGGAAGCAGGAAATAGTACAGTGCAAAGCACGTCTCAGAGCAAGCCTTGCCCTGCAAACCTCAAGGGTGTGTGTTTTCTCCAAATGAGGAAAAGGGACAAAAGAGCCTCCCTCCTTCCCACATTCATGAACAAATACTTGGTAAACTCTTATTGTGTACCAAGAACAGATACTGTCTCTTCCCTCATGGGGTTTAGAATCTAATAAAGGAGAAAATCCATGAAGGAATCACTCAAATTTCTAATAACTACTCTGAAGGGTAAGTATAATGAAGAAATATTACAGGGTGATCATAGAGCTCACCATATCAAAAGACATGGTGAAAGACAAGAATTTATGCCCTGTCTTAGATTCTTCCACTATGGGGGCAGAGCTCTGGTCCCAAGAGTTTCTAATGGTTCCTGTCCTAAGGGACCCTATAGCTAAAAGCCATGAAAATGGGTCTGCCCTGTGATGGGAACATCTTCAGATTTCAGCCCCCTTCTCCTGCCTCTGGTTTGCCTCTGTCCTTGCCCTAGTGCAATCTCCATTCTAGTGATTCTGGGTCTCTAACTCAGTCATTTCAGGCTTATTCTGACTTCCAGGACATGAGGCTTCATCCCAGCCTTTTGGCTCTGGCCATGTGAAAACTCACCACTGTCCCCGCTTCTAGTCCTCCCAAATCTCTTGGCTTCAAGGTCCCACACTTCGGTGCTGGCTCCCTCTGCAAGGTCTATCCTAGTATGTTACTGATACCAAGACCTACTCCCAATCATAGCTATGTTCTAGTATAACTTAGGAGAGATTGAGGACGTATGCACCTATCCCAGTCTGACTCTGAAGGCAGAACTGTCCCAAACATTTTATGATTTTTATAATTAAGATATCTCTTCCAAGGTCAACTCATTTTGGCCTATCCTATTACTGACAACACACTGTGTATCAACAGAGACAGACAGTAGTGTCTACACAATCCTTATCTTCCAACATTCCTCAGTTCGAATGGCATCCAAAACTTGCCATTTACTAAGCTGAGCACTGGCCTGATCCAAAGTTATATGAAGTGTACACATCAGTAGGCTGGGGTATAATGCTACAGACAAGACATATGTGAAGAAGAGCAAAGATCTTCTAATACAACTACTTGGGAAGAAAAGCAAAGAACAGAGAGTTAAATTAATACATGGTCATTCAAGGCTGCTCTGCCTTGAACTGATAATGTAAGATTCCTGGCAGAGGATGAGAAAGGGGCAGGTTCAAACAGCTCCTGCCAATTGGCCCCATGCATTCCAATTCCATCTGGCTATTAGTCCACTTCATGATTAGTATCTAGCCTCTGGAGCACCCAACATCTGTCATCTTAACTCGAGAATACTCTTCAATATAAATTAACACATAAACACATTATTAAACAAATCTTTCCATGATAAACTGGGATTATATTTACAAATCCCTTCAGTAATAACAATAATTACACAATCTGTAGTTTAGTGTAGAACCTAACATACTGATGCATTCAACAAGTATTTTTTACTTTACCTTTTATGAGACACTGACAACTCTAAGGTGTTTTGAAAGGCACAGTGACTTCCCTCACAATAAACATTCACAAATGTTATGCTTGATTTTGTCCAGTAATATCACCTGCAGGCATTTGATACACATGACCCCTGAGAATATTTAGTAAGTCTTGTGGTTCTAGTTCTCTTTCTCTACCAATTTTGGTTTGGTCTCTAGAAATGATGCCATTCTTCTTCCACGGGGCAAAACGCAAAGTGTTTGGAGAATTCTTTCCCTCACCTATTCTCCCTTTGTCAGGACTCCCTGTGCTCCAGGTACTGAGGACGCCAATATGATGATGGCCATAATGATAAGTGGAGGTTACACAATGATGCTACTGCCCTTCTCAGTTACAGCGTTGACTGTTCTGGCAACCCAGGGGCTGTCTGCTTACTTAAATCACAGAGCTGAGAGTTTTAGTATAAAGTAGTATCTTCTCCAGCACACAGGGGAGAGAGCCAGATTAAGACTTTTCAAACAAGACAAAGAGAAGACATCAAAAGAAAGAGATGGTGAACTACAAGTATAGACCTGAATTTTTCATAACTTTCAAGATATCTTGTCTCTTAAAAAAAAGGTAGAAAAGGAACAAACACAGGAAAATGAAAAGGAAATGGAAAAGAAAAAATACCAACAGAAAAACAGCCTTAAACTAGGATCTCAGTGAATGAATAGGCAGATCACAGAGGATTTGTAGGGCAGTGAAACTATTCTGAATGGTTTTATAATGGTGGATACATGTCTAATCTGTCCAAACCCATAAAGTGCACAACACCAAGAGAGAACATCAATGTAAACTATGGATTTGGGGTGATTATGATGTGTAATTGTAGATTCATCAGTTGTAACAAATGCAACACTCTGGTCAGGGGATGTTGATAATGGGAGAAGCTATGCATGTGTGAGGGCTCGGGGATATGGAAAATCTCTGTACCTTCTGCTCATTTTTGCTGTGAACCTAGAGCTGCTCTAAAAATTAGTCTTATAAAGACAACAACAAATTCAGTTCTCAGTGTCCTTCAGGGAGCAAGATCCAGAAACTGGCAGAAACAGCACATCAGTTTTTTAAAAGGAGGATACAGTCAGACTTGCTCTTAATGTCGAGAACATGGAAATTCTGTGACGTAGCCATTTAAGGCATTTATAGTGAATATCATCTCTCTGGCCTCAAGGAGTCAAGAGTCTCTCAGGGGAGAGAGCCAGATTAAGACTTTTCAAACAAGAAAGAGAAGACATCAAAAGAAAGAGATCGTGAACTACAATTATATACCTGAAGTTTTCCTAACTTCCAAGATATCTTGTCTCTTAAAAAAAAGGTAGAAAAGGAACAAACATAGGAAAATGAAATGGAAATGGAAAAGAAAAAGATACCAACAGAAAAACAGCCTTGAACTAAGAACACCCAGCTCACATGGGTAGAGCAAGGGTTGGAACCCAGTTAGCTTCAGAGCCATGCCCTTAACTACAAAACACTATCTCTCCCAACAGGGATGTTTCACAGGTGAAACATATGGTGTTTAAGAGGATCAGCAGAGGAAAAGGACAACCCTACCTGGGGAAGATTGAGGAAGCTTCCCTTAGAAGAGTAGTTTGAGTTGTGAGTCCTGAAATGTGAGTAGGAGTTCACCAGGGGAACAGAGATTATAGAGGAGATGTTTCAGGCAGAGCACAGGTACCAAGGCATTCAGTTCAAGCCTGATCTTGCCTCCAGATGAGAGACAGAATATCTGATCTCAGGGCTCGTCCAGTCTGTTGATTTCACTGTTGCTATGAGGATGGGATTATTGAGCATGTGCAGAGTCTAAATAAGACATGGTGATGTCTCCCTGCATCCTTCATACATCAAGGAGAGGAACAGTAGTACTTATCTCACAAATTCATTAAGTGAGTCAATTCATATAAAGCAGGTAGCACAGTGCCTGGCACACAGAACATGCCCAATAAACGGCTATTTTTGTTCTCATTATCTTCATCAGAGTCAACATCATCATCATTATCTCATAGCTACCTCTGATCAAGCAAATACTAATGAAAGAGAAATATTCAAATGAAAATGTGCTTTGTGATAATGCTAAGAACGCTACAGAGAAAGGAGATGGGTTTTTGGCTCTAAGTTGATGATCATTATCCGAACTAAATGAAATAATAACCTAGGCAACTCAGCTCACTCTTGCTCAATTCAACATAAAATTGAGTTAAAAACCAAATTTTTTTCCTTTTTAACATGTTTTTTAAAATTGAAGTATAGTTGATTTACAATGCCGTATTAGTTTCTGGTGTACAGCATAGTAATACAGTTATACATATGTGTATGTATGTGTGTGTGTATTTATTATATATATATGTATATATTCTTTTTCATATTCTTTCTCATTACAGGTTACTACAAGCCATTGAATAATTCCCTGTGCTATCCAGTAGGAACTTGCTGTTTATCTAGTCTGTCCATAGCAGTTTGTATCCGCCAAGCCCAAACTCACAATTTATCCCTTCCTCCCCTTTTTCCCCACTGGTAATCATAAGTTTGTTTTCTATGCCTGAGTCTCTTTCTGTAAAAACCAAATTTTTGATCCATATCTGGCACATCAATATTGAGTCCAAACTGAAAACCAGTTAGAATACTCCATGCATTCATGGAGTGATTCATTAATTCCCAAACACATTTTTGCCAGCACTGAGCTGGGCATCACAGAGATACAGAGCTGAGTACTAGATCTCCTCCCTTGGGTAGCTCAGAGGGTAGAAGGGAACATGGACGAGGGGAAATGCAAAAAACAATGTAAGAAGGGCTTTAACATATGCAAAGCTCCAGGAGAGCACAGAAGGCTAGAGAAATTAACTCTGTGGAGGTTCTAAAAACCTTGATAAAACACCAGAGAAAAATGAAAAAAAATCATGCCTAAGATGTGCATCCGAGGGAGCCTACGGTAAGCACTACTAAGCTACCGCGGTCTGCCTATTCTCTGGTTGAAACAAACTGCAGCTTCCTGAATGGGTCATGCTCCCACTGGCTTCTATGTTTGGTCATGCAGCTCCCTTTGTTTAGAACACCCTTCCTTTGCTTACCCTTGGTAATTTTTTTTTTAACTGAAGTATAGTTGATTTACAGTGTTGTGTAAGTTTCAGGTACACAGCAAAGTGATTCAGTTTATATATACATATATATTATTTTCCAGATTCTTTTCCATTATAGGTTATTACAAGATATTGAATACTTCCCTGTGCCATAGAGTAGGTCCTTGTGGTTTATCTGTTTTATATATAGTAATGTGTATCTGTTAATCCCAAACTCCTAATCTATCCTTCCCTCACCCTTTCCCCTCTGGTAATCATAGTTTGTCTTCTATGTCTGAGAATATATTTCTGGCACGTAAAATAAGTTCATTTGTCTCAATCTTTTTTTAAAAATCATCTACAGATGTCAATTCCTTTGGGAATCTGTCCAAGGGTGTGTTACTTATCCCTCCATGGTGTTTCCACTGCTCCCTATTGTAGCTCTTAATGCATTACAACTGACTGCCAAATTGTCTTTTTGTCTCCCATCCTGGACTGTAAACTAGATGCACATTCTGATTTTTTGACTTTTTTTGGCTGACACAGAGAAGATAGTAAATAAATGTTTGTTAACTCAATACCTATCACTGACATATTCTCTAACCTGCTTACTACATACATACATACCCATTTTATTCTTACACAGAAAGTCTGCTTTGAGTGCTGAACTGGAGCTCTACCACAGCAACTCAGTCCATATGTTGAGTTTTTAAACACGCTCACATTAAAAACAAACAGAACAACCAACCGACAAAAGGGCCCAGAGGCCTCTGCTTAAGTGTAAGTCAATATCCTTGCTAAACTAAATGAGGAAAGGAAGTTGCCTGCTCGCTATCCTTTTTAATAACCAGCACAAAGGAGCTCATGGGGTTTCTTGATTTAGAAACCATACAAAAAGGTAAAAGTGCACTTACAGTGTACCCGGTTCTTTTTTTAATCCCCTTTAAAATTATCATGTGTTTTTCTAATTGAAAAAGCCTTATTTATAAACCAGATCTGACAAAAAAAAAAAAAAAATCCATGGCCTAAATTTATTCTGTTTCCCTTGTGCATCATTTCTGTTTCTTTTGAACCTTGCAAAGCAGTTCATGACAAACAAATCATGTCTTGTAAATTAAGCAACTGGAGAAACTGAGATGGGAATGGTTGATGGCAGGCTTAAAAAGAAACCACCATATATCACATGGGGTCACCGTATTTCAGTTCCTCACCAACCTGGCTGGATCCACTGATTTTAATGATGTGAGACATATTTTGAGGTACACCTGAAATCAATGATCACTTACTAATCATATCTAGCCTGAGTTTTTTTAGGCAAAAGACCAATAAATTAAGAGTAGCATTCAATAGCTTGGAAATGGAGAACAGAAAGCAATGTCAGATGGAAGGGAGAATTACACCAGGGGAAGACAAGGGTATGGAATGATGGAATAACCATCTTTAGGAAGGGAAATATTTTCAGTTGGAAGCAGCTGTTTTTCATTTCTATGAAAGCAGTGAGCATACATTTCAGCAAGAGGGGAGTCAGATTAACTGAGAGAAAACGGCCTAACTTACAAGGCTAGGAGATACGATGAGCTGGCATGAGAAGATGACATTCTTCTTGAAAGGGATCTTTAAGAAAGGACAGCCACATTGGTTTAAGGTGGCCGGCGAACTGTCTGGCCTAAGGAGAAGGGAATGGATTACACAGATGGCTTCTAGTTTTCATCATTAGTATTGTTATTCTTCTGGTTCAAAGACTCTGTGATTCATTTCATTTACTGTAAAGCCAACCTCTTTGATCTCAACAAAAGAACCACACTGAAGAATAACGTTTCTGAGAATTTTGAACTCATGAAGACAGTTGTGCTGAATTTATGGTCTTATTTAAATAAAAGCACACACGTTTCCTCTTTAAATTTCAATTTAGTAAAATATATTGAGTGGCTACGAAGTGCAATTTCTGCACGAGGTGTCAGGAACATGGAGATAAAACATGAGTCCCAGTCCTCAATCCAATGAAGGAGAGAAAATGAGGCCATGAATTACTGTGATGTAAGTGAGACATAGTAAGTAGCATTCAGGAAATCCAAACTATGGAGAAACAAAGAATAGAAAGGCAATATGCAGTTGGGTTGTCAAGTGCTGGAAACAAATTGAGGAAGGAGTAGATTAGGAAGTAGGTAGTAAAAAGTCATAAGATGGTAAATGTTATAAACATTACAAACAGACACAGTAGTATGAATATTTGAATCATGCCTAGGAACAGAGAATGGCCTCATTTAAACTGAACAAAGGTATGTATTAGGAATTAATTAAAAAAACCTGAAAGTTGGCTTGAGTCACGGAAGTGACCCAGTATGTAAATCTCCAAAGGTGCAGCAAGAGGTATTTATTATCCTTAAGTTAAAATAAATTCAGTTCCCAATTATTTCCCCCTCAACTGGAATAAGTCAGACTAAATTTTTATTATGGTGTGTGTTTTTTTTAACAGAATTTCTAATATTGAAAAGTTACACTTTAGGCAATTAACTGATGTACGTGCTAAACACATGTAAAATCTTTGGCTTCCCAGCCACTGTAATGCATCCATAAGGCACCCAGGTGGACTGGACGGCCTAGTGGAAGAACATCCAATGGGATGGCCTTGACACTTTGAGGAAGGGTTTAAAAATGTTGTCACAATAGATACCTGACTCTGAAAAATGTTCCCAAACCAGAAGCAGAGAAACACCGATGTCAGCTTTGGAAAAAAGCCCAAAAACCAAACACGATAATATGCCTAAATCCTAGAGCTGGCTACTGCTGCAGAATTTGTAAAGCATTCTGGGTTTACAAGGAAGAAAAGAGGAGGTGAATAAGTTCCCAACTGATACTTACTTCTCAAGGAAACAAAAGAATGTTTTAGGATGCTGTGTAGTACTGTGGAAAGGGCCCAGGCTTTGGAAACAGGCAGGCCTGGACTGAAATTCTAGCTCTGCCACTTGCTAGGTGATTAAGCACGGGCAACTCTGAACTGCTCCATTTTGTCACATCTAAGGTGGGGTGATGACATTAAACTTAAAACCTTGTTGTGAAGAATAGAGATACTGTAAAGGACCTCCTGGCACAGCAACTGACCCAGGCAGGCTTCATTAACAATACCTGTTATTAGCAGTCCTATTATTTCTTCAACTTCACTTGGTACATTTAAACATTCACAACACCACACACACACACACACAGGTACTACATACTTCTCCTGCAATCTGTCCATCAAACCATATGGAACATATCCACATTAAATGGTCTCTTCTGAAACCCTGAGATCTCCCCCTGACTGGTGCAGAGACCATGTCGGGAGGGTAGCTTTTACATCATCACACAATTCTCTTGTCAGCCTATAAATTGGCTCAGATTCCTTCCAAACAGTCACAGTCTGTTCCCTCTATCTTAATAACCACTTTAGATTGAGAAAAGGTCTAAAATATTCATGTTTTCAATAGCATTTATGTAAAAATTCCAAACCAGAACATTTTTAAGTTAGATGTCTACCCTCACACTGGTCCATTAGAGCAATCACTATATGCATATGTGCACACAGACATAATCTCTGGAATGAGCCACACAGTGACACATCAGTGTTAACATGTACTAAGTATTTCCCTAACACTTCCCCCAAAGCAGTCACTGGACCCATCGCTTAGGAAGCGGGATGAAGTCAAACATGTTCTCAGCCACTACATGTAATGGGTCCGTGAAATTTCTTTTCTGTTGACTGATGTGTACCTTTGAAAATTTCCACAATAAAAAGTGAAACCACAATAAGATATCACCTCACACCTGTTAGGATGGCTATCATCAAAAAGTGTACAAATAACAAATGTTGGTGAGGATATGGAGAAAAGGGAACACTTGTACACTGTTGGTGGGAATGTAAATTGGTGCAGCCACTGTGCAAAAGAGTATGGAGGTCTCTCAAAAAATTAAAAATAGAATTAGCATATGACCCAGCAATTTCACTCTTGAGTATATATTAAAAAAAAGAAACCACTAATTCAAAAAGATACATGCAGCCTAATGTTCATAGTAGCATTATTTACAGTAGCCAACATGGAAATAACCTAAGTGTCCATCAACAGATAAATGGATAAAGAAGATATGGTGTGTACACAAACACACACACACACACACACAATGGAATACTATTCGCCATGAAAAAGAAGAAATTTTTGCCATTTGCAGCAACATGGATGGACTTGGAGGGCATTATGCTAAGTGAAATACACCTGAGAAAGACAAACACTGTATGATATTGTTTATATGTGGAACCTAAAAAATACAACAAACTAGTTAATATAACACAAAAGAAGCAGACTCACAGACATGGAGAACTAGTGGTTATCAGTTGAGGGGATGGGCCAATATAGGGGTCAGGGAATGAGACGTACAAACTACTGGGTGTAAGATACACTCAAGGATGTATTGTACAATGCAGGGAATATAGCCAATATTTTGTAGTAACTGTAAATGGAAAGTAACCCTTAAAATTGTATAAAAATATTTTTTTAAAAAGTGAAATCAAATAAAAGAGGATTTAATGACATGGAGGTCTAATGCTGACCTTAATGAAAGTCAATCTGAATACCTATCCTATGTCAGTTATAGAAGAAATAAGATAGATATGCTATCTACTTCCTGAACTCAGAAGGAAGCAAGAGGGCCAGCACTTAACATAAAATTACATAAATACTTACAGTCGTCTTAAGTGGGAAGAGTGCAGGGTACCCTAAAATCGTATCAGAGGTGCTGAATGCTCTGATAGGTCAGGGAAGGACTGCTTGAGGAACTGATATCTCAGTGAGACCTGAAGGATAAACAAGCATTGTCCAGGGAAGTGGGAGGGAAGGAGAGGACAGTGTCCCACCCAGGAGGACAGCCACGATGATCAAAGGAAAAAACGGTCAGGCACCTTTGACACATCTGATTTCTGTCACCAAACAGTCCTGGTAAAAAAGAAACAGAATTAAACTAAGTAACTGACTCAAAGCTGCAGAGCCAAAATTACTCACAAATATTAGCAACTGTGATTTGTCTTCCAGATCCTCTTCAACAAATATTTGTCCAACATTCTTTGTCCCTATATATGTGTGTACAGTGAGACGTGTATATATGAGGCAGTTGTGTTGTTCGGATTAGAAACCAGTGCAAGTCTGTTTCTGTTTTGTAGATGAGTTCATTAGTGTTCTTTTTTCTTTTTTTTTTTAGATTCCACATGTAAGTGATATCATATGGTAGTTTTCTTTCTCTTTCTGGCTTACTTCACTTAGAATGACAATCTCTAGATCCATCCATGTTGCTGCAAATGGCATTATTTTATTCTTTTTTATGGCTGAGTAGAATTCCATTGTATAAATATACCACATCTTCTTTATCCAGTCATTTGTTGATGGACATTTAGGTTGGTTCCATGTCTTGGCTATTGTATATATCGTGCTGCTGTGAACATTGGGATGCATGTATCTTCTCAAATGTGCAGACATAGTAAACAATCTATGGTTACCGGGGGAAAAGGGATGAGAATGGATAAATTTAAGAGTTTGAGATTTGCAAATACATATAAAATTAGATTAAAAAAAAACAAGTTTCTTCTGTATAGCACAGGGAACTATATTCAGTATCTTGTAATAAACTTTAATGAAAAGAATATGAAAATGAATATATGTATGTATATGCATGACTGGGATATCGAGCTGTACACCAGAAATTGACACATTGTAACTGACTGTACTTCAATAAAAAATAAATAAATAAATAAATGGGAAAAAAAGAGAAAGGAACAAATGAAGTTCTGGGCCTTAAATAGTGTTAGTAGCTAAAAAAGAAAGGGTTCATGGGCCTTCCTTAGGCTTCTCCACAGAAGATGTGGAGAAGAGCTAGTGCACCAGCTCTGGATGTCACCATGACTAGGGTGGTGCAGACTGTGTGCTCAGCTAGTGCCTGGCCGGCCGAGTGAGTTCTACTACAGCATAGGTGGGTTTATGATTGTTCTTAGGGCACAAGCAGGTTTCTCTCTGCCCCTACACTTTTCCCTTCTGATGGCAGCTCTGCACAGAATAGGGCTTCCCACTGCCAATCCAGAAGAACCCCCAACCTGGTGCTCAGGGTAATTACCTTCACATGTAATGCAAACTAAAACACAAGGCTCCTTAGGCAACAACAGAATTCTGACCTCCATGCCTCTACTGGTCCCCAGGGAAGAAGACACATGACTGAGGAACTGGAATCACAAGGACCTGGTGAGAGACTGGTCATGGAGGAGGAGAGCGAGGCCTTTAGGATGGCACCACTTTAGGAAGTTACCTCTTCAGCTCTAACTAACGAGGGGTCAGGGAAATGAGGGCCTGGGGCATGACGTCAGGGACAGAACTTATCAACACCCACTTCCTGTCCAGTTTCTCTTGACCTTTCTCCAAGAACAGTGGGCTCTGGCAGCAGTAAACAAAGATCACCCCCAAAGGGCTAATTTTAGTCTTTGTTATAACAGTCGGAGCCAAAGCTCTTCCCCCTCCTGTGCTGTGACATGACAAACACAAGGCTCCGTATCCTTGTCGCTCAATCTCTCCTGGTTACCAGATACAGGCAGGCATCTGCAAAGGGCAAGTGCCTGCCTGGGCTGGGAGTCTCATCCCTGAGATCTCCCAGAGAAGGGACATGGGGACAGGAGATTTAGAAACTCTTCATTCACTCACTGACTACACTCATGCATTTACACACTAATTCCCTTGACAGATGCTGATTTGGCACTTGCCCCCTAATAGACCCAGGAGTCAGCCTTGGGTACACAGAGACGAGTGAGGTGAACAGGCTGCCCTTCTTGGGGGCACAAGCAGGAGCAGCAGAAATCAGAGAGTAAATCACACAAATGACTATGTAATGACAGTGGTGATCAATGCAATGAAGGGGACTTGAGAGGCATCTAATCTGGTCCAGGGCCTTGGAGACAGATTCCCAGGGAAGGAGTGTTCTAAGTTGAAACCTGAAGGATAGCGAGAGCTGCTGGAAGAGAACTTGCAAAGGGCTGGACCAGATAGAACATGGCCTGACCGGGAGGTGGAGAAGTCAGCGTGGCTACAGCAGCAGGGGAGGGTGTACAGAGAATGGGGGCCATGAGGCTGGAGGAGCACATGGGCCAGACATCAAGGTCTAGGACCCATGCCAAGCACTGGGGGCTCTAACCTGAGAACAGTGGAAAGGTAATGGTGGGTTTCAAACAAAGTGCTGTCACGATCAGTTCAAATACCAACTGTGCCACCATCACCTACGTGACGTTTGGTGGGTCACAAAGTCTCAGAAGTTAGCCTCTCCTACGTGCTGCCTTGTTTAATCAACAAGCATCTCTTGATGGTGCATCTACTCTGTGCTGGCCATGTGTCACCAGTGGGATTCAACAGGGCACAGGACAGGTCTTGGCATTCTTGAAACCTACATTTCAGTGGAGTTATCAGTCAGGCAAACACAGGGGCCAGGGAGGAAACTAGCATGTTGACAAGGAAGAGGAGGCTGCCTTTGGGCTGAGTGGGCCTCTGAGGAGAGGACCCTGGAGATGATGTCCAAGGAATGCCAAAGGTCCTCAAAATAAGAAAAGACTTGGGGCAAAGGGGAAGGACCATAAAGGCCTGGGGATGTGAGGGACCTGTGCACTTGAACCAGTGGAGCTGAACACAGAGCCCGAGCAGCAGGGTGAGGCTGGCTGGGGAAGTGGCGTCCCAATGGTGCAGGGCCTCCTCCGGGTGGGGAGCAACTGGGACACCAGTGAGTGGCCTGATTTCAGTGACACTAGAAGATCACTGAGGCTGTTGTGCGAGGACAGACAGGAAGGGGGCAAGGGTGGAAAGAGTGAGATCTAGAAGGGGCTTCTCTGCTTTCTTTCACATTGGCTACAGCCACTGGCTTCATAACCTTGGGCAAGTTTCTCAACCTCTTTGCATCTTAACTGTCCTCATCTGTAGGGGCAATGATACTCCGCACCTCCCACTGGGCTGTTGTGAGGATTAAATACAAGCTGTCATTTGTAAGGGACGGAGAACAGTGCTTGGCTGAGCTCTTAATACATCTTGGCTGTTCTCTTTTTCTCATTATTCATTTCCTGTCCATCTCTGCTCCAGGACTCCAGGCTCCTCACTTCATCTGCCCAGCACCTGTCCAGCGTTTACCCTAGGTACTCTGGAAACCAGGAGTTGCCATTGGTTGCCTGAAGACCTAAACTGGCCCAAAGACATTTTTTGTTTGGCTGGTGCAGAGACTTTGGAATACCTGACTGTGAACACCTTCAGGCTGGGTATGCTCTCCCCAGCTTTCTGGGCCCCTCCTCACCCATCTTGTCTCATACCTGCCAGAGTCATACATGTGTGTACTGCTCTGGAGGCACTCAAGAAGGTGACCTCTAATGAACACTGGGTGAACTTTTAAAAATGTGACTGCTTGGAACATTTGTCACAAATGTAAGTGATACATAAACCACACAATAACTCTCTACACCCCTCCCAACCCCCGATTAGGGCAATGGACCACAGGGTCTGACTTACCAACTTTTCTTCATATAGTCATTCATCACCTATTTTCTGAGTACTTCCCAGGTCCCTGGGAATTAGGAGGAAAAAGACAGACATAGAGTTGGGTTTAACTGAACTTATAATCCAGTGCCCATGAATGAGAATGCTGCAGTCTCCTTGGGTGTGAAAAGCACTGACAGTATATCATACTGGGGAGTCGAAGGCTGTTATATATCTTATTCTGCTCTTACAATAACTCTATGGGGGGTAGCTTGGACAGGTGGGTTACTCTACTTTGCAGACAAACAAATGAAGGATCAAAGAAGCTAAGTATATTGCTCAAAATGACACAGTTATTAAATAGTGAGTTTTGAATTCCTGGCACTGCCAGCAGGGAAGGGGTAACCCCAACTGTGGAAAAACCTATAACATTTTCTCCTTGCACAATGCTATAGGCCAGGGGATAATAAAGGTGCCAGTGATACCCATACACTGACCACCACGTGGTAACATAACTCAGGCTGGCTCAGATGGTGGGAAAACCATGACAATGGGGCTGGAAAGAATCAGAGACTTGGGTTCCAACAGAGTTCTCCATGGGTTCCACGTGTCATGAGGGAAACAATTGGAAACAGAAAAGAGAAATCAGGAAACAGAACACGGCCCCTGTTTTGCCAGAATAATTACAAAACCATATTTATGGTTACAGCTATGAGATTTTGCCAGGTGGTGCCAGGCCAGACAGCAGATCTGCAGGGCCCAGCGAGATCGGCCTCCAGAGGGACCCTCTCTGGTCTTCCCCAAGAAGGCCTGGCACACTCAGGAGATCATCACGGCTGCCTCCACAGACAGCGTAGCAAGGCTCCTCTCTATGTGCCAGACACACAGACCTGGAAAATACATCATCATCTCTGAGAGCCTCAGCATCCTTTCCAATCCTGAAGATGCCCTTTCTGGATGTGAGCAATTCTCAAGGTTCCTTGGCCATCACTTGATTTAAATCAATGGCTCTTAATTAAAAGGGGGGATTTTGCCTCCCAGGGGACAGCCAGCAATGTCTAGGGACACTTTTGGTTTCCCTGATGAGGGTGCAGAGATGCTACTGGCATCTAGTGTGTAGAGGCCAGGGATGGTGCTGAACATCCTACAATGCACAACAGGACAGCTTACAACAAAGAATTATCTGGCCCAAGATGTCAAGAGTGCCTAGGTGAAGAAACCCTGATTCATTGTCTAAAGTATTTCCTGATTGATTCCTGACTATATGCCCAGCTTTGTGCTAAGCTCTACAAATACAAAAGTGAACTAGATAAATCCTTTTCCTCAAGGAGTTCAGAATCTAGTGGGAGAGATAATCATGTAAAGAAACAACTGTCACCCAGTGACACTGGCATGAAAGCTGCCACAGTCTAGCGGTGGGCTCTGGAGTAGGAGAGCTCTGGGTTCGAATGCTGGTTTTGCCGTTGACTCATTAGCTGTGTGACCTTGGTCAGGGCACTTAACCTTTTCATTTCTTCTGAAACTCAAAATGGGAAATGATGATACTCCTTCTACTGCTACTATCACTGCTCGTCACTGCTCTTGCTACTACTACTACAGCTTCAGACAGAGATCTGCTGCTACCACCCCCCCACCTCACCATCACCACTACCACCACCACCACTGCTGCTGCTGTTACTTCGACTGCCAAAGAGGAAGAGTACTAGACAGCCAGGAGGCAGACAAGATTAAGAAGGAGAGATATGTACAGCTTCTAGAATGGGGCCCTGAAAGGAACAGGTATGTTTCTTCTTCATCCATCTTTCACCCTGCTGCCTAGAAGCAGGCAGTGGATCACGAATATAAGAGCATCACATAAGGATGGTTCAAACACAGAAGCCATCTGGGTTCCTGGAGCATCTCGTGGAAAGCATTAATCTCTGGACTACCATGTAAGAAAGAAGCCATCTTCTACATACCACAGATAAGACTATAACCTCATAATACAGAAGTATAGAATTTGATTGGTAAGTCAGTTAAGGAAAGGGCATGACTAGCAGAGGAAAGAGCACATGCAAAATACAAAGAGTTGAAAGGGAATGAAGGGACCCTGGCTTTTTGATCCCTTCCACAGGACAGTGGCAGAGGGTGAACTGGGAGCATGTGGGAGCAGCTAGATCACAGCAGGCCTGCACTCCACTCTGGGGAAGCAGGACTTGAAATCTGCCAGCATGGGATGCTACTGAAGGATTTCAGATAGAGAAGCATATCAGATCCACATTCAGTGATAAGACTAGAGGCAGATGAGGTATGGGTTTCGGGGCAGGGGAAGATAGATTGAAGAATGGTGAGGTGAAATGGGGTATAAGTTGGGGGAAAAGCAGGAAGGAGGACAGGAGCCAGGGAACCCAGTCAGGATGATAATGGATCCCAGAGACAGTTAGGAGGCAATATCACAGTTCTGGCCTCTCATTTAGGGAATGGTAATGGATATGGGAGGTATGATAGCAAGCTTATGGTATGGGTAACTGACGACAGCACCTTCCCCAAGATAGGAAATACTGAAAGAAAAGCAAAATCGTTTCAGGGAAAAAGCATGGAGCCTGAGGTGCCTGTGAACCAGCAAGTAGAGATTCCTAAGGATAAGCTTGCTCTGCAGTCTAGAGCTCAGGAGAGAATGCAGGACAGACATGCAGATTGTGAAGGGGGTGTTTAAATCACGGGGACGTGTGACACTGTGTTGTACTCTGGTGGGACTGAGGCGTCTGATCTGCTATATTCAGGTCACCTCCAAGAACAAATGGAAAGAGTCCACCATCTCCTTTTTTAAAATATATTTTTATTGAAGTATAGTCAGTTTACAGTGTTGTGTGTATTGTGAGCCAGGATGAAGGGAAGGGAAGGGAAGGGAAAAAGAAAAAGAAAAAAGAAAGGAAAAGAAAAGAAAAAAAAGAAAATCCACGTTTTGGAGAGGAGAGGCAACTGGGTAAGGTTTGAAATTTCTAGGGGACATAGGACCTTATTAGAAACAATTCTCTTCTCAGACTACAGCCTGTTCCTAAAGGAACCCTGATCTGGCCCCACCTCAAGTTTGCCACGAACAGATCTGCCACCTGCAGAAGCCATTCACATCTTCAAGTACTGGACAGAAAATATCTCAGTGCCCCAGGACTTCAAACCACAAAGATATGAAACAAATCCCCTTCTAATGCCAACAATCAGAATGGTTCACACAAAAATGTGCCACAGAGAACATCCAGAGAGGGTTTTCAAGGACCCTGAAGAAATATTTTGTTTTAAATAGAAGTGGGTGTTGATCGTGAGGAAGGATCTGCCAGTGGCTCTGGTGATCACAGGGCAGAAGAAGCCGAGTGATTATTTTCTCCCCAATTATGGCGAATTCTCTGCAAGTTAATTCTTGGCTTTTCTAAAACAGGACCAGAAAATTAGCTCTTCATGTTCAAGAGATACGGGACCCAGCAGCAGCTTCTGGCCTGTGGTTAGTCCTTATTACGACTTCTTAAGAAGTGAGGAGGGGGCAGGAAGTAGGGGGTCTGACTTACGCACCATTTAGTCAAGTGGAGAAAAAAAAAATCTCCCTTCCGCACTGAAACAGGATCACACAGCTATAAAATTTATTGGACACAACTCAGGCAAGGGTGTTGGGTGAAAAGAATCAAAGAAAGAGCTAGGGCTGTGCTCAGGAGGGTGTAACGAAATCTGAAGCTGTTGTCACTCACTTATTACCCCAGATCTCCCAGGCAGCTGAGATTTAAAGCAGACAGGCCCGTGGCCCAGCCTAACTGATGTGGGCTTTTTTTTACCTATTTGCACCAAGTTAAAAACGTGTTCAAGCATGCGGGCACATGTCTGTGTGTGGGTGGGTACATGTGCGGGTCTGCTGGAAATGAGCTGGGAGAGGGGACCCAGAAAAGAGTGAGACTTCTTGTTGAGGGGTAGAGGCAAATTTACCAATCACTTTAGCCCAGAAAAGGCCAATTCCAGATTCTCTGATATTTGCAATTTGAGGAGTGTATTTTCAAGTCTATTTTGATTAAATCCACAGAATTAATCACTTTCATATAAGGAAAAGCAGTAGCACCAAATGAATTGAGCTGCTTTTAGACAGAAAGTTCCCCAAGCAAAAAATCAAGAGGAGAAACTGTGAAAGTAGAAAGTAATATTCCACTTACCCTGTGAAGAGCCCTATTTTCATATGTATTTTAAATCTCTACATATATATTTAGTTATATGTATTTATCATTTCTTAACCTTTAAGTTTATAAGCCAGTTAAAAAAAAACACAATGAATGAAATTAACTTTAGATTTACTTTTCTAAAGGTCTACTCCAGGTCACCTATTCAGCACATCACCTCTCTTTAATCTCTTGTTTTTAGGGCAGTCGCACACCTGATGGTCTAATGTTTCCACTGTTAATGAAGATAAAGACAGCGTCCCACTGCATGAGGTCAGTCACAGGGTGGCCAGCCACTTGCCTGCTGGCTGAGCACTCCTGGATCAGAGGAGCTGCCCTGGCCCAGCCAAGGGACGGCACACAGGAAGGGCGGCCAGGAATCTTCCCTGCTTACACTGGGAAATTAGGGCAGGATTTTTATCAAGTTCTCGAGAACAGAAGAGACCTAAGTGACGGGGATCCTCATCTCACCTTCATGTTCAAAAGTACCTCTAATGCTGCCAGGTGGTCCATTCAGGACTCCCCAGCACTGACAGGTACCACCAGACTCCAGAAGTGGGCCGGTCTCAGCTTTGGTCTCAGCTACAGGGCGGGGGGACAGGTTGCCTAACTCTCTGAATCTCAGTTATGTCACCTAAAAAAAGGAGTAATAGCTTTGAAAGTTTAAATGAGATAACCAAGGTAAAAAATTTTGTACAGTATCCCATGGTCTCCAGCACTCAGTACATGGTCACAATATTTTGAAAGTACTCTGTAAGTTCAAAAGAGCTGGGCAGATTGCAGTTAATGAATCTCTCAAGCACCTTTCTGATCTCTGTGTACTTAACAGCCAATGCCATACACAGGGACATCTAATGATAATCTGCACTGAGATGTTTGTTTTCCAGCTGGGGAAGCGGTGCAGGGTGGTGGTGGAACTCTTAGGTTCTGAAGGCAGACAGATCTGAGTTTGAATTTTAGCTCTCACTTATTAGCTGAATGACTTTGGGCAAGTCATTTAATAGCTTCTCTCTCCATAAGGATGAGGGTTAAATGACAGAATCTCAAACTCAAGAAAAGTCAGACTGTGGCTGTGTTCATCATCTTCATTAATAAAGTCCCAGGCAATGATGAAGACTGGAAAATGTTACATGATTCCTGTAGAATCACCTTTAGAACACATGGAAGCATTAAAATAATAGAGGCAGAAATTGCCATCCAGTCAGGTAATATGTGGCACGTGAGCCACCATCCCCCTGTCCATTCACTTGGAAAACATGAAGAGTTAATATCTCTTTCTTACTTGGCTGCAAATGGCTTCCTGGTACTCCCTCACACTGCTCAAGACAGCAATTTCCAGTTGATGAGAATGGGCATGGGGGCTAATCTATTTGATGTTCCCAATCCAGTCCCACCTGCCTATGCAGAAGATAAGAGCAGAAGGCTATCGAGGTTAAGTACTTCCCATGGGTCCCCCATCTAGTAAGTGACAATCACGGCCCCGAAAAGTAAACCACCTAGTTCCTCATGTGGCATTGTGTCCACCTCCTGCTCTGCCTTTCCCAGTTGCCCAGACATCCTCAGGGAGGTGATACAATGTACTTTTCCACCCTCCTTGCCATCCTCCTCCAGGCTGCACAGAGCAGTGGCTGCACTTAACAAGCTAATCTAATTCCAGCGAACACCTTCCGTGGCAGGTGAAGGAGGAAGAGGAAAAAAGTAAAGCGTCTTTTTCAAATGCTTTGATTGAGGACATACAGGTTTACAGATATTCCCGGCCAAGTCAGAGACATGAGCAGGCAGAATTCTCATAACCCACAGAACCTGATCTGAAACTCCAGCCACGGCTGAGTGAGTCACTCCAACTGTGGAGGGAACACAAGGTGACCGGCCCTCACCTCCACCATCTCCATCCCCATCTCACCCGCCCATGAGTAAAGCAGCAGCTATGCAGTCTGGGCCACCAGCACATCAGTGGGGGCTCCAGGCCATCTGTTTCTGTCTGGCAGGCAGGATCTCAGCATGCGCTGGTTCCAACTGGATTTTTGTGGGGAGGGAGGAAGGGAAGGGCCCAGCTGCTGTCACCAGACAAGGAGGCGCCTTTTCCTCACCTCCATCCTGGGTGCCCTCCATGGACCTGAGTTCCCAGCTGTCCTGTGGCTAGAGACTCTCCTTGCCTGACTCAGAACATGCCCTCCCTCCAAGGGAGCTGAACAACAATTTGGTGTGTGTTTATTCATATCTGTGATGAGGAGTGGAGGGTGGGGTAGAAAATTAGACTTATTCTCTTTTGCAGGTGGTACCATCTGTTGCAAGATTTTTACTTCCCTCAATTCCACAATATGCCTGGCATCTTAAAATGGTTTTGAAACAAGATAATAATGATTAACCAAGCCCGTATATATAGCACTGCCTGACCTGGCTTAGAGAACTGGAGGTGACTGCACCCCTTTCCTCAATGTTAATCTCACCCAAAGCAACTTGGATAGTTGGAATAATCATTCCCATCCACTCATTCAACAAATATTTATTGGGACTATGTTCTAGATACAGTTCTAGGCACTGGGGAGCCAGCAGGTAGGTCCCTGTCTTCATGGAGCTTAGATTACATCTGGGGGAGTCTGAAGAATAAACAGTAAAAAAAAAAGAGTAAGCAAGGTGTTTCCAGAGAGTAGTAAGTGCAATTGGAGACGTGAACTTGGAACACAGAAGAGGCCCTATGAGAAGGCCTCTCTGAGGAGGTAACTTCTAAGATGAGAATTATGAATACGCTACCACATTTTGGTATTAAAGCATTCTGTGCTATTTTTTTAGTCCTGAATTACTGCTATTTTTGTTAGCGTGATCCTGTTATTTCAGACTTCTGTCAGCAACTTTGTCCTTCTTGGCTGTTCCCAACCAGTTCTTCCCTCCTTCCCCTCCTGTATACCCGATGACAAGCATCTGGGCCCCTCTTTGCCATTCAGCTCTGGCAACCCCTCTGCTCCCACCCATCTCTCACTGGGGAAGGGGAGGAATTAGGCCCCCAGCAGGGCCATCCCTACCGGATTGGGAGGGAGAGGGATAAAACCAGCTGGAACTGGAAGCTGCTCATTAAAGCAGAGGACTGCCTGGAGGCGGTGGTTCTGACCACTCAAGTAAGAAGAGGGTTAGGGAAAGGATGTTAAGCACCCTCAGTGGAAGAGACAGCAGCTCTACAGAGAGCTCAGGAGAGAAGGAACCGACACCAAAAGTAGGACCATCAGTTGCACCCAGAGGAAAGCTTCCTACCATGTGTTATTTTTGTATTTGAGATATATTAAATGCAGCTGGAGGGACAGAGCCAGACCAGGAAGGGTCTTCATGGCTATGCCGAGGGACTCAAGACGTTTTCCTCAAGGAATGAGTTATTGGAGGGATTTCACAAGTGAGGAACATAATCAGATCTGCATTTTTAAGAAGATTCCATCTGAGTAAAAGGACTTGGAAAACAGGCCGTGAGAAGGAAGACCAGTGTGCAGACTGCTGTAATAGACCAGGTGGGTGACAGTGAGTGCCTGGAATCCACTGGGGGGATTTTTCTTTCCCTCTGATATTTTGACCTTCACACTGTACAAGAAAGCCAAAATGCTGGATAGTACTCACATAGACAACAGAACTCCCACATTCTTAGGCCTCTTATAAGATGCTGCACACAGAAAAATTCAGATACAGGCAAACCACCCAGAAGACGCTTCTGTCCCTCGGCTGCCATATTCCTTTGCCAATCAGTTCCCAGTGAGGACACTCTGGTGTTCTGAGCAGTGACAAAGGCTTTCAGTGGAACCTTTACCCAGTTCTGGACCAAGACAAACAAATTCACCAGTACAGCCTGGTCAAGGAAGCTGTGGCAGTCTGCCTGACTGGTTGAGTTTCCTGACTTCTAACAGATTTCCCCTCCTGTTCCACAATCCTCTGGGCCAAGACAGGACAGGGAAATGGGCAACAGTGTTCAGAAAGGCCACGTGGCACAGCAGAAAGACAAATTAAATTTGGAATTCAAAATTTGCACCTCTGGGGGAGTGATGGAAATGTTAGTTATAGTGATTGTGGTGGCAGTTTCATTGGTGTATACATCTACCAAAATTCATCAGATTTACATCTGAAATATGTATAGTTTACTGTACAGGAACCATACCATAATAAAGCTGTTTAAAAAAAGAGACAAATTTGGGTTCAAATCCTCCCACCACAGGCTCACTGTGTGACTTTTGAGTCAAATACTGAACTTCTCTGAGCTTTAATTTCATCAAATGCAAAAAAACTGGGTAATAATCATTGCTTTCCAGGGCTGTGGCAAAAAGTACAAGGGAAAACATACACGATGAGTCAAGGGTAGGCACTCGGTAAGTGCTCAGTTACCTTTCTTTCTGCTGATGTTCTCTTCTGTATTCACAGTTTATTTACCTTCTGCTTATGTAATAACTACCAGATGCAAGGTCGTGTTCAGAAACAAGTCATCTTAAATGAAAACAAAAACAATAACACCAATGGAAAATTTGCCATATCATTGTAATGAGGCACAACTATATAGAAATGCAACCTCAGTCTGCTCCTTGAGCAACCAGAATCCCTCCCATCTACCAGAAACCACTGAATCCAGCAGATCTCCGGCCTAAGGACCATAAAAATCATGTGGGAAGCTAACAAAATTACAGATTTTTGGCTTCTGTTTCCACTCAGATCTACTGAGTCAGAATTCCCAGCAGGTTACCCAAGCATCTTCACCAAAAGTTTTTTTTCTTAAATTAAAAATCTCTTCAGGTGATTCTCGCCACTGTGACTGACTTTCCGAGACTTGTTTGGGATTGTATAATCTAATCTCTTGGTCTGCTCAGGCAGAGACTAAATCAGACCTATCTCACAGCAAAACCTCGAAGCCCAGACTCCTTCCAAATCATGGACAGTAACAACAGAACGCAATCCCAACATCTCTTTCGAAAATCAAAGACGAATGATAAAAAGTTAACTTCACCCTAAATCCATCACATGTTCATCATGGCAAATATTTTTCAAAAACCAGTTACAATGGCTGACTCGGGGTGGGTGGTCTTGTCCAGTTTTGTCCTCTGCACTGTAAAATGACTTTGAGGTCAGGCAGGCCCTGGCAGCCGCTGCACTCATCTGAGTCTCCAGAAAGCTCCTGGCCTCTGTGTTGCCATGATAGTATGTCCCAAGTATATCTGCAACTTGATACAAAACATGTGTCTCCTTTTCTTGTCAGCCCCAGTGAAGGTCAGGAAAGGAAAGAGAAGGAAGAAAAGAAGACAGAAAGACAGGGAAACAGAATGACAGACAAGGAGGAAGGGGACAGAAAGACAGAAACTAGGGAGGGAGGGAAACCAGCCACAATTAAATGGGAAAATATCCCTTCGCTGAGGTTTTTAGGGAGGTGTGGAATAGAAGAAAAGGTAACGAAAAGAAGTACCATTAGGAACCTGAGACTTCTGGAGATTCCAAGCTGTTAATTTTTAAAAGCTTTTTAGTATGTTAAATTACAAACATATTCAAAGTTAGAAAGAACAGTGAACTCTCACGTACCCATCACCCAGCTTCAGATAATTTCAACACATGGCCATCTTGTTTCAACCGTACCCCACTCTTATTCTTTGTGAGTTCCAGACTTTGAATGATTTTTCTGCAAATATTTCAGCCTGCATCTAGTGAGACATCTTTTAAAAACTGCAATAGTGTCATAATTAAAAATAATTCCTTCATGTCACCAAAGGTCCATTCTGTGTTCCTCCTTCACCTAATGTTTTACTTTCTTCTTTGAACAGTTATTTTTTGAATGAGGGTTCAAATAAGGGCCACATATCACAAGTGGTCCATATGCTTCCTAAGTCTCTTTTCATTATAGTTCCTCCTGCTTCTCTCTTCCCCCACCTCCTTGCACTCTTTGCAGTTTTTTGTTGTTGCTGTTGTTGAAGGAACTAGGTCACCTAACTAGCTTTTGATGCTAGAGTTTATTTATTCTTGTCACAAAGAGATTTCCCTGTTCTAAAAAAAGATTTGAGAAGTTTCATTAAAAAAAAAAGAAAAAGAAAAAGTTAACGACTGCTGAACAAATCATTCAAAAACAGCTTTATTGAGCAGATATATGTAAAGCAAATCAGAAACACGCCCTAGAATTGTGCCATTGCCACACTTCTCTCAGAACATATCATGCCCAAAATACTTCTTGGTGGCCAGGAAGTTGGGGGAAAATTTGGGCCTGGCACTGGCATCACCCATTTCTGTTGGCTTCATTAAAGAGCAAAAAGGAAATTTAAAAATTCAAGACCTTTTCTGGATGTCAAGAGATCTCCAAAACACAACATTTTGAGCATTTCAGGGTTGACGAATCAGATACGTATAGCGTGCGCGTGCGTTGCCCTTAATAAATGCCAGTGTACAAACACTTGGTAAAATACATTTGGGGAAGCCCTACAAGCTTGAAAAATAACTGGACAACCTCAGTGAGCTCCATATGCCCTGGATTCAGGTAGTCCCTCCTATTCAAGGGGGTTGGGCTCAGAAAATGGATTAGCTTTCCTCATTCCTCTCCTCACACATCCACAGAACAATGTCAAGGACTGATATTTCAGAGCGAGCCACAGCCTCTGCCCTTGGAGCATTACTGGAGAGGCTGAGGGCCTCTGTTTCCACAGGGCCCTGATCAAGTACACACCCAGCCACCACCCACCCTAGGAAAGAGAGATGACTTCACAAAGCAGGCCCGTTCAAAGGGGCAGTGTCTTTTGATGTTATCCCCTCTGTCTGCTGCACCCCTAGAAATACTCCTAATTCCTATTGGACATAGGTCTGGCCACTCAAAATCAGGTTCAGGAGACATTTTCTGATGCTCACGGTATCTGAAGTCAGGACATCCAGAGAATAAAAGCTGTGCATGTAAGATGTTCGTTCATTTTCATTCCTGGGGTGAGGTATAATTCTGCTTTGTGAAGAGCCAAAAGCTGTTTCTTATATTTTAATTTATATTTCATAATTTCAGGAATCAGTGAGGACTTCACTAGTGAACAAGCCATGATGCTTTCTTGATGAGTATGGTCACATAATGAAGCTGTCAGAAATCAGTACACATTATTCCACTTTGAATTAAACTTCAGAGGACTCTGCACTAATAGGCTTACAAGTAGGAAAACCAACCTAGCAACAGCTTAGCAACATTTATTGTAGAGTTCTTGTTACTCAGTCTGCAAAACTGGCTTTGAAAATATGTTGTGTACTCACAGGCTAGGATTACCATGTTGGAAAAAAAATCCATGGACACGTAATTTGCACTTGCAATTTTCTAAGTCCATGTGGAAAATTCATCTCCCCTGATGGCAGATGCTCCCAGGTAAACCTCCATGTTGTGCTTAACTCTGGACCTAACTTCATAAATGAGGAGTTCATCAAGGTCTCCTTTTTCCCTCCAAGGGCCTTTCAGAACTAAGCCATGGAGAATGAGCTCAATTCCCCATTTAGAAATAACTCTTCAACTCCAGTCTCACAGTTTTCCAAAGGTCACCCATGTTCTCATAATAATATTCAGCACCAATTCTCTAGCTTTCCAGGTGACTCTCCTGGGATATGAAAAGAGTATATCCAAGTCCCACTCTTCACACCTCATTTAAATCAGCATTGCTTCTTTTTTTTATTTTTAATTTTTTATTGCAATGTAGTTGATTTACAAAGTTAGTTTCAGGTATGCACAAAAGCAATTTAGTTATATATATATATTTTTTTCTTTTCAGATTCTTTTCCATTATACGTTATTAGAAGAATTTGAATATAGTTCCCTGTGCTATACAATAGGTCCTTGTTGTTTATCTATTTTATATATAGTAATAGATGTCTGTTAGTCCCCAACCCCTAATTTATCCATCCCTGCCCTCTCCCCTTTAGTAACCATAGTTTGTTTTCTTGCCCAGCCCACAGTGAAGATGCTGGTCAAGACAAGGGTTATCAGCTTGGCTGTCTACACTATACTGATGCAATTAGCATGATAATTAGCAAATCTTTATTTGTATCCAAGATACAAAGACTTAATCTGGGTCACAGTCTCGGGTATACTGTAAACAGCCTGACATGATTAGGGAGACGGGGTATATTCATTAACAGAATTACTTGGTTGATACTACTGCTTTTTTTCAGGCTTTCGACAGCCTCTTAATTGGCCTTCTTTGCTTCTAGCCTCCCTTTCTCCAGTCCACTTTTCACAATGCTGCCAGAGGGTTGTCTAAAAAGCCAATATAATTGCATAATTTCCAACTTAAAAATCTCTGATGGCTTCTTGTCACTTACAATATTTTTAAAAACAAAAATATCAGAACAAAACAACCTTGATATGCACTGAGGACCCCTCTAATCTAATTGTCTTTCTTCCTAGCCTTCTCTGTACCATCATCTCTAACGACTATTTTCCAGCCACACCAAACATCCCACCATTCCCTTTGTCCAGCATGCGAGGCCCCCGTCAACTTCCATACCTTTCTACACAGTGTTACTCACAAAAATGGCCTATAGGCCAAATCCAGCCCACAGCCTGTTTTCGTAAATCAAGGCTGATTAGAGCACACTCATGCCCATCCACTTACATATTGTCTCTGACTGCTCTCTCACTAAAATGATAAAGCTGAATAGTTGTGACGAATACCATATTGAAGCAAAGCCTAGAATATTTAATGAATATTTACAGAAAAATTTTGGCAATCCCTGGTCTAGCATGTCAGACTCCCACTCACCCCTCACCCCATGCCCCAGCTCTTCCCTTGGGAAAATTCTAGGCAACTTCAGGAGATATGTATTGAATATTCATATCCATATCTTTGGGGAGCAGGACATCTAACTCTTTCTGAAGAATATTCTACAGTTATATTCCATTTCTCTCAGTTTAACAAAACCCTGATTTTGTTTAGAGTGGCCATGTGTCCACCTCCAAGTGATCAGTCTTGATGCTCTAAGCCAGTGCTGTCCAACAGGTCTCTGAAATGATGGGGATGCTCTGTGGAGGCAGTGTCCAATAACGTAGCTACTTCCCACATGTGGTGACTGAACACTTGAAATGGGGCTAGTGAGAAGAGAAACTGAATTTTTAATTTTATTTCATTTTAAGTGATCTAAATTAAAATAGCCACTCTAACTCAGCAATTAAAAAGACAACCCATTTGAAAAAAGGGGCAAGAGATCAGAACAGACATTTCTCCAAAGAAGATACACAAATAGCTAATAAGCACATGAAAAAATGCTCAACATCAGTAGTTGTTCTGTAAATGCAAATCAAAACCACAATGAGATACTGCACATCCGCTAGGAGGGCTAGAATCAACAAATGGAAAATAACAAATGTGGGTGAGAACATAGAGAAGCTGAAACCCTTATTCATTTCCACCAGGATCTATAAAATGCTGCAGCTGCTTTGGGGTTGTCTGGCATTTCCTTAAAGGGTTAAATATAGAGTGACCATATAATCCAATAATTTCACTTCTACAAATATGTCCAAGAGAACTGAAAGAGAAAGGAAAATATATTCACACAAAAACTTATATAGGAATGTTCACAGCAATATTTATAATAATTAAAAAGTGGAAACAACCTAAATGTCCATAAACAAATGAATGGATAAACAAAAGGTGGTACAGCTATGCAGATGACTATTACCAAGTCATAAAAAGGAACTGATTTTTTAAAGTACTGATGCAATTACAACTTAACTGAATCTTGAAAAATTTAGGTTAACTGAAAGAAGACAAAGACAAAGTGCCACACTGTATACTTCCATTTATATGAAATGTTCAGAACAGACAAATCCATAGGGACAGAAGATAGATTAGTGTTGCCAGGGGCTGGGGGTAGAGGGAATGGGGGGGGGGTGACTACTAATGGATACTGGGATTCTTTCAAGGGTGATAAAAATGTTCTGGAATTAGATAGTGGCAATGGCTGCATGATCTTGCAAATATATTAGAAACTACCAAAGCGTGCACTTAATATGGTAAATACTATGGTATATGAATTATATCTCAGTAAAAAAAACCCTTTAAATAGTCATAGCGGGCTATCATATTAGGTTGTGTAGATCAAACTGAACCAGGACAATCTTGTTCTCCCCTTTTCCTATCTCCCTTGTAGCTACAAGTGGCCATACCACCTAATTCCACCCAAAGAGACCTAAGGAGAATTCCAGTAGGAGAGCTCCTGGGAAAGCTTTTACTCTTCTCATCAAATTTTTTTAAAAAGAAGGCAGAAAAAGAAAAAAGGAGATACTGCTTTCTCCAGTTCTTCCCCAGTCTTCTAGCATTAAAGGTAGATGTAATGTCTAGAGCTACAGCAATGATCTTGGAACCATAAGGTAATCAGCATGAAGAAAAAAAATCTACAGAACTAAAGATATGCTGGCTTTGACATGGTCAAACTACCTTCGGATTTTTATTAAGGAGTGTGAGAGCAGGAAATCAAGCCTACTTGATTAAGACACTGTAAAATGGGTATATTGTTAAATGAGTTAATAATACATATATAAGGCATCCAAGAAAGCTCCCGGCACTTGTTAAATACTACATAAGTGTTAGGTATTATTATTGTCATAATTCAGTGTTTCTCAGGGGAGGGTATAGCTCAGTGGTGGAGTGCGTTCTTAACATGCATGAGGTCCTAGGTTCAATCCCCAGTACCTCCATCAAAAAATAAATAAATGAACCTCACTCCCCCGAAAAAAAATTAAGAAAGCCTCATTGTTTCTCAACCTTTTTTGCACCATCAGCCCCACTAAAGAGACTTTTTTAGACATTTCTTTCCTTATCCCTGCCCCCACGAAATTTCAAAATATGTATATCTGTTTACATTGTTAGGGAGGGATGAGCTTTAGAAGGCCAAAAACCACTGTAATGTCTAAGATTCTTTCATCTTCCAGAAACCAATGTTTTGCCCTCTTATAAATATATTCCTGATAACATGCTTCTTCCCCACTGCCACCAATGGATTTAAATAAGAGGTGACATGATTGTACAGACCCCGCCCCACTAACCACAACAGTGTCCCCTGGGAATGGACCTTCAACTAAAGCTGAAACCATTATAACACACCACTCCCCAGGGTATAGTTGATTCAATAAGGGGTGTAGGTCTGACCCATATGGAAATAATCACAATTCTTCCCCAGGACTTTGGAATTTGAGAAAAGACAAAGTGTGGATCAGCTGTTCTCTGTTGTAGAAGCTATGGTACGTGAGCGGAAGAACTCTATGTAGCCATATAGGGGAAGGCAGGCAAAGGGAATGAAGGCAGTACTACAAACAAGAGACAAGGCTGGTGATATGGAGAGGAATAAAACACAGCAAGAACCTGAAGGAGATTCCAGTCTAGTAGAGGAAGTAATTGTAAAACAGTGTGCTAAGTGCTGGGAACAACTCTGGGCTATGGGCACTCAGAGGAGAGCAGGCTCAGGGGAGCAGCAATAGATGGGCTGGCAGAGGCTTTCTGGGGATGAGACCCTAGAACTGAGCCTGTGGTCGCAACACAAGAAATGACACACATACCACTACAGTCTGGCCAGAGTCCAGCCAGCTCTGCTGCAGTGTTGAATTCACACACCTTGTTAGTGGATGGAGGAACCCCTAAATTAGGAAGCCCATCAAAGTGTAGGTTCCTGCCACTGGCTGTCAAAGAATTCACACAACAGAGGCAGAGAGACAAAATGAACAGCCACTTTTTTGCTCAGAAGGCGAAATGGAAGGAAAGAGCTGGAGCAGGGAAAAAGGAAGAAAAGTGCTCAGGTAGGGAGCCATCAGCCAAGATGGTCAGTAGAAACAGCTTCAGTCTGGGTCGGGCTACATGGACTTTTATGGGAGACTTCTGCCATCATATCCTCCTTCTGGGTGTGATGAAGCCACTCAGTCCTTGTTCCAGCTTTTCATTCCTTGTATGGGCTTTTCCAGTTGTTGTCATAGCAATCGTCAACTGTCATGGCGCTGGTGGGTGTGTCACTCAGCACGCTAATACATTATAATGAGCGTATGATGAGGTTCAAGGTCCACTGGAAGTCTAATCCCCTACCATCTTTGGCTGTCAGTTCTTGTTCCTTCTCTGAAGCTGCCTTCTGAGACTTAGATAAGAGTAATTGGTTTCTAGTAGATGGAGGGGCAGGGGTATGATCCTGTGGGCAACAGCTTTGGTAACAAAAAGGGAAGTTCCTTTTAACCAGAATGCCTGCAATTTGATGGGCCCAGCATGACCCCCCACAAAACCATCTCCAAAGATTCTATTTAGTCATGAAAATTTTAAAGGGAAATGAAGGAATAATCTCAGCTAATCACTAACATAGGTGGTCAGAGTCATCCTACCCCCAAGTGCAGTGCCTGCAGGCTTGCCCTAATCAACTGATTGAGCCTGCTCTTCGGTGACTCAGGGAGGCCTGGGGGACGTCAGCTTTTCTATAAACAACAGGCAGGGGTTTGGGGAGGGAGGCCTCAGTAAGGCAAAGAGCACAATGCTATCCAACGATCATAACCTGGAGGGCAGTAGCCATATATTAATTAATAGCACTTATGAATGTGTTTTTCTGATGGTAGGACATCTGGAATACTGAAAAAATATAATGAAAAAAAGCAACTATCATCTCACACCACAGTTATGTCTGTTTTGTAGAGAAAAACAACTTCACTGAGGTATACTGCTCACACTCTACTATAGCTTTTTTCCAGTCTTTTTCAAGTCTCAGTCAACAGTGCTGAAACAGTTGCTGTTTTGAGCCTCCCCAAATCCTTGTGGTGTAGGCATGAGCCTTGTTCCCATGACATGATGAGGAAATACAGGCTTGGTGAACTTAAAAGTGCTGAGAATCGCTCAGTGAGCAGGAGGAGCAGACGTGATTCTGTACGACCCTCCGACTCCAAAGCATAGTGTCCCCCACCACTCGACTCCTCCACAGATATGTGACCACAAGAACCAACCAATCAGAAAGAATGCCCCAATGTCCCAGGCATCTTTCATCTGCCTCTCCAGATACACTCTCTAACCTTCTCCACCCTGCTGACCCAGGATGCTGATGGTGTGGATCACACCAAAAGGCTTTCCACCCTCTGACCTCCAGCTGGTTTTGGCCAATGGGTGGGGGGACACTAAGGTATATTAGCAGGCAAAAGGGAAGTGTAGCCTCTTGCCTGCTGATGTGCAAGGCAAAGACTCCCTACCAAAGGTCCCCTTGCTGAGCCTCTCTGTACCAATCTCTCCAGGATCTGGTGACACACCCACCCCTTGTCCCTGAGGTCCAGAGATAGTACCAACTCCACTTTTGGTAGCCCCGGGGTCTTGCACACTATCCTTTGTGGTTTCCCCACTCTTGTCCACTCTCCTTAAATTGCCCCATTGGTGTGGGCCACCTGTTTCTTGCGGGGACTCTGGCTGATACACTGACAAATCAGAATGGACACAGGTGTTCCAGTGGGTACTGGATGAATACCAGAGGAGCCTTCTCCCACCTTCTCACTCTTCTCATAATGGCAGTTTCCAGAGGGGGAAGACAAAGAACAGCTATGATTATGGGGAGGTGGAGGTTAGTACACAGCACCTCATTCCTCACAAACCTGTCTGACCCATATACCCTGAACGGACATAAGATGTTTCCAGGCAGCGAGACTCTGGACGAAGATGTATTTGTGGTGAAGATCTGGGACTTTAAAAAAAACTTTTCTCCAAGATTGAGTAGTATGCCAGGTCACTATTCTTTTTTAATTAAAAGAATTTTTTAAAATTATTTTTTAAATGGAGGTACTGGAGATTGAACCCAGGACCTCGAGCACGCTAAGCTTGCACTGTACCGCTGAGCTGTACCCTCCCCTCGCCGCCCCCAGGTCACTATTAATCAACCTTTCCTTTCTGTCCTGCCCTCTGTCCTCTTCCTGGTCCTTCAAAAGCTGAATTTCCTTCACACGCAGAAGAGGTCAAATTAATTTTAGCACAAGGAAAGTTAAGAGCTGCCAACTCCAAATTCCATTTTCCCTTAAAGAGTAAAAACAAGTGACAAAACAGTCATATTAGAAGAAAAATTCAAACACGGTTTGATAGTTACCCTCACAATTTCCCATTTTCCAATGGATTTTTCTAAGAGTTACATACTAAAGGATCAAGGAATCTCTGGAGGGAGAAAAACATCAGGAAAGTGACCTGGGACAGCATTGAAACTGACCTTGGCCTCATGACTTTATCTTAAAACTTGAAAGTCAACATTTCTTTTGCAAAAAAACAAAACAAAACAAAAAAAACAAACAAACAAAATGGAAACTTTTCTATATTTTTCCCCAAATAAGCTAAGTTTGCTAGATTCCAATAAAATTATAAATACCAGTTTGTTCTTAAAGATGAAAAAGGCTGAGAAAGGGCTTGTTCGTGCTGTTTAATCAGTAGACATGAACGCTTAGGTTGATAACTGAGTCCTTTTGGTTACATTTGCAGGCTAATTTCTTCTTTATTTACTAAATAAATCTTGCTTAGTTTTGCCTCCCTACTTGCTCACCCTCGTTTTCTCTCCTCAAACACACACAGTCAATCAGTCACTTAGGCCCACTGACTTCCTCTTTCTAAATACACTGACTCCATCCCTTTACTCTATCATTGCGGAGCTCAGGGCCTTGTGACGTCTCAGCTGGACAAGAGGAGGGCTTCTCCACCTTGTCACTACTGACATTTGGGGCTGGATCATTCTTTGTTGTGGGGGTCTGTCTTGTTACTATAGGATGTTTAGGAGCACTTCTAGCCTCTCCTCACAAGATGCCAGGAGCATACCCCCTCTTTACCATCAAAAATGTCTCCAGACTTTGCCAAGGGTTCCCTGAGAAGCAAAAACCACCCAGGCTGAGAACCACTGAACTAGAGAACAGCCTCCTATCAGGTCCACCTACATCTACTCTTCCCCCTTTGGAATTTATCCACCTTACAAGGGACAACTATGCCATTCCTCAGCTTAAACCACCCCTTCCCCCAACTACTCTCCATTTACCATAGGTTGGAATCCAAACATCTGAGGGAAAAAATTTAAAAAAAGACCCCTTGCTTGGGCCCCTGCCAGCTTCTCTGGCCTTAGCCAACTCCTTTAGTCCCCTACAAGCCCTGTGTGCTTCAGGTGGATGGGAATTACACCAGTTCTCCAATAGCCCATATAGTCTTCACACCTAGAGTCATCTTCACTCACTGCAACACACTCCTTCCTTCCATCCACAAGGAACAGTCCCCTTTTCTCACTTCCCACCTGGAGAAATTCTAAATAGCCCCATATAGGAGGGGTTGCAAAGCCAAATGCATTCAAGGGCAGGATGGTAACAGAAGTGAGTGAGGCTGAGAGACTGCAGAGCACTGGCCCACACTGAAGGCAGCCCCTGCCTCCTCCAGCTTGAGGACACTGTTCCATGAAAAAGAATCAGCCAGTGTTGCCACATCTGGAGAGCTGGAGGTCTATATTTTTATATTCAGTACCTGAATTTTTTTTTAAATAAACAAACACAAAGTAAAACAAGACACATCTATAGGCAGAAGCTGTGGACTACCACTCACTATTCACACTCTAAGGGTCACTAAGCATTCGTCACTACACCCTGAGAGTGTTTACATTCCTGTCTCCCTAACAAGTGTGACACTACCTTAAGGTCTTAACAGTCAAGTCTCTGCGTCTTTCATTGGTTCTTTCATTTATTTATTTGTTTATTTTAATTCATGTTATCATTTTTCTTCTTTCTCTCATCTACTCATCCACTCATCCATCCAACTCACCAACAAAATAGAATTGCACTCCTTTATAAGCACTTTGTCAAGAGTGCACAAGTAAACAGACACGGTCCCTGCCCTCAAAGTGTTCCTAGTCCAGTGAGGAGAGACACAGGTGAACAACGATAATACACACACTCATGAGAATATTACAAATGAATAATGTACTCAAAGCACGCCACGCGATCAATAGAAAAAGTACTTACATCTCCCTGGGGGAGTCAACTGGCTTCAGATAAGATTTGAGCTAAGGGAAGAAATCTGCCCACTTGATAAGTGAGAAGGAGCATTCCAGGTCATAGGAACAATCTGTGCAGTAGCATGGAAGTAGGGAG
This sequence comes from Camelus bactrianus, assembly GCF_048773025.1. Taxonomy (NCBI): domain Eukaryota; kingdom Metazoa; phylum Chordata; class Mammalia; order Artiodactyla; family Camelidae; genus Camelus; species Camelus bactrianus. The sequence goes on from NC_133551.1 coordinate 36,069,286, forward strand.
AGAGATGGCGCATTTGAGGAACCGCAATAATGCAGTGCTGGTCTGAAAAAGGGAATTAAAAGAGGTAAAATTTCTCAGTACATTGTTCTAAAATGTGCAGTGTTTAGTGCAATTATTGGCACTGAGAAGGTACTCAAAACATGTTTGTTTAATTAATTCATTCATTCAAAACTGAGTGGGAAGGAATGCTGACCAAGCATGGCTTAATAATAGTCAAGTAGTTTCTTCAATGGGAGAGCTACTCAGGGGGCAGACATAATAGGAGTTGACTGAAGAACAGTTACCTGAGCTAATCCAGTAACTACATAATTAATATAATAACAACAACAGTAAGAACTACATTTATTGAATGCTTATTATAGGCCAAGTACTTGACTAAGTGTTTCACAAGCGTTATTTAAGTCAATTGACCTATGCAGTATTATTATTCCCATTTTACAGATTAAACATAGGCTCAGAGAAAGGAGCTGGGGCTCATATCCAGAAATGTCTGAATCTAAAGTCCAGTCTCTTACCCATCACAGTTATATTTTTTTGGTGGAAAAATCCCAAAGGGTTTCTTGCAAAGCCTTTCAGTTGTGTTTGAAGTTAGAGCCTCAGCGTACCAAGGAATAATCTTGCTCTCTTGTGGATGACTAAAATTTGTCCAAAATAAAAGCTACCCTTTAAAGTAAGCAGAAAAATTACCACCAACTGAGCACTGCCACAGGTTCATAATGCAGTTGCCAGCAGTTTTCCATTGAAAAAAAAAAAAAAAAACCACTGGAAAATGCCATGTAGAGGAGGAGGCAGACGGAATCTCCTTCCTGAGCCAGCCCAGGCCAGGCCTGTCTGTTGGGGACAGCTGGGTAAAGGCCACCAGAAGATGCAGATGACCTACAAAAAAACCACACCTAAAAACAGGACTTAGAGACAGCAGGCAATAGGCTCCCTGTCACAGGGGTCAATTTTGTTTACTTTCAGAAACCTGGACTCCCTTACATGTTCTATTTGTAAATAAATGGATGTTAAAGCGTCTTCTATGTGAATACCAAACTTTCACAACCTGTACCCAACTTCTCTGTGATTCAGCTGATTTCACGGATGAAGCAAATGTATCTAAAACAAGAAGCTAAAAATGTGCAAGGGAAAGACGTGTTTTCAAATACCCCCTGAGTACTCACCAAGCACCATTTTATATCAAGATATCATAATTAAAAATAGATATATTCACATCTATCAATAATTACCATAGATGTCAAGGGATTAAATGCTCCAATCAAAAGTCACAGAGTGGCAGACTGGATAATAAAACAAGAGCCTACAAAATGCAGCCTACAAGAGACCCACTTTAGGGTGAAGGATACACACAGATTCAAAGTGAGAGGGTGGTGAAAATATACATATTTGTCAACTTACTAGAAGAAGTCTGCTATAAGCAAATCTAGGCAATTTTAGCTGATCACTTCCACTTCTTATACATTTGCCATTTATTTATTTATTTAACCCCTGAATTATTCAGTTTCTTTTTTTTTACAACTTTATCAAGGAATAATTGACAAATACAATTGTGTATATACTGAAGTGTACAACATGAAAATTTGACATACATATATGCTGTGGAATGATTACCAAGATCATGCACATGTTACTTAAATCTTCTGTACTACAGAGGAGCAAACTATGATTTTGTACTGATGAAGAACACTCATTCTTCAATAATGCTGCTTGAGTTTAAACTGCCACTCTACCTCTTGCTACTGTGTGATTGGGAAAAATTAAAAGTTTTCTCCAAGTCTCAGTTGTCATCATCTGTCAAATGGGTATAATAGTGGAGTCTTCACTATATTCCTTCCAAAGCTACCCAAATGACCGAATTAAGGTGGTAGTAGAAAGGGAAAGAAGAAGGCACATTGAAAACAACTTAGAAAGTAACGCAAAAAAGACAAATACATGAACTGCATATGATGTTTGTCAGCAAGGCAGGCATCAAGAATGAAGCTAGGTTTCATTTCAGCCTGGACCCCTGAGAAGAGACAGTGAATCACTAGGATGGAGGAGGTAGGAAAGGGGCAGGCTGGTGGGGAATGTGAATCTGCGCTATTCTAGGAGGAGATAACTGTGGACAGCTATGTAGCTATGTCCAGTGGCTAGTTATATATTGAAGACGAGTGCTGGAAATACAGATTTGGAAGCCACTGGCTCATAAATTAAATCAATAAAACCAAGCCATATACACTGAGTTACACCAGAAACAATATTTCGGCAGAAGTTGCAAACCAGTGGCCCATGGACCACATCTGGAATGCAGACTTGTTTGGTTTGGCCCCCAGAGAGTTCTAAAAAAAGTTTCAGCCAACATATAAAAATCTTAAGATTGCGAGTTTTTTTTTTTTTTTTTAATCTGGATTTCTGGTTTGTCTTAAAAACACCCAAGGATTTCGCAATACTGGGCAAGCATCCCCCTTCTTGAACTCATTTCAGGAAGCCCCCTTGAGACCAAGCTCGTGCTGTGTGGTTTCCTGTGGCCACCCCCAGTCACATGATGTCAGTGTGTGCAGGTATCTCAGCCAATGCCTCTTATCTGCTACCTGCTGGGATAGTACAGGAATGTGAGTTTGTGTCTTCTGTACAATCCCAGACAGAATAAAAAGAACAAAGAACTAAGGTCAGAAGCCTCTGGAAACTAACATAAAGAGACTCTACAAGAGGAATCTGTGCATGAGACCCAGACAGAAGTGTCAGAAAGGTGTAAGCATGCGGGTTATCATCAAGGTCAAGGGAATAGAGGGGTCACGGATTCTTCCTTGATGGCTCTTGGCCTGAAACCTCCCCTTCCCCACACCAGTAAGTCTTTGCAGCATTAACTTCAAAATATATCCCAAATGTAAACACTTCCCAACGTCTTTTCAACTGTAGTCCAAATCAGTCATTTCTCACTTGGATTACTGCAATTGCCTCTCGCCTGTTCCTACTCTTTTCCCCCCCAACAATCTGTCCTCCACACAGCAGCTCTTAGAAACAGCTCATTCAAATGTAAATCAGATCAAGTCACTCTTGCCAAAACTACACAGTGGCCTCCGGGTACATCTGGAAAAAATCCAAATTCCAAAGCACACCCTCTAAGGTCTTATAAGGAGTGGTCCTTTTCCTCCTCTGTTGGCCAGAATTCCCAAGAACTCCACTGGCCTCCTTGCTGGTCCTCAGACAGGTCAAGTGTACACCCCTTCCTCCTCCTTCTGAACAGACCAGTCTTCCCACAGCTCATTTCTTCTCCTTGGTCCCTCTCAGTTCAAGGCCACCTTCTTAGAACACACTACCCTTGTCCATGCCATTCCTCATTCGACCACCTTTCTACCCTCTCCCTGTTGCATTCTCTTCCAAGCACTTATCATTGAGCTGAATTAAATTTTTATTTGTTTATTTGGTTATTTCTGTCTCCCCCACTATAATAGGTTCCAAGTGATCAGGGTCTCCCGTTTTATAATGCCTCACACGGAGAAGGTCTCAAGAAGTAAGTTCTAAACGAATGAATGAATTGGAATAAATGTATGAGTGAACATATGATATTGTGGAAGTTAAAGGATTCTAGAGAATGGGTCTTAAACCCAGAAAGCAGACCCCTAGCAGGAGGGTTTAAGTACTGGTACTATACTAGAAATTATAGCCTCAGGGAGCAGGAGGGAGGGATGGACAACGGGAAAGGAAGAGCTAAAGAGGGAAGGCAAAATGAAGTTGCATTATCAAGCTGGCCCCGCTAAGAGACTGATTCCATCCCATAGTACCATCCCCCAGCCATATAAACTGTCTTAGAATATCCATGATGGCGAGAAAGGAAGCATTAATTCCCCTACATGGCCAGGTTGTGCATGTGTGGGCACAGAGTGACATCCAGAGGTGGCAGCACCAGGGAGGTCCCAGGGTTCGGAATGGACAGTGTGCTGCACAAGGTGAGCCACGGCCCGTTTATACCTGTGGGATGCCTTTCAGAGTCTAGGCACACGTGGATGCTGCAAGGGCGGCTGAGGCCAGAAATGATGCAACTTTTTTTTATTGTCCTCCTGGGAGGAGCTGATATGGGGCCTGAGGGGTGTCTGATACATAGTAACCTAAGAACCAAGAATACCCACTGCCTTTAACAACAGCAGCAGCAGGACCCTGGGGAGAGGATAAATCATATAGTAGTGGATGGAGTGACTGGAGGCAAGGAAGGAGAGCAGCAAGAGTCAGCTTCTCAGAGGGCTCCTTGGAGAATCAGCTAATTCCAGGGCTGGGCAAGGAAGTCCTAAGTGACATCCTAGGGTGTCTGAGAGTAAACACGTGTGCAAGAAAAGACGAGGACAAGTCAAAAGGACACAGAAGCCAATCTGAAGGGGTTCCCAATGGTTAAGTCAATGACCATTTGGGCAACAAAATAATGATAACAATTGATGATAACCAAAAGAGTAAAATAAGAATTCATAAGTACATACTAGTATTAATAAATAATTAAAAGAATACATAATTGAGAGATAAGGGGAAAGCCACTTATAGATGAGCTCCAGTTAATAAATATAGAAGGAATTATAAACATAGAAAAACACCACCTGGCAAAACCACAGGAATAGCTATCTCAAGCAAGGATTAATAATGGGTGCTAAGATTAGTGGACAAAGGGATGATATTTACACAGTCTCAAAGAAGCTCCCCACAAGGTAATATCAATTACAAAGGGGAAAGCAGTAACTTGATAACGGAAAAACTAGAAGACACAATCTTAACTAAGTGACATCACAGGTTAACGTTGCCAGTGATGGGACAAATCAACATCACATGCCTCCTGATACATCATTTCTGCAGTTTTCCTGCCAAAAATGCATCCTGAATGTGCTCCTGAGGAAACATTAAATATATGGAGGGACACGACATAACATAACCGGCCAGATGATTCAAAAAATGTCATAGTCATAAAGAATGAGGCTGAGGAATGGTTACAAATTAAAGGAGACAAAGAAGATATGACAATCAAAAGCACTGTGCTCCTAGATTAGGTTCTGGTCCAGAAAGAGAGACATCAGTGGGACAATACGTAAAACTAGAATTAGTTCCATATATCAGATAGTAGTGTTGCATGAAGAGTGACTACCTGATTTTGACAATTGTGCAGTGATTATGGAAGATGTTGGTGGGAGAGAGGAGAAAACATGATGGGGAGAGTTACACAGAAGGTTCCAGTAGTACCTGAAAATAGTGTGTCACCTTTCAGTAGGTGATTGGGTACACAGATGTCCATCATAATATGCTTTATACCTGTATTATTCTTTGTGTATAAACATGCCCTAATACTTTAGAGAACAATTTAAAATACAATGAAAGTATAACAAATGTCACTGTGTGCTTTTAGATTCTGTTGCCTAAGCCTCACAGCCTGAGCCCTGTTCTCTCTCAGTTTAAAAACAAACAAAAAAAAGATGATGTATTAGAAAGTTATAAAAGGCATATTTGCACCTAAGACTTCCTCCTTGATGGAAACAAATGGTTTATAAGACAGATGAAAAGGTGAGTGTCACCTCTTAACTGTGTGAGTCAATGTTCTTTAACCCTTCTCCCTATATGACTATAAGTCGTCCTACGTATCACGTGAGGTGCCCACATATGTTCCCGGGGATGTGTGTCCCATATGCTGAGTGGAAGGAAAAGAGTTTTGGTGTAGGTTCAAATCCCCACTCTTCCCCTTATTAGTAGTGTGAGGAGGGGCAGGGAGGTGACTCCATTTCCCTGAGTAATTCCGTATCTGTAAATCAGAGAAAACTTTGAAGATGTTATAAGGTTGACCTGAAAGAATAAAAGATCAATAAAAACTAAGTAACTGTGCCTGGTACACACAGATACTCACATATGGTAGCAATGCTCATCATCATTGTTATCTTCGTTTCCAAGGAAACAGACTAAGAAAGCAAGCCTATCTCTGTCTTAAATCCCTAGAAATAAAATGAGACTGCAATAGAGTGTGACACAGAACACCTCTGCATGGATTGCCATGTATCTACTGCTTCTAGTCCCAGTGGCTTCACCCCGATATCAGGATGTCCACCTACGTGGCAAAAGTTCTACAGTCACAGCTGGACTCCAACCCTGGAGTCACCTCCTTGTCCCATGTGAGTATGGGCAAATTACCCCACTCTCAAGGCCTCAGGGATTTCCTGTCTAAAATGGGGCTATCACCACTCTCTCACAGGGTTCCTATTAGACTGCACCCTGCATGGACGTATACTGCATAAAACAGGGCCGGACACATCACCATGGATACTGCACAGATCTTAGTTCCTCCTTTTGGCTGGAGTATTACAAGAAAGCATGGCTCCAAAGAAGGGCCATACAAACCAAGGAGGAAAAAGGACTTGGGGGTGAGACAAAGGCCATCTGCAAAGCAGGTAATCCAGACTCACTGTAATCCTGGTTAGAACTCCAATTCCCTTCGCCTCAAAGAGCTTCAGATTCCTCCTCTGTAGAAGAGAAATACTGACATCTCCTTCGCAGGGTTGTCGTGAGGGCTGATGGAAGTATGAAAGTATTTTCCATGATGCCGGGAGAGCAATCCTGCAAACTGGAGCTAAAGAATTTGCATGGAGACTCCCTCAGCCTCCTTATGCCCCATGCTTGCATTCTCAGGAGGCTGAACCATCAGTGAGTGTTCAAGGCTCAGGGTCTGGAAGCAATGATCCCTCCCATCCTTTCCTGTCTAAACCATCCATAGCCCTGGCTCCTGGCCCTTCACAGACGAACTAAAAGTAACCCCAAGGCCAAGCAAAGAGTCCTGGTACTTTCCGCAATCCACACTCCAACTCGCAAGCCACATCGTAACTTCTGCCCATGCTTTTTTGAATTCTACATTCTGAAACCGTTATTTAATCTTCCTAAGCAATTCAGAAAACAAAAAAGTTATAATTCTATGTGTGTGTTAGATTTGAGACATTTCTTAAAGGATGGATTTGAATGTCATACTTTTGACTCCAGAGGGAAATCTCAGGACAAAAGAGGGATCAGGAATTGTGGGATGGGGGAGGATGGAGATTTGGAGATGAAATGAGGTTAACGTTACAAGGATAAAAGTTAAATAAGAAAATAAAAGCCCAGTTAAGGCTGCCTTGGTTAAAGTTACAAATACAGTCAAACACTTCATAGATCTCTAGTTCGTGAACCCCAGAGAGCTCTGTGGAGGCTCTCGTGAGCTTGAACAACAGGCGAATTTTTGAGCAGGAATCAAAGTGGTTGGGCCCCAGGACAAATAGGTTGAAAGCCCAAGCACAAGCCCGGTCTCTGAGAGTTAAAAGGAATGCAGACTGCCCCCAAACACACCAGCCGTTTGTTTTTTCTGCCACCTTTCCAACGGTCATGTCTGGAGTGAGGATAAACAGTTCTGGGGGTGGGGGGAAATGATGTGAAGTACAGACTTTAAGAAAATAAAACACTGGAACGTTTCTTTAAGAGTTATATGTGTGCCTGCAAATATATATATACACCGAGAGAGACAGAGAGAAAGAAAAAGAATAAATATATACATATAGCTGTGCACACATGCATATTCCAAAATTATCCAAACTTCTGTATGTTTTCATGTGTGAATAACAAAGGTTGAAACCAGTCTTTGAGAGCTGTTGCAGTTTTTTTTTTGTTACTGTTGTTTTTAGCAAAACCAAAATTTTCTTTTCAAAGGCATTCCATAAACAGTGAAGGGTGTCTGAGCAATATTTCAGTTTTACTTAATAAGACTAACTGAGTGCTCTGGGTTATTATTAATAGCGTATTTTATTCGAGGTTGCTTAGGAACGTATTTGGAAAGTCCCAGATAGAGGACCAAAGAAAATGAGAAGAGAGCACTTCCTTTTATGGTGGTCCCACCAGGGGCCAGGCACTGTGCTGAGTGCCATCCACGTGCAGCCCCATTTCACCTGCACAATCAGCTTAAATGGTGAATCTCAGGGTCCCAAACCCACACAGCTTGCCAGCGGCAGAGCCGGTCCTGCTTGCCTCAGAATCTGAGGTTTGTTCCATCATCACTCTGCATTACCTCCCAATGAAATACTGAAAGTCCCAAGCTTTTCTGGTATTGCTTCGAGGACAGAGGAATGTCCTGTATTTCCTGGACAGTAAAACACCACAGGGACAGGAAAGAAAGGTAGAAGGCAGCTTTTTGGTGATCTCCACATTAGCAGAGAAGAGACAGGAAACCTTTTGGGCTAAGAGTCACAGCAAATAGATGAACAATTTACATGTGGCAGGTGATAAATATTTAATGCCACTTGGTACAGTGGTTCTTAAAAAACATCTTTCAGCTTGGAAGGGCTTTCTGTGAATCCACACATCAGGGGGTGCAGCCAAGGCTCAGAGAAAATACATTTTTAATAAGGACTGTGGCAACACGAGAGGCTAAGGATGGAATATGAGACCCACAGGGGGCCTCAGACTCTTGGGAGAAAGGGTCCTAATGTGAAGAAGGGAATAAAAAGAGGCCAGAAAAAACTACATATCCCAGGGAATGAGGCCCTGTGAGAACGCTGTCAGAATAATTATCAGAGTGGAACTGTTTTTCTCCCTCAGTGGATGAGCCAGTCAGGTTTAGGGGCATCATATTCTAGACAGACAAGCTCAGGATGAGAGGCACTGGCTGCATTCCAGATGCTGATGGCATCTCAGCTGCTTAACCTGTGCACGCAAAGTCCAGTGTCACACACTCAACACGAATGGCCCTGGTGCTGATGACTCTCTTTATCTTTTTCACGGCCTCTCTCATTTAGTGCTGGACCCTTGCTACCACTCTCATTTTCTTCTCTTGCCTTGGTGTTTGAATCTGATGCTTTACCCAGGGGATGGAAGAAACTCAGAGATTAGCAACAGCAGGAAGCTGCTCCTATCCACTGGCTGAAAGCGCAACAAGGGAGGAATAGTTGTTGGAACCCAAGAGCCAGGGTCACCAAGCAGAACCTGAAGTCACAGGAACCTGCCCAGTGGGTAAGAGAGACATGGAGGGGATGAGGTCACTGCCAGCGATGCTGTCCAAGGCAGAGAGAGTGAAGGACAAATGCTCTGGCATTCCTTTCTCCAGTCCTCCCATCTCCCACTGGTGTCAAATTGTCAGAGGGCAGGGGTCACCGTCTGGCAGGCAGAACAGAGCAGGACGAGGCAATAAATGGATCTGAGAGCAAAGAGGCCAAAGTCCAATGCAACTGATGAGTTAAAAGATATGTCACAGAATAGTGTGTCGTGTGACACCATAATTGCTAAATACATGAACATGTAATTTAAGCAAATACATATATAATACGTGCAACACAGGGACTGAGGCAGTGCGAGATGGAAAGATCAAGAGAGAGCAAGAAGAAGAGTAGAAAGATACACAACTGGTTCCCCTTATTTACAGGGGTTATAATCTTATAAAGTGTCCACAATCACAGCCCCATTGTTCCTAGGGGAAATACAGGGTTAGGTTCCTGCAAGTCTCTGGTTCCATTTTCACCAACCAATCAACACATAACCTCGCTTCACATATGCTTCTATTTACTCATGACTTTATATATCTTATTGACTCACTGACATTGAACTCAATGGCCAACAGCACTTAACTCATGTCTGGACAAAGTGCAGCTAACATATTTTCTCCGTGAGGCACCTTACAGCCTCTCTGCACCTAGGAACACAGATAGCACTTCAGCACTGTGCTTGGGGGTCATTTAAACAGTAAAATCACCAACAAAAAGCACAAAAATGAGAAAAATGGGGCATTACTAGACCGCAAAAAGAACACTTATTTACAGCACGAGAGCAGAGAGAAGACAGGAGATCACCTTGCTCAAGCTCAGTTGAGAACACGCACATTAGGGAAACTCAGAAATTTTTCACTGCTCCACAGGATGACTATGAAAGCACCATCAATACTGATTTGGGGGTTACAAATATATTTTAGCAAGCTGGTGAGTTCGAAAATACAGAATTTGCAAATAACTAGAATAGAGTATACATCAAGATATTTAGAGATAAAAAAGTTATCCCTAGATGGTAGGAGACGGAATGCTTTTTGTTTCATTATATATTTTTCCTTCCTTTTTGTTTTCAACCGTTGCCTGGTCTGCATTAAACTGACAATGAGTCGGGGTGGGTTGGGGTGATTCTAAATTTAAGATTTCAAAAAGAAAGAACTAGGAGTAAAGCATGAAGAAGTGGAATCCTTTAGCCCAGCAGAAGATCATCCTAAATATACTCCCGGGAGCAGAGTGGGTCATCCTTACTACATGATATGAGGGGCACTCCCAAGGTGCCCCCACTCCAAATCTCTACCACTCTTCCAGCCAACAACCCAAGGGGTGAGAGGGGCAGGCTGAGGGTAGGAGGGGCATGGGAGCTAACTTCCAGAGTAGACATCAAACACTCCCATGGAACAGCCCAGCATGTTGTCTTCTTAGACTCACACCTTCTCCATCCAGCTCTAGCAAAATCTCTCTAGGGCTCATTTGAAGTTTCCTAATAAGATGTGAGCCTCTTTCAGATCAGTTCAGCAAATATGATCTGAGCCCCAACTATGTGAGGCTATGTACAAGGTGCTAAAAGAAACAAAGCAGCATTTTGCCATGTCTTTTACCTGTTTTGTGGTTTATCTGTTTGTAAATAATGTTCTACTTGTTTTGAGAATAACTGGAAGGTTGGGATCCCTAATTTCATCACCTTATCCTTATAAATGGCTTATATTTGTAAAGCACTTTCTAACAGGTTTATGCACTAACTCTTGGCTCTGTGTTAATAATCTGTAGCCTTCCAGTACGTTGTGTACAACTCTACTATAACATATTACATTATCTTGATTTATTTATTGGTCTACTTTCCCTCGAGTCTTTGAACTAGCTTCTTGAGAACAGGCATTGCCTTAGTAGGCCCTCAATAACCCTTGTGGAATTATTGGGTTTAGATTAAATCCTCATAACAGTACTGAAGTGGAAATTATTTAATAATTTTTACAGGTAAGAGAACTGGAGAGGTAAAATGATTTGTCCAAGATCACATTAGGAAGGTCCTGATGCCATGCAGTGTCCTTTCCCCTGTCCCAGAGCTGTGGCACCCCCCAGGGGGAATGCTATAAAAATGTCATGAGTCTAGTCAAGTTCTAGAAGCACAATTGTACCAATATCAACTGAAACATCTATTCATCTTTTTAAATCCATATATTGAAGCAAGAAAGGGAGAAAAGTGCATACCTGGGTACTGCTTTCTACAATTGTGTTCAAAAACATTTACCAACAGTAAAGGATCCCTCTGAGTTTAGAATGAAAAGTGTCCACTGAGTTTTATTTTACATGTACAAACCTACTCTAGTGATAGAAAAAAAAAAAAATAAAAACCTAATTGATGAGATCCTTCAGCTTCCAACCAGGAATAAAGCTAAGCTGCAGAATTGAAAAAGCATCAAAACAGCACAAAAGCATAGTAATTTAGCTCTCGGTTCATTCCTTATGCCATTAACGAGCAACTTTTAATCTTTAATCCTCCTTCACTAAGCTGCTTTTACTGTCCCATCTGCTCCTCTTACTCATGCCGTCAGGATCTTATAATTAAATTCTAATTAAAGTTTAAGGCATGTAATAAAGAAAACACTTGCGGAATGCCTTTGATTCAAGAGGCCAAAATAACATTTCAGCAGTTTGAAAAATGAATTATATCCTTTCACTTAACAAGCATCTTTAAAATGGAAGTAAAATGGGAAATTCCAATCTTCCATGATTTCACCAGCCACACATTATGTAAATATGTTCATCATCATGGGTTACATTTAAGTCAACTGCAAGCATCGTGAAGGGAACACTGCCCAGCAGGCACAGGGTGCGTCTGAGCTCTATGGCAATGCACGAACCACTGTGGTACCTTGAGATGGGGACACACTGGCCCTGGACATCAGCATCAATCTGGCACAACTCCTCAATGCTGAGAAAAGAGGGTTCTCACCCTCCTCATCTAATCTCTCACCAAACTCAAGCAAGTCTACCTTTCCAGCATCTTCAAAATCAATCTCCTCTTGCACTACGTGAGGTCAGCTCTCCAACACCCCTGGGAATATTGCAGCACCTCCCCACCACCAGCCTCAGTCCTCTGCTTCAATTCACACTGCACTCCATGTGGCTGACAGTGACTTTTCTTAAGCTGACAGTGATCATTCTTATCATGTTGCAACTTAAGAACAATAATCATGGTTAATTAGATAATTACATAGCTCTGATAATCATCATCATAATTGATGTGCCAGACACTGTTCAAAGTACTTTTTATGTTATTATTCAAACTGCCACAACCACCCTGTGAGGTGTGTCCCATTACTACCTCAGATGAAGGAAATGAGGGACAGAAAAAGGATCTCCCTTACACATTGTACTGCAATGTGACTAGGGCAGTCTTGGTTTCATTTCAACATCCCTTAAAGGCAGGGCACGCAGAGGGACTTTGACAAATGTGTGAGGAGTAAAGAAACGGACAGTTCTCTAAATCTGTGCATTGGCCATACACACAATATAGTCCAGTCTTGTCAAAGTTATTGTAGAGATAAATGTAACTCTTTGCTACAATTTATAGAGAAAAAGGAAAGGAAAATAGTATTTTACTTTATAAACCCAAAGAACACTTATAAAACTCTTCCAGAAGCACCCAGCTCACTGGTAATTCATACCTTGTTTTACTTTCTGACAATCAAAATGCATGTGTCCCTTTCTTCCATAGCCCTATCACGTTTAAGATGAGCCCTATGTGGACCACAGCGGGGAGCAAACAGTAGGCTTAGGCTTAGCCACACAAGGCAGTCTGGACTTGATGGTGCTACCTATGTCCTAGCCTAGAGTCCAAAGCCCCTACTCCCAGGCTTCCCTAAACCCTGACTTCTCTACCAGCTGAGGTCTAAACACCTGAGCATCTCAGCAGTTACTTGATTTGCCCTCCAGGGTTCCACCTAGTCTGAAGCTTTTTCCTTGACCTGATGAGCCCCAATAAGCCTTGCTTCCTTTTGCCAAATAGTCCCTCTCCCCAGAGATGTGAGTGCCCCTACCCACACCCTGACACTAGCTGCGTTCTGTTCCAGGCAGACTAGCTACTCTGAACCACACAGTTGCTATGGTGTCTAAATACCTGGTGTCCTTCATGCCTGGAAACCCCTAAGCCTTGTCTCTCAGTGAATAAGTAACAGACACAGAACTCGATCTTTTATGTAGCTCTATCTCAAATTCCTCAAAGCCTTTCTTCAAAAAGATAATTATACTAATTAATCCATTCAACAAACCTTTACAGAATGCCTACTATGTGATAAGCAAGACAACAAAGTGACAGGCCCACTGTCACACAGCTGAGAAGTAGCAGAAGCGGGGTATGAAATAGATCTTTTTCGTTCTCATGATATATCCCAGCTTTTGGTCCTTTGTCTTTGGCCTTGAAAAGATGAAGATGTATTGAAGAAATCTAAGAATATCACTCTTGACCATGGTATATACAAGTACAGATGGCTGACCCAACCCTTCATAAGACCCCCATCTACATTTCCATGCACTGTCTACTCCACACCACCCACTTTTCCCTGAACACGCAGTGAGTTTCAACCTTCATTCATGTTCATGTCTTTGGTTGTAATGGCCTGTCTCCACCTGTCCACTGTATTCACCCTTGCAGCTCATTCACTCATCATTCTGTATTTATGAAATAGCTGTTAGGCTGCAGTTCCTGTACTAAGTGATGAAGACATAAGATTTAGGCCCTGTCTTTGGAGAGCTTACAGTCCAGTGAAAGGTGAAGACGAGTCAACACATGAGAACACCTGAATAGTATGTCCCATGGCAGGGGTAAGCACAGGGCATCCTGGCAGCTCAAAGGAAAGGCCAGGAACACAGCCTTGTTGCCTCCTCTCTGAGACGCTGCTCTCCGCATTCCTCCTCTCTTTCTGTCTCCAATCCTACCACAATTCACTGTTCCCCACATGCTTCTTGTACTGTACAGCCTGCAGTTACAACATTTTCCACAGTGAATCATAATTTATGACATGATCATTTATCTTCATTTCAAGAACTGAGGGAACTGATTTTTTTAATTGACAAATAGTGAGTGGCTTGCAGGACTGCAGTGGTTAAGAGACTGAGTTTTTATCATTTAAATCCTGCCAAGTACTTAATAGTCATGTGACTTTGAGTAGGTTACTTAATATCTCAGTCCTTCAACACTTCCCACATATCTAAAGTGGGGATCAAAAAGGAAGATACTGAACTATAGAATGGCAACAGTATTTACCAAAAATCATCAGTTTCGTCTTTGTTCTCAGTCTTTGCATTGCTTACTTCAACACCAGTTCTGGCATCACTTAACCGGTGTGTGATCAAGGGCAATTATCACAGTGAGGGTCTCCATCACATCCATACAGTGTAGCCATGCCATTATCACAAAGCAGTCTGGGATGTAATGTTAATGTTATATCACTTCTAAATATAGGTAAGTGATTTAGACCCAACTGGGAGTGAAAAAAAATCTCTTTATAGGCTTGATATTTTGAAGATGTACCAGTGAGTTGAAATATAAATGTACATTAGTATGAAAGCAAAACTGTTAATATTATGTACTGAATCAATTATTAAGAAATATAAAATAATTTGCATTGACAGATAGTTAAACCAAATTTCAAGAGAGACAGCATTAGCTAGCTGAGTTGGTAGTATTTTTTGAGACTATGGACTCATATAAAAAGTTAAACTATATAAAGCAAAGTGTTATTTCAAATGAGATGATAATTCTAATCTTTACAGCATTGTTTGGTTCTAACACTCATAACAAAAATAAAACAGTAGTAAAGAATTATATATAAGGTTTGGTTCCATTTATGTCAAGTCTTTCAAGGGATAGTTCTATTTAGAAATTCCTCATACCTTATAAAGACAAATTAAAAGCAGAATGTCAAACTTAGGATCTCCATATTTCAAAAGGAAAAAGAACTCCAAAATTATGTATTAGAACACTGATGATAAATCATCTTTGACACAAACTATTAAAAAATATAGAGTACATAAAATGAAAGTGTAGAGAAAAATGAAGTTCCCAAAATATATTTTGTTCCTGCTAACCAGTCCTTAAAGTTACAAACTTTAAAATATGCAGTAAGAGGACAATTCCTTAAAACTCTGTGTCTCTGGAAGAGGTGGGGCTGATATTCAAGTGAGAAGCCATGTCTGGGAATGTGTATTTATGACATAAATAAAGGAATTAACTGGTATCCTCTAAGGTGGGTAAAACAGGTGAAACTATATTGTAGGGGGTTAAAGAGTGAATGGGTGATTGAATAAATGAAGGAAGTTGGTACTGATCCTTCATATGGAAGATCTGACACCAAAAGGAGAGGGGAGAAAGGGAGCAGTAGTCTGAAGTCCAATTTCACAAAGTCTTTTCATTTACTAAGGTAGGGAACATAGGCTAAAACATCATGGAATATATGACATCTCTACATACCAGTCTAAAAGGACTCTGAGTGCCAAATACATATGTATAATGCTGACTCCACCCTACCCATCCGAAGTTGTTTGGTTCCCAAATGCTTGGCTTCAGCTGAGCCAGTTTTTCTTAACCTTTAGAATAAAAAGAAAAGTAAAATGTTGAGGCCAAGACACTTTCATGTTGAAGTCCATGATTCTGAACATTTTGTTGTCTAAACACAGCACCCAGATTTAGTATCAATCCATTTGTTCTAGACTGGATGGAAAGTACATGTACACACAAATACCCAGGCACCAAATATGGTACCAAATCGTACATGTGATTCTGAAGTTCTCAGAAATGCAAGAACGCATCCTTAAGAACTTTCAATCCCTACAGATAAACACATGACATGAGGAATAGAGAAAAAGAAAATTCTATTGCATGGGAAGCTCTAATTGGAGATAATATCATAGTGTACCACATCAAGAATCCCCAGTAGGTACCAAGCACTTTCTGTACAATATCTAATCCTGACAAAGAGTTATTGTTATTCCTATTACAAATGATAAGACTATGGCTTCGGGAACCTAACTAAGCAGCTAACAAAGAACAAGAACTCTAGAGAGTCAGCTTTGCTACTAATCTAGCTTGGTTACTTTGGGCAAGTTTACTAATATCTCTAAACCTTACCTTACTAATCTATATAATGGGTATTATCATACATACCTTGGAAAGTTAAAGTGAGGATTAAGAGAGAAGTAAAGTATGTAACGTACCTAATATAATGCTTGTGTTTGTAAGTTACATTCAATAAATGGCAGCCACGTTGATCACTACCAGTTTTGCCCAAGTCTATATAAACTAGTAAATGACAGAGGGCATTTACATTCATCTTTGACAGATTCTAAAACCAACACAGACAATAGCACTTACACAGAACTTACCATGTGTCAGAATTGCTATGTAAATACTTTACACATGTTAACACAATCAAAGGTCTCGATAACCCTATGAAAAAAGTACTATTATTATCCCCACGACATCAATAAAGAAACTGAAATACAATAATGCCTCATATCTATTGGAATCCTGACAGGCTTCCTCACCCCCAGTTTTAGGTACTGCCAGTAATGCATGATTCCCATCACCACAATGATTTCTCCTTCATGATGATGTACCTGCATTCTGAATCCATGTACAACATCTCACATATATTTTGGGTACAGAAGGCACACAATAAGAGACACTGTTTTGAATTAAGAAGATAGAATCTATTCAAACATAAAGTAATATTACTATTTTGCAAAGACATAAACAACCTGCATCAGGAATTTCATTGTCCTAATTAGCCAATCAGGTTCTGGCTGAATCTAATCAGACTCCTCAGTGGCTTTTTTTCTCATTCTGCACAATTTCACGACATCTGGACTGCTTGAAACACACCAAAGAATGGTGCCAGAAGCCACATGTGAACTGACCCTCGTGGCCAAAAGCCCTCAAATGGACATAAGTGGAAAGGTCAACGTATCCTATTTCGCCATGGTAAATGGTCTTTGGAAATACTTTTTTTTCTTTTTATACTTTCACAGTCACATAATCGTGATCAACAAGAACAAGACAAAATTGACTGCAGATGGAGAAAAATGCTGACATGAGTGGCTAAAAACACCATGTGTAACTCGTAATAAAAGGGGACAGGACCATAATGTAAGTCGAGGCCCCACAGACTCAACCCTTCTAAAGTCACATCTCATGAAGATTAGAAGAAGTAGCTGGTTTCTCCCAAAACAAGTCCTAGAGGAACAAAATCAGAAGGGCACCCACCCTCTAGATGTATTCTTGAAAAAAATAGGTCCTTGACCTGGATGGACTTTTATAGACAGTTGACAGGTCAGACCTGAGTGCATGTTGCTCTGAAGGTCAAAGAATTGGCAAAAAATGGATGTGACTGTTGTCAAACAAGAATGAGCTCCCTTTGAAGTTGGGGGCTTAGCTGAGACGATTCTGAAGTATTCTCTTGGAGTGCGGCAGAGGCGAGGGTAAAAAATAAAAATGCGGACCTGCGTAAGCTGAGATGTCTCTTAAGTAATGCAGGATATATTGTCCTATCCTGTAATGTTGGCATGACCCGCCATTAAAATCTGGGTGAAAAGGAACAATCTGTGAAGTCGGATGGTGTCAGCAAACGGCCACAATGAACACTCCACTCCACACAACCTGCAAATGCCCACCAAAAAACAAACAAACAAAAAAAACAAAAAACAAAAAAACCTCACTCAAAGCCCTTCAGCTTCCAGTTCAATTGGCTCAGTATTTGCCTTGCCCTCTATTTATTTGTGCTCGTCTACTAATCATTAAGTATTTTATTCTGCGGGTGACTTCCAGCCAAACTTGCTGCTGAGCTACCAAATCCTTGAGCTGTTGCTGTGGCTGTTATCATTCAAGAAGTTTCACTGTGTTGTTATCTGAACCTTCTCTTGCAGTTTAGTAAATTAGACTAATATTCCACCTCATAAATCAGAAACACAACCCTGTGTCCATGTTCCCCACAGCCCCAGTAGCTGTGGAATGGAATACCAGTGGAATTAAAGGAAGTTCTTGCGGATTCAAATATCACAGAAATGTATTAATTTATCTTTATTAATAGAAGGTCAAATACCATGCACCGCTGACAGTTGCATCAATATTTTTACAGTCCTTAGGTCCTGACTTGCACCAGTGGCCTCTTTTAACACACACACACACACACAAACCCTCAAGTCTAAATCCTGACACTGTTAAATCACTTTTAGATACCTTTCTGAACACAAGGAGATTTAAGACATATAGCATCTAATCTGGTGCCTGGTTTTCTCTGGAGTTGGACCTCCCAGAATTCCATTCCTGGGAACACCAGCCACTTTGGAGTACTCTGGAGTCCTCGCTGCTCTGCAAAACCTACAATCCATGTCTTAGGACACATTCTGGTACAGATGCTAGTGACTAGCTCTATCTCTTATTGCTTCCCTCAACACAGACATATGACTTAAATGTTCATCATGTGCCTGAATAAATCCTTGTATCATCATCATGAAGTAGGTAATATTATCCCCATTTTACAGATAAAGAAACTGCTGCTCAGCAAGGTTATTTTCCTAAAATGACATTTGTAAAGAGACTGAACCAGGATTCCAAGTCCAATCTGAAGTTGTGTTCTTTTTTTTTTTTTCTGCTGTGTAGAAACCAAAAGTGCATAGGGGTTGAGGCTACTTCTGGGGAGTGTGAGGGCATGAAACTCTGGTTCCCCCATTCCCTGGTTCCGCAACCTCCTGTTATCCCTGCATCTCTGGGCAACTTCTTAACCCTCCAGTGAGGGAAACCTGAGACAGCAGGACTGGATGGAGTGGGTACTGCCTTCTTCAAGTTCCCAAATCCTGAAATCTATCAGCACTGAAAAAAAAAATCATAAAGCTACTGACACAACCCAAATCTCAAAATCTCTCAGGAACCTTAGCAAAAATATTCACTGAGGCTAGTGGTTAGTCCCCTACGTAAATGTTACAAAAATCAAGGATACACTATGGTGAGACACCCGAAGAGTATGAGTCATTTTAAGAAAAGCCAAAAGTATCATCAAAAAGACAAGAGATAACAAGTGTTTGCGAGCATGTGGAGAAAAGGGAACTCTTGTGCACTGCTGGTAGGAATGTAAATTGGTGCAGCCATGATGGAAAACAGTATGGAAGTTTCTTGAAAAATTAAAAACAGAACTACCATATGATCCCACAATCCCACTTCTGGCTATAGACCCAAAGGAAATGAAGATAGGATCTCAAAGAGACATCTGCACTCCCATGTCCATTGCAGAGTTATTTACAGCAGCCAAGATATGGAAATGAGCCAAGTGTCAAAGGATGGAAGGAGAAATATATGATACACACACACACACACACACACACACACACACACACAATGGAATATTATTCAGCCCTGAGGAAGAAGACCACCCTGCCACTTATGACAACATAGATGAGCCTTAAGGAAATTGTGCTAAATGAAATAGACGGAGAAAGACAAATACTGTATGATATCACTTATATGTGGAATCTGGAAAAGTGGAATTTATAGAAACACAGAGTAGAATGGTGGCTGCCAGGGGCTGGGGGTGGGGAAAATGAGGAGAGGTTGCTGAAAGGGTATAAACTTCCAGTTATAAGATGAGTAAGTTCTGAGGTTCTAATATACAGCATAGTGATTATAATAAATAATACTGTATTATATACTTGAAAGTTGTTAAGAGAGTAATTCTTAAATGCTACTGTGGTAATTATTTGGCAATAGATAATTGTATCAAATCAACACAATGCACACCTTAAACTTACACAATGTCATATGTCAATTATATATCAATAAACCTGGGAAAAATTTAAATATTCTTATTTTTCACCCACAAAAAAAAAAAGGAAAGGGAATGAGAAAGAGGGAGAGAGAAAGAAAAAAAATAAGAAGAAAGAGAAAAAGTAAAAAGTAAAAGAAGAAAGAAAGAAGAAAGCAGAAAGTAAAATTCCAGAGTAAATGATTTAGTCTTGGGCCGTGGTTCTCACTAGAAGCTCCTAGAGGGTTTGTTAAAACACAGATTAGTGGGTCCCACTACCCAAGTCTCTAATTCACTAGGTGGGGTGAAGCCAGAGAACCTGTATTTCTAATAGATTTCCAGGCAACGTTCACACTGCTGATCTGGGGACCACGCTTTGAGAATCATTGATTTAAGGTAAATAATCACCTAACAAATGAACTCTTTACTTTAGTAAAAACAGGTCTCTGTGGCATTCCCTTAATAATCAGTTAACAAACAAGTGCTTAGCTAATTAGTACTCATCAGAGGTGGTACACCATTGTGGTCAAAAGCCTGGATTCTGGGGCCAGACTGCCTGGGTTCAAATCCCAGCTCTGCTGCTCATTAACCATGTGATCCTGGACAAGGCCCTTGGCCTCTTTGAGCCTCGGTTTTCTTATCTGTAAAACATGCACGGTAATTATAATACATATAACATAGGGCTAGTGGGAGGACTGAAGGGGCTCATATATCTGCAGTGCTCGCAACAGTGCCAGCACATGTTAAGTACTTTCTTATTAGAATAAAATGATTACTAACACTATTATTATACTCTCTTTACCAGAAGAGGTAATAGGTCTTCTAGAACTATTACTCTGTGTCAGTCCCAGTGTTAGGTCTTGGGGATAGAACAATAGAGCAAACATGCAATGTCCTACACTCACAAAGTTAGTCTAGAAGCAAAGGAGAAACAACTTAGGTAGTTGTTTACGAAGTATCATCTGCTTAAATCAGAGGGCTGAGAGCAGGGAAACAAGGAGAAAATGCTACAGAGTCAATTCAAATTGAAGATCAATGTCAGGCTTTAAAAACATTTCTCAAACTGGAGTAAAAAAAACCAATGGAAAAGCATGAGTCATACTACATAGTTCTTCTGAAACAAACTATTGTGGCTTTTAAAATAGAATGATACGGAAAGAAAAATTTACTTTCTAGTCAATTCCCCCAAAATTTCTCTGCACCTGATATGCATCACTTAACTCTGCAAATCATTTCAACAAAGGCCAGATCTTATGGTGAGAGGGAGGTGGCCAGTTCGCTGCAGACCAAATAAGAGGTGGAGACAAGAGCAGGGTGAGAGGAACTAATCTTTGTGTCCTTTCTCCCCTGCTGGAAAGATAGGCCACAGCAAGGGGCACTGCTTTGGAGCCATGCAAACCTAGGTTCAGATCCAGCCTCAGCTCCTTAGTGGTTGTGTGATCTTAACTGTGTGCCTTGACCTCTCTGGGTCTCGGTTTCCTCATCTGTCAAAACAACACACTGTAATGATAGGAAAAGAAAAACTCCAATCCACGCCCCTTCCAAATTTCTCTGCACCTAATATGCATCATGCATGCTGCAAAGGTGAATAAACTGTAGTTTCTTCAGCCAAAGGGTTCCTAGGCCAGTAGAAGAAAAACACGTGCCAAGAAATAATTACAGTTCAAGGAGGGAAATGTTAGAAGACTAGAGGAACAACGAAGAAGGAGTGTCCAACCGCCCTGAGGAATCTGAAGGGCTTCTCAGACAACATGACACTTAAGATGGGTCCTGAAAAATGAGCAACAGCTCAGCAAGGAGAAGAGTGGGCAGATGATGTTCTAGAGACAAGGAACACTACATGCAAAGGCCAGAAGACATAAGAAGGCCCAGGGATCAGCGAGGCATCTGACAGGGCTAGGGTGCTGGTGGGTGATGAAGAGCGGCAGGAGATGAAGACAGCTCATGCCTCGGTTCTGCAAAATTATCGCCAGTTTTCCATATGATGAAATTTACTTGAAGCTATTGGGATGATGTCAAAGATGGTAAGGAAATTAAGGCATAAAGCGACAGTCTGTGGGCTTTTTAGTGTCAGTCTAAAGTTGTCCTGACCCTCAGGTTAATGTTTTCATGGCAGACACTGGTATTCGGCTCCATCTATGTGGGTCTCACATACCAGTAAGAACCAGCCCTTCAGAAGGGGCAGCTAACATCTGTTGAGTCCTTTAGCATGCGGTACTACAAGCTCTGTACACCTGAACTCTTTCCATCCGCACAGCAAGCCCATAAGGTACAATGAGGAAAATGAAGTGCAGAAAAGGTAAAAAACTCGCTCCAGGTCACACAGAGTCCCAGGGCCTGCATGTTACCCCAGAGCCCAAACTCAAGGGCTGTCCTGAGTTCATGTTTCTTCCTCCCCGACAGATGCTTTTACATGACTTTCCGGGGCAAATCCACGTCCTGAAGGGCCTGAAGCTTTTATATGTGGGACTCTTTAAGAGAAGGAATACAAAATTATGAATACAAAATCAAGTGCAACCATGAATATCTACAATAAGAAAAAAATTAAAACAAGTAACTAGAGCTTTAGGGGTTTAGGCTCCTTTTTCCTGAGATCAGAAGTGCCTACATACATATATTTGTTTTCAAAGAAAAAAAAAGTAATGAAACTAAAAGATAGCAGTTAAAAAAAAAAGGAATGTCTACATCGAAAGGCTTCTTGATTATAACCCCTCCCTGCCGGGAATATTCTACAACTCCAAAGAACTATAAGCACTCACGGGGCCTACATGAGAGGGTCCCTGAAGCTTAAGCTTCAGTGCACTCACTTCATGGGAAGCCCATCTCCACCATCTGAAAGTCTCAAACTTTTTCAAACCATTTCAACACAGGCCAGATCCTAGGGCGAGAGGGAGTTGGCCAGTTCACTACAAACCAAACAAGAGGTGGACACAAGGGCAGGGTGAGAGGAACTAGGGTTTTCAGCCTTTCTCCCCTGCTAGAAAGATGGGCCACAGCAAGGGGCACCACTTTGGAGCCATGCAAGCTTAGGTTCAGATCCAGCCTCTGCTTCTTAGTGGCTGTGTGATCCTGACCGTGTGTCTTGGCCTCTCTGAGTCTTGGTTTTCTCAGCTGTAAAAATGATACACTGTCAAATGGGATAACTTGCATACTGCCTAGGAATGTCAGCTTCCTTCCTCTGGGTATGCCTTTCCTGTGCTTTCTTCTTCTTGTCTCTTATTCTATCCCAAATCCAGGCTCGGGTAGACTGGTCCCTTCTCTGACCCCAGGCAAATTCTGTGGAGACCTCTGCAGGAGCACATCATTCTCTTATCAATTCAGCAAGTACTCTCTGGATAGAAGGATGAACACAGACATGCTGTGGTCCTCAGGAAGCTCGTGTCTAGTGAATAACCACATGTCAGGGAGCCTTTCTCCACCACGAGTGAGATGCTCCCATGGGCTAGAGCCATGCCTCATTCCACTGAAGACCCTGAGACATGGGGCAGGTTGGACCCAACTGAAAATAAGTGAGTCCACCTCCCACCAACTCTCAGCCAGCGCCTATACCAGCCTCCCTCACCTGACCCCCTCCTCAGCCCCTCTCTCATCAGGTCCCAGCGATACTGGTCCACACATCTTTCACCCAGATAGATCAATGATGTTTGGTTTACAGAGCACTGGGCCCACTGTTGGCTCTCACCTCAAGAATAAAGAATCCTGGCCCTTCCAAGGCAAAACAAAGGCTGACTTCTCCCCTGTGGATCCCTTCTCCTTTAAGGCCAATAGTATGCAGACCCCTGGCCCTCCACCGAACTACATTTAAAATAGCTTTTGTGAAGACAGACACAGCAGCCATTTGTGTGTGTGTGCGCCGGCAGCAATGAACTGATTGTCACATGAACAATGTGCACTTCTTCCCACTTCTGACAGAATAGATGACATTGTGGCCAGGGAGGGGGCGGGGACCTGACACAAGAAACCAAGCCTTAAGGTTTATTACATGAAATTCAGATAAAAAGCACTTCGAAGCCTCTTTCCCATAATCAAAAAAACCACACTGGGCAAGATCAGAGCTTAACGGCCAAAAAAAAAAAAACACATTCAATCCCTGAGATCATTTTCCTGAAATAGAAAACTACATATGTTTCTCAAATTTCACATCAAGCCACTGCAGAGGCCAGACTGCAGGGCTGAATTGGGCCAAAGTAAGTAAGAGAGAGAGATGGTGGGGGAGGAGGGAAGGAGTGAAGGAGGGAGGAGGGAAGAGGAAGAGGGGAGGGGAAAGGGAGTAAACAGAAGAAAATGAGCTCGTCCCTCCACATCGCCACATTTCCCTAGTACAATCTAAACTTCCAAACACCCCCAGTTTCATGGAACTTGAAGCGAGGGTTGCTTATCGGGCAGTCCTTACTTTGTCGAATTAAGACACATTGCCTTGGATTAGCAAGACTCCTTAAATTCAAAATGACTTCATGGTTGGCTCAGAGCTCAGTGTCTCTAGGGCCAGCCGCCAGGAACATATCCACTGCGGAGCCTCCCTCCCCTCTCCAAACTGACCTGCCTGACTTTTCCATAGAGACAGCAGAGCAAAATCCCAAGCAGACAGGCTGTCAGTGTTAATTAAAAGTCCAAACACCTCTTTAGAAACTATCTCCAGCTCAATATTTATACAGAATATAAGACTCCTTAGCAGGCAGGTCTGGAGAGGGGAGCGAGAGGTTGAAGGCGGAAATAGGTTTGAATGGCATTTGGAACCCATTAATTTTTAAAAGACGGGCTGCCACTCTACACAGACCCGGAGAGGTTCAAAATGTAAGGAACCCGGGAAGATGAATGAGCTGAAGATCGTTTAGAGAGCCCAGGGAGAGTGCTCAGCTTTTGAAAAGAATAATATCTGGGCAATAATGAGAGCTGACACTTTTTATTGGTGAATGCAGTTTTGGGCACATTTTAACAACACAGGTTGACAATTTTTTGTATTTGACAAAAGGAAAAGCAATCTTCTAAATGACTTGGGAACAAAGGGCTCCCTGACAGCAATTTCTTAGTAACATTTAAGCCTTCTCTTCAAAGGCCCTTGACAATAGTTTAGAAAGAGGGAGAAAGAAAAATGAAGAAAACAAGAAGAAAAGAAGGTATATTTTAAAAAATAATTAACTGGAAGAGGTGAAAAAGGCGGAGAAGTAATGGGTATACCATTTCGACACTAAATTATATCCCAAAGGTTTGAATTTAACATTAGACTTTTACAATACTTTCTCCAAAAAAGGAGTTTTAAGAAAGAAGCCAAAGAGAGACTTTGGTCAACACCATTGCCTCTGAGACCCAGGGTCCACAGAGGAGCTAATGGATAACCTAATCTAGCCACCAAATTCTGCAGACAAACTGAGTGCCAGAAGCCCAAGGTTACCTGGCTGGACCAGATACATCTTCCAAGTTTCAAATCACGCCACCTTGTGTATCTTATGATGTGGGTTCTGGTCACAGCCAAGGCCTCACAGCCCTTTCAGTATCATGGGTTCCAAGACTGAATAGTGATACTTTTCATCAGATTGACTGAAACTTAGAGGCTGACCAGAATCACACAGGTATAGCATATTCAAAAGGCCCAGTAACGAAGTACACAAGAGTTCCTCTACAGTGGCAGCCATCCTGGATAGCAAACCAATTTAAGAGGTCACCAAGACTGAGAGGCCTTCTCAGCTCAGAGGAAGGACCCCTAAACAACACAGAGCCCCCTTAAAACTGAACTCCTACTTCATTTACTAGTTTCACCCTCATAGTGAGAACCCTTTTGGGATGCAGTAATATCACCTGGAAAATAGGATCTCTATTCTTTAGCCTTTTTACAGTTTCCAAACATTTTCAGCAAAGAAGACATCATCACACTACTTGTAAATCAG
This sequence comes from Camelus bactrianus, assembly GCF_048773025.1. NCBI lineage: Eukaryota > Metazoa > Chordata > Mammalia > Artiodactyla > Camelidae > Camelus > Camelus bactrianus. The sequence goes on from NC_133551.1 coordinate 36,094,960, forward strand.
GAATCCCATTCCGAGATTGTTCCACTTTATCACATTAAACAGCACAACAAGATTAACTTCTAAAAGTGATTCAAGGTCTCAGGGAAAACTGTTGGGTAAAGGAAATGCTATAGAGTAGCTCAGTTGGAAAATCACAACCACGCTGGCTATCAGCTTTCAGGCAGGCAGAACTCATGTCTCATGTGCGCACCAGAAAGCCCCCCTCAAAAAAAACAAACAAAAAAGTTATGGAAACTGAGCAAATTCAGGCCAGTGGTTCCTAAGGAAGGGTGCATCTGGTAACCACCCAAGGTCACACATTTTTACCTCCTCTGTCCCAAAGGACAAAGGTGGGGATGATTAACCTTTTCTATGCAGATTTGCTACTGATGAAAAAGTGACAAAAGAAACCTCCAACCTTCCTTGGAGTTTGCCTCAACATAGCAGATAAAGTGGGTTGTCACTGATCCCACAGTTACGCATTAGTGTAGGGCAGCAGCAGGACCCCCATCACGGACCATCTGTGCCTCAAGTCCGACAGGCGTGGATGAGAAGCCATGATGTGAAGCCCTGGTTCCCCTCCTGCCCCAACAGACCCGGCATAGTCCATTCTCTCCTGCCCTCTCTGGACTTTCAGCCTCTGAACACTGACGGCCGGTGATCTCCTGACATCTGCTCATTTCTTCACACCCACGATAGCTTCCAGACCTTTGGTGACACTCTCACACTCCATGACTTGTGGATGCCTGATCACATCCACAAGAAGGCAAGACAAAACCCCCAAATTGGGGAGAGAACTCGTCAAACAGGTTACTGGGTTTCTAAGTGGCCCACCACCCACACCCTATAAACAAAGACTGAAAGGAAAGAGAAATGGAAGTAGCACCTCTTGTGTACTACTTGGTATCAAAAACTGGTTAGAGGTTTTACTCACAATGTTCCACTGTCTCCATAAAACAAACCCAGGTAGTTTTTGTCCTCCTTCAACCCTAAAAGGAAACTGGGATTGAAAAGAATTAAATGATGTGCCCAAGTTCACCCAGCTGATCAATGGCAGAGCAAAACTTTGAGCTAAGGAGTACCTGGCTCCAGCTCTTATAAGACTTTGAATAGTTTAAATAAATGTGGACCTACTGACTGCTAGATTAGAGAGGGGAGACCACTGAGGTGTTCGGTTAATATATAGGCAAAGAATAAGTGAATGAAGGAGGAAGGAAATCGTAAGCTACAGTTGCTTCAAACTATACACGGCCTCCCCTGTGATATCAACCATGCTCACCCTCCTCTCTGTCACTGTCACAGAAGGATTATAAATTAGTATCTGGGATAGGGGTCAATGTAATTGACTGAGAAATTATAATTTTGTGATTATCTTTTTACTTGCTCAATATTAGTTCTCCCTTTTTCATTTAGTAGTAACAGAAACCCAATTTTATTCAGGTAGCAGTGCATCTAACTAATAGCCTGTTTTATCCAGCCTCCACTCTAGCTGGATGTGAGTATAAACCAAGGATATGCAAGCAGAAGATTTGTGCAGATCTTCAAAGAAGGCTTGTTAAAGAAGGCTGACTCAGGTGTGTATATCCTTTTTTGGGGTTTGTTTTTTTTTTTTGTAACCCCCACCTTCCTTCTTCCTGCTACATGTAATGTGGGCTGAAAAACAGACCCCAGCAGCCATCTTGGACCATGAGGAGACTTTGAGAATGGAAGTCAGGGCTGAAGATGGTAAAGTAAAAATGTCAAAACAGCTAGTGTCCTTGATGACTCCACAGGGCTGTCATAGTGGCCCAAGACTCCATACATCTGGATTTATTTACAGAATAATGTGTTCAAGCCATTGTGATTTTGAATTTTCTATTATTTATATTATTCATCAGAGATAAGGGTCATATTTCTTCTGTAGAGAGTGAAAGCATGCTTCTTTCCCAAGAATAAGGCTAAAGAAAATCTAACATTTAAAGGCCATTTCTCAGCACTATTAAAGATACCAAAAAATAAGCTGATGTGAAAGGATGGCTGAATCACTCTTCCTAGAACCTAGAAGAACTGATTTGCACCACTGTTCTGAGAAATCATCTTTTAATACAACCATAAAACAATGCAAATCAAAGAGCTTTGCATCAATCATAACAGAAATAACTGTGCTTTTTTTCCAGAGACTCTTTAATTTTATGATAATATCTGAAAAATCCTTTTCAAGTTTCAGCCAAGGTCTAGCCAAAAAAATGTTACCTCTAGGATGACCTAAATTCATTCAATATTTTTCTAAAATGAAAAAATCAAGTTGTAAACCACAAGGAGAACCCACTTTACAGTTATAAGGATGGCTATAATTTAAAACAAACAAACAAACAGGAAAACAGGTGTTGGTGAGGATGTAGAGAAACTGGAATCCTCATACATTGCCGTTGGGAATGTTAAATGATGCAGCCACAATGGAAAAGTTCGGAAGGTCCTCAGAAACCTAAACATAGGATTACCATGTGACCCAGCAATTCCAGTCCTAGACATATACCCACAAGAATTGAAAGCAGACTCAAACAGATACTTATACATCAATATTCACTGCACCATTACTTATAATAGCCAAAAGGAAGAAACAACCCAATTATCCATCAGGGGTCCATCAACCAATGTACAGAAAAGCAAAAAGTAGATTTTAAAAATGAAACACAGTAGAATAAGAGTTTAAATAATGATACCATTTTTGAGACCCTGGAGATTATATTTGGAAAGTGAAAAAAATCTAGATCAATAACCTGATCATAATCTTCTGACAGATTAACAAATAACTAAAAGAAAAGTAACAGTACAATAATATCCCTTAAAAACCCCAAACACAGAGAACTACGCAAATCAGGAAAATAATTGCTATTTTTAAAAGGGATTACAATTTCTAAAGAACATAAATTCATCTTTTAAAGTAGAAGATAGAATATTTACTCACAGCTTACACAGAACCGTGCACTGTAGTGGACGGAAGGGAGAGGGAAGGGGAAATAATTTATAAAGAAATATAAGGGAAGATAAACTCGTTTTCCCATATGCCATAGAAAAGTCTCAGAAATTCCAACATATAACTTCTAAAGCAAACTTATCAAAGTGTCTCTTGTACATAAGAAAACTGGTCATCAATTCTTTTAGTCCAAAGCCATAAAAATAAATGAGCTGAGACAAATCTCCCACACAGAGTAACTCAAAATAATGTATGTAGATAACTCCACCCTCATGGAAATGAACATAACTCCCATCTCTGTAAGTGTGGGCTGTGCATGGTGACTTCCTTCAAGATAGAAGGAGGGAAGGAGTAACTTCACAGTGGAGAAACCTGACAAACACCTCAGCCAGGTGATCAACATCAACAGAGATGTCATACTGATAGCATGCACCCTTGATATGATATGATAAGAACTGTACTTGACAGAAAATGGCACTGTAGTCTTCCTCCTGAAACATACTGCCCATGTCTCATCATAAGAAAAACACCAGACAAATTCCATTAGAAGGACATGCTACAATACACATGACCAATACTCTTCAAAACAATCAAGGTCATCAGAAACAAGGAAAGTTGAGAAACTGTCACAGCCAAGAAGAGACTAAGGAGATGTAACTAAATGTATATGGTATTTTGGATAGGATCTTGGCACAGAAAAAGGACATTAGATAAAAACTAAAGAAATATGATTAAGTATGGAATGGAGTTAATGCTAATATATCAGGATGGCTTCATTGTTGACAAATGTACCACACTAATGTAAGATGTTAATAAAAGGGGAAATGGGTAAAGTAGTGTCTTCAGAAGTTTTCTGTAAATCTAAAACTTTAAAAATAAACTCTGTTTGAAATTGTAACAGAATTTATAAGGACACACTTTAAGGTAATTTACAGAACATTGCCAACATTTGATAATCTAGAAATTTCTCTCAGACCCCAGTGTCAAAAAGAGTTCTCCAGATCAGCAGTCAGATCTCTTCTTTGTTAACTCAGTTAATCTTGACTATGTTCTAATCTTGGTTTGCCACTAGGAAGCATGGAAACAAATAAGTAATTATGAAGACCCATATAGTCTCTAGGAAGCTCTTAGCTTCATCTTAGTTATTCTATTAATGTTTCCATTCACTTGTGATTTTTTTATATTTTTATCACTGTTTTTATCTTCTATTACCAGTCACTTCAAAGCTCTTTAGAGGGAGGATGGATATCTATGAGTATGTTTTTGTCTGATTATACAAAAGTTCATTATTCAAATTTCTGACTTCCCATTTCTCATGTTACCAAAATCCTGGACAGTTATCCACTCAAAGGCTAGAATGTGGCAAATTACTAAAACACTTGAGTTTCGGTTCTTGAATTACAAAATGGTGGTAACACCACCTGCTTTAACTGCTGGTTGGGAGGACTAACGGGATTCACTTTTGCTAATATGTTAGCACAGGTACAGAGAATGTGCTCAATAAATAATTGTATTATTAACAAAAACAGCACTAATTAGTTTCATTGATATAATGAAAAGAATGGAGCTGAATTACAAATTAGTCACAGGCCAAGTGGTGATTTTCTCAATGACAGATAAACAAGAGTAGCTACCACATTCTGGAGGATAAGAACAATAAATAAAGGGGAGAGGGGACAAGCAGGGGAGGACAGAAAAACAGATAAGGGGAGGAAGAGAAGGAAGACTTCTTTCTTACACAGTGTCACTGCCAAAAACAAGTCTGAAAGTTTAAGGCAAGGTGAAATCTGATCACTTTTCAGCCCTGACTAGAGTAATAAAAAGAAAAAAAAGAAAAGAAAAAAAAACCACCCTCTAGCCTTTCTGGCACCCATTTCCCCAAGGCCTCCCAAAACAATCACAATAAGAGCCAAATAAACACCAGATCTGAACCTCCTTGGCCCAGAGGATGCAAAGCTCAGATACCACTGCCCAACGTTTCTGTGGCCTTGGCACATTCAAACTCAAATCCTCATCTTCCTTATTCTAGAAGAGGGGACAGACAATGGAGATTTTTCGTTAAAAGAACTATGCATTGTTTAAGTACTATGTGCTACACATTTTATCCACAGTACTTCTAACCCTGACAGAAGGGTCCAGATGAGGACCTGAGCCTGGACAAGGGGGTTGGGATGAGGGGGGAACTGTTTACTCCAGGTTCCTGCAGACAGTACATGGCATAAACACTGAACCCAAGTCAGTCCGACTACAAGGATTTCCCTCTTTTCCACTGTGCCAGAAACTTAATGCAAAGACTCCCTGCCAAAATCGATAGAGAAAGGAAACTAAATAAAACAGCTAATTCCTTCAAAAAATTTCTCAGCGCTGTGTTGGAAGTTCTTCTGTTACCTCACTCAGTCAGCCCATACAACAACCCCATGGAGGAGGAGAGGTCATTATCCCAATTATATTTACAATCAAGAAAGTTCAGAGGGGTGACTTCTTTCACCCTGATCATGAAGGTGGAGATAGAGAAGAGAGAAATAATTAAGAGATTAGGGAAACAACAGAAAAGACAGACAGATGTAAGACAGATGTGGGCAAGGATAGGGCAACCATCTTTAAAAAAGGAACTCAGTGCCTGGCACCCAAGGTCCACAGGCTCTGTTTTAGAGCTGAGGAAAATTAGAAGGGAGGTCTCTGAAGGTTCTGGCAAGTACGGGCAAGGAGCAGGAAGAGGGGACTGCAAATCTGTACTGATGAAAGTAGAATGAGCCATGAGTGCTGCAGCCAACAAAAATGACAGGGATGACTGGACGGTCAAGAAATCAATTCTGAGCATTAAATTTTCTGCCTCCTCAGGATTTCAGATTGTCATGGGTGGGTATGGAAGCCCCCAAGCATGTTCTGATAGGCAAATCAGAAGCTGTCAATTTTTAAATTCACCAAATTCATTCAACCTTTTAAAATACTTCCAATCTTTCACAGGAGTGGACCACCTTACGGTCACCGATTACTTTCATGTATCTTCTATTAGACAATGCTGTCCCAACTTACCAGACCATATAACCACCTGGGGTGGTTATACAAATTTCCAGGTATCTCATGGAGGTTCTAATTTAGTAGACTTAAAACTGGAAGTCCTGGGGATCTGTGCTTTGAATAAAAGATTCAGCTGTTTCCTATAATCAGGCTGGTTTGGAAAAATTATTTTAATAGGACTCTCCCAAAAGCTTGCAAGGTTGGTATCATGATCCTCATTTTACAGATAAGGAGAATGAGAATCAAAGAAGAGAAGGCCATTTCCAAGGTCACCAAACTCACGTGTGGCCAAACTGAGTATAAGTCACGCTGTAACGCCACAGCAGATATGCATGCCACTGTATTTAAATCTACCTAAGCCAGAGGTAGCTTCAAAAAGCCCACGCTCCTTGGTGTCTTAAAACAGCATCAGAAACTAGGAAATGGGGGTGTAGACTATCTAGCACCATCAGAAAAACCAGGGAGGAATCAATGCCTTAACACCCAAGGGAAAACAGAAGGAAAAGCGAGGTCCTCCCCCATCTGTAGTTCTGCTTTGCAGTCCATAAGGTTTGCAAGCCCATGGTGTATAACTGATATTCACACTGTTAGCACTGCTTTGACTCCTAGGTCCATTTGGTTAAAATAATCAAAATGTTTCTTTCACTACTGCACAAAGGTAGGGAAAAAAAAACCTGAGAAAGGCCCTTCCAGATATAACTCTGGACAATTAATAACCCATCAAATGAGGAAAGTCCAGATGAGATCTTCACCCACATGCCAGCCTCCCTGGAGATGATATATAATGGTGACTGACTGCACCTTCTGGGGTAAAGTTCAGACCACTCCTCCAGAGCCCTCTACCCAGAGAGGGGTGAGTACCTGAGGTTTCCTGAGGTCATTTTTATATGCATGTGGATCCCCTGTACCCTAGCATTTCACTGGTGGGAAGGGAGGATAATCAACAAGATGAATGACATGCTTATGAAACAGATCCTCTAATGTCTCCTCTCTGGAAGCCCCTGCTGCTGAACGAACTATCACGCCCTCATCAATTCTCTACAAGGAAGGGTCCAAATCATGCAAAATGAGACAGATGGTGAGAGCACAGGGAAAATGGTACTTCCATTCCCAGCTTCCCATGAGTTTAAATAAAAAGGAAAATGGGGAGGACGTAGCCCGGTCTAAAGAGATGACTTTAAGACATACCTAAATAAATAAATACATACATACACACACTTACAGGTTTAGCTGTCCTCTGGGAAACAATCCTCTTCCTCACATGCAATTCTAAATCATTCTGAAGATGAGAAGACCCCTCCCTACCCTGCTGCCTCCTCTTGTGCAACACCTAACATCTGAGGTCAAGATAATAACAGATTTGCATGCACTGAGATTTCATATCCAACCTGTTCGTATATATGCCATCCACACACACACCCACTCCATTCATTACCGCAGTCACAATCACACTCAATCAGTATTTTTTTTTAAAACATCTCTGCCATGCAGTGCATAACTTATTTATAGCATTTGTAATTTACTGAGAAATACTGTTGACTTCAACATTCATACCTCAACACTCTGGGATGATTCAGGTACATTGATGTAAAAAGCAAAAGAGCTTCATAGCACATCCATCTAGTTAACATTAAAATCAGCTTCCTTGAAAAATCTATCTCTTGCCTTAATTTTAGGGACCAAATAAAAAAAAATTCCTTTTATTCACCATGTAAAAAGTGCCTTTGGAAAAACAGTTACATTTCACGACAGACTATTCATATCTCCTTTAGACGTGTCCAATTTTAATGAATGGTCTTCACCTTGGATACCCACATTCCAGGCCTCATGGGAACAATGGTGTTTGGGCCTGTGCAGTGGAGGTGGAAGATGGATTCAAGATGTTTCAAGTATGTAAAATCGCATGCAGATGTACAAACAGTACGTCCAGTCAAAGCGAGTTAAGAAAGCAATATATATACAGACACCCGAGAATGGATGAACACAAATAAAATCCAACTTGTAATTAACATACCGTGCTGTGACACCTGTTGCCTTCCAGGATAAGAAGTCTGGGAGATCAAAGAAATGTCCCGCCTTATCCCAGCAAGTCTCTCTCAAGTTCTGCCAAATTAAATATATATTAGAATCAATTATGGGCTATTTTTTCTACCCCCTCCTCTTTCAATAATGTTTCAAAATTTTCAAAATAAAAACATAGCCAACAATGCCCAACAAACATCTGTTCAGGGGCTGGGAAGGAGGGATGATATAAAAGCAGTACTATATAGGAAAGAAAAATTGGTGATTATTGATCCTTCCAAAAATGACTATAATTTCCCTTTTATTTCTCTTTGCCAACCTGGAGCAGCAAGCAGAAGACTCAGTGAGGATATGCAATCCACCTTCCCAGTGAAGGGCAGGAGGATGCTCTTTAAGACATATAAATAAGATTTTGAAGCTGAACAGCCGTGAACTGGGAAGGAAAACTACACTAAGAAATTATCCGATGAAATGCAAAAGTGTCCTGCCGTGAAAAACCACACCAACTGGTTCCAGAGGCAACAGGAATGATGGTCCCTACCCACAGAGACCTTCCAATCTAAGCCAGAGAGAATGGAATGGAATCAAGCTATTCTTATACATTTTTTTAACATTTGCTTCTTCCAATTTCTTCCACACTGCCAATATGGTCAGATTTTTGTTTTCTTGCCACTGGGCTTTTTCTTTCCTCTGCTGCCTCTGTCTGGAAGACTCCTTCCTCACTCACCACCCTGTTCCCTCCCAGGGTCTATTTTCCCTGCCCTCTTTGGTTAACCCCATCCACCTGCCCCTGAGGTCTTCCAGGTTCTACCCAGCTGAGGTCTCGCTGTCACACAACCCAGATCACCCCCAAGTATCTGGAGAATGGCTTTCTCTCCTGCTAGACTGTAAGCTCTATGAAGTCAAGGGCCTTGTCATTTTCATGTACCATAATATCTCAGACCATCTCCCCTCCTCACCTACACAGGACTGGACCCTTAGCTGTGAGGTAGAAATTATATGACTCTGGTCCCCTTACACACTTAACTGGACCAAGGGTGGACGTGTGACCTAAATGAGCTATGATGATTCCTTCTCCCAGGAATTTAGAGTCAGGATCCAAATGGAGTCATTTAACTTCTGCCTATGAATGGAACTGAAGGTGAGATCAACCTGGAAATGGTGGAGTGGCAATTTTTTTGCCAAGTATCTGGAGAAGCAGAACTTCACAAAGAGAAGAGCAATGCAGACAGAAGCAGCAGCAAGAAAGGTTTCCTACCATCCAAGCAACTCTACGTGTCCTGATTTGAATTATTCCCTCCCTAAGAGTTTACAACATAAAGGAACGTATCATAAGCACAAGAGTGTCTTTGGGAACCTAATGACCACGCGGTAAAAGCCCAAAACAGCCATATTCCAGTCTCTGCTAGAGGGTGATGCACAGCAGGCACTCAATAAATATATGCTGAAAACTAGACAGACTGCTCAGTTTCACCTTCTGCTCTCTCTCATGAGAGGGGCGAGTCAGGGTTTATAAAGGGTTTCCAAGTGCGTTATCATCTCCTCAGAACGATACAAAAGTCCTGCGTGTTGTGACATCTATTTAACAGAAATAGAACTGGAGTTTATGTCCCTTTGCCCTCAAATTCTAAGAGTTCTTCCCATTTTCTCCTTCCCTACCACCACTCTATGAATACAGACATCTCTGCACAGCAGAGAAACTGAGTATTAACCCAGGAACACAGTCCTACTAACACAACAGTAACATCAAAAGGGTTCAGATGTAAAAGGCAGTGTTAAGCCCATTTTCTGTTATTGTTGCTGGTTATTTGTTTTAAATTTGGGTTAAAGCTTACATTTAGAAAGGGCTAAAGTTTCCTTTGAACACCCAAACATCCTGATGTGACACAAAGCGACACTTAAAAGTGACTAAATATGCCGAACACAGCTCTGAACTAGCAGCATTTTTATACACTAGTAGGTCACAATTAGAAAATGGTAGCCTTTCTAGGAACGAATGTTTGTGCCCCCACCAAATTCACATGTTGAAGCCTTCATCCTCAATATGATGGTAATTGGTACAATGTTATTAACTAAGCTAGAGATTTTATTTGAATTTAAGTTATATTCATGGAAATGTTCTGTATCTTGACTGTATGAATGTCAATATTGTCAATGTTAGTATCATAGTTGTGATACTGTATTACAGTTTTGTAATATGTTACAGGAAATTAGGTAATGATCTCTCTGTATTATTTTTATAACTGCATGTTAATCTATAATTATCTCAAAATAAAAAGTGTAATTTAAAAATAAAGTCAATGAATATTACCACCTGAAAAATTAACAATTTAGGTAATCCTCAAATATCACATTTTCTTAAATAAGACAGATTCATGTTTTGTTTTCTTATAAATAAACTGAATAACTTTGTCTTAAAAAAAGAAAAAGCTAGCCTTTGAAATTATGAGTCAAACAACTAATATGTCTTCTGGTTAGTCCTCCAAATCTCTTCCCATGTGCTTTGTGGTTTTGGTGATCAGTTCTCAGGGAGAAAAGGCAGCCTCCTTCTAAAGACTCCAGAAATCCAAGGCCAATCAGAAATAAACCAGAAAATCACTGCAGCAACCATCAGTGCTTCTAGCCAGAGCCAAGCAGTCTTCCTCGACTCAGAAAACAACTGCTTCAGTTAGATCTTGTATATGGTCATTGGAGACTTTGCAGAATGAGAGCTTTCAGCCTGCAGCCATGCAGACAGCCACTGTGGACAATGGAACCCAGGCAGAATGTTTCCAAGAGAACTTCAGAAAGAGACACGCTGGGGGCAGGAGGCGCAAGGCAGACAAGCAGCACCATCTTTTCTGAAGACAAGGCTAGCTTCCCTAAGCAAAGCCAGAGACCCTGGCTCCACCTCTCTATAGGATGAGAAAGCAGGACAGAAGTGTGAAGTGGCCTTAGGAATGCACGCGGTCTCAGGGGAGAAGACAGCAGTATGTATTCCCTGCCTTCTCTACCAAAGCAAATCTGGAGCTGAGCCAGCAAAGGGAAGGGGGAGAGACTTTGCCTGGATGACAGATGTCTCCAAAAGCCTGATCCCTTACTTGGAGATGCTGACACTACCTACGAGGTTCCCAAGCTGTTCTTCCGCTGGGCTACGTGCTTCACAAGTGCTTAGTCATCAAACACCAGACTGGCCAAGGGCATCCTAGCCCCCATAGGTGGATTTTTAATCCAATTCTGTGGGAAAATCTCTCCATCCCTCCCCCTCCCCAGCCAGTACAGCCCAGCCAAGGGCCTCAATCTTACTGAATTAATACTATCCTTAGAACCACTGGGCCTGCATCAAGACACAGTGACTATCCCCTTAGATTCCTCCACAGCTTAGTCGTAACCCACATGCCTTGTCTCCTTGGATTCTCAGGGTGGTTCAGAGGTATAGTCAATACACAATAGTCGCACATGAAGAATGCAGAAACTGAGGTTCGGATTACAAGGCTTTAGGTCAAAGTTACGAGGGGCCTCCAGCTCTAAAGTGGGTGTCCCTTCCTTCCACTAGGCCACAGACACCACCCTGAGGCTCCTGGGTCTCTCAGAGCTGTGGGTTTTGGCCTTTTGGAAGCATCATGATGGAAGCCGTTATCAATCTTTAGAGGAAAAAAAAATAAAAACAAAACAAAGAAAAGCCTCCCCCAAGCACTTTTTTTTTAACATGTTTTTTAAAATTGCAGAGATTTCACTTTCAATCCTGGCAAGTCACTTAATTTCTCCGTCCCTAATAACAACTGCCATGCACAAACAGTGCACAGGTTAGAGGGAAACAGAGCGGGTCCCCAACACATATGCGACCTTGAGCGCACCTCCTTAGGTGAGAGCTGGACCTAGTTCAAACTAGGAGCTCTCTGTGTTGAATGAGCTAAGTCTGTCTTCCAGTCACCAAGCAAGTACCCAAAACTAGTTTTTTTCAAGGAAAAAAAAAAGAAATCAGCAATGATTTGGGGTGTGTGACTTGGCAATTAAGGCTTCTGCATTCCAATAACAATCCTTTGAGCTAAGCAATCCCTCAGGCTTGAAAGCAACCGGAGAAGAACTCTTTTGTTTTTTTAATCATCTATTACTTCACAAAACCACAGCATGTCTTGGGAGGAGGCTACTACCCTAAACACACACAGCTGTGGTCTCGGCAGACAGGGGAAAGGTAGAGCAGTGTATCCAAGACTCAAAGCCAGGTGGCAGCCACCCCACCAGCCTAGGGCAGAGAGATGTAGCTTTCTCCCTCTCCTCACTGCCAAGTCCAGGTAGGCAGTGAGGTCTCTGCTAGCTTCTGGACACTGAGGGAACTTGGCGGAGAGGAAATGAAGCATATACTGCAATGTATGTCAGGAGACGCCAGGGTCTTGGAGCAGCATGAGAAAGTAGGGATGATCAGTTAACAAAGGATCATCTAAGTATTTTGTTATGACTTGTGAAGGGATTCTATCTGGGCTCCCTGCTGTGTGCAGTGAATGAAAGGGAGGAACACAGTTCCTTAATTCCTCTCCCAGTAAATGATCCTGCTGGAACATCCCACAGAGCCATGATGTTGTTTTCCAGCTCCACTACCCAGAAAAAAGCAAAACCTTATCCTCACGCTACTTTCAAGACTCCAAATTAGGGCACAGGCTGATAGCCCAGAGAGGAAAGATGTTTCAGGAAGAAACTTAGTCCTCAATGCCATTCTTAAAAGAAAAATGATGCTGAAAACACGGACTGGGTCATAATCCCCAACCAGAAACTTCCCAGAATGAATGAAACAATTTTGTGCTTCAAACTCCCATCCACAGAGAAAAAGACGAAACACTGGAGATAGTTCAAGTCAGAAAGATAGACACACTGAAAGATTTGTGTTACTAGAGGCATCTTTCTAAATACTTAAAACTTACCATGACATTTCTTTGTTTAAAATGGCTCAACAGTTCCTCGTGGCCTAGAATCACATTTTATCTCCTTGGCATGGCTCTCAGGACACTTAACAACCTGGCTCCAACTTGGCCATTATTTTTATGAGTCCTTCTGGGCTCAATGCCCATCACCCCTCTCCTAGCCACTCTCCACCTGATCTCACCTCATTTATTTCCTTTCTCCAAACTCACTATACAATTTCATATTCTCCTGCTTCCATTGAGGCAGATGCCGCTACTTGAATTGACTTTCCCATCTTCTCTCACGACCAAACCTCTCCCTTTGATTCAAATGCAGCTCAAATGTAACCTTTTCAGTGAATCCCTCCATCCCTCGCTGTGTCCTAAGTATATGTTCACATGCCTAGGTCCATCTCAGAATGACAAACTCCTGGAGGGCAAAAGCCAGCTAACTCGAGAAAAAAAAATGCAAAAAGTTTCAGTAAGTATAAAGAAATATGAAGTCAGATCCTCTCCAAGTAAAGTTCCAATGAAGCTGGAGAAAGATGTCTGCAAAGGAAATGGTAATGAATAAAATGATGTATGACAATAAGGTAATGAGTCTGATACCAAGGTTTGGTGAGTCAGCCTCATAACTTTCTCATAAGATTGTGAGTGTGGCCATATATCTGCTTCTAATGAGTAATCACAGACAGGGTTTGGGAGAAGGAAAGTGCTTTAGGGCCCCAGGTGGGCCCCAAAAAAGACTTCACGGGGGATAGATCTGAGCTGAAACCTAAAGGGCAAGTAGAAGAAATATTTATGCCACAGCTGAGAATGACACTCAATGAAAAAAACTCTGAAATGACAAGATAGATCACCCTCATTAGAGAAGGTTTTGTTTAACTACCTTCAGAGAATTTATTTGTAAAATGAAATATTCCATCATATAATTTAAATCATTGAATTTTCAAGAACCAAATACAGCTAAGCACCCTCCCTTGCATCTCCCCTAAAGCGCTGTTGCACAGAAAGGTAAATCTATAATCCACCCTAGAGCTGATTTCCCAACCATAAAAATGTTATCATTTGCATGAAAACTGATCATATCCTGCAGAGTAGGCTTTGCCCAGGAATGTGATACCACCACATGCATTAGGAAAACAAGGCTTTGGTATGTGGGCTCTAAGAACTGTGGAGTCAGGCAGACCTGAGTTTGATTACAGTCCTCGCCATTTCCCAGCTGTGTAGCGTTAGGCAAATTAATTTCTCTAAGCCCCAGTTTCCTCAAGGCCACATGACTAGCATCCACCTCAAAGGACATTGTGAGGGTTAAATGAAATACTGTGGAGTGCCTGATAAGTCAGTGGGTTTCACTCTAATTACTGCTGCAGAGCTTCATGTGTTTCAAAGCACTTTGACATGTATGATCTCATCTGATCTGTTTCATTCTTTAAGGCAGGGAAGGCAAGAAATTATAAACCTCACCTTGCAGGTTAAGAAAGTAAAACCCAGGAAGGGATCACAACTGTCCCAAGGTTACACAACAGAGAAGCAGACAGACAGACTGAAATGCAGATCTAAAGCCCAGCCCAGTCCTAGTTCAGGTGTCCACCTCTCTAAAGCACAGTAAAATGCAGGCAGAGGAAAGGGGAAGGATGCCACAGTGACCGAGATAACATGGTTCCTAGTGGGTGGTCCTGTGTATGGAAGGAAAGATCCTAATACGAAAAGGAGGCTTTGGAGTGGGTAATGTCTTGGATCAGACATGAAATAAAGTAGATTTGGACAAACAGAGAGGTAAGGATGTCTCCCTTAACCACCTCATTCTCCTGAGCCCCTTCCTACCATTCTCATGGCTTTTCTATCTCCTTCTTGACCTCTGTGTCCTTAGTTTCCCTTTAAATGTACATGTTCTTGCCTCATTCAAATGCCCTTCACAACTGTTCATGTGCTCCCTGGACACTCTCAGTTATTCCCATGGTTCCAACCAACTAAAAGTCTAATAACATGACAGATTTCAAACTCCAAACTTCCCAGAGACACATCTCCTGGATTTCCCACTGTACCTCCTACTCAACACATCCATAACAGAATCTGATATTTTCCCCAAATGTCTTCCTCCTCCTTGGATTTCTAGATGTCAGGTGATCCAGTTACCTAAGGAGTCATCTTCTCCTTCTCCTCTCTCATTCCTTACATCCAATCATCCTTCTAGTATAAACTCACAATCCATGAAGAAGTTTCCACCTCTTCACCCCCACCCCTTATTAGTCAGTGTTCTCCAAAGAAATAGAACCAATATACATGAAATCTCTTTATACACAAATGTATATACACAGATATATATAATAAATATATGTGTTTATTATAAGGATAGGCTCACATGATTATGGAAGCTGAGTCCCAAAATTTTCAGTTGGTAAGTTGAGACCCAGGAGTTTCAGTCTGAGTCTAAAGGCCTGAATACCAGGAGAACAAATGGTATAATTTCTAGTCTGAAGACCAACAAGCTCAAGACTCATGAAGAGCCAATGTTTCCATCAAAGGCAGGAAAAGACTGAAGTCCCAGCTCAAGGCAGTCAGGTAGGAGAAGTTCCCTCTTTCTCAGCCTTTTTATTCTATTCAGGTCTTCAACTGATTACATGGGGCCCACCAACATTAGAGGGGAGAATCTGCTTTCCTCAGTTCACCAATTCAAATATTAATCTCACTCAGAAACACCCTCACAGACACACTCAGAATAATGTTTGATCAAATGTCACCCTGTGGCCCACTCAAGTTGACATAAAAAATTAAACATCACACCACATCTTGCATATCCTATTTTCAGTCCGTCATATTCTATCACCTGGATTATTGCTATCACACTATCACATCTATGGTATACCATCAAAGTGGCCACAATTCTCCCCCTCCCTGTATTAATGCCCTTTGCAATATGGCTCTGTAGCTCTTCCCATCAAGAGGTTGATCTGTTTCTCCACCACTTGAATTGGGGCTGGGCTTAGGACCAGTTTTGACCAATGCAATGAGGCAGAAGCACCACTGTGTTACTTCTGAACTGAGGTCTCAAAGACCTTGCTTTGGTCTTCATGGAAGGTTGAGCTGCCACATGAGGCAGCTCTGGCTGACCTGCTATAAGATGAGGGGACACGTTGGGTGAAGACGAACCACTTGAAGAGAGCTGAGCAAAGTAAAGATGGCAGCCCTCTGTAGACTCCTGGAGGAATCAGCAGGGACCAGAAAATCCATTCAGCTTAGCCCATCCCAAATTAGCAACCTGCATCATCATAAGGTAAATAAATAGTTGTTTGGGGGCTCCATTTGGGGTTGCAATGGTTTGTTATCACATCACCCTAACTGATACAGCTTTTAATTTTCAAATCTTAACCCCTTCAATTCCCACCCTCTACACAGCCAACTAGAAAATATTGCCTTGGCCTATGTGAAATATGTATTTGACTATATAAAGCATTCATTCATCCATTATTTATTTGGTATCCCCTACATGTCAGGCACCATGCTCAGTGCTAGGAAAATGAGAGCACCCAACAGACACAGTACCCACCACCAGGGAGCTGGCAATCTAGTACCCTTTGACCCCTTTAAAGTTTTCTACTACCTTGGGAGTTAAAGATAAAATTCATTTATATGGCATGTGTGAACCACTTAGTACAAATCATGTCTTGCTCTCCAGCTCTATCCCTGATCGCTCTGAGACACTACACTAGAACCATCCACAGACATCGTCCTTTTTCTCACCGTTAACATCTTCATTCATAGTGTTCCTTCCCTGGATGCCCTCCCTCTCTCACCTGGCCAACATGTGCTCATCATTTAGCATTCAAGTGTTACCCACTCTACGAAACTGTCTCTGATTCCCTCAAGCTGAGTATGGTGCTCCTGTGCTATGCCCCACTGATATTCAGCGAATATCTCATCATCTGTTCACGTGTCTGTCTCCCTCACCAGCCCAGAAGCTCTAAGAGGCAGGGATTGTGGTTTTTGTTTTTCGGGTTTTTTCCAATCTCTCTGTTCCTAGGACCTAGCATTGTATGTGATCTATAGATGATGAATAACATTAGCTTAATGAATGAACAAATAAATGAATGAGCAGGGACGTGCACGCTAAATAGGAGTTTGTGGAAATGGAAATAAGGAATGAATGGATAAATGAATGAGGCTGTGGATAAGAACTGTCCCAGTTTTCTCTTTTCTCATTCAAGTTAATGGCTTTTTACCGTCTGTCTTAGGGGCAGAGATAGGTTCTAGCCAAGCCAGACTGCCAGGAAGATAAATTAGTCTTCTGGGGGTGAGCAGGTCTTTTGGAGAAGTTTCATTTTAATTGCAAAATGGATTCATTCACTTCCTGGCTGGGACTCCTGGGTCAGTGCAGCACCACACTGAATGGCTGCCAAGCACAATGGAGAGAGGGCTGAGGGGGGAAAGGTACTCCATCCAATGTCGAGTGTTCTCAGACATCTGAGGACAACCTGGTGTCAGGTCCAGGCTAAATCATAAGGATAACCCTCGTCTTTCTTCCCTAAATTTCTTTCAACCCAAATTTTACCTTCAGCTTTCAGCATCACCCCCACCCAGTCCCCCATCCCTCATACTGACTGATGCAGTGGCAGGTCTAGTAATGCAATATGCCACTCCACTCTAAGGGGCCTCTGTACACTCTGCTGCATCTTCTCCAGAGCCAAATTGCAAAAATGCTTCTCCTGGCTCTAATACTTCTTAGCTGTGTGGCCTTGGGAAAGCCACTCAACTGCTCTTCACTTCAAATTCCCTGTCGTATGATAAGTACAGAGCACAATAATACTACCTTTGCCACAGCAGTTGAGAGAACAAATGAGCCAGTGTCTGTGAAGGGTTCAGAATAGCTGAGTCAGAGTAAGCACTTCTTAAATGATTGTTCATATTATTAGTTAGCATGTCAGTTCCACCATGTTTGCATCTTCAGGAAGGAGCAGGGGCTTTGGAGACTGACACACCTTAGTGCAAACCTTGGTTCTCCCACTTGGTAGTTGTATTATTTCTGGCCAACAGTCACCTAATATCTACATCTCTCCCTTTGTTCATTCACAGCAATGTCTAACTCATAGTACTGTTAGCAGGATTCAATTTGAGGAGGTTATACACGTTACTATGCTCATCCTGGAAAATCCCCAATAAACATTAATTTCCCCCACAGTCCTTACTCTTCCCAAATTCTGTGGGGCCTATCCCTCTCTCCTACTAGACTCTTAGGTCCTTTGAAGGAGGGACCATAACTAACTCATCTGTATCCCTACAGTTAACATGAAATAAGTATTTCTTAAATGTGGTTTTATTGACCATGCAATACTTTGTCCATTAGTCCTGCTTGATGGCCAGGTGTGTGCTATGTATGAAGGTGTCCATGGATGAATATACTGGTCCTAATTCTCAGGTTGCTTATTGGGTAGGTGGAGCAAAGAGTCTGCATAGAAAACACTCAGCAGGGATGTACAAATAGCATAGAATAATTTGAGTTTGAAAATACCTGATTTATAAACTAAGGATGCTGCATGGTCATGAAAGAAAGGTACTGCTGTGGGCAGGCAGTGGAGGAAAGGTATTACGTGGGAGGGAGTGTCTGGCCTTGGTGTGGAGGGAAGGCAATGACTAAGGAAGATAAGAGGGAGAGCAGTCTAGCTGGAGAAACTGGCTGAGCAAAAGCACAGGAAGAAGCAGCAACTGCATCCATGACCATGGAAAAGGAACCCTGGGAAGGTCACTCAGAGAGATGTGTGCTGAAGGGGAGTTCAGAGGTAAATCTGAATTCATATTAGATGCTCAGGTCACAAAAGAATGGGGGCCACCATCAGTACTGGGCAGGGGGTGATTTGTAAATCCAGTTTTAGAAGGGTGAGGACAGCAACAACATGGTGGGAAATCTGGAGGGGAGAAGAGGCAGGAGGAAGTTTCCATATACATTTCTGATACAGAAGAAGGAGAAAGAGCAGAGGAAAAGGAAAAAAGGAAGGAAATTGGAGGCAAAAGAGAAGGCAAGCAAAAGGGGAAGGAGATGAAACAAAAAAAGATTAGGGAGAAGAGGAGGAGGGAGGAGAAGAAAAAGACAAAAGCAAAAGATGAACAGAGACGGGGTGAAGAGAAAGAACAGGTTAAACACGAGAAGTGAATAAAATGAGAAAGACAGAAAAACAGCAAGATGAAAAGGATGTATGGAAAACAACAGCAGGACCACGACAATGTCCCCGATGAGACAAAACGTGGAGAGGGAAGGGCAGGAGCCAGAGCCCCGCTCATGGTCTGCACCCTGTCTCTCCTCTGGGGGAATGAAGTCATGGCTGATGTCACCGCCGCTGAGTCACACGCCCACCAAAGGAGAGGTGGAGGAGCCCCCGCCCGATGTTCAGTCCCACCCTCCTGGACCAGAGGGGTTACCTCCCTGCCTTGTGCTCCGGGACACCGTCTGCCTAGCCTGGTCCTGATATGACTGAAATGAGGAGAGCTTCTCCTTGGGCCCAGGGAGGACACTGCAGCCACAGGGGCATGCCAAGCGCATTGCCACTGAGTCCTCAGGTCCAAACCCTTGAGATGGGACAGGAAGAACAGACGTGACAAATCTTCTGGTTCTTTTCTGATTGGGGCTGGGGCTCTATCCCATGATGTCCAAAAAGGCAATTCCCATAATAAACAGCACTGAATACAAAAGGGACTCAAAAGGTGCATTTTGACTGACTCACTGAACTGCCTTCTCACATTCTGAGTTCTCACCACGTTCTATCTGCAGCCCCCAGAGGTCCCCCTTCCTCAGACCTCTCCCCATGCCAGTCCATCCACCTTGCCTGCCTTGCAAGCCCACCCCACCGAATGCTGACCTCTGTCAGCCCCCAGTCTCCAGGCCACCTCCTCCTGACCCTCTTCCCTAACCAGGGTACATTTCCAGAGGGACCTGAACACCCATCCTACTGATAGAGCACTGTGACTTTACTTCTTCCCCTCTTCTTGAACATTAGCAGCTTAAGGACAGGGACTCTGTTCTGTTTCTTCCCAGTATTTAACAAAGGATTTAGAATAAAATAAATTTTCAATAAATATTTGCTGAAGGCATGAATGTCCAAGGTCAATTCTGGCAGAGACTTATGAACACCACACTGGTAATTTTAGACCTCTTCTGAAACGTATACCCACTCTTACAGCCATCATCCTGAGAATGTCGGTTGCTGAAGACAGTACCCTATAAGCAACTAATAATAGTGCAAGTGAAACTGCTCTGGACACAGCTGCCTGGGGCATCTGAGGATGGATCTACTCTTCCCCTGACTCCTCCACTCTCCTCAACCCTTGGCCTGTGAGCTGTTGTGGAGAGGACACAGGCTTGAGTTAGATTTGACTCAGATGCCCAGTTCTACCCTCACTAGCTACAGGAGGTACACCTCTCTCAGCCTGTCCACACTGGCTCCAACAGGAATACCACAACCCACTCCCCAAGTTATCCATAAAGATTAAGGACAGTTCAAAAAAAGTGCCTACCCCTAAACAACGTGGATTTTTCCCTTCACTCTTAGCTTTCTTAACTGCATCAAGAAATAAGTACATAAATCTGGGGGGAAAATAAACCTCACTAACCTTTTTCCCCCAAGTCAACTTCTTCTGCCCTAATCATCATCTGAAAATACATCACTCCCACTAGCACTTTACAACTTACCAAATACCTTCTGTTACAAAATACTGCCATTGATACCATCTCATAGACAGGAAACTCAGGCCCATAAGTGAAATGAATCACCCAAGATTATGCAGAGAGTAAGTGAACAGCCAGAAACCCTGGCCACTTGAACTCCAAACCCAATACTCCACTACGGTTATGTGGTTGCTGCAGTCCGGGACATGGGAGGTACTTGATAAATACTTGCACAGTGATTCACTCTCTTTCTCAGGTCTGTAGGCTGGTCTCTGACCCCCGGCCAGAGCCAGACCACACGGCCTCAAGCCAAGACAACTGCAGCAGGCTTCATTCTAGTCCCAATTCTCTCCCCGTCTATCTCAGGCTCACAGAATGCATTAGAGGAGAGCTTCAGGGGTCATGGAGAACAGTTGTTCCCAAATGCTAGACCCTGGACTGGTGCTTATCCATGACCAACAGTTTTCACTCACTGGTGCTGAATAATACAAATAATCTTAGAGAAGATGAAATCATTATTATTATTAATAATACTATGAATAATTAATTGGTTAAAAAAACCTTATGTCTTAATAGCTTGCTTTGCCCTCCTTGGGCAAGTTCCAACAACTAACACCTGTAGCATTACTGGGAAAAACAGCTATTTGTGCCACAGCTTATACCCTTTAGTGAAGCCCTCGTGGAAGACAAAAGCCAGAGAGGGCACAGCCACTTATTCAGGCAGCTTCTAATTCTAATTCCCTTTGAACACTCTCTAGTCTTGTATCTTTGAGCAAGAAGACACTGATTGTTGAGATGACAAAGCCTGGAAATCAGATTAACACAGCTTTTTGAGAGGGTGTGGGTAGGAGTACTGATGAGGCTGTAGAGCTGAGATCAGATCTTCTTTTATTACTGAGATTGCTCACAAGTTTTACCCAACCCATAGCCTTTCTATACAGGAAGGATTCAGAGAGACGTGGGCTTTTATGGGGGTCCCTGACTCACTTATTATTCAACCAGCAGAGAGGACACAGCTTCATGCATGGAGACCAGCCTCCAGTGGGGTCTTAGCTGCAGAAGGGACTTCCAGGACCTCCGGGTTCAGAAAAGGTAAGGAACTAGTTGAGTCATTTATTCATTTTTTTTAAACTACAAACATTTCAAGTGAATGCCAAAAGAAGGAAGAGGCCAGCTCTTTAAGAAGTAACTCTAACGTGCTAGAGCACAGATAAAAGAGGACTGGGTTGGAATCTGTGTAGTGGAGGAAATCTTAGATCTCACCCATTCTCGAGCCTGACTCTTTAATCGTGGGTCTAACTTAGGATAACATTTTACTCTAGAGATCATATTTATCTTAAAGATTTAAGTAGACAAATGTGTTATCTGGGATTTGAAACGTAAGCTAAGAGAACTAGCTCTCTTTACCTAGCTGTCTCATCTATAAGGTAGACAGGTGGACTTTGCCTGATAAAGACTGGAGTTGACCAGTTAGCCTTTACAGCTCCTTCTTAAATTCATTTCTTAGAGTTAGAAAACCCAGGTTTTTCCATCCCAGCATTACCATTAGTAACAGAGTCAGTAGGTGTAATCCAACTAACTCAATCCATCTTCATCTTCTCTATCTGCAAAGTAAGTAATAACACCTACCTCATAGGATTTTCGTATAAATTAAATGAGATGGCTGGCCTAAAAGCATGTGATTGACATTTAGTAGATTGTAATGATGTATGTAGACAGCAATCAAATAGAGTCAATATCTTAAATAGAATTTAGTAAGTGTCTCAGAAAAGAAATTTAGTATGTGTCTTTAATATTTCAAACTGCTTTCACAAGTATAATAATGTCTCAACTTACTTCAAAAACTTACGGTGGATTGATGGATGGATAGAAAGACAGATGGATATATTCATGATAAACCAAGTACAGTAAAATCTTAATGGCAGAATCCAAGTCATGGTACTAAGTGTTCATTGTAAAATTCTTTCAACTTTTCTTTATGTTTGAAAATTTTGATAATAAAATGTTGGGGGGAAATGGCTTTCACAATCTCTTACATGGGGTCTTAGACTTGGGAGCTCCTTGAGATAAAGGATGCTCTTAGCTTCCACCTTGCATTCCCATCACCAGACACAGTGCCTCCCTCATAATAGTTACTAAAGGAATGTTTCACTGATTAAATGAATATATCCTTACAATATCAGAACAGTTCTTCTCATTTTCGAGACCACTGAACAAACAAACAAGCAAAAAGTAAAACCAACCCACATGTTCAGAGAAATGAGATTTATTTACCCCTCCAGAAGAGGGCCCTGACTTGCATCTTTTCTGACTTCTGGCCTGTCTCCTCCCTTTTCCCAATTAACATCTACATAGCCAGGGCTCCAGATTTCCAAGCTGACAGTTGACCTCAACAAAGTCGACTGTGCTAATGAGTTCTTATATCATAACACACATTAAACACATTGCCTTTTTTACTGTCTTTTCTAAAGACAGTATCTTCCTCCAATAGGTGTAACCTCCATTTTAATCACTGTGATAAAAATAACTTTGTTCAATTTCTGTTTTATATTGAATAATACCATGTAGGGATAAAGCCAGCCAAACTTAGTAATCTTTCTCTCACCTGTCTGGTTACACTGAAAATGCCTAGAGTAGATGACATCCCTACACAGTGGTCAGGATGGTTGGCAGCATGAAGCTGGGCGCGTGGGCTCTGCTACTACAGCCCTAAGTCTGGCTCTGACCAGGAAACAAGAATTCATTTAGCAAATATTTCTTAAATGTTTTCAACACCAAGAATTGTGTTTGGGTCAGGGTGTACAACATCCAAGTATGGAGAGAGAGATTTGGTCCCTGTTCTTACGGAGCCAAGAATCCACCAACCTAAATGAGGAAGGAACACGGTGCAGCAGGAAGAAAAAACAAAAGACAGGATTTAAAGCCAAAAGGACCTCCATGAAGACCCAATCCTGATACCTGTGGACAACTCACTGCATCTCTTTGAAGCTTTAAAGCCCATAAAATGTAGCAAATAGTAATATTTAACTTGCAAATCCATGTCATCATCAATCAAATAAAGAAAACATATATACAAGTCTGCTATAAGCCATAAAGTAAAATGCAAAATATAGCACTATAATAATAGTTGACATTTATTAAATGTTATTAGGGATCACGCTAAGTCCCTTTTTTAAGATTTTTGGTCTGTTTTTTAAAATGATTTTGTTGGACTACAAAAGTAAAAGAATACAGCACCTATATGGCATCAATCAAATACGCAAATGCAGGATGAGAGGGATTCACTGTGCAGGTCATGAAGGCAGCCCATCAGCCTCGACACTCCATATACTTAGTTATGAGCCCAGTTTATGGGAAGACCACCCTGGAGAGAAAATCCACAACAGATGCCCTAACAACAGCTGACGATCCTGTCCGCGGTGCTCAAAGGCTGGGAATCTGGTACGAAAGTAACAGAGCCCTGGTATAAATATTCTAAAGAGAGCTTGCTTGATTCAGTTGATGCATCTTGGATTTTGTTGCAGGGGGCGAGGGAAGCGAGCATCTTAAAGGGGTTAGTCACCTCCACGTCCAAAGAAGCAGGGGAGGCGTTACTTCACTTCACTCACAAAGTAAGTTGTGACTCAAGGTAACAGACTGCAGCCAATGGGTGGCTCTGGGGTGGAAAGGAGAAGTAATGTTCCAAACTTCCTTTTCCACAACAGGGAAGAGAAAATACACTTGTGCTCAATGGGCAGTGGATCTTTACTTTGGAACTATCGGACAGACACACCCAGCAATAAAAAACGGCATGCTAAATGATTTAGTACGTTCATCCATCCATCCCTCCATCCATTAAAATATTTATTGAGTGACTAGTGTTAGATGCTAAGCAGTGCCCTAGACACCAGGCATACAGAGATAAATGAGGTGAAATACAGTGTAGTAATTAATAATTTTCAGGGTAGAGGTAAGGAGAGGATGCCACGGGGGACAGAGGGCAGGACTCTAATCAACACTCAATGGAGAAAGTCAAGGAAGGCTTCCTGGAGTTTGAAGAACTAGTATCAGCTTTCCCAAGTGAAGAAAGAAATGATTATATGTTTGCCAGGCAGAAGGAAGACCTCAGCACAGACCCAGAGGTGTAAGAGAATATGGGTATGGTATCCTTAGAGCCACTGACCAAGAAATTCACCATCTGGAAAGTCTTTCCATTTCTCTAAGCATTTTGTATAGGGAAAGTAATGATGGATTCCTTGAGCAAATTTCCACAGCCTGGGTCTCAAATCCAAGTGCCTAGAAGGGCAGTGCTGGAAAAGGAAATGAGTGAAGCAGGCTGGGTGGGGTCTGCTGTGAAATGAAGGACACTCCTTTTCAAGGGCGCAGCCCCTACTCAGCTCTGGCAGATTCTAGCCACATGGGAATGTGAACCCAGGACTGCCAAGTCCTTTCGTTATTTTTTTCTAGAGAAGCAGGAAAATCTGGATTTTTATGTGAAATTTCTTAGTTTTTAAACACTGGAAACTAATTCAAAAAAAGAACTTTTTTTTTTTCCTAGCACAGGGTGGGTCCAACAAAGCCCATCTGGGGACCAGATTCAGTGTGTGAGCTGCTAGCCTATAACCACACGTGGGCAAAAACAAGCACGCTTTGAGCAAAGGCAGTGAGGGCCAACGGGGCTGGAGGCAGGCTGGACCTGGGGAGAACCCTGGGTCAACCACTCACTTGTTGTATAGCTTTGGGGAAGCTATTTAAGCTCTCTAGGTCTTGTTTTCCTCATCAACATGAGGGGATAATAATACTGTGTCACTAAGGGACTTAGATGACATCCTGCACATGAAGTCCCTCATATGGCACTTTTTAGGAAAACAAGTCCAAGAAGAAAAAAAATCCCATGCTAAATAATGAAGTATTGTCAACCAGAAAGGTTAGCTGGGACTAACAAGATCATTCTTTAATGGGAAATTACTAAGATAGTAATAAAAGCATAAGCATTGTGCTCTAACAGTAGCAAACTATCCCAACCATCCATAGTGTCTCATTGTTGCTTTTTGTATATACAGCCAGTCTTTTTTTCCCTACTGGAAATTTCTTAAAACAAATGCATTTATAAGACTGCACAGCCCTGGAATTGTTTTCCCTTTAACGTTATAGAGTAAACTTTGTTGTTGCTATACAAATATTTATTATCTACCCAGTATGTGCCAAAAGAATTTTTTTCATATATATATATATATATATGTATGTATTTATGTATACACACACAGATACATTTATGGAAGTATATAGTTAGCTTAATGTGTTGTGCAATTTCTGGTGTACAGTATAACACTTCAGTCATACACGAACATACATATATTCGTTTTCATATTCTGGATTTTTTTTTGAAGTCATAAAACAGATCATGTCACACCCATGCTTAAAATCCATCAACCATTTCCCACTGCTCTTGGAATAAAATCCAAATTCCTGACCAGGACCTCAAGGCCATGCAGATCTGGCCCCTGGTCACTTCTCCAACCCTCCTCCTGCCACTTCTGCCTGGCTCGTCCCCCACCGGCCCTGCCTATGCTGATCTCACAGGTGCTTTCCTCCCCTCAGTGAATCTGCTGCTCCCTCTTCCTGAAAATCTCATCATTCTTGTCAACCAAAACCTCCCAAGAGAACACACTAGCTATGCCAGTTCTGTTCAAGTGCATTTTTCCTTCATAGCCTTTTCCAGAAAACAAAACCACTCCGTACATATATTTGCCTCTTGTCTATTTTCTCCCTCGCTCCACTAGAGTCTAAGTTCCCAGAAACCTACCCAGGGCCCTCATCTGTCTTGCTCATTTTGGCATCCCCAGTGCCCAACATAGTGCCCATCACGTAGGAGACACTCAACTAATACTTTCCAAATGAAAAAGATGAACCCACCACCCACAGTTCCCAGCCTCAGATTCTCCTGAAGCTGTTGCTTACAAGTCTCTTCCCTAAACTAGTTTATTCAAACCCTGCAAGGAAAACACTTGAAGAGGCAATAGAATGAAATGGTGATAAACTCATACTGCGGATCTGAAATGCTACGGTTCAAACCCTAGTCTCTCCACTTATTAGCTGAATAACCTTAGGCAAGCTGTTTAACATCTCTGAGGCTGTTTTGTCATCTGTAAAAGATGAGACTTACTTCATAGGGTGGTTGTGGGGATTAGATGAGTTTAACATGGATAAAAATGCTTAGAAAAGTGCTATAAATATAACAGGCACAAGACACACTTTAGCTACTGTTTTCATCTATTTCCTTATTATGTTCTTATCACTTAGTCCAGTAACACTGTAATTTACTGAAGGCAGAGACCACCTCTGGGTTCCCAGAGTGAACTGCACAGACCCTGCTAGGAGGGGGATGGGGGTGGAGCTGTTGTATGGCCCTTGATGCCTTGAGGTACGTATACTTATATGGTATGAGACTAGGAGTAAGTCATTTCACTTTTTTGAGCCTCAGTTTCCTCATTTATAAAAAGAGAGAATATCTATCCCACAAGACTAGTGTAAAGATTAAATAAAATAATGCTTGTGGAATAAAATAATTCTGGGACTGAAGGCATTGGTAAATTTTAGGGGAAACAAGTAGAAGGTATTCAGTAAATTGATCTGTTTTGCAGCTCAAAGCTGACTGCCTTCTGGTACAGGTATTACACGCAGGATGTGGATGATTCAAATAAATGAACAACTCTAAAAGCATGTTTTATACTCTTCTACTGTCTATTTTCTGTGATTGTCTCTGACAACTTTGTGGTCATTTTTTGATGCTTTCCTTAGCTACTATTCAAACAGGAAAAACATACCACTCATTGTAGCCAACTACATGAAATAAGATATTCTAGTGTTTAAAATTCTCTAGATTGACGGTAGGATGTTACTGGCGAGCCCATCAGTAGACATAAAAATTTTTAAACACAATGGAAGTGAGAATTAAACTACTATTTGAATATCTACTGTATGAGATATTTTATAAACATGTGACTAAATTACAATAATTCTACAAGGCTGATATTATTAACATCATTGTGCAGCTAAGCATGATGAGACTCAGAGAAGTTGATATAGCCTAAGGTTGCAAAATTGGTAAACAGTGGAGAAAGATTTAGATGCAAGTGTGTTTGTCTTCAAATCCTGTACTTTTTTTTTGTTGTTACAGAACAGTGTTCTATCTTCTAAAGTTCCTCATTACCTTGTATTAAGTTCTATTGTTATGATCTGATAAATGTAGGTAAATAATATCAGACCAGATATTATTATATCAGTCTATGAATGGAATTTAAAGCCAGAGAAAATAACAGAGAAAGAATGAAGTTTCCACCATATGCCATCAGAAAAGATATGGTGAATTTACAAGAAAGGAACTTACACTGTTTATCTTTCATAAAGTTTAAAGATGAGAAACCTAAAGAGAATAGATGATACTGTATCATCAAGAAGAATGAACAAATAAGGCCAGTCAAGGCACTAAAAATGAGCTAGAGCAAGACCCTCATTGTACAGAAGGAACGAGAACCAGGATTTCCTAAAGTCTAATAGAGTTTTCTTTTCAATAGTTCCTACTGCAAAGTATTCAACTGATATTTTCCATAGGTAGCAGGAAGTTATCAAGCCACTTCTCTGGGCATCCAAACTCCCAGGTTTCTCCCAAGAATCTACATACACAGGAAAAAGTAAATTAGAACCAATCAGAGAATCATTTACTCATTTTCCCAATATGTTATCAGGGAAACAGAAGCAGACGGGCATGGACTAGGGATGTGAAAAGGGCACAGATATTTTCTAAACCCATCAAAGAAATCCTCTGACATTCCAGCCAGTTGGTTCCAGACCTTTGGAACCAACAATGAAAATTGCAAACTATAAAGTGATTAGCTTTCTGCTCTGCTGACAATGGCAAAAAGAGGAAATGTGTTAAAAGACAGATTGGAATATCTCCATGCATCCCCTACAAGCCAGTTAATTATCTTCCATTAACATTGAGCTGTCAGGATTGGCATCAGCCCGTTAACTTTTCTGACCTTCCTCAGTCTGCACCTTGTTACCCTACAAAGTTTCATGTTTATAAAGATAGGAGACTCCAGCTGTTCCAGCCTGACAGAATTGAATTTACATTTGGCCTTCATTAAGATGAGAGTCAGAATCATTGAGACCAAATGGAAAAGCCAGACTGCTGGGGGTTATGAAAAATTCAAATGGCATTTTTCCTTTTATCTGACAATTCTTATTAAGGAGACATACATCAACCTAAAACACATAAGCCTTAAATGTTAAAGGACATGATTAAAATTCCATATTGCAGAACTAGGACCCAAGTGACTTTGCCCAAGAGCTACAGTGGTCCTAGTACATCATTTCTGTCTGTGGGGAAGTCTGAACTCCAAATTCTGTCCAACCCCTTCTGACATCTGATCCCAGGCTAAGGACAAGGAGCACATGAATGACAGCAATACTGAAATGAGCGGTCAGCTCTGACACCTCCATCTAGCTCACTGCGCATGGCCAATCAGCCTCAATGTCCTGCTGACATCAACTCCTAACAATGCTGGAACCCATCTCCTCTCCTAATTCAGGTCTCATCACTTCTCACCTGGAGAACTGCAATAGCCCCTCAATAGGCCACTCAAATCATTCAAAAACTATTTATTGAGTATCTATTATGTGCCAGGCATTTGATTACGGATAGAGACACAGCAATGAACAAAATGGATATAATCTCCATCCTCCTGTGGATTACAATGGTTGGAGGGGGAGAGCTTTACACAAATCATTATACAAATTGTCATATCATTACAATTTATGAAAGATTCAATGAAGTAAAGTAAAGAGTACAATGACAAGAGGCCTCTGATTTATTTGAGAGTCAGGAAAGGCTTTTCTATGGATGTGACAATACAGCTGAGACCTACATGATGAGTTAGAATCAATGGTGAGTAGAAGGAAGAACATTCAAGCAGAAGGCACAGCATCACAGCATAGTCAAGACCAGGGGTCAGCAAACCTTTTCTCTAACAGTCCAGAGATTAAATATTTTCAGCTTTGCAGGCCATGCAGTCCTTCTCAAAAGCACAGCTCTGCCACTGCAGTGGGAAAGCACCATAGATAGTACATAAATGAATGAGTGTGGCTGGGTTCCAATAAAACTCTATTTATGGCCACTAACATTTTAATTTTATATCATTTTTACAAGTCACAAAATATTACTCTTCTTTTGATTCTTTTTCAAAAATTTGAAAATGTAAAACCCATTTTTAGCTCCCAGGACACCCCAAAACAGGCAGCAGGCCAGATCTAGCCCACAACCGTGTTCTGCCATCCCCTAGTCAAGACACTGAGGTAGCAAAGAGCTGGTGTGTTTGAGGCACCTGAGTGGGTCCCCGTGGATGGATCAGAGTGAGCAAAATGAGGGACACACTGTAAGAAGAGGGGAAGGGTGGGGAAATGACATCATATACCATCTTCTGAGCCATGTTACAAATTTTAGAGTTTATCCTAAGAGCAAAGAAAGGCCAACTAAGTGCTATAATCAGGAAAGTAAGAAAACTGATTCTTACTCCCTCCCATACACATTGTCTCATCCCTAATCCAATTGCTTCACCCTTCAAGCCAAAGATATTTAAGACAATTCCCCCCTGGACTAACAACCATCAACTAATCTCTATCACCAAATAAGCCTTTAACAAACTGAGCCTGGGTTACTCACCCGGCCTTCTTCCCAACTACACTCACGGAGGTATCCCAGGCTCTTGTCCTGGGACCAAGAGCCTTACCATAATGAACCACGGTCTCTCTAAAATATCCTTTCTGTCTTCTTCCCTACTAGGCAAAATCTCCGCTTGTATCTTTGAGACAGGAGGTATGGGGGCAGGGCACAACCATTAAAAGAATGACACAGCAATTAGCACCAAGATGGCAGAAGATTCAATTCCCAGCAGACGCTGAGGCCCGAGATGGCAGGAGATTTGACTTCTAGCAGACCTTGAGGTTCATTATATGTTCATTGTAATACATTAGCATGGTAAATGGCACTCCTACAGGCACCATGACAGTTCCCAGGGTCACCACAAAAGGTCCAAAAATGGGTGGTGGCCCAATTCCTGGGAATTGGCCCCTTCCCCAAAGTAGCTGGAATAATCCTCCCACTTGTTAGCATATGAAGTTACTGAGTCCATAAAAACTAACAACCCTGCACCTCATGGCTGCTTTCCCTCCTAAGATAGCCCACATTCTGCTTATGGAGTATGTATTTCTTTGAATAAATCTACTTTCACTCAACTATGGCTCACTCTTAAATTCTTTCCTACCCAAAGCCAGGGATGCTCACTTGACAGGGTGCATCCTAGGGACTCAACTGAGACCTGGGACACGGCAATTCTCTCTCACCCCATTTTTCCTGTATCATCTTGAGGATCATCTCAAGTAACTTGTCCAGAAAGCAAATTATTTTCCCCCAAAGCACTTTGCATTTTCCTGTGCTTAGTTCATCTTCTGATGGCTTTGGCTCTATGTGTCTTTACACCTTATGTTCCCCCCACCATTGTCCCCAGGGGACACTGTGCCCCTCAAGGGTAAGGATGAGTCCTCTTCATGCCCATGTCCCCAGTGCCGACCATACTCCTGGTTCAAAGCAGGACTTTAGTTAAGATTTGGCAAATTAAAGAAGGAATAAAGAGTAAACAAATGGCAGCCCACTGAACTTAGCACAGAGCCTCAGGTTCTGACTTTGAACGTGCTGTTGAACAGCTATTCAAGCTAACGTACTTTTCTGGGCCTCAGTTTCCCATAATCCCTCTAAAAAGAATGTACTGTTTCCTAATTCTTCACAGATGGATGTTTTCAAGATACAAGCCTTTAGAATTGAAAGTGGTTTTGTAAGTCTGCAGGCCAGCAACATCAGCATCACCTGGGAGCTTGTTAGAAACGCAAATTCCCAGTTCCCACTGCCTGGCTACTAAATCAGAATCTGCAGTTTAACAAGATCTCCAGGTGATTCATTTACACATTAAAGTTTGTGAGCTATAAGCCATACTGGCAGGCTTTAAGGAGAAGATGTAAAAACTGATTTTAGAAGTAGCTTGGATTTTGAACTTGCAATCACAGTAAAACCAAAGGAATTCTCAGCAAGGATTCTTGTGCTTGCTTATCAAAAGATAAAAATAAATTTAAAAAAATTTTAAAAACAGATCTGAGGCTCAACCTTCAGGTAGTTAAATATATAGTGAGGCACTGTTTAGAGCCTTATTCTGCAAATTCTGAAATGGAATTGATTAGATAGATGGATGAATGGATAGTCAGTCTTAGGTTATAATCACTGCCACTAAATCGAGAACTTAATTATTTTCTATGGCTTTATTTAGTACAGGTGATCTCAAGTGCACAGGTAAATATCCTGACAGATTCATACTGGATGTATATTTAGATCTCCTGGGATATGCAGCCCAGAGCTGGCTATGAAGCAGGTGCTCAATAAGACCCTGATACTGTACCAGTGACCACCTGCCCCATCCTCACTTAATTCAGAATAGCTCTTCCTTACCTGTGGCCAAGAAGGGTGATATATCCAACCCATTTGTTCTTTTGCACCGTATTTAGACTGACCTGAAGAATACCACCACCCTTGTTCCTGGTCCTTCCTGAGGTGCATGCTTTACAGAAGGATTTTAATACTGCATAACTAATGGGATGAGCTGGGATTTGGAGAACAGTAGATACAGGTTTAAATTCTGGCTCTATCATCTGGGAAAATCATATAACCTTCTCTCTCAGCCTCAGTTTCCCACGCAATCTACTAGGCAGAGCTTGTTAGGATTAAATCATTCAAAGCCTATAGAACACAGAGTGGAGGCAGTGCAGAGCACTTCTATATTCTGATATGTATTTCAGGGTGTTTTTGGATCAAGTTTTCAAATGGATCCAGTCCAACCCTCTCAGTTTATACATGGAAAGAGTGAGGCCTGGTGTGAGAATTGCTTTGCCCAAAGTCACACAGTGTGTGAGTGTGAGGTGTTGGTGGTATAGTGGCAAGCACAGCTGCCTTCCCAAGTCATATAGTGTGATGTTAGTAGAGTCAGAATTAGGATCCTGAAATCCCCAATTCCTAAAACACTCTATGTTTTCTAACTTTCCACAAGTATAGAAATCTTCCTGCAAATTAAAACTCGCAAAATAGCTCAATATACTAAACAAATAAAAGCCAAGCCTGCCTTGATTATTGATGCCCTTTT
The DNA here is from genome assembly GCF_048773025.1 of Camelus bactrianus. Lineage (NCBI taxonomy): Eukaryota > Metazoa > Chordata > Mammalia > Artiodactyla > Camelidae > Camelus > Camelus bactrianus. The sequence continues at coordinate 36,127,696 of NC_133551.1, forward strand.
TGCTTTTCTCTCTTCTGCCCCATGGTGGCAATCCACGAACACCTCAGCACAAGGGTGCTTCCCCCAGCCCTAGCCCACACCTGTGAAACTGAAGACTCAGCCCACCTGAAACCTCAGAGCCAGTAAATGAATCACGCTGGGTCTTACCATTAGATGGAGTCCCTCCTCACCAGACCACCTAGGGGTTTTCAAGTCCCTGAGGTTCCCAGAGGACTTGAACTTCCTCACACATCCATCTCTACTGTGAACCATGAAGCTGACATCACCATTCTCCTCACTTCATAAATGATCCTAACATCTGGAAATGGGAACCACCTGCAAGTGCTCTGTCCAGAGATCACCTTATCACACAAGGACATGGAAACTCAAGTTCAGGTGAGATGAGAAAGGTTTTCCTTAAAATGCTACCAAGGACAAAGATTACTCACTGGGGACTACAAGTATGCAGAGAAAGAAGGTTCTGGTCAGAGAAAGTTCTGCCACTTTCTAATTGGAATGGTAATTAACCTCTCTGAACTTTGGTACACTACTGGATATTAAGAGAACCAATTTTGGAATCAGCCATTTTTAGATTCAAATCCTGGTTCTGCTGTATACTTACTGAGTCACTTTGGGTGAGTTGACAAATCTCTATTAACTTTAGCTTTCACAAAACAGACAAAAGGAAAAAAACTACTTTATCAGGTTGCTGCTAAGATTCAGAGAGATAATCTGTGTCAAATACTCATCACAGTGCCTTGCATGAGTTAAGTATATAAAAGCACAATGATTTAACTATGACCTAAACAATAAAGAGGGAACAAACTTCCTCAGAGACTTGCTGGAAAAATCAAACATTACAGACTTCAGCAGGGTGCCTGGTACCAATAGATTCAATAGATGGAATCCTCTGCTATTATTAGCAATCCCTCCTCAACCCTTTGCACTTACCTCTTTTAGCCACAGAAGCTTCGGGGCCTGCATTTCCACAGACATCACGCCCCCGACGTACTGCAGGATGCTGTGCTTGGTTTCGTTGATCCTGTGGACCTGACTGACCGCCCGGTGGTCCAGCCACATGATGATGTTTTGATGTGAATTCCCTAGAAAAAACAGGGGAGATGAGGACACAGGCGCATCCTTACCCCTGTAAGTCAAGGGAGCATTTACATATTCCCAAGTGCAGAGACCTGCACAAGTACGTACATAAGTTCATACATCAACAACAAACAAGTGAAAGGGCCACCTCCAACACTGACTAGTACATTCTACCCGAACCTCGAATTTCCCCTCAAGAGATGTGCTCCTTGAATACAGTCCCAGGGTCTCCTCGAAAAACAAGTCAAGGTCCACTGGTTAATTATATTATCATTCACTCGAGTAATTGTATTGTTATTCATTCTCTCAACTTTTCCCCCTCCTTTCCTTTCCCTTCTATTCTAGAAAAACTTTACTGGGTATATACTCAAGAAAAGAGCCTCTGAAATAAGCCTAAAACAATACTTCAGCTTTTTAAGGGATGTCTCCTTTAAATATGGACAAATATTTCAGCGGTGTAATACACCATACACATCTACACAATGACTTTTATCTGCTTATATTCCCACTTCCTCTAGTCACTTTAATTAAAATTAGTTAATTTAAGTGCTTTATCCTCCCTCTTTTGGTTTGTTTGGTGGAGCAGGAAGTCTTGGAATTTTTTTCCATTTTGGAACAAGGCAGACCTGGTGGGAAATGCTCTTTCAGTATAGGCAGTGATACTGAGAAAGTTATCTAATTTTTCTTAGCCTATCTATAAAATGGGGATAACAGCACCTAGTAGCATACAAGGATTAATTGGGACTTTTCATTCATTGAACAAGAGACAATGTGCATACGGGATATGGCATGTACCTGTCACCTAGTAGGCCCTTTAGAGAAATAAATCACAGAAATCAGAATTTAAAACCAGCTAGAAAAGGAGCATGCACAGTGCCCCTCACATCCCACCTCTACCATCCTACAGCCACATGGGAACCAATCACTCCTCCCCCCCTTCCCCAGCCTTTCCTAACGCATCACGCACTGATGGCCAAACCAGCGCTCTTTTTACAGCCCTCTGCTTCCTTGGATGGCAAAATGCAGAGAACAGCAATGAACATACCTGGGAGATTATAAACAGGAAAGATAAAAGGGATCCAAGAGTAACTGAGCCAGGTACTCCACAGATTATTTGTTGGCAAAATAATTACAGCAATTATATAATTTTGCTAAGAACAAGTGTTTATAATGCCGTGTGTGTGTGTGTATGTATGTGTGTGTGTGTGTGTGTGTGTGTGTGTGTGTGTGTGTGTGTGTGTGTGTGTCCCCAGCCCAGTGCTAAACACTGTACACACATCATCTCATTTAATCCTCAAAACAACTTTGAGATCTAGGCCATTCTCAATGACAAACTGACTCCAAGGCTAAAGACATGCCTGCTAACTCACAGCTGGGAAAAGCACAAAGTGTGCTTTGAGAGTAGATCCATGCAGAGGATAGATAAATAAATTAAAACAAATTTAAACTTGAGCTACACATGTCAACATGAATAATGACACCAGCTGGAATATTTTTAAACACCATATATACTGTTTGTTGTTGCTAGTGTACACACATGTGGTAGAAGCACAGAAGAAATGTGTTTGTGAACACGGACTACAGCAGAGAGGTCACCTGCTGGGCAGAGGGGGTGGGGGAGGGGGAAGGCAGGGACTGAAGCTTCAAGTGATTCTTTTTAAAAAAAAAAAGGACTTGTGGCAAATATGGCAAAACTTCACCTGTTTATCCTCAGTAGCAGGTACTGAAGAGGCGGCTATCTTATTTTCCTTACTCTTGCATATCTTTGGAAAAGAATTTTTAAAACTTACAAAAAAAAATCAACCGAAGACATCTAGGTCTAAATTAGATCATCAGTTTGAGATCTGCAGGTACTAACTACTATACATAAAATGGATAAACAATAAGTTTTTCTGTATAGCACAGGAAACTACATTCAATATTTTGTAGTAAACTATAATGGAAAAGAATATGAAAATGAATATATGTATGTATACATACGACTGAAACATTACGCTGTACACCAGAAACTGACACATTGTAAACTGACAATATGTCAACAAAAATAAATAATAAAAAAATTAGATCATCATCATCATAATGAGTCAAGAACTCAGTCACTGGTTTGCCTACCTGAAGAGATTTCAGGTCCCCCCAAAACTCCTCAAACAATAGTAACACTTTGAAAATAAGGGAAAGTACCTGAAACCTTCCATAGGTACGTCTAAGACTTTCTTAAAACAGCTGAATGATTCTACTGTATAACGAAAGTGCTCAAAGCTCTGGTTTCTCCTGGGACAGCTTTACAAATACTGATGTCCAGGTCCCATTCCAGAAGCATCATGGAATCAGAATGTGGGTGTGTAGGCACACATGCAGATGTGCAAACACACACACATGGGGGGACAGTATCAGTATCGCTTCTTAAATACTGTACAGAATGTATCTGCCACTGCTTCAAGACAAAAACACCTGTTGCTAAACTTTCAACTATAAAGACAGACTGATCAGCTACTACTGCCTCTACATGAAGAGGCTCTCAGGATGACACAATGAGAATTGTGCAGAATCAATTACTTTATTATCTTTATTATGATTATTCATTAATAATGTTCATTATAGACAACAATCTGAAAGCTCATCTTTTTTTTTTCAGTTCTTGCAGAAAATCACAAATAAATGACTCCACTGAAAGTTCATTTACTCTTTTATTGAGCACCTGCTACATGCCAGGCACAGTGCTGGGTGCTGGGATATCAAGAAGGTGCTACAGTCTCTCTCCCACGGAGCATGTGGTTAAGTGGAAAAAAGCAGTCTGTCGGGTGTGATGATGATGACTGTCAGACAGAATCCTGAACATGGAGCCCAGAGGAGGAGAAGCATGGAGAAAACCCCAGTGAGCGGAGCCTGAGGCTGCACAAAGAGCATCCAAGAGGCAGGAAAGCTTCAGATTAGTTCCAAAAATGACTGGCTCCTGGTGAGCCAGGTGAAGACAGAGTAAAGGGGCAGGAGTCACCCAATAGAGACCACACATGAAACAGAGCACAGACCCAAGGAGGTGTCATATTTTAACAGAAGTGGAAACAATCTGGTAGAGCAGAAGTTGGGATACATAGCCAGTCTACCTTAGGGCAGATTATTCACCCATGTGTTCATTCAATTAATACTGTGAATATCCCACAGGAGGCGTTCCAGGGATACTTGGAGGAAATGACTATAATTCAGCAAAACCATCTAAATATATTAGGTTTCTGCTGCAGAGCAGCCTAGGTAGTCACTTCCTCCATGACCCTAAATTACCACCCTTGTTCCCTCTCCCTCCCAAGAGCGCCTGTGGCTGGAATGATTCAACCAGAGTTACAGTCTGAGTTTGCAGAGGTAGGACACATACAGCAATGCCACCAATGTCCAACCCAGTGCTGATCTGATCTTCAAAGGAAGAAAGACAAAATAAGAAAAGGCTAACAATGAGACTATTTTATCCTGTAAATCAGAGTTCTTAAACTATTGTACTTAATTTACTTGAGATTTTTTTTTTCATTTTTTTGGCTACCATCTTAAAGATGGTAAGTTTTGTCAGTCTTGTGAGTTTGGTTTTAATGGTGATGTTTAATTCCCTGATCCTACTCCCTGCTCCTCACGAATTACTCCAATTAACCAATCAAGAACTGGTCACTTTCAGGTAGGCGAAAGTCCTTAAAGATCCTTTAACTCACCCTCAAAATTCAAATTTCATTTTCTAGCACAAGCTAATCCATTTCAAATAAAAACACCTAACCTTAATAGAACCTGCTGAAAGGCAGAAACCAGTGAGGGGCACCTGCAGCTGGATGCATCTGATGAATGGGTACATTTTAAACTTTTAGGTGAAGTAAAATTTTTCAGTGCTTATACTTAGGGTTGTAACCTAGCTATCCTTTTAATAGAAGAGCTGTTAACAGGAGGCAATTCTACCTACAATGAGAAAAAGATGGCATCCAAGAGTGTGCATGTATGAGCAGGTTTAATAGAGAACTCTTCCTCCGCTTCTAATGTTCCTGCTCCTAATATTTTAGCTATCCATTCATCTGCACCCAGGGATTCTCCACATACTGGAATTACAGAGGAAACTTTCTAAAAACACTGGTGTCCTGGTCTAACCCCAAGCCCACTGAATATAAACCTTGGGGGTAAGGCTCATGAACTGGTCACTTCAAAAGCTCCCCAGTTGATTCTAATGGGCAACCATAGTTAAAAACCATGCATTTCAGCAGATTAGAAGGCATAGAGTCCTTGGAACTTAACTAGCATCTAAAATCCCACCCAAATGAGAATTCCTCCCAGCACCCCTCACAGACCATCACCTAAACTCCATGTGAAGCAAGCCAACAAAGGAAGCGCAGACAGCCTCCCACAGTGGCCTGCTCCGTAGCTGGCAACATCTAGTAACTGAAGAGTGCTTGCTGCTGCCGAACTGAGGTCTGCAGGTTCAGACCCATCCCTGGAGTCTCTGCTCTCTGAAGTGGCCCAGCTGGGAAGTGCCCTGCCCTCTCACACCAGAATACCACCAAATGAGCCAGTGGTCAGCCACACTGAGGACAAGGACCACTCAAATTCATCTTTGAAGCTTCAACATTTAATAAGGCAGGGCTTGGCACACAGAGGATACTAGTAAATGTGGCATAAAAAGAAAAAAAAAGTGTGTGTGTAAAAGATGGTCACCATCACCCCTGTACTCTAATCATTCATCCATCTGCATACTTTTTCAGGACATGGGATTTATAAAAATCAGTTCCATGCATTAGGTCCATAGGAGTAGGTGGGACACAGTCTCTTAAGGAATTCATAATTGAATAGGAGAAACTTCTGAGCATTCAGATGTCAGGTTCCCACTTAATTCTCACAGCAAAGCTACTGTTTCATTATTCCAATTCTTTCAGAGAAGAAACCGAGCATTAAAGAGGTTAAATGACTTGCTCGAGGTGTCACAGCTCAGTAAGAGCAAAGGAGAGATCTGGGACAGCCTGACTCCAATTCCAGGGTGTTCCAGGGTATCCTAATGTGGCCCAGTGTCCACAGCAGCCAGTTAGGAAAGATGCTGCTACAACACCATCCACTACTAAGGACTCAGACACAGCCTAGTCTCAAATATGCTTGTAACACCTGTCTTGGCAACAACTGACTGACAAGGCCTTTAGATGGAGCATGCAATTTCCAGTGTGCCATAGCCTCCGCCATCCCAAATGTCTGCAGTTCATTAAAAGGTTGAGTATCAGTTGAAGTTTATCTCTGCACATATGCTGCTGTTTTTCCCAGGTCATGCCCACTATACTCACTGACATTATCTACCCAACTCATATAGACATCTGAGTTTGAAACCTCAGTGCTAGCACTACTGGCTAAAGTACCCCAAAAGGGACACAGCCTCACCCATCAGAAATATCTGATGATGGATGCAAGTGGCACTTACATTTGAAACAGTTCATTATAGTACTCATGACTGTCTGTTAGAACATCATTAAATGGGTATGTCTTTGGTCTGGCTATTGAAAATAGAGACCATTTGTTTCCATATGGTCCTGTCTGTCCTATTCTACTTCCTTTAAATGGACCTTCTCACCCCACTCAAATGATTGTGGTAGAGGAGCTTCATATGCAAAGCAACTAAAGGCACTCCCTTCCCTGAAACAGCCCCAACCATGTATCGGTTTCAAGGCTACTCCCTCTGAGCTCCTGATCCTGTGCCCATCCTATATCAAGCTCTCTACTGTGGTGCCTGTGCATTATGAAGCCAAGTCTCTTCTTCATCCACCTAACCCTCATGTCACCCTACTCCTACCAACTGCTCACCAAGCTTTCAACCCCTAGGAACAAGATTTCTGGCCTCCATGCTCCACTTCTGAATTTCACTGTAAGTGATAACAGACACCTGATCTCCTGCTCCACCTGGGCCCCAGCCAGTCTCCCACCACCAGGGAAAGAGAGAAAAATGGTCCTACCTTCATGGTTTACTGGTAAAGGACGAAACTGCTTATCCAAAACAACCAGAGAACATGTGGCATCAAACCCAAGCCCTCGAATTTGGTTTAAATCGATCCCTTGTACAACTTTCTGTTTTAAAAACAAATAAACAAAAACATAAATTACAATTTAGGCTTTCAAAAGACTGAAAACAGTTATGCCTAGAAGGAAATGAATGGGAGAATAGAAAAAAGTATTTACAACATAAAACAGATAAAAGTTCAATATCACTAAAATATCAGAAGATCATATATATAATTAATAAGAAAAAAACCAATCTAATTGGAAACTGAGTAAAGGACATGACAAGTCACTTCATAATCAAAGAGCATATAAAAAGATTCCCAACTCCACTACAATTAAATAAATGCAAATAAACATACTCCAATCTTAGTTTTTCTTACTGGCAAAAATGTAAAAAAATAATAGTATATAGTAGAGGCAAGATAGGGAGAAGTGGACCTTCTTTTACATCATTCTAACAGTGTGATAACCTATTACAGATTTTGGAGAATATAGTTTAGAAAAGTATTAAAATTAAACGCATGTATAACTTTTGACCCAGCAATCTCACTTGTAGAAACCTATTTTAGTGAATTATTAGCCTGAGTAAGTAAGGTTATATATAAACAAACGCTAACTGCAGCACTGCTTAAGAATATATTTAAAAATTGGAAACTGGAAGGGTATAGCTCAGCAGTAGTGTGTGCTTAGCATGCACAAGGTCCTGGGTTCAATCCCCAGCACCTCTACTGAAAAATTAAATAAAATAAAAAATTAATTGAAAAATACGTAAAGAAATCTAATTACCTCCCACCCCAAAAAAGTTAAAATTAAAAAAAAAAACTGGAAAAAGAATTTTTTTATTAAATAAACTTAATCTGTGAAATGACATTTTCTACAGCCATCAAAAAGAAGAGAAGCAATTTTGGAGTGTGATAATATGAAGAGGTTGGCAAATCCTCTTAGCAAAATAAAGTATAAAACTGGACAAAATCCCCAAAAGCAACCATTTTGGGGTTATGGAACTTGACCAAAGCCACATAAACGGAAAAGCATTCCTTCTTGAAAAATTAAAATTGTACTTAAAACATTCCCACAAAACAATAACAACTCTAGGACCAGATGGATTCACCAGGAAATTCTGTGAAACATTCAAGGAGAAACAATACTATTCCTACACAAATTTGTTTAGGATATAGTGAAGGAGGGAACATTTTCTAACAAATTTTATATGGTCAGTACTATCCTGATACCAAAAACAAACAAAGACATCAAATGAAAAGGACACTATAGACCAATATCTGCCATGAACACAGGTGTAAAATTCCTTAAGAAAACATTAACAAACCAAATATTGCTAAATATAAAACATGCATTATAAACCATGACCAGGTGGGGTTATCCCAGGAAAGCAAGGGTGATTTAATATCCATAAGTCAATTAATGTATAGCACATACTAATAGAATAAAGCACAAACCAAATGATCATCTCAAGAGATGCAAAAAAAGAAAGAAAAAAAAAAACTCAGTAAACTGAGAAAGGAACTTTCACAACATGATAAAGAGCATCTACAAAAACCTATAGCTAACATCATACTTCACAATGAAATAAATGATTCACTTCTATTATAAACGAGAGAATATTCTCTTTCATCACTTCTATTCAACCTGTACTAGTGGTTCTAGCCAATGTAATAAGGCAAGAAAAAGAAATTTAAAGCATACAGACTGGAAAGGAAGAAGTTAAAGTGTCTTCAAGACAGTCTCATATGCAGAAAATCCTGAGAAATTTATATTAAAAAATGCTACAGATTCTACACACCCCTATTAAAGTACCATCTTTTTTTTAAAGAAAGCAAGAAGCTGTTCCTAACATTTGTATAGAAATGTAAAGGACAGAGAAGAGCCTAAGTACTTTTGAAAAGAAAGAACAAAGTTGCAGAACTTACGTTACTTGATTTTAACTTACTATCAAACTATCATTATTAAGTCAGTGTAGAATTGGCATAAGGATAAATTTATATATCAGTGGAACAGAATAGAAACATAAGAAATATACCCAAACATTTATGGTCAATTTGTTTTTTTATAAGGTGCCAAGACAATTCAAAGGGGAAAGGATAGTTTCTCTGACAATAGTGCCAGAAAAACTAAATATTCATATGTGAAAAAAGTAATAATAATAACTTTAAAAAAATTTCTTTTTAAATTAAAAAATTTTGTGTATGGTGTGATTTTTACCTCATACCATACACAAAAATTAACAAAAAATGTACCATATCCATAAATGTAAGTATTAAAAGTATAAAACTTATGAGAGAAAATGTTCATGACATGAGTTAGACAATGATTTATTAAAAAGCAAGACTCATAAAAGAAAAAAATAATAAATTTGACTTCATCAAAATTTTATTCTTTAAAAGAAACTGTAAGAAAATGAAAAGATAAGCTACAGATTGGGAGATACATCTGCACAGATTGGGAGATATATATATATATATATATATATAACAAACATAAATAGAATATATAAAGAACATATAATAAGAGGACAAACAACACAATTACAAAATAGGCAAAGGATTTAAATATACACATCACCAAAGACATATGAATGGACAAACAGCACATGGAAATATGCTCAGCATCATTAGTTATATAAACAGATGCAAATTAAAATCACAATGAGATACTACTGTATATCTACAAGAACAGCTATAATCAAAAAAGACTGATAATACCAAGCATTCAAAACCTGTGAAGAAAGTAGAACCTTCATAAATTGCTTGTAGAAATGTAAAATACAGCCATTCTGGAAATAAAGCTTGGCAGCTTTTAAAATATAACTTACCATACAACCTAGCAATTTCACTCCTAGAGATCTACCCAAAAAAATGTAAAACATAGGTCAACACAAAAGGACTTGTACATGAATATTCACAGCAGCACTATTCATAATACCTCAAAACTAGAAACAAATCAAATTTTCATCATGATTAACCAAATAGTGAAACCACGTGTGGTATAACCATACGATGGAACAGTGCTCAGCAAGAAAAAGGCACCGACTACTGATATGTGCAACCACATAAATGAACCTTGAAAATATTACACTAAGTGAAAGAAGTCAGACACAAAAGAAGGCATGTTGTATGATTCCACTTGTACGAAATTTCTAAAAAAGAGTACCTATAAAGACAGAAAACAGATAAATAGTTATCTCTGAGTGGGCTGGGGGACTGACAGCAAACAGGCATAAGGGAACTTTTGGGGGTAACAGAAGTGTTCTAAAATTGGGTTAGGGTGATGATTGCACAAAAGTGTAAGATTAATAAAATCACTGAATTATACATTTAAAATAGATGGATTTTATGGTATGTAAATTATACCTCAAGCTGTTAAATGTATTTTAAAAAGGTGAGCTACAAAAGATGAAATGGAAAAACACTCATGATATATTAATAAGGTAAAAAACAAAACAAAAAGAACACACAACAAACTGTTAACAGTGGTTGCCTCTGAGAGCAGAATTGGCAGCTGGAGGACATGGGAGATGTTTCACTTTGTTATGTAACTTTTTAAGCTGTAGAATAATAGATTTATTGATTAATTCTATTTTTTTAAATTTGTTTCTATGGTTTCCTTTTTCAAAAAAGTGTAAGTTACCATGATCATACTCATTAACGTTTACCACTAACTTAAAACATGACAATGATCTTCTAAATCTCACAAAAGTCAACTCAAAGTGGCCATCACCATTTAAAATGTACAATTCTTTTTTTTTCCTGCTTTGGGATGCTGGACATTTAGGATTCTATTTCTTACCATTTAACATATTCCTCAAACAAGAGCTACACACAAGCATCACAGATTTTCAAAGAAAAGTATTACTTTTTTCATGTAATAACAATAAATAATAAAATGCTACCATGTGTTGAGCACTTATTGTGTGCCAGGTACTTTACAGACATCATCTTATTTAATCCTGACAAAGCCCTCTAAAGAAACATTTAGTATTTCTACTTCACAAAAAATAAGGGGGAGACTGAGGGCAGCAGGGCAGAGCAGGCAGGCTCTAGAGACTGTGTCACACAGCCGGTCAACGACAGAGCCAGAATTCAGACTCAGAGCCTGGGTTCTTCCGATTCCAGCACGCCACCTGCCTCTGCCATCAGAGAAGTTCTTACTGCCCTGAGACCGTGTAGGCAGGGCATGGGTCCCATGGGAAGAACATTGCTGTGACCCACCTGTGACAGCTGGCAATACCTCTGCCCCACAGCACCAGATGAATGCCCTGTACACCTTTACTACACTGATCCGGGAGGACTTAGAAGGGCGTGAAGACCAAACCCAATTCCCTGTCAGGCGGCATGGCCTCATGACAGTGAGTCACAAAGGCCTGGTTTCAAATCCTAACTCTGTCACTCTGGCTATGTGACCGAGGGCAAGTTACACAATTCCGGCCATTCCAATCACCCTCTTGCCTTGCTGGATCATGTCCCTGTAGCATTTATAAATATGGCCTCCCTTGCCTGGAATGTCCTTCCAACTTGGCTGGGAAATCTCTGGGCAGTGCCTAAGATCAAGGGTGTTGGGTGCAGACTGCTTGAGTTTGAAACCTGGTTCTGCCACTGACTAGTCTTATGATTTTGAGAAGCCAGAAAACCAGTTTCCTTGGTTACACAAAGCTATTACTTAGACCTACATCTCCTAATGATGTGATGAGAATTCAGCAAAATAAGGTCTGATTTGCCTTCAGTGCACAATAAATAGCAGCCATTATTTGAGTAAATTAGCTGCCTCAACTCTTCCTTGAACTCATGGAGCATCAATCCATCAATCAGTAAGCCAGCCCTAACTCCTACCTTTCACGTGGCTCTACTGGCCTCTGTGTCCCGAGAGCACATGCATGTCTGCCTTGGGCAAGCCTATCTCACACAGGCCTGCAGTTAGTCAAGAGAGGATGGGGAGAGAAAATGTAGAAGACTCAATAAAACTCAATTTCAGAAGGCAGCAATGGAGTAGAAACAAGCATGGGATATGGTAGCAAAAGAGCCACTTTCTAGTTCCAACTCCACCACCTCTGAGTTGGGTAAGCTTTCATTAATCTCATCACATTTCTAAGCCTCAGGTTCCAGAGAGAGAGAGAATTCCCAGGTGACGATCAACAGCGTCAATTGATTTGGAAGTAATTTGGAACTGTTAAAACTTTGTAGGAAATATGAAGGATGGCAAACTCACCCAATGCCTTATCCATTGTGTTCAAGGAATCCTTCTTACATATGAAGCATAGCATGCTCTCTGTGTCAGGTAAGCACATATAAAAATGACAGGCAAAAGGAATGGCAATTGAAAAGACTGGATAAACTCGAATCTTCCTAAGAATTATGGTGGGAGTGACCATTCAGTAGGAGCAAAAAAAAAAAATATTCCCTTCAATCTATTTTATGAATCCCCTCTGAAGACCGACAGAGTTTTATATTCTAAACATGACCTTCCAGCCACAAAGGGTCAGCGTCTCCATCTCTAAGTGGAAATCTATCACAAGGAACTAGAAGAATAACTGTGACATGCATTAAACCTGATTTGGTTAGTTAGGTAGCCACTGTCATTTCCCCAGCCTTACATGGAAATGCCTTATGATCACACTTATCATGAGTAGGACCCCCCCACCCTCCAACCCCACCCCCATCTAAACCATCTCAGAACGATAGCTGTCAGGGTCACACTACCCAGAAGGTCCCTGGAGCTTGACCTGCTGACCTGAGGATTCATTTTTATACTCTCATTAATGGAAGAAGAAAGCAGTCTAGTAAACTCACCCCAACAACTTGGCATCAAGGGAACTTTCTCGGCTAGAGAGAAAGCACATTGCTCTGCTAAGGAATTTCCAGAGAAGGAGATTTCGGCAGCTTCATTTGGTAACCTGGTCCATGTCTCACAACTGTCAACTTGTAGCTATGGGGCAGCAAACAAATATTTGGGGAAGGGATTGTGCATCGCTTTGTTCTGACTGTGGGAACTGGTTCAATCCTGCATGTGTTTTAAATCAGCAGGCTCTGCGATATTGGGTGGGGAGACAGCGTTCCTTAGAAACCTTCCAAACTGAGAACTGGAGGGTCAGAGGCATACCTGGTTTTATCTTTAGCTCTATTTGGAGCAAGGGTCAAAGCCTGGGGCCTCACAGAATCCAACTTGCAAGAGAGTTCTGTGTGGCTGGTATTGTATTCTTTTAAATCTTGATTTGAATGCCTTTGTCAGCTTTGGGGGTATGCATGAGGTTATGAAATCCCCAGTTCCCTCAGGCCCATCACTCCCTGTTGCCTACACAATTCAATTACTTACTCATTCAATCAGTCAGCAAATATAATCAAGCCTCTTCTAAGGTCAGGCTGTGCACTCTTTTGGGTATTTGGAAACAATGGAAAGCAAAATTATTTTTTTTTAATTCCTTACTCTTTTGGAGGTTAAACTGTAGGGATAGACAATAGCTAATAAACCAAATAAATTATATAGTGTACACATATTATATTAGAAAGTGATGTCAGGGGGATAAGGAATGTTGGAGGGGGAGGGAGCTGTTGAGAAGGTGAGACTTGAAGAAACACTTGAAGGACCTGAGGAGCTGACCTTGTAGAAATCTTGCAGGAAGAAATGTTTCAAGCAGGAGAATAGCCGGTACAAAGGCCCTGAGGTGGGAATAGCAATGAGGCTAATACAGCTTGCAAGGGGCGTGTGTTATCTGTAAGGCCCCTGGAAGCATTCAATTTTATAAAATCTATTCTAGTGACTAGTAAAATGAAAAGATCTGACCCTGGTCCCTTACCTACACAGCATCCGAACTTAGGTGTGTTGTCCCTTGAAGATAAGGTAGGGAAATAGAGGCCAAACACTGCCATTTATGTCAGTGACACCAACATTCTTCCAAGAACAGAAACTCTGAAACTGCCTCTACCTCCTTCCTCTGCACTGTCACCAAGTCCTGCTAGATCTTCCTTCCAAAGTCTGTCTTGTGCCTCCTATTAATTCCTCTGCCAACATTCCAATCCAGCTATTCATTATCAAAGAGGTAAAATTAAGCACCTACATGTGCCACCACAGGGGACACATGCCAAACAAGACAGACATAGTCCCAGTCCTCCCAGACCTTATAGTTCAAAGAAATCTCAGCCTCCAGAACTTCAGCAGAAGAATGAAACTGCCTCCTAACTGGCATCCTTGAATTTAGTTTCTGTTCCTCCAAGCCAGCCTGAATCTGTAGCTGGTCAGTCTGAAACTCAGGATGATTCTAGAAGAGGTCCCTGCTGGCCACAGAACCAGCCTTCCCAGCTATGGCCCCATCACCAACTCCAGTCTCCCTTCTTCCTCCTGCTGGAAACCACCTGCTCCAGCCGGGACTGACTCCTTAACTTTCCTGTCTCAGCACTTCTGTCCACAGTATTCTTCCTGAATGTCCTCTCAGTGTTCTCAAGACTCACTTTTAGCCCTATCTCCTTCCTCAAGCTTTCTCCTTTGACTGGAAGTAGGGAAGTCCCAATGTCTTCACTCATTCTTTTTACACTTCCTGAGTCTATTATATGTTAGGACCTGGGTGAGCAAACTATAGCTCCTATCCTCCTGAAATATAAAATCTAGTAGAAAAGATAGCTATTGATCCAAAAAATTAATTATTTTATTACCTATTTTATTTCATTTATTTTTGTTATTTGATTATACAACTATTTTACTATTTTGTATTAATCAAAAAATGAATGACTCACAATCTATGTGACAGTCTATGAAGAAAAAGTACAAGAGACTATGAAAATGCTTAGTAAGTAAAATAGGACTTAGTTCAGAGGTAATATTGGGTGAGAAAAGGCTTCTTCCTTGAAGAACTGACTTCTGAACAAAGATTCAGTGCAGTGCTATCCAATGGGACTTTCTGCAAGGATGGAAGTGTTCTACATCTCTGCTGTCCAATACAGCAGCCACCAGGCACACATGGTATCTACTGAGCACTTGAAACACAGCCACTGCAACTGAGGAACCAAATTTTAAACTGTATTTACTTTTAATTAATTACATTTAAATGGCCACATGTGGCTAGTGACTGCAATATTGGACAGTGTGGATTGAAGGATGAATAGAAGTATGTTGGCCAAAGGCAGAGTGTGCAGGAAGGAAGAGGTGTGTAAAAGTCCTGAGGCCAGAGGGAGCACTGCACATTTGAGGACATGACAGGAGGAGAATGTTAGTGGAAGGCAGAGCTGAGAGGAGCATCTTGAGATGAGCCAGGAAAGCAGGAGGAAACCAAACTACGCGGGGCCTGCAGGCCATGTTAAGGATTCTGAGTTCTATCCAAATCGTAGTGTGATGCTATAAAAGAGTTGTGAGCAAGAGTGACATGATCAGGTTAGCACTAAAATGTATCTATCAATCCAGGTCCAAGAAGGAGAACAAACTGCAGAGGGGAAGGGCACATATGAGATCAGTTACGTTCTAAGGTTAATTTGGACAAAAGATGAAGGCATGTCATGTTGGGGGTGGAGGGCATGCAGAGATCTGACCTGAATTCAGGGTCACCACCCACTTCCTGGGTGACTTAGGGAAAGTCATTTAACTCTCTGAATCTCAGTTTTTCTTTTCAACTGTAACATGGGAAGAACCACCCCTTCCCTACCCACCTTGTATGACAATCAAATGGGTATGAATGCACTTTGTAAACCATATGGGTTCTATGAATATAAAAGGTTAACATGATTGTTCAAGCCCACATGGGCCACTCCCTCTTCTCCTCCTGAACTCTCCAATCATTATACATAGAGCTAACACAACTTAGAACAAAATGGTACTTCGTTGGCTTCATGGGTGTTGGCTTTTTCCACGAAACTCAACTATTACATCCTGAGGGGCAGAGAACTTGTAGAATTCTTTCATATGCACTCCAGTGCTTAGCAAAGAGCATAGCACACAGTAATTGCTCAATAAATATTTGCAGACTAAATGACACTGGACAAATACCTGCTGGCTGAATAAGATCTCCAGCTTATCATCTTCTTCCTAATGGAAGTTGTTACTGTACAGTAACTTGCAAAGTTCTTGCCTTACTGAGGTGATTGAGATCTGTGGCTCCAAAAAGGTATATAAGCCCTTAAAATCAGGGACAATGTATAGCTCGAGGACTCGTGTATTTCCATAGAACTTTTTAGATGTGTGAGTACCAACCTAATAGAGACCTGACAATTTTAGGGACAGTGGTGAGTAGAACAGAGAAGAGCATATGAAGCTATCTCACTAGGGGTCTAGTCCTATCTTTAATACTAGTTAGTTTCAGAGCCTCAGTAGCCTCATGTGTCAAACAAGAAGTAAGGCAGTCTATCTCACAGAGTTATTATGGCACTTGGAACAAGATGAGGGATGTAAGAATGTTGTTTGTTTTTAGCTCTAAGTAGTATTAATTCAAAGGTGGGGAGGGTATAGCTCAGTGGTAGAGTGCATGCCTAACATGCACGAGGTCCTGGGTTCCATCCCCACTACTGCATGAAAGAAATGAATCAATCAATTAATTAATCACTCAATTAATAAAGCTATTTACCCCTCCCAAAACACCAAAACAAACAAAAATATTAACCATTTATTCAGCGCCAAATTGGTGCCAGACAATGTGTTAGATGCTAGGGATACAGAGATGATGCTCTTCAAGAGCATGGCTCGTCGTTTAAACAAGTCACTAATTAAAATGCAACCTGGTAAGCACCAGATAATGACACAGGTGACAAAGTGGGCTCTAGGGCAGCAGAGAGGGGCTTCTTACCCTCTCTCCTCTGAGGTTGTCCAGGGATAGCAGGGACTGTCAGAGGTCATCAAAGAAGGCTCCCAGAGGAAAGTCATGCTTAAGCTTATCTTAAAAGGTACCGAGGAGTTGGGCAGGTAAATAAGATGAGAGAAGAGCATTTCAGATAATGAAAACAACAGACATTTCATTTATTCATGTACTCAATATTACATGAATTGGGCATATTATAAGTGAAGAGCTCTAAGGAAACACAGATAAACAAGATATGACTCCTACTCAGGCGTCACACAATTTCTGTATGAGCAGACAGCCAGGTAAAGGCACTTATAATTCAGAATGTAACAGAACATCAGAATAAGCTCAAAGTTCTCCATATAGTGGCAATTAAAAAAAAAAAAAAACTTCAGGTAGCTTAATACAGTTTCCAAGCAGGGGACATGTGGAGTGAGATGTGGAGAGAAGAGAAGGACTAGAGGTAAAGCATGAGGGGGCAGCAGCTGCACAACCCCTGACTTCAGGTGGTTACTTACCTCTTCATAGCCCATTTCTTTCAGCTCTAAAACAGGGTGAATAATAACCACATCAAGAGGTTGTTGTGCAGATAAAATGAAGTGGTGGGTATAAGTGTTCAGCATAGCACCAGGTACATAATTAGTGCCCAAGAATATTAACTGCCAGCAGCAGCAGTAGCAGCAGCAGCAGCAACAGCAGCTTATTACTATTATTATTATTATTATTATTATTATTATTATTATTATTATTATTATTATTATTATTATTACTGTTATTGTCATTGATGTTTTTATTAACTTGACTAAGGGGAAACTATCTCAGGCAATGTCAGCAACTTAGGGAAAGGAAGAACTATAACTGCTCTCAAGCAATGGACTTCCTGAAGTCCTTGAGAAAGACACACTAGGTCAGGATGTATTTTCTGTCACTCTCTGCCCCTGATCACTGTTTCTCAACATCATACATAGAAAGAACCCTCACCAGAATGGAAGTGAATACTCCCATGAGGTGCCTCCGCTACTGAGTTTGACTCTTCATCAAAGAGTATTTTATCTTAGAAATTCATTCTCCTCCATATCCCACTCATTTCTGTTGTTGGCATCATCACTGCCATAGGAATAACAGTGCTTACACATTTTCAGGCACTGTTATGACGTTTTATGTGCATTAACTCATTTACTCCTCACCAGAAGCCAATGCAGATAGGCAGTCATCATTCTCATTTTACAGATAAGGAAACTCAGGCCAAGATGACAAACTAATAAATGTTGGAACTGGGATGTCAATCCAGGCAGTCTGGCTCCAGAATCTGCGCTCTCTGGTATGCTACCTCTTTAATATAAAAAAGCTTCCGTCCTTAAACCCTCCTGCACTGTTGGTGGGAATGTAGTTTGGTGTAGCCATTAGGGAAAACAGTACAGAGATTCCTTAAAAAACTAAAAATAGATTTACCCTATGATCCAGCAATCCCAATCCTGAAGGCAACTCTAATTTGAAAAGATACATGCACCCCAATGTTCATAGCAGCACTATTTATAATAGTCAATACACAGAAGTAACTTCAATGTCCATCGGCAGATGAGTAGATAAAGAAGATGTGGTATTATATATATAATATATATATAATATATATATGTATATATAATGGAATACTATTCAGTCATAAAAAGGAATAAAACAATGCCATTTGCAGCAACATGGATGGACTGGAGATCATCATACTAAGTGAAGTAAGCCAAAAAGAGAATAGTACCATATCATTTATATGTGGAATGTAAAAAAAGACACAAATTAAATTATTTACAAAACAGACAGACTCACAGACATAGAAAACAAACATTGTTACCAAGGGGGAAAAGAGGGGTAGAGGGATAAGTTCAGGAGAGGTAAGTTGGGATTTGCAGACACAAACTACTATACATAAAATAGATAAACAACAAGGTCCCACTGTATAACACAGGAAACTATATTGAATACCCTATAAGAGCCTATAATGAAAAAGAATATGAAAAAGAATATATATATGTATGTATAACTGAATCATTATGCTATACACCAGAAATGAACACAATATTATAAATCAACTATTCTTCAATAAAAAAAATAAAATAAAATACTTCCCTCCTTCAACCTCACACACAAATGAGCTGTGAGCAGATGTGTCATGCTTATTCTATGGTTTCTGATATGTGGCCACAGGGCCAGATCCCATGTGAGGGGAACAGCCTAAGACCCAATAGTTTTATCCAGCTTTGCTACAGAGAGACAGCCTTACTAAGAACAAATGCCCAGAGCACTCACGTGGTTAATGGGGCCCAAACAGATGACAAGGTGGCTGCCATCAGGAGATGATTAAAATTCTAACATTAAGCCAAGCTGGATTTCAAGCAGACCTGTTTTAAAGTAGCTTTTCATTAGGGGATTCTATTTTCTTCTTGACAATATCCTTAACAGCAAGAAAGGCTGTATGTTGAAAGAACAAAGGAGACCCAAGGGCGGAGAGTAGAAGGTTCTCACCAAGGCAGGGGCTGGGACAGGGGACGGAGGAGGAAAATTAAACAAGCAGAAGAGTAGATGTGCCCCCCTTTTATTCCTACATAATGCCCCAGTGCTGCCCACCCCCACCTCCTCTCTCTGCCTTCTTCTCTGGGGGCACTAACAGCGGCCCAGAGTTCATGAAACTTTAAACAGACTGATCAATATGGACAGAATGGTGAATTGTCCATCTGCAAATTACCAAGCCCTTCATGAATATTTAAGGAACTAAACTAGGAATAGGGAGAAGAGAGAACCCAGGACTTTGTTTTTCCCTCTGGAAAAAAGGACAAATGCACCTTTGTCCTTCCTGATCACCGGGATATAAAACCAGTCAAGAGAAACTACAAGGGAACAACCTGGGTCCAGCATCACTTCTTCCCCGAAGCAAGCACGCTGGCTGCAAACCAAGGCCACTCAAGACAAACATCTATCTGGCACAATTCAGAGATGCTCTAGTCTTGCCTGACTTCCTTCCTTTCTCAAAACCCACAATGTTCTCATGCCATGATGCCTTTGCATATGCTGCTCCCTCTGGACAAAATGAGGTTCCACTCACTTGCCCACTTGGAAGGCAGGACAGTCCAGTGACTAAGGCTGCAGCCCTGGAGTCAGACTGCTTAGGTTCCAGTCCTGCCTTTCCTAGTTACTAATGGTATGAACTTGGGTAAGTTAGCTAATCTTTCTGTGCTTCTGTTTCCTCCTCAATAAAATGAGGCTAGTAATAGTGCTACCTTTATAGGGTCATGGTGAGGATTCTACTGCATGATGCATGTAAACATGTTTCACACAGCACTAGGGACACGAGAGGGCACCAACCAAATCTTCTGTGTGTATGTTCTGCATCCTCCATCCTGTCTACCCCAAGCCCCTCAGAGTCAGCCCTTTCCTCAGCTCCAGCCATAGTCACTTCACCCCAACACCTATTACCTCATACTTCAGCTGTCTGTCAGTCTCTGCCACTAGACCGTGAGCTCCTAAAAGGCAAAGTCTGTGCCTAAAGTTACCCCAATGCTGGCCCTGGCACCAGATGGACACACAGCACACACTCAGCAGGTGGGAGCAAGGGAGTACGTGCAAGGAGAGAACGCCAGAGGTGCGGCCATACCTTTGTGACGACACAGCACGCAGCCCAGATGTCCTCGGAAGACTGCTCATGGTGGTTGAACTGAGGCTCCCACTGGTTGATGGGCTGCTCTGCAAAAGCCACAAGGGTGCCCCTCTGGTCCACCAGGGCCGCCCGGACACTGCCTGTCCCCACGTCCACACCAACATAGTAGCTCTCTGGTTTCTGATCTCCACTGGGCACTGCCATCGCTCCACCTGCGGGGATCAAGGGCAAAACCATATGAAGACCAAATGGGTCCAAAGTCGAGAATGAGACGTCCTGAAAGTGAAAATCAAATGGGTGCAGCTAATGAACTGGTGGCCATGGAGTATTTACTCATCCAACAAAATGTTGAGTGCTATGTGGTAACAGGCACAGAGCTCAGCAGTGAGTGGACAGATAGGCATGGCCTCAGGCATGGAGTTTCTGTTCTTGGAAGGGAGTCAGATGGTAAGCATTTACAAACTGCATAATTATTCAAGCAAAGTCATGAATATCAGGTGAAAAGTGCTAGAAGGATAAATAAAGGGTTGTAAGAATCTGGAGGCAATAGATATGCGTTTATTCTCATTGAATTTGAATCAAAACAAGGACAGTGCCCATGGTACTGAAAAAGGAACCTCGTCTACCCAGTCAGCTATCCATGCAAAAAAATGATCTACTTAGTACCTGTCATGTGCCAACAAGCACTGTAAAAAGTACACACATACCTCTACTCCTCACTATGACTCTACACAGTTAAGTCTATTTTTTTCTTCCAGTTTCATTGAGATATATTTGACACAAGGTACCGTATAAGTCTAAGGTATACAACATAATGATTCGACTTACATATATTAAGAAATGATTATCACAATAAGTTTAGTGAATATCCATCATCTTATATAGATATAAAAGTAAACAAATAGAAAAAAAATTTTGATGAGAACTCTTAGAATTTATTCTAATAACATACATACATAACATATAGCAGTGTTAATGATATTTACCATGTTGTACATTACATCCCTAGTACTTATTTATCTATAACTATAACTTTGTACCTTTTGACTGCCTTCATCTGATTCCCCCCTCCTCTCGAAGGTGAGTAAATTTAAATATCTATTATACAAATGACTAAGATGAGACTCCGAGAGACAGGTAACTTTTCTCTTAATGCTAGGTCCACACACTTAAGAACAGTAAATGCACATTATAATAATGATGCACATTAGACTGATAGGCAAATAGGTCTCTGAGAAGTTAAGAGATTTCACCAGCACCACTTAAGAGCAGCCTGGACCCACAGTCCCACATCTGCACACTTTCAAGTCTTATGCTTGTTCCTCTCCTTTTTAACAGTTTGCAGGATAGGTTTGGAGAAGAGACAAATATACTGCAGCCATGTCATGAAGTGACTGGGAATTGAGAAGGAGCCTTGAGGGAGACAGGACCAGGAATTTGTTAGACAATCTGTTTGCTTTACAAATCCCTTGTGAGTTACAAGGAAATCTGACCAGAGAACACTCAGGAATTCCTTGGCTTTCATTGCCAATCTGAGTCCCTTTGGTCAGATTAGCCCCCATGACACGGACATCTCACAGAGGTTTTCAATTTCCAGATTGGCCTTTCAAAGCATAAGAGCAAGCCCCCAAGACGCCCACGCGGGTGAGCATGCTACAACTCCCCAGGTAAGCCTGGGACGGTCTCAGCGCCCAGAGTCTAATTTCAACTGTAGCAGCGATCTGCTCTTTTCCACTTCAAAAAGGTAATGTTTCCTTGGTAAGGTCACACATGTGGATTCTAAAACAAAGTCAGCCAGCAGATGTTCTGTTACGGCTTCCTGGATATTTATCCCAGTCAAAAACAGCTTCGTTAAAAGTGATGGCTTCTAACTTAATCACCGTGATTTCCCAACGGCGTGTGCCCCCTTTGGTTCACGGGCAGGTGGAGAGGCTGTAGTAAGAGCCTATGCTACCCTCATCTGAGCTGCAGAGAACAACTCTCAGGCTCCAGCCTAAGGGCTTTCTCATCTCCTCACCCACGTAAACAGCAGCACCAGTTTTCAAACCATGCTTTCCTTCAAGCGTTCAATTGGGATACCTTTTCTTCAAGCCATTGCTCAAAGACAATTGAAATAAAACAGATCAAAGCAGAGCTGCTCTGTTTGAAGCAAAGATAGCCCTTGATTCCCCCGCTCCAAGCTCTCTCCCCACTACCCTGAGCGGTCCCTCTAAGGAATCCTTCCTCAGGACTCAGGATGGCTGAAAACCATTGGCTGAGGCTCTCAGCCCAGCATCCCAGGCCTTCCAGGAGCTGCCCTCTGCCTGCTGTCCAGCCACACCAACCACAGTCCTGCCCATTCCCACACCCAGCTCCAGACATCCTGAACTCCTCGCAGGTTCCCTGGGACATCCCTCTGCTGTAGGACTGTCATCACTTCATACTTGCCCTTCCCCTTGTGTGGGTCTGCTAACTACAGACTTACATTTTAAGATCCATCAACCTCAACCATCACCTCTTCAGGGAAGACTTCCCTGCCTCTCTCCATCTCCCAGTGCCACCAGGGTACTGTGTACCCATTTTCTTTTATAACTTACCACTCTTACCACCTTATAAGTTACCACCTTCATAATTGACTGAATTTTCTGTTTCTGTGTCTGGCTCCCTTACTGGCCTGAACTTGGAAAAAGGAACTGATCAATTTCTATATCCCCAGCTCCCACAGTGTCTGTATCTCAGACCAGTACAGTGTCTGGTATGTAATTGGTTTTCACTAAATGTTTACTGAATGAGCACCTAAATCAGTAAATCAACAGAAAATGAGGTTCATGCTTTAATGCTTTAAAAGTTTGAATTTCTAAGTTTGTGCTTCTCTTCTCTAGTGTTTCACCTTGATTCTAATCTCTGTATGTTTCATTCATTCAATTAACAAATATTTATTAGATGCTTATAACCACAGAAATTCTGTGGACACTCATTTGTTCACTTAGCTTCTCCAAAATCAGCATATCTTACAATCAATGGCATCTTACAATTAATTGGCAGCGTGTTCCTTCTTTCTTAGTGATATATCAAATAACGATGCATCTTGCAATCAGTGAGTGATAGTCACAGAAAGGTAGACTCTGCCAGGTACCAGGCAGCCTGCTAAGAGCTGAGGATACAGTGACGGACAAAACAGGACAGTCCCGTGGCTCAGATCTTCCACAGTTTCTTTATCTGCAAAGACGGGGAGACTAACCAAGCTAGCTGCTCCACCTATCACTACTGATTGCACACGCTTCCTCTTACTGTGCCTAGGGGCCCCTCTCTCAGCTTCCCACTATCCCCACTCAGAAGGGTTGGGGTGCTGCTCCTTGACACCGATCCTAGCAAGCCAACAACCCTTTGTCCTTGGCTAGAACTTTCCAAGGCTATTCTAAACACTTCATAGAGAAATAAGGGGGAAAAAATAGAAAATAAAGAATCTAAACGAATCTTCTGGCTTATGTCAACCTGGCCAGCCATCATCCAGGTTTCTCTCTCCTCCTACCAGGCTCAGTGACAGAATAGTACTCAGTGGGTGGACCCGGCTCCTCCAGCCTGGTTCCCTCACTTCTGACTCTCCATCTTCCTCTGCAGGGAGTACCTCACCTTCCCACCCATCACCCAGACATCCTGATTTATTTCCAGTAAAATCCAAAAAGGCAGATTTCCACTCTGCAGCTGACCCAGGGCTTACCCCAGCTCTGGGTTTTGGGCCCATCTCTTGGCTAAGCAGGCAAGAGCCCACAATTCAGGGGAACCCACCCCCTCACTTGTATGGAGAGTGTTGCCATTAGACAGTTCACTCCAGCTCTGCCTGGTCTGAAGCTGTATGTATCCCCAGTGCCAGCCCAGTGCTAGGCACATAGTAGGAACTTACCAAGTCTTTGAGACTCAGTGGATACCCTTAAAATCTATCTTTAGGGAAATAATAAAAGGGACAAATTTGCTGTGTGTCTGATGGTCTGCTAAGCAGCTTGCTTACATTTTTAATCCATTTTTTATCCTGACATCAACCCTTGAAGATAATTACCATTATCATTCCCATTTTACTGACGATGAAAATGAGTCCTAAACTGGTAAAGTTACTGGCTTCAATGTATCACATAACTAGAAACCGATAAAGTTGAGAGCGATTTCATTTCCTCTGGCTCCAAAACCCCTAGCTGTTCTCAGGACCCTACACTACCTGATACTCTCCATTTATTAAATGCCTATTTACCAAGGACTCTGCCAGGTACCCCTGCCTACTTTGTCTATGACTGGCTAACTCAGAATTCAGGCTGTCCATTCTCAGAGACTGACCCTTCCCCAACGCCAGATGGCCTCTCGGGCAAACTACCCATTTCTAAACCATATGACCAAGACATCTGTCAGGAAAAGGGTCAAACCCACGGGAACAAGGGCGTCACGCCCTCCCAGCATCCTTCACACACACCTCCCAGTTCATGTTTTTGTAAGAAACAGATCCTAATTAAATATTTCGGGTTCGCCATGTTTCCCATTACTATAGTTTGAAGTGATCTCTTCATGATTGTTTCCACACCTGGCCCCTGCAATCAGGGAAGCAGAGAAGTTCACGCCCTTGGGCAGCTTCCCTGAGACTTGACCCTGTGAGTTATAAAACCTCTGCCAGAGGATTTTCTGCAACTCAGATTCCTTGTCTCCGCTCTGTGCCCTTTGCTCCCAGTTCAGAAGTACTCTCTGCTTTGTCTCCGACTCCAAACTGTATTCCAGTTCCTCTTGGCCTCAAAAAATAAAGTAACTGCAGAATGGAAAACATTATTCCCTTTTCTAATTTTTTTTTAAAGGATTAGGATCCTCCTAAGTGACTGGCACTGTCACACCCGTTTTGACCTCTTCCAACTGAAACCACTCAAGTGGTAAACCTATCACCATTTTACACCTCAGTGGGATGGGGAAATTTGCCCCAAGTCACACAAACAGTAAACAGCAGCAGCACCTGGATGTGAACCCTGGCCTCTGAAGGCAAGTTTAGGGCTCCTTCCACTCACCAACCTAAAACTGAAAACCAAATCCTTCCATAAGTTCTTCAATAACAGTATCAACAACAAAGGCAGCAACAACCAGCATGTACTAAGTTCCATTCTGCAAATCACCTGAATGATCCAGTGATTTCACTTAATCCGTGTAACAACCCTGTGAGGTAGGCACTCTGAGCCCATTTTCCAGTTAAGGAGACTGAGGTTCTCAGCAGTAAAGCTATCTAAGGTCACAGAGCACAAAACCAAAGAAGCTGGGACTCCAGGCTAAGACAGCGTAGCTCCGGAGCCCAACTGATGAACAGTGAGTCAGAACGTTGGTTCCATTTCATTCACCTAAGGCAGAGATAAATTCTCGAAAAAGAAAAACAACTGATAGGGACATGGGAAGCTGGTCGGACAGAGGGAGATAAGGACACGGACAGTGGAGGCCAAGAGAAAGAGAAACTACGGAGAGACATTCAAGCCCGCTGCACATCAGTCCCGAGCCTAACCGAACTTCTGAGCCTACAGGAGGCTTCGAAGGGCATAAAGAGCCTCCCACCCAAGTCCCCAGCATGGGCTGGACTGGTTTCTAGCCCGTGTTCATGAACAAAAGAGTGCTCTTCTGACAAATATTTATGCCGTTCATTAAATAATAAGCTGTACAAACATTATTAGAAATGTATCACAGGAAACCACAGACTTCATGGCTGATTCCTCAACAAATGTACAAGCTGTTCAAAGGCAGCATGAGAAAAGTAAGAGGGACACAGACCCGGGAGACTGTTCTCTGCACCATTATTTCAGTTCTAAGAAGGGTCATGCTACAATTCTGTGCTGAAAACCCATCTTTGGGGGTTGTTCTATTTTCCTCCTTTTTTTCCACTAAATAACCAAATAGTAATAACAGTGTTTCCTAAGACTACAACCCTCTAGGGTGGATGAGCTTACCTGTGGTCCTATTTCCTACTGAGCCACTCCTCCAAGATCAATCTGGGGACACTGTCCACAGATACAATGTCCCAGGGATCTGTAAGGGAGCTCAATATCCTCTCTCCACTTTGATCTTTGGCCTTTGCTGGAAGCTCACGTGCACAAGTCCCACACAATTTGTTTGTTTAGTTATATTGCAATCAGGGGGTTGGGAAGTTTGGGAAGAAAAAGATAAGCAATGCGTATGCTGGTCCACTTCAGTCTTCTTAACAGAAAGAACTAAACGCCACTTTAAACAACTCTCACATGCTCTAAGATGGAGAGAAAGTTCAGGATGGGAAGGAAAGAGCTAATATGGCAATGATACCTAGCTCTCCATTGGCTTTGCCAAAAATACACATGGGGGAAAAGCTTATTCACATTTCTTTTAAAGTGAAAGGCTGTCTCCCGCAGGTCCAATCTCAGAGTATTCTTTGAATGATTAACTAAGATTGTATAACTGAAGTGCCCAGCACAGTGCCTGATGTATTACATGCTCAGTAAATGTCAGCAATCATTAGGACTTTAATATGTGCCAACCTTTCCTTACAACACAAAATCACCTCTAGATATCTGTGATCATTTAATATGCATTATCTATACCTAGGTATCCTCACCATGTCTAACAGCTCAAATTTCAGGAAACAAAGCAAATGTTAAGTTCCTTCTCTGTGCCAGGACGCCAAAAACAGGAAGCTGAAAAACATATAATCTCTGATTTTAAATTTTCAGCTTTTTAATGCAAGACTCTGATTTCTGAAAATCAAATGGTGATGCCTCAAGTTACACCTGATTTATGTACTTCAAGCTCAACCTAAAGCACCTAGTGAAATTGCATATGGCAGTAAAGTGGCTTCATGTTGCCACCAGAATCCTAGCCATACTCTTGGGGCCAAGCATCCTATTCCAACTCCACCTTTCTCTGCAGAATGCAGAGACATTAGTGGTAAACGAAGTATCAGCTTATTGTTTTCATCACCATTCCAATCACTGGGTCAGAAGCCCAGTATTTTTTTTCAGGATGTTAAGGATCTTCATGATTTGGACTGAGCCCATTTTTAAAGACAAATACAAGGTGATTGGAGGAGGGGTATGGTATTAAACAGTAGAAAGGCTGGCTGTCCTTTTAAATTCAAAGTTGGATTCCAACAGGCAGAAAAGTCAAAATGCACCAAATCTCCATGCCTGTCTCACAATGTAGCAGCCACAAGGATCAACACTGAGGCAGTCCTGGGTGGTGGCCCAAACCCACCACCCTCCAAGAGCCACACAGGCAATGGCACAACAGCTGACACCAAGAAAATACAAAACCCAACCATGCTGAAGCCAAATGCACATTATAGGTCCTAGGAAAACCATGGATGGAAAATCTGACTCACTAAATGACATCCCCAAATTCCAAAAACAAACATCGCCCGAGAGCAAATTAAACTTCTGCAACTCCCATGTCCTCTTCTATAAAACCTTGCTTACTCTCTCCTCTCTTTAACTGTTGGAATCCAATAACGTTGCTTCTTGTTATAATGCCTTCCAAGCCCTGTATAATGCCCTACCAAGCTATTCTCCTTGCAGAGAGAGGGAGAGGGGAATCCACATTTATGACACCCATATTTCTCCATTTACAGGTGAGGACCCTGAAAATATTGGATGGTCACAAAGGATGGTCACAAAGCCTGTAGAAGAAGGAGGCTGTATTCAAATTCATGTTTGTCTAAGCCAGAGCAGGTCTCCTAAGCATCCCTGAAATGATTTGGCTTTCCACCCTAACCAAGTTGCTTTCATCCTGGGCAGACTCAGAACACAATTCCAAGTCTGATCATCCTGTAAAAATTTCTCAGACACTCAACCATTGGAAATGCCTTCTCCATGCTCTGATTAGTAAGGACCCCCTCTGTCACTATAAATGCTACTGGGAGAAAACTTAGATATTAACTGAGAGTGTTCTGCCCCCTACTTCCTTCTACCTAGGGATAAGCACAGTTTGTCTAATACAGTAATAGGGGAACTCCCCGGTTGTGAGGGAGGAGAAAAATAATGTATAAAATAGTCAAATACCTTTTAAAACAAAAAGCTTCTAGAAACTTTCCATCACTGGAGAGTTCTAGAAGCACTAACAGCAAGCCTCTCTTGTGTGTGAAGCACTGCACTCCTTCCCGGGATAATCCTCCTCCTTGACCCAGAGCCCCACTTCCACTGGCACGTACATGGAGGGGAGGAGAAAGATGGAGTCTATCTTTCACAAACCCTATTCACACCCTGAGTTCACTAAAAGCCTACGCTTGAATTGTATGGCCTCTAACTCTCAGGCCAAAACCCCGCAAACAGAAATGGCAGGGCAGACAAAAATAGAGTGAGGGCTGGTGTCCTGATTCTAAATGCCAATGTGCCAGTTTCAAAGCTACACACATAACAGGGGAAATCATAGGCAAACTGAGTGATTTATTATGAAGTGGACTCTTCTTTGTAATACATGAATTCCTGACCTTTGTTGGAATTCTGAACAATTTAAATATATATGTGGTTTCTTTCTCTCTGTCACTTTCTTTTTCAAGAGGCTGCTGTTGATTTGCTGCCATAATTAACTATAGAATGATTTACTCCAGAACTAACCAGATCTTCAAGGCAATGTCATTATCACTAACATACTGACCAAAATCCACAGCTTCTCCCAGGAAGTCACTCAAACTGAAACAACAGAAGAACCCATCAACCTGAATGACTGCTGTCAGATTTCGACAAATTCAGGAAGGGCTCACGGCAGTAGAGCAACAAAATCCATTCCCTGCACCATCTTGCAAAACTCCTTCTTGAAGGCAGTGCCCAGACAGAGGCTGAATGAGATCTTTGGCCTATTCTTATGTTAACCTATTCATGAAAAATGGCCAGGTGGCTTCAAGGCCCAAGGTGAAAGCCTAAAGAATGAGTTATTTCAAGATTAAACATCAGACTGGACCGTGTGCCTTTCCACAAACACACTTTGTTAAAATTACCAAGAGCTAAAACACCACCAGACATGCAGCTTCTGCCCAAAGTAAAGCCCAAGTTCTTTATTTGGTCTGCAAGGACCTCAAAGCTCTGACTCCTGCCTGAACCCCTAGCCTTACCTCCCAACTTCCTCCCTGATCCCAACCCCTAATACTTCAACCTTCTAAAGCTACTAGCAACCCCTCAAATAAGTTTGGCCCCATTGTTCATACTGTTCTCTCCTCCTGTGATGCAAAGAATACAAACCTGCAGTTCATAGAAAAAGATATACTATGAATACACGTGAAACTTTAGCCTCACAAATGAAGGGAAATGCAAATCAATATAATACTGAAGAATAATTTTACACCTAAAAAATGGGCGAAAAATGAAAATGCTGATAATTCCAATGGTTGGCAAGAGTATGAAGAAACAGGCAGTTTCAGAGAATCTCAGGGTTAAATAAGTTCAACTTCTGTTAGAACAATCTGGCAATATCTGTCCATTTTCAAAATCCACCCT
Source organism: Camelus bactrianus (assembly GCF_048773025.1). Lineage (NCBI taxonomy): Eukaryota > Metazoa > Chordata > Mammalia > Artiodactyla > Camelidae > Camelus > Camelus bactrianus. The sequence goes on from NC_133551.1 coordinate 36,157,637, forward strand.
TTTACCCAAAAGTTAAAATTCTAAGAATTTATAGATTGGCTCACCTAAAAAATATATAAAAATGTCCATTTCAACTTTTTTTTTTTTATAAACGTCAGGGCACACACAAAAAAACCCTGGAAACAAATTTAATGTTTATTAATAGGGTACTTGCTAAAATTGATACAGAAGCAGCTGTTAAAAACTATGAGAAGGAGCTAAAGAAAAATCCTAATTATATGTTATTAAGTAAAAGAGCAAGTTCTTAGACACTAAAGTATGACCACACTTGTATTAATTTTGTAAAAAGGAAAGAACATCAGTGGATCTCAAACTATGGTCCCCAGGAGAGCAGCATCAGCTTCACTGGGGAATGTGTCAGACATGTACATTCCCAGGCTCCAGCTTCAGAAACTCTGGGGAATGTGGCTCACAGCCTGTGCAGTTAAAAACCCTCCAAGCTATCCTGAAAGATGCTTAAGTTTGGGAACCACTGTATTGTATAAAGATCTAACATATAAGATTTCTGGAAGATTCTGCAAAAACCTGCTTACTGCAGTGACACCCAGGGAAAAGAAATGTAGTGGAAGCTACATTAACTTCCCCTCTTGGTTCTATTTGACTTTTCACAGTAAGCATATTACTGTAATAAGAAGAAAGATCTTCCTTGTATTGAGTTAAACTGTGCTTTATATGGCTTCCACCATCTAGTACTCATCTTTATCCCACAGGATCATCCAAACCATCTAATCTCTTTTATTTTATTTTTTATGGATTTTTCTAAAATAATTTTATTGAAGTATGGTTGATTTACAATGTTGTGTTAGTTTTGGCCACTGAAAAAGTAAATTTAAAAGTTCAGATGTAAAATACATTAAAAAGACTCAAGTTGAAATTCTAGAAATGAAAACCAGAATGTCTGAAATGAAAAGTTAACTGTATGAGATTATATAAACCAGAGAAAAGATTAGTGACCTTCAGGACATAGTAATAGAAACTACGCAAAATACAACAAAGAGAAAAAAAGATTTTTTAAAACAGAGCACTAGTGAACTGTGGCAAACTTCAAGTGGCCCAATACATGTGAAATGGGACTCCCTGAAGGAAGAACAAAGAAGTGGTAAAGAGAAATATTTGAGACATAAAACTCATAAATTTTTCAAATTTGATGAAAGCTATAATCCCACATACTCGAGTATCAATGAACCCCAAGCATAAGAAATACAAAGAAAACTAAACCAAAAAACATCATAATCAAATTATTCAAAACTAGTGATAAAAAGAAAATCTTAAAAGCATTCAGGGTGGGGAATGGCAGATTATGCACAAAAGAAAAAACACAAGAATGACAACAAATTTAACAAAAATAATGCAAGTCATGAGACACTAGAGCAAGATCTTTGAAGCACTAAAAGAAAAAAAAACATACCTAGAATTCTTCACCTTGTAAAAAAATCTTTCAAAACTGAAGCTGAAATAAAGACTTTTTCACCAAAGATGAAAAAATTCATCACCAGCAAAACTGTACCATAAGAAGCAGGGGGGTGGGAGGGAAATGGTACTGCATGGAAATCTGCATCTATAAAACAGAATGGAGAGCATAAGGGTAACTATGTGGGTACATATAAAGACTTTTTTTTAAATTACTTGAATGTCTTAAAAAGGGAATTGCTTAAAACTAAAATAATAACCACGTATTGTGGGGTTTAAACATACGTAGAAGAAAATGTACAACATAAAATAATAGTAGCACAAAGTCTAGGAGGCAGGAACTGTAAATTTATTGTTATATGGTTTTATATTATATACTAAGTAGTATAATATCACTTGAAAGTTGATGATAAATTAAAGATCTATACTATAAACCTTAAAGCAACTTCTAAAATAATACCTCAAAAAAGGTTATATCTAATATGCCAATAAAGGAGGGAAAGTGAAATCATAAAAAAAACCTAATCCAAAAGAAAGTAGAAAAAGAAAGAAAAGAGAACAAAGTACAAATGGAACAAATAGGAAAGCAAGAAAAGAAGATTGCATGTTTTAAACAAATCATACGAATTACATTATATACAATCTAAACACCTCAATTAAAAGACTGAGATTGCCAGGCCTTGTTTTGTTACCCAGTCTAACTATATGCTGCTTATAAGAAACTTACTTTAAATATAAGGGCACAAATAGGTTAAAAAGTAAAAGGAGGAAAAAGATATACCATAAAACAGTAATCAAAAGAAAGCTGGAGTTAGTTTTATAACTGTAAGTAGATTTTAGAGCAAAATATTACTAGGAATAATGATTAAGTAGATTTTACAGCAAAGAATATTGTCAGAAATTATGAAATAATAAAGGGGATGACTCATCAAGATGATCTAACAATCCTATTAATGTACCTAATAGCATCAGAATACATAAAACAAAAGCTGATAGAACTGCAAAGAGAAATGCATATGTCTGCAATTATTATGTGATACTTAAAATATCCCACTCTCAATAAATGGTAGAATAGGTAGACAGAAAATCTGCAAGTATATAATAAATAGCAGTAGTCAATAAAGTTGACCTAATTGACTTGTAAAAAGCACTCTATCCAACAAGAGCAGAGTACACATTGTTTGAAGTATATAAGGAACATTCACTAAGATAGACCACATTCTAGACCATAAAACAAGTCTCAAAAAGTTAAAAGGACACAAATCATACAAAGTACCTTCTGTAACTACAACGGAATTACAAATCAATAACAGACTGATATATGGAACGTCCTCAAATATTTGGAAACTGAATGACATACTTCTGTATAACCTACAGATCAAAGACATTTTAAAACACTAGAAAACATTTTAACTGAATGAAAATAAAAACATAGCAAAAGTTGTGGGATGGAGTTGAAGCAGTACTTAGAAACTTATAGCATCAAATGCCTAGATTAGAAAAGAAGTCTCAAGTAAATGACCTTAATTTCCACCTTAAGAAATCAGAAAGAAAAAAGTAAAAGAAACCCAAAGTTAGAACAAAGGAAACAGTAAATTTTAGAGCAGAAATCAATAAGTTAAAAAAGGGAAAGAAAACAATAAAGAAAATAAATGATGCCAAAAGCTGGTTCTTTGAGATGATCAATGAAAGTAATAAATTTCTGGCCAGAATGATCAAGAAAATAAAGAGAAAAGACACAAATAACCAACATTAGGACTGAGGAAGATGAAATTACAATTTATAAATATTAAAATGATAATAAGGGGATATTATGAGCAATTTAAATGATATGTACAAATTCCTTGAAACACACAAGCTATCAAATCTCACTTGAGGAGAAACAGATAATCTGAATAGTCTTATGTTATTAAATCAATTGACTTCTGCTCTGCCATTAAAAAAAAAAAAAAAAAAAAAAAAAACTCCAAAGCCAAATGGCTTAGCTGATGAATTCTATCAAACATTAAGGAAAGAAATAATTTCAATCCTACAAAAACTTTCACAGAAAATCAAAGAGACGGAAATACTTCCCTGCTCAATTTATGAGGCCAGAACTATTTTGATAACAACTTTAAACACAATACAAGGAAAGAAACTACATCAATATCCATCATTAACACAGATGCAAAAATTCTTAAACTTTTAACAAATAGAATCCAACAAAATAAGAATAATAGGTCTTAGCCAAATAGGATATAAATCAGGAACACAAAGTTAGTCAAACATTTGAAAAATATCAATGAGTGTAATTCATCACAGTAAGAGTCTTAAAAAAGTGATGATCTCAATAGGTACAGAAAAAAACCAACTAACAGAATATAACCACCATTCTTCATTTAAAAAAAAAAAAAAAAACTTTCAGTAAGGTAAGAATAGATAGAATGGAACTTCCTAAACCTGATACACGGCTTCTACAGAAAATATACAACTAACATCATACGTCATAGTTAATGATGAAAAAAATGAATGCTTTTCCCTAAGATCAAGAAAAAGACATATGCTGTAACCATTTCTATGCAACACTAACTGGAGTTCCTAGCCAGCACACTACAGCAAGAAAAGAAAAATAAAGACTATCCTCATTGAAAGGAAGAAGTAAAACTGTCTTTATTTACAGATAGCATGATCAGACAGAGAATCTGATGGTACTTACAAAAAAAAAACTATTAGAACTAATTCATTTAGCAAGCTAGCTGTGTACAGGATTCATAAACAAGTAGCAACAAACAACTTAAAGTTAAAATTTTAAAGGACAATATCATTTACAACAGTATCAAAAAATATGAAACAGCTACAGATAATCTGACAAAGATGTGCAAGACCCATCTACGGAAAGCTACAAAACACTGCTGAGAGAAATTAAGGAAGACCTAAGTAAGTGAACAGATATACTGTGTCCATAGGTCACAGTATCGAGAATATTGAGAAGACTCAAAATTTAATTTAAGATGTCAATTCTCCTCCCAAATTAATATATAGATTCAATGAAAGTCCAACCTAAACAGACTTTCTTTACATTTTTTTATTGAGTTATAGTCATTTTACAATGTTGTGTCAAATTCCAGTGTAGAGCACAATTTTTCAGTTATACATGAACATACATATATTTTTCACCGTGAGCTACCACAAGATCTTGTATATATTTCCCTGTGCCATACAGTATAATCTTGTTTATCTGTTCTGCATATGCCTGTCAGTATCTACAAACTTTGAATTCCCAGTCTGTCCCTTCCCACCCCCCGCCCCCTTGGCAACCACAAGTTTGTATTCTATATCTATGATAAACAGACTTTTATTTTTAAGTTGACAAAATGGTTATAAAATTAACATGGACCTAGAATAACCAAAGCAACTTTTAAAAAAAACAAAGTTGAAGGACTTACACCACCTACTTTAATACTTAGTACAAGTACATCAAGACTATGTGGTTGGTACTGCCATTAAAATAGACAAAGAGATCAATGCAACAAAATAAAACACCCAGAAATGGGCCCATGTATATACATGGTAAACTGATTTTGATCAAAGACATAATGGCAATTCAGTGAAGAAAGGATAGGGTTTTTAGCAAACGGTGCTAGAACTGACACCATATACAAAAAATGAATTTTGTCCTGTATCTGGTGCTACAGATTAACTTAACATAAAATGGATCGTGGCTTTAATGTAAAATGAAAAACAGTAAAGCATCTTAAAAAAAATGGGAGAAAATATTTAAGACCTCAGGCTAGTCACGATTTCTTAGATACTAAGGCCATGACCCATAAAAGATTAAACTGATAAAAACTGACATCATTAAAACTACAAATTGATAAATTAGACTCCATCGTAATTAAGAACTCTGCTTTTCAAAAGACACTGTTAAGAAAATGTAAAGATAAGCCACAAAATGGGAGAAAATATTTGCAAATCACAGCTATGATAAAGAACTTGTAATGAGAAAATATGTAAAAACCTCATAAAACTCAATAAGGAAACAAAGAGCCCATTTTTTTAAATAGACAAAAGAGTTAATAAACACTTCACCCAAGAAGATTTATGAAATATAGATAGGCAAATAAGAAGCATGGAATTTATTAGTCATTAGGGAAGTGCACACTGAAACCCCCTAAGATTATTCCACATTATTAGAATAGCTAAAATTAAAAACAGTGATCACATCAGTTGTAGCAACTAGAATCATTTTGAAATACAGTTTGGCTTTCTTAAAAAGTTAAATATACACCTACTATGGGAACTAGCCATTCTACTTCTAAGTATTTAACAAGGAGAAATAAAGGCATATGTCCAGATAAAGAGGTTTATATGAATATTCATACCAGCTTTATTTATAGTAGCCAAAAAGCAGCAAATAATGCAAATATCCATCGATGGTTAATGGATAAACTAAATTAAATGTGGTATAGTCATACAATGGAATACTCCTCTGGAAAAAAACATGTACGTACACACAACATGGATAAATCTCAAAAGAACTATGCAAAGAAAAAATCAACACACATAAAAGATACTTACGTATGACTCCCCCAGATAAAATTCTAAAAAAATGTTAAATAATCTACAGTGACAGCAGATCACTGGTTCTTCGTGGGGCAGCGGTGGGGAGGCTGGGAGGGCAATAGTACAGCCTGAGGAATTATTAAAGGGCACAAGAAATCTTTGGAGGAATTATAAATACTCTTTATCTTGATTGTGATGATGGTTTCATGGAGATATAGATAGATAGATAGATAGATCGATCTATCTATCTATATATATATATATATATATATATATATATATGTCAAAATTTCTCAAATTAGACACTTTAAATATGTATAGTTCACTATATGAAAAATATCCGAGCTGGGAATGCCTTTTTTTCCCATTGTACCTTGACTGTTACATTCTTTCCACATCCCCTACATTCAATCAGTAATTAATTCCTAACCATTCTATTTTTCTAATCTCATTCCTCTAGTTCCATAACCACTACCCTACACCATCTCTCACCTGCATTATAATAACCTCTCTCCAGTCCCCACCACTCCAATTCATTCTCCACCTTGCAGGCCGAATTAACTTTCTAAAACACGAACACAATTCATTAGCTCCTGCTTGCTCTGGAGATAACATTTCAAACTCCCTTAATGTGACTCACCCTCCCCAACCTCCTTTCTGGTGATTTCCCACCTCACCCTTTCCTGTCCACCCATACTAATCAATAGTGCACCAGGCTTATATTGTTTTGCACATGTTGTTCCAAGTCAGATAATCCCCTTCCTTTTGTCTTGCTCCAGCCCAATCATATGGAGCCTTTGCAACTCAGCTTGGGTATTATCCCTTCCGAGAAGTTTTCCCTAAAACCCTGTATTGGGTCATTCGGACTTCACTCAACTCTTGAGAACTTTTGCGTGCCTTACTGCAGGCACTAATCTCACGATCATATAACCTCCCTTACCAGACCAGAAAGAAGCCAACTGGATGAAAGCTTGAAAGCGAAGACCAAGTCTTGTTCATCCTTGCCTTCCCAGAGCCTACCACAGTGCCAGGCCCAGAACACATCCCAGATTAGTGAACAAATGAATGAACACAAGAGCTGGCCTGGATGACCTCCTCTTACACCTCCTGGGTTGATTCTGAATTCCACCTTATAAAAAGATGGGCAGGTGAGAGGTTAAATGATCTCTGTAGTACAATTTGGTAAAATGATTATTTTTAAATCCCTTTTTTAGAGGGGAGAGGGGTCCCGTTTTGGCAAGAAGTTTAAGGCAATATTCATTACCTCAAATTGTTTTCAAAACCGACTAAGTAACTGACTGTGATTTGAATTAAGTGAGAGGTTAGGGAAAAGGAACCAGATTCCAGGAAAAGACAAGGCCCATAGCAAAAATTCACACAGCCTGGAAGAAGGCCCAGTCTCCTCCCAGTAAACTTCTTAATTTCATCCAGAAAGACACAGCTCTCCACCCTCTAGGTTATGCCCTTCTTCCAGTACACGTTATGACTTCCAAATCCAGATAGGGAGGCTCCCAACATCCCTTCCCCTCGAAATCAATCTCCAGGCCCTTCTCACCCTCTGATCTGTTCCCTCAATCATCCTTAATAAGAGGCCTCTGGGCCTCCTACAGGGAGGTCCTCCTCAGCTGGTCCCTCCCAGAGCCAGGCCAGTGGTCACCAGGTCAAGAGCCAAGCACAGGGCCTCATCAACAGGAGACTCCCAGAAGACCAGGAGGCAGTCAGAAGGCTGGAAGACCCAGCTGGCAACTTAAAAAGTTCAATTTTTGGATATACACTTGGTGGATCATAGGAAAGAGGGGAAAAGCAAGCAAAGCAAGGCAAAACTCTAACATCTACATAAAAGCCTCAAACTAAGAGAAGCCTTGCCTTCTTACTAATTTGCAATTCAAAACCATACTCATTTCCTCCCTCCTGATGTCCTATTTTAAAAATTAACCTAATGATGACAGCTCTCCCATATCTTGGAAATGACTCTTTAATTTAGAGATGAAATTACTTAAGACATAATAAGTACTTTCGTGGAAAATAGCCCATAATTAGGGAAATTCACCATTTTGCAACGTGTTCATCCTTAAAAAGAAAGGAAATTCATGAAAACGTAGACACCTCTAGGCCTTTCCTACCCAGGGTAACTGTAGTTATCATCTAAACTAAACTGCACCTCAAACATGATCATAAGCTGCTGAAAGAGTTGAAAGGTAAAAGCAGCACTAGGCTTAAACTGCCTTAGGTAGCCAGACTGGAATTAAAAGGCTCAAAAATGCCTGTGGAAATGTCCTAAAACAGGATGGGGGTACAGAGGGCGGAGAGGGTGAGGAGATAGAGAGAGGCGTTAACATAGTTAACTGGATACTGCGGGCAGAGGACCCCGGCTTTCAGACATCTTTTAGGCAACGCTGAGGACGCGGTAAAGGCCGACCCCTCTCTTGAATGGCCGTTCGCCTCACCCAGGAGTGGACACAGAAGACTCAACAAAGTCTTGGGAGCCAAAGCCCAGCTGGCCCTGGCGTTAAAAATTATGCGGCCTGAGGAGAAAAAGGAGGCGGCGACTGAGGGAAAGGGGAGGGAGGATGGGGCCTGGTGCGCTCTCCAGTTGGAGAACGTGCGCGCTGCGAGCCTGCGCGCCTGCTAAAGCCCCTTGTGCACACGTGGGACAGAGAAGAGGGTCACTTACTTGTCCAGTCTGAAATTACATTTTAGTTAGCGGGGCTCTGCAGGTTACCGCGCGGAGCCGCTCCGCAACAGGGTTGGGCGGTCCCCGGGAGCGGCAGCCGCCCGGCCCCGCCCCCCGCCCCGCCCCGCCCCGCCCCCGCCGGCTCCCCCCCACCCGTAAATCGCTCCCTGATTGGCCCTTTGAACCCTTGGCCCGCGCATGCGCCGGCCCGTGGCCTTCTGCCTCGCGCGCTGGGCTGGCGGGTGGCTCGCGCCGCTACCTCGACCCGGCTTTTCCCGCCTCCCTGGGGTTTTAAAGGCCCAGAGAAGGCTCCCTCCTCTCAGGCCTGGAGTTTCCTGCTCTGTGAACTCTTCTCGCAGAACTCGCCCACGCAAGCTCTCGGCAGTCGCTGGTGGGTGTGTGTCAAAGGTGTATCCTGTAACCCCTTCTTAACCATGTACCAAACACCAGGACTCTGACAGAGTGTTAACTAATAATAATATTTATTGAATGCTTACTGTGTGTCAGGTCATGTTCCTTTACTTAAATTTACTCGTCTGATTTTGTGACCAACCCTCAAGTCATGTCACAGTTTGTAAATCTACAAAACAGATGAGTCCCTGCCTTTGAGGAAGTTAAAATCTGGTGGGTCCTGGACCTGCCTCATTTAATTTTCACAATCCTTACCTTGCCATTAAGCTAAGTACTGTTTGTCCCTATCCTACAAATGCGGAGTGTCAGAAAGGTTTTTAGCTTGTTCTGAGACACAAAGCTAGTAACAGGAGGGAAGATTCCAACCTGAGCAGTATCTATTAAAAAGACAGGCTCCCAGCCTGATGGGAATCAGATTTGGAAGATTATTTAACAAGTCCAAACCCTTTATTTTCCTAGAAAAGGTGACAGAGGCCCAGTGAAAGGAAGTGATTTTCCAAGGACACACCGGTTCTGAGAGGTAAGCCTAGGTAATAACTGTGGTTTCACTGAGGTGGACTGTGTGCCACATGTCACTCTGCTCTCCCCATAACAACCCCAAATACATGGTCTTATTTGTCTTACAGGTGAGGATACTGGCTCAGTGAGGCTGAGGCCTCATGATTGGTTACATCTCTTAGGGGTCCTGGTTTGGGGAAGAAATTTTCCTCTTCCCCTCTAGGTTCTTCTGGCCCATTTACAAATTAAATCATGAACAGATTAACGGGAGAAAATCAAACAAAAGTTTAATAACATGTATACTTATGAGAGACCCAGAAAAAGCTGAGTAACTTCCAAAATGGCCAAAATCCTCACCTTAGATACCACATTCAACTAAAGATGAAAATGGTTGTTGAGGTTAGTGGGTCTTCAAAGGGGAGGAAGGCAATTAACATGGAGATGGAAAAGCAGTTTTTGGTAAACAAATGTTTGCTGGGTCATGGAGAGACAGTGGGATACAGAGAGGAATTTAAAAATGAGAAACAAACAGACTTTGCTGCGTTCCTCCCGGTCTACCACACCTAGTTCATGCTGTAGTTATCTATGATGATGGCTCCGTTCCTGGAGTAGGTCCTCAGCCTACATTCCTTAGGCAGCTAAAGGGGAGGCCAAAGTTTCTTAAGTGTTTTGGTCCTTGATTGTTTTGAGCTCGAAATAATCCACATGCCAAAGAGACACTTTGTGGTGGCAAGTTTTGCTCCCCTGCAGGGTTGTTTTCTTTCTTCTATACCATAATTGTTCACCTTCCTCTCCAACAAATATCTAAAGATCTAACCGTGGACTCTGGGAACATGGGAGGTCCTGGGATCTGGTTATGTGGACTTGTGTGAATCATAATGTACAATAGGAATAATTCACCTTATTTTTTCAGAATGACATAATAGATATGGAAATACTTTGTAAAGTGTTAGATGCTGAATACGTGTAAGAGCATGCCTGCCAGATCTTCCTCAGTGTACCCCAGGAATAGAATAAATGAAATATGTTGGTTGCCTCATGAACCATGGCAGGAGTTCTCATCTTGGCTAGACTAGAATTAATGTGGGTTTGCTGCCTGGTCTTTATAGATGTCTCTGTTGCTTGGCTTTTTATACTTGACTTTTGGTTTATTTCCTCTTATTATCATACAAGTAGTAGTAATAATGACAATAGCACCATGGCTGGAGCTCCAGCAGCCATCTTGGGCCATGAGAGGATTTCAGGAATGAAAGCCATACACAGCAAAGACCCAAGGTGCAAAGACATGGGTTCCTAACACCATGCAGCCCCAGACCAACACCTGCTGCCCACTTCCATGTGTAAGAAAGGAACTGCTGTCCTGTGCATGACACTTTAATTTTGTTTTCTGTCCCATAGGGCCAAACCTAATCATACATATGGCTCACGTCATGGAAATCATACAGCACCTCTATAAGGTACTGAATACAGAAACAGACCCAGAGAGAATAAATGACTTACTCAGGGTCACCCAGCGAAATGACTGAGGCATGAATCTGAGGCTGATTCTCATTCTCCATTCAGTTATGACCCACTGCCTATTATGAACAAACAAATCTACTTTTTTCTCATTTACTTCCATTCCATTCATTTATTCTAGGAGATGGCAAACTTTTTCTCTAAAGGACCAAATAGTTAATATGACTTTGTGAGGCATACAGCTTCTGTTGCAACTACTCACTGCCTTTGTCGGGCGAAAAACAGCCACAGATAAAACAAGTGGATGTGACTATGCTTCAGTACAATCTTCCAAAATCATACAATGGCCACTATGGCCCAGTGACCCTTAGCTTGGCCAACCCCAATCCTATTAGATTCTGATGTTTTATCACACAAGTGCATTGGAAATACATTACAGAAGGTGGGGGATTGTGACATTACAGGTACACTCACACTGTTGACCAGTATAAAGGCCAGCGAGTGACAGCCAAGTCCAGAAGAAAGATCCTTCGACTGATGATAATGAGATCTGGGCACTGAGTTGATATCTGCCATGAAACCAGATCTATATCCTGAACCCCAGTTTCCTCGGTTTTCCTATATTTTAGGAGCAAATAATGCAGACGTTAGCCATACTTCCCCATTTGCCACGGCTGCAGGGAGACTGAGACGAGATGGTATACGTAATCATGTTTTGAAAGCTATAAATGTTATCCAGCTGTGTGTACACTGCTTCACCCTAGGGTCGTATAGCCTCCTCTGTACCCCTCAGGTCCCTGACCTTACCTCTGTCATGGAACTCCTAGAATGTATCAAATGCCTAGCAGTTACTAATGCATCTGTTTGTCCCCAGTCCTCCTCTCCAACTCGGCATAAAGGGCTATTGTGTTGTGTTGGATTAAAAGACTTGATTATTGGAAAGTCTAGACGCCCACTCAGTTACTGCCGGGCAGCATGGGGATCATGCAAAGTCATTGTCCAATAGACAGGTCACAGGTCACAGTTCACACCAGTGAAGTAGCACATCAGATTTAAGCAAGACAAAGCTCTGGGTTGGGAAACCCTGGAACCAGCTGAACTGGAAACGTGTGTAATTTCCTTCCTGCTCAGATGTTACGTGCAGCACTAGGAGGGAGACAGGAGACCTGGTGCTCTCCCTGGTGACCCATGGAGGCCTTCGGGTTCTCTAACTGCATTCTCTGAACGCTTTTCCTACCTTAACAACCTGAAAAGACGTATGTTCCCTGAGATTCTTAGAGCTGTGCCACAGAAATAGGTATTGTTTTTTCATTTACTCATTCATACATTTATGTATTCACTCATTTAACAAAGATTTATTGAGTGCCTACTGTTCTAGACACTAAAGAGATGGTATTGAAAACAGATATTATCCGTGTTATCATGGAACTTACATTCGCAAAACAGACATTGAATAAATAAGCAGGTAGATGTGTAATTGACTCAGTTGCAAGAAAGAAGGCAAATAGGATTCTGTGAGAGAGGCACATGATTTAGATTGAGGTTTAACTTAGACTGGTGATTCTGAGAAACCAGATGCTTTCCATACATTGTCTCAAGTCTTCAACAACCTTGTAAAGTGGTTACTCTCACAGCCATTGTACAAATAGGAAAACAAGCTCAGGGAGATTAAATGACTGCCCTAAGACTGCACTGTTAGTAAGTTTGGAGCAGGCTGTGCCCTCTCCAGTACTCTACCCTGCATAGCACAAACCAAGAGGATGAGACTTTTCCTACCTCCCACCTTTGCACACACTACGCCTCCTTCCACCTGGAAAGCCTCTCCCTCCATTCTTCTCTTGTTGGATTCACATTCTACCTTCAGTGTCTAGTTGAGGGCCTGCTTCCTCTGCAGAGTTCCCCCTCTAGGTGAGGCCTCAACACATCTCTTTTTTCCTAAGCATGTGCAACAGTCATCATGTATCACTCATGTGGCACTGACCCTGGGATCCCTTGTAAAGTTAATTTTCCTTTTCACATGCTTGCCCCAGTGCCCTTGCTCACTCTCCTGTGAGCAGCGCAATGTTATTAGCACAGACCGACCCGGGTTCTTCTCCCAGTCCAACTTGTTTACTGAGTGACCTGGAGAAAATTATTTAACCTCTCTGAACTTTAGTTTCCTCAGAGAAAAATAATATTTATCTCTTGAGATATAGCTTAAAACTTGTTCCCCAGTGCTGAACAGATAGTGTTTCATACTTCTTAGTCTTCTTCCCAATCCCGTCCCTTAGATGGAAACCTCTGGAGGGCAAGAACCATGCCTTCTACTTTATGGTCTCAGCAACCAGTTCAGCGTTCTGTAGTAGCAGGTATATCATGGGTGTGTAATTACGTCTGTGACAGTCCTTAACCTGCCTACTGGGTCCCTCACTCCTAATGAAACTTGTTTTCTCCTGTCTTTCTTCCCTTTGTTCTTTCTCAACTTAGACTTTCTCAATTTAAGCCTCCCTTAAACTCGACCCTCTGGCAGGAACAGGTGCCACTGCATCCACACTCCCTCTCTTCCAAACCCACACTGTCATCTCAGGAGGAAAATAACTGAAATAGTTCACTGGAAATCTGACAGATGGTCAGTAAGGGGGAACTACTGACTAGAAAAGCTTCTCAAGTCCCCACCCTAACCCCCACCTAGAGCCATATTTTATATACAAAATCATTCGTGTCCTCAATTCTCTTCCCTAAAGCATGCCAGTAGCTCATTTCCAAAGATGGGGAAACTCTCCAACTTATTTTATTACTTGCCTGCTGCTTATTACTTGCTCTCTGTCTGCCTTCCTGCCTTATTCCAGCTCTTCAGTCAACAAACGTGTGCTGAAGACTGGCTAAGTGCTGGGCCAGAGCTGGATGCTATACTAAAAGCACAGATAAAGTGCTCAGGGCACCCGATGGTAAGAAGAGTGGGTACCGGGTACAAAGGGAAAAGGAAAGACTGCTAACGCTTACTGGGCACTGGCTCTGTACCTCCACATGCAGGGTCTCAGGAATTCCTCCCCAACCACCCACACGAGGGAGTAGGGATTCATGCCGCAAGAACAGAGGCTCACAAAGGCAGAGCAGCTTGCCGGAAGTCATCTATCAAAAATTCCACAGGCCAAACTGTCGAAGAGGGAGTTTCTGCTGAGAAGCTAAAGTGGGCAGAGATGCTCACATTGAATATAAAGCTTCAGATGAATGCATGTCCTAGTAATCTCACTGGTTTCAACCTGGAGCACCAGTTTTCTCTTCCAGGTGTGAGCTGCTCTCCCACCCTCCCCAATCCTAAGACCTTGGCATCCTAACTAGTTCTGCACCACCTGTATCCTTCCTTCCTAACATCACCCAATTACAACCCCACGGCCTCTTGGCCATGAGTCATTTTAACAACAGTGCAAACTATGTGATGTGCCGTGACAACAAAGAGCAACCCTAAACTCCAGTGAATGTTTTTCTACAATGAGGCAACAGGTGAAAAAGAGCATCCAGGCCATGAGATGATGACAAGGCCAAAGGAGTGGTGGGAGTCTACCTGTTGGAAGTACACATTCAAGGCCTGAGGGGCTGAATCAAAGGAGGCCCCTGGGGCCTGTGCAGTATGTGGACTTCAGTTGGAGGAACTCTGCCATTCACTTCTCTAGAATTATGTCATTTGGAAACCGTTTGGGTAGTTTTCAGACTGGATCCTACAGCAAGGTGCCTGCACAGCAAAGAAGAGACTGAGTGGACTTCCAGAATGCCCCCCACCCCCTGCCAGGTTGTTCTCTTCTCCAAGACACCAGTTAAGGAGGCTGGTGGAAGCTGAAATCCAGTGTCTACCCTGCTAGCCAAACTCTGTGCCTGTGAGGCTGCTCTGCCCCAGCAGAGAGGGCAACTTTTCATAATTCGCACAAAGTACGGAACAGGATGGTAGTAACTTTGCCCTCCTCCTGCCCCCAACCACATATACACATATAGCCACACAAACACACCCACAGAGAGAAACACATGCAGACACTTATACATGGTACACAAAGAGCACACAGACACAAGCATATGCACATGAATATGTCATATACCACATACACATAGACACATGCAAATGCAGATTAAACCACAATGTAATGCACAGAAATATAGACACAGATACAGTCAGAGATACAGACACACAAGCCACAAAAATACACATACATACACACGCAGTCTCAGACACTTATACCACATACATATAAACAGGCAAACACACCCATACTTAGACACACAGAAACAACACAAGGCAAACAGACCACACAGGTACAGGTGCATACACAGATATGCACACATACAGACATCTTTAACCAGAACAACTCTACTTTATTAATTTTACATGACAAATTCTATTTTAAAAATTTTTGTGTGACAAATGTTTCACTACTAAAAGAGAGAATTAATTTGCTCTTTTTGAGGATTCATTTTTTAACTCATTGATCAATCAAATATTTGATGGCAATATGTTGAAATAAAATGGCAGCCGGAAGAGGGGTACCCTCGGACATGTCAGTGGCAGGTCTTTCTGTGGCATGAGTCTTGTAACTCATTCTGTTTTTATCATGCTGAAAAATTTGCAACTTTCAACACTGCTGCATAATATATAGAACCAGAACTCCTGTTTTATTGTTTATACACTTTCAGATACTTACAAATATCGGTCTCTACTCCATCTCCTTCACCTCCCAAAGGACCTCTGGAGCTATGGAAAATGATACGAGGACTTGAAGGTGAGGGTGTAGTATTATTAAGGAGTATAGTATACCAAACAGGACTCTTGGTTGCAAGAAATAAAAATATTACTCAAACTTGATTAAACAAAAAACAAACAAAAAGGCAATTTATTATTTCATATATCTGGGCAATTCAAAAGGGAGATGAACTTTAGGAAAGACTGGAGCCAGGGATTCAAATGATGTCTTCAAGGATCTTTTACTCTCCATTGTTCATTTCCTAATTCCTGTGTTTACTTCACATTCAAGTAAGATCAATACATATGGTGGCAAAGATGACCTGCAATTGCTTTAGCCTTACAATGTCCTCATAAATCTTGGAAGATGAGGGTGAGGTTATCTCCAGGCTCCTATTTCTTGTAAGAATGCTGAACAAAGTTGAACTGGCCCCGTTTTGGTCAAGGGCCCATTCCTAGGGATGGATTATAAAGAGGTGAGCCTCACCTGTACCAGAAGGACTGAATAGTGAGAGTCAGGGATGATTCTCCAAAGAGATACTAGAAAGGAAGGAGAATATATGTTTCTTCCTCCCTACTTCCAGAAACCTTAGTGCAATATTCAGGCCAGGCTCCAGCAATGCCATAGTTGCATTGCCTGCCTGGGGCTACTTGGTTATCATTCCTGGGCAAAAGGACTGGACAACCACCGTCACTGGTGTTTTAGTCAACAAACCACCTATGGCCCTTTGGAGGAACAAATATGACTTCCAGTTGTTGTCTGGAAAACTTCTACTTGTACCTTCTAGTAGAATAAGAAAACAACACCAGCATCAACATTTGCAGACTGGTACGGGTGGCTGGACAGAAACTTTCCAAGACAACAGTGTAGCACTCTTAAGAAATGCTGCATTCCCCAGCGCTCTCGATGGCTCAGTTGACAATATTGTGTGGAAAAACACATCAACAACTGAGTCAAAAGTGCTTCAGAAGAGATGAACCATTCCAGAAGTGAAGAAGCCTTACCACTTTAACCACTGTACTTTGCTTTATTTTCCTTTTTACATGTACACAAGAGCAATGTATGATTTTAAAAGATGCCTAAAGAAGTCTAAAAGAGATTTTCATTAAAAATATATCTGAATCATGTCTAGTTTTGTCTAAACCTAGATTTTTCTCAGCTTTAATAAAATTTTTAAAAACTTGAAGACCTAACAAAGCATTGTCAAGCTTAACTGCCAATACTTTTTCTTTCTAAGAGATATGTAAATTAATAGTTCAGCTGGTGGAGTTTTAACTTTGATGAAATATGATACTGAAACCTGATGCCTCCCCCAGCACTTTCTTCCTGTTTCTCTATACTTTTTTGAAACTATAGAAAAGGTGTCATTGCTGAGGGCTTTCTGTGTGTAGGAACTGTGCTCAAGGCTTTACAAACATCCTCTTAAGTAATTACACAATAACCTTGTAGGAGACTCCATTATACCCTTGTAACATGCAAGAGACTGAGATATGTTGCCCAAGGTTAAACAGTTTGCACCACTTCCTTTCTGAAATTATTGGAGAATTACAAAATGAACTTTTCCCTGCCCGGATAAACTTTCTAGAACCCATGAATGAGTAATAATGCATCAAACTTCTGGGTCTTGGGGCAGCACTGCAGGAGGCACTGAGGTTTAGAACATTCTCTCACATACACCCCAAGGAAGATAGGCAGCAAGCAGTGACACCCAAATAAGCTTTGTAGTCAAACAGAACCAGGTTTTAATCTCAACTCTACCACTTGTAGATAATGTAACTATACGAGTTCTCAGAGCGTGTTTCTTCTTCTGTAAAATGGAACTATTATTACCTACCTCCAAGAGTTGTGTGGGGGTTAAATATACTCACTAAATTATTCATTTATTCCACAAGTGTCTACCAAGTGCCTACCTTCTGCTAAGCACTGTGTGTAATGTCAAATGGATACTATACAAAAGTCCCCAGCAGAGTGACAGGTACATAGCAGACACTGGAGAAAATTTGCTGTTCTGTTTTTATTTTTCTGGACCTATTTCCCCTTCCTACTAGCACCTCATTTTTATTTTGGTGAGTTCCCTCCACCCTCACATCTATGGTACGTACTGTAATCAGATGCCCTGCCTTTCCCTGGCCTGGGAGAGAGCATGTGAACCAAGGTAGGCCATGGACACACTCTCTCTGGAATTTGAATCTTCAGCAGAGTGATCCAGAGACTAAAAATGGTAGGAGCTCATGCATTCCACCCTTGCCAGGACCCTTCTGCCTGGGAACAAAGCTGTCTGGGTTCCGATTGGTTTCCAAGCCTGGTTCTCCAGTCTTACTATTGTTTTTGCTTGTTTTGAGGTCATGTTATCATTTCAGAAGTTTCTTTTTGCGTAAGTTACCCAGAAGTGGTGTTTGTCATTTGCAACCAAAGAAATCAGATGCCCAGTAAAGAAAAAAAAAAGTTAACTCCCCTTTCTTAAGCGTGTATTATTGAGTTAGAAGAATAGAAGAGGGATTTAAAAAAGGATAATTAATGGCACATAGAATTTAGAAGTACTCACTTTGACAGGATATGTATGTGTGTGTATGTATATATATATAAAATAAATACAGAACAGTTCATGTCAGATATTCTAAATAACAATGCCATTGACTTATATTTATTGGAGGGTAGCTCTTACTATGTGATAGACATGGTATACACATTGTCTCATCTAAAGATTGCAGAAACCCATGGTTAGCATCCATGAGGTCCTGGGTTCAATCCCCAGTACCTCTGTTAAAAAAATAATAATAAATAAAAATAAAAATAGAGGAAATAGCCCAGGGGTAGAGCACATTCTTTAGTGTGTACAAAATCCTGGGTTCGATCTCCAGTAACTCCATTAAAGGAAGAGTAATAAGTAAAAATAAAAATATAGAATAGTTAAGATGAAAAAAAGAGCAATAAAGATTGCAGAAATCTGTGCAGTGGGTATCATCATCACCCCTGCATTCTAGGTGAGGACATTAAATCTCAGAGAGGTTAAATAACTTGCTTACAGAGCCAGCTACATAATTTGTGGGGCCTGGTGCAAAATAAAAATGTAGGGTCCCATGTTGAGAAATTATTAAGAATTTTGAGATGAAGACATCAGAGCATTAAACCAAATTCAGAGTCCTTCTAAGCATGGTCCCCCCCCCCACTTCTCTTCCCCCAGTGACTGCACAGGTCACATGCCCATAAAGCTGGCCCAGCTTGCTTAAGTTAGAAAGTGACAGAGCTGAGACTTAAACCTAGATCTCTTTGATCCAGAGGTCCATAGTCTCAATTCATAAGTAACTCTATAGTAGGACTGCCCCAAGAGCAGAATGAAACTGACATCTATCCCCGATAATTCAGATTGTCTGGGTATTGCCCTCATCCCCTGCCCCATGGAGCAGCTGGGGGACTCAAACAAAAGGCTGATAATGATGAGAACTTCAGACTCACAGGAAAGAGTATTAATCCAGGATAGTAGTGATTGGCCTAGCTCTCCCTTGCCTTCCTCCTCGTGTTCATTTTAGCCCCATCCATTGAGAGCATCCTAGACCAATTAGAGCAAACTTAGAGGAGGCTGAGCAGGGTGGTGAAGGAGCTGCATTTGAAACTAAGGGTGGTTAGCCTGTAGATGAGAAGAGTCGCCATTGTCATCAAATCTCTTTCCTGCTGAGTTATAAGCTCTATAAGAGCTGAGATCTGTCCTGCTCACCACAATACCCCAAGTGTCTGGCATACTGCCTAGGATATAGTTAAAGCTCAATAAACAGTAAATAGTGCAATTAATTAAACAGCTCTCTGACTGTCAAGTGGAAGAGGGATTAGATGTGTTTTTTCCCAAGGAGGAAGTCAGTTCCAGTAAGGTAAACTGACTCTATGGCCCCAAAATGGAAAAAGTTACTGGGAGGTCCCCTTTCAAAGAGGGACTCAAGTCCTGAGATGGTGACAAGGATATTCCCCAAAAGCATTCCCTGGTATACCAGAAAAGGCAAAGAGGTCTCTGCTCTGAAGGCACTTCCAACTGACTGATAATAGCTACCTGGGTCTCTTTTGAGAAGCTTTTCACAGTTAAGCTCCGTAAGAAATAGGGCTGCCCCTTAGACATCCTTCTAAACTTTAATGTTTGTGAAACTGTGAATCTGCACATTTTATCCAACCCAGAGTTGTTGGTAAAATTAACTCCAAGGCTACGAATTAAGGCAAATTAATTGAAACTAAGTTGAGTAGAGTTGTGGGGGTTTTGAGGGTTCTTTAGGCTTAGATACTGTAAATATAACATCCAACCCTACTGGGCAATCCTAGATGTCGGATTCACCATGCTTACAGGCAGCTGTGAGGAGAGAACTCTGAATAAATCTGTCTAACTGGTAATGATGAATTACATTACTTCATAGTGATGTTAACCTTTGGAGGCAAAAGTCCAGACAGGTTGAGGGATGGAAAATGAGGACATAACGGGGAGAACAATTCCATTAGCTCTGATCAAAAGAAAAGGCCAAAAGGGGATTAAAATCTATAGCATGCTCAAAAAGGGCAGAGACTAAACCACTCCAACTTTGAAGAGAAAAGATTAAATATTTGCCACTGGTTCCTGTTTCTTCTACCAAAAGAGTTTATTAATTTACACTTAACAGTCTTCCTGCCTCAGTTCACACGAGTTTTTAAAATGAATAATAGACTCATTTAAAACCAAGGGAAATAAATCTATAGTGTAGTTCCCGTTTCCTCTAACCTATATTTTATACCTTTATTTAGATCAGGGACTTTAAACCTGGGGATCAACATACTCCATTGTTTAACTAGAATTCAGAGGGTCACTATAATTTTATTAAAATTTTAACATATATACATATATTTTATATATATACCCCACCCCCGGTGAAATGATTCATAGCTGTTTAAGATTGTTAAAGCAAGTCTCTGACTATACCTCTGGAAAAAAAAATATTCAGAAATCCTAGATCAATTTCTTCATTTTAAGCTTTCTTCTTTCCTTGATTCAGATATTCATTGAATACTGATCCACGTGCTAAACACTATTCTAAATATTTTTACTGAATGCTTCTTCATTTAACCCTCCTGGGATGTAGGTAACATTGCCCACCCCGCACCTTTTTCTTTCTTGAAGCAAACAGACTCAGAGAGTTTAAATAATAGTAATTGCTACCATTTATTGAACACTTCTGCTGTGCTAATTCTTACATCTCGTTTAATCTTACAGTAATCCTACAAGGTAAATGTTATTTTCTGCCCATGTCATCACTGACAAACGAAATGATCCAAAAAAGTTGAGTAACTTGACCAAGGATATTGGACTAGGTGTATGAAACCTGAGCTTGAGCCCAACTCTAATTCCAAATCCTGTTCTTTAGCCACCACCCCAAACTGTTTCTTCTTGATAGCCTGTAGTGCTTGCACACGTGTACACACAGCCCTGAGTGGTAGAACAGATCACGTAGCGGGGGCTGCTGTAGCCTTCACTGTCTAACTGACCTCGTTTGTAGTCTGAGTTCAGTTCACCGACTTCCCTTCCATCGATCCACGGTTTCAGAGGATGAAACATATTTCACCAAATAGGAGTAATATAAAAATATGTTATGACTTTTCCCCCTCTGGAGATTGTTTCCAGGCTACCCAAAGTTGTGTCCACAAGCGTTTGTATGTTTCCTGTGAAATTCTCTCATGAGGGTCATCTTCCTTATTGGGACTCACGGGAGCTTGGTTACCAGTGTGGGGATGGTTCTTCTCAGTGCAGATCAAGAAAGACAGCAACTGAGGACTAATGGAGTCCACAGAGAAGATGCCTCCTTTTCCATATTTCTGATCCTCCAGGGCTCCAGACAAAACCCTTCTCCAAGAAACCTCCCAGGTTGGACACTTGATCTCTTTAGCCCTCCCAGTCAGCACTACACCACAATCGAAGAATAACCTGTGAAAGAGGAGGTATGAAATATTTGATAAAACAATCTCTCAATCACTCATACATGTTTTTCGTTTCTTGTCTGTAACTTGCCAGACACTTCTGAGGTTTAGTCCCTCCCTCACGGGTGGTAGGGGAACCACGTGTGAAAACACAATGAAAGTAACTATGCATTAAGGGCTAAAATAGTGGTATTTTTCAGGTAACATAGGGGCATAGAAAAGGTAGCAACTGCCTCCCAGGGGGTGCTCAGGAAAGCTTCACAGGGGAAGTGACATTTAAGTGTGGTTCTGAAAGAAGAGCAGGAATTTTCTGAGAGAAAAAAATTGGTGAAAAAGACATTCGAGAAGGGCACAGCATAGAGGTGTAAACTATTATGGTGTGTCTGGGGAACAGCAAGACTTTCGGTCTGACTGGAAGCAAGGTGTGCTGGGGGATGAGTTTGAGTGTGGTGCAAGACTGTGACAGGCCTTACATATTGGCTCTGAGGTCTTGGCTTCATCTTGTCTGCACTATAGCACTTTCTTTTTAGTTATTTGAATATCTTATTCCATTTCCCCCTCATAATATTGCAAATATGAGTGAGAAATCGAAGTTAGAAAGACTGATTATAGAGAAGAGACACAAACAACTGTGTAAGTAAAACAATTACCAGAGATGGAAACTATTAACCACAGCTTAATACCAATAATTTTTAGCTTTACTTAAAGACATATGGGACAAAGGACTGTGTGTACTGTGTGAAGGAAACAAATACATCAAAGAAAATGCTTTGCTCTTAAAAAAAAAAAATTCCAGAAGAAGAACATGAGGAAGGAGACAGGAGGCAGGAAGGTGTATTTATTGAATGTCCGTTCTGTGCTGTTGTTGCACAAAACTGAATTAATTGTACTCCTTAGTTCATGATATATTCTCTTCGTGTTAGTAATGAGTAAACTCCCATCATCATTATTAATAGTAAAGTGTTGTTGAACCTGCCACCAAACATTAGCACTAGAATATCGACATTTACCCCTGTGTTCCTCTTATTTCTTTCTCCCTCAATCCCCAGCCAAATTAACCACTTTCTAAACTGTCTTAACTCTTGCAACATTTATTCCCCTATATACATACACACATTGACATATTTCATTACAGAGATTTGGTCCATCTTGTACATAGAGCTGTAATTTATTCCTTACACTTCTGACTGACTTCTGTTGTGTGAATATATCACCGTGTATTTAGCCATTCTGCTGTCATTGGAGATTTGGGGTTTTCCTTGATTACTTACTGTATGAAGAACTCTGATTTTTTTCCATCTCCAATTTCAAATCTCCCACCAACTCTTTGAGCTGGACATTACTATTTAGCACAGGTATATCAGTGAGGACACTGAAACTCAGAAAGGATAAGAAACTTTCCTGCTGTCATGTGGCCACAAAGTGGCAGAGCCAGGGTTAACCCAGTGGATCAAAAGCCTGCAGAAGCACTTCCTCCCTTCCTTGTGGTACCGGTTCTCCTCCAGATCCAGTGTCTTAAAGGCTCAGGAGACTCCCCCAGCTCACTTTTGTTTTTTCTGAGTCCCCATGAGTCACTGCTGGGGTGAAGAGGGGATTTCCTGAGCTGCCCCTGTCAAAATATGTCAAAACATCCTGTTCACTCAGACAATTCCACAGGTATCAGTCAGTTACACTAAAAACTTCAGGTCCAGCCACTTGGGTGGGGCTGCATTGACCCAGGAATCCGCTAGAATGGATTTCCTCCTTTCCCCCTTCTGTGTCCTTGAATAGGTAATAATAATAGTAATAATAGTAATCCTTTTCTTGTAAACAGAACTGTACCATTTATGAAACTCTCTCTGAGTTAAGAAAGTAAATACTGTTAGCCATTTTGCAGATCAGGAAACCAGGTATTGTGATTTAGCTAATACATGGTGACTTGAAAAAAGGACACCTAGTCCATGGTCTGTTGTGTTTTTCCGTACAAATATCTCCTACTTAAATATATCACACTGTGATAGAGACTTTAAGAGATTCAGGTCATTCCTCCAACATCATCCTCACTACTAAGAGTCCCAATTTTTCCAGAGGAAAAATACCCAGTCAGCTGTCTAGTCCATATAATATCTGCAAACCACAGATTTTTGCTAAGCAACAGCCCCAGGACAAGAAGGAGGCAGGTGGTTACATGATGTGATTGGCAGATGCTAGACTAGCATCCTCCCTTAATATCTCATTCCCACTGTCTGCCACAGAGAAGGATGCTCCACTGCTCTTCCATTTGTTCCTTGCTTGTTTTCAACCTTAGGAAAACTTCTAGGAAAAGGTAAGATCTAGTGTACATCCTATTAAGAAAATTATCAAAAACTTAGACAACATGTTAGCTGTGTGTTCTTTCAGTATCATGTTGGCACACTGTGTAAAGTAAGTAGTAAGAGTAAAGTAAGTAAAGTAAGAGGCCTGCTGTAGGATTATTAATTTTCTAATGTTTGACACATTTTTTACTATTGTTTAAGGCCCAGAGTCTATGAAGAAACATAATTTATATATTTTTTCCAACACAAATGCAAATTATTTTTGTTTGAAAGAAAAAATAACCCCAAAGATTATGATTTAATTGTTCTGTAGAATGCTAACCAGTTTTGGATTTAACCGAGCAGTCTTATTCCAATGTTCTTTCCTCAGTGCGAATAAATATTTGGTGTCTCACGTGGTTTTTTTCATGATTTTTAGGTATCTGCTGGTTCCCTCATTAATGAGTTAGATTACTCTTGTGCTTGTGCTCACTTTATAATTGTTTATATTTTTTAAAAATTACACTTTGACAGTCCTGATTTTTTGTGACAATTTTCCAGGTATTATTACTGCATAACAAATTACCTGAAAAATAGTGATGTCAAACAGCAACCATTTAATTTACTCACAATGTCGTGGGTCAGAACTTTGGGAAGGGCTTACTGAGAAGGTTTTGTTTGGGGTCTCTCACATGGCTGTAGTTAGATATCTTCTGAGGCTGTTGACAACAGTCTCAGTTGGTCTGGGTGTCCAAGATGGCTCATTCATGTGGCTACAGTTGATCCTGGATGCTAGCTGGGAGCTCAGTTGGAGGTATCAGCAGGAGCTCCTGTGTACAGCCTCTATAGCATGGTGATCTCAGGGAGTCAGACTTCTTAGATGGTAGCTGGCTTCCCCAGGACAAGCATTCCAAGAAAAGCAGGTAGAGCAGCATGGCCTTTTCTGACCTAGTCTGGGAAGTTGATGGCATCACTTCTGCTGTACTTCATGAGTCAAGGGAAGGGGACATAGATCCCACCTCTCTTTAGATAGAATATCAAAGAATTTTCAGACTGTGTTTTAAAAAGTCATGTGATGAACCACTTTGAACCTCACAGTGAGAAGGAAACTTACATTTGAGATGTGACATTTGCAAAAATATGGCTGGGGACAAAGAGAGCAAGAGGAGATAAGAGAAATCAAGGTAGGGAAGCCAGAAAGGAGGTTTTGTGCTACTTGGATTAAAAAAGTGGTTGGAGCCTTCATTTATTCAGGATCATAATATTAGACAGATATTAGACAGAATTCAAATTAAAATTTGAGAAGACTTGGCAGCTAATTGGCCAAGGTCTACCCTATGAGCTTTGTAATAGAGAGTCTAATTCCATTTTTTTAATGCATTTAAGCCACCGCTGCCGCCTCCTCCTCCTCCTACTCCTCCCACTTTGACAGCAGTGGGAAGTTTAAACCATACATGGGAATCCTCACCCCAGCCTCGCTGCCAGCTACCGTAAAAACCCCAACCAAGGTTTCTGCCCCTACTCGCTCTCAAACCACTTTTGGATGTGCTTGGCAGCCAGCCACTCCGATCTCCCCAGAAAGCCTCATTGTGTGAGTAATAAATCTTTTATAATAATCCTTTTAGTGTGTATACAGTGTCATCATTCTTGACATAGGAACCACAATTTAAGTGGGGGTCCATCCAGCATCCTAAGAGGACTATGACAAGTTCCCAGTTATACCAAATGTAGTCATTCTGGTTCCTGAATATAAAAAAAAAAAATGCTTAGCATTTATTGCCTTCTATATGCTAAGTGGTGTTCTGACACTGCATTTTAACTCATTGAATCCTCACGAGGCCTATGAGTGAGGTCTTATATTATCCTTATTTTACAGATGCAGAAATGAAACAGAATAGAGCAGCTGGTGGAGGGGAGAAATTGACCAAAAGAACCATCCAAACCTCAAGTTGGGTTGAGAAGCCAGTGACACCACTGACTAGGAGAAGGAGCCTTGGACAGGGTCGATCTCCACGGGAAGAAAAGCTCAGTTTTAGACAAGTTTAATTTCTGATGAAAGGGGTTATATAAATGTAGGTATCCTTTGGCATTTAGAAATAAGGAATTTAAATCCTTCAAAGTATATTGGGCAGTATGTAAGTGCCAGACTCTAGGCAGGTACCCAACAGAGCTCTGGTAATGAAATGGGACTTGTAGAGTCATCAACACAGTGGACGCTGGAGCTAGAATTTAGATGCAAAGAGAAAGAAAAAGCAGAAGGTTGTGAACTCACATTTAGAGCATAGGAGAAACTGAAAGAGCCAGCAAACCAAGTAGAGAAAGGAAAATGGCCTGAATACAGTGGGGTACCTGAGCAGGTGGGTCCAAAACATTTTTTTAAAGTAAGCTGCCATTAAAAGTTGTCTCCCTGTCTAGGAGAAAGCCTGGAAGACAGTGGAGTCATCGTTCTTTGATCTGGGGAGGGAGTCTCTTCACATGATAGCCCTTTTAGTTGCGCACACATAAGGCAAGTGGGCACACAATGCCAGATAGAATTCTGTAACAAAACCTTTTATTTGTGGCCTTGAGAGGCTGCCCTCCCTTCATATTTGAAGAGGATCTCTTGGGTGGACATAGGAATATTTGCATAGAGACTCAAGGCATTGAGATCTGAACTTTCCTATGGATGTTTGACTTTATTAGGCTCTTTCCAATGACCAGGGATGGCCCAACTGAAGTCTACTGGCAAAAAGGACACTAAGGATTGCTTAAAAAAAAAAATGATGAAGTTTCTGGACTGATTATCCAGGGTCAATATTAGCCCTCAGAAGGTGCAAAGAGTCATTTCAGTCAAGTGCGTGACCTGTGATTCTGCTAGTGGGAATGCTTTGAGGATAGTTGGAAGCACAGATGTGGAGCAACCCTGGCCAAGAATAACACTGGGAAAATAATATTGTCCTTTCTTGGGAAAAAAAAAAAACCCTCTGCAGCTTTGAAAGGGTCTTAAACAGGAAGAATGGTACTAAGGCAGAAGGTGAGGGGGAAGGTAACTAGGCAGAACCAGGCTGTAAGATGACCCCATGGTGCAGTGTCAGAAGCTAGAGCCGCCACTGATAGTAGAACCACTCGTACATGGACCAGATCCTCCTATTCTCTGGAGAGTTATTAGAAATAGCATGAGTTTTAGATGAGGAAAGCAATTCAAAGAGAGGAAGCCAAAAGAGAGGGGAGTCAGAGCCATACTCATCTTACTTTTAAATCATGAAAATGTGACCTGCGTTATAACCCAAGTTGGTGAAGCAGCTCATACAGCTACGAGGACAAAAGAGGCATATTTCTGATAATCTGGCTGTCATTCTTTGAACATTCATTAGGCACATTGTTTTGCACTGTTCCTGATACATAAAAGATGCTCAGTGTATGGTAACTATGATCAATAACATTATTATTAATATAGGATATTGTTGGTTTGAGTGGTTAAAGCACTGATGTTGACTCGGAAGCCAACACAATCCTGGTAAGATTATCAAGCAATGATGCCACAGCCACCTGCCTTTGGAATCTCATTCCTTAAAATGAACTCTGACCAGGGCATGAAGAGCTATTGTTTGAGATACGGAAGGAAAGTCTGCTGCAAAAGGCATCATCACAGCCCAACAGCAAGTGGCGACAATCCTTCTTGCAGCTGGGACCTTGACAAAGGAGGAGAGGTACACTCCTTACTCTCTAGGGATGATTATTAACCAGGTCCCCAATTAGCAGTAGGAGATGGCTTTGTTTATTTTTATCCTCCACACAGCCCAACTCTGGGGGACTCTACCAAGGGGGAAAAATAATCACTTGTAGAAGGGGCAATCTGGTAAGCTTCTGGGTTTGGGAGGGGAACCTTCATTACTGTAGAGATGTCTCCACCTCTTCCTCCTTTTTCTCTTCTGCCTTCTCTATCTCACCCTCTTCCACCTCCTCTGCTCTCCTTCTCTCCATCCTAAACACAAACCCCATATTTCTTCATATTCCCATCTATGTGACCCTGGGAACATTTCCTCATCCCACAGATGTTCCACCTACAGTGGCTCTGTGGTTAAGGAGTTTTGGGAAACCCAGGATTCCAAATAACTACCCTTCCTAGAAATTTACAGTGCAACTCACCATGTGGAAAGCTCTGAGAAATCCTGCGGTGAAGGCACCCTTTCACCCTGCTCAGCCAGGGCTTCCCCTCTTTGCTAACAAATGTAATCATACTGAAAAATATTTTTGCAATACTTATTAATAGCCCTCAGCACTTGGGCTCCAGGGGATCCGAATCAAGGCATTCCAGGAAGAGGGAGAGAGTGCAGAGGGACCAAGGTGTGAAACAATTTTGTTTGACAGGGGTGTGATGGGAGGAGAGCTAGGGGAAAATATTAAAGAAATATGTGTGGCTCCTGTGCATGGAAAGAATAGAGTGCAGAGAAAGGCCTAATCATCAGGAATCCATTTCATGAAGACACCTATAAATGCTACTCTGAAAACAAGTAGGGAGGGAAGGTAGAAGCAAATTACACTGTCCCAGCTCACCATTAAGCCTCATAGGCATCTCTTCCATCTTGGAGGTGAATGGGAAGATTGTGATGGTTGTGCCTGGCAGTGAAATTAGACAGCTGACCTGAGCTGTAAGCGAGATACTTGAATTTTATTCTCTTTGGTGCTTTTCCGCATTTGTCTCATCATGGCACATATAGAAAATTAAAGTATTTTTGATTTCATAGGGCACACTGGAGTAAATGGAGGAGGATGCTTGGTCCAGGGATAGAGGGGTCTGTATCTCAAGCATCCTGTAAACCATTTGTGACACAGCAGTGTGCCCTGATGCTGTTGGGAAGTGCTGCTCTAGGTGAAGGGAAGTAATGGGAGAGCTTTAGGCAGGCAAATGACCTGATTAGGTTTGAATAAAGGAATTCCTCAGTGGGATTTAACTGAGACCCAGAAAGAGATCAGAAGCAGTCGGTCCTTCTAGTTCCACAAGCTTGCCTTGGTCCCACCACCACAGGATCTTTTACTATGTTTTCATTCTGCGTCAAGGTGTTCCCTCTAGCATCCCTGGTCTTCACTTTGGTTTGATCTACTCATCCTTCTGACCACAGCTCAAATACCACATTTTCAAGGAAGCAGTCCTTCATTCCTCAGACAAAGTCAAGTCTTCTTTGTCACATCTTCATATATATTATTTTCCATGCCACTAAATTTAATTTACAGTTACGTATTTATGTTATTATATGGCCTGCTCCCAGCTAGTCTATATATTTGTCACACTGCTTCCCCACTTGGAAAGCCCTCTCCTCACATCTCAAATCATAGCCATCCTTCTAGGTCTGTCTAGAATTCAATTTCCCACCAAGCTCCCCAACTGGAAATAGTTTTGCCCTTCTTCTCTCGGCATCTATATATATGGTTTCTAGACATCTCTGTGGCTTTGTTGAACAGACATTGGAGGATTTTCTGCCTACCACTCTTGTTTTCTGGGACTTGCCCTGCTTGTCCTCCAACTACAGTCACATAGGTACTGTGGGACCTGCCATGTTAGTCCAGGGTGACTCCACCCAAGACTACAGTTCCAGGGGTGAACAAGGCATACACTTGAACTCTGGGCCAATCACTTGAACTCTGGGCCAATCAGCCCATTCATGGGGGTTTTTAGGTTTGGATTAGAAAGAGCCCTGTCAACCTGTGTCGTGAGCTGAAGTTCGCAGATATAGCACTCAGGAGCTGTCAAGAGCCATGGTTTTGCTTTGTGGGAATTGCAGGCCTCCAAGAAAAAGGAAGAATGGAGTTGTACACAGAGAGAAGCAGAGACAAGATACTGTCCCATCAGCACTGAAGTCTCTGGCTCCAGTGGATCCTGAGCCTCAGCTATGTCCAGCCTTCACCTAGCCTTGGAGCTAGCTGTGAGATATACAGGGATATTTCCAATAAATTCCACATTTTTCTTAATTTGGTTTGGGATGAGTTTATGTCACTGTCACCAAGAATACAAACTAAATTAATACATATTGATCACTTTTGAGAGCTCTTTGGGATGGCATTCATTGCTTGAATTAAGGACATCCAGGGTAGAGAAAGTTAAAACAGCAATGAAGCATCTCAAATTTTAATATATAGTTTCTAAAATACATTTGTCTGAAGCCTCCTCTGGGAGACAGCACAGTATAATGGGAAGATTATAGGCTTTGGAGTCAGATTCGGGTTTGTGGCCAATTCTGTATTTTCCAAGCAGAAATTGTGACTCTGGACAATTGACTGCACTACTCTGTGCCTTATCTGTCAAATGGAGATGATAGTACCTACATTAAAGAGTTATTATCACATGGTGTAATAAATAATGCATTAAAGCACTTGACATAGAATCTGGTTCATGATAGGCACTCAGCAGCATTCCACATTCCACTGAATCTAAGATACAATCAGTTATAATAGATATCATGATTTTAGGTACCACTGAAAAGGAAAAGCTAATTAATCTGTGACATGCCATTGATGATACAAGGCATTCTGATTTCAGAGTGGAAAGATGTCTTAGAATCAATGAAATGTAGTGTATTTATTGGGCACAGATGATACAGGAAATAATGTTCAGCACTGGTGATATAGAAGTGAGCAAGATTGACATTGCCCCTCAAGGTGCTAGGATCGAATAATTATTACATTTCAGATTTTCAAAAGGACAAGGAATACCCTTAGATAGTGAATTCATGGCTTGCAAAAAATGCCTAGGACCAAGAAATAAAGCAGCGGAGAAATGCTAGACTTTAATCCTCTTATATGTTATTAGATCCTATAGCAGTTATATTTTCATGCTCTGCATACAATCCAAAACAAATTGTCTGCTTACAATTAAAATCCTGCTGAGTTTCCAAGAGTCTAGCCCCCAGGGAGTGATTTGAACACCATGTCTTATCCACAATGACGCAATTCTACTTTTAAGGGACAATTAAGGGGTTTCCTTGTAAGTCAGGCCAAACTTTCTCCAAAATACATGAAGGAAGTGCCTAGAAAAAAAACGTTTGAGGCTTATTTTCATACTGTCACTTAAGAGAAACAATTTCCAAAAAGGACTGATTTTTTTCTTAAATCAAATCTGGAAGGCCTGTACTTTTATAGCCCTTTGCAGCTTTTTAGTAGAACAGAACAAAGTCCCTTAGGAAACTTAATGTAACAGTAACCAAATGTCCTTGTTAAGCAGCCATTTATTGGTCTATTAAATCTGATCTGAACTGTGATATTTTGTGGTAAATCTCTTCTCCAGCACAAATTGCTCAGGATGGGCTTCTTTAGGCATCTACCCCACTGGAGACGGCTTCGACATCATCCCAGAAAAGACAAATGTGTTTGCATCTTGCTGGGCAGCTCTTCCAGGAGGGCAGATCTAAAAAGAACATTTTCTTTGCTTCTTTCACTTAGGAAGACTTAAAAATTGTTTTAGAGATTAATCAGTCCAATTGCTTCATTTTACAGATGAGATAATTAATTATTTCATGTAGGCCAGGTGTTGTCTTAGACCCTGGGGATGCAGAGATAAATGTTTTCTCTGCCCTTAAGGCACTTACCATCCAGTGGAAATGAGAGATCAGTAAGTAGAGTAATTAAGTGCCAGGCAACTGAGCGAGCCCCCTAAGTGAGGGCTGGCCATGGGGAGAGGGGAGGAAAACAGTCACTACACTGTCAGGGTCCCTGTAGGGACCAGGATTCAGTCAGATATTTAAATGAAGAGACTGGAATAAAGGGACTGCTTAGAGAGTGATGGGAGCAAACAAGGGATCTGGGGGCACCCTGAGAATACTAACATTGAGACACCAGTATCTCCTCTAGAGCCATAGGAGCAAGTGGAAGAAATAGCATATAATAGAGTCTGGTAAGAACTGGAGCCTTGGAGAGCAGAGTCTCTCAGCAAGGGCTGTAGCCACAGAGGGTCACAGCCGCTGCCAGAGAAAAGGCACCAAAGCCAGGAGGAAGCCGTGAAGAAGTGCCCCAACCTCTCTCTGCTCAGCTTCCTAGTTTTCCATTGGTGCTTCCCATTGGCTGAATCCAACTGGAAGCCAGATTGCAAATGTGATGTAACCTGACAAGAGTCAACCTCTGGAAGCATAGAGCAGGACAAAGTAGGACAGAAAATGGATCTTGGGAGAGGGTAAATGGATATTAACCGGCATCTGGCATTGATAACTGTTCAAGGTTTCTTGTATTCTTTCTATCTTTTTCTTTTTTGTCATTCTACAGTTTTATTTATATAACCAGTGAAGGGCTTGTTCTTAGCTTTAATCCTTTTCAAACATATTAATATAAGAAGCTGAATTGTAATGATGCAGCAAATGAGACCACTGGCATTAATACAGGTAACAAAGGTCCACATCTGGGTGGTATTGACATCAGGGAAATTTCCAAAACCAGTTGCTGCCTAAGGAACAAGGTGGCCCACAAATGCACATTCACGCACATACACACATACATACACACACACACTCACACACACACACACACACCATTCATTCATTTAGCAAATAATTTGAAGCATCTGCTATGTAAATAATAGCGATAAAAGCTGCTAGAGAGAGCTTCCTTGGCTTTGGAAATGGAAGGGTAAACTAAATAAATACCATGTTTACCCTATGGGCTAGTGAGAAAAAGGCAAAGTAAATAACCCATAAAGCATAATGAATACTATGTTAAGGAGAGGTCAGGAGGCTTTGAGAGTATTTTGGGTGGGAAAGTAGCTAATCAAATTTAGGGCCCACAGAATATTTCCCTGAGAAAGTGACCTTCATGCGGAGGCTTGGAGGTGAATAGAAGTCAGCCACCTAGAAGAGTGAGTGGCAGAGAGAGGAGTGTTCCTGGTGGAGAGACAAAGACCCAGAGACAACAGTGGGTGTCAAGTTCAAGGGTCTGAAAGACATTGAGTATGCTTGGACTTTGGAGCAGAAAGGGGAAGTGTTGAGAGATGAGACTGAGGTGGTAATCAGAACCATATTGTTTTGGGCCACATGTTTCCAGATTTTGATCCTAAAGGCAATGAGGAATCATCCAAAATCTTTAATTAGGTTTTCCCCTGGTTTGAAGGGTCACTCAGGATGTATGTTTCTCTGAATCATCCTCACTTAAGGGAATATGGGCATGATTATGCTCATGATGAGTCTCAAGGACAGTAGGAGTTAGCCAACTGATAACAATTGAGAATGCTGTTCCAGGCAGAGGGAAGAGCACATGCAAAGGTTCAGAGATAAAATAAAGCAGAGCAGGATCCAGGAACATTAAGTCACTTACACTGGATGGAACATGGAGAGTGAGTGGGGAAGGTGATGAAGTGGTGGGACAGATGAGAGATGACTCTGAGTTATTTCACCCTTCTTCCCATATACCTTGAATTTCAAGGCCATCAACCCTCTTATCATCACTAGAGCATATGCTTACATCTCTCATATGGTAAATATGTGGTATTGGGATTGCTGAGCCCAGGGACAGACATATGTTTCAACTTTAATAAAAGTTCTCCACTCTATCTTTGCTTGCGCTAATTCCTCTGCCTAGAATCCCCTCTTCCACCATCTGTCTAAGAAAGATGCTTGATAACAATTGCAGAAAGTGCATATTAAGAGTGCCAAGGCAAGATAAGAGGATGGCCAGCAGGCACTGGCCAAAGTTGGAGAGGGATTTAGGGGGCAAGTCAACAGAAGTGAGGCTCAAAATGCAGAACGAGTACAAAAGTGGTAATGATAATCTCAAGATGAAATCTGTGAAACAAGGGGCCTAGAAGAGCAAGTTACTTTTAACTCACCACATCCAGCCTTCTTCAGGGTTGTTTTGTGCTTACCTTAAAGCTGCAAGTCTTGGCGCTTGTTGCTTAACCAAAATTATTTTTTCTTACTCAGTAATATTCAGTAACACCTGAACATACTTTTCTTCATTCAATGGTGTGCCAGGCTCTCTTGTAAACTGGTGATTGAATTGTAAATTGGTACAAACCATTTCAAAGAAATTGTGTGACGTGTGTGGAGAACCTTTAATATGTCAATATTCTTTCATCCAGGAATTTTACTAATAATAGTAAAAGTTACTATTAAGTGATAGTTACTTTTATGTGTCAACTTGACTGGGCCACAGGGTGCCCAGATATTTGGACAAACATTATTCTGGGTGTTTCTGTGAGGGTGTTTTTGGATTAGATTCACATTTAAATTGACAGACTGAGTAAAGCAGATTACCCTTGCTAATGCATTGGGCCTCGTTCAATCAGTTGAAGGCCTAAATAAAACGAATGGCTGACCCTCCCCTGAATAACAGGGAGTTACTCCTGCCTGATTACTTTTGAGCTGGGGCATTGTTTTTGTTTTTGTTTTTGTTTTTCTCCTGCCTTTGGACTCAGACTGAAACATCTGTTTTTCCTGGGTCTTGAGCCTGTTGGTGTTCAGGCTGGAACTATACCACTAGCTCTGGGGCTCCAGCTTGCTGACTGCAGATCCTGGGACTTGGCAGCATCCATAATCACATGGTCTAATTTAAAAAAAAAAAGAGGAAAAAAAAATAAAAGTCAATCAATCAGTCAGTCAGTCTTCTATTGGTTCTGTTTCTCTGGAGAATCCTAATACAATACCAGATACTTAGGATGCGTAGGCAATATTTTAAGTGAGTTACATGTGTTAGGATAGTTAAATCTCATTAAACCCTATGAGGTAGATACTATTATTACCTCTATTTTTTGATGGGGAAGAAAAGTAAGAAAAGTGGGATTGACATGCATGCCTGCACTTGCACATCTAGCAATTTGCAGAGCTAGGCTTTAAACTGAGGCAGTCTGACTTCAGAACTGGCGTACTTAACACCATACTATGTGGCTTCTCCAATTTATGTAGGCAGATATGCTGGTTAAGATCTATAAACAAAGATATGCATTACCATATGATTTATCCTAGGGAATATTTTGATACTTTTAAAATGTATTATATACTTATAGTAATGTGTACAAATCTTAAGTGTTTAGTTCAATGAGTTTTTTCATATATATATATACAGAGAGAGAGAGAGAGAGACCCATGAGACTGCCACTCAGATCAAGCTATAGAACATTTCCAAGACCCCAGTGGTCTCCTGCTTGCCTCTTCCTGGTCAATAACCCACACCCATAATCATTATCCAACTTCCATCTACATAGATTGATTTTTTTCTTTTCAAGAGCTTCATAGAGATAGAACCATATAGTAAATGTCTTTCGTGATTGAGTCTTTCATTATGCTTCATGTTTATAAATTTCACTCATTTTGAGTGTGTGTATATATATATATATATATATATGTATATAATTTGTTCTCTCTTATTACTGTGTCCTATTCCACTGTACACATTTTTCACAATTTGCTAATCCATCCTCCTGTTGATGGACACTTGTTTCCAGTTTGAGTCTATTGTGAATCAAGTTGCTCTAAGTATTTTTGTACCTGTCTTTGGTGGATATGCATTTTCATTTTTCTTAAGTAAATACCAGAATTGGAATGCCTACATCATGGTTTTTAATTGATACTGAAAAACAGTTTTCCAAAGTGCTGGAACTAGTTTACAAGGATATCATTAATATATGAGAGTTCCAGTTGCTTCACATCCCTGATAACACTTAATATAGCTAGTCATTAATTTTAGCCATTCTACTGGGTTTTATGGTGGTGTTTCATTGTGGTTTTATCTTGAATTTCCCTTAGGACTAATGAAATCAAATACTTTTTCATGTGCTTGGCTGTCTGAATAGCCTCTGTAGTGCAATATTCATTCAACGGGTTTTGCCTTTGAAAAAATCAGGTTGTTTGTGTTTTTCTTATTGCTTTTAGGAAGCTCTTTATAAACTATGGGTATGAGTTTTATTTGTTAGATTTATGTAATATAAATCATGCTTTGCATTCAATCTGTGGCTTGCCTATTCACTTTTTGATAAACAGAAATGCTTAACATTAATATATTCCTTTTTATCATTTTATCTTTTAAAGCAAGTTCTTTTGTGTCCTGTTTAAACATCTTATCTATATTAAAGCCAGAAAGTTATTCTTCTGTATTTTCTGCTAGAAGCTTGATTGTTTCAGGCTTCATATTTAGGTTCTTAATCTACTTTGAATTAGTTTCTGTGCATCCTGTGAGGTAGAGATCAAGGTTCATTTTTCCACATGGATTTTCAATTTATCTTGCACCATTTATGGAAAAATTGTATTTTTCCTACTGAATTTCAGGCTTGTAAATCAAGTGACCTTATATGTGGGATCTATTTCTGGACTCTATATTCTGTTTCATTATCTGTTTTTCTAACTTAGCACCAATGCTGTACTGGCTTAATTACCATAGCTTTATAATAAGTCTTGAAATCTGTTAGAGTCTTCCAGCGTTGTTATTCTTTTAAAAGGTTACTTTGATGGATACATTTTTGATCAGCAATAATAAAAGAAATGGCTAAATAAAATATGGTACATCCATAAAAATGCAATAATATGCATCCATAAAAATCAAGTTTATAAAATTTTGAATGATGTGGGAAAACACATAAGAAATAATAGTGAGTCAACAGAGAAGGACATCAACTTGGAAAACCAGTATGATATTAATTATGCAAATAAAAAATACATGAAAAGAAAATGAAAAGTAAATATGCCAGCATGTAAACCGTGGCTCTCTCTTCAAAGTAAAGTTACTGATAATCTGTTTCTGTCATTGTCTTGTGTGATCTCAGACCTCATTCACCACGTCTGTGATTTTCTTTGTATTGTAAAGAGCCAAACCTTGCAAATGCTATTCTCTTTCTCAGACATTTGTGCTCTCTGTTACTCTGCTAGGACTGGCCAATGGAAGGCTCTAGACAGAGGTGGGGCTGCAATGGGGAGAGAAGACAGGGCATTTCTCTATGCCTCTCTCTACTTGCTTAGGCAGCATTTTCAGAGTGGCTGTGATTCCTCAGTGGTTTCATCTCCCCTCCCTCTACATGGCTCTGTTTCTTAGTTCTGATACAATTTCTTTCCTTTGTCCTGCCATCCTGAAGGGTGACAGTGGGTTCCTGCTAATTTCTGGGTTACTCCTCTCTCCCATGTTTGCACCTTTCATACTTCCAAGATATGCAAAATGAGTTTCATATTAAATTTCTTCTATTGATTTACTTGGTCAAGTTTCTGTTTTTCTAACTGGACCTTGACTGATCTTTTACATTTTTAGGAATTTGCTCAGCTGTACATAGATGGTTGTTATAATATTTTTTTATTCCAGTTTTTACCTTAGACACTAGAGAGAGAATCAAGTATTGGGGCAATTTAACTAAAAATTACTGTGTGTCTGCTGTGGGTCAGGGTACAGAGCTATCAATGAATTGGCCATAAGTGATTGTTCTATACATACAAAAACTACAAAAGTTGCTGCAGTTGGACTGAGCTGCTCCTAAAACTCTTTTGATCTGGAATTCTTTGTCTCTCATTTCTATAACCACAAAGAGCAGAAATTATATCACAGAGGAAATGAAACATAGAATAAATGCATTTTTTAAGCAGAAAGGAGAAAAAAAATTCATTTGGATCCTGGAATCCTGTGGAAAGGGCAGGCTTGATATGTTGATTCTTGGGAAGGAGTCTAGAGGCAAGATAATCTGAGAGACAGAGAGAGGGAGGGAAGGAGAGAGGGAGTATGAATCCGGAGTGTTTTCTGCATCTGCTGAGATCTTCTTTTGAGGGCAAAGCTGGAGAGAGCAGTGCCTTCTTCCCAATACATCTGACTGCCTGTTCTTTCAACATAAACCCCTAAGGGTCATCAGCAGAGCAATGCGTGGTTGTTTCATTCACTGGTTTTTTAGAAGCTGAGAAAGGATAAACTAAACTCTATAGACCAACAGAAAAGAAGGCCCTGGGAAATAAGCAGTGCCGGTGGATGTTTCATCAGGGATGGAGTCCCATGGAGCCTCTGTACTCTCCATGCTGTACATCTTTGGAAGGACTCTCTTTCAAAAGTAGTTCCTCTCAGAGGCAGCAGGGTGATGCCTAAAGAACTTGGGATTTGGATTCGGAATACTTGAGTCTTGGTCAAGCTTCTTTACACACACAAACACACACAGACACACAGACACACAGACACACACACACACACCCTGGGTGACCGGAGTGTGTTATTTATTCTGTGAATCTCATCGTTTCCCCATCTCTACAGTTGAGGATAATGATACTCACCTAACAAAGTCAGTCTGTGAATCGAATCTGCTGCTGTCCGTGATTTGATAGTTCCTCACCTCCTTGTGGAGAGAGTCCATATTCCTAAATATGACATGTGAAGTCTTCATCTGACTCCGTACTGCCCTCACTCTCCTTTGAGATCACTGTTTTCTGATCACTCTCCTCTGAGTCCCCATGACTTACCCCCTAAGGCCTTGCATGTTTCTCTCATTGATTTCTCACAGGCTATTTTCTTAACACAAATAGTTCTCTCGTCGTGCGAAACCCCTTTCTCCACGATCTGGATAGCAAATGTCTCTTACTTGAAAGTTCAACTCTTACTTCCTTGGTGAAATCTTCCCTTGTTCCATAGCCCTAATTAATGCCTCCTTCTTTACTAATCCATTTCATGTGTGTAAACCTCCAATGGAGTAACTATAACTGTTTATGTATCTACCTTCCCTACAGGACTAAGAGTTCCCATAATATAAATCTTTGTGTTCTCAATAAGTAAGCCATGACCTGTCCCATAGCAAGTGATGAGTAAATAGAGATTGAAAAAATAAATACAATTTCAAGAGTTTGGAAGTGAAAATTTTCTGGTGAAGTGTCAGGGAGCAGAAGAAAGGCTGCAGATGAGGAGAGATGGATTCTGACCCTGGTCTCATCTCAACAAGTAACCCCATCTTGCTGGGCCTTGGTTTTTCTCATCTTAAAGCAAAAACATGGAACCAAATGGTCTCTAAGATTCTTCTCAACTCAAGTATCTTCTGACCATCCTTCCCTTGTGAAACACAGCGGAGATAATAGCTCTTTGACTAAGGGACTCACATCTGAAGGTAGTTAAAAATAACCATAAAGTAAAGTACAGGTCAGACAAACTTTGGTATGGGGGAGGGGTGTTAGATTAGACAGGAAAATCTAGGTTTACATCTTATCTCTACTGCCTCCTAACAACTATGTGTTTTGCTCAGAGAAGTCATTTCTTTCCTGGGAACTTTATTTTTCTCCTTTGTAATTTGGGGAGAATAAAGCCTTAGCAAAATTCATGTTAGGATTAAATTGTTAATACATTTTAAAAACTCTAACCCTCTCTAACAAAAATGGAGTACTGTTTTAATTATTATCTCTTTCACTAATTTGGGGCTTTAAGAGATTTACCTTGAAAACTGAAGGAGCTTTTTGAGATGATTTCTTAAAAGGGATCATTGATGTTAAATGACGGTCCAGAAACTTTCACTCTAAATTTTGCAGTAAAAGCCTTTATAATGTTTACCCTGCTTCATTGCTCAGCTGCGGTCCTCAACCACGCAGCTTTGAAGTCAGACATGAGTTAAATTGTCTCCAGCTTCTACTTTTGGTTTGAAATTATTCAGTGGTAAATTGTCTCATAAACTGTGGTCAAATGTACCGTAAAACAAACACAGTGGACAATGTAAGCTGTATAATAATTTCTCGGCGACACGGGGTGGAGCATGAAGGCTTCCAGAACTCAAGAGAGGTCGATACATATCTCCTCAAATAAAGCAATATTTTCTTCTTGACCATTACTTCAGTGAGAATAAGCTGTCAATTGTGTATATCTGTATGTTTGTCTATATATATGTTCCAGTTCATGACTCATATGATCCAGCACCCAAAATACAAAGTGTTTCATAATGTTTTCATGATAATGAGGGTTGAGAAGCAAATGGTTTTCTTGCTCCCTTCCACCCCAGGTTTTTCTCAGAATCCATCAATTGACCTACAGCTGAACTTTCTGGATGATATAGAGGAAAATAGCAGTCACTCAGTTGTCTACATGGGCCCTTAGTACCACTCATCTCTCCTGTCCTTATTAAGGACTCTGAGAAACATCAAGCCAGATGAATTTGAGAGTGACAGGGCACCACTCTGGAATTCCTGCCGAGACTGTAGAATTGTAGGGTGACCAACAGGATTCTGGAATGACCTCAGAGAGGAGCTGGACTCCAGGGAAAGTGACCGGATGACTTCTTCCCTTATCTCCCACCCAACACATCCTTTCAGAGAAGTCGGAAAGAGAAGCATTTTCCAGAGAAGAGGGAAAGGGAAGAATGTGGGAGTCACTTTTCAGTTTGTCAAGATATGAATGTATACAACTAGTCTTTTCAGCAAAATAGTGTTGACTTTATTGTCTATTTAGTTCAATGGTTGCTTGGCCAGTACTGCTTTCTGTTAGTGATTGTGTTTTCATATAGAAAATATGAGTAGTGTAATATGATGGTGAAGGGCTCAGATCCTGAGATCAGAGAATTTGGAGCCAAATCCTGGTTCTCCCATTTATTAACTGTGTGGCTTTGGACAAGTTACAAGAGCTCACTGGTCTCAATTTTCTCATCTGTAATGGAAGATAATCTTAACACTTAGCTCATAGGGATGCTGTGATGACTAACAGGACACTACCTGTGAGGCACTTAGAAGAGTGCTCAGCACCTGGACTTTTCCAGTGCGTGTTAGCTGCTTATTATTCTACCTCATGCACTTCTCAAGGGTAGAGACTATGGATTCATTCATTCAACAAGCGGTTGCCAACCATGTACTATGTGCCAGGTATTGGGGTTGCAGAGATGGGAAACATGCCAGTGTCCAACAACAAGGGGCTCAGAGTTGAGTGGAAATACACAGGTACCTTTCTACAGATACTAAGTGCTTATAAAAGGTTTGTGGACAATATTAAGGGGACCTAGAGTTGTAATGACTAATTCTGCCCAAGAGACCCAAGTAGGATTCAGTCTTGAGGATTGGAAGGCATATGCAAGAATAACCAAGCAGAGAGAACTTTCTAGTGGAACGTATATATTCTCTCCATTAGATACTTTACATGCATCTGTATGTGTGTGTGTGTGCACACATGTGTGTAAGTGTATGTATATTCAGGATTGTTAAATCATCGCTGAAAGAAGTGGTTTTAAGTTTCCAGTCATGATTACATATTTGGTGATATGTCAGTGTTTGTTCTATATATTTTAGTTGATTTTAGGTAAGTACAAGTTTATGATTTTTACATCTTCTTGGCAGAATTTCTTTTAATTATTATATAATATTCTTTATTCCACTAGTGCTTTTTTCCTTAAGCTGTTTTTGGTTTAATACTAATACTACTGTACCAGCTTTATTTGATTCATATGTGGCTATTATATCTTCTTTCATCCACTTAGGTTCAATCTTTGGGCCATTATGGATATGTCTCTTTCTTGAGGCACATAACAGGATGTCTTAAAAATCAATGTGATCATTTCTAGCATTTGATATGAATTTAATTCATTTTCAGTCAATTTAATTAACACTTTTTAAATATATTTCTATCATTTTTCTGTATTTTCTTTTCTCCTTAATGATAAACAGCATTTGGTAGTCCTTGAAGCAAGTACCTATAGATAATGAATGCTCTATATTTGTGTGTATGTGGATCTGAATATGTCTTTATTTCTCTTACTCTTTGCTGTGGATTGAATTGTGTCCCCCTACCAAATTCATGTGATGAAACCTTAAACCCCACTACATCAGAATGTGACTATGTTTGGCAATAGGGCATTTAAAGGGGTGATTAAATTAAAATGAGGCCATTAGTGTGAGCTCTCATCCAATCTGCCTGGAGTCCCTATACAAAAAGGAAATTTGAACACACAAAAGAGACACCAGGAGTTTATGTGCACAGAGGAAAGACCATGTGAGGACACAGCAAGAAGGCAGCCATCTGCAAGCCAGGGAGAGAGGCCTCAGGAGAAATCACACCTGCCAACACCTCAGTCTTAGACTTCTTGCCTCCAGAACTGTGAAGAAATAAATTTCCGGTGTTTAAGTCACCCAGTGTATGGTATTCTGTTATGGCAACCTTAGCAAACGAATATACTTTTGACTGATAGTAATACCGGGTATAGGTGTCTAAGTCAAATCTTTTCTCCATCAGCACTTGGTAGCTATCTATTGAGTTCCAGCAGGGACTGCTCCTGCTGGGTTACCTGCTGTCCACCTCACTGTTGTTCTGTGGTAGATAACCTGTCCTTTTTCTGGAGCTCCTTTGGAGATTTTCTTGGTACCCATAATGCTCTGCACTTTTTTAATAAGTACAGTTCAATTTTTATTTATCTTTGGCCTTCCCTGTGTTTCAATCTGAGTCCAGTGGTCTGTCTTTCATGCTAAAAAATTCTCATCCCTGTCTTTTCCAATACTGCTTTTCCACCCTTGTCTAGAAGAGGGCCAGTAACAAATAACTTGGCCCAAGTCAAGTTGCACAGCGGTTTGGCTCCTTCCCAGAGCTTTATCTAAACCATAACCCTGGACAATAGGTAGTATGACCTTAAGCCTCCCTTAGTGGATTAGAGAGTCCTGCTTCATGGATTAAAGAGACTCCTAGTTTTAGTTTGTGTGATTCACGCTGGTTCCCTGCCATATTTGGTTCTCCTTTCCCCAGAAATTCAATTGCCTACAGTCTTGGCCAGCTTGGTGAAGAGCCTAGCAGGCCAGACCTTTAGCCCCTGATTATTGCTGTGTTTTGGTTCTATTTCTGGGATATCTTTTTTTTTTTTTATGCTTATCTTTTTTTTCCAACCATGGTTTTTTTTAAAAGAAACTTTTATTTTAAATTAATTTTAGACTCTCAAAGAGTTTCAGAGTTGGTACAGAAAGTTCTTCTACCTTCCAGCCAGCTTATTTCCTAATATTAACCTCTCATGTAATGCAGTTAGGTTTTAATTTTTTTTCTTTTTGCAGTTTATCTCTTATTTCTGGGTATTTGCCACTCAAGGACAGTGGAAGCATGAACTCATCAAGCCATATTGACCAGAAGTTCTGGGCCAGGAATCTTCCTACTGACTAACCATTTAATCATCCATCCATTCGTTCAATAAGTATTTATTAAGCACTTATGATAGTCCAAGTACTGTTCTAAGCACAAAGGAAATAGCAGTGATCAAAACAGGCAAAAATCCCTGCCATTGTGTTGTTAAAACATTAGTGTTGGAGACAGAAAATGAAGAAGATAAAATTGGTGAAATATATAGAGTATTATATTATAATAAATACTGAGGAGAAAATTAAAGCATGAGAAGAGAATAAGAAGTGTTGGGGGTAGGTGGTGGGGGTGTCTGAAGTATTAAATATGGAGCTTGGGGAAGTCTCCATTCAGAAGACAATTGAATGAGGACCCAAAATGGTATGGTCATGAGTCATACAGATATCTGGGCAAAAAGAACAGCCCTCAAAATAACCTTGAGAACTAGGCATTATGGCCATAAAAAATCTGAGGTTCAGAGGAATTAAATAACTTGCCTCTGCACACAGCCAGTAAATGGAAGAACTGGGATTTGGACCCAGATCTTCCTGACCCCAGAACTTGTGTTCTTATCTGGGTTGCTAAGAACAGATTTTCAACAAGACACACAACCCTTCAAAGGTGCATTCTGGTCCTTTCACTCATATAACTTAGTGCTAAGCCATGGTGTTCTCATAAACCTTTCAAGAAAACCCTAGAAATCTATTTACAGAGTACTTGCGGTTTTTCAACATAGTGTTTTCATTGAACTAGCTGAGCTTCAGAAAATATGACTTTGACATTTCTAGCCAGTGGTCTGGGAGCTTGAGTGGTCATGGCCAGCCCAGAAGGTAGCCAGTGCCTCTGTACAGGAGAGCTTGTTTGTCAGCTCCTGAGCTAATAGGGAAGCTAATAATTCTTCCCAAGAGTGTTTATTCTTATTTTGCTAACTTTGGGCACTCATATCATCCACATCCATCAAAATATATAATGGAAAATGAGCCCTTATGAACAAACCCTACTGATTCTTACAAAGCAGAGAGACAGCCAGTTTATATTATGAAAGGTTTGGATTACAGGAATCTTAAAGGACAACTGCATGTATAATTCCTTTTTTTAAAAGGATTGCAATAATAACAACCTGTGCCCAGGAGGAGGTCTCATGGAGTCATTTTAGTGTTTGTAAGACTCTCCTGCAGAGTTGAAATGCAGATTCCTGAGCATGATCATGAATTGAATTCAAGTCTTGAATGATGACAAATCATCTCCTTATTTATCACTTACCCGTCCTACAAGTGACTATTCTTTGGTCCAGAATTCAGATTCCTCCTGAGGGAATGAATGTCTTCTCCGGAATCAGACCAACCTCCCTTGGCAGTCCTGCCATTGCTACCACCTGCTCCTTGCTCTTTCCTCCTGACCCTCATCAACTCATGTACACATGCTCTGACCATTCACACTCGTTCTTATTTCCTTGGACTTCCCTACCAGTATAGTTTTGTTCTAGTGAATCCTATGCCTTAAAAGCTTCTTCTCTAGTCCCTACATATTAAAGTCTTGACCCTTGTTCAAGATCCTGATCAGGGTTGTACTCTCCATAAGCCTTTCTAAATCTTCCAGTTAAAATTAATCCCTCCCTTTTCTGTGCTTCCATAGTTTGAAAGAAAAAGAAAAGGGGAGGGAGGGGAAGGAGAAGAGAATAAGAGGAAGGATGAGAGTGGATGAAAGAGAGAGAGGGAGAGGAAGGAATATTGCTATGACGGATCATAACATGGCTTGCCCTCAAAAGGTCAGATGGGTAACTTTT
The DNA here is from genome assembly GCF_048773025.1 of Camelus bactrianus. NCBI lineage: Eukaryota > Metazoa > Chordata > Mammalia > Artiodactyla > Camelidae > Camelus > Camelus bactrianus. The sequence continues at coordinate 36,202,286 of NC_133551.1, forward strand.
ATCTTTCTGTCCCTCTGAGGCCCAGCACTGTTTTTTGCACATGAAGATGTTCACTAAATCCTTGTTGACTCAAAAAAGCAGAGGCGGATCATTAGCAATCAGCACATTAATGATTAGTGTGAAACATGTTAAGTTCTACCTAAGTGCTGGAAAGCATAGGTGTCCTAAGTAGATTAAATGGCCCTGCAACAATTTTGCCTATATATTTGTATACTTGGCTAAGAAATTCCTTGGTTTTTTGTTTTCCTTTTCATATTTCAACATTTATCCTAAACTATGGATCAAATCTAGTTACATTTCTAAAAAGTCATTGGTAGATGGGCTCTCCTCTCTTTCTGAAACTGTGGCATATACCAGGGTTAAGAGTAATAAGCACAGACCATGAAGTGGGCGCTTCCATCCATAGCCAAATTGCTAAACCTCTCTTTTAGCGAACGAAACAAGTCTGTTTTAGAATACAAATATGTTTTCTCCCATTTCTTAAAATGTGGACAATACCTTCTTCACTGGCTTTTATATGTCTTAGATTAGATAAGATATTAAGGACATGAGCACACAGACTAACTCAGTGAGTGCAAAATAAATGGTGTAATTATTATTACGATTGTTAATAATGATTCCCTCTCCTGAGCCACTGTCAGAAGAGAGCTGTTTCAGTGACCCATTGCAGCCCCTGTGCCTGAAGAGTCAGATGCCATTGTAAGCAGGAGCAAGTCAGGCAAAGCTGCTCTGTGGTGTTCATGCCTAGGGGGGATCTGACCCTTTTTGATGAACTTGGTCAAAATGATCACCTCTTTCTGCTCTTGGTTCTTCCCCTTCCAAACTGAGTGAGCCTTGGTGGTGGCTCTTCCCACCTCTGAAGAGAACAGCTCATTCAGGGATAGTTCTTCAGAGAAAGTGCAATAATGGCATTTGGTGTATTAATTTTTTTAACTTTTCATTTTGAAATAATTTCAGACTTAGAAAAATGTTTCAAAATTAGAACAATGTCTATCTTTTACTCCAATTTCCGAAATGTTAACATTCTGAAATGTTTTTTTCCAAAAAATCATTGTATAATTATCAAATTTATGAAAGGAACATTGCTACAATATTATTATCTAATCCACAGCCCTAGTTCAGATTTCTTCAGTTGTCCTACAGATGTCTGTTTTTCTGTCCAGCACCCAAACTGGCCTCACAGGTTGTGTTTCATTGCCATACCTCCTTGATCTCCTTTAATCTGAAATATTTTCTGAGTCATTCTTTGACGTGATACTTGATATACAACCTTGATACCTTTGAGGAGAATTGACCAGTTATTTTGTGAAATGTTCCTTAATTTGTCTTATATTTCCTCATGATTAAGTTCTGGTTATGCATTTCTATCAAGAAGACCACAGAAATGATGTTGTGTCCTTCTCAGTGCATTTTATCAGGAGGCACCTGATGTTCATTTGCCCCATGACTGGTGATAACCGTGGTCCCTTGGTCCAGTGGAGATACTGTGGAACTATGTAAACATTCTGTTTCTCCTTTTATTTTTTTCCTACTCACTAATTTTAGAATCTATTGTAGTTCTTGCCTGAAACAACTAGTATTTTGCTGATTGCCAAATGATGCTTTTCGATCCTCATATTTTACAAACTTATTTGTTGGATCTGTTCTGATAAGATTTCCCTTCACTTCATCCATTCATTCATTCATATATTCATGCACTAATATCCATATGAACTCACTGATTCTTACTTTAGTCTTTTGTTACAGTTAATTACATTCACTATTTTGTGGCTAACATTATTCAAGATTTGGGCATCTGGAGCCCTTTCAAGTTAGCTCTTGAATCCTTTTGACACATTCTTACATTTTACATTGTTTTGCTTTCTGAGGGTTGTGTTGAGATTGTGTTGATACAGATCAAGAAAATAAAGCCTCTCTGATCCACCCCAGTGAATTTAAGCAACTCTGTTGGTAACCCTGTGCTTCCAAAGACTGTGATTTAGCTATGCTCACAGGCTAGTCTGTGTACTTTGTATGTAGGTGCAATCTAGATGGTGTTTGTGTGTACATCTGATTTTTTTAGTTACTCCTATATGTGGTCTGCCATTACTGCCTCTCCATTGGTAATTTCTCTGAAATCCAACAACACAATTCCCTAAGGTCTCTTAGGCTCTAAACCACGCTCTTTCTGCATCGTTCCTGCACTGGATTCTATTTAATTAATATTTGATTTTGCATTGCAAGACCCTGATATACATTAGGAGGTCACCACCCAGCCATTTATCTTTTAAAGTAACTGGGCTGGTTATTTTTTTTTAAAGTTCCATCAGGTTAAAACAGTTAGCAATTTTTCTCCTTGCAATGTCCCTTCATCCTGGACCAGACGGATAATAGATCAGTTTAGGTTCAGATGCATTACAACATTAGTCATCAATTAGGTTTAAACCAGCACTGTAATATATCATTTATCTTGCCTGCCATGGTTCTTTTGAACATTTAATTTTTTAAGACCTCTCCAGGTTTTTTTTTTTCCTTTCTAACTGGCCTCCTGCCTCTCTCCTTTGTCTCCAACACAGCTATCTCCTTAAGGAACAATAAAAATTAGATTTGTTTGACCTGCTCTCAGGGTTCATTTCAGCAAGATGGATTTTAATAGCTTTGACTGGTTGGGCAGACAGCTTTTATGTAATATTCCAGACATTTGCACACTGTCTTTTGCTAAGCCCTGAGCAGGTGTGTATATGAGAGGTTGTGTCTGGGTGCCACTAAAGAGCTCCTTACTATTCCTTTCACATCAAATAATTCTCTGGGAAATTGCTTACTCCTAGATACGGTGGGCATCTCATTAAGAGCTCAAGTCATTGGCATGTCTTTCTCCTCGTAATAACTTTTCTTTCTAATCTCCTGTATTCAGCACTTATTTCATTGTTAATGTTAAAAGGATGCTCTTTATTCAATGGGGTCTTTCTAAATTAACTTGAATTGTAATGGAGGTCTCTTGATTTTTTCTAGGTGTGCAACAGTGCCTTTCCTTGAATATTCTATTTCAGGAACTGGTCATCTTCTCATTGCAAGGTGGATTGAGGCCATGGCAAGAGCAAGAGTTCTGAGGCTACACAAACTAGGGTTTGAATTGTGACTCAGCCCTTTATTAGGTGAACTGCTCTCTGACCCTATCTTCCTGAGTCTCAAGGATTTTTTTTCTTAGCATCACCAAAGTTAGCTTTTGCTCTGCAGGGTAAGGATAATAATATTTATTTAATATTCATGCCATGAATCTTTACTGTACTTATACTTGGTACCAGTACTCTTCTAGACAGGGGAAGCAGCAGTGAACAGACAAAAATTTTGGCCTTTGTGGAGGTTAAATTCTTGTGGAGGAGACTGATAGTAGACAAGGTAAATAAGTAAAATATATAGTATGTTAGATAGTGCTAAGCACTATGGAGAAAAAGATAAATGGGGTTGTTGAAAGGATTAAATAACATAACATATAAAGTGTTCCTAGCCAGTATCTGGCACATAATCAATAGTCCGTTAATAGTAGTCATTGATATCAATCATCTATTCATTATTTCACACATTTATTTAACATCCATTAAAACCACACTTCAAGCTAGGCACCAATGCTGTAATTTTGGGTCTTTCTGGAACTTTTAGGCATAAAAGTGATTTAACTCAATCTTATATCTCTTGAGCTTGTACACCACACAAGGCATTTTTCTAAGTGCTGGAATCTAGAGATAAATAAAGTAGGTCCTTGTCCTCAAGTTACTCAGAGCCTGAAGGAGTCTTAACTATGACAGTAGCCAAAGAGACAAGAGGAAAAGTTTCCTGGGGACGTAGAAGGAGACTGGGTCTGGAAAGGCAAAGTGGAAGAAAGGCTGGGGGGGGGTGGTTTCTAGCTTGCTTTGGTCAGGCTTCTGGTACAACTGCAGTTTCGTGATGCTGATGGTAATGTCTTTTGATGACCTGGCCCCCTGGACACCCCCCTTCAGCTTCTTAGGTCTTTCTCTGAAGTCAGCTTTGAAGCTTATCCATAGCTGGTTGAGAGCAAAGAGTGGATGGGAGGTGGGACTCACACCCAAGTGCTGTGCTGTTCGAGAAGCCCTCAGGCTTCTGTGGGAAGAAGAGCTGTAAACTACAAGCTGAACTTGTAGTTTCTGGCGCTGGGAGAAAAATCACTGGAGAAAATGAGTAAAATTCATCGAGATATTTTTTACCATATTTTAGAATATTAAAATGACCTATTTTAATCTTGACCCTACGAAGAATTTGGTTTCTTTGTATGTGGGCTCTGAAAAATGCAGGGATTGAATTAAAGAATCTTCTGGCTCTGAAAAGAATCCTACAAAATAAGTTAATTTAATCCCTTTATGCTCATTCATATAGTTATTCATCTAACTACCCACTTATTCATTCTTTTATTCATACGACTAGGTTTTTGAGCATCTTTTCTAGCTGGCACTGTGCTGCATTACAATGAGATGTTCCAGTCTCAAGAAGCTGACATACCAGATAGCATTTCTCAGAGATTATTTAAATTCTCTTTTAGTTTACTAGAGATAATAATAAAAAATAACATGACAATCCTCCCTCAACGTTAATATATGGAATGGTAACCCTGTGACCGAGACAGGACTAGTATTGGCCCCCTTTGTTCACATTCTTCAGGGAAAGAATTCAAAGCACTGAGAACTCTAGTAGGGGTAGCAGAGGCTCCCTACACGCCAGGTGCTGGCGTGGTTGCCAGTAATACAACGGTGAAGACATAGTGTGACCAGCCATCCAGATTTGCCTGACACTGTGCTCAATTTTAAAACTGAAAAATCTTGCATCCTGCTTTCAGGATGCAACCGGGGCAAGTGATGCCCTAAGATGTCCTATAAAATTACTCCCCTGTCACAGAACACTAAGTGTCATGCCAGGAACTTGAAGTTCAGTATGATTTTATTGATTTAGATTTAAATGAATGGAAATCACACTAGAAACATTTAATTTCTTTCCCCAGAGACTTGAACTTGTGTCTAGTTCTCTTCTTCATGAATCCCCAATTTAGATAGCTATTGAAGAGATGGATGAAATCTGTTTTATTGAGAAACCAGTGATAAGAGAAGACATTGATATTATGACATTGCAGATGACCAGCTTAGGCCCGTTCCCTTCACTCTCTGAGTATTGAATAATGAGCACCCAGGGACCGTGGGGCTGTTTTTTGAAGGATATATTACCTAGGGTATCTTTAATGGACAGTCTTACTTTAGGGGATGGGAGTGGTAGGGAGACAAAATTTCCTGAATGCTATCAGCCTTGAATAAGTCTCTTTTTATTCCATACAATCCTTCCCTTCTTGGAACGGAGAGCTCCCTACTTCTAGTTACTTCTTAAAGATAGCATTATTCTGCAGGTTATTTCATCGAGTGAAGAGAATGGTGGATTGGGGATCAGGAACAGCCCAGGCCCTTTATGCAATTTGAAACCCTAGGCTAGTTTGTGTCTCTTCTGAGTTCTCAGCATTTCCACAACCATACCTGTCTTTCTGGAGAGGCCAAGAAATAAAGAGTTACCCCTACCCCTTGGAAAATGTCATGGAATCCAGGAAGAGAGGTCCAGGTGACCATCACTCCATGATGAGACTATTCTGTTTCAATCAACAAATAATCCTGGCCCTGGTACTAAATCATGTATTACTCTGGGCAAATTGCTTACCTTTTCAGAATTTCAGTTTACTCACCTATAAATTGAGGAATTGCAAATCTATAACAAAATATTGTTGTAAGTATTAGAGATAACATTAAATAAATCCCCCAGTGTAGCACCAAACCCTGGGTAAGATGAATAAGATGTTTGGAAACCTATTGACCCGAAAGATGTTTAAGCTATGACTCTATGAAACAACTATTTAAATCAAAATTGTACTCATGTTGACCCAAAAACTTGTTTTCTGGAGCAATTTTATTAAGTCAGATGACATTTTCTGTACAATACAGTTTACTATTTCTGATGGTCCCATTTACATTTTGTTAGAATCAAATATTTCTTTGTAAATTGTAAAATGAATATTATATTAATCATTATTTTTTTCCACGTCCAGTTGAACTAATTACAGCTTCTGCAACTGTCAGTTTTCATATATGAACATTAATTCTACAAAATTCAGTTTGAAAATCTGTTCTTGTTTAAGAAAAGCTGATGTATCCACTAACTGGTAGGCAAAGCACATTATACTATGTGTGGTTTGATCATTATCAACTTTATTCTGTGCCAAGAATTTCTACCAGTAGTGTTCATTAAGAATCATCCAGCAATTGAACATAAATGGTACCTATGTTTTCTTTTTGAAAAGCAAAGGAGACAGAGTATGAGTGTAGCAAAGATGTAGTGCAGCACTAGTCAGAGTCAAAGTGATGGGGTCAAGACATCTGACTTCTTTGCTGCTCCCTCCCTCACCCCACCCCACCAGGACTGAGCTCCTGACCTTGGCGTTTGCCTGAGCCCCACCTGAGCTGGCCTTATTCTTTGAACATGATGTATTGGAGCAAAGGGCTACATTGTAGGGCTTTGTAGCCTTGTCAGAACTCCCCTTCCCTTCATGCTGAGTGTCAGCCTTCTTTTCTCCCTGGCCAGCTCATCCCAACAGGGTTTGCACCCAGGTCTGCAAAAAAACTTGTTTTAGCAAAAATCTAGTTTTGAATAAAAATTTACCTGGAGGAGTAAAAGAGATAGTGTTGACAATGAATTTCAGCACAATGCCTGACATAGTGGCCCTTAATATGTAGAAATCTGTTCCTCTGATTTCTTCCCCTGTTAGGGAGAAAGTATGGTGTCATGAAGGGGCACAGGCTTTGGAATTGACTGACCTGTGTTAAAATCTTAGTTCTCCCATTTTTCAGCTATGTGTTCTTCGATGAGTTATTGAGTTTCTTTGAACCTCAATTTCATTAGCAATAAAATGGGAGAATAATAACACATATCTTAACATTGTGGTAAAGATTAAATGACCATGCATGTGAAACATTCATCAAGGCACTGGGAATGCAGGATAAACACAAGCCCCTGCCTGCATACAATTTAGGTAGGACTCAGACAGTAGCAAGTAATGATCAAATTGATAAATTATTACAATCAGAATGACTGTAGTCAAAGTGGTGCTATAAAGAAATTTCATCTCATCGACGGTCGGGAATGTCACTGAAATCATGGTACACATGATGATTATGTGTATGTGTGTGTGAGTATGTGTGTGTAAGCAGTGATTACAAGTATTGTCTTTGGAGTTAGGCAGACATGAGCTTGAATCCCAGCTCTTCCATTTAGAAGTGAATTTTGGCAAAAGGACTAAATTTTCTAAATCTTAGTTTCTCATATCTAAAGTGAGAATCATAACATATTTACCATGTAGATCTGTCCTGAGGATTGTCCTCCTCTTTCTCCTCATCTCTAACCTCTACTGAGGGCTTTCTCTGTGCTGGGCACCGTATGCTTAGTAACCCCATGAAACTGAGACCATTAATGTCCTGAAGATACTCAGCCAAAAGTTAGACACTTGTCCAGGGTTATACTCTTATAAATGATGGTGTAATCCAGAATTTCAACCTAAGAATCTGGTTCATAAGGCCATGTGCTTTGCACTCACTGGTCACATGGAGAGACAGCTACCTGGGTATTTCTCTCACCGTGATTCTTAATCATTGGCTTTCTTCCTCCAACAAAAGCATAGATATGTGCATTACTCCCATCCATCTCCTCAAGACTTATAGCTCACAATAGGTGCTCTATAAGTGCATCCTGAATAGATGAATGTGGTGGTCCTGGTAAAGGCAGTCATGTTTTAGAACAGGTGGGTGGAGGTGGGAAGGGATTAAAGACCCACACCCCTGCCTAGCACCTTCAGAAAGGCTTTCAACACCCTTGATTGCTATGTGCTCTGACAAATGCATAAAATATGGTTCCCTTCCAGCTGTTCACTTCATCCATTTCTGGACAGGTGCCAGCCACCTATCTGATCAGCTTTGAACAGCAGTGTGATAGTTAAGGCTGAGCAGGGTGTAGTCGGCTGAGAAAAGGGTAAATATTTTATAGACTGTATGGTAAATAATGTATACATTCAGAGAAACAAGGTGAATCTTTTACAGGATTTAGGCCCTGTTAAGTTTGCAATTAAATGCTGGTGCTGGAAGAAATAAAAGCTAGTCTTAAATGTCTCTAACTTATTGAGAGTCAAAGACCTGCCTTTAAGCCCTGAAGAAGCAGCTCAATCTCTGTTCCCTACTGCTGAATTGCTCAAATTGCAGAATCTTTCTCCAAAGAACAAAGCCTTTTCCTAATCTCAATGCCACTTACAGGCATATATTCACAAATGTTTGTTTACTTACATTTATATTTTTATATTATGTATTTGTAGTAAGTGTTTACTGTGAGCTAGATTCCTACGCATAGGAGATTTTAGTCCTCACAGCAATTCCAGCAAGGTTCATATAAATAATTGATGTTTTATTTATATTTGTTGGAGATCTGTCTTCTACCAGGCCCTCTTCTGGGTCATGGGTACCATAAGTCTGAAATATACAGTCTGATGGTTAGAGATATATAATAAACGAGTTTCAGATGGAGATAAGTGCTATGGAGAAAAATGAAACAAAGTAAGAGGAACAAAGAGTGCCAGGGGAAGGCCTTACTGGGAAGATGACATTTGATAGTCACTTGCAGTGTGAATAGTGGTGGTAAGGATATTCCTATAATTTCAAGCTATTGTAGAGAATGTTGTATTGTGTGGCCCATATCAGGACCAAGGTATTCATTCCCTTAGCTTCTGGAAACTATTGACGGCTCACATCTGCACCTCCCCATTGGAACTGCCCTCAGCTAAAGGAGCTACCTTGATCACATTTTGCCCCCACCCTCTAGGGGCAGTTCACATCCAACAACAGGTTGATGCAGGGTTACAGAGACCTTACTCCTTGTCTCCGTGGAGGCTAACAATGGGCGTCCTGGCAGGCAATGAAGACCCTATCACTGGTGCTATGTAGAGCCCTGAATTGTAAACACTTCAGTTAATGGTGAGCAGGGTGAATGGGAGACCAGTGGAAAGGAATGCACTAGCCATGCAATATCTCAGCCATTTAAGAAGTTTAGGGGAAAGACTAATTAGGACAATGGAATCAGATGGTTGAGTACAATCAAGGCATTGGAAAAAGATATGAAAGACTGGGTGATTAATCACCACTTTATGGCAAAATAAGAAAAAGTCACAGGTCCTCCTTGGAAGCATGCACAGAGATTCTCATTTAATGCAAGGAGAAGGCAGAAAAAAAACTAAGTCTCAGTCCCAGAACTTAACTATAAAGGTAGCAGAGTTCTAGAGAAGATTGCATTCCCAGCCACAATGAGCCAGCTAAACCAAGGTCAAGGCCTTGATTGAGAAGGAAAAGAATCCTGAGTCTTGAGGCGAGAATACCTAGGTTGATTGCATGGGAAAACCTTAAGACCCAGCATATCTCTGAACCCTCTTGGTTTGTACAGAACCAATGGTACGGTTTTGACTTATAAGACAAAATTTCCCCACCGAGGATCCATCTTCACCTTTCTTCACGGCCTTCAGTATTTATGTCAAGTCCTAAAGTAACCAATCTGATGAAGTGCTAGACCTGCTAAAAGAGGAGACACACTATGCCCTGAAGAAGCTGAAGGACCTGCACAACACAAACGAGCAACAGCTGGGAGAATACATTTGGACCTGCATCCAAAGAGTGATGGATCAAGGAAAGCAGGACATAAAGTAAGTTAAGTGGTAGTTTATTGGTATGAGAATACTATCCTGTGATATAGGATTTAACACCATGGGAAGAACCTCCGGAGACAATACAATGGATCCCAGAAGCTCCAAAAAAAAAAAAAAAAAAAAAAGTGTTAGCCAACATTGGGCAAAATAGAATCAACAGAATGGCCATGGCAGATGGTGGAAGAAGGGATCAAAAGAAGTGGGCATACTAGAGTGAACATATAGGAAAGGCTGGAAAACCCATCAATCAATTATATTTTGTGGGAAGATACTCTGTTTAACAACACAAAAGGAAATGATCTGGACAGAGGAGAGCAAGCATTATTAAGCTTAGTTGCCAGTACTATTAGGGTCTGAGCTATTGGTAGAAGATGGTATCACAGAACTGGGCTCCCTGATAGCAGTGGGAATGATAGATTCACTTGGTGACACATACTCTGGGTATAGGTTTTCTTTTTCTGCTTGCAGGTCTTCTGACAGAACCACCATCCAAAGATTTAGAGTGTTCAATCCATTAACAAGAAAGTCTAATGTACTTAATATCACATTACACCAGAGAATCCTTTACAGCAAAGGACATATGGCAGTGACACATGATGGGGTGCATTGGTCCTCTCACATGTTTTATAACCCAGAAGCTGCCACCTGATGGAGTGATGGAATGACCTTTTGAAGAATTATTTAAAATGCAGTGATACCTTGAACTGATACCTTGCAAAGATGGAAACTATCTTCCAGGATGCAGTAAACATACTCAGTCAATGACCACTATATGGCACTATGTCCCCAGTAGGTAGAATTCATGGAGCCAGGAACCAAGGAATAGAAGTAAAAATGTTTTGTCTACCATGACGTCTAATGATCCTCTTGGAGAATTTGTGATTTTATCCCCACAACTCTGGATTTTTGTAGATATAGAGGTCCTGGCTCCCAAAAGAAGAAAACTTCCACCAAGATACACTCCAAGAATCCCATTACACTCTAAGCTATCACTATCTCCTGGTTACTTTGGGCTTCTTATGTCAAAGACCAGCAGACAAGATAAGGAATCACCACCTTAGTCAGGGTTCATTGATTCTGATCATCAGTGGGAGGTGGGATGCTATTATACAGTGGGGGCCAGAAGGACTGGTTTGACACTCAGGGAATTCACAGGGGCATCTTTTGGTATCCCTGTGATCAATTTTGATAGTAAATGGACAAGAAAGACATGATGACCCTGGCCTCAGACTTCATAGATAAGACTCTGGATTACCCCTGTCCTTCATGTCACCTAGATCAGCAGAGGTGCTAGAAGGGAAGAGGGATATAAATGGATAAGGAGAGGGGAATGATGCAAATCTGTTGCTTCCAGGAGGCCAACAGCAGTGGCAGGGATTGGTTCATCCCACTGATTTTCCTCTTGTAAGCTTCCCTGGGAAAAGAAAACAGACTCCAAGAGGAGCTGTTCAGTTGAGTTGAACTTATTACTTAAAGCAAGTAGAGCTGAGTGGTACAACTCCATTAATGTACCCCCAGATCAGACACTCATTCTCCCAGCTGTCAGGTATCTGATGAGTTTCCAATCTGGGGAATTTTTGGAGGGGGAAGAGACCATGGGCTAGATGGAAGGAGGAAGACACCTAATCAATCTCTAGTCCCAGTCCCAATGATTCAAGGATGTGGTGGAGGAAACAGTCACCACTTGAAAGACTCACTGAATGTTGCATGAATCAATTCCCTCTGTTTAACAAAGAACTCCAGGATGTGGGATAGGGTGAGTATAGGAGGTTGAATCACCAAAAGTCACAGAGTGGCTTGCAGTAGATGTGGGACTTGAACTAAAAAATTTTACTATTTTATTGAAGTATAGTTGCTGAACAATATTATATGTTACAGGTGTACAACATAGTGATTCCCAATTTTTAAAGGTTATACTCCATTTATGGATATTATAAAACATTGGCTATATTTCCTGCATTGTATAATATATCACTGTAACTTGTTTTATACATAATAGTTTGTTCCTCTTAATCCTCTACCCCTGTATAGCCCCTCCCCCTTCCCTCTCCTCACTGGTAATCACTAGTTTGTTCTCTTTATCTGTGAGTCTGTTTCTTTTTTTGTTATATTCACTAGTTTGTTGTATTTTTTAGATTCCACATATAAGTGATATCATACAGTATTTGTCTTTCTCTGTCTGACTTATTCCACTTGGAATAATATCCTCCAAAACCATCCATGCTGTTGCAAATGGCAAACTTTTATTCTTTTTTATGTCTGAGCAGTATTCCATTGTGTGTGTGTGTGTGTACATCTTCTGTGTTCATTCTTCTGTTGATGGACACTTAGGTTGCTTCCATATGTTGGCAATTATAAATAATGCTGTTATAAACATTGGGTGCATGTATCTTTTCAAATTAGTGTTTTTATTTTTTTCAGTATATACCCAGGAGTGGAATTGCTGGGTCATATGGTAGTTATATTTTAGTTTGTTGAGAATCCTCCCTACTGTTTTCCACAGTGGCTGCACCAGTTTACATTCCCATCAACAGTGTACGAGGGTTCCCTTTTCTCTACATGCTTGCCAATATTTGTTATTTGTGGGGGGTTTTGCTGATGGCCATTCTGGCTGGTATGAGGTGATATTTCATTGTGGTTTTGATATTCATTTCCCTGATGATTAGTGATGTTGAGCATCTTTTCATGTGCCCTTTGGCCATCTGCATATCTTCTTTGGAAAAATGTCTATTCAGGTCTTCTGCCCATTTTTTTAATCAGGTTGTTTGTTTATTTTTTGATACTGAGTTGTATTAGCTGTTTATATATTTCAGATATTAACCTCTTATTGATCATATCATTTGCAAATATTTTCTCCCATTCAGTAGGTTGTCTTTCATTTTGTTGATGGTTTCCTTTGCTGTGCAAAGTTTAAGTTTAATTAGGTCCCATTAGTTTATTTTTGCTTCTATTTCTTTTGCTTTAGGAGACAGATCCAAAACAATATTGCTACGATTTATGTCAAAGAATGTTCTGCCTATGTTTTCCTCTAGGAGTTTTATGGTTTTCTGTCTTCCATTTAGATCTTAAATACATTCTGAGTTAATTTTTGTAAACAGTGTTAGAGAATGTTCAAATTTCATTATTTTACAGATAGCTATCCAGTTTTCCCAGCATCACTTGTTGAAGAGACTATCATTTCTCCATTGTATATTCTTGTCTCCTTTGTCATAGATTAATTGACCGTAAGTGTGTGGTTTTATTTCTGGGCTCTCTATTCTGTTCTGTTGATCTATATGTCTGTTGCACCACACTGTTTTGATTACTGTAGTTTGTAGTATAGTCTGAAGTCAGGGAGTGTGATTCCTTCCTTCTTCTTTATCAAGATTGTTTTTGGCTATACAGGGTCTTTTGTGCTTCCATACATATTTTTAAATTATTTGTTCTAGTTCTGTGAAATTGCCATTGGCATTTTGATAGGGATTACATTGATTCTGTAGATTATCTTGGGTAATATGATCATTTCAACAATATTAATTCTTCTAATCCAAGAACACTGTCTTTTCATCTGTGTTGTAGATTTATACCTCCTTAGATAAGTTTATTCTTAGATATTTTATTCTTTTTGGTGTAATGGTAAATGAGATTATTTCCTTAATTTCTTTTTATTATAATTTGTTGTTAATACATAGAAATGCAACAGACTTTTGTATATTAATTTGTATTTAGCAGCTTTACTGAATTCATTAATAGTAGTTCTCTAGTAGCATCTATAGGATTTTCTATGTATAGTATCATGTCATCTGCAAACAGTGACAGTTTTACTTCTTCCTTTCCAATTTTGGTTATGTTTATTTCCTTTTCTTGTCTGATTGTTGTGGCTAGAACTTCCAATACTATGTTGAATAATGATTGTTGTGGCTAGAACTTCCAATACTATGTTGAATAAAAGTGGCAAGAGTGAGCATCCTTGTCTTATTCCTGATCTTTGAGGAAATGCCTTCAGCTTTTCACCATTGAGTATGTTAGCTGTGGGGTTTTCATATATGGCCTTTATTATGGCTGAAGTATATTCCCTCTATGCCTGCTTTCTGGAGAATATTTAAGATAAATGAATGTTGAATATGTCAAAAACTTTTTCTGTATCTATTGAGATGATCATATTTATTCTTCAATTTTTATGTAGTGTATCATGCTGATTGACTTCTGGATATTGAAAAATCTTCACATCCCTGGGATAAATCCCACTTGATCATAGTGTATCATCATTTTAATGTATTGTTGGATTTGGTTTGCCAATACTTTATTGAGAATTTTTGCATATATACTCATCAGTGATTTTGGCATGAAACTTTCTTTTTTTGTGTGATATCTTTGTCTGGTTTGGGTATCAGGGTGATGCTGGCATTGTAAAATGTGTTCAGAAGTGTTCCTTTTTCTGCAATTTTTTGCAATAGTTTGAGAAGGATAGGTGTTAAGTCTTCTCTAAATATTTGGTAGAATTTACCTGTGAAGCCATCTAGTTATGGACTTTTGTTTTTTGGGAATTTTTATTGCTGATTCAATTTCTTTACTGGTAATTAGTCTGTTAATATTTTCTATTTCTTCCTGGTTCAGTCTTAGGAGATTGTACATTTCTAAGAATTTGTCCATTTCATCTAGATCGTCCATTTTATTGGCATATAGTTGTTCATAGTGATCTCTTATGGTCTTTTGTATTCTGTGGTGTCAGTTGTAACTTCTCCTTTTTCATTTTTGATCTTATTGATTTGAGCTGTCTCCCTTTTTTTCTGATGAGTCTGGCTAAAAGCTTATCAATTTTGTTTATCTTTTTGAAGAATCAGCTTTTAATTACATTGATCATAGCTATATAGCTATATAGCTATATATAGTCTCTGTTTCACTTATATTTACTCTGATCTTTATGATTTCTTTCCTTCTATTAACTTTGGGTTTTGTTTGTTCTTTCTCTATTTCATGTAGGTGTAAGGTTAGGCTGTTATTTGAGATTTTTCTTGTTTCCTGTGGTAAGTTGTATCTCTATAAATTCCCTCTTAGAACTGCTTTTACTGCATTCCATAGATTTTGGATTGTTGTGTTTTGTTTTTCATTTGTCTCCAGGTGTTTTCTGATTTCCTCTTCAATTTTTCCAGTGATCCATTGGTTGCTTAGTAGCATATTGTTTAGCCTACACGTTAATGGTTTTTGTAGGTCTTTTTTTTCTTTTAGTTGATTTCTAGTCTTATAGCATTGTGGTAGAAAAAGGTGTTTGATACAATTGCAATTTTCTTTAATTTAGATTTATTTAAATTTTCTTAATTTTCATATTTCTATTTGTAGCTTTTTCTTTTTTGCTTAGAGAATTTCCATTAACATTTTTTTTAAAGCTGGGTTAGTGGTGCTGAACTCTTAGCTATTGCTTGCCTGTAAAGCTTTTGATCTTTCCATCAAATCTGAATGAGAGCCTTGCTCGGTAGAGTATTCTTAGTTGTAGGTTTTTCCCTTTCATCAGTTTAAGTATATCATGCCACTCTCTTCTGGCCTGCAGTTTCTGCTGAAAAGTGAGCTTTACGGGGGTTCCCTTGTATATCATTTGTTACTTTTCTCTTGCTGCTTTTAAGATTCTCTCTTTAATTTTTGCCATTTGATTGCATTGTGTCTTGGTGTGCTTCTCTTTGGGCTAATCCTGTATGGGAATCTCTCTGCACTTCCTAGACTTGGATGACTGTTTCCTTTCCCAGGTTAGGGAAGTTTTCAGATATTATCTCACCAAATATGTTCTCAGCCTGTTTCTTCCTCTCTTCTCTTAAGCTGTCTTCATTTCTTTTCATTCTTTTTTTCTGTAGAGCAGCAGTGATTTCCACTACTGTGCCTTCCAGCTCACTGATTCATTGCTTTATATCATTTAGTCTACTGTTAATTTCTTTTAGCGTACTTTTTCCTTTCAGTTATTGTATTCTTCATATCTATTTGGTTGTTCTTTATATTTTCTAACTCTTTGTTAAAAACTTCTAACTTCTTGCTCTGTGTATCTATTTTTCTCCTGAGTTCATTGATCACCTTTATTATCACTACCCTGAACTCTTTATTGGATAGATTGCCTATCTCCACTTCACTTAGTTCTGGGGTTTTATCTTTTTCTTTCATCTCAGACATGTTCCTCTGTCATCTCATTTTGCCTAAGTTGCTAAGTTTGTATTTTTATGTATCTGGTAGGTTACTTATGTTTCCTGACCTTGGAGAGGTGGCCTTTTGTAGGAGACAACCTATGTGTCCCAGCAGCATACTCTCCTGTTATCACCTAAGCTGTATGTTCTAGGTGTTCCCCTTTTGAGGGCTGCATGGGTCCTTCTATTGTGGTGGGCTGACTATGTGGGTGGTCTTGTAGGCTTGGTTGGCCTGTGGTCTGGTTGGTTGCCAGGCCCTGAACATAGACTCTAGCATTCAATCCAAATTGAACCTTCAAATCCAGGTTCAAGATCATTTGCTAGCTAGTTAATTTTAGGTAAGTTACAATCTCTTTGAGTGTTAGTTTCCTTTTTTTGTAAAATGAAGGATAGCAATATCCACCACAGACAAGTGCTGAATTATTAAATGGCAACAGCATATCAAACACTTACACAGGTCTTGGCACACAGAAGTTTTCAGTCACGATGAGATATTAGGAGCTACTGTTTGGCTTGAATCTTGATTTTCTCTTTATACCTCAGGTTGTCTATGAATTCTTCTTTATTTTTGCTCTGCTGTCAAATGTGCCCAGGTTTCATAGGTGGCAATGACCACTGGAATCCCACTTTTCCTTCCCCTTCATAGCCACCCTGAGTGCCCCTTGCTTTTCCCCACTCATTGCTGGGTCCAGGATTGGGCTCCTGACCTATTCATGGGATCCTCAACCATGTACCCCATCACTCTTTCTTAGGACCCCAGTCCAGATGAACCCATACATTCTGGCCATGCTAATTAATAGAATAAGAACACTGTAATTATTGGTTCACCTTTACTGAGCATTTAGTCTGAACTAGGTGCTTTGTTAAGTACTTGGATCTATCATCTCATTTAATCCTCACAGCAACCCCATGGGTAAATTATATTTTAATCTCTTTTACAGAACAGGAGACTAAAGCTCCCAGAGATTAATTAACGTGCACAAGGCCCAGAGTTTGTAACTGGTGAAGTGAGGTGTCATCCTTAGCTGTCTGACTTCAAAACCTGTGCTGTTAACCCCAGTAACTGTGAATCTCTCCTGCTGCCAGCCCTACTGCCCACCTGGGGACAGAGGCTGCTGCCAGCCAATGGGCCCATGTCAGGCCTTCTGCCTCCCTTCTGAAGCCTGGGGTTGACTTATCTGAATCAGGTAAACACACACTATCTGAAAGATATCAGTTAATTATTTACACTTAACTTCTGTTCCTCCACTAGCATGTCAACTAGTGGCAAAGGCAATGACTTGTTCCCTACTGTGTCTCTAGTTCCAAGAACCAAGGCTGACACATAGTAGATGCCCAGCAGAGATGTGTTGAATGAGCACTGAATGAATCCCATGGAGCTGACCATACCCCTCAGACCCCATCCTCCCAGCCTCAGCCCAGCTGCAGGCCCACATTCAGACAGACAGCGAGGCCTGATCCTCTGGCCTCTTCGCCTCTTGGAAGCTCTGTTTCTCCCTTTATATTGCTGGAAGAGATCTCTGCTTCCCCTCCCCACACCTTAGAGACCTCTAGATCGGTGGTTAGAAACGAAAGCTGGCCACATAATTTGTATTTATCCATTACAACTCAGGGTGATTCAGAGAGGACCTGAACCATGCAAGTAGCACGTGGCCACTCCATTCAGCTGCCTTTTCCCAAAATATTAACCACCATATATGGAGTCCCATCTAGGATACTGGGCTAAAGGCTTTATTACATTATTTCATTTAGTCCTTCTAAAAATCCTGAGGCATATATATGTGTATCCCTGTTGGACAGGTAAGGAAATTCAAGCTCAGAGAGGGATACATTCATTTGGCCAAAATCACACAGTAAGTGGCAGAACTGGATGTTGAATCCAGATGTTTGATTCCAAAGTTAATTCTCTTATCTACTAAGCAGACATTGGAGAGAACGGCAATGGGTTTGCTCTGGAAAAGACTTCTGAATCCAGAAGTCAGGGACAGAAACAGGGAGAGAAGTCCCACCTTGGTATTGAACCATGTTAATCTCTTTGGAATCAAACTGGAGACAGCACCCGGCTCAGCATGTGGCAACTCCAGCTGCTCACCTCTCCCACTCCTCCTGGGGGTCCCCTGGGGTAGGTCATATTTCTCTCTGACATTCTTGGAATAGTTTATGATTCATCCTTGGAGCGTGACCTTCTTAACTCTTTTCCCATGGAAGAATTTCTCCTTCCTTAGCTGCAAGCCTGCACGGAAATGCACAGAACTTGCATGAGCAAAGAAAGAGGGATACCTTTTGGTACTTCATCTCCTTTCTCCTCCATAAGTATGACTTATTGGAGTCTAATCATTTATTAGCTTGTTTTGGAGACCATCAAGCCTGGAAAGGACCTGATTTCCCAGAGAGGAGACTTGGCCAAGGTATAGCAGAGATAGGAGCTCAGGACTTGTACTGTGAGTCCCGGATTCATTATATTCCAGCTTCGTAAATTCATGGTGCCTGACCTAGTGTGGTTTATTAACATAAATTCAAGATGAGCCAAATTTTTTCAGTTTGGTCAATGGCACTCATGTTTTCAAAGAATACTTTCCTATTTCCTTTACTAGGGTAGAACAGCTGAGCTGAGTGAACCTTGGATGACCAGAAAAAGAGTAAAATTCCACAAGAAGATTCTCTGGGGGTAGAACTAATATATCTTGCCAAAGATTTACAAATATTTTCTTCTGTGATGCTCTTAATAACCCTGTGAGAGAAGCATTGTTTTCTCCATCTTCTAGATAAAGAACTAAGACTCAGAGAAAGTAATTAACTTGCTTAAGGCCTCACAGCTTGTAACAGAGCCAGGATCCAAGTCTAGATCAACTTGACTACAAAGCTTGAGATTGTTTCACAACCCTACCATTCCAGAGTAATTTGGGTTTTACAAAAGGTCAGATTTCTCCAGAAGTGCAAAGACTCTTTGATCAGCAGCCTGGGGGGTGATTTGTTACTTCTCAGGAGGAAAGTGGGAGGACAGTGATAGGAGCGGTTTTACCCCACTCCATTCCCCACGTGCCAGCCCTCTGACATCATGGGTGTGCAGCTCATTTCTGGAACGCCCTGCCTAGAGAGGCTCCACCCAGTGGCCCAGCACCATGGAAATGAGCCCATCCTCTGGGCCAGAGGTGTCAGTCTTTGCTCCCAAGGTACAGAATGAAGCCAAAGGCTGTATGAGTTTCAGGCAAGACATCAGAACCTAGGACCCAAAGGTAAATGGTTGGAGGCATCCAAGAAATTCCAGTAGTTCCATCTCAGTGACTTAAGGTCACAGTTCTGTGGAATATTCTTCAAATGGCTTTCAGTATCATTCAGAATAAAGTTTAAACTCTTATCCTGACATATAAGATCCTTCATGATCTAGTTCTTGCCCTATCACCTCTCTCCTTCCTGTTCATACCTTTTCTCTAACCACATGAACCACCACCAACCTTTATGCCCTGGCTCTTTTCACAAATTGATCCTACTGCCTGGAACCCTTGTTACTTCTTTGTCTGGATAACTCTAGCCCTGCTTTCAAAACTCAGCTTCTAGGTCATCACACCATATCTGGGAAGTCTTCTTGAAAGTCCAAGTCTGGGTGCGATGCTGTGATGCCTATCTTATCAACACAAATATCCTCCATAACATTTCTCTGTCTACTTGTCTGCCATCTCCCTTAGCAAGGGAGGGACTTCAGGCAGGGAATGTATCTTAATCCGTGTTGGTGTGCCCAGTGCCTAGGAAAGATAAGTCCTAGTTTGGACAAAATATCAAAAAGAGCTTGTGGGTATTTCTCATCATCAAAGTGAGCATCCTTTTTATTTCTGAGCACATATGAAGATGATCTGAAACATTTATTTATTTTTGTTGCCACCTCCCATGCCAGAGTTCAACTGACCCAAACATTTGGGATCTGAGGACTTTCTTCCTCCCTTGTTTATTCCTTTCTTTTTCTACACCCCCTCTCTGCCTTTACTTTCTCCTCCCCTGCCCAGAATCACAGCTTCAACCTGAAGGGGCAGCATTAAGTCTATAAAGCTTTAGGTTCTTCCAGTTCTTCAGAGGAGAGCATCAACATTCAAACCCAAACCAGCATTTCAATTCTTAATATTGAGAAACTTTCTTAGTAAACCTTTGATGTATTTTTGTGCTGACACAACCTTTACATCTTTATTCTGTCTCACTAATAATCACTTCTCTGCAAAAGATTTATGGCAGGAAAAAGAAGGAGGTGAGAGGGAAGTCAAATACTATCTTTTATGAAAATAGTTCATGTAGAAAAAAAATGGATGAATGGTTGAATGGAGGCACAAATGAAGGGCAGGAATGGATAAATGAAATAAATGAAATAATAAATAAATAAATAAATAAATAAATAAATAAATAAATAAATAAATAAATAAATAAAAATTAGGTGCCCCTGGTTTGGCCATGACCTCTGGTACTGCAGTCCTGACCATGCTTCTGCTTGCTCTCCATGTGTGGTCAGTGGCTTGAATCCTAGGGCCCTGAGTTGAAATACTGATTAGGATTCAAATATTTATAGAGTCCTACCTGATACTGATCACTGTCCCCAACTTCCTAGTATCTTCTAACTCAGGGTTCCATATCCTTAGACTCATCCACTGGTCAATGCAATTCTCTTCTTGTCAAGGAAGTCACAGAGCAGACTGACTCATCAACAAATATTTTATGGAGTGTCTACTAAGTGCCAGACCCTGTTATTTGCTTTTTCTTGAGTATGACTGGTTGTCACCATAGTTTTTCATAGTTTTATTTTTCTACTCACCAGATTGAACCTCCCCTAAAATTTTAGGTGCACTTGTCTACAAAGGGTCTACCCTAAAGCTGGGTGCCTCCCTCCTGCCTGCCCAACTTGCTGCATTTTTCAAGGCACGACATCCACGAAGCCTGAGTTGCATGGACAAGAAGGCCCTGAGGGAGCACCTAGGAGATCCTGATAGACATAAGTTTAATAAGGAGGGGGTATGACATGAAAGGTGAGCCTTTTACCCTGCCAGAATCATGATGACAAGAGAAAGTACATAAAAGTGTCAAAGTGCCGGTGTCGCCATTCCTCTCCTTTGTTTCTTTTTTATTGTCCTCCATCCAAATTTCTACTCCTTTCTTTTCTCTCCTGATTGAATGCCCTTTGCTCTCTCTTTGGGCAAAATCCTTCAGGATTCAGTGTCACCTACCCGTAGAAGGGGGACTCTTTGTCATTTCTTTTTTGTGCCCCCAGTGTCCAGTACCTGGCCTGTCATAGAGCTTAATCATTGTTCATTGAATGAAATGAATAGTTAAACAAGGGAGTGAACAGAATGCAGTTCTTATTCAGAGAGACAGGTAAGTAAACAAGCAGTTACAGTGCAAAGTGCCAAATCTTTTCACAGCTAAATTCTAAACAAGCACAGACAGTAGAACACATCCAGTATGCCTAGGGAAAGTAGAGAAAAACCAGGGAATGTGTCCTGGGGAAGGGGACACTGAAGTTGAGTCTTAAAGGATATCATATCCTCATTGTGTGCATAAGAGGAAGGGCATTTCCAGATATTTCCAGTGTGCGCTGTGTACAGTGGCATAGAGACACCACAGAGTCACTCTGCAGGGAAAGACATGTCACGCCGCACAACGGATCCAGGCAAGTGATGAGCACAGACAGGTCACAGGCTCCCGAAAAACTGGAATGCTATCCAGTGGAAGGCCTGGAATACTATTCACCCTCAGGAGAAGGCTGACTCAAGCCCTGAACACTGAACACCAAGTTACTTAAGAAGTTAAAAGAGAATAAGATTTATTTACAAAACAGAAACAGACTCACAGACATAGAGAACAAATTTATGGTTACCAGTGGGGAAAGAAGGTGGGAAGGGATAAATTGGGAGTTTGGGATTTGCAGATACTAACTACTGTATATAAAATAGATCGACAACAAGTTTATACTGTATAGCATACAGAACTAAATCAATATCTTACAGTAACCTATAATGAAAATGAATGTATATATGCACACGTATGACTGAAACTTTATGCTGTACACCAGAAATTGATACATTGTAAACTAACTACATCTCAACTAAAAATTTTTAAATTTTTACAAAATTAAAATTAAATTAAAAAAGAGAATGAGGACAGACCAGGCCATGCCTGATAACCTCTCATTGCTCCATCCAAGATCCCCAACATCCTTTCCAGGGTTTACAACCTCCTCTTATATTTTTATCAAATTTATCAAAGACCATTTCATTACACTAACCTATGTTCCCCTTTAAGATTTAAAATAGCATATACTGATTTAAAAAAAAAAGAAGGAGAAAATCATGAGTCACCACACATAAATATAACCATTGTTTACATTTTTGGCATATTTTATCTTACTTATTTTCCAAAGCACAATATGAAAAACTACAATTTTGTATCCTACAGTTGTGTCTAATATTATACCCTGAGCCAGTTTTCATGTTATTTGTTTTGTTTTAGAAGGAAAAAATTTTAAAAAAAATTTAACTTTTTTTTATTGAGTTATAGTCATTTTACAATGTTGTGTCAAATTCCAGTGTAGAGCACAATTTTTCAGTTATACATGAACATACATACATTCATTGTCACATTCTCTTTCGCTGTGAGCCACCACGAGATCCTGTATATATTTCCCTGTGCTACAGTACAATGTTGTTTATCTGTTCTACATTTTGAAATCCCAGTCTGTCCTTTCCCACCCCCTGTCCCCTTGGCAACCACAAGTTTGTATTCTGTGTCTATGAGTCTGTTTCTGTTTTGTATTTATGTTTTTTTTTTTAGATTCCGCATATGAATGATCTCATATGGTATTTTTCTTTCTCTTTCTGGCTTACTTCACTTAGAATTACATTCTCCAGGAACATCCATGTTGCTGCAAATGGTGTTATGTTGTTGGTTTTTATGGCTGAATAGTATTCCATTCTATAAATCTACCACTTCTTCTTTATCCAGTCATCTGTTGATGGACATTTAGGCTGTTTCCATGTCTTGGCTATTGTAAATAGTGCTGCTATGAACAATGGGGTGCAGGTGTCATCCTGAAGTAGGGTTCCTTCTGGATATATGCCCAGGAGCAGGATTCCTGGGTCATACGGTAAGTCTATTCCTAGTCTTTTGAGGAACCTCCATACTGTTTTCCACAGTGGCTGCACCAAACTGCATTCCCACCAGCAGTGCAGGAGGGTTCCCTTTTCTCCACAACCTCTCCAACATTTGTCATTTGTGGACTTTTGAATGATGACCATTCTGACTGGTGTGAGGTGATACCTCATTGTAGTTTTGATTTGCATTTCTCTGATAATGAGTGATATTGAGCATTTTTTCATGTGCCTATTGATCATTTGTATGTCTTCCTTGGAGAATTGCTTGTTTAGGTCTTCTGCCCATTTTTGGATTGGGTTGTTTGTTTTCTTCTTATTAACTCATATGAGCTGCTTATATATTCTGAAGATCAAGCCTTTGTCGGTTTCATTTGCAAAAATTTTCTCCCATTCCATAGGTTGTCATTTTGTTTTACTTCTGGTTTCCTTTGCTGTGCAGAAGCTTGTAAGTTTCACTAGGTCCCATTTGTTTATTCTTGCTTTTATTTCTATTGCTTGGGTCAACTGCCTTAGGAGAACATTTTTGAGATGTATGTCAGACAATGTTTTGCCTATATTTTCTTCTAGGAGGTTTATTGTATCTTGTCTTATGTTTAAGTCTTTGATCCATTTTGAGTTTATTTTTGTGTATGGTATAAGGGAGTGTTCTAGCTTCATTGGTTTACATTCTGCAGTCCAGTTTTCCCAACACCATTTGCTGAAGAGACTGTCTTTATTCCATTGTATATTCTTGCCTCCTTTGTCAAAGATTAGTTGACCAAAAGTTTGTGGGTTCATTTCTGGGCTCTCTATTCTGTTCCATTGGTCCATATGTCTGTTTTTGTACCAATACCATGCTGCCTTGATTTAAAAAATTTTTAATTGAAGTATAGTTGATTTGCAATTGTGTGTTAATTTCAGGTTAACAGCAAAATTTTATATATATATATATATACTTTTTCAGATCCTTTTCCATTAAAGGTTATTACAAGATATTGAATATAGTTCCCTGTGCTATGTAGTGGGTCCTTATTATTCATCTATTATATATATAGTAGTGCATATCTGTTAATCCCAAACTCCTGATTTATTCCTCCCTGACCCTTTCCCATAAGGTTGTTTTCTGTGTCTGTGAGACTGTTTCTGTTTTGTAAATAAGTCCATTTGTATAATTTTTTTAGATTCCACAAATAAGTGCTATTATATGTTATTTCTTTCTCTGTCTGACCTACTTCACTTAGTATGATAATCTCTAGGTCCATCCATGTTGCTACAAATGGCATTATTTCATTCTTTCTTGTGGCTAAGTAGTATTCCATTATACACAGACACAGACACACACACACACACCCCACATCTTCATCCAGTCATCTGTTGATGGACATTTAGGTTGCTTCCATGTCTTGGTTATTATAAATAGTGCTGCTATGAACATTAGGGTGCATGTATCTTTTTGATTTAGACTTTTCACCTTTTCCAGATATATGCCCAGGAGTAGGATTTCTGGATCATATGATAACTCTATTTTTAGTTTTCTAAGGAAACTTCATACTGTTCTACACAGTGGCTGCACCAATTTACATCGCCACCAACAGTGTAGAAGAGTTCCTGGAAGGAAACAATTAACACTCCCCTTTCAAGAGACTCAGGACACAAATGGCAGATGGAGAGCAAAGTTACTGAAAGCTTTATTACCCAAGAACCTGGCTTCAGATGTGTAGCCAAAGGCCTTGATGCTGCCCTCTGAGTCAGATTTACCCACATGGCGACAGGTACCAACAGTCTGGCCCAGCTGCAGAAACCCTGCCCATCTTTTTCTTATGCTCTTGCAGGGAATCTGGGGAAAGAATGCTGGGAGGTGTTTGTGGACAGGCTAGTTCTAAAACAGTGAGGGCCTGGAAAGGCCAAGCTGGGCAGCTACATTCCTGTCCCCAACTTGACAAGAAGGAGAGAAGCTCTAATTCTTCCTTGCATACTTTTCCCTTCTGGGAGAAGGCAGGATTTTCTCTCCTTTCATCAACCCCCTTCCTTTCCTGGGCCTCACATATACAAAGTCAGAAGAACAGGTTAGCTAGAGAATCTTTTAGCCCATTTGCTGTTGGAAAGCTTCTCTGAAAGGCCCCCAATCAGCTGCTGTATCATTACCTGTCCCCACCGTGTGCCGCCAGAGCATCCTGAACTTATCTGCATCCCTGGCACTTGTCCTTCGGTATTGAAATGACCTGTTGTCTTCTCTTCCTCCTGTGCTACAGTGAGTGTGAGTCCCCTGGGAGCAGAGTCTCTTGATTTTTCTCACTCCTGGCCTCCCAGATCTTAGCGGAGAACCTGCTTCAGATTCTGAATCTCTGCCTGAGTCGTGCTCGGAGGAACACACCTAACTTTCTTTGTTTTATAAACTTGGGTCTGTGAAAGTTCCTACTTCTTGCTCATTCTGTGCCTCAGCGTCACCTGTCTGGTGAGGTCACACATCCAGGACAAGTAAGTCCAGTGACCGGGAGGGTGTGGGGGCCTGCCTAGCCTGGTCAAGCCCAGTGGTACAGCCCCGGGGGACCAGCTGGAACGCCTGTGATGTCACCATATCTCCAGGCCTGGTATTAGACCCCTCTAATTTGGTTTTGAAAACATGTGGTTTTGTCCTTGTTCAAATATTGATTTTAGGTAACTTGAGCCTGGCAGGAAAAGCCTCTGCCAAAGCCAGTGGGGCTGTTTGTTGCCTTAATGACATTTCTATGTGTTTGCCTAACATGGGCTGGCAGTCGAGTTGTCGCTCCCTGGGAAGATTTACGGGACTTTACACTTTGGAAGATATTGAGGCAAACTGTTGATGAAGGCCCAGGGCATAAATCAGGCCCACTCGGGCCAATAATGGACACTTTGGAAACTTTGCCAACTCCTGGTGTGAGTGAGGGGTTTAGGTTAGGTTGGCTGGTTCTGGAGTGTGTTCCCTACAGGCCTTCGATTTCAGGGAGCAGTTGGAGAGAGGCAGAGAAAGGAAGTGCTTTGGCGGAACAGGCAGGGTTCCATGACCATCCAGAACTTGATCAATTTTATAACCGTGGTTCTTACTAGGTCTCTGCAGGTAACCATAAAAAAAAATTAAAAACCACAGGAGTAAAAGACTTTTGATATGCCTTCTAGACCTAAAACTCTCATGCTTAATTACCCTGGGGCCTAACAGGAAACAGATGGCTCACTGGAATAGGGTTATTGAGAACAGTTTAATGAAGGAACTGTTAACAAAGGTATGAATGGAATTAAGGAAAATAAACAAGAGTAACAGTGCCCTTAGAGAGAGCAGGAGCTGTGCTGTGTCTTCAGCAGAGAGTTACCTGGTGGGAATCGAGGCCTTTGGTAGATGAACACAGCCACTGCCAACCTGTGGCCTCGCAGGAGGGAGCAGGGAATAAATACTGTCACCTGTCTTGCCTGCCCTCACATGTCTTGAGTCCCACTGGCCATACCCAACTGGAAGCCAGAGGCGTGCGGGGATCCATGGAGGCCAGGCTTCTGGGGCCCAGAGAGGCTGAGGTGGAAAGGGGGTTTGCAAGGGTGAGTGGAAGCTACCCAGTTTATACCAGGAGCTGTGCAGACTACTGCAAGAGGGCAGGAGGTAGAAGGCCTGCTTCTCCTCCCAGCTCTGTCCTCATCAGCCTTCAGCTGAGCATCTCACATCTTCAGCTATCTTGTTTCTGTTTTTAATCAGTTAGGAGTTTGGTGATTTCTTCCCATCTTTTCCTGTGCTATGAAACACCAAATCTGCCTGAACAGGGAAATGCTGGTTAGTAGTTGAAAGAGAAACAGTAAAGGAAATTGACTGAAGTCCTGGACCTTGAGGTCATACACAGCTGGGTTTCAACATTGGCTCTGTCTCTCAATAGCTGGGTGACTCTGGGCAAGTTATGTCACCTGTTAGAGGTTCAGCTTCTTACCTGTGAAAGGGAGACAATCCTATTACCTTACAGCATTGGGACAATGACAAAATGCATTTAAACTTGTAACGAATACGCTTAGAGTTAAGCACATGGTTAGGAATCAATTGGCAGCAGTTATTCCCCGGTAAGAGGTCACTGGAAAACCCTTGTATACACAGCAGTATTAAAGTTCTCATTCCCTATTAATCTTTGCATTCTTGTCTCCTCTCTGTCCTCAGCTTTCCTGGTCAAAATCTAGCAATTTGGAGAGAGTTCTCTTGGGTTGGTGCCAGAGACATTTAATGAGATAACCTGTAACCTCTGAGCTGACCAGGTTAACTCAAACTTCAGTATCTGCCCTTGGGAACATCCTCTCACCTATCCAGGACTCGGGTCCTCCAGCTCGGCCATTCTTGTCATCACAACAAGCTGTGTCATCTTTAGGGCAGGCCAAAGTGTCCTGGAGCCCAAGCTGAGCACAGCAGTCTCCTGCTCTCTCTCTTTAGGCATGAGAGCTTCAGCCAGGGCAGGTTGGTCCCAGCTGCGCTCCCTGGCACATAAAATCCTACCTCCTGTCAAAGCCAAAGCAGAGAAAGCTGTGCACCAGGGTGACCTAAGGCGAAAGCTTTCTCCTCCTTGTGCATTCTACCAAAAGCCACTCCCCTGGGGCCTGGGGAGACAAGTAAGCAGTTCACATCTCGCAGCGGCCCTGGCTGTAAGTCTGCACGATTTACCTTGGCTCTCGCTGGCACTGTGAATGAGGTCATAGAAGGAGGGAGACAATGGAGAAGACCTCTAGAAGGGCAGCAGTAAAACATGCCATCAGGGGGCAGGAGAGGACCCTTGAGTCATGGAGTCCTTGGCAGCTGTCTTTGAGAAGTAAATAACTTCAAAAAGTCCTTGACTGGAAGATAAAATGTGTACTTTTATGCGTACCAAAGGCCATCTCTAGACTCTTCTCTCATTTATTTTTATGGAATCAATTTCCCTAAGGCTCAAGAGTATGGGATGGGAAAATGAGCAAGAACCAGGGTGATGAGAGGAAAGATAACAGATTTCCAGAGCCAGACAGAGCCTACAGTGGGCTAGGTAATCCAGTCCTGGCCCACCTCTCCAGGACTCTCCTCCCCAAACCCCATGAGCCAGCTGTGCTGGACATCTCCCACCAGTCTTTCCTGTGACTCGTGTCCTCTGAGTCCTTCTTCTAGAAAACTCTTTTTCATCACTCTTCTTTGGCTAATTCCTGTATATTTTTTAAATCTCAGTGCCTATGTCATTCTTCGGGAGCTTCCGTCATCCACTTCTTATGTCTTTTCTCCTTCCTGATAGCTAAAATGCAGTTGTGATCATTGGTGTTTGAGCAGCCATTTTGGACCATGAGGTGGAAGTTACAGATGTAGATGGAAGAACTGCAAGATAGAAAGAGCCTGAATCCCAGAGGTTGTCATTAAGCTGCCTACCAGTTCTGAATGTCTCACCTCAGGATTTATTATGGTTTAGTTGAGATAAATTTATGTAACATTAAATTGGTCATTGACTGTTTTAAAGTGTATAATTCAGTGGTATTTAGTATGTTTCCTGGGTTATGAAATGATCACCTTTATCTAGATCTAGTTCCAAGATGTATTAATCATCCCAAAAGGAAACACCAAACCCATTAAGCAGTCACTCTCCATGCCCCCTTTCCTTCAGTCCCTGGAAACTAGGAGTCTGCTTTCTGTCTCTATGGATTTGCCTATTATAAACATTTCATGTACATGGAATCATGGTATATGTGACCCTTTGTGTCTGATTTCTTTCACTGAGCATAATGTTTTTGAGGTTCATTCACATCAGATTACGTATCCATACTCTGTTCCTTTTTAATGACTGAATAGTAGTTCATTGTATCTGTGTACTACACTTTGTTTATCTGTTCATCTGTTGATGGACATTTGGGTTGTTTCCACTTTTTGACTATTGTGAATAGTGTTGCTATGAACCTTTGTGTACAAGTATCTCTAGACTTCTTTTACTCAATTGAGACAGGAATACATTTCTGTCTACTTAACCCATGTTATTTGGATTTTTTTCATTCTCAACTAATCATACTTTTAGCTGATACAAAGGTTCTAGCAATTACAATGGAAAAAAATTGTATTTCTTCCTTATCTATCCTGTCTGGAGGTAGAGAATATTAAGAAGCAGAAAGAGCTATGTTATCATTTTTCTCCACCAACATTTCCTGTGTTTCTTTGGGCCTCAGCAACTTTATCTCTAAAATGGGGATAAACAGGCTCTTGAAAGCAGAGGTCGAAACCAGATAATCTCTCCTGGTCGCTTGTGTTTGATTCTTCAAAGTCTGTTTTGAAAGAGCTAGGGGTTACAGGAAACAGCATGAAACCCATTGAAATGTCATGTCACTTTCTTTGGAACACTTTCCCAATTTCATCCCCTTCCATTGTTCTTGAGCTGCATTTTTTGCTTTCATCTCCCTGCCCTGTAGCCCCTCTAAAGCTGCACTTTTCACAGTTCATCTCAAGTGTGATGTGTACATATCTGTTTTCCTGGTAGATCCCCCAGTCTTTGAAAATAAGTCCTTTATGCAGCCTGCTTTTCCAAACAAAGCAACACATAAAAGCCAAGCAGAGCAACAACATATATGCTGGATGTTTTTTCTCACCCAGCTTCTTGTCATTCCCAAGGATTTCTGATCTCCTGGGCCTTGGTATCTATGTTTCAGTGTCTCCTCCAGTTTTCCTTGATGAAGGTATTATTCTTTTGACTGCCAGTCTTGTCCCTATCCAATTCCATCTGATCATTTGAGCCACAGCTACGGTGATGAAAGGTTTTTGTTTGTTTGTTTGTTTGTGGGTTTTCTTTTTTTGTTTTTCATTTTTTTTTTTTCCTTGCCAAGGAATAAATCCTAGAGGCAAAGCCTAATTCTGGTCCTCGTGGGAATCTGGGTTGGAGATGAAGAAGAAAACACTATTTAATGTAAGTTTGAAGATATATTTCCTAGCTTCCTATTTCTCTCTAAACTAACCATCTCTCCCTTCACCTCAAATGAGTCCATTCTTGGCATATATCAAGGATATGTTAAATGAATTAAACTTGGTAATTTTGAAAGTCAATAATAGCTACTGCACATATTATACAGGTGCTTGTCACATGATAGACATGATGAAAATTCCTTTATTTGGACAATCTCATTTATTCCTTGTAAAACCCTATGTGGCAGATACTTTAATTATGTTAATTTTCTATGTGAGAACACTGAAGCTTCTTAGACAGGCTAAAGTAACTTGCCCAAAATCTCACAGCTAATAAGTGAGGAGGCCATGATATCACTCAAGTCATCTGATTTTAGTCTACACACACAACTCCTCTTCTACATCCAAAATACAGTTCGAATTTACACAGGTATTTCTAAGCCTCCATTCATCCATGCATCAAGCTTGTACTGAGTGTCTCTGCTCAGTCACTTGCTTGGGATAAAGAGATAACTAAGATGGGGTTTTATGCAGAGCACATAAATATGAAGAATTTAACGTGACTATTTCCGGCATACTTCAGTAGTCCCTAATCCTCTGCTTCAATCACAAGATATTTTTGAATGGTGAAATCCTTCTGAGACTCTCTATCTGTGTAATAATGAAGAAGAAGTTAATAAACATAGTAGGAATACTACTATTTAAGAACCCCTAAGTATAGCTGAATAATGGAACTCAAAGATGTCAGATCCTAATAATACCTGGCACCTGTAAATGTCACTTTATGTAGCAAAGCCATTGTAGATGTGATTAAATCAAAGACTATGAGATGACGAGATCATTTTGGATTATGCAGGTGGGCCCTAAATACAATCACAAGTGTTCTTATAAGAGAGAGGCAGAGGAGGATTTGACTACACACAGAAGAGGAGCGGGCAGTGTGACTATAAGTGGTAGAGACTGAGCTGATGCAGCCACAAGGCAAGGAATTGTGGCAGCTGTCAGAGGCTGGAAGAGACAAGGAATAGATCTTCCTCTAGAACCTCTAGAGAGATCCCCTAATTTTGGATTAGTGAAACTAATTTCAGACTTACGGCCTCCAGCACTACAAGAGAATAAATTTCTGTTGTTTTAAGCCACCAAGTTTGTGTTATTTTGTTACAGCACCCACACAAAACTAATATGCCAACTTAGCATACTTTGCTGCTTTCATGGCCCCTGGAATTACTAGCACCCAGGACAAGTATAAAACACACGAAGTAGAAAACTGAGTTTCAAACAAATTAACTTGCCCAGGGTCACATGACTAATAAGCAGTTGAGCTGAGATTAAAACCTAGTTCTGATTAACTTCCGAGTTTTGCAAATCACTTTGTAGTTCACAACCACCTTTTTAAACTTTTATTTTCCATGGGAACCCAGAGCAGATTTTATTCCTTTTTTTCACTAGATAGATAGATAGATAGATAGATAGATAGATAGATAGATAGATAGGAAATCAGAGGTTCAGCAAGGTGAACGGACATGCTTTAAGTCATAATAGAGTAGATAAGATTGGAGCCTGGTTGGGTCTTCAGATTCTCTGCCCCTGTACTCACACCTCCTGGCCTATGATGGATTTGGATGCTGAGTGAGGAGGTCCTGTCATGAGCTTCCTGCCAGCCTGGTTGCAGGCACCCGCAGCTTATCAGTCTGACCTTTGGTTTTTCATGGCAAACCCCTTTGTGGAGGAGGCTGCCAAGAGGCGGCCAAGGCTCTGTATTGTCCTTATTTAGAATTGCTTTCACTTAAACTGGCTCTGCTCTTGCAAAACATGTTTATTCTGGTTTCCTCTCCCTTCTGGCTGCTTGACTAGTGTGAGCCCAGAGCACAGCAGCTCCAGCTATCAGACCTGGGCCAGGCAGGGCAGGGCCAGAAAGAAAACAGGAGACTCCAGAGACAGGGCACAGGAGGCCTTAATTTCCCTCCCCAAGTTTTGTTCCAGACAGGATGGACACCCTTTCTTTGGGGTAATGCTATAGGCCCTGAGGAGAATGGGCCATTCAAAATATCCCCCTGCTGAGACTGACCTCAGCTTAGACAGTACAAAGAACTCAGGAATAGAGCTTTACTTTCTTGAAATCCAAAGGGTTTTAGAGTAACAGTAACAATAATAATAATGATGATAGTTCTAATAGTGTAGCAACTTCATTTTCTTAAATACTATCAACCAAGCAAGCTATTAAATCTCTTATTGATTTATTTTGTTTAATCCTCAGGATAACCGTATTAGATAGGTACTTTTAATAACCTCAGTTTGTAGATGAGGAAACTGAGACTTTGAGAGGTCAAGGTCAAATGTCTGGTAAGCCACAGAAACTGAGATTTGAGGGCAGGCGTGTCTGGGTCTGGAGTGTGTTCTCTTATACAACACTCCTCTTTATAGACACTCTCCGTTAGTAGAGTGAGGTTTGTAGAGCAGAGTGACTTGTCCAAGGCCACACAGTGAGTTCCTGTAGAGTTCGTTTTCCAGGATTCCAGAAGTGTTCTTTTCAATAGGTTACCCCAATGCAGACTGTAATTTTAAAAAGAAGAAAAAGCAGTTCAAGACTTCCCGCTTGCTGTAATTTGAAAGGCTTGTTCTCCCCTCCCCTCATCCCTTTGAATCCCATTTGAAAGATATTAAAAGATACTATTGTCTTTGGGACCAAGACATTTTTTTTTTCTCATGGGCATATCTGGGGAGAAATTGGCAGGAAAAGGAAAGAGAGCGCTCCAGAGTTGAAGGGGCGTGTACTCACCAAGTTCCTTGTAACAGCTTTATGTGGAGAGCACTTTATGAAACATGTTTCCTGGAGTTATCTCAGACTCTTCCCACTCTTCTGGGGAGTATCCCCATTTTACCAGTGAGTAAAGTGAAGTTCAGAGGCAGTATGTCAACTGTCCCCAGCAAATGGCTGGTAAAGGGGTAGAGCTGGTCCTCCAGCCTGGGTCTTTGCCTGCTGACAGTAAACAGAAATACTGTACAGAAGCTAGGGTTCCTCCTGGGCCAGAGAGCTCAGCTCTCTCCCCAGCCATCATGCCACATTTTTTTAAAATCACTTGGAAATGAGAACATGTTGAAAATTCTTATCTTGCTCTGTAGAGGGAAGGAGAGGGGAAAGGGAAGACTCTCAAGTAAATTTGCATCATAATAGGGGAGAGGGTAATAGTTGAGGAGAAAGCAACCCAAAAAAACAATAAAAAAAAATTCTTTTCCTCTCTAGTCACTCTCTCATGGGATCTAGAACACATATTTTCAAATAACCTTTTTAAAACGTGTGCCACGCACAGATGGGTGTGGCCTTCTTCCCAATGCCTGGCCCCATGGTGACTTCTGTCACAGATGTCAACATCTACATGGAGAGTGGAATCAACATTCACAAGGGGTGGGTGGGTGAGTGGGTAGGGGGACAGGAGTATAACCCATCCCTGTCTAGTGGCTGGGGAAGTGGAGGTTTCTTTAGGGGCCAGACAGAGTCAGTCCATTGGATATCTGATTCCCCTTCCCTTCCCCCATGGTTCCTGTCTTACTCTTGTTCTGCTTATTTTCTCTTTATGGTACCCTTCCAGGAATGGCAGAGTTTTTGACAATGTTCGTCGTTGGCCTTTCAAGAGGCAAATGAAGATGAAAGAGCTAGACTCACAATCTCCTGGAATCTCTCTAATTTTTCTTTTTCTATCTGCCTCGTTTTGGCAAACAATGGGATCAGCATAATCCCTCCAGAGTATGAAGGCAAACCACAGGCATTTTGCCTTGATTTTATCACCTATCTAACAGGCACCCTAATCGTGGCCTTTCCTACCTCATATGCTATTAAAGGTCAAAGAAACATGGAAACTTCAAACACTTCAAAGTGCTAGAAAAAGTGCTAAATTATTGGGCAGACTATGATCTAGAGATTTCCCTCCCACTAATGGAAAAAAAAATCCTAAGTAGTCATTAATTTAGCAAATTATTGCTACTCAGAATCTCTTCTCTGCTTTTTAGAATAGACTACAGGGGATGGATGTGTGGGCCGTGAGGGTAGAGGTGATGGGTAGGAGGGTGCTTCCGCGGTTGAATCAGAGACAACTTTCAAGTCTCAGAGCTACCATTTGCTAGCTGTTTGTAGTAAGCAAAGCACCTACTTTTTTTGAGGTCCAGTTTCCCAATCTGTAAAATGGGACTACGATACCTACCTCACAGGGTTTTTGTGAAACTTAATAAGAACAAAACAAGATGGCTGCCAAATGCTGAGCA
Organism: Camelus bactrianus; assembly: GCF_048773025.1. NCBI lineage: Eukaryota > Metazoa > Chordata > Mammalia > Artiodactyla > Camelidae > Camelus > Camelus bactrianus. The sequence goes on from NC_133551.1 coordinate 36,236,441, forward strand.
CTTGGTCTGTATCAGCTATTTGAATTAATGACCTTAGCACTTGCAATGGCTTGGAATCCTGTGCTTCATTAGGCTATTTTTAGAATTAAGGGAATCAGAAGCTCTGAGAAGTTCAGCAATCCGCCTAGAATCATAAAGTGAGTATAAGAGCTAGAATTCTAACACAGATATATTTATTCCCAAATCTGGTAACTTCTCACTGCCTCACTTTGCCTTTCAGTATATACTTGGAAATACTTTAAAAACAGTAAAGTGATGTGGAGTGCCATTTGCTTCATGAGCAAACACTTACTAAAGATCTATTATGTTGAGACCCTGGGATGCAGTCTAGGGATAAAAGCCATTGGTTCATTATTTCCTTCCTTTGGGCCTCAGTTTTCCTGTCTGTAGCATAAGAGAGGAATCTCTTAGATCACCTTTGAAGTACCATTTTGCCTAGCTCTGACTTTCTGAAACTATGTATTAAAAGAATTTTGAAAAAGTAATGAGTCAAAGTGAAAATGGAAAGGAGAGAATGGATGTTCATTCAGACTGAGATATGCCATGTTCTGTGTGTTTGATAGTCTCCAAAGGTGGTTGTCCTCAGCTCCTTCCCTCTCTGCACACACATACTTCTCACATCAAGAGATGAAGTCCACTGCAGTCTTTCCCTTGAATCTGGGCTGGCTTCAGTGACTTACTTGGCCAACAGAAAAATCGCAGAAATGATGATCTGAAACTGCCAGAATAAGGTCATAAGAATCTTTGTAACTTAGCCCTGGGTCTTTGGTAATCCTGGCTCTAGCTGTGCTCCCTCTTGGAACCCAGCCCTGTTGCTGTGGGAAGTCCATGCTGCATGGAAAGGCCACATTTAGGTGTTTCAATCAATAGTCCTCGCTGAGTTCCCAGTACATCAACTGCCAGCCATAAGAGTGTGCCATCTTGGACATCCAGTCCAGTTGAACTTTCAGATGACTCTAGCCCCAGTCAACATTAACTACAACTCATAAGAGGCTCTAAGCAAAAACTGCCTGGCTACCCCCAACCAACTCATAAACCTGTGAGAGATCATCATAAGTTGTTTTAAGCTACTAAATTTTGGGGGTGGTTTGATAGGCAGCAGTAGACAAAAAACACCCATTATTTAACTGCCACAATAAGGCATAATTTTAGCCCCATTCTATGGGAAGGACACCTGAAGTTCAGAGAGATTGAGTTAATTGTCTAAGGTCATATAGAATGTGGCAAAACTTTGTTCAGAAATGAAATCTGCTTGACTTTAAGTCCTGCATTTTAACCTTCATTACGAAAGGATCTTTTTCTTTTTTTTTCTGCCTTTAGTCATTTATTAGCAAAACCATTAAGTTGAAGTAGAAAACTAAACCTAGGTGCTACTATATATAGTAACATTGTGAAGAAATTATAAAATAATAACTAATTTTCTTTATTGGGTATTAATTATCTACCATATTTGAATGACATTTTGTTATGGCTTATAAACCTAGTGTTATTCTTCCCACATTTCAGTGCTATTTTGGCCAAATTGCTGGTCCAAGCCTTCATGAAATAACTACACATCAAAGTGCTGGTCCCTTTATCTCTCCTCAGTTTTCTCTGCCCTGTCTCCAACTTTGCAGGTATCTCTGCCACCTGCCTCCTCTACTGCCCTGAGAACCTGGCCATTTATTCAAAGCTTATTCAAAAAATAAGTGAGTGTTTATTCTGGGAAGGCATAGGCTTGGTACTGGGGACTTGGAATCTAGGATTCAGAATAGACAAGTAGACTGACAGACAGACAGACAGACAAATAATCACAGCCATGACCCAGAGTCATGATAGAGATGGAGAGGCACTAGAGGTATTTATGAATCCTCTTACTCCCTTCTGCTCATGCTCATCCTACACGGAGCTACTTTGATGTCCCCGAACATGCCATCCTGAATTTACTCATGCTGGTTTTTTTCTGCCCTACTTCACCCCACAAGCCTCCGTGTAGTTTTATTACCTCAATTTGCAAACTTAGCAAATGACAGTGCAATTGTTTGCTACTCTTTTTCTCTCCCTGTAACTGAGTTCCTTCAAAGCAGTGATTGTCTTTTTCCACTTTGATTTCCCTGCCTTTTAAAAAATAGATCAAAATTATAACATCTAATGACCATCAATAAAAACAGTAAAACTAGGTTAATGAACACAAACATTTTCAGTCAGGTGTTACCCTTGGCACTCAATCTACTTTGGCATTTTGTTTTGGTTGTTCGGTTTGAAAAAACCTGAATTGCTCTGATGAGCAGTTGCAAGATACAGTTTTTAAAGAGTGAGCTTTCCAATCTTGGGGGAGTGAGATTAACAGAGGGGACGGGCAAGTTCTCATTCAGAACATCGCACAAAGACAACTTAACCTAACATCACATGAAGTCACTGGATAACCACCATGCATTCGAAGAAAGTAACAAGGTAAGTATAGATTGTGTTTCATGCTGAAGAGAATGGAAAGATGATGATGTTTCAGAGAGTAACTAGAGCACAGAGAGGAAAAGGGGATTTTATTTTTACTTTTTTTATTGAAGTATAGTTGATTTACAGTGTTATGTTAGTTTCTGGTGTACAGCATAGTGATACAGTCATGAATACATATACATATACTTTCATATTCTTTTACATTACGGGTTATTACAAGGTATTAAATATAGTTCCCTGTGCTATACAGTAGGACCTTGTTATTTATCTGTTTTGTATATAGTAGTGTGTATCTGCTAATCCCAAACTTCCTCCCCACTCCTTTCCCCTCTGGTAACCATAAGTTTGTCTTCTATGTGTGTGAGTCTGTTTCTGTTTTGTAAATAAGTTCATTTGTATCTTTTTTTAAGATTCCACATATAAGCAGTATCATGTGATATCTGTCTTTCTCTGTCTGACTTACCTCAATTAGTATGATAATCGCCAGGTTCATCCATGTTGCTGCAAATGGTATTATTTCGTTCCTTTTTAGGACTGAGTAATATTCCATTGCATATATATATACCACATCTTCTTTATCCAATCATCTGTTGTTGGACATTTAGGTTGTTTCCATGTCTTGGCTATTGTAAATAGTGCTGCTGTGAATATTGGGGTGCATGTCTCTTTTTGAATTAGAGTTTTCTCTGGATATATACCCAGGAGTGGGATTGCTGAATCCTATGGTAACTCTATTTTTAGTTTTTTAAGGAATTTCCATACTGTTTTCCATAGTGGCTTCACAAATTCACATCCCCACCAGCAATGCAGGAGGGTTCCCTTTTCTCCACAGCCTCTGGAACTTTAGATAGGAGCTGGGGAAAGCCTCTTTGAAGAGGGGATGTTTAAGGAGATAACTGAAGAATGAGAATAATCCAGGTATGCAAAGGACAGAAGGAAGAACATTCTGGACAGGAAGAAGCCTGGGATTGGCTCTCCGTCTTCCTTTTAGGAAACCACACCAGGGACTTCAGATAAAACTAGATACTCCCAGTGGCCTCTTATAGATGCTTGACCTCTTTTCTTAAACACAATGTCACTGCGGCGAACTTGGGAGGCACCAGGCCCATCTTATAGCCGAGAGGTAGAACAGGAATGTGACGGTCACACACAGCTGGTCATTGACAGGCCATAATGAGGTCCCAGCAACACTTTGGCTTCAAGCCCAAGAGTCCTAACCACAACATCACACCATTCCCTAGCCAGAAGGTAGAGTTATTCCTAAAACCGAACCTTCCTCCACCAGAAACCAGGGACTGGGTGCCAGGGCAGGATTTATGACCTAGTCACTGAGGACAGAAATAATTGGTCACATTAGTACCTGGCGATCCCAGGCTGGGCTCTGCTCTGGAGGGGTGGCACGGATTGAAATAGCCAAGGCAAGTTTACTTTTCTCAGCCCAGGTGCTCTACTGTAGCCAACACCGCCTTAATGAGCTCTGCATATTGAGGACACATATAATTGATGGTCCAATTTAAAGTGTGCAGAAGCCACATTTCTTTCCAGGCTCTAAAGGAAAAACACCGACTGAGGAAGAATGAGGAACTGCCTGTTCTAAGTTATTTTCCTTCTGTGGTCATTCGATCCCCAGGAAGACCATGTCTACCCTATCAAGAGCCTAGAGAAAAGAGGCAATTACCCAGAGAAGTCAAGCAAAAAGGAAAGGACAAAGGAAAATCATTCACCAGGGAAGAGGTCCTGGGCTCTGTGCTGGAATGGATACAGCCTTGAACATACCCTGCTTCGCACAGAAGCTTGAGTTAAGGCCTTGGCCTTTGGGGTCAGACAGCTCTGGATTTGAAAATGAATTCCACTACCTTTTACATGGGTGAGCTAGGCAAGATTTAACTGCTCTATGCCTTAGTTTACTCATTTGCTAAATAGGGATTATGAGCACAGACTTTGGGGCCATGAGACTTGGATTTCAATCCCAGCTGTGCCACTGACTATGTCATAAGAGCAAGTTTCCTAACCTCCTGTGTTGGTTTCTTTCTTTCTAACAAGAAAGTAAGTAGTTACCTTGGAGGGCTATTGGGAGGACTGCTTGAGATAAGATGTAAGATGTTTGTGTCCGGCGCTCAGGAAGGTCATGGTTAACTTGTTAGATACCACGGGTTAAGCTCTGGGACCACAGTTCTCAAAATGTGGTCCTTGGACCAGCAGCATTAGCCTCACTGGGGGGACTTGTTAGCAATGCAGATTCTCGGGCCCTACCCCAGACCCACTAAATCAGAAACTTTGGGGGTGGGTCCAGCATGCTATGTTTTACAAAGCCCTCCAGAAGATTCTGGTGCTCATTCAAGTCTGAGAATCTCTGCTTATGTGGTAATTCAGAATGCACCTCAGATGTTTCCACTCCCCAGCTGTCTCCGGCTCTTAAGTGCTTCAGCTCCATAATCCTTCAAAATGAACTCTCTGCTCATTCCTTTCTGCCCCTAAACAGGGAAGAAATACTTTATTACCCAGGATTTCAAAGGGGCCCCCTCACACTAGGTAACATTTTCTACATTCTTACTATATTCCAGGCATCCACATGATTATTGCAATTTATCTCTTTAATCCCTGTCTGCGGTAGATATTATTATCTTTGTTTTGCAGATAAGGGAACTGAAGGTCTGTGAGGTGAAGTAAATTGCCCAAAGATGTACAGGTAATGAGTGGTAAAGTCAGGATTCAGACCTCAGTCATCTATTTCTAGAGCCAGTATGCATCCTCACTCAACATACTACTTCTTATACCAGTATGAAGAACCAGGGGTGTCTAGTTTGGTGAAGAGAAGCTTCCAGAGTGCACGTGAAAAGTGTCTTCATGCATCTCTAGGGCCATTATGGTCATGGGAGTCAACCAGTTTGATGTTGTTCCAAACTTCAGAATGGAACCATGGGGAGCCTGATTGTGGCTTGACAGAAAAAATCACTTTCAACAAGTCTGAACTGTCTATGGGATAGTTAGCTCCCTGTCTCTGAGAATGATAAGCACAAGCTGGGTGAACACCTGTCAAGGTGTCATAGAAGGATTGGTTCCTTCCCTCCCCATGATATTTGATTCTGAGCGGAAGTTAGTAGACAGTCGTCTCTCTTGAGTGGTTTATCCTTTGATGTGTGTGAAGAAGTGGAAATAATTCCACTTATGCAGGAAGGAGACTAAGATAAGTCTCCTGGCTTGAGGAAGAGAGAATCCACTTTACTGCGGCTGCAAGGAGTTATTTCAGGACCTTCTCTGATCTGACTGGAAAGGACCTCTCTTTTCTCTGACTCCCCTATCATGTTATTTTGCTACTGCTCTTGTGCTGAGCCCTGTTCCACTGCACTATCGCTATTCGTGGGTAGCTATATTTCTTCTGTTATTGAAGCAGTAAGATGTGTCTACATGGAGGCTGATAGACCTGTGGGATCATGAGCAATAATCTTAACCTCTGTGGGTCTCAGTTTCCTCATTATGTAAAAGGGTCAGTAGGGGATTCCTTACTGAGGCTTAAAGGATTCAAGGAACTTGAAATATGGCTCATCATACCCCATGGTCTTCTCTAATCCCCCTGCAAATTGTAAAATGTCTTTGGGAAGAACGCACATCTAAGTCATTGAGATATCCTTTCTACTAGCCTCCACTCATCCCTGTCTTCCCACTCAAAGTAGAGATATTCAGTATCTATACATAAATATGTAACTGCCTATTATGTGCCACATACTGGATTTAAGAACAATTTAACAAATAAGTGCTCTTCCTCCTCTTCCTCATCTGCTGTGGATCATCTGATAGGCACTCCATCTGGGTGGACATTTTCTGGGTCACACCATGAGTCCTGGGTGTGTGTGTGCTTAACAGAATAATCCACAACATGCCATAATTTGAAGGGACCTATGGGAGGAGAGAGGGAACAGGAAAGGAAAACTTGAACTAATCTCTTTACAGGGCAACTAATTGCAGTTTTGAGGTTGTTTGGGGCACTTGATAACCGTGGAAAGAACCTGGCCTCAGGGGTACAAGCCTCACACATACTGATCTCCATCTTGAACCCCTTGGGTAGGAGCAGAATGTTTCAAGTGCAGATTCTAGAAGACTTAAAAGCAGGTCTGTTTTTCAACATACCACACATTGCACTTTCTCCACTGTGGGAGGCAGGCCAAGTAGTGGCTTTTGAAGCTTTTAAAGGCTCACTGGCCCTTCAAAAAAATGGCCATTGTGGACATATGGTTTTAGAAGCTTTTTTAAAAAGCCTTGTGGGCTTATTTTTAGAGCAAACCTTAACCTTGTAAAACTTCTGAAAGGAGCCTCAGAGGGTCCAATCGCTTGAGCCCCCAGAGAGCCCCAGGAAGCTGCTCCCAAGGTTTCCAACATAGCCTTTCCTTGTGCTTGATGTGAGTATCAGGCTGCCCACTGAGCCTGGAGTCGGCCATCCCTTGAGAGAGTGTGTCCTAGGAACCAGAAGACCTGAGGCCTGAGCCCAAGGAGGCAGAATTTTCTCCCAGTGAGTGGAGACCCTTGACTCACAGACTCCCAGAATCTCAAAGACTCCCCTGAAGGCAAAGAGCTTTAAAAGTCATCCAGTCAACTCTGATCTGATGCTAGAACCTGCCTGAAACACAGTTATAATGAGGTGGTTCCACTCGGCTTGCACACTTCCAGCGATGAGAAGATCATTGTCTGGGCACTCATTATTCAACACATCTCTAATTGAGTTCATGTTACATTCTCGGCACTGTGCAGAGTCCTAGGGATGACAGTCAATGAAAAATTAGTTTCAATACAGACCAAACATTAGTGGGGAAGACAGATGTGGATCAAATGATCACATCCAAACATAATTTCAAGTGAAAAGTATCATTAAAAAAAAACTCAAAGATTCATCAAAACTTTTGATCAGACCTGATGTGATCTGAGAGATCAGAGAAAGGTTGATGAAGAGGTGACCTTTGAACCGGGGCCTGAAGGATGAGTGAACGTTAACAAGGCAAGAGGAGGTTGGAGGGCACAGAGGGCCCAGGGAACATCTTAGAGAGGCTCTCAGGCAGGAGGGAGTGCAGCATTTTGGAGGACATGAAAGCAGCCCAGGTGTGTGACATGAAGGAGAAAGAGACCTGGTATGAGGCTAGGGGCACACAGTGTGTAGGGCATGCATGGCCTGCTGTCATGTTGACGGGTTGGAAGCCTCTGATTCATTTTAAGCAAAGGCTGGGCAACTCACACCAGTGCTGCAAATTCTTCCTCATTTGCTAAGTGTGGTGGTCTAAAATATGTCCATAATTCTCCTCTCTTCAAAGGTGGAGCCTAAGGTCCCTCCCTTGAATGTAGGATAGTCTCATTCTAATTAATAAAATGTGGCGGAAGTGATTCTAAGTGACTTCAGAGACTAGGTTAGCTTCCCTGGGCATGCTCTCTCAAATGGCTTGCTTTGGGGGAAGTCAGTAACCAAGCTGTACGGGCACTCAAGCAACCTATGGAGAAACCTAGATGGAGAGGAACTGAGGCCTTGTTCCTACAACCAAATTGCCAGCCATGGCAGTTAGAAGCAGATCCTCCAGATCCCCAGTGAAACTTGAGGATAACTGTAGCCCCAGCTGATATCTTGACTGTCACCTCATGACAGAGCCAGAGCCACCTAGATAAGTCAGTCCTGAATTCTTGGCCCACAGAAACTGTGAGATAATAAGTGCATCTTGTTTCAAATTATTGACTCTGGGTAATTTGTTAAGCAGCAATAGCAATCTAATTCAATAAGGCATTTCAAGGTATGGGGACAAAAGCAGGGACTTCAGGGTCAGAGAGATTTGTATTTGAAATCCAACTGTCCAACTTCCTGGTTGTTGGAGTGAAGGTGTGTTCCCTTACCTCTTGGAGCTCCCATTTTCTATCTGTAACATGACATGATGTCTGGAGAACCCCCATGATATGGTGCAATTGAGTCCCTCTCAGTTTCCTTGCCCTCTCCCATTTCACATCCAATTGAGACATGCCACTCTGGAAGCTGAGAAGATTTAAAAAAAGATTATATTGTCAATTAGCACTGCAGAGTGTGGGTTATCATAATTCCCCTGGAGAAGTCCTGAGAATTGTTTGTCTGAGGCTATGTTGAACCAGGTTTCATTAAAACACTACAGATTTTTCAAGCCTATTCCCTCCCCACTTGGGTTAATGAATTTAATGAGTCCATCTCCTGCTGTGGTAACAGAATTGCCTTTTATTTATTTGAAATTTATCTCTTCATAGTTGCATGTCTTACTTTCTTCATTTGCAAGGCAATAAGGAAATAGATTCATGATGAGTGTTCTTAGACAGAAGAAATTATTGGGTCAGTTCTTGCTATGTATCATATACTTTATGAGGATGTTTTTAGTTAATTCTCAAAACACAATCCTGGAATATCTATCATTCGTACCATTTTATGGATTGGGAAACAGATATAAAAGCCAAAAATAATACCTTGCCACCTAGTATTATGTGACCTTGGCTAATTATTAAACTCCTCTTATATCTTAGTTTCCTCATCTGCAAAATGGAGCATAAGGACAGAACCGATAAAAAATAATATTCAGCTGAAGATTAAATGAGCTAATGCATATAAAACATGTAGAACAGTGTCTGGTATATTATGATACACCCCTAATTAGCTTCTACTATTAATTTTTCTTATTTTTTAAACAACATTTCAAAAATTCAGATCAAGACTTCTTTCTAAGCCATTTTACCTCATCCATGACATTCCTCTCCTGTAATAATAATCCTTCCTACTTGTATAGAATTTTTTGCACCCATTTGATTCTTTCAACAATTCAGTGTCTCAGCATCATCATCTTGATTTTCAGCTGAACCAGCTAAGGCTCAGAAAGGTGAATGTGAATAGCTTGAAGTATTTTAGGTTGCAAGCAACAGAAACCAACTGAAGCTATCTTACACTAAAGTTCATTATAAGATGTAGGGGTGATTCAGGGAACCCAGTCTCATGTGTGAGCCACAAGGAAAGGTCCCCAGATTGACAACACCTGCGGAGAAGAAAGCTACAGGAAACTTGGGGAATGCTGCTCCTCTTTCTCACCCCTTTTCTCTGTTTGACCGATGGGCTGCCTCTGTCATTTTCTCTAAAGACTGGCTTTCTCAGCTGCTCTATATGAATGGTTGGGGGAATGACCAACCTCCCACATCCTCCAAATTCACGAGTTATCACTCCAACTGTAGGAGAGATTGGCCTTCTGGCCCTCTTTGTTTAGATTCCATGTTACCACAAATGGGACCTGGTTGAACAATTTTGGGTCAGAGGCTTTCCTCTGGTCTGATCAAACTTGGCCCATGGATGGCACCACGGTGCACAAACGCTGCTGGTGGGCACTCACTCCTGTAGATTACTTTAGAAAGGTCATAAGTAAGTGAAAAACACTCTAGAAGGAGCCTAAAACATGAAGTGAATTTCCTGCCATTTTACACATTGGATGGACTGAGGTAGGATTCTCTTCTAGATCCTCTTTATCACGAGGCTAATATCACTTTTTTTTCTTTTAATAAGGCTTCAGCTACTTCGCTTCAGGAAACCAGCACCTCCTGGGATTCAGGCTGGGTCTGATCTGGGCACTTTTCTAATTGCAGTCTTTCTTCAGATAGAGCCAGCTGTATAAACAAACAGTGACATGTGCTATATTATTGGAAATAATTCTTCACTCTTCCTGTTAGGAGAATTCTACATTTGCAGCCATTGCCCTGTGATTTGCAGCATTACTCTGGAGAAGGAGTATACTCCCCCAGATTACTAACATCAGATGTGGGCATATGACTTGCTTTAGCTGATGGAACCTAAGTGGGAGTTATTTAGACCAAGACTAAGCAGAAATATTAGGAGCCACTGAAAGTTTCAGCTGTGTCATTTTTCTCCTCTGCCATAAGAATGGCATGTCCCTCGAGCTTGGATCTTGAAATGAAGAAGACAAGCAGAGCAGAGCACAGCCACCTTGCAGTTGCTTCCTGCAGTAACCCAAGAGAGAAATGAACCTTTGAGAAATGACTCATCTGAGACTTTCTGTCTCGAGTAGGTCATTAAAGAGTGAGGGTGGGAAGGAGAAAGGAACAGTCACTGGGTGATTTCCAGATATATATATAATTTTTTTTGCAACCTAAGAGATGGCTATTAGATCTTTCACTGAGAGTAAGAACCTTGGAGAAGATGGTTTGTGGGGAATGGTGTTGTATTTGGCTTTGAACATGCCAAACTGAGGTGCATGGGGGAGAAGTCCAGCAGACAGTATGATAAACTAGTTTGAATTAGGAAGGAGATCTGGACAGGAGTTAGAGATTGGTGTTCATCTGCCCATGGAGCTACTTGAAGCCTTGAGAGTCAGTGAGATCCCAGAGAGAATAAAACCATAAGAGAAGGGAGGAAATGAATACTAAGGCACCAACATTGGAGGAAATGGTGGAGGAAGAGGAGCAGGGCTAGGGGAAGGGTGGAGCCTAGGAAGACAAGTGAAGGAAATGGGAGACATATAGGCTACAATAGAAAGTGAACCATCGAAACCACTGGCACCAGAAGTCCTCCTGGGAAAAAAAAAATGCCTTTTTCCCTTCAAAATCATTAAATATATGAGCTTCTAAACAGTCCTGTGAGGTGTTTTTAGAGGAGAGCATGTATATTTATCCCTAGTTCGCTGAGGAAACTTAAGACTCAGAAGGCTACGTGCTTGCCCAGATGTTTTTTTTTTTCAATTTTAATTCTTAATTGTGGTTAAAAACATAAAATTTACCATCTTAACCATTTCTAAGTAGTGTTAAGTATATTCACATTGTTGTGCAACCCATCTCCAGAACTTTTCATCTTTATAAAACTGAAACTTGGTACTCATTAATCAGTTCCTCCCCGTTTTCCTCCTCTCTCCACCATTCTACTTTCTATGAATTTGACTAGTCTAGATATTTCATGTAAGTAGAATTGTATGGGATTTATCTTTTTGTGACTGGCCTATTAGCATAATGTCCTCGAGGTTCATTCATGTAGCACGTGTCAGAATGTCCTTCCCTTTTAAGGTTGAATAAGATTCCATCCTGTGCATGTACCAAAGGTTGTTTATCCACTCATCTGTCGATGGCCACTTGGGTTACTTCCATCTCGTGGCATTGGGAATAGTGCTGCCATGAAATTGTCTTCTTGAGACATGTGGGACAGAAGGTGACTCTTAAGAGCATAGTGTGAAGACAACAGAAGGGATGTCATTACTGCTCCATATGAGAAAATGAGAGGAGTTTCCCTCCTGAGAGAGATGGAGGGAGAAGAGAGGAGAGAAGCCAGGGAGAAGAGATAGAATGAGATGCTCCTGGGAGATGGGGTAAAGTAGGGAACACCTGGGGTAAGGGGCCAGTGAAGACTTCCTATGGCTGTGTGGTCAAAGACCAGAGACATCTAGTGTTCAGTAGAAAATGGTTAACACTGGTTGTTGTATCCAAGCTCCACGACTCAACACATTTTGGGAAAATCTCCTACATGGACACACAAATGCTCCGTGTGAGTTGCTTTTTTGTGGACACTGACAAAGGCATTAATTTTCCCATCTGGTTTGGTATGGAACAGACAGAGAGCGTGAGCAAGAGAGGGTGAAACAAGCTATCAACTGTCCCGTGTGGGGGAACAGTTTTTCCAGACGTGACCAGAGGTGACTCTGAGAGAGCTCCCTGGGAATTCACAGACAATTTGGGGAAGGATTTGGACTTCCATAGAATGAATACTAGGGATTTGGACTTCCAGGGAACACAGCTAGGAACTGGGAGGCGATCCTCTGTAGATCAGTGCTTCTTCAACTTTAAGGTGGCTCCAAATCACTTGAGGGTCTTGATAAAATGCAGATTTTGATTCAGTCAGTCTGGAATGAGGCCCAAGACTCTGGATTTCAGACAAGTTCTAGCTCATGCATGATGGTGCTGCTGCTAGTCTGTGGAGCACACCTTGAGTCATAGGGTTCCAGATTGCAGAGGGATGGAGAATTCCTTATGGCATCATAGTGGCTCTCTGTCTCCCTCTTTCTTCTTTTGTCTCTCTGTCTCTCTCATCCATCATCTTCATCCTCTCCCAGTGTTCCTGAGAAAGCAAGGCTCTCCTGTCCTCTCAGGGTGACAGAGAAAGCCGTCAAGGAGCCACCGCTCCCTCCTTAGGCCCTCACCCCAGTCCCCGCTCTGACCCCACCCAGGCAGTGTGGAGGTCACATCAGGGTATGCGCAGAGGTCCCTTCTGCATGCTTTGGCCCAGGGTATTAGAACTACAGTCTGCAGGGGGGAACCGAAGCCTCTTTCTCCGTAGTTGGCCTCAGCACTTCCTCTCTCTGAAAGATGGAAAGAGGTGGAGAAAATTTTTAAATGGTATTTTTCTTGAGAAAGGTCACTCTGAGGAGCCAAGTATTAATTGAGTGTTTGATTGTGAGAGGGCTGTGTGGTAAACTCCCTTGTTTTCCACAGATGTTGAAGGAATCTGAGCCAGAATTCAGGGAAAATGTTTTCCCGCATATCCACCCCTGCCCCAGAGGCTGTGATGAAGTTGGCAGAGGATGTTCAGGTCATGCCGGGCTCCGGCCACCTCACGGAAACAGGAGAATTCACAGAATCTGAAGGGGAAACAGTGGCTGGGGAGCATCTAACATGAAAAGAAGAGAGGAAAGGGGGAGGGAAAGCCCCCTGAATGGTGCACTTGCCTGGGCGGAGCCCTATGCCGGGGGCTCCCAGTACCTACCTTGGGTGTTGAAGGAACACCCTTGCTTTCTTAGCTGGTGTTTCTTTTGTTGGGAAGGCTTCCTGCCTCACCCAGTTCAATCAGGAGCACTCATTGTGGAAAGACTATCCCTTGCCTTGAATTGAAACCTGCTTTTCTCATCCACACTGAGGTCTTTTTGTGTGCCCTCTGAAGCCACAGTGCCACGGGACCCCACCGTATCTCAACCGTGGATCTCCCAGTCAACTGAGCACAGCCCAGTCACATCCATCAGCCCGTCTGATCCTTAGAGCAGCCTGGCAGAAAGCAGGGCAGCAATTCTTCTTCCAGGGTTTCAGATGAGAAAGAGGAAACCTTGAGATGTTGCTCGTGCTCATGGGAGAGGTTGAGAGCACAGGCTCTAGAGTCTGGCTGCCTGGTTCACAGCCCAGCTGCTGTTGGCTGTGTGCCTTTAGACAGGCTCCTTGACCACTCTGAGCTGGGGTTGCCTCCTCTGTAAAATGGGCATGATGATATTACATACTGGAGAGTTGTGGTGAAGACTGAAAAATAGATGCTTTTCTTTGCTTTATAGGAACTTCCCTTCTGTTGTGGAGGAGGGAGAGGAGAAAAAAATGGAGGTTAAGTGACTTCCGCAAGACCAGAAAGAGGTGGCACCAGATCTAGGACTTAGCTATTCTGATGCTAAATCCAGTACTTTTCCGGTACATTCAGTATCTTACATTCCTAGCCCATTCAAAACCGAAACTCTTCCTGGACCCTCATGTTGGCAGGCCAAGACCTGCACTGAGCTGAACACAATAGGTGGTCCTTGTCTGATGTGGGTTGGGATGCCCTCCCACCCCCAGCTCCCTGAAGCCTGAAATGGCTGTGTCTGCTTTTCAGACCTTGGAGTTAGGACTGCCCTTTCCCCTTCAGCCTCTTTTCAAATACAAAAACCCTTGCAAGGTCAGGGGAATGTAGGAAACCTCCCTCAGTGGGAAGACTGCCCTGGTCCAATCACTCCACAGATGCCAACTTTCTGCTCCTTCACAACTACTGTGCAAAGCAGCATTAGTCCCCTAGTCACACGTGAAGAGAGAAAAGCCCAGAGAAGTAAGTAACTTTCCTGAGGCCACACACTAGCCCCAATGGCACAAGGACTTGAACCACAAAATCAGATGCCAGTGTCTGTGCTTGTAACCTCTAGGATATTGTCCCCAACTGGGTGCACCTTCCATCTCATAAGAGGAGGGGAAGACGAAGAAAAAGAATAAAATAATGCCATTTGCAGCAACATGGATGGACCTGGAGATCATCATTTTAAGTGAAGTAAGCCAGAAGAGAAAAAAATACCATATGATATCATTCATATGTGGAATCTAAAAAAAAAAAGACACAAATGAACTTATTTACAAAACAGAAACAGACTCACAGACATAGAAAACAAAGCTGTGTTTACCAGCAGAGAAAGGGAATGGGAAGGGATAAATATGGGAGTTTGAGATTTGCAGATACTAACCACTATATATAAAATAGATAAACAACAAGGTCCTACTGTGTAGCACAGGGAACTATATTCAAAATCTTTACAGTAACCTATAATGGAAAAGAATATGAAAATGAATATATGTATGTATATGTATACCCGAAACATTGTGCTGTACACCAGAAATTGACACAACATTGTAAACTGACTATACTTCAATTAAAAAATTTTTTTTATAAAAGGCTTCCACTGCACAGGATGGTTTCTAGCTTTTGTCACCCTCCCTTGCTCGCTCTCTCTTGTCTGTTCTATATCAACCCAGATGGGAAATGTAATCCCTTTTTCAGTTTCCACCAAAAGAATAATACATGATCTCCTCTGATCCTCCAGCAGCAATTTGAGTTAGTCACTGGCATCCTTAGACTTACAGTGTTTGAACCTCAGAGAAGTAACTTGCCCAGAGGACATAGATGCATTAAGTAGGGGCTCAGCTAGTGCTTTCTCTACACTGCACTGCCTCCAAGCCTGCAGGCAGCATCTAACACCCTGGGGGGCCTTCATCAGATTCTTTTAGGATGTCACAACAGGCACTTGGGGTTGGGCAGGCCCTAAGTCTACCCCTCCAGAAGCAAGCCTCATTCACCAGGGTGGGGAGGACATTGGGGAGGTGATGCCTGCGGTGGGGTGGGAGGGGGTGTCCAGTGAAACAGGCGGAGCAGGTTCCCAGAGAGTTGGGATGACAATGAGTGAAAGATCCAGGCAGGCTCTCGGGTCAGGAACTACAGCTGTTTTCCAGAGGCTGAGTCTGGGCCACCGTGGAATCTAGCCATGGGACTGTCTGGGTAAAGCGAGGGAATTTGATGGGATTAGGCCCTGGGGAGATAAGTGCAGGGGTGGAATATCACAGTATTTAGGAGGGAAGATCTCCTAGGCCACACTGCCGGGGTTCTTGCCCTAGCACTTTCATTTGTCGTCTGTGTGACCTTGGCAATTGACTTAAATCTTCTGTATCTCATGTTCCTCATCTCGGATGCTAATAGGATCTAAATCAGAAATAGAACTTTCGTGAAGAGTAAATAAATGAGCAAGAGAAAAGCAGCCCGGACATCTGTGAACTGGCCTAGCACTAAAAGCAAGGCCTCCTGTGTTGTTAGGTGCTAGTCTGGCTCTTGCTGTCAGGCTGCGGTGTTGTCTTGCTGAATATAAATAATCTCACAAAGGAAACCAAAAAGGAGCTATTATATATGTATATTATATATATAATTATATATAAAATCTATATCTATCTATCTATATATATATATATTTTTTAGTGCATACAAAAACAAGGTCACTATGGAAACCACAAAAATACCAAACATCCCCCTCCCCTAGCAAGTATGAGTGAGTGACTGCCGCCTCTTAACTAATTACCTCTTTAGGCTCTCTCTATTCTCCCCTTCTTCTCAGTAAGATTCACTAAGATATCAAATCCGAATTATCCTTTTTTCTTGATAGCACCCGGTATAGAGCAAACCCCTGCTTCCTTGAACCCTCTCCAGGATCACCTGACTTCGGCTGGTAGAAGCCCACATTCCATAAGTCCTTTCTAACACCGTCTACTGAAACACCCCATCGCTCCTATGATGTGCGTGCTCCCTCACTGCAAACAGTCAATCCGGCCAGCGTGCAGCTGCAGATCACTC
Source organism: Camelus bactrianus (assembly GCF_048773025.1). Lineage (NCBI taxonomy): Eukaryota > Metazoa > Chordata > Mammalia > Artiodactyla > Camelidae > Camelus > Camelus bactrianus. Next base: position 36,252,744 of record NC_133551.1, read on the forward strand.
CTGGTGGTCTCCGGCTGGAGGGCATGGGCACAGTTAATAAATGGAAGCATGTAGAATAGTTCCTGGCACAGAAGTAAGCACCATGTCAGAGATGTCATCATAATTACTGGGTAGGTTACCAAGGCAGCCTCAGGGACAGGGAGATCTGAGAGGAAAATCTTCAGGAGAGAGGCCAAGTGGACTTGCAGATTTACAGCCAGACTTCAATTTCAGTCCCAACTCACCATTCAAAATAGTAACTAATGTTCTATTAAACACTTCAAAAGAGCCAGACCCAGAGCTGAGTGTTTGACATGGAGGCTCTCACTTATTCACTGTGGTACTATAGGCAAGTTGCTTAACCTCTCTGAGCCTCGGTTCCTCCATGTGTAAAAAAAATGGGGAAAAAATACTTACAGGTTTGTCATGAGGCTCATGAGAACAAGTGTGCTGTAGGCCCTGAATTTTATTAAGTTTTATTAAAATGTGACTTTGACAAAGTCTAGGCTACAGTCATAAGGCTGTCCAGTTATTTCAACTTAAACTTAAGATTGGTAAGGACAGAGAGTAAGGCTGATTTAAAGTAAGGTTCCTGAGATTCTTGCATTTATTTACTTTCTTATAGAGGAGGCCTGGACTGTAACTCTGAATTATGTTGCTCTACAGGAATGGTGAAAAGGCATTTGTCAGGAACCCTTCTTTGGCCTCAAGTTTCCATGTAGGTGCTTTTCCAGGGAGACCAGGACTGATGAAAAACTTTTGGCTCCATGTCACTTATTAATGTGACCAAGGCATTTATTTGAGACCTAGTTTTCCAACAAAATGGAAATTAAGTTAATTCCTACCCCACATATTTGTGGTGATGATCCAGTAAAAAGGTGTATATGGGACTGTGCTGTCAGCCACGAAGAGGACCTTATAAGTCCCTCTGTGGCTGCCTTCCTATTCTTTTAGAATAAAAAAAAAAGAGGGGAGAATAGAAGGAGGCTAAAAAGGCAGCAGTCACTCATATTAGCTGGGAGAGGGAGATGTTTGATCTCTCCCTTGGGGACCCAATCATCTGCTCTCTGAGGGCTGAGCTATTGGCCAGTGGCCAAGGTGTGTGTCCACATGTCTCTGTGCACTCACCTCCTCCTGTAAAGCCACGTATGTTAGGGAGGGTGCAGGGAGCCCCCACATTGGGCTTATGTGAAATAGGTTTCTCTCTCTCTTACTTAACAGTCCAAAGGAAAGCAGTCTGGGCTAGTGAGGTGGCCTCTGAGGTTTCCTCCAGCTTGTTTCTGCACCATCTTTAGAGTGTCATCTTTGTCTCCAGTTGAGGCTGGATTGCTGTGGTGTCAGCTCTCCACAGCTTGACTTCTGTTTCCACATCTGTAAAATGAGCATGCTATTTTCTGTCTTGAAATATTATTTTACAGTTAATTGCAATGTTATACTTATTTGCTTGACATAATGCTTTAGGTATATAGTTGGTACGTAAAAACATTAATAGTTATTTTATTATTTTAGGCAACTGAGGCCCAGTGCGAGTTAACCACAGACCAGGAATTTCCCATCTCCCTCCTTAATATAAAGCAAGAAACTTTTTGAACTTGTACTGCTCTCAGGTACACTCATTCCTTTTTTAAAGTCGGTTGCCCTTTTTTAAAGGTGCATTGTTTATTGAAATAAATATACATACAGAACAATGCATAAATCATAAATGTATAGCTCACTGATTTTTCCAAGTGGGAATCTGCCCCATGTTTCTGCATTCAGATCAAGAACCAGAACATCACCAGCACCCTAGCAGCCCCTTCGTTGCCCTCTCTGAAATGTACAAATAGAATCACAGATAGGTGTTCCTATGTCTGGCTTTCTTTACTCTACACACTGTTTGAAACATTCATCCATGTTGTTGTGTGTAGCTGAGTTGTGTCTAGCTTGACCATTCTTATTGCTGTACAGTGTTCCAGTGAATATACTATAATTTATTGATCCATTCTACTGGATGGTTGCTGAGTTTTAGTTATTATCAATAATGCCACTAGAAAAATTCTTACATGTGTCTCTAGTGCATGCATTTCTGTTGAGTACATATCTGTGAGTGGAATTTCTGAATTTTTATGTTTGTACATGTTCACCTGTTGTAGACACTGTCATGCAGTTTTACAAAGTGGTTGAAGTATTTTCTGCTTTTAATTGGTAGGAACTCAAGAGGCTTTGATAGTTGCATCTGCTCCCAATCTCCCTCTCACTATACTTCCTGGAACCCAGGAATTGTCCTCTTACTCTTCGGGTATAAGGAGTCAATAGTTCTTGGGTAACCCAATGTATTAGATATCTAATAACAAATCCCCTCCAAACATACTGGCCCAATTCAAAAATACATTATTTGTTATCTCTCATGTTTTCTGTGGGCCAGGAATTGGGGAGTGATTAGGCTGGTGGTTCAAACTTTAAGCCTCTAATGAGATTGAATCAGATGTTGGTCTGGGCTGAGGTCATCTGAAGAGTTGACTGGGGTTAGAAAATCCATTTTCAGGGTAGTTCTCTCATATAACTGGGAAGTTGGTGCTGCCTGTTGGCAAGAGGCCCCGGGTTTTCTTCATATGTGTCTATTCACAGGGCTTCTTGAGTGTCCTCACAACGTGGTGACCAGCTTCCCCTAGTGTGAGCAATCCCAGAACCAAGACAGAATCAAGAATGTGTTTTATGACCTCACCTTGGACATCTCACATTTTCTCAATATTTTATTGATCACCCAATTTATCCTTATTTAACATGACAGGGCCCTACACTGGAGCATGAATATCATAAAGTGAGGATCACTAGGGACCACTGTGAAGGCTGGCTAGCACTGTATGAAGCCCTTCCTGCCATCAATTAAAGACTTTTTTTTTCTGTGGTAATTGAAACCCTAAGTGATTAGCACAGGGAACAGGTAAATTTTGATAAACAGATGGAGGGAAAGAGGAAAGAATACATAGAATAAGCAAAACCAGGGAGAAAGGCAGGCCTGAATATAGCAGCCAAGAGGCAGCTTTAGTGTTTAGAGTATCTCAGTGGGAGTGAATGAATAAATAATGTGTGAGTTTTAGGCTAGGGACTTGGGGTGAGGGATTATATGTGGGGAATTAGAAATTTTTTTTGCTTGTTTGTTTGTTTACTAATTAGATCGTGATTTTGGACCATGAAGACTCAACTCTGGCATTGCTTATATAAAAGTAGTAGCCTAAATTGAGTATTCTCAACTTTTCTCGTAGGTTATTCAATTTACCATCCATCCATTTGTGTATCCATCTCTTATAAGCATCCAGCAAATATCAGGTTCTAGTCTAGAGGATGATGGGGGGGGGGGTGCAGAAATAAGCAAATGCTTTAACCTGACATGGGTGATGGTGAAGAGGGAACTAATATTTATTGTGCACCTACTGTGTTCTCATTTATTGTCTTAAATGATTCTCGTAACTACTATAGATGTTGGACATAATTGTTCCCATTTGGCAGATGGGTAAACTGAGACCTGAGAGTTTAGCTGATTTACTCAGAGTTGGAGCTGAAAAGTGGTGATGTTGAATCCTCTGCTACAAAGTAGAAAGTGATTAAATGTGAAAGAAGAGTGTATATATAATACAATGGCAGTTCAGAGAATGGAGTGAGTTCTTTAACCTAAGGAGGTCAGAGAAGGCTTCTTGGAAGAGGTGACATTTTAGCTAAATCTTGATTGATGAGTAGGAGATGATGGGAAAAGGCCAAATGTGAGGTGTAAAGAATACCTAAAATAGAGGCATAAAGGTAGGAATGGATATTAATAATGATAACGTACACAGAGGTGCACAGAGACATATACATATAATGTAGCTAGAGAAATGTGCATAGAGGAAAGGACTGGCTGATAAAGGTGAGCAAAATATGTTTGGCCACACAGATACCAGGCAGATACCAGACCTAGTTGTTCTTTAATGCAACAGAAAGCCAGGGAAGGCTAGATCATCATTTTTACAACTGAGTGTGAACTTCTTTCAGACTGCTTGAATAACATCTTCTTTAAGGTTATTAATAATTAAATTGTGAGTATACCATCACACCCAGCAAAAAAAAAAATGTAGATTAACAAACTGTGTAAGATTTGCAAATAATTGAATAAAAAATGAGAAATGCCATTGATTGTTAACAATCACGTACTGATGGTGAGCTCTGCTGCTAGTTAATGATGAAAGAAGAATGCCTAGAAATGACAGCAGGCCCTGGGGCAATTGATTCCCAGAAAAATCTAGGAATCTCAATGTTGGGAGTGGCCTGAAGGATTACTTACCCTAACTTTGCAGTTTACATGTGAGAAAACCAAGGCCAAGAAGTAGCAGTGACTTCTTCTAGAGCTGAGATCCTTCTAGTACACCTCAGTCTTATGAGAACAGGATATAATCTCTGACCTAGAGAAAGCTATGAGCATGGAGAGTGCTGTGAAAATCACTAGATGTGAAACATGGTTAAGAGCTGGATTGTGTCTTCCTCAAATTCATAATTTGACATTCTAACCTTTAAAACTTCATAATATGGTATTATTTGGAAACAGGGTCAGAGCAGGTGAAGTTAGTTAAGATGAGGTCATATCAGAGTAGAGTTGGCCCTGAATCCAACATGACTGGCGCCCTTATTAAGGGGGAAGTCGAGCTGTGAATACATGGAGAATGCCGCGTGAACATGAAGGCAGAGATTGGGGCAACGTATCTACAAAGCAAGAACACATCAAATTACCAGCAAACCACTAGGAGCTGAGAGGGAAGCATGGAACAGAATCATCCTTACAGCCCTCAGAAGGAACCAATCCTGTGACAGCTTGATCGTGGACTTCTAGCCCCCAGAACTGTGAGACAATTCATTTCTATTGTTTAAGCCACCCACTTTGTATTGATTTGCTATGGTAGCTCTAGGCAACTAACACAAAGGCTAAAAGAAAGAAATGTTATATGGAAGATACACGAAGTAAGCAGTGTGAAGGAAGGGGCAATGCCTTAATGAAACAATGAAGCCGTACATTAATTCATTCAAACACTGAGCGTGCATGAGGTACCTCACTTGGCCCTGGAACAGATACATATACAAGTAGAATAAGATTCTCTCTGCCTTTGAGAAGCCCAAAGTGTGGTCTAGTTCAGCTCAAAATAGAAGTAACTGTCATGGGGCCCAAAGGAATGAGATAGGCAAAGGTTTGGATGCAGATGGCTTTGAAGGATGAGTGTGTTTGCTTGCTGTTTTTCTTAATGGATCTAATTATTTCTGTCACTGGAAAGAGCTTCCTAAAATCTCCTCCTTGGTCTACATAGCCATCAAAGAGGCAAAAATCACAAGATAAGTTTGTTCAACCTAGCATTTCAAAAAACAGCCTCAACAACCCAGGCCAGTTGTCTCAATCTTCTGTCCTAGTTGGCCTGCCATTCATATGAAAAACAGGAACAGAGATGCTGACCTCTGGCTGCTCAAGCCTGACTCCCCTTGGAGCTTCAGGCTCGTGCAAGAACTGGCTTCAGAAATGCACCCTGGTGGGGGATCTTCCACCCTGGCTACTCAGACCTCTCTGCAGTGCTGAAAAGTTAAATTGTGTTATTTATATATAAAAATAACAACAGAAAATAACTTTTTCTTTCCAAATATCCCACGCATGGGAAGCCAAGCCTTCAGCACGTCATTAATATGTTGACGTTTTGAAGAACTGTGCTTCCAGATTCTGAAACAGGAGCCAGGTCTGCTGGCCTCGGCCTTGAGATCTCTTGGCAGTCTCATGTTAAGGACCCCCAGGCTCCCAGATTTGAGCTCCCAGCAGCCACTGCTCTGAGTAATGCTGCTAAGAACAGAGCCAATTGCAGCTGGAACCACATCTGCCTCTGTGGAATGATGTCAAGTGTGCTGGGGGAAGGCAAGGGGTGTCTCCTGACTCTAATTACCTCCCCACTGGTCGACCACGCTCCCTGAAATTCCGTTAAAATGATGGAGCCTATTTTGTTAGGTTTATGAGGGAGAACGATGGGACGGGAGAGGGCCTGCGCACAAGCCAGCAGTCTCTGCTTGGCCGATTATATTGGAAAGTCTTTGGGAAGGACACGATGATCCTTTTGCCCCAGGCCCTAGGGCCCCCTTAAAGTATTGCATCAGGTCCATTTGTTATGGTTGTTACCTGCGTGGTCTCTCTAAGCAATTGTTTTTGTAAACCTTGCTCAACTCATCCATACATATGGTTTTGACCACCACCTGGATGGAAATACATCTAAATTTCTCCAGTTTGTACCTTTCTCATCAAGTTTCTGACTCTTCTGTCTAACCTCCTGTCCCTGAGTGCCTCATCTTCAACTAATTCATCATCCTTCCTCACAAACTATCCCTCTCTAGGGTTCTCTTTACCCAGTTTCCCAAGTCAGAAAAGCTGGAAAGCATCCTTGACCCTTCCCTTTCTAGCACATCAAATCAATCACTAAGATCTATTAACATTATTTCCTAAAAGTATCTTATAACTGTTCCCTCCTCTTCATTTCTGATAATATCCTCATTCAGGATGATATTACCTTTTGCTTAAACTAGTACAACAGCTTCCAAAAGGATCTCCTTGCTATCAGCTCATCCCCACCCAGTCCATTCTCCACTGAGTAGCCAAAGTGTCTTAAAAAATGTAAATCTGTACTCAGAAAACTGGGAATAGGAAGAAACTATCTTAATGTAATAAAGACCATATATGAAAAATTTACAACTAACATCATATTCAATGGTAGAAGACTGAAAGCTTTTCCTCTGAGGTCAGGAGAGGCAAGGATGTCTGTTTTTGCCACTTTTATTCAACAAAATAGTGGAAGTCCTAGCCAGAGTAATTAGGCAAGAAAAAGAAATAAAAGGCATCCAAATTGGAAAGGAGGATGTAAAACTGTTTCTGTTCACAGAGGACATGATCTTATATGTACAAAATCCTAAAGATTCCACAAAAACTATTAGAAATAGTAAATAAAGTTAGCAAAGTTGCAAAGTGCAAAGTCAACATGCAAAATATAAGTTGAACTTCTACATGCTATGAATGATCAGTCTGAAAAAGAAATTAAGAAAACAATAGCATCAAAAAGAACAAAATAATTAGGAATAAACTTAAAGCAGCAAATGACCTGAACACTGAAAACTACAAAATGTTGCTGAAAGCAATGAAAGAAGACACAAATAACGCAAAAAACATCCTGTGTTCATGAAAAGGAAGACTTAGTATTGTTAAGATGATAATATGACCCCAAGCTATGTATAGTTTCAATGCAGTTCCTGTGAAAATCCCAATGATATTTTTTGCAGAAATAGGAAAACACATTCCAAAGTTTATATGAAATCTCAAGGGACCTGGAATAGCCAAAATAGTCTTGAATAAGACGAACAAAGTTAAGAGGTTTCACACTTTCTCACCTCAAAACTTATTGGAAAGATTTGATAAGCAAAACAGTGAGGAACCAGCATAAATACAGACATATAGAGCAATGGAACAAAATGAGAGCCCAAAAATAAACCCTCATGTATGATTTTCAACCAGGATGCCAAATCATTCAGAAAAGGACAGTTTTTTCAAAAATGGTGTTTGGAAAACTGGTTATTCATGTGGAGAAAAAAAAAAGTTGGACCCTTACCTTCACCATATACAAAAATTCACTCAAAATGGATCAAAGATGTAAGCATAAGAGCTAAAACTATAAAACTTTGATAAGTTTATATATATTTATTTTATATTTATGTATAATATATATTATATTTATATACATATAATCTGCTTTTGTTGATATCTTCTGCTTGTAGGCACAGCAGCAAGCACTTCACACATGTTATCTCTAAACTTTACAGAAATTTCATTTTACAGAAGAGGAAACTGAGACCAGAGAATATAAGAAATTTGCTTGAGATCAGTCTGAAATTAAGCTAATTGTGGGTAGATTTCTGACTCTTCTCAAACTCAGATCTCTGGACAACTCAACATAAAGCCTTCTATAGAGTGCAGGCTTTAAAATCAGAAAAAAACATTGCCTAGAGCCATGTGGTTGTGTGGTGGGACACGCTTTTAACCTTCCTATTAACTCAATTTCCTCATCTCTAATATGGAGATAATAATATTCGACTTTTTACAAGTCATAGGTGGTGAGGACTAATTAAACGGAAATAAGGACAAGAAAGAAGAAAGATCTCTGACTTAGTTATTCTGGCTCTTCAGGGCCGTAAAAATGTTTATTCATGAAAATTCGTAGCAAAGTCAGAAGATGAGCTGTTTGGAGAAGTGATACCTACTCTGGAAATGGGAAAGGATGGAACTGGAAATAAGAGAGAAAGAAAATCAAAATGAAGGTGAAACTGTGTTTCCAAGAAAATAGTGTGAGAAAAATTTTGGAAATTTTGTCTCATGTATTAATGGGGAAGGAATTATAAATATGTATGTAATGCAGATTACTTTTTAAAAAATGATTCTGAGAGATTTCCCATAGGCAATGTCATATAGTGAGAGAGTACTCTGAGTTTCAGCTCTGATTTCACAACTTTATATTTATGATGACATTTGGGCATGCCCGTAAGTCCTTTAAATCTCCAGGTCCCTTTATGTAAAACAGGAATATTAACACCTAGCTGACATTCTGGGGAGAATAGTGAGAAAATACATGTCCACATTATTTGAAAAGTTAAAATACCTTTTGGGTCCAGGTTAAAGTCACTTCTATTAGACATATGACCCAAACCACTCACTTTTCTGAACCTGTTTACCATCTGCAAAAGACATAAATACAACCTACAGCCTAGAATTGTTAAAAGGATTAAATGAAATAATGCAGGTAAATCTTAGCATGGTGTTTGGCATATATTAAGGATTCAATAAGTAGCTGTGTTTACGATACATGCTAACAACAATAGCAATAGAAACATTCCTTTACTGTTGGGAAGTTAAAAAAAAAAGTAAGATCTATTGGAAATTTTAGGAAAAGAATTTATGGAGATTTTTTTAAAATCCAAGTTTCTCAATGTTTTTAATTTTTCCTTACCCTGGAAAATTGTAAGAGGGTGGCATGCCTGAGGTCGCGTGCTTCTCTGTGAATTCTCTTTGACTCTACAAGGTTAGAAGCTTCTCGTCTTCTATGATTGAACACTCCCAAGACGTTGGATCATTTCCTGAACTTCATTTATTTAATAACTAATCTTTTATTGCCTTCCCTCTTTTAAAGCCAGCCGGCCAGTCTCGTTCCCTCCCTTCCACCCCTTCAAGGTCTCACCTCTTTAATCATTTGGATAAAGCTGAGACACACTACAAACCATTTTAATGGGAGGCTGATAAGTGAAGGCCATTTTTCCTCCCGTCTGCTTCTCAACCGAGCCATACTTCGGATGATTTCCAATCATCCCAGCCAATCACTCATGTCATTCTCCCACAGCCACCTAGTTAATATCCGCAGTCAACAGGTTCCTTTTGGCTCTTTTCTCTGGGAAAGCCTGCCATGCAAGTCCCCAGAACTCCAGAGAAATGACTCCGTACCTGGAATTCGCACAAACTCAGCCCTCAGCTGCAGGATTAACATTTTCCCAAGTTGATATTAATAGCTATCATCTCTGAGCCGTACTTCTGTGCCAGGCACTGGGCCAAGCTCTATATCTGTATTATCATGTTTAATCCTCATAAAGCCTACTAGGGAATGCTCTCACGTCCGTTTTGTGGATAAAGAAACTTAGACCTGGGACCGTATTACTCAAAAGTGTGGTCCTCTGAGTAACAGCATTATCTGGGAACTTGTAAGAAATGTAAATTCTCCAGTTCCATCACAGACCTACCGAATATGAATCCCTGGGGGACTGTGTTCAGGAATCTGTGTTTTAAAAAGCCCCTCCAGTGATTCTGATGCAGGCTAACATTTGAGAAGCCCTGGACTAGAAAAGGTGAGTAACTTGCCAAGTTCACAGAACTAGTAAGTTGCAGGAAGAGGCTTGGAAATCAGACTCTGGCTAACTCCTAAACCAGAGTCAGGGAGGCTCTTGAATGAGATTGTTCATGAAGTTTTAGGATTTGAAATAAAATTGCCTGGCACCACCAGGACATCTGTTATTTCATGTAATAAGATGTGCAGAAGTAGCTGAACTCCCAGTTTGGTTTAAATCAGCAGTTCAGTGGCTTTCTGGCTCCAGCTCTACAACATCCCTCATTCTCTTGGCTTTCTTTTCATGGTCATAAGAAGACTGCAGCAGTTCTAGGTATTACATTTTGTTCCTCAATGCCTAGATGTCTGGGGGTGGAGGCAGAAGCAAAAGGCCTGTCTTTTATCCTTATTTTTTTATGAGCAAAACTTTTTTTTCCAAGACATACTTTCCCCAACAGACCTCCTCTCATGTATGACTGTTCAGAATTTCATCACATGCTCATTTCCAAACCAGTCCCTGACAAGAAAAATAGAATAATACGACTGGATAAGATCAATTAAGATTTACCTCCCTTGAAGCATGTGGATGCCTAAATCAACGGTGGATGGAAGTGCTAGATCAAAAAGAATGACTTCCTCATATAAGTGATATCATATGGTATTTTTCTTTCTCTTTCTGACTTACTTCACTTAGAATGACATTCTCCAGGTCCATCCGTGTTACTGCAAATGGCATTATTTTATTTTTTTATGGCTGAGTAGTATTCCACTATATATATATATATCTCTTATCTTATGATATCACTTATAAGTGGAATATAAAAAGAAAAAGGACACAAATGATCTTATCTACAAAACAGAAATAGACTTACAAATATAGAGGACAAACTTATGATTACCAGGGGGTAAAGGGAATTGGGAATTCAAAATTTGCACCTCTTGGGGAGTGACAGAAATGTTAGCTATCTTGATTGTGGTGGTGGTTTCATTGGTGTATACATCTATCAAAATTCATCAAACTGTACATTTGAAATATGCTTAGTTTACAGTACATGAATCACACCATGATAAAGATTTTTTAAAAAGAATAAAAAATTGTAATTAAAAAATTACATAAATAAATTTAAAAAAAAGAATGACTTCCTAGATGTGATGCCACCTGAGGTATATCTTGATAGATAAGTTGGATTATGTAGAGGGGGAAAAACAGTCAATAGGGACAAATTTTGAAAGAGAAATAAGTTTGGGTTCACAGGATGGCATTAGATGCTTGGAATCCAGATAGAAAAATCAGGAGTTTATGCCATAAGAATGCAGAGCCTGTTCATTTTTGAGCAGGGCAGAGGCACACATGAGGACATGCACGGGAAGAGTCTTCTGGTGGTGTGCAGGAGATATGGGCACTGGACTCAGGACAGGGAATGGAGAGAGGCTGTGGAAGAAGACTAGCTGTTACTATAGTCTCGGTAGAATGTGCCAAGGGCTTAGTCTAGGCTGGTGGCATGGTAAGAAGGATGGCTGGAGATAAGAGTCATTTGGAAGGAAAACTGGCAAAAATGAGTGACTGATCTGCCATGGGTGATAAAGAAGGGGACGGGTCAGGAGTGACAGGTCATCTTCATGTCTGGGACCAGTTGTTCTGCTGTCCCCGGGTCATGGTGAAAAGAAAGTGCAAAAGGAATTTAGGCAAGTTAAAGGAAAAAGGTCAGGTGTATAATGGGTTATTTAGGGATACATGCTTATATTCTGAAATTCAATAATTGGCTTGTGCTATAATAATAGTTTCAGTTATTGTCAGTCTATTATGTCTTGCTGTTTTATTTATTTACTTAAATGTATTTTTATTATAGAAAATGTCTAACAGATACAAAAGTAGAGAGCATAGTATAATGAGCCTGCATTACCTATTAACCAGCTTCAACATGATCAAATCCTAGCCAGTCGATCTTATTTCCTCTATTTCCTCATTTAATCTCCCCCAACAACTCCAACCTAGGTTATTTTTTTTAATAATAACTTTACAGGGACATAATTCACATACCATACAATTCACCTATTTGAAGTGTATAATCAGTAGTTTTTAGTGTATTCATAGAGTTATGCAACCATCACCACAATCAATTTTAGAGCATTTCATCACCCCCAAAAGAAATCTCATACTCTTTAGCTATCACCTCCTGTACCTCCCTCCCTCTCCCCCAGCCCTAAACAACCACTGGTCTACTTTCTGTCACTATAGATTTTCCTGTTATGGACATTTTGTATAAATGGAATTGTACATTATGTAGTATTTTGTGATGGGCTTCTTTCACTTAGTATAATGTTTTTGAGGTTCATCCTTCTTGTGGAATCTATCAGCATTTCATTCCTTTATATTGTCAGATAGTACTCCATCGTATGGATATACTACATTTTACATATCCATTTATCAGTTGATGGACATTGATTTCCACTTTTTGGCTGTTATGAATAATGCTGCTATGAACAGTTGTGTACAAGAACATTCATATACAAGTGGACATACATTTTCATTTTTCTTGGGTATATACCTAGCAGAGGCATTTCTGGGTTATATGGTAACTCTATATTTAACCTTTGAAGATTAACCAGAAAACTGGTTTCCAGAATGGCTGCACATTTTACATTCCTATCAGCAGTGTGTAAGGATTCTAATTTCTCCACATTCTCCCCAACACTATTTATTTATTTATTTATTTATTTTAATTTTTAAACTTTAAATTAAATTTATTTTTTTAAGGATTTATTTTTTAGAGTAGTTCTAGTTTCTCAAAGTTGAGAGGGAGGTATGATTTCCCCTATACCCCCGCCCCCATGTGCACATAGCACCCCCTATTACTAACCTTATCCACCAGAATGGTACATTTGTTACAACTAGTTGCACCTATATGGACGCATAATAATCACCCAAAGTCCACAGTTTACATTAGGAGTCATTCTTGGTGTTGTATATTCTATGAGTTTGGACAAATGTATGATGATATATGTCCATCGTTATAGTATCATACAGAGTGTTTTCACTGCCTTAATAATTCTGTGTCCTTGCTGTTTTCATTAGCTTTTCCCTGACTGCCAAGGCTGTTGAGCATTGTTTCATGTGCTTATCGATCATTTGTACAATAGCCCTTACATGTCTTCAGTTTCACTTTCTGCAGTTTCAGTTACCTGTAGTCAACCATGATCTAAAATATTAAATGAAAAACTCCAGAAATAAGCCATTCATAAGTTTTGAATTGTGCATTGTTCTGAGTAACATGATGAAATCTCATGCAGTCCCACTCCGTTCTGCCCAGGATCCCCAGCCTTCCACATCATCTGCTCCTGACATACAGGCATCGACATCATCATGACTCAATGATCCAGGGTCACCTGAAGCAAATGATCCCCCTTCTCACTAATGTCACTAGTAGCCTAACACTACGTCACAATGCCGACCTATGTCATTCACATCATCTCATCATGCAGGCATTTTATCATCTCATGTCATCACAAGAATGAGTACAGTACAAAATTTTTAAGAGGTAGAAAGAGAAAACACATTCACATAATTTTTATTATAGTATAGTGTTATAATCACTCTGTTTTATTATTAGTTATCATTGTTAATCTCTTACTGTGCCTAATTTATAAGTTAAACTTTATCATAAGTATATGTATGTAGGAAAAAACAGTATATACAGAGTTTAGTACGAGCTGCGATTTCAGGCATCCAGTAGGGGTCTTGGAATGTATCCCCAACAGATAAGGGGAGACCTCTTGGAGGAATATCTTGTCATATTATTTACTCATTTTTAATTGGGTTATTTATCTTTTTATTATTGAGATGTAAAATTTCTTTATATATTCAAGATGTACACGTCTTATCAGGTATACGGTTTGTAAATATTTTCTCCCATTCTGTGGGTTGTCTTCTCTTTTTCTGGATGGTGTCCTTTGATGAACAAAAGTTTTTCATTCTTATGAAGTCTGAGTTAGCTATTATTTTCTTTTGTTGCTTGTATTTGTGGTGTCATATCCAAGAAACAGTTGCTTAATTTAAGATCACAGAAATTTACATTTTTGCTTTCATCTAAAAGTTTTATAGTTTTAGCCTTTCAAGTTATGTGTTTGACTCATTTCAAGTTACCTAGATGGTGTGAGATACAGGTCCCACTTCATTCTTTTTCATATGGATATCCAGTTGTCCCAACACCATTTATTGAAAAGAATATTCAAAGAATATTCAATATTGTCAAGATAATATTGTTGAATTGTCTTGACTTCCTTGTTGAAAATCGATTGACCATCACCCCCAGTTATTTTGAAGCAAATCTCAACATCATGTCAGTTCTTCTGTAAATGTATCAATATGTATCTCTGAAACTCAGTGCCCCTTTCTTTTATTTATCTCATCACTGATCCTCACAATAACCATCAAGGCACCATTATCCACATTTAACAGTAAAGGACACTGATGCTTTGAACGGTTGCATGACTTGCCCAAGATCATGCAGCTACTTAAGTGACAGAACCAGATCCAAAGTCTGTGCCCTTCCTGATTACACCATCATCTGCTGAGGCCAAAGCACAGTGAAATGAGGGCAGCTTGACCCAGGCAACACTTGCCTTCAATTCCTTAAAGGTATCATTTAACTTGTTTACTTTCTTCACTGGCACCATTCCCATCTCTGTTTGCTCTTGATCTGTCCTTCTACCCATCAGGACAGAGAAAGACAGCTCTCTAAAGACTCATAGATTACCTCCTCAGACCTCAGGGAAAAGGTGGGGAAGAAAAATCAAAAGCTTGAACAATCTTAGCTTTCAAATGGGAAGTGAAATTTTGTTTACTAGAAGGACGACTTGAATTAGCAAATCTTAGCATTGAGGGACACCTTTAGTCATAGTTTGTTTGACCTCTTATTTCACACATGGAAAAATGTCCAGTGACTTCCTCAAGGTAACAGACTAGTTAGTGGCAGAAAGGGGTAGAAACAGGATCAAAGGCAGGTCATCTGATCCCATTTTGGTGAATATCAGCATTTTCTCTTCCTAGAGCCTGCTGGGCATGGAGTATCACATAACCTGCCCTCAGCAACTGAAGGGCATACAATAATCTCATGGGACTCTAAAAGATAGAAAGGGAAAGAAGAATCACTGAAGACTGGGGTTTTTCTGAACCTACCCATGGGAAATGGAAATTGTCAAAGATCTGTACGGTAGCAAGCAATCCAACTTCTGAGTCACAGAGAAGATATATGATCCAGGAATTGGAGCACATCATGCCTATCCTGTCAGTTTTTTCAATAAGGCAAAAAAAGAGAGAGAGTTGGGCTCAGACTCAACTGCAATATGCTGCCGAGGGGCACAACAGAAATACTGCAGAGAGAACATGGATATGGATTTAAAATGACTGGGGTGAGGACAAGATGTTCAGGCTATGCTAGAATGATTTAAGTCTACACCAGAGGATAAAATCCCACCAAGTTGGACAGTGTAAGGGAGAGAACATCAATCAATGACATGGCCTTCAGGACGGATGCCAACTTACCTTCCACTGGGCCCCTACTCCACCTCCAGCAGAAAGTGGTTTTTAGGAAAGGTTCTGATGGGTAGAAGTGTTATAACAAAAGTTTAGAATCAGCTAGATCTTACTATCCAGCTATGTGATCTTAGACAAGTCATGTCACCTCTGCGAGCCTGTTTCTTCCTCTATCCAGAGAAGGATATCATGAGAATGAACTGAGGCAATGGTACAGCACACACAGCACAGTTCCTAGGACATAGTGGATGTTTCACTCATGCATTTTTGCATCCCTCCTTAGTCTTTCTCAGCCACATAGGAATTTTGTACCACCTCTCCAGGCACTCTTTGGCTCTCAGGAGCCAAATTATCTCTTTCAGTAGATAATTAAATATTTTATTCTCCACTTGAAACACTTTTAGAACTAAAGGAGCAGAGGCCCTGCTGAGGAACCTGAGGCCAGAGTATTCTTGGCAGAGTGGGCATCTGGACTCTCCACTCAGTGCTCCCTCCTTGGCATCACCATGGTATTCCTGGGATGCTGGTTGCCATGACTACCTAATTATTTCCTCTAGGTCTGACCACCACAACGAACTGAAACACTTGCCAAACTCCCAGCCAAATAAGCAGCAGATGTCCAATTTGAAAAACATCTTTTCTGAACAATAATGTTTGGCTTCCCATCCATCACATGGACTCATCCACAGAAATAAAGGCTGGGAGAGGCCGCTTTTGGCGGGGCAGGGTGGCAAGAATAAGTCCTGGGATGCAGAAGGGGCCCAGACTCATGTCTGTGTCTTCCCTTGGATGAACCATGCAGGAGGCACTCCTTCCTGACATGACATACTGATTCATTTATGGAGTCACTAACTCTGTTCAGTTGGTCTTATGACAAGTTCTGAGCAGCCACATAGTAGCAGTGAGGGCACAAAGCTAATGGCTTTTAGGGTCAGACCGGTGTGAGTATCAATACCACTTTTGCCTCTGATTACCTGAGACTTTGGCCAAATTTACTTCTTTGAGGCTCCCATTTCCTCATATAAAATGAGGATTACAATACCTGCCTTATAGCATCATCATGGAATTAAAGCAGAAAGCATAGGGCTGTAGCACAGTGCTTGGGCCTAGTAAATCCTTGATGCATGTTGGTTATAAATTTGTTTTTAAATCATCACACAGTCTAATATACCCACTCTGCCACAATATATCAAGATGAATGATTGCTTTTGAGAAATACAGAATCTCATCCGAACAAAGAGAGTCTTACAATGTATTTCATACAACATATTTATTTTATTGAGGAGGAAATTGAGACCCAGAAAGGTTAAGGTCTTTGCCTGAGATCACACAGCTAGTCAACAGCAACGCTAAGATTGGTAGGCCAGGGTTCTAACATCCAATCCTGTGCTTTTTCCAGCATCCAATAATGATTAAGAAATGGAAAGAGGGAAGAAAATTAGCATGCATTGAGCACCTACTATTCACAGATATTCTGCATAATTTTTTTTATTGAAGCATAGTCAGTTACAACGTGTCAATTTCTGGTGTACAGCACAATGTCCCAGTCATGCACATATATACATATATCTGCATGAATTGTTTTGTTTAATCCTTACAGCAATAATAGAGTGCTATGCATTATTAGTCTTAATAAATAAGCAAACTCAAATATAAGCTTTAAAGAGCAGAGAGTATGTCTTTTTTTGTTCATTCCTGTATCCTCAGCAGGCAGAACAGTGCTTGGCACATAGTAGATGCCCGATAAATATTTGCCAGTGAGCAAGATGAAGTTACTTGTCAAAGTCTGATAGCTAATAAATGGCAGAGCCAGGACTTGAAATAAAATCTGATTCCCAAGCCCATGCTTTTTCTGAGAAAGCTTTTGTACTTTCTCCCCCAGGGGACTAGGAGGCAGGAAGGAAGAAGGAAGGAAAGTCTCATTCTTTGAGAAACTTGTAAATCACAAGGTGCTAAACTAGGCACATTTATATATGCTATTGCATTTACTTTTCACAACCACCAAGGACAACTATTTTCCTTTCTTAAAAAAAAATGAGGAAATTGAGATACAAGTTTTGGTGACTCTTCCAAGGTAAAATAGTGAGTAGAAAAGACAAGCGCTCAGATTACAGTGCCAGGCTTTCACCTCCATCATGGACACTTCTCCTAATATCACAGCTGCCTATAGAATGGGCTCTGGAGGAGGCTGGGGGGAGGGTGGCAGGAGCGTGACATCAGACCTGTCACACAGTGGGGGCAAGCATAGTCCCTTTGAGTTTGCCACTGAATCTTGGTCAAGATGCCCAGCTCTGTGGTAGCCGTGTATGACCAAAAGCACAAACATAGAGCTCCAGTGAGTTGGAGATGGCTGGGTGCTTGGTGACACTGTCGGCTTGCAACAAACCTGGCAGTTGCCTGCGTCCCAGCTCCTAGTTAAATTCCATAACAAAATGCCTTTGTTTCTTAAGCTTTTATTAGCTTTATTCTGTTATCTGCAGCCAAAAATCATTTCTTTTCAGGTGTGAGGGAGTAGTAAAGATCACAGCATATAAACTGTCTGTTCTCTCATTAATAGGCAAATCTGTACACTTCTGGAATTCTCAGTGTGCATATTTTTATTGGTGGGAAGTATCTGTTGGTTGAAAGTGTCAGAAAAGAGCCTGAACTACCTTATATGAATGAGAAGAAATTGTTATAGAAATAAGAGGCATCTCTTGGGACCCAAGTCTAGGGATTCAGCTCAACCTGGCAGTGGAATGGGACCAGGACCTCAGAAGCATTTGATATTCTGTTTCTAATACTATCTGCTCTTCCCTTCCCATCCTTTCCCTTCCTACTCCTCCTCCCCCTCTTCCTCTTCCACCTCCTTCTTCCTCATTTTCTTCTCCCTGAGACCTTCTCTCTCTCTCTCTCTCTCACTTTGAATAACAGCCTCCATCAGTATCTAGATTTATGTGTAACCAATTCACCTGTCAGAAAAGAGACTGAATCTTGGGCCCAGTTAGAATTTCTTGAAGAGCAAATGTGATTGGCCACACTTCTGTCTTGTGGCCAACGCTGCGACAATCAACTCTGACCAGGAGGAAGGATCACAGAGCAAGAATCTGACTTCCCAGGGATGATCCCTGTACACCACGTATATGATCGAGCAGAGAAGTTCTGACAATAGTTGGACTGGGGAGACAACCCAAAGCTGTCTATTATAAAGTCCCATCTCCTCTCTCTTCCCAAGGCATTAAGTGCTGGCTTTAGTTATTCTCAAGGTCAAGTGGCAGCCCTGCCCTTGCTGCAGTTTGTTCTCATTAATTTAACATTGTACAGGCTCCATTCCAGGCATTGGGCCTAGACCAGTGACCAAAGCCGGCTAAGTCAGTGCCCTCAGAAGTCTTATGCTTTCCTCTGTCAGTTGTATGGGATCACTCACATCCTTCCTGTAAGCTCCCACATCTCAACTTTGCTGAAGCTTATTTGAGATGGGTTTTTGTCACTTCTAACCAAAAGAGTTATGACTAATTCAGAAATAGGTACTGGGAGTGAAATGTTCCAACTGACAGATCCCCTAATATAAAAGTGGCTGAGTCAGGATAGACTAGGGAGTTGTGAGGACTCTGCCACATAGGGCTGAGATACTAGCCGTCCTTGTTAGGTGGTAGGAAATCAGTTGGTCAAAAGATGATCAGTTCTCGGCTAGAACTCAGAGCGTTGCCCATAAAATAGGAACTTTATGAACTTGGTAGAAAAATATCAAAATAGTGCTACCTGTGGCTACTTCAAGTAAGTTATTGATTTTGGCCCATCTGATAACAAATAGAGACTAGTTGGGCAGGTTTAAAGCCCTGTTAAAAGAATTAGTTTCTTTCTACCTATAGTTAGGAATTTGAATCTGTTGAAATCAGATAAACAAGTGCCTTAAGGATATGGTCTTAAAGTTGGTGCATCATTAGGACACTGGCTATCTGAGAAGATCCAGTAGAGTCTGGGAAGTCTGATGACCCCAGGTTGCCTCTGAGCAACTCTCCTGTGAATCCCTGGGAAAGTTGGAAATGCACCCTTGAATGGGTAGTGACATTGAGACAGGAGCTACATGGCAGAAAACAGGAGCCTTTCCCCTCTGTTCCAGCCTATTTTTCTTCAAACTTGGAGGCAGAGGCCAATAAGCTAAGATTTAGGGACATGTGCAGAGTCCCCAAGATTGATATTAAGAAACTGATGCTACAAAACTGAAGTCCAAACTCAAAAACAAAATTTTGGAAAGAATTCTGGTGTTGGGTACCAGCAAACTGAGTCTCCCATGAATCTTCCCTCCTCTAACCCAATGCAATCAATAGGCTTGGCTAAGAAAGGACTTACAAGAGTTGTGCTGTAAGAAATACTAAGCCTAATAAAGAGAGACCTGTGCTCATTCAACCCTAAAAGCAAACCTTAGTCCACATTCATGACTCAAACAGAAATGAGCTGCCAAGATAGTACAGCTCCTTACAGTGGAACCCTCCTCCATCCTCCTCTCAGCTCTGGTACTGACTGACACTGGCCAGAGGATGCCCTCCTGGTGGGTAGAACCCAGGGCAGCTAGAATAATTGGTCATGGAACATATCTATGAGAGTGAGAGATGCAACAGAATCCAGATGATGCTCTACCCTAGGGACTCAGTATCTTGTTGCTTCTCCCCCCACCCCCACTAAGGGAGTCTTGTTATCCTTTATTTGATGCTTGGATAATGAGTGTATCAGGCAGTTAAGTACATTATTTAGTACTTAGCTTGTGGAATCTCAAGGAACCACAGCGAGCCATGTTCGAGTAGAGGAATCAACATTCAACAGAAAACTTGAGCTTGGAAATCACTGGCCTTTATGAGCTGGATGGGACTTTAACTTTTTTTCCTATTGGAAAAGGGTTGACTTCAGATGAAATAAGATGATTTCTGCAATAGGAATATCTAATGCTTATTGAGTCATTATTAAGTTCCAGACACTGGTCTTGGGCTTTATGTGCATGACTCTTTTAATTGTCCCAACTATCTTATGAGGTAGGTACTATTAGCATCTGCATTTTACAGAAGTAGTTAAGTGCCTTGTCTAAAGTTAAGCTGAGAAGTGAATCTATGGCTTGAGTTCTTCACTATTATATTGCACATATTTGTAGGATTACTTCCTTTGCTAGATTTTGCTTTTATTTTCTCCTATTTCTTACTGCTGTGTCTTCTTGTCAGCCTATCTCTTTGGATTTTTTTGAAGTACAATTGATATACAATAACGAGTACAAATTGATGACTTTTGACGTATGTTTACATCCATGAAAAATCACTACAGATCAAATAAGGAACATATCCCTCACTCCCTCCCCAAACTGTCCTCATGTCTCTTTGTTATATATCTTTCCTCCCTTCTCCCCTATCCCTAGGTAACCACTAAACTGCTTCCTGTCACTATAGATCAGTTTGCATTTTCTAAAATGGTAATTAGAATAATATAGTATGTGTTCTTTTTCTGTCTTCCTTCATTCACTCAGCATACTTATTTTGAGACCCATGATGTAGAGTATATCAATAATTTGTTCTTTTTTATTTCTAATTATTATTTTCATTGTATGGATGCTGCTGTGTGTAACAGCATGTACATTAGCACAAATATAACTACTATGAATATTCACGTACAAGACTTTGTGTGGACATATGCTTTTATTTAAATAAATAGCTACGAGTGTAATGGCTGGGTGGTATGGGAGGTTTATATTTAACTTTCTAAGACACTGTCTAACAGTTTTCCAAAGTGCTTGTACTATTTTACATTCTCACCAGCAACATTTGAGAGTTCCAGTTGCTCTGTGTCCTCACCAGCACATGGTATGATCAGTCTTTTTAATTTTAGTCATTCTAGTTGTCAAGTAGAGGTATTTTATTGTGGGTTTATCTGTTTTCCAAATGACTAGTGATGTTAAGCAGCTTTCCATGTGTTTATTTGCCATCTACATCTCTTTGTCAGAAGGCTTATTTTGACAAATATTTCAGTCCCTTTTATTTTTATTGGAATGTTTGATTTTTTAAAAAATTACTTGCCCTAGTTTTTCCCCCCTGGAGTTGGCTTCCTTTTTCTCTAAGAGGACATTCCACAGATTAGAACACAGATCAAAGTGATGAGCACGGTTTAACAGGGCACGGGTTTGGAAATAATCAGGTACATTTGGACTTGCATTTTAGCTCTATAGCTTGATTAATTATGTTGCTTTGGGCCTTACCCTGCACCTTAGTTCATTTGTCTGTAAAAATGATCTAGTGAACCTGCTTCTCAGTGTTTTTATGAGGAATGGATGAAACATTCTTTTTAAACAAGTGGCATAAAACAATGAGAATGATACTTGTTAAGGCCCAGTGCTAAAAAGAAGGCTACTTCTGAGAGTTTTAATTGTAAGAATTATTAGAATACCCATAATGACAGATATCCATGTACAGTAATATCTGGAAAGACATCTTGCTTATTACTTCATTGTTTAATCTTTTCTTCCCCTCTGTATGTATGGTATACACAGTTTGCAGAAGAGGTTTCTCATGCACACATACCTAACACACCCCAATACTATCATACCCCAAGGTGTCCTGTTGTTCTCTCACCAGGAATCTGGGAACCCTCTGATCTAGAGGCTTTTCTTTGTCATCCTGTTTTTACACTCCTCTCATCCCTTTCTGAGTTCCTCCTTGTCTATATCCTGCTCAGGTAGACAAAACAATGGACGCTTACACATGGGTGATTTTTTAAAGCAATGCTAAAGAATTCCCAGTCTGTCTGCGGGGGCTTAAAAATACAGGTGGTCATCAGCAGCTAATAAGGTTTGTTTTCTCCCATTGGACACAAAGCACAGGGGATCTCTGCCCAGAGCTCTGAGTGTCCCTGGATGCTGAGCTGCCTGCACCGCTCTTAGTGGGGGGAGGAGCAGGAGCACAGGATGATAGCTATTGCCCCTGGCTCTCTGACAAGAAAAGAGCAGCTTCCAGACAGGGTTCAACCTGCAAAAAGGCTCCCCTGCTGTGCAGGAATTATTCACTCTAGGATAGGCTTCCTGTGCTGTAACATCAAATATTCCCCCTGGCTGCCAAAGCTTAGAATTTGATGGCTTAACTGTTTCATTCCCAGTCTGCAGAGCTAGAAAATCCCCTGCCTCAATGCTATGAACACAACGGGCACCCAGTAATGGTGGCTTTTTTCCTAATTCTGATTTCTACTCTCAAAGAGGTATCAGGGCCACCTCTCCAAGTTCCCCTGTGGTTGATGTTACTGAGATTCTGTTTGAGTGTCATCACTACTAGGGGCTACGTCAATTCCTAGGAGGCTCATTCCCCTTAGTCCTACCTGTCCTGGATGAGCCCAACAACTGGCTTCGCAGAAGGTGCCCAGGGCCCCATGAAACATCACAGAGTCATTAAAAGGATAGACAGCCCTCCCAGTGCTTTAGGGCTTAGACCTTTCCTGAAGAATTTCTGCTATTCTCTACCCTAAGGAAATTCAACATATCTTAGTGAAAAGGCAGGTGAAATATCTGTGATAGCCATCTCTCTCACTAAGTGGAAACATTCTGGTCTTTTTGCTGGAGAAATTCATAACAATAAACCTGCAGTAGATTACAAGGGTACATTGAAGGAGACATTGCATTAAACCCAGAGTGCTCCAGGATGCCACAGAAAGACTGGCTTAGTCTCAAATGCTAATAGCCCCGCTGATGAGCATGGACAACATGATTACACAGGGACGGCAAGGCCAAGTTCTGCACTCGCTCCCCAGCTGGCAGGAGCAATCTTCCTGGAACAGCCCCCTTCTACCTCCCATCCTCTCTGCACTTAAAAAACTTCCGGGAATCTTACTTCCTGCCTTAAATCTTTAAACAAAATGAATGGATTGAGCAATCGCCCTTCACACAAACCTCAGTGTCTTACCTTCAGGCACCATAATTTGAAAACAAAACAAAACACTGAATCATTTATCTTATAGAGCAAGGTGGTTAACACTAGAAAGAATACCAGGTAGGGTCTGAGGAACATCCGGAGATTGAGGATCTGAAGAGGTCTTGGGGAGAGCTGACTATGTACCAGGCTCTCCCAGTGCTGAGCGGCTCATCCTTTGGCATAAGGATTGTAATCTTCAGTTTCTGAGTGAGGAGACAGAGGCTTATGGAGTTGGAAGAATCTGTCTCAGGTCACACGGAGATTAGCAATGGATCTGGGATTTAATCATGAGTTGGTCTGATTTCCAAAGCTCATGGATTTCCCACTGTGTGCATTTTAGATTTTTGCACTATGTCCCTCATTCCACCTACCTGTATCCCACACAGCCAGCCCCTCTGGTCTCCAGCCATGTTGCACCTCAGACCCTGAGGGTATGCCCACCAGTACTTGTTCTTTCCTCTAATCTTCAGTTTTCCTGATGCATATTCACAAGTCAGGCTGTTGGAACTACCCTCAGTCTCTTCCTTTTCCTTCTCTCTTGGCCTCTCCACTGGTCCCCTGAGGGGCCAGGGGCCTTTGTGGAGGAAAGTGCTGCCCTACAGGGAGGAGCAAGGTCTGCATCTTCCTGTTTTAAAGCTGGCACT
This sequence comes from Camelus bactrianus, assembly GCF_048773025.1. Taxonomy (NCBI): domain Eukaryota; kingdom Metazoa; phylum Chordata; class Mammalia; order Artiodactyla; family Camelidae; genus Camelus; species Camelus bactrianus. Next base: position 36,276,706 of record NC_133551.1, read on the forward strand.
GCTGTTCCAGTTGTTCATTCAAGCCCTACTTTTGGTTATTTGGGTGGTGGAAGTGTGTTGTTCATTGGTTCGTCTGATAGCAGCTTTGCCCTCAAAGATCACTGGTGAACACAAATAAATGACCTACCCTCAGCCCACTGGCATTCAAGCCCCTGTTTAACTCGGGTTAGTGGCTCCAACCACTTCTTTAAGGGGTTCATTTTCCAGAAGCCTCTCCTGACAATTTTGGAAATAAAGGATACAAAGATGAGTGAGACAAGATCTTAGCCTACTAACAGCTCTCAATAGGGTAAGGGAGATAGACTTTCCCATCCAGTGTTCAATTCAGGAAATGGAAGCTGTTCTAGGTATTTCACGCAGAAAGGATTTCAATATGGGGATTCGAGACTCCTGGGATCATTGCAAGGACTGGAGAAGTGGATTGTAGACTCCAGGATGACTTCCAGAGAGATCCACTACCTCTGCCCAATCAGGAAGAGGGAAATCAGGAGGACCCTAATTGAACAATGAGTTCTAGATTTTAGAATCTATAACAAACCACAGATTTTTAATGTAGGGAATCAGAAAGGCAGCATTGGGAAGCTATTATTGCTGCTGTTAAAACTGACTCTTGAATATCATAAAACTGTTAATGAGTTACTAGCATATGATGCAAAAAAACTCCAGGTCTCCACAATTGTGCTTGCCAACAGAAAACATCCAAAACAGCAGGATTTCCTTTGTTTCATTTTTACTTTTCGAATCTCATTCATGGGCATCTATTGGTGGAACTTAATTTGCATTCAGAATGCTATCTACACAGGGAAGTCTGGAAAATGGGCTTGTACTATAGAAGATGTGAGTTGATATTGGGAAAATAACTAGCAGTGTCTTCCACAGACTCATGGATGTCTAAGTGCACTAAAGTGTTAGAGGAAGCATGTTATATGGTTGCAAAGTAGGAAGAGATCAGTTCTACCTGGGGTTCAGGGCAAGTGGCAGAGAAGAGACTCCTCCTGCTGAGTCTTGAAGAACATCCTCTAGAAGTTTGCTTGGAAGGGGGAGAAATAGGGGTAAAGAGAACAGTTGGAAGATATTGCAAAATGATAGACAAGACATGGTTAGAACCTAAATTAGGAATATGGATGTTGGGATGGGGAAGAGAGGGCTTGGAATATGTCAGGAAGTTGAATCAACAGGACTCAACTGAGCTGGAGTAATCGGGAACAATTACTGCACGTACACTACGTGCCAGGCTCTATTCTATACACTTTGCATGTATGAACCCATTCAATCCTTACAAAACTCAGTGAAATAGGTTCAGTTATAAACTACATCTACAGGTGAGGCAACTGAAGCACAGCTAGCAAATGTCAGAGCCAGGATTTGAAACCAGGTAGTTTAGTTTTTGAACACAAATACTCAACCAATTTGCTATGAAACTCCTCTGCTCTTGGTGATTAAAAAAAATCTTCTTTCCTGTACTTTATTCATCTGAATTTTACTTGTAAATTCCAGTTTGGGTCCTGAATCAAATTCTTTTAACCTAGACGTTTATGGATGAATTTTTGCAAGTCTAACGAACCCTGAAATTGTAATCAAAGTTTTACATTGTTTTCAGCATCTGTGTACTGTTTTTTGGGGGAAGTGGTGGCAAGGCTTACCAAATGGGTTATCAAGGATCCTCAAATGGATTTTGACTTGAAAATACAGTTAAGAAATTTGCCTTAGAGCAGTGGTTCTCAAAGTGTGATCCCTGAACTGGCAGACTCAGCATCTCCTGGGAGCTTGTTAGGAATGCATATTCCCAGGTCCAGCCAAGACCTCCTGAACCAGAAACTCCAAGGGTGGGGCCAGAAATCTGTGTTATTGAGTCTTCTAGGTGCTTCTGATGTGTGCTTAAGTTTGAGAACCACTGTCCTAGCACAAATGGTAAGCATGAGTGATGTGGCATTTGGGTGTGTTCCCTGGCCTAAATAGGACTTTCACAGTAGCTATGGTATCAAGGAAGGTAGAAAAAAATCTTGGAAGCCTGAGATCCTCTTTGGGTAGTCTCAGGAAGGGAACACTAAGACATAGCTTCGAACTTGGCCAATATTTTGGACAAGGCATTCCCTGAGGGCTCGTGTGGTGTTAAAAACAGGCATTTCTGGGAGTTACTGGGCTCAGGACTTGCAGCTGAGAAGGCCTACCCTGTGGACCTGTGCACCAGACCCATAATACCTGGGGTGCCGGCCTCCTCCTCTCCCATACAGTTTCTCCTATGGCTGCAGATTACATATCTCATTTCATCCAAGGTACACAGACCTCTAATGGCATTTTAGCAGAGGATAACCTGTCTGGGCTTCTGAGGCATTTAGTATCCAGTGACACCATAACTGCTCACCGGGAGGTGCCAGGGCCTCTGGTGCACACCTTGCTCAGTTGACACAACACCTGTGTAGCTTGTGCAGGATTCATGCTGGCAAAGCCAATTACTTTCTACATCTTTTTGGAGACACAAAAAAGTCCAGAAACAATGCCGTGCCAAATGATGGAAATGGCGGGGATGCCTGTACCCAACTCCCTTGCTGCCCCTCTCCCCCGAACCGCAGGCCTGGCTCCTCCTTTCTGCTAAGTCACAAAGCTGGAAAGCTCTTAGGGTAGGGAGAGAGCAAGTGCCTGCTGGTTGGCTCAGAAAGGTTCTGAGAATTCATTATGATCAAAACAACTATTCCAGTTATTCATGTGACTCAGCCCCTGAAAGCGGGAGCTTCCTATGTCCACAGGGCCGGGTGTTGCTGACTCAGTGCTGAAGAGGGCACCTTGTGAGCCCTCCTGGGCTCCCCACCGCCTCTCTCCTTCATCCCAGGGGACACCAAAGGGAAGCAGAGTGGGGCTGAGATTCACAGGAGTGTTCAGTTTCATTTCTAAAGAAGCAGCCAACCTCCTCCCATTACAGCTCTCACTGCATACATCTGTCAGTCTTCGGGCATTCTGGAGGGGAAATTATCAGAAATAGTCACACAGACATCATCTACATACATTTGCATTTAGCACATGTTTCCCCAACACCTACTATGTGTTTGGGTAATGGCTAAGGGCAGGGGTCCAGAGAGATGTGGCTGTATCTGCCCATACCATTCAGAGGTCTGCCAGGGGAAAATTCATTAACGACGTTGAGGAAATAATGGAAAAAGCACTGGAACAGAGCTAGAGAGAGCTTTGAGAATGCCGAGGAATGAGTGGCACCCATTTCTAGGTACATGGAATTCCTCTCTAACACGCAGCAAAATTCAGAGTGTGGGTCAGAATTACTTTTGTCTCTGGGAGCCACAGAGAGAAGAAAATGCCAGGAACCAACATGGTACAAGAGAAGGACTTTCTGGATGTAGGGAAGCTGAAGAAGGAGACGAAAGGGTAGGGAGACTCAAGCGGCAAGTTTTACAGTTTTGCCAAAGGGCCTTTTCTTAACTTGAACTTGTTACTAGCTACCAGGCAGGATGGCGCAATTTAATCCCCAAAATAGTAAATAAACTGCTTGAAATTTTCTCCTTTGAGGAAGAAAAGGAGGGGGAGAAAAGAAAGATCACATGCTGCTGGATGGAAATGAAAGAAAAACTAAAGGCACTAACATGGGCGTCTGCCATGTATCAAAGCTACTAAAGATGCTAACCTTTATATGTATAGTATCATAGTTCATTAAATACTAACAGAACACACACACATAAACAGTAGGTATTGCTGCACAGAGGGGTTAAGTAACATGTCTGAGGGTAGCTGGGCTGAGATTAGGACATGTGCTCTTGCTGCTTATAAATTAACTGTGCATGTAGGTATCTAATGTAAAGTGTTGCTCAGATCCCCATTTTACAGATGGGAAAACTGAGGCATGGGGCAGCTAACTCACCTCTCCAAGGTCATATGAGTACTAAGCAAGGTAGTGGGACTTCAGACCCCAGTCTGTTTGAATTCAATGTTCTGGGCCGTTTCACCACACCACCCTGCTTTTTGTTTTGTTTTTTTTTTTCCCCATTTTGAGACCAGATTTTATCTCTCTTTAGTATCTAATGTCTGAACTTCTATAAAAATGGAACGTGATATCATTGTCCTCCAGGATTATGATTATCTTCTGTAATGTTAGAATTAAAATACTCAATCATATCACCAAACATACTTTCTTATTTATTTCTTCATTTATTCAATAAATTTATATTGAATATTCATCTACTTGTGCCAGACACAAGGTCCTGAGGGTAAAGCAATGAAGACGCCAGCCATGGTCCTTTCTTCTCCTGGAGCTTTCAGTATAGCACAGAGAGGAAAATATGAAATATGACTTATTCAACAGTTAGTTTATTCCAATCGTAGTAAATGGTGTCATAATGATAGCTAACACTTCAACGGAACTTACTTTGTGCCAGGAATCATTCTAAGTATATTAATAGAGTTTAATTAATTTAGGTCTCCCAGGCCAATGAGGGAAGTGAAGAAATCAATGAAGGCTTCCTGAAGGAAGTGTCAGCTGATTCTGGAAACAGGAGGAGTTAGTTATGTTGAGAAGGGGAAAGGCAGGGAAAACCAGGAGTAGTCTAAGATGGTGCTGTCCAGGTAGCCACAAGTCACCTGAAACTCTAAAGTACTTGAAATGAAGCTAGTCTGAACTGAGATGTGCTATAAGTGTAAAATATATCCCGTGTTTCAAAGATTTAGTCTAGAAAAAGATAATGTAAAATATCTCAATTTTGTATTGATTACATGTTGACATGATGCTATTTTGATCCATTGGATTAAATCAAATATATTATTTACATGAATTTTCTCTTTCTTTTTACTTTTTTTTAATGTGGCCACTAGAAAATTTCAAATTACATGCATAGCTCACATTATATTTTGGTTGGATAGTGCCGCTGTAGAAGGCTGGGGAGCCTCAAGGAGCAAGTGCTTCAAGGAAACTAGTGCCTGGAGGAGGCGTGGAGAATGACGGAGAAGAGAAAGGAGGATGCCGAGACAAATGTGAACTGCTAGCCTTCTATCCTGCAGGTTAGGAAGAGTAATTATAACCTTTGTAAGCCCCAAATCTGAAACACTGGAGCTGACTGACTTTCTGGAAGTGCCTCTTTCTCAAAACCAGCTCCAACTGTGAGTCAAATTACTGCTATTCTTAAGACTGGTATTGTATATGGAAGAGGCAAGAACAGTCAGAACAAAAAAGTAAAGTGGAGGAACATCTAGGATAAAAGTCAAGTCCCTATGAATGGCCCACCCAGCCCTGTAACATCTCCCTGCCTTCCCCTTACCTCTCTGCTCTCATCTCCTACTCAGCTCTTCCCGCACCCAACATCCAGCCCAGTTACACTGAACTTTGTTGGGCCTCAAACACACCAAGCATACTCCTGCCTCAGGACCTTTGCACTGGCTGTTCCTTTTATCTGAAAATGCTCCTCTCATCTATCACATGACTAACTACCTTAACTCGTGGTTCAAATGTCACCTTCCCAACAAGGTCTACCCTGACCATCATGTTTAAAACTGCACCCATGGGCACTCCCTTACATTACTCTGTGTTTTTTTTTTCTCCCGTAACATGTATTACCTTCTAACATACTCAATACTTTACTCTTCACTATATTTACTGTTAATCTCCCTACTAGAAAGCATTTTCCCTAAAGCCATTGACCTCAGTTGTATTTCCTTTGTCATCCCCAACATCCAGACTGCCTGGCATGGAGCAGATGTTTAATAAACTTTTTTTTTGGAGCAAATGAGTGTAGTGGCACTGCTTAGGGCACAGCTGGTGGATGGATAGGCACCCTCCATGCACTCTCTCCTCTCCTGAAGAAAAGGACTTTTTTCCTCCCTTTCCTGCAGTGGAACTCTATTAACCTTGCTCTCCACCCAGCTTTTACTAATCAGGGTTCTGCCCTGTTCTGTATCCCACACATAGATTTCCCAAGAGAATGGAGGAAGCAGCTGATGCTGCAGGACAGCCTCTTCAGCTGGGAGCTGGGATTCCCGGGTGCCCTCCTCCTACCTGGTTCCCCTGCTGGTCAAGGGGTCCAGGCTCAGTGGGAGGCTGAATAAGGTACTTAGCAGATTGAGGAGGAACACAAGGAAGGCAGTTATTCCATACAGGGCAGTGGTTCTCACGATTTGCCCCACCCTTCATGCATAGGCATTACCTGGGAATTTACCAGAAATGCATAGTTTCAGGCCTCACCCTAAACCGCTGAATCAGACACGGGGCTGGGGGCAGTGGAGCAGGCAACAATGGGGTTAATAATAATCAAATCATCGACTTAAATCGTTCAGTTAAAATCAATCAACACAGCCTCCAGGCGATTCTGATGCACCCAAGTGTGAGAACCCCTGAGCTGGGGGAAAGGAAGGACTTTGTTAGAGCCTTGAAGACAGGGAGGGACTTAAAAGGTCAGACCAGCAGACACGTCCCCAGGGCGGGCTAGCACCGGGTAGGTTCCCTGCGTCAGAGGCCGCACAGGGTGGTCTGACCTGGGAAGTTAAAGGCCATCGTTCTCAGGTCTTCCACCCCCACCCCAGGAAAGTCCCCGCGGCGAGGCCGTGACCTTCCGCCGCCACGTCCCACTGGGGGCGGCCTGTGGCCCCGGGCGGAGGCGCCGAGCTCAGGATGCCTCCCGCTTCCTCTCCGGGTTCCCTGGCTGCGCCCAGGCTCCTGGGGCCCGGCGCTGGGCTCCAGCCCGGGATGGTCCCTCCCTCTGCCCCACGGCGCCAGTCTCTGCCTTTGGCTGCCGCCTCTGTCTTTGTTGGAGTTCCGTCTCTGATTTTCGCTCTTCATCTCTCTCTCTCTCTTTCCCCTTCCCGATTTGTTCGCCCCGCCCCCTTTTCCTTTTTCACTCTCACCCAGTGTTTTTCACCAAAAGTTAAGCACCTGGATGGTCCTAGGCTCTGGGCAGTGAGTCGTGAAAACACCGAAACCTGCCATCAGGGAGCGTCTGGGTCTTTGAACCCTTGTCTCCTACCTCTGTCGTCCCTGCTCCCTCCGCCCCTCCTTTCCCCTCCCCTCCCAGCAACTGTTGTTCTTCCCTCCACCTCCCCGTGTTGAAGCTAAAGGAACTTTTCGCCTGGAAGGTCCCATGGTAAGATTAAAAAGCCTACTTTTATCTGACTAGCCGAAAGTTGCCATTAAAATGTCCATCCTACCTTGATGAATGACACCAGTTTCAGCTATTATCACCTATTGGCACCTTAACCAAAATTAGCTTATTAGAGGTCACCAAGCTGAGAGAAACTAGTACTTACCTGTGTTGGCCTGTGTGTAAGACACTCATTTATTCAAGAAAATGTATGCATTCGTTCCATGATTTATTGAGGACCTAGGATGTGGCAGATTCTTCAGGATGTGCACTGCCCAATAGATGGTGTTTTTCACAGCACTCTGAAGAAATTAAAGCAATGACACATGATGACCGAACAGTACCCCATTTAACCCCTTCAATCCCCCTTCAAGGTGAATAAGATTATATGACAATTTGATAGATATGAAAAGTGAGGCTGAGAGACCGTGCGTCTTGTCCAAGCCCCTACAACTAGTAAGCTGTATGGCCAAGATTTAACCCCCAGTTAGACTTGACTCCCAAGCTGGTTCCCATTAACCTATAAGGCCAGGCTGAAGGCAAGGCTACCCCAAAGAAGAGGGAGGTGGGGGAAAGATCTGTAGAATGGCTTTGGAGTTAAAACTTTTGAGTACTACACTAAATGCTGGGTGATGCTGTGTGTTATTGATGAAGTTTCATGACCTCTCTGGGCCCACCTCAGAGGTTAAATGGAGAGTTTGGCTTACTGGCTACAAAGACCTCCTCCAGGTGTAACATGTAGGTTAGTATATAGGCTCTGGAGCCAGACTAACTGGGCTGGAAGCCTGCTTCCTCTACTGACTTGCTGTGTGATCTTAGACAAGTCACTTAAGCTCTCTGGGCCTCAATTTTTTCATCTGAAAGACTGCTGTAATGATGACCACCTCGCTGGGCAGATGACAGGATGAATGGTTTCTGTTAAGGGTTAGGAAGGGTATCCAGCACAAAGTAAGCACCCAGTGAATGTAGCTGGTTCTTCTGTTATCCCAGCTCTGGCCTGCAGACTTCTCCGCTGAGGCCAGGGACATGTTGTCCTAAAGCCCAGGCCTGTCTTATGCCTGGCTCCTGCCCAGTTTTCCAGAGCAATGAAAGTTGTGATCTCTAGTCCTGATGGTGAAGGCACCAGGGATATCTCAGGAGTCTTGGAACCCAGAGGATTTTCAGTCAAGGTCTTTTCAACTGGCTTACCCACAAAGGAGAGAGCTTTGTATAGAACAGTTAGAAACGTTTCATTTTCAAATGTACCTGATTTCACTTTTTTTTTTTTTTTTGCAAAGCTCAAAGCATTTTTTCTTTAGTCCAGGTGGCCTAGACAAAAGTCCAGAGTTGGGGAGGACAGTACTACATGGTGTTAAGGAGTAGGGGCTTTGGGTGTTGTTTAGTTGATCATCCTAGCTGGGGGACCTTAACTGTTTTGTGTTTCAGTTTTCTTTATTTTAAAATGAGCTTAACAGCAGCATCTATCTCATGGCATTTTTGTAGACGTGAAATGAAAAATTGCATATAAGCATTGAACACAGGGGCTAGTACATGGTAATCATAGGACAGATTGTGGCTATTACATTAACAGACCTCATGGATTTTGTACTTTGGCATTAGAAAGACCTGTGTTTACATCTTTAGCTCTATCACCTGCAAGCTATGTGACCTTAGGTAAGTCAATGACTATCTCTGAACCTTAGGTTTTTCATATGAAAAATGGAAACAAAAGTATGAGATATACAACTTGCCACAGAGGGTCTTCCTAGCTGTCAAATAAGGTTCAGTTTATTTACATGCTTGACAACCATGAAGCTCTGTGCCTGTGTTGATTATTCTTGGTAGTTCTGTTTCTCTCAAGTCTATATATCTAGTCCTTTGCAGATCTGAGTTGCCTCACCTCTGCCTTTGTAGCAGAAAACACAGAGAACTCAATTGTATTTATCTTTTTACCGGCGCTCAGCAAAGTGATTTTCATGCCAGCAGTGCCCAGATGGCTCAAGTTAGGCATCAGAGGCTCTAGTTTGATCTGTGTTATATGCTGGTGGTGTAACCTTAGACCAGTCATTTAATTTCTCTGACCTGTTTCTTTAGCTCCAAAGTAGAAATTTACTCAATATTTGACTCACCTACTTGTTGGACTTGTTCAGGATGATCAAAAGAGATAGAGATGTGTGTTGAACACCATAAATCTTCACCCAAGTATGAGGGAACATTCCCAAGCATTTTCCCCATATGTAGCTTGTCTTCCCCAGACTAATACAACTAGTCAATGTGAGAGTCAGGATTGGAACCCATCCACCTTTCACCTTTCTATCCATTATCTATCCATCTTAACTATATACTCAGCCGCTCACACACCCACCAACCACCTTTCTATCCATCCACCCACCCATCCATCCATCCGTCCTTCCATTTATCCACCAAAGCACTCAGTTAGCATTCACTATATGCCTACAACTCTCCAGTCACTATGTGAAACACAGGCTTTAACAAGAAGAGCTGGTCCCTCTTTCTATGCAGTTTATAATCTACCTGGAGAAATTAGATAACTGAACCACAGTTTGTGGCAAAGGATAGTGTATATCCTATGGGTGCCATGGCAGGTTTTTAAATTAGAGTCCATGGGTGAGAGTCAGGGATCTGTGAACTCCAAAAAATTGCAAGCAAAATCCTGTGGGTAAGAAGGTGTCTATCTACAGACACGTGCATTTTCAGGGATGAGGCTCCATGGCTTTCATTACATCCTCAAAGGGGCCTTGTTCCAGGACATGAAGGGCGGATAGCCCTAGTTGAGGGCCTTGAAGTGGAGGAAAAATGAAATAAATGTTTATGATGTCAGACCCACTGGGTTATGGACTGAATGTTTGTGTCCCCTTAAATTCATATGTTGAAGCCCTAACCTCCAACGTGATGGTATTACAAGGTAGGGTCTCTGGGAGGTAACTGAGTTTAGATGAGGTTGTGAGAATGGAGCCCCCACGATGGAATTAGCGACCTTAAGAAGAGAAGGAGATATCAGAGTTTCCTCCCTCTGCCACATAAGGATACAGCAAGAAAGCAGCCATTTACAACGAAGAGGAGGGTCCTCACCAGACCTGACCACATACATATGCACCCTGATCACAGACTTACAAGCCTCTGGAACTGTGAGAAATAGATGTCTGTTTTTAAAAGCCATCCAGTCTTTGGTATTACGTTATAGTAGCCTGAGCTGATTAAGACACTATATGCCAGGCACCACTTATTCTAGTTTTGTAACCTGGGATATATCCTTATTTGGAATATCGGAATGGGAGGGAAATAAGGCAGAGGAAATTAGCCTTTCCTGAGTGCTAGGCTAGGCGGTATCTTCTAATTTAATGCTTACAGCAACCTTTCAAAATAGGTGTGCATCCCTGTTTTACAGATAAGGAGGCTCAAAGAGGTAAAGCAAGGACCACAGTCACACAGTCATAAGGGGTAGAGTGAGAATTTGAGTCCAGGTCACTGGGCTCTAGGATCCCTCCCCAGACTTGCCTGTGGATCAGGCATGACACTGAGTGGGTGAGCGCTTTAGAGCTGTAGGATACCGCTCAGAGTGACAGATGTCGTCTGTGCTCAGAGGATGTTAAAAGAATTTTACAAGCCAAAGGAATTACTGTCATTAAATTTTCAACAACCTTTTTCTGCGTATTCTGCCTGTGTAAAAGGTCAGCGAGTGTTGGTTCTCACCCAAGGAGTGTTATCACAGCAGTTTCCAGGAACGAGGCTGGGCATGGGGCAGTCACTCAGCAAGCACTTGTGGGTAGATCTGTTGGCAGAAAAGTACCCTCAGCCCCCAGCCAAACTCCATACCCCACCTCTGCTTGGGGAGGGCAGCACCCCGCTCCATCACAGCTGCCCCAGTGCCTGGAACTAGGTGCCTGCCTTGACGGTAGAATAGACAGTCTCTCCTGTCCAGAGCTTTCTGAAACTTCAAGAAAGTGTGTGTCCAGGCCAGACACCCACCTGGACTCTTCCCAAGCTGCCTTCCCACCACTCCCTCCCCTCACAGCTGGAGTTCAAACCCAGGTAGAAAGTCACTGGACTTCTTGCAAAAGGAGATTGACTAAACCACCTCTAAGTTCCCTTCCGGTCGTGTAAAACTGGGATGAATTAAGGGAGAAAACGTTTCCTCAACTGAAATTGTTTCCTCCTTGAAAGCAAGGACCATACAGTTTGTTGATTCGGCTCATGACTAGAGTTCCCCTTCCCCTCCTCTCCATCTCCTTGGCGAGCACCCTAGCCTAGGACACCACCCCCCTTGCCCTGAATCTCCCTACAGCTTCCTAAGGGTCTCCCTGCACCTAGTTTGTCCCGTCCCAGCCAGACTGGTCTTTCTAAATGGATCACAGTAGATCTCTGGCCTTGTTATAATTCAGTTGCTCTCCTTGATGGCATAGAAGACCAAAAGTTTCACCGTTTCACCTTCCTAACTTATCTCTTCACACGCTGTGCCTTTGCTCCTGTGCTCTGACCACCCCAGCACTGCCCCCACCCACCTCATGTTCCCGTGGGCTGTTTTCCCTGCTCCTAGTACCCCCAGGTTCCCTGATGAACTGCTTTTCAGCCCCCGGTCTCAGCCACTAACACAGGGGACCAACCCTTCCTTTGAACCCCCGAATCTCACGTAGGTGGTCTTCTCCATGCTCCTGCAGCCCCCGCAGCCTTCTTCACTCTGGATTGTGATTTTCTGGTACATTTTCTGTTTCTCCCGCCAGTGGTAAGCTCCAGGCGGGTCCATCTGTGTTTGCTTGTTTATCACATCCTCAGCATCCAGTCCACAAAGCCTAAGACCCTCAATCGTAAGAGGTGTTTGGTGAACACATTTGCGTTGCATAGAGCAGGGCTCTGCTGGGAGGCAAGGTCAGATTCCTTGCCCTGGAGCTGGAGAGGCCTTGCCACAGAGGGCCCCAAATGTGGAAACCATTAGTGAGCCCTCCCCCTGCCCTTAACTGAATTTGCTCTGAAGAGGCAGGAGCCTTTGGAAGCACCTGAATCTGATTACAGAGCTTGGAACCAAAGCCAGGCATAATTGGGCCATCTCAGCCACCTCCACCCTCCTTTTTTAGCCAGATGACCAGCATCCTGCCCCCTCAGGCACCCTGCGGGCCTCTCTGCCAGCATGCTCTGGCCGTGACAGCCCTGCCACCACTGAATGGGCAGCTGCAGTCACATCAGAGAGGGTGAGGCAGAGACACTCATTTCAACTCTGACATTCAGTCCGTCTCTTGTGACTCAGGTTGCCACTTACCCCTGGGGCTTCAGGATGCAAGCAGGGATAACCCTGTCATTAGATATCTGTGACATGGGAAAAGGTCAGGCAAGTGGGCGGGGCTGCTGAGTCACCAGGCGTGAGCGTGAGTCCCTGCAGCCCTGCTGTCGTGGCCTGCACATTTCAAGGGGCACCTGTCCGCTTTCGGAAGCTGGTTTGATTCCTGGGATGGATTCAGTGCAGGGCACACAGGGGAGAATGTCCCTTGTCTGTCTCCGTAAAGGGAGACGATGTAACGTGGTTCAGAGGAGAGCAGGCTTTAGAGTCACACACACTTGGACTGGAATCCCAACTCCCCAGTTTACCAGCCGTGGCCCCCAAAGCCAGCTACTTAACTTCCCTGACTCTCAGCTCTTCATTTATACAGAAGCCATCATATTACCTAATGCACAGGGTTGCTGGGAGAATACATGAGGTGAAGGGTATAAGAAGCTTAGCGGAGAGCTTGGCAAATGGTAAACAGTCCATAAAAGGTAAGTACTATTATTTGGGCACGCCGACCTCTCAGTGGATACTTGATCCCTGGGGAACATGACATCTCCCATGGTCCCAGGGCTCTGGCCCCCAACTTCCCACACCCACAGTCACAGAGTCCTGGCTTGGGGCAATTTAGCTAAAATGGAGGTGAGCCAGGAAGAAATGAAAAGGAAGTAAAAGGCTAGGGGCATTATTCAAATTTTACTATCTCAAATGGACAAATCGTTCCCTTATGGTTGTGTTGGTCCCAGTGGAAACCAGGGGCCACAAAGGCAGCCCAGCGATCAGGGTCTGACCAGAGCAGGCTCTTTGCCCTAGACAGCTACAGAAGACAGAGTTTGTTTCCTGAGACCTCTGACATACACACACTCCTTACCATTCACTGAATTCACTAAGGTTGTGCCCTTGGGCTCTTGGCTCAATATCCTCTCCCCACTTCAGCCAATACTTCTACTCCTCCAAGTAGAGGGAAAACATCGAAGGGATCTTTGGACCACACGGAGAAGGCCGAGCATGCTCAGTGTCACTTGGCAAACCGTTTAACCTCCCTTGTAACCTAGCTATCTTTAGCCTCCTTGATGCTATTTTGAAATGTCAGACAAGCAAATACTGCTTCCAGAATGGCTCTGATCTGGGATGTGACAGGATGCTTGCTTGAGGGTGGGGAGACAAGTGAGAGGTGGGGGTGATAATGGAGCCTTCTGGGAGAGGGTGAGATAACGCACCAGCTTCACAGCTGCCCAGATTCTCTCCCTCCTACTGGCTCAGCCACCTCCTCCTGGAAGCCAGCCCGTTTAAGGGGCAGTAGGGCATTGAGTCCCACCTGAGCCTAACCGAGAGGGATGTCTGCTTATCTGACTCTGGAGCCAGAGCTGGACATCACATTAGCCAAAAGAGCAAGCTGACTCTTGAGTGCCCAGTCCAGTCTAAAGATATTTATTCATTCACTCACTTCATTCATTCATTCATTCATTCAGCAGGTATTTACTGAGTAGCGACTATGTGCCAGGCATGACTAGGCACTGGGGATACAATAGCTTGATACCCATTGGAGTCATGGTGAGGGCAATAAAATGCAGCTTCTGTAGCTCCATTCCCAAGAGTTAATGCAGGAGGTTTGATGCAGATCTGGGAGTCTGTATTTTGAACAAGCTCCCAGGCAGTCTGCTGCAGGTAGTCTCAGCTATGAGAACCCCTAGTCTACTTGTAGCAACAGCTAGATCCTAAGCACCTCCCCAGTACTGAAACCTGGGAGCATTGAAATACATGTTACAGCCCCAGACCTTGAAGAACTCACCATTTCCAGTTTCCAGAAAGAGATAGACAGTGCCATTTCATGGTGCTCAGGGCCCCGAGAGCAGAGATACACAGTGGGGTTAGACCCCTGGAGGAGATAACTCACCCTCAGACTCAGAGAGCTGTGGGGGAGGCTCTATAAAGGAGGTAATATTTGAGCTGGGTCTTGAAGCGTAAGAAGAGTTTTTCAGATGAAAAAATAGTGGATACAGATGATACTTTCCAAAGATGGACTCACCAAGACACATTTCCCACCCCACGTGCTCCTCTCACAGTGGGGGTGGTACATCTCACACAGAGAAGTGGGAGGACCTGTGCTCCCTGCTCTTGAATCTGGATGGGGGCTGTGACTACTCCACCCACAGAGTGGGAGGCACGTGTCTTCTGAGGCTAGGTCACCACAAGACGGTACACCCTTGCTTGGTTCTCTCTTGGGACACATGCTTCAGGAGTGCTGAGCTGCCTTGTAAGAAGTCTGGCTACCCTGAAGCTGCCATGCTGTAGACACCATGTGGAAAAGCCACATACTATGGAGGGAGATGCCCAAGGAGCCCACCTGTGCAAAATTCCAGCCCCTAGCTTTCGGGGCACCCAGCTGACAGAGTGGAACAGACTCGAACTGTTCCTTCTTGGCCAGCCTAAATTGCAGATTCAGGGGCAAAATAAATATTTTTGTGCTTTTAAACCATTATGTTTAGGGGTGCTTTGTCACGCAGCACTAGATGCCTGAAACTGGCTGTGAGGGCTTCAGGAAGAGGACATGATAGCAAGTACCAAGGTCCTGAGGGGTGAAAGAGTGCCTAAACTATTTTTGAAATTTGAAGAGAGTCCATATCCTCATGCAGAATTTCGAGGTCTTGATTTGCCACAGACCGGCGTGTGTGACGAAGCCACCTGTGTGTATGCTCAGGTGGTGAGGTC
This sequence comes from Camelus bactrianus, assembly GCF_048773025.1. Lineage (NCBI taxonomy): Eukaryota > Metazoa > Chordata > Mammalia > Artiodactyla > Camelidae > Camelus > Camelus bactrianus. The sequence goes on from NC_133551.1 coordinate 36,291,745, forward strand.
TAAGCTCTTTCCCCACGTGATCCACAAATTTGGTAATCTGAAATTGGCATTAAGGGTTTTAACGGTCTTTGTTGTGATGTAATTTTAAGGATGTTGGTCTTCTGGTCTTACGAAAAGACACATTGGATGCTAAAACTGAAGTAATACAGGTTTCATTTAATCTAACTGCCTCTCAGACCTTACAATGCTGAGTACAATGCCTGGCGCATAGTAGGCCATCAGCTAATGTTGATTATTTGAAGGAGGCTGGTATGTGAATATAGCATCAGAACCAGGGCCTGCATCCCTGACTCATGGGATCCCAAAATCTTGGGCACAGGAGGCATCTTCACAGGTCACCCTCCCAATAAGCCTGCTAATATCAAGGACTCAGAAACACATACCTGCCTATTATGAAGTTCTTCGACTGGGTCCAAATCTTCCCTGTGAGGCAGATAAAGCAGGTAATATACCATTCAGTTTACAGGTTAGGAGACTGAGGCTCAGAGAAACCACACAGCTTCTGTGTGATATCAGCAAGACCGGACCCCCAGGGCTTAACTGAGTTTGATGCCTTCTCACTCCCACAGTCTGTAAGCCCCACAAACAAACCAGGAGTCCTTCACCACCTCTGCACCTTCCACACTATTTCCTCCACCTGAAATGCTCTTCCCATCCTATTTGTCTGAATCTTTCTCTTGGAAATCTGTATTTCAGATCTAACTCCCTTGGGAAGTTATTTTCTGTCTACACAGCCAGCAGGGGTCTGCAGTAATTCTCACCTCCCTGTGGGTCTTCGCTTCCTGACTACTTCCCTGTGGACACTGTTGGCTTTGCCATCTCCCCCAGTTACACAGGATGACAACTGTAACAACAATAGTAATTGTAAATTACTAAGTTTCCTTTTAAAAGATTTACCTCTTTTTTTGTCTGTTGGACAGAATATAAAGTTGATTATTAATATACTGCTTAGAAAAATGTGAGTACTCAGTACCTTCCTTGCTAAGTTTTCTTTTTTGGGGTAGTCTACCAGTGAGTCCTTATGGAGTAGGTTTTCATCAGAGTTTATAATATTTCAAGCCTAACTCTTCAATTTGTTTGCATGTGGTTCCTAAACATAAAACCAAAAATCCTTAGTTTATTGAACATGTGAAACATGACTGGATTTCTAAAATCTATAAATAAATTAAATTGCTTTCTCCTTGATTTGCTGTTCTTGCTTTCAGACAAAAAATGATAGAGTCTGAAGTTATAGAAGATTTTACCCTAACATAGTATTTTACTAAGAAAAACAAACTTGTGCTGTTCTTTTAACAATGTGGATTGTAAATTTCCTTTTTTTTTTTTTTTTTTTTTGGAATGGTATTGTTTAATCAAACAAGAAAGACAAAAATCAGGCACATGAACTTTTTGGTATTAACACAATAACAGATTCTAACTTTCCCAAGTCTTATTGAAATAGCTCCCTTACTTACTTTATTTAAAAATTTAAAAAACTGAAATATAATTGATGTATACCTTTGTATTGCTTTTAGGTGTACAACATAGTGATTTGATATATGTATATATTACATTAATTTTCCTTTAATGGATCTATCAACTATCTATCTATCATCTTATTGTCTATCTGTCTCAATCATCTCTCTCTCCTCCTGGCTGAACTCATACTGATACAGTCATCTTTCAGAAGACGTCTACCCCCAGTCTTCCTTCTCAAGTTTTGTAGCCTTGGTTCCAACCATGTTCCCTACACAATGTGGCTTTGAGTCCCTTCACCATGCCAGCCCCCTTCCAAACACGATACATTTCTGTGTCTGTCCCTCTAACAGTTTATCCTTTTAACAGGTATTTGTTGCATTCCTGTTGCCTGCCAGGGGGCATCTGGGGCCACAGTGAGGAGCAAGACTCAGCAGTACCTGCATTCCTGGTTCTAAGCGTGGACTCCGAATCCTAAGTCTGCGTTCCTGGGAGGATGTAGACCAGTCCTTCAAACACCAGAGGAGGAAAGCTCTTTAGCTATTCGACTACTAGAACCATAACCCCTCAGCAACCACCACTCAGTGCTGAGAAGGAAGCTTGCCCTAAGTATTTAATCAACATGATTTGATGACAGGGCTGGACAGCCGTTCTGTTAACTGCCAGGCATTTGAAAATTAGTCATTTCATGTCATCCTCACAATTCTAAGAGGTGGACATGACCCAGGAGATCACACAGCTTGTTCCTCCAGAACCAAGAATTGCTCACAAATGTGTGAACCCACAAGGCCTCTTGTGGCCGAATGTCAACATGTGGCCTTTCCCGCCATGAAGCTCCCAGGGAAAGAGTCAGTTGTCATCTATTTGGGGTCCACGTTCTTTTCCAAGTGCTCTGGTCCCTGTAGTTCTCATTTTACCATGACCTTCTGTGCTCAGTCCGGCCAAGTACAGGAAAGACCTTTGTGCTCTTCAAAGGCTCAACAAGGCAAATGCTTGGACAGGAATAAATTATAAATTATACTAGGAACAATCCTTTCTGTAGTTACCAGGCTGGGTCTTTGATATATGTTGGAACATGAAACAGGGACTACTGTTCTCTGCCAGGGCTGTGGGATTTTCAGAAGAGCAATTAAGTGGAGGAAGGGAATAAGCAATTGTGAGCACCCACATGGGCCAGCATGTGCTAACAGCAGCAACAATAATTAATAAATAGCACTTGTGTACTTAGCATGTGCCAGGCACTATTCTAAACTCTTTACATATATTAACTTATTTAATCTTCTTAACAACCCCGTGAGTTCTGAGTACTATTATTATCCTTATTTTATAGATGAGGAAACCGAAACAGTTTTGGTAACTTCCTTAAGTGATATAGTTAATAAGTGTCCAAGTTGGGATTTGAATCCTGGCAGTCTGATTCCAGTCCTGTTCTGTGCTCTTATCAAAAGCATGGTGGGCTCTCAAATACTTTATCTCACTTAATCCTAATAGATTTAATCCTAATCCTGTATGTCAAGTGATATCTCAGCCCTGCTAATCCTCCCACAGCAAGTAGTTTATTCTAATAACTTGTCAGTCTCTTCCCTTACACAGTAAGCTTCTGGTTGGGCAGGGACCACATCTGTCTTGTTTACTGTTGGGAGTCCAGTGCCTCGCACAATGTCTGAATGTCATAGTAGGCTATCAATAAACATGAAAGGACACACACATTTTACAAATGAGGCAACCAAAACTATCCAAGATCAAACCGGTAATGAGTCACAGAACTGAAATTGAAATCCAGGTTTCCATGATGTTGAATTCCAAACTTTCTATCACATGTTTTTCTCTGCTGTACACCCCACTCCCAGAACAAGGCCTGGTACGTAGTAGGTGCTCAATAAAATGTACTGTTAAATAGATGAAATGATGTATCCTCTGACTTTCCCAGCACTCTATCCCTCCACCCCTTTATTTCAGGGGTCTGTCTTTTCCATGATGCCAGCAACATAGTCAAGACATATTCTCCATGCTCACCCCTCCTTTCCACCCTGTGGTCTCTAGCTGTTCCTTAGCAGCCTGTCGCATTTATATCATGTCTTGCACATCCCCAATCCTTCTTGGAAATGCCTGTCCTTTGAGCTTGTACCACCCTTCAAAGTTAGATGGCTCACTTACACAATAATAATGTTTTTCTTTTTTTCACCCTGAGCTTCTCAATTACATTTTTAATTGATTTCTTGGAATCCATGTTCTTATAGATGAGGGGGATTTGCCTAATAAGGCATCAAAAGGAAAGAATTTCTCAAATTTTTAAGAGGAAAGACTTGTAACAAGGGACGTATGGCAACTTCCTAAATTAAGTGGAGTCGTTTCAGGCCCAAAGATTACAATTGGAGAATCTTAGGCAACTCCAAAGTCATATTAGAGAAATTAAAATTCTTGGGGATTGGAGGTAATTTGAATGGATGGAATAAGCACTAACTCAACAAGGCAATGACTTCTAATAAAATGAGCTATGAACTCAGATCCTAGGTTGTTCATCCATCCATCCATCCATCCATCCATCCATCCATCCATCCATCTGTCCAGGGAGAAATGTCCCAGGCAGATGGATAGCATATTCATCAACCCAGCAGTAAGAAGAGAGATATTCTATTTGGGAAAAGATGAAGATGTTCCATATAAATGAAGGAGAGTTCAAAGGAGGAAAGATAAAAGATGGAGTTAAGCAGAAGCCAGCTCTTGAAGGATCTCATAAAGCCTCTCCCTGAAGTTTGTCCTTAAGTGGTGTTGAAGAGATGTAGGGAAGGGAGTGCTTATGTTAATTCATCAATTTGTTTTGAGGATGTTTTGAACATTTTGGGAACATGTCTGGAGCTCTACACAGATTCCTTGTGTTTCGGTGACCCTGAGGTTGCAAGGCAGGGCTAGGACTTAATTTCAGTTCTAACCCATATTATGACTTTGGGCAAGTTACTTCCTATTTGAGATTCTTAGCTTTCTCACCTATAAAAAAAGAAAAAAAAAAAAAAAAAAAAAAAAAAAAAAGCAAGGAGACTGGTGAGCTGAGCCTGCTGAACAGTTTCCGTTTGCTGAACTATTCCCGGAGGGTCAACCAGCCTTCAGTAGGTGTGATTAATAAATTACAAAAGGTAAATAGAGTGCCTTGAAAGATTTTATGTTCCTTATTTAAATTTTACCTATCTTTACAGCCTGCCGGGAAGCCTGTCATTCAACCCTTTGCAATAAAACAGCCCCGTGCGAATAAAGAAAAAATAAATCAGAAGCCGTATGCTTTTAAACTCACTAAATGAAAGCCTGGCATGCATGCCACCTCCCTCCAAATTAATCACTGGGTTAAATGCGGAACGCACACCCCAGATCAATAGCTGGTGAGATCTCCTGCCAGTGCTTCAGGAAAATTCCACTTCCTGTCTGATGTTGTCATTTGAAATGTCAGGAAGTTTCCACTCATCACCCACCCTTGAAAAGGCCACCATCATTATACTTCACATTTCCTGGCTGCGTTTCTTCAAAGGCATCAAGGCGTCTTACAGAGGGAGCCCACTCATTGTCACAGACTCTTCTGGAGCCCGAAAGAGGGGCTGTGTACAGAGAGGAGGGTGCAGAGATGCCTGATTTAGACATAAGAAAACCAAAGCATTAAGAAGCCCAATGTCTTGTTCAAAAATTTCGATGAGACAAGACTCATATATTCCCTTGGATGGCAACACAGCCTAGTGGGAAGAAAGTGGGTTTGGGAACTTGAGAGTCATGGATTTAAATCTTGCCCCTAATATCACTCTGCATTTTACTTTTCTTATCTATAATATAGAAGAAATTAAAACATTGTATGTTACTAGCTTATAACCTTGGGCAAGTTATGTAACCTATCTGTGTCTGATTGTCTTCGTGTGTAAATGAGGTCATAAAGGTTAAATGTCCAGCCAGTTGTCACTGCTCAGCACATATTGATAATGGGGTATTTGCATCTCTAGATCAAGGCTGTATCTACTTTCTCCATTTTTCAAGACTTGAGTCTCCCTTCTCCAGTAGCCATCATATTGGGTTGGGTCCCTTTGCTGCGCTATTTAATAATTTTAAAAATCAGTGATCATGATAACACTAAAAACCACCATTTATTGATACCTACTGCATTACAGGCTGTAAGTCCTTTATTTGAATTAGCTCAGTTAGTCCTTACCTCAATCCTATGAAGTAAGTGAAGCTACGTTCTGCATTTTACAGATGAAGATGTTGAGGCACACAGACTTATATTGCCGGCCTGAGATGCCATCAGTAGGAAGCAGGAGAGCTGATCTGTCTCCCAGAGGACCTAAGTCCCACCGTTTCTTAATTCAACCATAAGATCATGGCAATCCCCTTTACATGGCTTTCATTTCCACTGGACTCCAGGCTCCCCAGAATTAGGGACTAAGTCTTACCCATTTTTGTATTCCCAACGTCTAGCACAGAATAGGTGCTCCTTGAATTTGAGATGAAGTGCAACTGACTTATGCAAAGGCAATAGACTACAAGTATTTAATACCAAGAGCTCTGAATTGAGAAGGTGACTTCCCAGGTCAGAATGTTGCAGAGCTAGACATCATCTCACACGGAAGGGACTCAGCCAGACTGGGACAAAGCAAAGACAAGAGCAGTGCAGATGAGTCAACCAAAAAAAAAAAAAAATCAACCTCAAACTCTTCCCTTGGCCAGCAAGTAAAAGACCCTCAAAAGATGTTTAATGAGATGATCTGAAAGTTACCCTCAGAAGCTCAATGGAATGGTGTGCATGGTTGGCACACAGTGATGCCAAATGAACTCCAAAGAGGGAAGCTTTTTGGAGTTCCCTAATTCTAGAGTGTTGTCTAGGTCATTCTTAACAAAATCTTGCCCCATTGTCATATCATCTTGAGTTGAAAAACTTAATGGCGGATCATTAGAGATGGAGCTCAGGACTGAGTGGGACCTGTTAGAGTCAAAATTCTGATGCCAATAGTCATGGCACAAAAGAAGAAAAATAGCCTGTAAACATAGGCTATTTATTTGCTCGATTGTGCTAATCATCAAAGAAATTCAGACTAAAAGTAATGAGATTTTTTCCCAAGGTTTGCAAAAGTTAAAAAGATTAAAAAATTCCAGGATCCATAAGGCTCTGAGAAAATGAGTATGATTGTACCCAGTTAGTGGGAGTACACATTTGGAGTCTCCCCCCAAATTCCATTTCCAGGCTCCACCATACAGATATCTCACAGCATGTGTTCACATATGTATTTTCAAGCGTGTTCATTCCAGCACCATTTGTAACAGTAAAAAACCAGAAGCTTCCAAAGCAGGGAAAATGTTTAAAACTTAAAGTATATTCATAACATGTAATGGAAAAATATGCTGAAATGGAAAGATGAACACATTCTAGCAACTAATAAATGAACCCTTGTCTCCACAGGAGCCCTCTAGTGGTCTAGCTACAGTTCTTGGTTCTGATTGGTCCATGCAGGTGTCACACGGGTACATAAGTGCTTATAAGGGATAGGGATGGGAAGGGAAGGAGCAGATGGGACTTTCCCCCCATTTATATCTGTGACTTCCTTTCTTCCCTTTTCCTTTCCCTTCCTTTCTTCCTTCTTTTCATCTTTCAGTATAGCAAACATGCTTTTTATTAAAAAAAAATCAATATTACTTTGTTTTTCTGTAGAGTTCTGATGCCCAGTAAAGGCAAAGCCAGACTTGTGATAAGGTTTAGTTCAATCTGGTGAACCATGTGTTATACTATAATTAAAGTATGGCCAAAGCCCCATGTTAATACAGAGGAAAATGTAAAACAAAACAAACTCCTTCCCAGAAGCATAGGGGAAGATTTACAGAAGAGGGAGCTCTGGGACCCAGCCTGGGCCTTGGCTGGGGAGTAGGTGCTCTCCAGGGAAGAACAACGAAGGCAAAGCTTTCAGGCCTAGAGCATGAAACAGGGTGGGCTGTGGTAGGTCTGTGGCTGGAATGTCTACTTCGGTGCTCAGATGGTTTAGTCCTTCCTGAAGCAGGGCACTTAAAGAAGTACGGTCTGAGGAGAGGCTGGGGTTTAGCTCCAGCTGGGGGCAGTCATAGAGGAGGAAGGCGATAGAGCCAGGATGGATGGTTTGCATGTTGTTTTCACCTGACCTACTGTGGAATGTGGCTCATAACTTATCTGCACGGGCAGCTATTGGAGTGGACGAAGGAAACCTAGCCAGTGGAAATTCCTGGGAAACTGTGATGGAGCCCAAATAGGAAACGCCAGTCAAGAGATTTTACTGGTGCCAAGCTCAAATACCAGTCTTTGAGCTGTGCTCCTCAAAGAACCATTCCTGCTTGTCAACCTCAGAAGAGACACTTTGGCAGCTATACATGGATAATAATCAGGGTCCCATCGATATTATCCTTTCCAACCCTTTTGCATTCACCAGCTAACTGGATGCTTCAAGAACCTTTGAGTCAGGCATGATTATCCTCATTTTATAGATTTCAGAATGGAGGCTAAGGGAAATTTAGTGACTTGCTTAAGGCCACACAGCTAAGGGGGACAGGATGGTATCATTTAAAATCCTTTGCTTTTGGAATGATACAGGTTTGTTTTAAAATCTTTATTTCATGAAGTAGTGATTCCATACTCACTACTTGGGTGACATTGGGCAAGTTACTTTCCTCTCTGTGTCCATTTTCCCATATGTAGCATGTGGATAACTGTATCTCCCTTATAAAGCTGTAGGGAAAATTGAATGAGATTATACATGCCGCCCACTTGCTGCCTATGTCCTCCTTCCTTAGCACTCAAAACTACTTTAGTAGAAAAGGCACCTGGTTCTGAATAAGAAAGTTAATCCTTTTGGGCAAAAGTCCTTCTTCTCCTCTTCTTCCTTCTTGGAATGGAAGTGCATTCTGAGGAATGGGAAAAAAATGGAGATTCAGCAGCCATCTTGGAAAGATGGAAGAGCTTGCATCTTTGACGATATTGATGGACTGCTCTTCTCTGGACTTCTCATTGCTTGAGACAAGTAGACTCTGGTTACCTTAATCAGTTTGCAGCTGTCCATATTCCTGACTGATAGGATAATCTAGGCTTTGATACACTGTGCATACTGAAGTGAATGGTAGCTATTTTGATTAAGACAGGGACCTTTCTCTGAAATGCAGGAAGAATTTAAACTCCTGTGCCTTACTTATAAAACAGCATTAACTTGCCCAAACCATCTGCCTCCTCACACACTACACAGTGGGTTTTTTTCTCTATTCTCTGCCTTGCTCACCTCCCAAGTTGCATACATAGCACTCTCCAAGTGCAGACCAATTTCAGCTCAAATGAGACAACATATATAGAATCCCTAGCACTGTGCCTAGCACAAAGCATACAACAAATAAGAGTTATCTGTCTTGAGTCAGAAGGTTTTAAGGCAGCCTCAGCAAATCAGAATCTTCTTACTTTAACAAACACATGTGAGTTTAACTTTAGAGTCCCATGACCTACAAGATAAAGAAACTCAAGCAACTGTATATAGCATGGCATTCAAGGTCCTAACGCTCACCTACAGCTCTGGGCTCCTCTTCCAAGTCCCTAGATAACGTCCTTCCTCCTGCTTCTGTCTCACATAGAGTTTTCATTCCCTCTGCTTAGCGCTTGTCTGATTGTAGCCATTGTGTTTGCCTCTCCCTCTGCAGGTGAGGACTGCATCTCATTTATCTTTGAGGCTTAGTAACCCTGCACAGAGCAGTACTCAGTAAATGACTGCTGAGTGAATAAATGAGTTTTCAGCCAGTGCCTAGGAGTCTATTCACATAGAAGTCTTAGCTCTTCCTGAACATGGACAGGCATTTTCATGCCTCAGTAGTTTTGCACATGCTATTCCTTTAGCTTAGAATTCTCTTCCTCCATTTTATACCTGTAGGACTCCTACTTACCCATATTCACCTGCTCAAACATCATCTCTTCCAATTCTCTCTCTGCTCTCTCTCTCTGCATCTGATACTTACTTCTACTGGGGCATGTGACTCACTGCTTATTATTATGATCATTTGTCTACCTGCTTCTTTGCTGCTAGTCTGTGAATTCTTTAAAGCATTTAGTAATTTTTTTCTGTCAATCGTATTCAACATAGGTCCTGGCTTATAATAGATAGTGAGAATTTTGGTGAATTTAGTTACCATTTTGAATTTACACAAAATTATGTCTTTGAGTTACCCCTGCAGTGAGCTCATAACATCAGGTATTGAGAAGGCAAATGAAAGGAAATGGGTCTTTATTTCATGTCTACTAGGGACCAGGCGTTATAATTATTCATGCTGTTAGTATTTGAACATTGGTAAAAATTGAGGTCATAGTCCCTTTTTCACAATCACTAGGGTGACTGTCTGACACACTGTATCTGTGGTTCTAACAATCTTGGAGACCCCAGTGATCCTGTCTGTATTGTTTTGTTTTGTTTTGTAACTGGATTTCTTTTTTTTAAATATTTTTATTGATGTATAGTCAGTTTACAATGTGTCAATTTCTGCTGTACAGTACAATACTTCAGTCATATAGGAGCATACATGTATTTGTTTTCATATTCTTTTTCACCATACGTTACTATAAGATATTGAATATAGTTTCCTGTGCTATACAGTGTAAACTTGTTGTTTATCTATTTTATGTATATTAGTATCTACAAATCTTGAACTCCCAATTTATCCCTTCCCACTTCCTTCCCCCTCTGGTAACCATAAGTTTATTTTTTATGTCTGTGAGTCTGTTTCTGTTTTATAAACAGATTCATTTTTCCTTTTGTTTTAGATTCCACATGTAAGTAATATCATATTGTATTTTTCTTTCTCTTTCTGGCTTACTTCACTTAGAATGACATTATCCATGTCCATCCATGTTGCTGCAAATGACATTATGTTATTATTTTTATGGCTGAGTAGTATTCCATTGTATAAATATACCACAACTTCCTTATCCAGTCATCTGTTGATGGACAATTAGGTTGTTTCCATGTCTTGGCTATTGTAAATAGTGCTGCTATGAACATTGGAGTGCATGTGTCTTTTTGAATTAAGGTTCCCTCTGGATATATGCCCAGGAGTGGGATTGTTGGATCATATGATAAGTCTATTTTTAGTTTTTTGAGGAATCTCCGTATTGGCTGTACCAAACTACATTCCCACCAACAGTGTAGGAGAGTTCCCTTTTTTCCACATCCTCTCCAGCATTTATCTTTCGTGGTGTTTTGAATGATAGCCATTTTGATTGGTGTGAGGTGATAACCTCATTGTAGTTTTCATTTGCATTTCTCTGATAATTAGTGATATTGAGCATTTTTTCATGTGCCTATTGGCCATTTGTATGCCTTCATTGGAGTATTGCCTGTTTAGGTCTTCTGCCCATTTTTGGATTGTATGTTTTTTTCTTATTAAGTTGTATGAGCTGTTTATATATTCTGGAGATTAAGCCCTCGTCAGTCTCATTTTTTGCAAATATTTTCTCCCATTCTGTAAGTTGTCTTTATGTTTTGCTATGGTTTCTTTTGCTGTGCAAAAGCTTATAAGTTTAATTAGGTCCCATTTGTTTATTTTTGCTTTTATTTCTGTTGATTGGGTAGACTACCCTAGGAGAACATTGCTGAGATTTATGTCAGATAATGTTTTGCCTATGTTTTCTTCTAAGAGGTTTATAGTGTCTTGTCTTATGTTTAAGTGACCCTGTCTGTATTGTGACCCCCCCCAATAAAGACATGAGAACTTGACCCAAGGTGGCCCAATCAGATTCTCTCTGACAGAAATATGAAATTTGGAATGGATTGCTGAAGAGACTGGGAGTTGTTGGTGCTGAGTCACATTTGTGGCAGTCCTCCAGGGTAAAAGGCCATGAAAATTTCAAGAGACCAGAACTGCCTTGGGTTCTCCTATCTTGGTAGTTCAGCATTTCCTTTGATTCTCTGAGACACCCCCAGCATCCTTCCAATAAATTTCCCTTTTGCTTAATCTAGACAAAGTCCATTTCAGATGCTTATAAGTAAAAAAAATCATAACTAATACAGTCCAAATCCCCAAAGAATTTCCTGTTTGGTCTCTGAATTAGTTAAGATTTGCATTAGCTGCAAGTGACAAAAAACCCAATATAAGGTTACAAGTTTCTTTCTCTCTCAAAGGAATGTAGGCAACCAGAACTAATGGCCTGATCCTCAGGCATCCAAGTTCCCTCTATCATGCTGATCTGCCAGTCTCAGGATGTAACCTCCATCTCATGGACCAAAATGGCTGCTTAAGTTCCAGTCATCAATCCAACCTCTAGGAAGGAGCAAGACCTATCCCTCCTTTTAAAAGTATGTCCTCAGAGTTGAACACACTACTTCTGCTTCTATTCCATCGGCCAAAATGTAGTTACAGAACCCCCATATGCCTGCTAGCTTCCATTTGCTTCTCCAGACCCACTGCCTACTCCTCTTTATCTGCTCTCTGCCGTGGAGGGCTGGCCTGTGTGGACCTATCAGTAGGAGATAGTAACCTCTGGCTTTTATGGCTGCCTCCAGACAATAGGGATGCTAGCGGGAAATCAGAAAAGAGAAGAGTGAGATCATGTGTTTATTTCTCTTGATACCTCCTTCCAGGTTGCACTGGGCTAGCTCTGTCCCTCAAGTGAGGGGCACTGATCCTTGAGAAATGATTGCTATTTACCTGCCTCTCCCTTCTTCTAGGCTCTGGTAACTGTCCACCCCACTTTCACCCCATTAGGCCCTAAGGGGGATAACAGCCTAGCTACTATGAGCCCTGGATTAGTGCATTATACTTACAGTTCCTCCACACCCAATCTTAGTAAACAGCTCCTTTATGAATAAACCCTTCTTGGCTTATCCCATTTTGCATGTGTCATCTGTTTTCTGTTGGGACTTTGACATGCCTACCTAACTGCAAGATTTTTATTACCAGGTACTCACATAAAAACTGAAAGTTCTACTACCAAAAAGGAGAGGAGAACCCATATTATGGGACAGCTAGCAGTTTTTGCCACTATCCCATCAGTCTTTCTTGATCAGTTCACTTTTTGTAGTTTGAACCTTCTATCCTTCAGTCTTGATATCCATAATGCAAGGAAGTCATCATCTTTCTTACCTAATACAAGGTGGTAAGAATCCACAGATGTACCTCTATACATGACAGAGTTATAATTATTAATGAGTTATATTTGACCCAGGAAGGGCAGTAAAATCAGCACATATTTAGTGAAAGTCTGAATGAAATGATGAATCTCTGTTTTTAATTTTGTCAGCTGCAAAATTGGCATGTTGTACCACATGATGCCTAACTCCCTTCTGATGCTGATCTCCAAATAATATTTTGTCAGCTCTGAGTCACAATTTTCCATACATTATAGAAAGAAATATGGCAGAACTGTTGAGCTGAAGATACAGAGTCCAGAGCAGAGAGAGGGATGAGACAGCCCCAAGAAGATACCCAACCTGGTAATCCAGGCAAAACCAGGAAAGCAGCCAGAGTATTGACTCATACAGATTCTGTTAAAAGAGGCAAGAGATGGAAGGCAGCTCAGCAGACAAGAAACAATCTCAAACACCCAGAGGAACTGCATACGCCCAGACAACCAGAAGGCTGGAATCACACACATGGCAAGACAATAGGTCAGTCCAGACAGAAGCAGAGAAATCTACTATCCCGTAGTAGAATACTTGAGTCATCCTAGTCAGATCCCAGGTTCTGGGGTCCATGGCTCCTCCCTCTTCCTGACTTCCCATATCCAACCAGTCTTCAGACTCAGTTGATTAGACCTTCTCAATATCTCTCATTCATCCACTTATCTTGGTTCCCATTTCCAATCACAGCTCATGCCCAAATCATCTTTTGCCTGCATTATTGATAAATCTTCCTAACATATCATTATTTCCCCTGTATAGCCCTGTTTTCCAAACTGCAGCCTGTGATATTTTTCTAAAATACAAACCAGACCATGTTATTCACCTGAATAAACTATTCAACATTTCCTCAGTTCTCCTAGAAGAAAATTAAAATTTTGAACAAGATCTTGTGTTTCTTAGCTTCTCCATCTCTTTTTAGCCTCAACTCACCCCACTCCTCTTCTTCCTACGTGACACTTCAACCACTCTGAGTACTTGTAATTCCCTGAAGAAATTAAATAGGCTTCTGCATGTGTGTGCTTTACCTCCAACTCTTCCCACTTCCTTCATCTGATACATTCTTACTCATCCATCAGGACTCCACTCATGAGTCATTGTCTCCCATAGACAGTCCATCTTGATACCCCCACCCTTACTCAGGTTGGACTAGGTGTGTGTTTTATAACCCCAGGCTTGTCTCTACTGTATTACTTATCATGGAGTATTGTTATTTCCATGTAATTTGTCTATTTCTCACTCATATATGAGTTTTTTGTTTTTTGGGTTTTTTTTTTTTTTTAAGAACAAGGGCTATATTTCATTCAACATGATATCCTCAGTGCCTAGCACAATGACAAAGATGGTGCTCAAAACATGCTCATGGAATAAATGAATAAGTGAACAAGGCCAGTTGTGTGTAGAGGGGAATTAAGTGGGATTATTTATCACTTTCCTAGTCTTAGACACCATACTTCCATTGATGCAGACTGGAATGGCTTTCATATTTTAGACATCACTCTTTGGACTCTTCAGACATGTTGTTTCATTTTGCTGACTACAGGCTGTAGTTTGCTAACCTCTGCCTAGAGTAACCACTGAAAATAAAATAAAATAAAACAGTAGACTAATAAGCTAATAATGGAGAGAAAGTGGAATAATCAATCCAATGGAAGACAGAAAAAGACAAGGAATGACCAAAGAACAGATGGTACAAATGGGAAACAAATAGCAAGATGGTAGATTGAAGCACAATAATATTACTAATTACACTAACTGTTAAGTAGTGGAAGCACTCAAATTGAAAGGCAGATATTGTTAGACAAATAAAAAGAAAGCAAGCCCCAAAAATGTACTATTAGAAACCTCTTTCAAAATTGTAGAATAGATAAACAAGATTATACTGTGTAGCACAGGGAAATATATACAAGATCTTATGGTAGCTCACGGAGAAAAAGATGTGACAATGAATATATATATGTTCATGTATAGCTGAAAAACTGTGCTCTACACTGGAATTTGATACAACATTGTAAAATGATTATGAATCAATAAAAATGTTTAAAAAATTCATCAAATTGTAAAAAAAAAAAAGAATCAGTGTAACTTCACGTATTAACAGGAAAAAAAAGTGAGGGAAAAAATAATGGGTGCAGGAAAAGCATTTGAAAAAATTTATATTCATCCATTATTAAAAAAAATAAAGAAAACGTCTTTCAACCTAAGAACAGAAGGGGACTTCCTCAACCACCTGACAAAGAGCATCCATTAAAATCTTAAAGCTAACGTACGTAAAGGTGAAAGACTGAATGCTTTCATCCTAAGATCAGGAACAAGACCATTAATTAATCAGCTTAAATCACAACACCAAAAAAAATTACTTAAAATGGATCATAGATCTAAATGTAGAAGCTAAAACTACTAACTTCTTTTCCAGAAGAAAACATAAAGCAAAATTTTACAACCTTAATGCTGGTAAAAAATCCCGTCAATAAGATACAAACAGATAAAAACAATTAGATAAATTTGACTTAATGAAAACTTAAAACTGCTGATCCAAAGACATCACCAAAAGAATAATAAGGTACCCCACAGGCTGGGAAAATATTATCATAATTCTGACAGAGGAAAAGTATCTAGACTATATAAAGAACACTTAAAACACAAGATGACAAAAAATATTTTTTAAGTGAGCAAAAATCTGAAACACTTTCCAAAAGAAGAGATTGGAGTGGCCAATAAGCATGTGAGAAGATACTCAGTATTATTAGTCATTAAGGAAATGTCAATTAAAACCAGAGTGAGACATCTGAGCACAGTCGTTAGAATGGCAAAACTTAGACTGATAATATCAAGTATTGACAAGGATGAGGATTAACTAAAATTCGTATGTGTTGTTGGTGGTAACAAACAGAGTACAACCACTCTGGGAGAAAGGCACTTTCTTATAAAGTTAAACATGTAACTGTAATACTACCCTACACCACAGAAATTCCACTTCAAGGTATTTACATAAGGAAAATGAAAACTTACATTCACACAAAGACTTGTACACAAATGTTCAGAACAGCTTTGTTGATACAATCCCCAAACTGAAAACAACCCAAATGACCACCAGCAGGTGAATGGATAACACATTTTGCTATATTCACACAATGAGACACTTCTCATCAAATCAAGCCACAAACCCATCAGTCTACTGAAAAATGCAACCACACAGAGGAACTTAAAATACCACTCTGTACAAAAGTGTGTATACTGCATAATTCCATTTATATGAAATTCTAGATGAGACAAACCTAATCTACCATGACGAAAAGTTTTTGACTATTTCTTTTAGCCAGGGCTGTGTGTGGGTTGACTGATAGGATGGGCAGAAGGAAACTTTGTAGGTGATGTTGTGGATATCCTGACTGTGTTGGCGATTACGTGGGTGTATGCCTTTGTCAAAGTTGATGAAACTGTACACACGTGTACAATGGCAGTATTTTATAGAATGTAAATGATATTCCACAAACCCCAGGCTTCCAGCAGTCTTCTCAGAGGTTCCAAAGGGAACTCGAGTTTCTGGAGACCACCCTGTGCACCTTTGCTTCTTCGTTCTATGACTTTTTCCTCCACCTCACTTCTCATGCACTCCTCATTCTGGCATCCCTGCTCCTCATGGCTGTTCTGGTTCTCTCTGGTGTGTTTCACTGGAAAACCCCAGCCCGCTCCTCTCTCCTCATCCCCCAGTGCACCACCAACACAGCACCATGTTCTATAGAGCATTTTACTAAAGGTTTGGTGATGAAGTAGAGAAGTTACATCACAAGAGAGGAGACAACTAAAGCTAAATGTCTGACAGCATGCTGGTGGCATTCATCATCCACTCCTTGGAGGCAGTGACTCAGTGCCTGCTCACTCTTGGCGGCAGCCTGCTTCCATGGGGCGGCCATGTTCCCTTCTTCCCCAAACACTGAGACTCTGACAGGGGCTGACAATGGAAAACCCCCAAGTGCTGTCATGTAAAATTTTTTAAAAATGTAAATCTCATCTTTTTTTGAACTGCCCCATCAAGATGAGCCCTGCTTGGCACCTACATTTGCAGAACCCAAAAAGACAAAGTAATTTCTGAAGCAAAAGACGATTTATCTCCTAAAATAAAGTTTTCCTAGATTAGTGTTTTTCACCTGGGATGATTATTTTAAAACACAGATAACTGTGTCCACGCAGATCCACCAAATAAGAATTTCTTGGCCTGGAACCTGGGAGTGTGTATTTTAACCAGCACACCACCTCACCAAACCTCCTTGCCTTGATTTTTCAGCCATTTTAAAAGAAAAAAATTCTCCTTGTTTTGTTTTGTTATTAGTAAATCCTCTCGATATATCTGTAATCAAAGTGCTTTCAGCCTGGGGTCTCTCACCCTTGATTTTAGTCATTGATACATGAGTTGTATGTACGAGACTGGTTTCTCCCCCATCTTCCGTCACCACAGTCCTCCTTTGGACCAACAGCCCAATAGTACTAGTGGGGATGGAACCACAAAAATGCTATTGTGTCATAGGCCTTCCTTTGAGTTCCCAGATTGTAAGGCTGATGGTCTGGGAAGCATCTTAAAACTCCATCATATGCAGTCTTTCTGTAGCTCCTTAAAGCACAGCGTCATTCTGCAAACAATGATCACTGCTCTTAACCACAGATTACTGTGGGCTGCTCATGCCACCAGAAAGTTTTTTGGCAAGCTCTGAAAACACGAATTACCCTTTAGGACCTTTGGTTGAGCGGGATCTGATGGAAGTTGTTAGACAAAGTTCTGGAAAAGCTGTTCTGGGCATGTGCTTCGTCTAAAGCTAAGAAGGGCTTAAGGGAAACCTTGAAAGAGCAAATGACAGAACTTTCCCTGGGGTTCCCAGATGCTCTCTCCAAATTCTAGAAGTATTCCAAGAACGAAAGTGCATTTAGGAGGCCTCTTATCAGCAAGCAAAGGTCAAGAATAGACACCGAACATGTGGCTTGTTGTGAATGAAGTTCTCAAAGCCTTCTGCTTGCCATTCCAGTAATTAATTACAGCCCTGCCCCCATGCTGCTAGGTCCTGCTGAGTTGCTTTGATCCTTTTTGGGGCTGTGAATGCAGATACTGAGGCATAGATGTATTAAATTCCATCTTTCACCACGAGTCTATCAGGGGCACATCGTTCTGCTCATGAAAATTATGTTGTTTCTCGTGGTTCAGAGATCACTGCACTTAACAAGCTTCCTTCTCATCTTTTCAATATAAATGCTATATTTGTACTTTCCTATTGCAACTGTTGAGTCTCGCTGAATACAGCTGAGGTGCTAGTTTTTACTAACCACGAGGCTGTTCCCTTCTAAACTCCCATGGATGATAAGAGCAGCTACCATTTATCTCGTGTTCCTAAGTTAATGCCACTTTATGTGTTCATGGTGGCCTTCAACCCTCTCCAGAATCCTGTGGAAAAGGTGCTTGTTTTGCAGATGAGGATAGTAGGGCAAAGTTCTCAAAACTGCAGAGTGAGGGCCAGGAGGTCCACTTCAAAGCACTCTGCTTAACTACAGCATTATACTCATTCAGCAAAGATGTGCTGAGTGTCTGTGACAAGCCTGGCATTGTGATAGGCACTGAGGATACAGCATGAACAAAGGAGATGAGATCCCTACCCTGATGGGGCTTACGAAGTGTTTCACCTCTATCATGGGAACTTAACCTATCTCTGTGGTGGACCGGTTCAACTCTTTCTGATTTAATGTCCTTTAAAAAAAATCACATGGTGAGGGACAGCATTCTGATTGATAAATCTATTTCCAAGCCTTTGCTTATTTCATGAAGAGAGTTGAAAGTTAAGTACAGTTGAAAGTATGAATATTCATTCATATTCTTAAACAGATTGCCAAATAATCCTCAGAAAAGGCGTAGCAATTCATGCCCATCGATTTCAGCAGTTTCTGAGAATGTCCGTTTCACCACACCCTTGCGGACACTGAATATTCTTTCTCTCTCTTTTTTTTATCTGTCTACCAAATGGGCATCACATTCATAGCTCTGTAACAACAAACGGTACTAACGTAGTTTTATTTGGAGATAAATAGATGCCACTGACTCAAAATAGTTGAAGAATGACAGTTTGTTTTAAAAACGCCTCACTTTCCTTCATAGAATGAAATAGAGAAAGTCTAAAACTTCCTTCTTGGTGCATACAGATACGATTATTAAGCTATCACACACAGAGTACACAAGGATGTGTAAACCTCTCTGAAGAACAGATTGTCTGCATTTCCACACCTGGTAATGGGGAGCCTGGGAGCAACTGGCTTCTCTTGGTAGGAGTGCCTTGCCCATCCCTGAAGGAATCCAGAACTCTGCTGGAGGGATGTTTAATTCGCCACTTTTAGAGCCTTCCTTGCACTACCTCTCTTAATTAGATATGGTTTCTCCCTTTTGGGGATTTCCAGAACACATTCTGTCCCTTTGTTATGACACTTAGTGTACCCAGAGTGAATGAAAAGTATTGCCCACCATATCAGTAAATAAAGGACTCAGTGGCCATCAACTCATCAGCGGCTACCACTGCCCACTGCCCCGGATGGTGAGCCAGAGGTAACTCAGGGTGGAGAGAAGCAGGTCCGCTGCTGCCAAGCCCTCAGCCACTGCAGCCACCCCCAACGGTTCCCCCTGAGGAGACTCAGGGTGGGAAGTACAGGATACTGGCCCTAGTAGATGAAGTGCTTATCAAAGAAATGATTTCAATGAGCCCAGACTCTTGCATCTTCCATACATTCAAAAACGCTTAATTCCTTAACCTGAGATATCTGGTTTTCTTTAATGAATAGTCATATTTTTATGTTCTGGCTACCTGGTCTTTGTTGCAAACT
This sequence comes from Camelus bactrianus, assembly GCF_048773025.1. Classification (NCBI taxonomy): domain Eukaryota; kingdom Metazoa; phylum Chordata; class Mammalia; order Artiodactyla; family Camelidae; genus Camelus; species Camelus bactrianus. The sequence continues at coordinate 36,311,193 of NC_133551.1, forward strand.
CCTATATCCTGGCTCCTCCCCTGCTTCTTCCTAGCAGTCTCTTAGAGTGATCTGAGAGGCTGCATCCTGGGCTTAAGTCCTCAGATATGTCCGCTTAATAAAACATAATTATCAACTTTTAGGTTGTGCATTTTTTTTTTTTTCAGTCAACACCGGTCAAGTGAAGTGTGCACTTTCCTCAGCTCTCTGACTACAACAGTAAGGTTAGCAGCAGCTAAAAACAACATATGTAATGCACTTAGCCCGGTGCCTGATGCAGAGATCCCCTCAATACGTATTTGTCGAGTGAAGGAATGAATAGTCAATGCAGGATGGATCACGGATGCTGCTAACTGCTGACAAGTGTACATAACATCAATCAGAGGGGCTTGTGAAAATCCAGAACCTGAAGCTCTTTCTCTGGAGATTGCGATTCAGTAAATCTGGGGTTGAGGCCGGGACAGGTAGTCTGGAGACAACACCAAACTCAAAAGAATCTTGGTTACTTGTCCGTGGTGGCAAGGACCATGTGACATTCATTTCTACGTGACCCCATGTCTGTTCGTCCCCACCCCTGACATGCAGTACGTGCTCCAGGACAGGTCACCTGAATTACAGCCTTGTTGTATGGAGGAGGCATTGTTTCCAGACTTACTGATGCAAGGCAAACCAGGGCCTGATGGCTCTAAAACCTGTGTGGTGCCTTGTCCCTCCCTAGTCACCATCTCAAAAATATAGCCTCTGATGTCCTGCAGCAGAATGTCCCCAAGTCTTAGGTTCTTCGATGCCCCTCAGCAGGGCCATATTTTGAGCATTTTTCTATGTGTCACTTCATCTGATTTAATCCTCATGGTTATCTCCCTGAGGTGGGGGCGGGGGGGAAACTGAGGCTCAGAGAGTTTGTTTCCTGTCTGAAGTCAGATAGCAAGTAAATGACTGTGCTTGGCTTCAAACCAGGTCTGAGTGATTGCCAGACCTGAGAACCTTCTGTACAGCTCACCCCTGGGATGGAGGAAAGGAATTGGAAAGCATCTCTTGGCTTGCTAGGGCACGTGAGGCGTGGAACCCATTGTCAGTGTTTGTGAGTGTGTGTTGCCAGCAAATTCCTGATTACAGGTAATTGCATAAAACAGAGGAGTTTTTTTCCCTTGTAAGTAGATATTATAAATATAGGATGTTAAGTAACCCTGACTTCATCCCCAGCCAATCAGCCCATGCCAGTTTGCATGCTGCATATGTACAGCATGACTCAAAGGACCCTCAGGCCATGGGTGGGTTAAAAAATCAATCAGGCAATAATAATTTTCATAAGTGAGAACTCCCTGGCTTTCCAGTTGGCTGTTCAGTTATTTGTGAGTCATGAATTTCCTTTTTAGGGTAATATTTACCATAGAGCATGGCTGGTTATAAGGAATACGTAATATCCACTATCTGATGGGAAATGTGTTATTAAAACATTACCTAATGATATAGATTTACCTGATAAATAATCCCTAGGATTAAACCAAAAGGTTGGGGAGGAACAAGGAAGGGATTGCAGGGAACAGAAAAGTGACTAGGAATAAGCCATGGTATGGAGGTAAAGAAAAAAGGGGTTTGTCTGCAGGTTGGTGTTGAAATAATCCTGACTGTAACAATTAGAAGAGAGAGCATGACTGAGATATTGTGCTGTACACCAGAAATTGACACATTATAACTGACTGTACTTCAATTAAAAAAAAAGAGAGAGAGAGAGAGACAGGCAGAGAAAAAGAGAAAGGGTGGAGATGAACACTGGAAAAGGTTAATAAGTGCCTTTTATTGGATCGTTAGAATATGCAGGTAGTGGGCCAATTCTCTCACATACCTCCTCATTTTTATTATCCTGAAAATCCTGGGGCTCACTCCCTCCACCATCCCCATTTCTCAGATTCCAGCCCATACTGTAAAGTGCTAAGAGCACAGAGCCTGGAGAGAGTCTGAGTTTGCACCTTAGCTTCCTATTTACTAGCTGTGAAATCTTCATTTTTCGCTGCTTCAGTCTTCTCATCTGTGGATTGGAGGTAATGGTAATTTTGCCCACCTTAGAGGGTTGTTTGGAAAACTGAAGTCATTGATAAATAAAGCAATGGCAAACTTAATAAATTCAGCCACTATTTCAAGCTGAAGAATCTCAGGTCAGAAGTTAAATCACTTGCCCAAGGTCACAGAATTACGAAGTGGCACAGCTGGGATTTGAACCCAGGTCTGTCTGACTCCAGACCCCATATGCTGTCAACTCTCCTTTGGCTGATGGAGCAATAACGATGGGCACTAAAGCAACATAACAGAGGATGTTTCCCTAAGATGCATGATGCCAATCCCACCATTTGAGTCAACCAACCCCAAATTTATAGACCATTTTATAACCATAGAGTACAATTTAGAAGCAAGCCTAGAGATCATATCATCCAAAGATTACAAACTGTCAGCTTGGAGACCCTTTCATTTTCTAGAGATGTGTTTTGTTTGGCCTGTATAGTGTTGGTGGGTGGAGAGCTATGAAAATTTTTGAATAAGTTGCCAAAATGAAAGATTGTGAGACAAGAAAATCCAGGTTTATATCTTCTCTAGAAAAGCTGGAGGATCTGGGCCCATATCCCTCTGTGTAATTGTCAGTTGTACTCTGCTGCCTCTAAGTCAAAAGAGCTCAGTGAGAGTGGAGTCTTTGTCCACTCTCCAGGCTGCCCCACCTCTCTGAAACCTTGCACTTATTCAAATTCCTCTCACAGAATGGATCTCTGAGACACCAAGCTCCCTTACAGCAGTCTGGCCAGCACAGATCACTGGGGGACAGTTGACTCACATCTTGAGATCTTCCAAGATCTCCCATCAGAGTTTCTCCTGTTGGACCAGCCTCACCAGGTCAATGAGGACTTCCGTGTTGCTTTTCTAAGCTGCCTGGTGATAAGGAAGTCCAGGTGGTCCTGGGACATTGGTCTGTCCCAGGGTCCAAACTGGGCACTTGAGAAGCCTCTTGCTTGAGGTTCTCTAGCCATGAAGGCATGTTGTCTGTCTACCTCTGGAAGCTTCAGAGTTTCTCCTCCACAAGTCAAGTCCATCTTGTTCAGGTGTTGCCAAGATCACAGCAACCCTCAACTTATACAGTTGCAAACAGTGACTCCCAGCTAATCCGTGAGAGTGTGGCTGCCTCCGGGAGCCTCGAATTCAACAGCCTAGTGATTCACCAGCCCCAGGAAACATTTCTCTGGTGCCAGGTTCTGTGCCATTGCTGAATTCTCAAGGGCAGGTGATGCTAACCTTGATGCTAACACTTGTTTCTCTTATTTAATCTTCATAACTGCTCTGTGAGGTGGGTGTTAGGATCCCCATTTTACAGAGAGGAAAACTGAGGCTGAGCAAGGTTACTATCTTGTCCAATGACAAATCTAATTCCAAAGCTCCATTCTCTGTCTAGCAAGTATAAAAACAGATCTCCATAGTGGAGGAAGGAGCATGATGAATGCTCTGTGAGGTAGGAGGTGGTTCAGTAAATGGAGATATGACTGAGAGGATGGGGAAGACTCTGTAGAGAAGTAAACTGGTACACAGCCTTGAGAAATAGGAGGGGCTTTATGGGGGAAGGAAGGTTACACACGGAGGCCACACCAGTACAAAGTCTCAGAGGTGGAAAATCTTGGGATATGTCATTTGATTCACCTGACCTAGGACATCTTTGCAGTAATGAAGAGACAGAAAAGGCCAGATTATGGAGGTGCCCTGACGGTCACTCAGAGGGGTTGGGACCAAGAGGCACTGGGGAACCCTGGACAGAGTTTCATAGTGACTAATCATAATCATTAGCCCCAGAGAGAGACACCTGCCCTCCTCCCCTTCCCCTCTTCTTCCTCCTTCTGTTGTGGAATCCTCTTATCATAGACAGGCTTTAGTGCGAGGGTCAAAAGAGGTAGTCCAGTGTAGCAGAAAATGTGTGGGCTTTTGAGATGGATCACAGCTGGAGCAAAAGGAGTTGAGAATTCTTCATGGAGAAGATGGCATTTGGCCAGGGACATGAAGGACAACTGAGGTGTCAGTACTCAGACATAAGGGCAAAGGCATCCTAGGTGGGGAAGCCAGTGCCAGCAAAGAGACAGAGGCAGGAATTTAGCAGGGACATTTGAGGAACATTGACTAATTGACTCTTCCTGAGATAGAAAGTGAGTAAGAGGGGTGGGATGTGGAGTGGGTAGAAAGCAGGAATGGTAGATTTTTGGCAAATGTCAAGCTAGGGGGTCCTTATCTAGTCTGAAACACAACAGAAAGCCTGGAAGGATTGGGGGCAAAGGAGTCATGTTTCTGTCTAGGACACCAGTCTGCAGGATGGATGGAGGAGAGGCAAGGAGAGACTGGAGACATGCCAAAGGGAACGCTGACCCAAAACCTCGCTTGAGAAGGGATGGGCATATGAATGAACTAGGACATTGGCTGTGAGAATATAGAGTTCTTTCTGCCTTGCTTGTCAGGAATATTATGGCCTGGACATGTAAACAGGACACAGGCTTCTCATTATCATCACTGTCATTTTTGTTGCTGTTGTCCTCTTCCTCCTCCTCCTCCTTCTTCTCCCCATCTTTGTCTCCTTCTTTCCTCCACTTCTATGATTATTTACATCTTAATAGCCCTTCCAGATTTACTTTCATAACCCTTTCCTCATTTGGTTGTTTCTGAATTTTGAGCTTTTTCAACTCTGTAAGAATTGGAATTGAGTTCTGCTGGGAGTAAGAGAAACCCCCCAACAGTGGTAATGTTTCTTTCTCTCTCATGTCATGTGGGCAGCACTGGCCTAGGGCAGCCGTCCCCTGACTGTCAGACCCCGGCTCTTGCTGTCTGACTGCTCTGCCACCCTCAGCTGGTGGCTTCCACCTTGTGATTCATGAGGGCTGCTCAGGCTTGACTCATAAGCTCTGTTTGTCAGGCAAGAGAAGAGGACGCTTCCTGGAATTTGCACCCTCCAGATCTGTTTGCTTCAGATTCACTAGACCTTAGCCACATGGCCATAATTAGGAGCCAGAGAGACTGGGAAATGAGGGCCATGTTCTGGATCACTGTTTGCTAGAGTTGAGACCTGCTAGTCTGGCTAAGAGAGAGCTCCTCCCTGATGGCCCGTTCTGAGGCCCCTGCAGAGGAGGTCGATTTGCATCTCTGTAATGCCATGCCCCAGCCAACGTGTCCCCACCACTGACTGAGCGGGGCTCTGCTGGGCTATAGGGAGGTGGGGGGGGTAATACTGAGAGTGGTGTCTACCCTGCAGAGCCTTGCATGTTGACGCACTGTAAAATCTCTGCACTGGGAGGGACACTGGGGGTGGTCTACTCTAGTCTTCTATTCTGTTCTAGATCATCATCTCAACCCCTGCTTGCACATCTCCAGATCTGGGGCTATATCTGAGTCAGCTTACTCCCTGAGGCACGATGCTCACTTCTTACTCCGAATAATATTTGCATCCCAGTGACTTTCACCCAACAGCTCTGGTGAGGCAAGGAAGTGGGGCTTGCTTATTCCTCATACTCCAGAATAGCCCATTTGCTTTGTGAAGGCACTTTTCCGTCTTTTGTCCATCTGTTCATCCCCTGCTTTCCCCACCAGCCTCCTCTTTTCTGGAGCATGTGTGCTACATGGACAAGCTGACATGCTTGGATGTCTCCAGGCCTGGCTCTGATGCTTACTAGCTGTGTGACTTGGGGGTGATTGACTTACACTTTCTTTTTTCTTTCTTTGTTTTTTTTTGTTGTTGTTGAAAGATGTATTTTGTTTATTTTTGTATTTTTTAAATTGAAGTACAGTCAATTACAATGTGTCAATTTCTGTTGTACAGCATGGACAGCATAGGGAACTATGTTCAATATCTTGTAATAAACTTTAGTGAAAAAAATATGAAAACTTACACTTTCTGAGCCTGTGTTTCTCCATTTGTAAATTGAGGCCTGATGTTTGCCACCTCAGGTTATCGTGAGGCTTAAATGAGCTAATGAATGCAAAACACGAAGCCTTACACCAAATATAGCAGTTTTTGTCATTGCTAATGTCTTTATGATTGATAATAATAAAACATCTCTGGCTTTTTTCCTTCTTAGGTAAGTTGTGATGGGATATTAGAGAATAACGAGGAAGAAACTTTTAGCACCTTGGGGGGAAATTAGCATAAAATACCCCCCTACAGTTGTGACCAGGAGCCACAATATTTGTGCCTTTAACCATTTCTCCAGATTGTTGCTGTTTGTCTGTAGAAAATTGTCTCCCGAGATAGCTAGTTTGCTGTCCCCACTTGTGTACTGCCCCCTAGGAAGCTCCAACTGTTGGAATGAGCATTGGCATTCCTTGGACTAATTTGCTGTTGTTAGCAGAAGCAGACAGAGCACAAATACACAAAACATATTAGAGAACACAAAGATCATCTCCACTGAGAGGAAAAAGGAGTCAGGACGTCTGGCTTCTGATTCCCACCTTATGCCGGCTGGTTGGGCGGCTTGGGGCCAAGTCACAGTACCCCCTGAGCCTCTGATTTTTGAGACCCTCCTGAGCAACAGCATCCTGTGAGCAGAGAAAGGATGTGTCATTGTGGCCTGGATTCCCCCGGGATTCCTTTCTCCCCACCTAGGGCTGGTCCAGGTGGAAGCAGCACCTGGGAGGAGGCTGGGTGCGTGCCCAGGTGGCCCTGTGTGGTCTGTGAGCCCAGCAGAGCCCGACTGCTACCAGGGTGTGATCGTGCTTGTGATTTGGCAGCACTTGACAAACGTGTCCCGTCAGGACCAAGCTAAAAATAGGTCCTGTGCCGTGGGGCCCAGGAAAATCAGCAGCCTGGCACACACGGGGTTGGCCAACCAAGCAGGAGTAAACAGCCACCACCATCCCAGGGGCACAGTAACCAAAGCGAGGAGGTTTGGCTAATTTTTCCACATATATCCCCTTTCCCCACCTTCCTCCTGCACCCCACCCACATGAGGACCAGTGCCTTCCTCTGCCTGTCCTCCCTCTCCTCTACTTCTGGATAAACTGGCATTGGCAGAGGTACTGAAGGTGGGCGTGGTATCCTGGGAAGAGCTGGGCTTCAGGCATCCATGGACTTGGGTGCAAATCCTGACTCTGCTATTTTCCAGCTTTTGGACCATGAGCATGTGACCCTTTGAAGCCTCCGTTGCTTCAGGGATATAATGGTGTTCATTATACCTACTTCCAGGGATTATTATGAATACTAAAAGCAGCAAAGGGCTAGTGCAGCAGTTCAGGAAATGTATCATGCATCTGAATCACCTGGGTCAGTGGGGCGCTTGTTAAAGCTGAGATTGCTGGGGTCTGGCCCCTGGTGTCTGGTTCAGTGGGTCTGGTTGCTTTCCTACAGGTTGCCAGGTGAGGCTCACGCCCCTGGTCCAGGGATCACCACTGGGTGAGGGGTTAAGTGTGTGAGCTCTTGAGGCAGACCACGACGGGTTCAACTCCTGGCCCTGCTACCTCTAGCAGAGTGACTTTGGGCCATGCCTAAATCTTATCTGGAAAATAGGAGGATAAGCATTCTGACTTCATAGTGTTGATGTGAGGATTAAGTGAGTTAATTCATATCAAGTGCTTAAAACAGGGTCTGGCAAACAGCAAGCATGGAGTAAACATTAGCTTTTATTAGTGTCACAGAGTTTACACAGAAGAGGAGTTCAGTACATGTTCTTTCTCTCCCTCCCTGCAGTTTTTGTTGGTTTCGCTCCTGTCTCTGTCTCTGCGCGCCTCTACCAGGGTCCTTGTACTCTGGGCCTCACCTCTCTGGGTGGAAGGACAGACAGGCCTCCCCTGGGAGGACATGGGGAGCCAAGGAGCACAGACTGAATGTCAAAGCATAGAGATCACCTGAGAACTTGAAGTCCTCAGACTGGAATGGGCTTCCCCACAGGGGTCCATCCCAGAGGGACATGAGGGAAAGTAGACTCAAGTTTCCTGACTTTTCAGCCAGGACACGCTCCAGGACATCCTGACGTGTCCCCAGAGGCGTGTGCTCAGGGAACACCCTGCTCCCCGCCCCTGACTCCTACGCCATTGCTGGGCATTTGGGTTGTTTCTCTTTTGATTGTTTATGATTGAAGATGACTTGGCTGTAAACATAAGCGTAAGCGTCTGAGTATAAATGTCTATTTTCTTTCAGATTTTTTTTTTCCTTGGGCTAATGTCCTCGGAGTGGAATTACTGGGTCAAAAGTACAGCTGGTATGATCGCTAGAAGAAAGCTAGACGTAGCAACTCTTCCCGGGGAAGGAACTTCTCATTTCCCAGAAACCATAAGGTGGCTGAGGATGCTGAGGTCTGAAGCAAGTTAGTGGGTGGGAAGCAGAGCCTGGAGTTGAATCTTCAAGTCAGCAGAGGGAGACAGCTGTGGCTGAGGAAGGGCGTTCTGGATGAAGAGTGTGAAGTCTGTAAGTGAACACCCAAGAAGTGGTTTAGACTAGTGCTTCACAAACATTAATGTACATAGAAATTCCTGAGGACCTTGTTAATATGCAGAATCTGATTCAGGAGGTCTGGGCTGGGACCCGAGTCAGAATTTCTAATTAAGCTCCAGGTGATGCTGATTTGGCTGGTCAGTGGACCATAATTTTGAGCAGCACAAGTTTGGGTTACCCTGCCCTTTACTCATACTATTCCACTGCCTGACCCACCATCCCACCATCTTCCAGATGCAGCTCCAGATACTTCTCTGGATTGGCTTTAGCAGACTGGGTTGGTTACAACTGTCACAGCACTGATCATGCTGTACTAAATTGTCCATCCCTTTCTCTTCTTGAGGTCATGGACCAGTCTGATTCATCACTGTATTCCCAGCATCTAGGACAAAGCCTATCATGATTTGGGACTAATTATTACTATTGAGTAAGTGAATGGGTACATGGATAGATGGATGGATGGATGGGTGGTTGGATGGATATCTGACTGGCTGGCTAAATAAATGGATAAATTAATAAGTGATTGTGAAGGGAGTGGAGTAGGAAGTAATAGGTCAGGAAAAGCAAGGTGAACAATCAGATTTGGCCTGAAGATCATTACTGTTGATTTGGGGACTTCTGAACCATATTCACTTACTGAAAGCCCAGAGTCAGTGACCCTTCTCTGATCCCTGCCAACTTTTTCTCCACCCTCAACAATGCTGATCCTGAACCAAGAATGAACTCAGATAAATGAATAAGATCCAGGAAGCCGAGAGGTCCCTCACAGGGTGGCTCTAATAAATACCAGAAAACAAAAAGCAGGTGTTGGCAATCTTTCTCTTACCCAAAGAGTTATTTACACAAGTTTCCAAAGCAATCCCCTTCATCGCTTTTACATGCCTATTACACGGTTCTCTGCAGGGAAAGGTCTGGAGTTGATTAGCTCAGTGGATTAGAGAGTGAGTTCTTCAAAGCCAAGGGCAGTGGGAGCTTCTCACCTCCTCTGCTCCGTGGCTGCAGGCTGACTGCCCCATCCTGACCAGTGGTGCCCATGGTCCTGCTTGGTTCCAATGATTAGAGAATGAGCCTGGGTCAGTCTGAGCCCAGCTCTCCTACTCACTGTGAAAGGCGGTTCCATGAAGAAGAATGAACTTGAACTTTGACATCAGACAACTGTAGGCACTAAACATGGATACCTCATTCACCAACTGTGTATAATCTTTTTAAAAAATTAAATTTTGAAAAAAGTTCACACTTACAGAGAAGCTGCAAGAATAATACAGGGAACTCTTTGCTCACATTCACCCCTTTTTAACATTTTGCCACATTTGTTATCTTGTTCTCTTTGTTAACTTTTTGTTTTAGGTCCTCTCATTGGAGAGGACCAACATTCATCAACAACAACAAAAATTACATTCTGAAACAAACAAAAACATTCTGATATTAAAAATTAAAACAAAAAGTTGTTCAACAGTCACAAAACTAAATAAATGTGAAAGAAATATAAGTGAACTTTAAAATGTCACTACTTGGAAGATTTTAGCATTTATATTTCTAAAGTCATTGCAGCTTAAAACTGTACTAATATTTTGGGGACATTCTATAATACTATATAATAATATGAATTTATTTTTGGAGCCACTTAAGAGTAGGTTGCATACCGTATACGTCACACCTCTTAGGACTTAAGTGTGTACTAACTAGGAACAAGGCTGTTTTCTTAATATAACCTCAGTGAAGCTTCAGGAACTTTAATAGAATTCTTTTATATACAGCCTGTATTCGTTTTTTCAATTGGACTAGTAATGTCTTCTATAGCAGTTTTTTTTTTTTTTTCCTCCAGTAACTGGAGTAATTACTGGTACATTTATTTCTATTTGTATTCAGCTTTACGTTTTTCCTTGTTGGTTTCGTTTTATTTTTTGAACACTTTGAACATCAACATGCTTCCAAAGTCAAAACTATACGAAAAGGTGGGCTCAGAGATGTGTTCTTCCTCCCTAATTCCCTCAATGCCTGGTAGGTAACCAACTTGATTACTGCCTGCTTTATGGTTTCTGTATTCCTTTTTGCAAATTAAACAGAAACATACATTTGGGTCTCCTTATTTCTGCTCCCTTCCTACACAAAATGTAAGCTTCTGCACTTTTTTTTTTCCTGGAAGTCACTCCATAGCCACTTGTGGAAATGTGCCCCACTCTTTCACACGTGCATATTTGAGATAGATTATCATGGCCCCTAGTCATTTGCTGCTCTGCTTAGCAAAAGACGGAGTCTTTTTCCTCTGCCCTTGAATTTGGGATGGCCTTGTGAATTGCTTTGAGCAATAGCCAGTGGTATAAATCCTATTCAAGTCTACTTTTATGTCTTTCAGGTGTGCTTTCTAGTTTTATTTATATAATTTCTGAACACTTCTTGTCAAAAATTATCTTTTTAAAAAACTTAATCATTACCATTTTCTTTTATTTACTTATTTATTAGGGGGGAGGTAATTAGATTTATTTATTTATTTTTATTTATTAATGGGGGTGCTGGGGAATTGAACTCAGGACCTCATGCATGCTAAGCATGCACTCTACCACTGAACTATACACTCCCTCCAAAAAAATTACGTCATTTTTAAGAAGTTACTTCATCCTTCTGAATCCTGAGTTTCTCATCCACAAAAACGAGGATTATTATAGCTTTCTTGAAGAGTATCATGAAAATTAAATGAGGTAAATTGCAAATAAGTGCTGTATAAATCCTAGTTTCCTTACTCCTTCCCTTGAAGCTTGTGCTTGCTCTTGAGGAGGTAGGGAGGGGAATCATTTATCACATATGTCTGTCCAGCAAGGACATTGTCTAGGTCTGTCAATAAGTCAATCAGTATTGCAGAACTCACCATGTACCAGGGGCTTAGACAGTTACTGGAGATATAACCATGAGAAAAATCAAACATGATTCCTGCTCCCAAAGAGCTTCTGGTAATAAAAATTAATCCTATGAGATTCTGTAAAATCAACATGCAAACCCAATTAGCAAGCATGACCTTGCAATCCAGTAGATTCTAAAATTGTACCACATAGGGAAGTGGAGGCTTTAACTACTTTTGAAATCCAGATACAAGTTTGAGTCATCATGCAAGCAGATATTACCTAAAATGAGAGATAATTAGAGCTGGAAGGAACACGTGGAGGAGGGAGCTGAGGGACAGTGGGTCATGATCGGACCAGGATCACACAATTAATGAGTGCCTGAGCTGGGACTGGAAACTTGGTATCCAGGTTCCGAGGCTGGAGTTCTGCCCAACACACACCCACTGTCATTCTATTTTCCATCTGCATACTGCCACGTACGTAACAGAGAACAGTGGCCAGGATGAACAGCGCATTTCTAAGAAAGACCTGATATCACTAGAGTCATTATGTCATGAGGCTGCAACTCATTACACAAAGAAGGCAATTTAACGAATCTATATTGATATGGAGAGTTAGAAAGTGGATCCAATGAGGTAAAAATCAGACTCACTCTAGCGTAGCATTGTTTAGCATCAGACAGACACAATAATTTATTGTTTATATAACCTTTACGGGGTTGTTCAGTTTCCCTAAGCTTTGTTTTTTCTCTCCTTTAAAATGAGCATGTACCTCGTGGGGTCTGTGGAAGAGACTGATTAGGTTTTTAGTTTGGTTTCCTCCTTCCTCTATCATAATAGAACCCCCAGCTCTTAGCTGGGCAGATGGCTGTCCAGACCCAAGACCACAGTTCTTCCATTTTCATTGTCGTGAGCTGTGACCATATGAGTACACTCCGTGGAGTAGAATGCCAGCAGTAGTGGTATGTCCAGCTTCCAGGAAATATTCCTAAAGGATAGAAATATGGCTTTCTTCTAATTTTTTCCTGCCTCTGATTGAAATGGAGTGGTGAAAACTTAAGCTGGGGGAGCTATCGGGGACTGAGAGGTAAACTTGGGAATGAACGCCACACCCAAGCAGCATAAGAGAGAAAGAGTCTGGGCCCCTATGAGCCCCAACCATTCCTGACTAGCTTACTGATGTGTTGACCTAAGGTTTCTTTCTGTTGTTTTTAAGCCACTGCTATTTCGGGGACTAGGATAACTCATGCAGAGATGGGAAGAAGTCCTATCAATATTAACTCCTTGCTATAATGGGTAGCTTTTGCCTGTCTGGCTTCTCCCATTTTTAAAAACATTTTTTTCCTTTTCCTTTTTTTTAATTTTGAAGGGGGAAGTAATTAGGTTTTTATTTATTTATTTATTTATTTATTTATTTATTTATTTATTTATTTATTTATTTATTTTAATGGAGGTACTGGGGATTGAACCCAGGACCTCGTGCATGCTAAGCATGTGCTCTATCACTGAGCTATACCCCTCTCCCACTTTTAAAAACTGCCCCTCGAGATTTCTTTGAGGAATGACCCCTCCCCTAGACTTAGTAGAAATGTGAATTGATTTGCATCACCTTCCCCTAAGCTGGACCAAATGGACTTTGAATTTGAATGGAATTTGTATCTTTGATGATATAACCCAAGAATGTCAGGAGTGGGTATGTCCTGGAGGTGGGTGGCAAAGAAAGCCGTTTCTCAGCAAAGGACATCAATTAAGAAATGTAGCCAGAAAGCTAAACATAGAAAATTACCATTTTCCAACCACCAACATCTTGGATTCAAACAAGAATCATCACTGGACCTGAAAACCATTAGGTAAAAAAATGGAGAGTAGGATATTCAGTCTCAAAGTACCACTCTATAGGTTGCTTATCAACTACAGAGCTATCTCCACAGTGGAGGGGTCGGGTGGACACCACTTAGCCAGATGTCAGAGAGAGTATCACCAACAATGGGACGTCCTGTGGCCCCTGGTGGGAGGCCCGGAGAAGGATTCAACACCGTTGATGCGGTATTCATGTCAAAATCAATCTGAATCAAATTAAGAAGAAATAATCCGACAAATCCAAACTGAGAGACATTCTGCATAACAACTGGCCTAGACTCTTCAGACATTTCACTAGCATAAAATTCTAAAAGATAAAATATAATAAAAACAAAAACTGGAAAATTATTCTAGATAAAGGGAGACTGTAACAAAACATGATACTTAAAATCCTTGACTGGATCCTGGATATGACTGTCTAGTCTAGTCTAGTCTCGTCTAGTATATATTATGACTGTATATTATATGATAGTATTATATCCTATACGTTTCCTGAATGTGAAATTTGTGGTTATGTAGGAGAATATTCCTGTTTCCTTGTTCTTAGGAGATCCATGTAGAAGTATTTGGGGCCAAACTATCATGATGTCTGCAACTAATATACAAATGGTTCAGCAAAAAAATAAATAAATAAATAAAATGGATAAACACTTAAGAAAGGGAGAGAGAGAAGGGAAAGAGAAAGTAAATGTTGCCAAATGTGAACACTTGGTGGGGCTGCTGGAAGGGCTTAGGCTCATTGTATTATTCTTGTAACTTTTTTGTAAATCTCAAATTTTCCAAAGAAACAGTCTCTTCCTTTTTCCATCCATACAGTGAAATATACAGGTCTTCCCTCTTGTCACTGGACCGGGAGGGAGTGACACCAGGGCCGTCAGCAGAGAGCCACAGAGGTTTTCCACTGTGAGGACACTGGAGGTCACGTCTGGGGAGTGGGCTCAGTCTGTGTGACAGTGGCCTTCAGGACAATCCCGAGATGGGCAGACCATTCGAAGGGGGGCTTTAAAAGAGGAAATCAGGGGCCCCTTGCACCAGGGATAAGACCCTCCCTCTCTCTCCAATCTTATTTCCTACGACCCTCTCCTTCCCACTTGACCCCAGCCCCATAGACCCCCCTTCTTCTCCTCATACAGGCCATGTTTGTTACCAATCAGTAAGGACATTTGTGCTTGTTGGTCTCAGGATCTGGAATGTTTCCCTCCTGATCCTTGTGTGGCTGCCTCTCTCTTGCCATTCACTCCTGTCCCTGGATGGTTGCCTCTCTCAGCTGAAATCCACCCCCTCACCAAGACCTTTCCTGACCCCACTTCTAATGCTTCCCTCCACCCCAGCCCCCTGGCGACCCCATTACACACCTCGGCTTCCTTCACAACCTCTATCACAGCTGTCTGCAGTCTCCTGCTCATTGTCTGTCTCCCGCTCTAGGATGTAAACCCCACAAGAGCCAGGCTTGTCTCTCTGCTTCGTATCTGTGTCCCAGCAGGTAGCTCAGTGCCTGGCCTTCTGTGGGCTCTCAGGACGCAGAGGGGATGAGGCTCCCGTGGGGCTTACGATTGGGCAGGTCGTCTGGAGTGTGATGGATTCTGACCTGGGGAGGAGCTATGGGAGAGGAAGGCAAGCATTCAGGCTGGAGGCTGGCAGGTGATTTGCAGTCATCAGGGTTGGAGTGATTCCCATCAAGGTGGGGCTTCAATTCTTACCTCGTGTCTTACAATAAAGCTACAATGGGAGATCTCATTGAAAACCCTCTTCCTACTCCTGGAACCCACTGGATCAGGCTCCTGTGCTGAAGCAGTGCTCTCAGATCACACACTGCCCTTCTATCCACCCAACCCATTGGTCACCTTGAAGGTCTTATCTCATGTGATCTCCCTGTGACACCTGCAGGATAGCCAGTTCCCTTTTCTCACAACTCTGTCTCCTCTGGGTTCCCGTGACACATTCTCCTGATTCTTCAACCTTTGCCAAGTGCTCAGTAAGCCCGGAATGCTTCCTCCTGTACCTTACTTGCCACATCTCACTTGACCCTCACAATATGCCCATGAGCTAGATGCCATTGTTGCCCCATTTCACAGAAGAGGAAACAAGCTCAGAGATGGAAGTAAGTCACCCAGGCTCACAAAGCTCGTAAGTGGCAGAACCTGGGCTCAAAATCATACTTGTATGATACGCAAGACCACAGCCTTGGTTGGACTCCTTTCCATCTTTTCTCTCAACCCCTCACTGTTGGATCCTTCCTTATTAGTCTCCTTTGCAGGCACCATGTCCCAGCCAGCCCCATAAATACCAGGGTTTGCCAAGCTTCTAGCCTCAGGCCTCTTCACCTAACAGACCTCCCTTGAGAAACCTTCTGTTTCTAAATACCTACACACTGATGACTCTCAAATCCTTGTCTATAAGGATACAGAATGGCTCCAGGAGGCCATCTGATCTGGACTGAATGTTTGTGACCCTTGGGTGCTACTCATGACAAATACTCATTGAGCACTTATTCTGTGCCAAGCATTAAACTAATTGCTTTTACCCAAATCATTAAATCTCTGGAAAAACTGGAGGTATTGGCTTTGAATAATAAAAGTCAATTATTGTTGAGGTAATATCCCATCTCTAATCCCATCTAATCATGTTTCATGCACTTACTCATTAAGCCTCACAATAACCTTATTAATACTATTATTACTTACTTTTTATAGACAAGGAGACTGAGGCTTCAACAAATGAAGTTATTTGCCTCAGGTCACACATCTAGTAAATGTTGGAGCTGGGATTCATCTCCCTAGAGTTAATGGCTAGACTCTAGTCTTCATTACAACATACCTTCAAATGCCATTGTCAAAATCCACAAAACTGTAACAGTAATGAAGAGTTTTAAATGTTTAATGCAGTCATTGCAAACAGTTCCCAACCTCAAAACACAGTTTGAGGGGCTGAGAATGTGCTTTCTTTGCTTTGCATATAGCACCTCTGAGTTGTCTGTCACTTAATCCCAGCCACCATGACATCTGACAGTTTTGGTTGCATCAGTTGGAATAGATAACATGATAAAACTTCTTAGCATGAATAAATGCAAAAGACACAATCAGGAGTGCTTTGGAAAAACCATTCGTTCTGGATTCCTAAGTCGTAATCCTCCCGTTAAGCAGCTTGAAATGTAGACTTGCTGGAAACAAACAATAGACTAAACATTGCACGCTCACATCTATTCCAGAAGACAAGATGCTACAGGGGTTGGTCCCCTGGAATACAGAGTAAAGCTGAATCTAGGAAGTCTGCAGTGTGTGCACTGATTCAGCATGAATGCTTGAGTCTTTGGAATTAGAAATAGCCTGAGGCTTGTAGTTTTCCAAATCCAGAAACCTTGGGAGCTAGGAGAAACTAGTCAAAGGAAGGAGCCAGTGACAATAAATCTGGAGTCCCTCAGTTTGGGGATTGAATTCATGCTCTATACCTTACTCTTGACGTGAACCTGGGCAAATTACTTAACATCTCTGAGCCTCAGTTTTATTATCAATAAAATGAGGATAGTAGTTCCCACCTTATAAGTTTATGAAATTAAATGAGAAGTGCCCTTACAGCTCTAGTTACTAATAATGGATAATATTTATTGGGCACTTCCATTGCCAGGCACTGCTTTAAGCATTTTTAACATGTATTAACTTATTTAATCCTCCCAAGAGCCCTCTGAAGATGGTACCTAGAAATCAGTAGGCTCTCCTGGGATACTAGAGACCAGGGAGCCAGGGATGGAAGTGGTCAAAACACTCTGACTGTCTCAGACAGAAGATGTATCTTGGTAAGGTTACTCCCTGATCTAGCTGCCAGCCCTTCACCTTCACTCTTGAAGCAGCACAGGGATAGCTGAAGGCAGACCCACTTTGGAGTCAGACAGACCCCATTCTCAAACCAGCTTTTCCGTGGACTGCTGAATATCCTCAAGAAAGTTACCTAACCTCTCTGAGCTATTGTTTCCTCAGTTATATCATAGGAATATAATTCACTGATTAACTGAGATGAGATCAGCAATGAGCCTGACTTTAAGAAGTGCTCAGCAAAGATGCTTCTTGTTACTATTACCAATTTTATTATTATTTCTCAAATGTGGGCTGTCCTCATCTATAGCCCCACCTCTGCCTCAGACCAACCTTAGTGCAGGTCTCGGTGCCTCTCTCCAGAAGAAACTCATTCTCACCAAAGACAGATTTTCCTGGAGACCTTGCCAGGGAGACAGAGAGGTAATTTTCATTATATGTCCCAGAACAAGTACTTGGAACCCTCCTTTGACATCTCCTGAATTTGTTTTCTGTGCTGCCCCTAAACTCGCTTGTTTACTTGTGAAGCTCTGTTCTCCCACTTTCAAATTCTCCCATGATCCTCTCTGTCTCTCACCCCTTCTCAGTTCTTAACCAAATTCTACATCTAAACTTGCACATCCTACTGGATAAACCTAAATGGCTGCCATTATCCAGCTGATCCTCCTTAGAAGGTAATTTAACCCTTTAGGGATCTCAGATCTGCCCCACCCCAAGCAGCCTGTCAAAGTTCCTTTTAAACAGACACAGATCCTTCCCTGCAAGGTGTTCTAGTAAAATGTTCCCTATGTTATTCCATTACTACTGCCCCCACTATTAATATTGGGTAGCTTTGCACATAGTAAGTACTCATTAAATGGCAATTGTCTGTTATAATTTATAGAACATTCTAATCTATTCTTAGTAAAGCAGGTTTCTAACTGAACTTTACTAAGAAATATATTTAACTGATGGAATAAATCTGCGTACTTGGGTGTCAAAAATTTATAACTTTTTAAAAACCTGATGCATTTTAGAGTGGCCTTCTTAAAGATTTGCTCAAATGATAAAGACTCCCCAGTTTTACATATAATAGCACCTTTTAAAACTAGGATTTGCTTAAAAGGTACCAACTAAACAAATCAATAAAGAGTGTTAAATTGGTATGGACACATTCTTGCCTGATGTGTTAATAACAAGGAAGATGAAATGACATCTGCTTTTTATAAAGCAGTGATCATTTTGAGGAGAAGGGGAAACAAAACAGCCTTGAGTCTGCTTGATGTAAAATTCTGATGACCGCCAAGCAAGATTAGCAGTTAAGGAAAATCATCAAAATTCCAAATGTTGTTAATTCTGGTTTCAAAGGATTGGATTAGCAAGTATCTTTGAATTTTTTACACAGAAACAAAGATGTGTGTATGTATGTGTGTGTGTGTGTGTGTGCACTTGCGTGCACGCATGCACACAGATCTGTGGAACACATAGAGTAGGTCTTAAGCAGTCACTGGCTATCCCAGTCATCTTCCTAAAGCCATTAACCTTGACCCTAAAGCTGATGAATCCTTCCCATTACAGCTAGAGGAGAGGGAAGGTCTGTTATTCTTGGACAGAAATGGACTTACCACAGGATTCCACTTTCTTTATTTGAACTACCTGCTCCATTCAGGAATTTGCAGATCTTCGCAGTCCACCATGTTTCCAAAGGATTTTCCAATGCTTTTTGACCTTGGGTGTCACCAGTTCAGGGGCATGAATCGAAAGGATTAGGATAGAGAATAGAAAACTAGGGGAAAAAAAGACTTTCTTGAACACCCACCATATTCCAGTCATGCCACTGATAGCTTTCACCTATATAATGATAATTAATCTTCACTATATTCTGAGAGATTGGTGTGATTATTTCCATTAGATAAAGGAAGGTAAGAGGGTTGTCAAGTTTTCAAAACTAGTGAAGGGCAGACTTAAATTGTTTCTTGGTCTTCTGATTCCAACTCTTACATTCTCTTTAGTATACTATGGTGCCTATGAGAGATAGAAAAGAGAAAACCTGCTAGAGTTTTCCAGATCCAAGCTCCTTACCTGCCTTTCTGAGGTACCTGGGGTAGTGGTCAGAGCTCACGCTTGGAAGACAGTCAGTTTGCAACTTACTTGTAAGACTACTAGTTGTTAAAATAGCAACACCTGAAATATTTTCCTACCAATTCATAAATTGCTGCTGCCCAGATCCCTTCATTGGTTCCCTCTGCTCCCTCAGCCATCCCAGGCCCCCCTAGACTTCTCACACCTCCCCTTGAGTCAGCAACCAAATAGTTAATCATTACACATTAGGGAGCCTCTGGACCTTAATCTAATTCTTTGGCCAATCTATTCTGATTTGTGGGTCTCTACACTGTGTCAGCTGTTAACAATTTGGGATATTGCCCCTGCGTCTAGCCTCCATCCTCCCTTCCTCATAGACCCAGTTTACCCGTGGAAGGTTCTATCTTTGCTGATATAGGTCCTTGGTTTATGAAATGCTGAATCTGGAAAATGCAGCAGAGACAGAAACTGAAAGGTGGAAGGAAAGAGAAATTGAGTGATCTATATAATAAAGAGTTGAACAGAAGAGATAGAAAAGAAGAGAAAGCCTTGAAGGCTAAAGTCTGAGAAGTAATGCCATTGTGTTTGCTGAACATGTGGTTCTGGAGCAATAGTGCAATTCAGTAAGTTAGTACAGGAAGAAAGATTTCTTGAGACGTGTTGCTAAGAATTAGTCTTCCTTAAAGTTCTTAAGAGACATGAGAAAAATATGGGAATTTGCCCTTAATTACTGCTGGGCTCTGCTTCTTGAAAGTCTACTGAATACAGAGACTAGGCCACAGAGAGCCCTGGATGTATGAAGGTTACAATCAAAGAATCTCTAACATTCCTTCTATGTTAAGTAGAAATAAAACATGTGAATTGACCCCCTCAAAGGTAGTTCACCTTCTATAGGTTCTGTAGGTAAGATGAAAAGCTATGGGGTCACAGAGTACTAAACTCAGTAGGTCACACTCAGTAGAAGAGTCTTGGATCTACCTATAGTCCACTGTGAGTTCTTAGGAAAGACTCTTACCCCTATGGGTCTCAATACTTTTGCTTGTAAAATGGGGATGATAATGTTTATTGCTGTTGCTTTTTTTGGAAGTTGCTTTTGTTGTTGTTATATTTTTTGAGTTCTGACTGTGTGCCAGACACTCTGATTTATGTCTATCCATTAATTAAATCCTTACAGCAGGTCTGTGAATCACATATGATCATGTCCTTTTCACGAAGTAGACCCGGAAAACATGAGGCACTTGCTCAGGGGCTCCCAGATCAACAGAGGAAGAGCTGGGATTCAGCGTCCTCTCCTGCTCCAAATCCAGTGCTTTTTCCTATAGAACATATGGCTTCCCAGCCTGCCTGGGAACCCTGAATGGAACTCATGAGCAAGCTTTTGTATGGGAGAAGGCTTTGAAAAGTGTAAAATGCCACAGATACGTACATTCATACACATTATTAACGACTCATCCTCTAAAGCACTCACTTTACCTTTTGCCATTCCATCAGACTTGCCACTCCGTACTTGGGTGGATGCTGATTTGGACAATTCGGATCCCCTCTCAACGAAGGACTTGTAATTAATAACTCCAGCTGCTGGGAGCGCCATCCCTGGGATGGCTCTCAGGGATGCTTCAGCTGTAGAGAGCCAATTAACCCGAGGTCACACCCTCCCTGGGCAGCCCACATCCAATGACTGATTAATTCAGGGGTATACAGACTTGGCCGTCTCGGCCTAACTTTGGGCCACTTTGGAGTGCCTTCTCAGTCTGCCAATCCTGATTCTGACCTGCCCGCTTCCATGGGTGCTAATCCCAAGGCACTGCCAAAAAACATCCTGAGTGCTGAACACCTTCTGAGTTTACTTCTTCAGGGACTCGGCCGGTGACAATACTGTATTATAGTCAGTTCTTCATGAGTCTAAAAGACTCTGCTAACCTGAAAGCTTCTTGAGGGCGAGGAAGCTCGCTTTATTCATTCCTAAATCATCACTGCTTGGTCTGACATCAAGTCCAGAAAAGAGGTTCTTTATATGTAAAATGAAGGAGAAATATACCTGTGAACTTCTAGGGTAATAATAATACTGGTTAACATTTATGTAGTATTTACAATTTGCCAAATACTATTTTAAGGGCTTTGAACCCATCAACTCAATTAACTCTCACAACGGTCCTAGGAAGTTATTATTCTTACTCCTATTCCATAGACGAATAAAAGGCTGTACCCAGTAGTAAAAGTTCTGCCCAAGGCTGCGGATCAGGGGGTGGATCTGTGTTTTGATTGCTGAAGGTCACTTTCCTAACTGCTACTCCTTACCACTTCTTGTATCCCTGTGCCTACCAGCCTCTCATCTTCCAATTTATCAGAAAGAAATCGAAAAGAGCTCAGTAAGGGAGAAGGGGGGAATAGTCCCTTCATTCCAAGGGCCTGGAATCATCCCAGAACGTTTCCAGTGATGAAATGTCTGCTCTGTGTGCCAAGGCGGCGGGGCTGGCACATTCAGGGTGGAGGGCTCCAAAGCCTCCCAGGTGACTTGGGGCCACATTGAGACTTGGGAACCACTGAAGCAGACAGCAGTTGGCAGTTTCAGGCACACAGAAGGCACTTACAAACATGCCAAACAGAGGCCCAGGGATGTGAAGTGATCTGGCAGTGGCCACGGTGGCAGGGAGAGAGAAGCAGCCAAGACTCTCTCTGTTTCAGGGTCCCAGCCCAGGACTCTCCTCGCTGCACTTCCTGAGGCTGGGCCAGGAATCTGCCCTGGGCACGGGGAACCACATACCTCGCGCGCGTGCATCTAATGATTACTCAGGAAGCGGAGGCTTTGGGGCTGACAAGTGCTACACCGGAAAGGGGAGGGAGAGCCTGTCAGGAGGGGGTCCATGGAGCCAGCTCCCTCAAAGCATTGTCCTTTCCTTCCTCCCACAGGATGCCAGGAGCCCCGCAGAAAAGGGACTCATTTGTCTTCCTTCCCAGCACAATAACTTGCCACTGGCCTTTCTCTAGGGCCTTGCTCAGAGCAACAGGATGCAGTGTCTGCCAGAAGAGAAGGAAGGAAGGAGGGAGGAGAGGGAAATGGAAGGAGCTCAGGATCTCCAGGCCCCCAGCCTGGACCCTGGACCCTGCACAGCCCAGTACCATGAGGCCTGAGACCCAGCCTAGGCGTTTCTGTGTCCAGTGGGGCCTGGGAGGAGAAATCATTTCCTGTCGCCAGGCAATCCTTAATCAGATGTAGGCTGAGTAACCATGAAAAGCTGAGCTCTCTTTTCTGGGTGGCCTCTCCAACTTTTATCTTGATCTAATCTTCTTTGCACATTTATAGAAGGAAAATAAATAGGAGGCTCATCAGAATGGGCCTTCTTTTTTCTGTTGATGTTAAAAAGAAGAATGCATGCTTTGGAGCTTTTTCTCAAGCTTTTTTTTTTTTTTTTTTTTTTAGCAGTTGAGATGTTTCTGGTGTCACTCCAGACCTATAGCATGAGAAAGTGTGTGTACGTGTATGTGTGTGTGCACGCGTGTGCATGTGCATGGAGGTGGGGAAAGGGGCGTGGCGGGAGCTTGGCCATGGCAGAGATGCAAGGTAGTGTGGGCTGGCAAACTGGAATCAGTACTGTGATCCACCATCATTGTAGGTATTAGCAAAACAATGAACAAATCGATACATTTTAACAAATGTTTATTGAACTCGAAGTATATGCCAAACACGGCTGGGGATGTGTAGCACATAGCTGACCCAGAAGATTACAGTTCAGTCAGTGGCTCAGACAGGTAGTGGATAACCAAGAGAGTTAGAATTGCTCGTCCAGCCAGTTAGTTGACTGGGAGTCTGAGGGACCCTGGTGGAGATACCCACCAGCCCTGACTAAACACACGGGGAGGATGAACAGCTGAAATTGAGGGCAGGATCACCCTCCTCCCCCGGCATGGTTGCTGAAGAAAGGTGCACTCATCTTAGGTTAACATTCTAGTCTTACCTGCAAGACTCATCTGAAGTGCAAAACAAAAGATCATCACAGTCATTTCAAACATAGGCCCGTGATGTGAACTCTGCTTCCTGTCAAGAAAATCACGTACTTCATTTTTTAAACTAAAGTTATTTGGATTTCAGCACAGACACGTTTTAGTGATTAGGCTTGTTCTCTCTCTCTGTCTCTGTCTGTCCCTTTGCTGTGTTTCAGTCCCTGCAGAGATAAAGTGGTCAGGACGGCCTGAAGAAATTTCTGTAGATGGCCCTGGGGTAAGAAGGAGAAGTAACAAGTTTCCTGGCCTTCCCTGTGGAACTCCCAGCCTGGCTGGAGCTGAGTTGATGGGGATAAAGTCTAGATGGAGTCAGCCGGAGTCCAGGCACCATCGTCTCTCTGCTGCTCAGAGTGGCCTTTGGAGGAGACTTCCCAGAAAAGGTGAGACAAAAGGAAGGATGAGAAGGAGGGAGGCGGGGAAGGAGGAAACCACCATTTGTTAAGTGTGTACTCAGTCAAGCACTTTGTGTACTTGATTTCTCTTACACCATCCCCATCACCGAGGGTTACAACCTCATTTTCACCAGGGTGAAGGGTGAAAATGGAGGCTCAGAAACATGACTGGTTAGCACTGGGTCACCTTGCTGGTAAGGAGCAGAACTGGGATCCTTCCCCTATCGGCCTCATTCCAAAGCACCTGTTCTTTGTACTCACTCATCCTTCTCATTCAAAACCCTTTCTTGGTTGGTTGGGTACCAGCTGATGAAACTCACATGGATTGTCTGTTGTATGAATCTCACTGGAGAATGAGCATCCAATGGTGGAGGTGTCTTCTTTCAGGTCAACAAGGGAGCTCTCTGCTTCTCAGAGATTTAATGATTTTCCTCCCCATAGGTATCTAGTAAGTGTTTCTTGACAGTAGAAGGAAGGGAGGAAGTTTGCTTTCTAGAAGAGACAGAATTCTGCTACCCAAAGCATGGTCCCTGAACCAGCAGTGTTGGCATCACCTGGAAGCACGTTAGAAACACAGAGTCACTGACCACTGGCCTCTGGAATAACGTTTACTTCAGTTCTGGTACCCAGTTTGCCACCCAAAAATGGTACTTCCTTTCTATTCTCATTTTCCCTTCTCTTCACAAAGAAAAAATAATTTTATCTTCAAGAGTGAGCCCATTATAGAATCTGTTCTCTTAGAGAAAGAAAATGCCTCTGTAATACTAATCATATCTGTTAGACCTGTACAGTAGCCACTTGCCACATGAGGCTATGAAATTTAAATTAAATTAAACATTCACTTTCTCAGTCACTCTAGCCACACATGGCTCGTGACTAGCATCTTGGACAGCACAGATATAGAACGTTTTCACCATCATGGAAACTTCTATTGGAAAGTGCTGCTTAGAAGCTTCCTGTCTCTCCTGGGCTTTCGCTAACCCACAACTCAGCTGCTCACACAGTAGAGGCTCCCGATAAATGCTCCTTGACTTAAATTCCACAGCTTCACTCATTGGAAAAAAGAAAGGGCATGAGAATCCCAAGATCTGTTTTCCATTTTCTTCTCTGTCTACTAAGGAGCTGTGTGACCTTGGGTAAATCACTTCCTGTCTCCCTCAGTTTCCTCATCTAACTAATTTAGAGAGGAAGCATATAATCTGGAAGCTTTTGCACTTTTTATCTCTTTGATGGTTTTGCCAACCTTGCAGTCTGTAGGAGATGACAAACTCATTCTGGTTTGACTGGGACTGTCCCAGTTTCAAAACAAAAAGTCCCATTTCACAAGAATCCCCTCATTCTCAGGCAAATCAAGGCCTCCCAGTTATAAAATTCTACAACCTCATGCAAGCCTAAGGGTGGGGTGCCAGGAACCCCCAAACTGCTGCAAACAGCAGAGGTGTGTGGCTAAGAACTTAGGCTCTGGAATCAGGCAAACCTGGGTTCCCAGACTGATGCTACCACTTGATTTCTGGGTAAACTTGGGCAAATTACTTAACTTCTCTGAGACTCAGTTTCCCATCTGCAAAACAAGACTGCCGATTAAAGTGCTTTCTTCCATGTGTTATTGCAAGGATTAACTTAGCAAAGCTTTGCACAGTGGCAAATGCTCAGAGCAGTGTTAGCAATTATTAATTCAGCAGACTGTGAAAAGCGGGATGGGTCTTCCTTTAGGTAGACTGTGACTCTGACATTCATGCGTAGCTCAAAGTATCAGCTAAAAGAAAGATGACTTGCTTATGAGTTATTAAGCTCCTCTTCATCCAGACCCCCACAACTCTTGCCTAGGACTCATCTCTAATAAATAACAGTTCAAACTGGTTAAAGAGGATGCTTTTCAACTCCCCGTGCCCTGCTGGGATAAAGTGACTCTGATGGAGCAAGTTTGTTGAAACACAAACTAATCATTTGTGTTGCCAAAGTAGGCTTTTGGTAGAGCCCTGTGAAGAAAGAGAGAGAGAATGGAAAAAAAAAAATTGTCCTGAATTGCTGAGACAGCACTGTATTTAGACAATTAAATTTGGAAAAGCAGGACAGTCCCTGTAACTACCTCCCACGCCCCCGCCTCCAAGAACAAAAGGTTTTGTTGAGAGTATTCATATGGATATTAATACCGACACTTTAATGAGCCCCTCAGTAAACTCAGCAGCAGTAATTACACCCAGCCATAGTGCCACCAGTGGGGAGGTACAAAATCGTGCCTCCAAAAATTAGTCACTTGTAAGTTAACCCCACAGTCATGTCAAGCAGCCTACACTTAATGGCTGATTCACAGAGATCCTTGACACCTCTGTAGTTAAAGGGACCAGATCACCATGGGACGTCCCCAGGAAGGGAAAAGTTCACGTTTACAAAAGACCTACATGCCAGAGAGGAAAGAGTTTTGAGGAAGCAGGGATGTAGCTTTATTCTGGGTTGTGATACTGCCGAGCCCTGGCTGAGTACTGGCCAGGTGTCAGGCAGGGTGCAGAGCACTGTGTCTGATCCTCGCCTAAATCCTGGGAGCAGGGAGGTTTTTATGATGCCCATTTTTCAGATGAGGAAGCTGAAAGGCTCAGAGGATGTGAATGGCTCAGTCCAAAATCTCAATGCTAAAATGGCAGGGCTGAAGATTTTAACCCAGTTTCTAGGTGAGATTTGAGCCTCACCTATGAAGTGGGGATAGAGGAAAAGTTGCGCTTTTTCTTCTCACTTACTGGGGATGTTTTAGAGGTTGGATGTTGCCTTGGGTTTGGCAGACCCATAGAGGAAAGACCCTGCCTTCCTAACCCTCCCCACTCCCTCTAAATTTTCCCTTCTCAGGCTCCAATTCCACATGCAAGACCAGGGCTCAGACCTCTCATCACTGCTCTGCCTGCCATATCTTTGTCCAGTCTTTTCCCTCTTCTTTTTCCTAGTCAGTCATTTAAAGAAATAACAGCATTTGAGAGAGACCAGGAATGAAAGAGAGTGAGCCCATAAGAGTGAGAATGAGAGAGTGAAAAGGGGAAATGGGACTGAAGAGGAGAGGATTAAGAAGAGTGAATAGAGACACACACAGAGAGAGAGAGAGAGAAGGAAAGGGAAAAGGAAAGAGAAAGAGAAAGAAATCAAGCTTTGAAGTCACCCAGATTTGGCCGGAACCATCGCTATTCAAGCTGTGCAACTTTGAGTAACGCTGTCTGACTCAGTTTCCTCATCTGTAAAATAAGAATGATGCTACTTATCTCATAGGGTGTTGTGAGGATCAAATATTGTCTATGCATTTCCTGCCACTCAACAGGCACTCCATAAACCTACCTACCTGCTTACTCCGTCCCTCTCTCATCTGGTACCACCCAAACCCCAGGCACAGTCCAAGACATCTCTACAAACATTACCAGTTTAGCCCTTGAAACAACTCACAAATCACGTGGTATTATATCTCATTTTACAACGAGACCTAGGGAGAGGACATTACAAGCTAGGATCACCCAGCAAGGGACCGTCCCAGCCAGATGTCCAGTGTACATCTGTCTTTCTCCACTACGGGGGAAGGTCAGAGTCAGGGTGGGGTGCACCTGAACTACTGGGCTTTTACAGTTTGCTCTTTGCTGCTCCACTGGAGGGCTGTTGAGATAATTGTCCAAATCATGTTAATGAGTTATTGAGTGCTGACATTGCTCTGAGGAAAGATAGTGAACAAAAGCTCCTCTGGGTGGGGGCTGGCAGCCACCAGCTGTGGTCATTACCTCTGCCGATGCCACCACCCAGGGGCTCTCACTCAAGTAATTCACTCAACTGCCTCTTCTCAGAGGTGAAGTCGGGCTAATACAGCTTAGCCACCTAGCGGTGGGACAATGAGTCTGTGCTCAGTGATGAAGTGCTTTCCAGACCATCCAGCACAGAGTGGAGTCATCACAGAAGCTGAGGGGTGAGTATTGGCCAGGCCCAGGGAGGACCTCACGTGCGCTGAAGGAGCCATCAAAGCCTTGATGTCGGTTCAACAGCAGTGTGTCTGAATCCAAGATCCATCACTCAGGAGCTCAGGATGTTGGGGGTAGCACTCAACTTGAGTCTCGATTCCTCCTCTATAAAATGAAGTGAATAGAATTTACATCCCAACTGAGATGTGGGGTGGACCTAAAAGGAAGATCTTGATAAAGAGCCCTGCGTGCAGTAGCTACTTAGCAAACTTGAGGTTCCTTCCCCTAGAGCAGTTCTCTCTGGGGAAGAGGGAAGGGGAGAGAGGAATGCAGTCCCCACAGAGAATCTCATTTGCATCTCCTCTTTGGGGAAATGAGTTTCCCAACTCTAAGACTTGTGGATTTGAGTAGGCAAATCCCTTTCACTGATGATACAGATTTAAATGATTTCATCCAGTTGTTTTCTTCCTCTTTCCCACTGCCCCATTACTATAGAAACCTTTTTTTTTCTTTCTTTCTTACCCATAAAAAGTGCCTTTTTTGGGCACTTACTCTGTGCCAAGCACTGTGCTCAATGCCTCCCTAAGCTGTCTCATTTCACAACAATAATAAATGATCCTCCCAGGTACCTCTGGAACATAGGAGAGAGGTCAGTCCTAACACTTACTGCACTGTCTTTCTTTTTGCCATGAGACTGTGAACTCCTGGAGATGAGGGGGAAGTTGGTTTAATTAACACCTAACACAATGCCCAGCCCCCTAGAACTTTTCATCATTCCAGCTTGGGATGAAATGTCATACCACCTCTCGGAGAGGCTATCTCCAGTCTTTCCATCCTAATGAGATCTTCTCCCATACCTCACATGTTACCAACGCAATACCCAGTAGCTCTTTAGCTCTCAGATAGACCCTATGCTCAGAGGTCTCTCTTGTTAGTCACTGGAGTTCAGATCCTTGCTTCGTAATTTGTTAGCTGTGGGACTTTGGGCAAAGTGTCTCATTTCTTCAAGCCTCCATTTTCTCACCAAAAATGAGGCTAATGATGGGACCTTGTAGAGAGTCTTTAAGATTAAATAATATTTGTAATGTCCTTACGACAGTGCCTCCCACTGAGACTGCAGTCAAGGTGGCTACTGTGTGTGGTATGTCATTTGTTACTCCCTTTGGAATGTCTACATTGTAGAGGAAGAACCATGCTTTTGCCTTTTCCACTGTTGATTTTCTGAGGCTTGGCAATATCTGACACAGAGCAGAATCAATAAGCATTAGTGGACTTCATGATGAATGAGGAGAGAGGCAGGGCACCCAAGAGCCTCCCTGCAGCCCAGAGGCCTCTGTCACTAAGGGGAAGTAGCTAAGCTCCAGGATTCAGGTCAGCCTCCCTGCGTCTGAGCCCTTGCTCTGCGTCTTCTTGGCTTTGCAGCCCAAGGCCAGTTGTTAATCTACATCCTAGATTCCTGATCTGCACACACACACACGTATAATAACTGCCTCTTAGGGCTGCTGTAAAAAGAATACTATTAAAATAACATTATATCATTATTGTACAATAATATTAATGTAATGGGCTTGGGATTTGACCGTTATGCAATTATTGTTAACGACAATTACTCGACATTTGCTAAATGATTGTTTTATATATCACACAGTGTAGTAATTCTCTCTCCCTCTCTTTCTCCCCTCATTAACGTGAGCTCCTTGAGGGTAGGATCTGGGTCTACATCATCCTTGTGTATCCTGTACCGAGCCTTAGTGAGAGATACCAGTAAATTTACCTTTAATGCGTTATGTTTTTCAATATATAACGCTCTCGGTGATCCTCAAGGGAACCAGGGTGGCCATTATTATCCTCTGTTTAAAGACACAAGACTCTGAACCACTGCCAAGATCACACCACCACTTTGGTGTCCTGGCCAATTTTCTGAGCCATGATGGGCCCCCATGAGGCTGCTAGGAATCTCTTTCTTCAGTCACAGGAAGGGGAGGGGTCCCACGTTGGCAGCACTATTCACACATGAGCATGCACAGCCACCATCCCTGGTTGGGGAGCTCTAGGGCCAGCACAGCCTGGGTACCCGTCTCACACTGGAGATGGTCCAGGAAATACATCAAGATCCATCTGCTCTCCGCCACCCACCATTTCAGCCCTGAGTCCCAGCCCAAACCCAGGCAGCTCCAGGCTCCAGCAGGCAGCTCCTTCCCCCTCATCCGCCATCCAGTGGCTCCATCCCTAACATGCTAGAGTCAGGTTGATTAAAGCTATTCCTTCACCTTCTCTGTGGGTCTGGTTCTCTTTGAGTTCTAGGCTGACCTTCATAAACACTCATCACTGAGCTTCCTCTCCCCTGTGCCCTCATGACCAGACAGGGGCTCAATTCACTTCAGCTCTACCAATAGCTATTAAATAATCACATGTCACATATGCAGGGAGCTTCATCATTTAAAAATAACATTCGTATTTTCGTGCCTATGCCAGGACCGTGTGCTGGGGCAGTGGGAGGTGAGTAAGCCGTGCCCAACTCTCAAAACACGCAGAACCTCTAGGGAAAAGCAGAAGCATGCAATTACCTTAACACTGTAGCAGTACTGCAGTAATACTACAGCAATACTGCTTCTGCTAGCTAGCTACTGTTTATGGTTAAGCTTACCATATGCCAAACACCGTACCAAACTCATTAAAGTTTCACCACACCCTGTGAGATACATGTCGTCAAATATAACTATGAACACGCCAGAGCTAAAAGCAAAGTTGGGTTTTTTGTTTGCTGGGCAGGAGAACACCACATCACTAAAGAAACCAGTTTAGCTGGTCTCCCAGAGCAGAAATTGAAAGGGCTGTGTGATAATGGCAAAGACAAGTGAGTCCATCACAAAAGGCAAGACTCTTGAATTCAAGGCTCTGGTTGCCTCGTGAGCTTGATCGTTGGATTATACATTTTTACTTTGTCATGACAATGGTGCAGGCCACAATTCCAGGGCACTGTTCTCAATGAGGTCTGAGATAGATTGCTTTAAATCCCTGGTGGGTGCAGAGTCACATGCAGGCAAATTTGGATGTGCATACCCTAGGCTTGGCAATGGTTTTCAAGTTTGTTTCCTATCTCCATTTCACAGAAACGGAGATGGAGGATCAGACAGTAAATCACTTTTTCAACATCTCAAAATCAGTAGAAGAAATAACAGTCAAACTCAGGTATCTAATCCTAAATGTACATATGCATTCTCTCTAGATAGAAATTAACAGGTACACTGTAGAAGCATAGAGAAAGGAGTAGTTAATTCCAACTGGGGAGAGGTTTCATAAAGGAGGCAGCATCTGAGCTGAGCCTTGGGGAACGAGGAGAATTTCCCCAAGTGGGGAAACGGGGCAGGACGTCCCGTACAGGGGACAGGCAGCCAGGCCTGACCACAGAAGGTCTGCAGTGTGTTGGGGAGAAAGAGTGGTGCGGTCATTTGTTACGGGGACTGGTGATGTCCTGGCTGCTCCCTACTGAAAAATAAAAAGGCTAGACTCAACCATAATCATACTAATGAATGAGGGTCCAGCCCTGTGGAGCTGACAGTGCGCTTCCACATCATGATTACGTTTGACCTCAGCCAGCTGAAGAAATTTGCCTATTGTCACTCGGTTAGAAAATGGTAGAGCCACAAATTGGTTTCCAAATTCCAAGACCCAGGCTGCCCTTCCTACCAAACATTCTCCAAATAATCAATGTTGAGTACATGTAGCCAGCCAAACTTTAGTTCTAGAATTCTGGGCTGCATTTGTTACGCAAAGACGTGTTGCATGACCTTCAGGTCAAGAAGCCATCTCTCAGTGTGTGTCTGACCAATATTGGTGAATTCTAGGGTCTTGCTGGAGGTAGCAAGGAGTGGATCAGGGGGCTGACATGCTTTCACCCACTTGGTCTTACTCGAAGGGGGTTGAAAAGCTCCTTTTCCTCCTCCTCCCTCCCCTCCCCAGGAAATAATATATAGGACTATCTTCCCACCTTTGAGAAGCTTCCATGGATTCCTGTAAGGCAGAGAGGTGGGGCCCACTTGGGACCAGGCAATTGCTTTGGGAAGAATGAGAAGATTTTGTGGGAGTCATGTATATATAGTCTTGCTCTGTGACCATTGGAAAATCACTTAACTTCTCTGAACTCAATTTCCTTAACTATAAAACCAGCATGGGGAGAAGTGGGGTAATACCTACGAGAGGCAATATAGCTAGAGGTGAAGACCGTGGGCTGTGAAGCCAGACTGCCAGGGCCCACATCTTGCTTCTGCTAATTCTGAGCCTTGGCCAGATTGCTTACCCTCACTGTGCCTCAGTTTCCTTTAGTAAAAGGAGGATAAAAATGATACTACTCACCTCTCAGGGCTGTTGTAAGGATTAAATAATTAATACAAGTAAAGCGCTTAGAACAATCGTTTAAAGAGCTGTTCTCGGGTATTAATAAAATAATAACTAGCATTTGCATCATGTTGCAGAGTATATGACCTTTTCACAAATCTTCTCCTTTGCCTCTCATGGCAGCCTCTGCGAGGCAGTGATTTCATCCTTCTTTCTCATAGTGGAGATAACTGAGATTCAGGCAGGCCAGATGATTTTCCCAAGATCATATAGCCTGTGAAAGACTAAAAAGGGATGTAGGCCCAGGATTTCTCCCTCCTGCAGAGGTGGCATAGCACAGGATGGTGGACCCAGATTTACATCCTAGTAAGTTGCTCTTTCTCCCCTCTTCTCTCCCTGTCTCCCTCTCCCTCTCCCCAGACCTGAGAATGCCCACTGTAATCTAAGACTTTATTTCCTCAACTCTGTGATGGGGATGATACCACCTCCCGCCTGGGTTATTCACTTCCCTTCTTCCTATGTCACCAGATCTCAGGAAGAGTGTATCTAGAGCCTTGTTACTCAAAGTGTGGTCCACAGACCAGCAGCGTCAGTGTCAGCATCACCTGGAGCGTGTTAGAAATGCAGACCCTCAGACCTTTTGAGTCAGAACCTGCATTTTAGCCAGACCCCTGGTGATTAGAATGTGTGTTACAGTTTGAGAAATGTTGAGCTCAAGCCAGTGTTTGGTAAACAGTCAAGCCAGGTGCACTGGGTTAGCAGTCACTTGCTAGGGAAGAGGAGTAGTGTGTCTACAGCCACATGCAGTGTTTCGGCTCGTCCAGTCCTTGCTGGCCACTTGCTCACGAGTAAGAAGTGGGCAAGAAAGTGACAGAAAAGAGGCATTTCTCTTATTAATAAGTTGGTTCCTGAGGAACATATTTCCACCGGACACACTTATACTAAACATTATTCATTGCTTACCTGAAATTTCAGTGTAACTGGGTACCCTGTATTTTATTTGACAATCGCATGCCTAAATGGACCCCATTGTTATTTAAATGATAAGTCCCTGAAGGGTCGGGTGTTCATTTAGCTAATAGTGAAGCCCGCTGTTAGGGTCTCTCCAGACCCAAAGGGTGGCTAGGAAGGGAACCATATTAACGTTTGTCCCACTTTGTTGATCCTCTACCATTTCCAAGCTCCTGTGCTTAGACAGTCATTGCCTCAGTTTGGAGCCTTGCAACTCCAAGTAGTGTCATGGGCCAGCAACCTTGCTTGTTAGAAATGCAGATTCTCAGGCCCTACCCTGGACTGACACAGTCACCTTCAGGTGATTCAAATGTATATTAAAGTTCACGCAGTACTGGGTGAGGCAACTCCAGGTAAGGAACCACTAGTCCAAAATTTTTTTTTAAAAAACAGACTTTATTTCTTGGAGCAGTTTTTTAAAAAAAGTTTTATTGAAATGTAGTTGATTTACAATGTTAGTTTCAGGTATACAGCAAAGTGATTCAGTTATATATATACATACGTATATATTTTTTCTTTTCAGATTCTCTTCCATTATATATTATTATAAGAAATTGAATATAATTCCCTGTGCTCTGCAGTAGGTCCTTGTTGTTTATCTTTCTTAGGGCAGTTTTAGGTTTGCAGAAAAACTGAGCAGAAATAGAGTTCCCACATACCTCTTCCCCTCTCTACAGAGTTTCCCCTATTATTAATGTTCAATTAATTAAACAAAAACTTTTTAAAAAAGTCATTAGACAGAGGTGGTACTAATGCTGTGGCAGCCCACCTAAGCAAACTCAAATCTAAGCCTATAAATGCCCCTAGGCTAAGAAATTAAAACCTGAAGACAACCAATCACAAATGGCCAACCAGGCCTTCCCAAAGAAGGCTACCGCTAAAGCTACAGCCAATCAAATGATTCCCTTGCTTTGCCTCTGCATCTCTATGGAAGTCTTCCCCACAGTTCCTGTGACTGGAGCCCTCCTAACCTCTTCCAGGTTGGCACTTCCCTATTGGAATGGACATTTGCTCAGATAAACTTTAAACGTTTAACATGCCTTAGTTTATCTTTTTAACATTAACATCTTACATAGTGTGATACGCATTTGTTACAAATGCAAAAAGTGTGATACACTTGTTACCACTGATGAACCAATATTACAATATTTTAAACCCAAGCCCATAGTTTATATTAGGGGTCCCTCTTTATGTTATGCATTCTGTGGATTTTGACAAATGCATAACGTCATGTACTGGCCATTACAGGAACTGTAATGCAGAACATACAGAATATAAAATAGTTTCACTGGCTTAAAAATCCCCTGTGCTCCACCTATTCATCTGTCCCTCCTTCCCCCTGAACCTTGGCAAACATTGATATTTTTACTGTCAAATACCCTCTGGTTTGCTAGAAAAGTAACAATGCTTCCATGAAGACAAGAGTGTTTTTCAATAATGAAACTGATACAGAGGTTAAATGACTTGTTCAAGGTCGCTAAACTAATAAGTGCAGGAGCTGGGTTTCCAACTCAAGTCTGTCTAACTCCAAATCTCCATTCTCTTCAATACGACCAAGCCCCCCCCCCCCTTATTTTTTTTTTAAACTAGGAGAGGAGACATTTGAACTTATATGCTGTAGGAGAAGTCCAGAGGTCTTTGTGACTGTCCTCCCTATGGATTGTGTCTACATGTAGGGGGAATAGGGGTGGGCAGGCAGGGAGATAGGAACTATCTGGCCTACAGAGGTTCCCAAGAATTCCTAACAAGTACTATAGTGGGAGCTGTAGATGAGTATCCAGACTGGATCTCCCCACACCAGCTGCTTCTGCACCTCACTCAAGCCAGTTATGGTTTACAAATGGGAAATGCTTAGAAATGCTAATGTCCCTGACTGGGCTCACTAATTACTCCTTAATCAACTGCTAATCGGCATTAGCTGCCAGCCCAGGGGGGCTGCTAGGGCTGCTATGGCTCCAGCTGGCCAAGGCTGAAGGAAAACTTCAGTTGTCCAAGTGTCACTGGCCTTGAAAATAGAAGGAGGCCATGGAGTGGGTGGAAAACGTCTTCTTTTCACTATTTTCCTCTGCCTTTTGGTCGGGAAGTGTTGGTCCCAGTCACGAGGCATTCCAAGGGCAGCAAAGGTATTCAGAGGATGCAAAGCCAAGAGTAAGCAGTTTGCACACAGAGGCAGTTACACAATCCACAAAGGATTCTTGAATGCATACATAATGCCCGCTTTTGTGCTGAGTGCTTTCTTCCCAATGCTGTGAAGATCATGGTTTTGGAGGGAGAAAATGGAGATGAGGAAAAGTGAATGTACAGGGAAGTAACTCTGAGGGACACATATGAGAGAAGTCATGAGTCAGAGGCACCTGCAGGTTGGCAGGAAAAAAAAAGAAAGAAAACTAATATTTACAGATCATGTTCTAAACATATTTGTTAAATTAGTGATCTCAAATAAAACACTCTCTATGTAAGATATTTTAATGATAAGAGCTGCCATGAATTGTGTACCCACGATGTACTGAGCATGTGCCATCCCCTACCAGGACTATCTTCGGTATAGGTTTACTATACCCATTTTACAGATGCAGAAATTAAGATTCACAGAGGTTAAGGGTCATACTCATGGTCACACTGCTAGTAAGTAGCTCTGCTATTTTCCTGATAGCCAAGCTTAAAATTTCTTAACAGCTTTATTGAGATATCATTGTCATATAAAAAAGTGTATCTATTTAAGATGTGCAACTTGATTTTGTTGCAAAGTCCAAACTCATTCTGATCGCTACATGACAGGCCAATAAACTGGGAGATGAGGTGTTGGGGCAAGGAATAACGACTTTATTCAGAAAGCCAGCAGACCAAGAAGATGGGGGACAAATGTTCTAGAGAACCATCTTATCCAAGACAGAATTCAAGCTTCTTTTATACTAAAAAGGGGAAGGGGTGTGGTCGGTTGTTGCAAACTTCCTGGTTTCTGGAATCCTTTGTTCTTATAGTTGTCCACATAGGTTAGATCATAATATTCCTTTAAATCTCCAACAAGACAAATGTTATTCTCTGTTCTGCAACTTTTTATCTCTATGTGAATGAAAAAGTGTTACACCCTTAAAGGTCAGAGACTTAAGAATGGGCTGTCCTGTATATATTTCAGGCTATTGGCAACATTCTTTTGCAAAAGGTGCAGAGCCAGCATGACTAAGCACAGGAAAACAGAGCACAGAGTTAGAGATAAAGGAACAGATCCAATATGGAGTCAGATTTGTTCTTCCCTATTAAAATATTTTGATATAGTATATATTGTGGAATGATTGTCAAAAAACAGTTAACTCGTTAATCATTTCTACATAGTTACCATTTGTGTGTGTGTGTGTTAAGAAGATTCAAGATTTATCCTTTTAGCAGATTTTGAGTATACAGTACAGTAGTATTAACTATCATTACCCTGTGTACATTAGATCTGCAGAACTTATTGAATCTTAACTGAAATTTTGTAGTTTTGATCTACATCATCCCATATCCTCCTCCCCCTAGTTTCTGGCAATCACCTACCTAGTCTCTGTTTCTATGTGACTATTTTAGATTCTACATATAAGAGGATGTAGTGTTGCTCTTTCTGTGTCTTGTTTATTGCTTAGCATAATGTCCTTCATCTCTGTTCACATTGCTGCAAATGTCAAGACTTGCTTCTTTTTTTAAGGCTGAATAGTGTTCCATTGTGTGTGTATGTGTATACACTTTGGTTTTTTTTTAATCCATTCATCTGTCATTTTATCTATTGAAGGATATTTAGGTTGTTTCCATATCTTGGTTGTTGTGAATAATGCTGCAATGAACATGGGAGTGCAGAGATCTCTTTGTGATCCTGTATTTGATTCCTTTGGTTATACACCCAGAAGTGGGATTGCTGGATCATATGGTAGTTATATTTTTAATTTTTTGAGGAGTCTCGATACATTTTCCAAAATGGCTGCACCAATTACCATTTCCACCAACAGTGCACAAAGTTTCCCTTTTCTTCACATTCTCTCCACACTTGTTATCTTTTGTCTCTTTTATAACAGCTATTCTAACAAGTGTGAGGTGATATTTCATTGAGGTTTTGATTTGCATTTCCCTGGTGATTAGAAATATTGAGCACCTTTTTATATACCTGTTGGCCATTTGAATTTCTTCTAAGAAGTATATTTAGGTACTTTGTCCATTTAAAAATCAGGTTATTTATATTTTTGGCATTGAGTTGTAGGAGTTCCTTATGTATTTTGGATATTAACATTTTATTGGATATATAATTTACAAATATTTTTTCACATTCCATAGGCTGCCTTTTCTTTTTGTTGATTATTACCTCTGCTGTGCAGAAGCTTTTTAGTTTGATGTAGTCCTACTTGTCTATTTTTGCTTGCTGCCTGTGCTTTTAGCATCATAGTTTTAAAAATTTTGCTGATATCAATGTCAGTAAGGTTTTTCCTTATGTTTTCTTCCAGGAATTTTAAGGTTTCAAGTTTTATGTTTAAGACTTCAATCCACTTTGAGTTGATTTTGGTGTATGATGTGCAATTAGGATCCAATTTGTCTCTTTTCCATATAGATAATACAGATTTCCCACCACCATTTGTTGAAGAGACTTTCCCCATTGTGCGATCTTGACACCCTTGTTGAAGATCAGTTGACTATAAACACATGAGTTTACTT
This sequence comes from Camelus bactrianus, assembly GCF_048773025.1. Lineage (NCBI taxonomy): Eukaryota > Metazoa > Chordata > Mammalia > Artiodactyla > Camelidae > Camelus > Camelus bactrianus. Next base: position 36,348,524 of record NC_133551.1, read on the forward strand.
CTGGGTTCTCAATTCTTTTCCATTGGTCTGTATGTTTATTTTTATGCCGGCACTGGACTGTCTTGATTACTATAGCTTTGTAATACAATTTGAAGTCAGGAAGTATGATGCATCCAGCTTTGTTCTTCTTGCTCAAGATGGCTTTGGCTGTTCAGGGTCTTTTGTGTGGTCCCATATCAATTTTAGGATTTCTTTTAAAATTTCTTTAAAAAAAGGCATTTGGGATTTTGATAGAAATTGCATTGAACCTATAGATTTAACAATATTAATTCTTCTGATCCATGGACATGAATGTCTTTCCATTTATTTGTATCTTTTAACCATTAAAATTTACTTCATCAATTTTCATAATTTCCAGTCTATAAGTCTTCACCTCTTCAGTTAAGTTAATCCCTAAGTATTTTATTTTTCTTGTTGCTGCTAATGGAAATGGGATTGCTTTCTTAATTTTCCTTTTGGATAGTTCATTGTAGGTATATAGAAATACCACTGATTTTGTATTCTGCAAATTTACTGAATTTGTTTATTAGTTTAACATTTAACACGTGTGTGTGCTTATGTGTGGAATCATTCAAGTTTTCTATGTATATGATCATGTCATTTGCAAAAATAAGTTTCCTTTCTCCCTTCTGATGGAATGCATTTTACTTTTTTCTTGTCTGATTGTTCTCGCTAGGAATTCCAGTACTATGTTGAGTAGCAATGGTGAGAGTGGGCATTTTGCCTTATTCCAGATTTTAGAGGAAATTTTTTAGTTTTCCCCCATTGATTAGGATGTCAACTGTGAGTTTTTTTAATAAATGGTCTTCATTGTGTTGAGATAAGAGGCTGGCATTATTAAAACTTGAAAACACGAGGGAAGGAGCTTATGCAGGTGAAACTTAGATTCTGAGAAGGGGATAATGCCAGGCTGATGATGGTGTTTCTGAGCTTGAAGGAGGGATCCCACTGGTCCGGGACCCAGATCTCTGAGAAGGGGGCTTGGGTTGGCTGGTATCACTGAGGAAGAACAATGAGGCTGGTTCTGTGAATGTTGCTGCAAAATGGATTCAGCTGTTGCTCAACTCCTGCTGCCCAGGTAAAGAAATGTTGTTCAGTATCACAGACAGAAACACCAAGAAGATAAGAAACAAACAGAAGAAGCGGTCCCTTCTCACCCCTCCAGCTGTGCAAGCTCCCCTTTCACCCCTGTTGGCAGAGTTTAATACATTACTAGCTAGCCAAGCCTAAATGTGGTTTGCAAACTCGTAGCCCCAGCACCTCAAAGCACACACTGTGGTGTAATGAAAGGTATCTGAAATTTAGCATCCAAAGACCTGGACCACTGCAAAAAATTCTAATTGTTTTCCTTACTTTCACTCTTACCTCTCTCTAATCCATTCTGACTGCAGTCAGGGTGATTGTCTTGACACATAAATCATATTGTTATTTCTCTATTTAAGCTTGCACTGGATTCCCATTTCACTTACAATTATTAAGACTCCTTGACTAGTTTCCTTGATTGATTTCCAGCCTCTCCAGCCTTGCCATATACCATTTTTCCTCTTAATCACTATATATTGGCTACAGTGGTCCTCTTGGAGTTCCTGAAGCTCACCAAGCTCTGTGCCACCCTAGAGCCTCTATACCTGCTGCTTCCTTGGCACGAAATGTTCTCCCCCTACTCTTAGCCTAATTCCTTTCCAACCTTCAGGGCTGAGACTAACCAAACCTTCTTTGACACCCAAGTCTGAATGAACACGTGTCATTATTCTTCTTGGTTACTTTATACACTTGTTTGCAATTTAAAGCACTTCATACAATTTGCAATTATTTATTTAATATCTTTCTCACCCATTAAATTCTGAGCTTCATGAGGGCAGAAATTTTGTTAGTTCTGTTGTCTCTTGGAAAACACTGGGTCTGGCATATCATCACTGTTCCTTAGTTATTTGTTGAAGGAATGTGCAGGTTTCTCTCTACCCTCCACGTTGATGGCCATGTGCCCCATATCACTCCTAGGGTACATTTAAGTTTCTTGAGGACAGGGACTCCATCCTGTACATCTAGCATACGGGTGGGCAGAGCATAAGCACTGATGCCTTTCATTTGTAGAGACTAGTCATATACAAGGGCATGTCCAAGCTGTTTGGATTCTTTGGCTGCATTTTCAAGTCTTTGGTCTGGAGCTGTGGTGGCCATCTTGGGAGACAAAACAGGGAAGCTGCATCCACAGCGAGACATGCCAACCCTTTAGAGACGTGCTGAAGAGCATGGGTTACAGATTGCATGAGTTTGAAACCCAGCCCTATCACTTACACTACCCATATAACCTGGAGAAAGTTACTTACTCCCTTTGTGTTTTAGTTTCCTCAACTCTGAATGGTACTAACAATGCCTTCCTCATGGGGTGCTGGGGAGTGTACTGGGTTGGAAGAACCCAAACTAAGACAAATGTCTAATAAGTGCTTAGAGATGCAACATGCAAGAAATATTAACACCTGCCCCTCGGCTAAATTTTACTTATAACAGGGCACACTGCTCATAGCTTCCATCAGTCTCTTCCAGAAAAGAATTTCTCTTTACCAGATACACACTATCCCATTATGTGAAATCTCTATTTTCTATCAGCCTTACTCATACTTCAGGCTAACCCCTCCCCTTTGTTTATCTCTCTTCTGAGTAGAATACTCAGTTATTTTGCAAGGCCATTTTTGTGTGTTAATTAGGATTTTTCTACAGCATTGTGTATTTCTCAAAAGTCATGTCTTACATAGAGTGGCAGACTGGATAATAAAGCAAGAACCTTCAATATGCTGCATACAAGAGACCCACTTTAGGGAGAAGGACACATATAGATTGAGAGTGAAAGGATGGAAAAGGATATTCCATGCAAATGGAAAAGCCAAAAAAGCAGGTGTTGCAGTACTGATTTCAGACAAAATAGACTTTAAAACAAAGGCCATAAAGAAAGATAAAGAAGGACATTTTATAATGATTAAGGGAGTGATACAAGATGAGGATATTACACTCGTTAATATATATGCACCCAATATAGGAGCACCTAAGTACATACAAGAATTACTAACAGAGATAAAGGGGGATATTGATGGGAATACAATCATAGTTGGAGATTTTAACGCTGCATTAACATTACTAGACAGATCTTCCAGACAGAAAATAAACAAGGCAACAGAGAAATTAAATACTACAATAGAAAAACTAGATTTGGTGGATATTTTCAGAGCATTACACCCCCCAAAAATAGGATATATATTCTTTTCAAGTGCACATGGAACATTTTCCAGGATCGATCATGTACTTGGGCACAAAAGAAACCTCAACAATTTTAAGAAGATAGAAATTATCTCAAGCATCTTTACTGACCACAATGCCATGAAACTGGAAATCAACAACAGAGAAACAAAGGAGAAAAAAAGGAAAGCATGGAGATTAAACAATATGTTATTGAAAAAACAATGGATCAATGAGGAAATCAAAGCTGAAATTAAAAAATACCTTGAGACAAATGATAATGAAAGCACAACCACTCAAAACCTATGGGACACAGCAAAGGCAATGCTAAGAGGGAAGTTTATAGCAATACAGGCCTTCCTCAAAAAAGAAGAACAATCTCAAATAAACAATTTAACCCACCACCTGAATGAATTAGAAAAAGAAGAACAAAAAGCCCCAAAAAGCAGCAGAAGGAAGGAAATAATAAAGATCAGAGAGGAATTAAATACAATAGAGATTAACAAGACCATAGGAAAAATCAACCAAACCAAAAGCTGGTTTTTTGAAAAAGTAAATAAAATGGACAAACCTCTGGCCAAACTCACAAAGAAGAAAAAAGAGAGAGCACAAATTAGCAAAATAAGAAAGGAAAATGGAGAAATTATAACAAACAAAATAGAAATACAGAATATCATACGAGAATATTATGAAAAACTATTTGGAACCAAACTGGATAACCTAGAGGAGATGGACAAGTTTCTGGAAACATACTGTCCACCAAAACTGAATCAAGAAGAATCTGAACACTTGAACAATCTGATCACTAGAAAGGAAATAGAAATAGCAATTAAAAACCTCCCTACAAATAAAAGTCCAGGACCGGACGGCTTCACCGGGGAATTCTACCAAACATACAAAGAAGAACTCATACCAGTCCTTCTCAAACTCTTCCAGACGATTGAAAAGGAGGGAATACTCCCAAACTCATTCTATGAAGCCACCATCACCCTGATACCAAAACCAGGCAAAGACACTACAAAAAAAGAGAATTATAGGCCAATATCACTGATGAACATAGACACCAAAATCCTCACCAAAATTTTAGCAAATAGAATCCAACAACACATAAAAAAGATTATACATCATGACCAAGTGGGGTTCATCCCAGGGACACAAGGCTGGTTCAACATACGCAAATCAATCAATGTAATACATCACATCAACAAGAGAAAGGACAAAAACCACATGATCATCTCAATCGATGCAGAAAAAGCATTTGATAAAATTCAACACCCATTTATGATAAAAACTCTCGCCAAAGTGGGTATAGAGGGAACATATCTCAACATAATAAAAGCTATATATGACAAACCTATAGCCAGCATAGTACACAACGGTGAAAAACTCAAAAGCTTCCCACTAAAATCTGGGACAAGACAAGGATGCCCACTATCACCACTCCTATTCAACATAGTCCTGGAAGTCCTAGCCACAGCAGTCAGGCAAGAGAAAGAAATAAAAGGGATCCAAATTGGAAAAGAAGAGGTAAAAGTGTCATTATATGCTGATGACATGTTACTATATATAGAAAACCCTAAAAGGTCCACACAAAAGCTACTAGAGCTGATTGAAGAATTCAGCAATGTAGCAGGTTACAAAATTAACGTTCAAAAATCAGTTGCATTTCTTTACATTAATGATAAATCAACAGAAGAAGAAAGTAAAGAAACAATCCCCTTTAAAATAGCACCCAAAGTAATAAAATATCTGGGAATAAATCTAACCAAGGAGGTGAAAGAATTATACACAGAAAACTATAAACCATTGATGAAGGAAATTAAAGAAGACTTTAAAAAATGGAAAGATATTCCATGCTTTTGGATTGGAAGAATCAATATTGTTAAAATGGTCACACTGCCCAAGGCAATCTACAGATTTAATGCAATCCCTATCAAATTACCCAGGACATATTTCACAGAACTACAACAAATCATAATAAAATTTACATGGAACCATCAAAGACCTAGAATTGCCAAAGCATTACTGAAGAGAAAGAAAGAGGCTGGAGGAATAACTCTCCCAGACTTCAGACAATACTATAGAGCTACAGTCATCAAGACAGCATGGTATTGGTACCAAAACAGACATATAGACCAATGGAACAGAATAGAGAGCCCAGAAATGAACCCACAAACTTTTGGTCAACTCATCTTCGACAAAGGAGGCAAGAATATACAATGGAATAAAGACAGTCTCTTCAGCAAATGGTGTTGGGAAAACTGGACAGCAGCATGTAAAACAATGAAGCTAGAACACTCCCTTACACCATCTACAAAAATCAACTCAAAATGGATTAAAGACTTAAACATAAGACAAGATACAATAAACCTCCTAGAGGAAAACATAGGCAAAACATTATCTGACATACATTTCAAAAATTTTCTCCTAGAAGAAATAAAAGCAAGAATAAACAAATGGGACCTAATGAAACTTACAAGCTTCTGCACAGCAAAGGAAACCAGAAGTAAAACAAGAAGAAAACCTACGGAATGGGAGAAAATTTTTGCAAGTGAAACCGACAGAGGCTTGATCTCCAGAATATATAAGCAGCTCATACGACTCAATAAGAAAAAAATAAACAACCCAATCCAAAAATGGGCAGAAGACCTAAACAAGCAATTCTCCAAGGAAGACATACAAATGATCAAAAAGCACATGAAAAAATGCTCAATATCACTCATTATCAGAGAAATGCAAATCAAAACTACAATGAGGTATCACCTCACACCAGTCAGAATGGCCGTCATTCAAAAATCCACAAATGACAAATGCTGGAGAGGCTGTGGAGAAAGGGGAACCCTCCTACACTGCTGGTGGGAATGCAGTTTGGTGCAGCCACTATGGAAAACAGTGTGGAGATTCCTCAAAAGACTAGGAATAGACTTACCATAGGACCCAGGAATCCCACTCCTGGGCTTGTATCCAGAAGGAAATCTACTTCAGGATGACACCTGCACCCCAATGTTCATAGCAGCACTATTTACAATAGCCAAAACATGGAAACAGCCTAAATGTCCATCAACATGTGACTGGATAAAGAAGAGGTGGTATATTTATACAATGGAATACTACTCAGCCATAAAAACCGACAACATAATGCCATTTGCAGCAACATGGATGCTCCTGGAGAATGTCATTCTAAGTGAAGTAAGCCAGAAAGAGAAAGAAAAATACCATATGAGATCGCTCATATGTGGAATCTAAAAAAAAACAACAAAAACAAACAAACAAACAAAAATAAAGCATAAATACAGGACAGAAATAGACTCACAGACAGAGAATACAGACTTGTGGTTACCAGAGGGGTGGAGAGTGGGAAGGGATAGACTGGGATTTCAAAATTGTAGAATAGAGAAACAAGATTACACTGTATAGCACAGGGAAATATACACAAAATGTTACAACTCACAGAGAAAAAAATGTGACAATGAGTGTGTATATGTCCATGAATGACTGAAAAGTTGTGCTGAACACTGGAATTTGACACAACATTGTAAAATGATTATAAATCAATAAAAAATGTTAAAAAAAAAAAAAAGTCAGGTCTTAGCCCTCTGCTGTTTTCTGTCTGGCTGGTGGGACCTTGGCACATAAACCAGGCTCAATAGCTGTTCCTTAATTCTATTCCAACACAAGGTTGAAGCCTCCTTTTGACGTCAGTGTTAACCTGTGACCTGTGAGAGTCAGTTTTCAGTTGCAAAGAACATAATTCTTGTTTAAGCAGGAGAGGCAAGCTGTTTTTGTTGTTGTTGTTGTTGTTGTTGTCTTTATTTTTTGGTTGAGTATGGCAGAGAACTATTATTCACCAACGTCATTCCTTTCTTCCTTGTAATACGCCAACTGTACCCTCTTCCAAGTTTTAGCTAGGCATTTATTTGGCTGCATACACAGCAATTTTATTTTCCAGTCCCCTTGCAGTGAGGGGTCAGCCTCTGGTTAAGTCATGGCCAATACAACGTGTGCAGAAGTGATATGTGAAGTTTTCATTTGTTTCCTTATAAGGAAGCTGCTTCCCTTCCGTTTCTTCCTTCCCACTTCCCATGTCGGGGACTGCAGAGCATGGCTGTGGTGAGCAACATTCTAGGGAGTGACTAGGCACCAAGAAAGAAAAAACTGAGTCCCTGAATGACCCTGAGGGACAGAGCCACCATGGTTCACTGGACTGCCTTTGACCTTGTTTAAGTGACTCATTTGTCCTGGTGAAGCAGGAGAAGTCATGTCCTAACTAGAAACATCCAGTATTAAAAGGCTTTTGGAGCCATTGTGGAAGGACTGAATAAACAAGAGCTTAGGTTGAGCTTTTAGAAATGACCTGAAAGTCCTGCGCAAGGCAGAGATCTTCTATTTCTTCTCAGATTGTCTATGAAATGTAAGCTTTGGTTCCTAAACTATTCCAGGACTCCTATGTCCAGGAAGAGCCACATTATGGCTATGGTCCCCACCAACAGAATGAATTCCTGGTGCCCTGTCTCCTCACCCCGACAAAGCAAGTAACCCAGCCCTGGGCCCTCCACCAAGGATGCTGTTGAAAAACCAAACATCCTCACAACTAAGCCTCCCGCAGAAGCAGTGAAGGTAGCAGAAGCTTGTCCCCTCACTTCTACTTCCCAGAATTTCCATGTTTGGCCTCTGATTGGCCAAACTGGAATCACATCCAGAGCTTAGCTGTGAGGGAGTCTAGGTAAAACATAGCTTTTACCTATCTAGCCTCCACATTTATAGGAATGTCTCTCGAAGGAGGATTTTCAGTGCTAATCCACCCTGTCTGACAAAATAGATTTATCATATTCTGAGAGTCATTCAACAGATATTTTCTACTGAGCATTTAAGTGCCACATTAAGTGCTGTGGTCATAGTTGAGTATGATACAACCCTTATGCTCAAAGAGTTTCCCCATACAATTTACAGCACAGGGTGCAAATTTCAGGAGAGCCTGGAGGCCCCAGGGAAGGCAGATCAGGGCTGCACTGACAGGTCCTATGTGTATACAGAAGAAGAGGGGGCACTGCTCAGGGAAAGTTGGGGGAGATGATGCCTGAATCTTGTCCTGCAGGAAACATCACAGCTTTGTGACTGGAAACTTAGACTCTGGCCTGAGACTGTGTTGAATCCCACTCTGCCTCTCACTAAAACCTTGAGTAAGTTCACTTGCAGCCCTGAGTATAAGGCAATGTTTGCTCCTTCTCTTCCATCTTCCCCCAAACCCCCGCTCTCTTAGAAAAGAAGGAGTGTCTTAATCTGTTTGGCTTTCTATTAAAAGATACCACAGACTAGGTAGCTTCTAAACAACAGAAGTTTATTCCCATAGTTCTGGAGGCTGGAAGTCTGAGATGAGAGCTCTCGCAGGGTCAGGTGAGGGCCCTGTTCCAGGTAGCAAACTTCTCTTTGTGTCTTCATGTGGTGGAAGGGTCTAGGGAGCTCTGGGGCCTCTTTCACAAGATCACTAATCCCATTCATAAGGGGTCCATCCTCATGACTCTCAGCACACCCCAAAGACCCCATTTCCTAAGACTAGCACATTGGGTATTAGGGTTTCTGCATATGAATGGGGGTGCGGCACATTCAGATCATTATATTCAACTCCTTATAGAAGTCAGTGCTTTATTTTGAAGAAAGATGATTTTTTTCTTTTTTTAAATGGAAGTATAGTAGGTTTACAATGTTGTGTTAATTTCTAGTGTACAGCGTAATGTTTCATTTATACATATATATATATTCCTTTTCATATTCTTTTTCATTATAGGCTATTACAAGGTACTGAATGTAGTTCCCTGTGCTCTACAGTATGACCTTGCTGTTTGTCTCTTTTATATATAGTAGTTAGTATCTACAAATCCTGAACTCCCAATTTATCCTTCCCTACCCTCTTTCCCCCAGTAACCATAAGTTTATTTTCTATGTCTGTGAATCTGTCTCTGTTTTATAAATCAGTTCATTTGTGTCTTTTTTTTTTTAAGATTCCACATATAAGTGATATCATATGGTATTTTTCTTTCTCTTTCTGGCTTACTTCATTTAGTATGATGATCTCCAGGTCCATCCATGTTGCTGCAATTGCATTATTTTATTCTGAAGAAGATATGACACTAACTTGGAATAATATCACTTCATTTGATGTATGATGCCTTTGAAAGAAGGAAGCACTCACCCGAGATCACACATCTAGAGACCGGTGGAGCCAGAACTGACTCTATCACTCACCTCTCAGCTACTAACCATGCCCACTGTTCTTCTTGCCGACCGGCTTCTCCCTGGTGCTCACTCCCTGCCCTGGAGCTCATCTCTAGACAGTACTTCTGATGTCTGGGACTTTGCCTTTTTGTGTATTTTTTCTCCGCCTGTCCTCTCGGCTTCCAAAGGTATCTCCCAAGGTCTTAGTCAAGGACTCCTTGGCTCTGGACATGTGGCCCTGGGGAGACCCTCCTGTGATCTGGCCCCTCTGCTGGTTGGAGCTGGACACAGACTTTTCTTGAGTCAGATAAACCCCAGTCTGACTTCACATCAACAGGAGCAGCCAACAGTGCACACCCAGCCTTTCTTTCCCTAGACATGCCAATGGCCCGGAATGATATCCTCTGAATGAGTGTGTATAGGGAGCTGAATTCAAATTCTAAACAACTGGGTTGGTTAAAGCCCGTCTAAGCACTGAATACTCAGTCACAGGTGATTCCCTTCTTTTAACACAGCAGCCAGCCCTTGACTCATCCCAGCACTCGTACAAATGGGAACCAATAACTTAGGGATTTCCGGACATTTCCCCTGCCCTTGACTTTCCAGAGATGCCCTGATGTCACCGGCCCTGCTGGTTTTCCTATTCTCATTTATTCCTAAATCCATGTTGGGCTTTCTCTCAAATACTGTTAGAATATGACTGGGGGCTTAATCCAGGGCTGATGGGCCCAGTTCCTAGACTGTGGTGCTTTATCTTACCCAGCAGTATTGAACTGTATTGAGAGACTCTATATTCACCTTCCATGTTGCCCTGAGAACTACAATGCATTCACTTATAAAGTATAGAAAAATAAGCTGATGTTCTACGAAGACCACAAGCTAAAGAGGCAACCAGAAGGCATAAAATGATTCCTGGTCTGAGTGTCTACAGCTAGGAGCTGAAGCTCTAGTTCTGGTGCTGAGGAGCTGTATGAACTTCTAACAAATAATTCTCACTATTGCTTGTTGCTTCAGCAGTAAAAATTCCGATAGTTGGCTACACCAAATCAAGGCTATTCGAATGTTAATATGCATACAAATCACCTGGGGATTAGTCAAAAATGCACATTTATAATGAAGATTCAGCAGGCCCAGGGTTAGTCTAAGAATCTGCATTTCTAACCAGCTCTCAAGTGAAATGGGGGCTGCTGGACCTGGGAACACAGTTGGAGTAAGGATCTGTTTCAAAATTTCCCTCCACCTCATGCATTCTGCGTACATCACACTCTTTTTAGAGAAAAAATGTTTCCGAAGGATTTAAGTATATACTTATATGCACATTTGTTAAATTACATATATAATACAGATGGTTAAAAAATTCAAACAATACAAAAATATAAAAACACAGAATATGGAAGTGTCCTGGTAATTGACCACCAAGAGAGAACCATGATTAATGGTATATTTTAGAATAAGACCACCCAACAAAAAGCACTCAGCTGTCCTGTTCAGGGAGCCTTCAGGACCTTTTTTGAAAGGATTTAGTTTCTTCTCCAGCTCAAAGTCATTGCAACACCTCAGTGTGGTAAGTGACAAGGTAGTGAGTTGGGCTTATGATATAGAGGAGCAGATTTCTTTATGTTATATTCCCAGGTGGGTATTTAGAGTTGATGGTGACTTCAGAAAGGGATATTCACAGAGATAAGGGAGGGAGAATGAAAACACAGAGGGCTGGAAATTTGGTCACCTGGGGCTTTCCAAATAGGGGCTTTCTCCTCAATTTCTCTGTGGGGGCATGGCCCAGATATTAGGAGGAAAGTTCGGCGTATGTTTTCCCTGAAAAATGCCCTGTGACATCAAAAAGTGATCTAACAGAACCAAAAAAAAGGTGAGAATTTCTTTAGCAATGGACTTAGGACCAATTGGTCCTGGCTACCGAGAGGAGTGTCCTCTTCATCCAGGGGAAACCACAAGAGGGGAAGGTTTTATCTTCTGCCACCTGAAGCAGGCAGATGCGAGGACCAGATGCAAACTCTGCCTTTGCTGCTGTTATTAGAAGCAGACTCCTGAGACAGGATTCCCCTACTGCCCTGAGGACTGCATTCAAACTATTCAGGATGGCTTGGTACCTGTCTTCTTCTCTAGTCCCTTCCCCTCTACCCATTCTCCTGGAAGGAGTCTTGATGCACTTACAGAAACAGTTTCCTTAAATGAATCCTGCTCTTTCTGCCTATGGACTTTTTACAGGCTGTGCCCTCTTCCTGGAACACACGTCCAATCCTGTCATCCCCTCCCTACAACCTTCACTGACTTCCCTTCTCTGCTTTCCCTTCCCCAAGTGGAGTAGGGGGGCTCTTCTCTCTGCTGGCACCTTCTACCACCCCTATAATAACCCTTCTTCCACACTGTAATGTAATTTTTTGTCTCCCACGTGAGACTGGAGATCCTTGAGGACAGATATTCTATTATCTTTAAGGTTTTATCTCCTTCTACAGCATAGAAGATACTCATAAAATATTTGTCAAGTGAATGGAAGAAATTTAACTCACTCCAGGAGAGTTAAAATGGTAATTGCTAAATATGCTTACCTGAATTAATTTCTGGTTAATTGAGGGTTTACTAATAAAGATAGGGTCACTAATGCATTTGCTTTGTGGACAAATTTTAAGAAGAGTATGGGAGAGTGAAAGACACTGGGTGTGAGATCAGAGAGACCCAAGTCTACCATTTATTTATTTATTTATTTATTTATTTATTTATTTATTTATTTAGAAGTATAGTTGGTTTATAATATTGTATTAGTTTCTGGTGCAGAACATAGTGAGTCAGATATATATATATATATATACACACACACACTTTTCATATTCTTTTTCATTAGAGGCCATGACAAGGTATTGAATTTAGTTCCCTGTGCTACCAAGTCTTCCATTTATATATTGTATATCATTGGGCAAGTGTTCAGCTTTTCTGGGCACCATTATCTTCAAAAGGGAAAGAATGATTCCTGTCATTGTCATAAGAGTAAATGAGACAATAGGCTTGGAAAAAAACTGTAGTGAGACATGCAAGTATCAGCACTTATTATAATGGAGCATTTAAGGAAATTAAAAAATAAAGATACCAAAAAAAAAAAAACAAAAACACTGTCACCGGTGTTGGGGCTGGCTCTGTGAGCAAGTTATAAAAATACGCGCACCCCCAACGCCCACTTCAGTACTCTGTTTTGAGACACTGGGCTGGGACTCTCCAAACCAAATGCCTCCTTTGCCAACAGCTCCCTTTCAGGCACTGCCAACAGGGGGTGCTAGACTGGCAGAGTAAGAAGATACTTACTCCTTCCTGTTTGCTTCCTGTTCCAGTCAGGGTCACCCCAGCCCTGCGTCTTCACCCTGGCAGCAGCAATTTCCTCCAGTTGAATCCAGCCAGCAGTTGTCCAACACTTGGAGAACCAGCCCCTCTGCATCCCCTCAGAGACACCAACACTAACTGCTGGCACCTCCAGGTCTGGGTTGCAGCACCGCAGACCTCCTCCTCCAAGCTCAGAGACTTTGGCACCAACTTGTGTTTCAGTTCTCAGGGCCCCGCATTCAAGTTTCTACATTTTAGTAATTCCAACCTCTTCCTTGGTTTCCCCAGTGTTGGAGGTGGTAGTTGCTTCCTGCAATCGTTACCTTCTGTTATTCTCTTTGTTATTTTAGTTCTTTAACACCTAGTTAACAATTCCTTCTATTAAATTCTCTCTGTTAAAAAAACCAGCGTGTTTTCTGTCTCCCAACTGTATCCTGAACCTATACACTCACTGACATATTAGGCTATAGTTGGAGAAGCAATAGGAGGTGAAATTCAGTAGAAAAAAGCTCAGAAACTCTGGTAGTCCCTTATAAAATCTCCTTGAAAAATTTCAGAATGTTCTTAGCCTCTAAGGGGGGCCCCCACTAATCCCTGCATCCTGCTGTTCATGATGCAATTGATGAGATGTCACTTCTAAGATTGGGTTATCGAAAAACCTGTGGCATCCATCTTTGGAACTCTCTCCTAGACTGCTCAGTGTGGGGGAAGCTAGCTGCTATGTGCATGCTTAGGCAGTCCTGTAGAGAGACCTACATGATAAGTGAGCTTAGAAGCAGATACCCTTCCCTTTGAGTCCAGCCCTCATTTGAGACTGTAGCCTTAGCTGACCATTTGAGTACAACCTCGTGAGAGACTTTGGCCAGAGATACCCAGCTAAACCACACCCAGATTCCTGACCCACAGAACTGCAATAATAAATGTGTGTTGTTGAGCCACTAAGTTTTGTGGTAATTTGCTATGTGGCAATCGATGACTAATAAAACTCCTTTTATTGAGAAATTATGGAGGGAAGTTTTTTTCCAACTTTATTCCCTGAATCAGTGAATGTGGAAAACTGGACTAAGAATCAGCAGTCATACATAATTGTATTCAATTGAATATTCATTTAGTTCCTGCTATTTCACTTTCTCCAAACTTTGATTTTCCTTTTTTGTGAAAAGTGTGCTGGTAGAAAGGGAATTAGGACAAGGAGAATTAGACTACATATTTCTAAAGAACCTTCTTGCTCTAATTTACCTATGGGCATATCCTGGACTAGGTGTTAGATAAATAAAAAAATACATTTCTAACTCTAGGTCTCATTTTTAAGAGACTTAAAATAAAAGTTAGTAACCTCGGGAGTCCAAGACTATCTGAGATTCTTGTTTGCAAATAGTGAACTTATCACGGTTAACTTCCTTAACATACAAACACAAATGACCAGTGCTTTAACATCATAGAAGCTCATTTCTTGGCATGTCGAGAGGGGAGGGACTCTGCTCTACATCCTCATTCAAGAACCAGGAGCTCAGGCTACTCCCGTCTTGTGACTCTGCCCTATTCTGGATGACTTCAGTGAACAGCTGGGGAAAGAATAGCTGGAGAACGTGAGAGATTTTCAGGGGCTAGCCCTGGGAGTACATTACTACTTTCCATACTCTGTTGGTTAGAAGTCAGTCACGTGGAACCACTGAATAGCAAGGGATGCTGGGAAATGTAGTCGGCTGTGTGCCCAGCAGGAAAAGGAAGTGAAGTTTGCTGAATACCTATCAATGTCTGCTACAAAGAGAAACCAATTCTTGTTGAATCTGGTGGAAGAGAAATATATTGAAATGGTACTTGCATTGATAATGCTACCAAATAGAATTGTGCAGGTGGTGTCCTGCAAGAAAGGCAACTGGATGAGGGAGTGTTAGTTCAGCTTGGAGGAAGGTTTGCTTCTTTCTGATGGTCTGCTCAGAGCAGTATACCTTTAAGAAATTCATACAAAGGCATTGTCTGTGCTAGGTGACCCTGCACCTAGCTCATGGTATTGATGGGGAGGTGAAAGGATGAGACTTGGAATAAGAGAGGGCCCAATGCTAGTACAAGAAGAATCTATTTAGGATGTTGCTGCTGACCCTGTCATCACAGGACATTGGCTGCCATGCTGATAGCCCCTGCTGGAAACTCACTAATTCCCCAAAGGCTGTCCAAAGCGTGGCACAGGTAGGCTTCCTTAGGTTCTCCAGGCAACACATCCCACACACAGGAATACTGCTGTGGCTCATCCACAGGGTTACACAAAAGGCTCTGGATTTTAAATGGAACCTAAAGCAAGACAGAGCTTCTCAGGAGATCTAGGCTGCCCCTTGGGCCATATGCTCTGTCAGATGATACAGTGTTGGTGGTAACAGGGTTGGAAAAACTTCACTGTGAATCTTACAGCATTTTCCAGTGGGAGAATTGCAATGCAGGTTCCTGGGATTCTGAAGGAAGGCTACACATTTATACAGAGAATTATACAAACAGATCATCAGTCTAAGTTTGGTTAAAAAAATGAGAGCCACAAAGTGAAATTACCAGAAATGACAAAAGCAAGAAACAGCATGACCACAATAGTCCAAATTATTCAGGAGATAAATTTAACCATTCTGAGCACATATTAATCAGAGGAACCTGGCTTTTTTAGGGAGGCCAAATACTGAGCAAATAGTAAGTGTTTAAAAAAAAGTTAATTGAATTAATAACTGCCTTAGTGAACTGGGCATTTTTTGTCTGTCTAATGTCAGAAAATTATTTTCATATTGGAATAGGAGCGTGGCTTTGTCTCCAAAAAGATTTTTTTTCTCCACCCCAGGCAGCTACTACAGGGTTTCCCAGCATCTTTCCCACACCGTGGTGCATGCATGTCAGCATTCAGGGCTAAATAGGATGAAGGGCAGGGCCAGATGCTGCTGCTTATGAACAAAGACCCCAAGTCTTGTCCAGTCGTCCCCAAACAGATATCTTACTGGTGAGGAAGTTCTGTGCTAGACCATGAGCAACTCACCCGAGTTGGCCCAATCAGATTCTCCAGCCCTAGACTTCAGGCCTTGAGGGAAGGATGCTTATATGCAGGGTCAATTAGACATCATCGCCACTCCTGAGTAGTAGTAGTAGATACAAAATGCAGCAAATTGTCTTTTACTTGTTGGTGGGGGGGGGGGCTCTCCCAAACATGCCCTGGACCACTAGATGTCTAAACACTTCACTGAAGCGACAGGCCCCTGAATCTTTGTAGGGTTGATCTTCCACCTTCTGGAGTGTATTGTCTTACCAAAGCCTCCAGCATCCTAGCACTGCTTGTTCATCTTATCCAGTCAACGTGATATGATTGACGTAATGGAACAGGGTCCTGTCTCTCAGGCTGTATTAGAACAGAGGCCAGGAGAATTAACCTAGTCCTGAGAAAATGAATATTATTATTTGTCCCATGTGAATGCAAATTGTTTCTGATTCTCTTTTTAAATTGAAAACAATGCCCTCACCCAGTCAATGGTGGCCCACCCTGAGGTCTATTAGTCAGTTCTAGCAGGGATACCACATCTGGCACAGCTGCTGCACTACTGCTCGTGAAGTCTGCAGAGTCTTCTATCCCCAGGATCTATCAGCTTTCCGCAGAGTCTAGACTGGGGAATTATACGGGACCACCACCTGGGATTTTTAAATGTTTAGTGGGGAGACTGATCCTCCATTCCCCCAAGAGGTGATTGCTTTTGATTAACTATCTTGGCCGAGGTGGGGAGCAGTTTCAGAGTTATTCTCTTTGCCTTCCTGCCACGATAACCCTTACCTCACAACCCAAGGATCTAATAGGCCAAATATATAAATACCAATTATATACTCATGGACTGAGAAAATTACCACTAGGTTGGTCCAGGGGCCCAGTGGACTTACTGTGAGCCAGACATTGGACAGAATTTCATTCATTACCTGTCTCCTTTAGGCAGAGCTGGATACACAATTTGCAAAGCCCAGCAAAAATGAAGATGCAGGACCTCTTGTTCAAAAAGCAGGAAAAAAAGTACCATTAATAGTACATATAAAGATTTTCCTTTCTTCTGTGCGTTGTCTCTCAATTTGGCATGGTGTTTTTATCTGCTATTTAATGTAAGTGAATAAAAATAAAAATTTGAAATGATTAGCATTAATTTTATCACTCATCATGGCAGCTTGAGGTGCAAATATTAGAGTATTCAACTTATATGCAGAATCACCAAAATTACTCATTTGTATTTCATGGCTTGTCCCTAAGGGTTCCTCATGATGACCACAAGAGGCAAATAAAAGCCAGGCTCAGGAAGGTCAGAAGGAGAGAAAAAGGATCCCCCTGTCTGTCCCAGGCATGGAGCCAGACAATACAGGCTTTGTGGGTGTGGAGATACTTGCAGGGTGAGGAGGGTGCACATTCCCTCACTCTGGCCTGATGGCTGCGGGGTTCCCCCTTTCACCAGCCACTGGACTGATGCGCCGTCCTGACCAGGAGTGGGGTGTGAGGAGGTTGGACTGGGTGTCTTAACTTCTCAAGGCCCGCCACCCCAGCACATGGCAGAAAGGCAACCCCTGAGAATCTTTAAACCTCTGCCGCAGGACATGCTTGGTACCAAGATCAGGGGTGAGCAACAGGCGTGCCTTGGTCCAGACACACTCACCTCTGGTCTGTCACCCACCAGGCACAACATGGCACTGCCAGCCCAGGGCAGAGACGGCTGCTTCCATGCCCTGCCCCAAGATGCTATGTGATGCTGGGGCCTGACATCCCCCCGCCGAGTTCCCTCTCAGGTTGGAGGACAGCAGTGATTGCAGGACATGGAAGGGGAGGCTGGATGGGACCTGGGGGACAAAGCAAGCAGAGAAGCAGGTGGCAGAGATCTTGCCCTGGGAATGCCGTGGTGGGTGGGGGCCGTGTTGGGGTCCACTGTCCCATTAGGCTTCACTTACAAAAAAAATTCAAAGATTAAAATCAAGAGTTTAAAGGCAGCAGAGCGTTGGCCCTTCTGAATATGGATTTGTATGGCTACACTGGCACGTGGCCAGTGCAAGAATCTGGCCCTGCCCAGAGGCCCCCACTTTAACAGGGGGACTGTGATGACACTTTAGATCTCTGGATATTGATGTCAACTCAAACTCTGTAACCAATAATCCTCCAAATCCTGACAGTCTCCCTTTCCCCAGAGTAGTCACTGAGATAAATAGTCATAGGTCCATTTAGAAGGGGACTGGGGAGAGCATCACAAGATGTGCTTGTCATGGTGTTGCAGGGTTTTTCCTTCTAGGGACCCTGCCACCTCTTCACCAGTGAGTTCTGGATCTGAAAAGTGGCTCAGGTATGGAACTGAACAAGGATCATGGCTTTTTATTAAGGTGACAGCCCTCAACCTCCTGCCCCTCCTTTTTTGTTTTTCTTGGTAATAGATGTTAAGCATCCTTGCTGACCATCTATTTGGCTTCTAGGGACATCATGTGCTATTAATCACCTCCTCGGCTTCCTGTGGGTCAGTCTCCCTTGGTTACCTCTCTGACCTTACTGGTCATTGCAGTAATTGTGGTCTCCTGGCTTCTGGTGGTTAAGCACCACCACCTGACCTCCATTACTTAGGTGGGTGGGGCGGTGGATGGGACATCATCCCCCAGGGCTATTAAAGAGCCCACCTCTGTGACTGTGTCTCCTACCACCATCCCAGGCCTGCGGAGGAGGCTGCCTCTGAACTTCTTTGTAATGCTATGCTCCTCTCACCAGGGCATTCCTGATGGTTTTGGAGAACAGTGTGTCTTCAGGTGGAGCTTCTGGACTTATATATTATGTTAAGCCCAGCATGTTTCATCTCCAGCCCCTTTACTCCTTCCTCTACTACTTGCCAAGATCCTTTAGGCAGCTTCATTTTCCTGAGAGCTGACCATCCTTTTTCCAGGCTTCTAACAGCCATTCCTGTGGTGAGTTTGCCCAATGTTGGGGTCCCTCCTGGATTGTCAAATCCCATCTCCCCAAAACGTGCCCTCCAATCAATGAATTCTTGCTTGTCCAGTCTTGCTTTCTGGCTTCCTTGATCAAGCATCCTCAAAATCCAATCCCTGGGGGTATTCCCTTGGTTCCTGTTGGTACTTAACAGCTGATTCTTGCAACTCTTTAAGCGTGTGGTCTCTTTCTTCTCTTACTGGACCCAGCACACCTCCAGCTGGGTTATGCAGGGATTTAACCCTAGACATTAGCTTGGAAGCCAGCAGAGTCAACAACATCTTCAGGGCCACCCATCCAGATGTCCCTGTCCCATATCTCAGGGTTCCAGGTTTTCACACCAGAATTCTGTCCTTCACGTAACAGAACTTCCTTGACTAAGCGTTGAAATATCTCTGCAGTGCTGCAGTTCTCAGACTTAGGGCTTCAGTGTGCTGGGGAATTGGATTTGCCCTTCAGTCACAGGTGAGGAGGGCCTTGCACAAGCTGCTACAGAGGGCTGATGACTCTCATACTTGGGCGCTAACTGCTTGTTAAATGCCTTCACTCTCTCATTATCCTTCTCTAGGGTGTTAACACAACTTAGGGGTAACCTGCCAACTCCCTAGTCTTTTAGGCATTGTGCCCTCGTATTTTTCAAATGTCTACGTTTTTAGACCTGCCACAGCATTTCCCTCCACCAGTACAATTCCTCAGGTCACCACTGACAAGATCTTTTTAGTGAAGTCACCACCTTATTCCAGGGATCATCCCTGCCTCACCTAGAAACCATGACTCTGTCCCCTTCTCCTGCCATGTGGTAGATAAGCCCGTCCCAACTCCCTATTTTATTGTCTGTTTCTTTGGGCCAGTCTCAGTGCCATTTACGCTCTTTTGGGTCTTCTGAGAAGCAGACACAAAGTGGATTTAAATGTGTGAGAAATTTATTAGGGAAAGTGCCTTTAAGGGAAAATGGGGAGGGAGCTGGCAGATCCTGGGAGAATGGCAGACCCTGATGCTGAACTGACCCCGAACAAAGGAGAGAAAATCAAAGAAGGAAATTTGGATGGAGGTGACCTGGACAGTAGTGCAGTCCCAAGGGAAGTCTGGCAAAGTTGCTGGGAGTCCTGAGCCAGTGATGCTCATCAGAAGAGCCCTCCGTTGTCTCCTAGCAACAGGCCTATCTCAGCATTCCTGGTGTGCCCAGCAGCCTGTAGGAGTATGGCTCAGGTGCTAATGAAGTGATGAATTTCAGAGCCCAGCAGTGAAGACTCTTAGGCTTTATGCAGTCAGTGATCTGAGAAGCCCATTTTCACGGCCACCATAGCAGCAGACAATCAGAATGCTCAAAATCAGTAGCTGGACTCCAGATGTTTTAGAATCAAGCCTTATCCACATTTCCAAAGAGTGAAGAGGAAAAAGCCCACTAGGTTCTTGTGTACTGTTCATACAAAAGTGACACTGTCTCCATAATATTTTAGCCAACCCATATATCTTTAAAATCATTAATTTTACCAATAAAAACCTATTGCTAAAATCTCCTATGCTAATTAACAAAACTTTTGATGTTTAATGGAGTTAAATATAACTGAAATGTTGTCTCTGAAGTGTGACCTATTGACTAAATACCCCTGACTAAATGCTGGCTAAATACCCCTGGAGTGTGTTTCCCTGCCTAGGGCCATAAGACATCACAGGGTATAGAATAAAATAAACTAACACAGACTTACAGAGCTCAGTGAATCATGCTAAAGCAGACTGGAGATGATAATGATACTCACAAATGGCAGAAACAGGGCAGATGGAGCAAAAATGGCTAAAATCTTGGAAATATTGAAGTAATTCACATATAACCCTTAGAACCCCACCATGAGTGGTAGACTATTATTATTATTATAATATCTCACCATATTACAACCATATAGAGTTTTATAGTATTGTGACAAGAACTCTTAGATGCTGTGGAACAAGCAGGTCTTCCTCATTTCTCCTTGCCAGCATATGAAGAGAAGCAAGCAGAGGATGAAGATGATAGTTTCCATGTCAGGAAAAGAGGGCTGACATGTGCTTTCATGTGCTAAACGTATCCAGGATGTGAATGGACAGATGGCTAGATTAGACGAGCACTGTAAGGGAAGGCTACACCCTTGACTCCGCACAGGTGTGTCATAGGTGAAGTGCTGGGGAAACTGATCCACTCAGACAGAGCTTCTGATTGATCAGCATCTGTGTGTCAACACAACAGTGAATATTTACCCAGGGTTTTGCAATTCATAAAGCTTTTCCCCACAATGCATCATCTCATTTAATCCTCATAACCCTAAGAGGCAAGTAGTGATTTTGTCCCCATTTCCCAGATGAAGAAATAAAACTCAGAGACTAAGTGAACTTCCTAAGGTATACCGAGTCATTTATTGTGAAGCCTGAATTAGCACCTCATTCTCCAGTCTCCCAGAGTAACATTCATCTCTCATGTGCCACCACCTGTTAATGCTGAGGCTATAGTTGTGATTAGGACACACTCTGTGCTCCCAAAGAGCTCTTCTCTTTAAGAATTCCTTGAGAATATTTGACACTGCTGAAGTCTGAGAAGATAGAGGAAAAATACACATTATGACCTTTCTCCTGGAAGAGTTTAGATTCAGGTTTTTGTTGGGGAGGGTGGTGGTATTTTTGTCTTTACTTTTTTGTTTTGGAACAATTTTAGATTTTCAGAAAAGTGTAAAGATGGTACCAAAATTCCCATGTACCCTTCACCCAGTTTCCCCTCGTCTTAACATATTATATCACTATGGTACATTTTTCTCAACCCCACGAAATTAACACTGTTACATTACTATTAACTAGACTACAGATGTGATTCTGACTGCTCCAATTTTTCCACTTACGTTCTTGTTTTTATTTCAGGATCCAGTCTATGATCCAGGCTCCTTAGTCTCCTCCAACCTCTGACAGTTCCCTCTTGCAGGGGAGACATATTCTAGATCAATTTGCTTTTTCTTTAAGGAGCTGATGTTGTACTTAAATATTCCCCCTTAAAGCTCAAACAGCACAGATAATTTTCACTTCTGAAATTAAAAATTTTATAATGTAATTGCATGACGAAATGCTGTGTAACAAACAATCTTGCATTTTGGGGCAGGTGTTCTTTTATTTCTGTTGATCTGGGTGTGTGATTGTTCTCTGGGCAACCAACTTTTCACATTGATGGAGCATGAATGGTGGCTGGGACAGCTTTGACTGTGTGGATCTATTGTAGTGGTAGGTGAAATAATTTATCCAAAAAAAAAAAGTTTCTGTTTTCCTTTGTCTCTCATAACCTTGATCTTGATACTAGTCAGGTGTTTTGCAGAATATTTTTTAGTTTGTATTTGTCTGATGCTTCTCTCATGATTAGACTGAGGTTATGAATTTGGGGGGAGGAATACACATCAGTGATTTGCTGTCTCACGACTCATCCATACGCCATATCAACATGACTTATCATTGGCAATGTTAACCTTGAGCACTCAGATAAGGTGGTGTCTGCCAGATTTCTCTACTGCAAAGCTGCTTTTCCCCTACCACATTCTAGTCGCTAGAAGTGAGTGAATCACTAAGTCTAACCCACCCTAAAGGGCAGGGAATTAAGCTCCACCTCTGGAGAGACGAGTCTCAAGGAATTTAGGACATATGTTACAACCAGCACAGTAATTAATATATCTTTAGAGGAAGGTAGTTTAAGGCTATGCAAAATACCTTGTTTCTCCTTAAAGTTTCATCCTTTAATTTTAGCCTTCATCGATGGATCTTGCCTGAGGCAATTATTACCGGGCTGTTCTCATGGTGATTTTCTATTTCCCTCATTGGAAATGTTCTCTAAGGAAGATTGACCCTTTCCCCTACTTACTTATTCAGTCAATCACTTATTTATGTCAATATGGACTCATGAGTTTTTATTTTATTCTTTAGGTTATAATCCAGTGCAATTGTTATTTATTTTATTCCTCACATTGTCCTAGCATTCATCATTGGGAACTCCTTCAGGCTGGTTCCTGTGTCCTTTTGACATTCCCCATCCTTTACTGGCTTAGTTTTGAACACATTTTTTTTTTGCCGGTATATAGTACTCCGATCTCATCTTGTGTTTCTCCAAGGAATCCTGATTTCTTTTATTGGAGAATGGTATTTAGAAACCAAGCCCTGTGCACTTAAGTTGTTCTTGCTGCTTTTGGAGAATCATTGCTTCTAGGCCCTTTCAGTGGACAGAGCGAGGAAAGGTATGTGTGTCTACTAATCTCCACATACACACATCTCTACCCACATGTATGTTCATTAAACTAAACGTGGGTTTATACTGATGTCTCCAACTCTAACCCAGCACCACGGGATTCCCTCTAAGACTCCACTTTTGCTTATTTGTTATTTCTTTCTCCAACACTGTGAAAGCTTAAAGGGGTTTTGCAAGCTGGAAAAAAGATTCTACAACCTTGTAGATGATGAACTGTCTGTGAGTGGAAGAAATAGGAAGTAGAACAGGAGACCAGAGAGCCATCTGAGGGATTGCTGGCAATTCTATTGTATAGGACAGATGTGCCCACACTGCAGAATCTTTGGGGTTGTTAAAGGGCATTCAGAGAAAAAAAATTCCGCATTTAATGAAAAGCATTCATGTTCATTATTCTCTGTGTCTTGCTCTCCCATTCTCTCTCATAACCAGAGCAGCCCCAAGTAAATAGCAGGGTCTTCTTTCTAAACCCTGGGTCAGAATCCCATCTGTACAACCCCCTTATTTTATAGGTGAGAGTACCTGAAGCTCAGAGAGGAAAGGATCTCACCCAAAGTCACACAGCAAGTCAGCAGCAGAGTCAAGAGAGCTCAGGTCTCCCAACTCCCAGGCCAGTGCCCTCCTGAACATGGTCAGAGTGGAAGACATCTCTGCAGAAGTAGAGTACAGACCCCCTTGCTTCATTTTAACAAGGGTCTTCAGCTGCCATGATAAAAAATGAGTGCTTCTTCTGTGTTAGGCATTAAATTAAGCATCAATATCTCCTTAAACATAGTAACCCTACAAGGCAGGTATTACTATGTCCATCTTGCAGATTATCAAACTGAAAATGGGACAGTTCATAAACTCGCCCAAGGTCATAGGCAGAGCTGGGATCCAAGCCTGGACTAGTGCAGTAACCACCAACTGGTGTCTCCAGGCTCCTGACTCCCAGACCAGCTTGTTGCTGAGCTGTGGAAGCTGCCTCAGCCCTCCCCCAAGGAGAAGGTGTGTGTCTCCATCATTACTGGGAATAAGCAAGCCCGGCCTGGAAAGGGCTGATTGTGACAGGAGCCGGAGATACCTTGCGAAGCTGTCACACAGGCAGGAAATGGGCTGGGAAGTTGTGCAAGCAGTTCTGCCTGCTGCCCTCTCCTCCTCAGCCTCCTCCTCTCCTTCTCTTCCCCCCATCTCTTCCTCCTTCCCCTCCTCTTCCTCCTCCTCCACCTCTTCCTCCTCCTTCTCTCCCTCCCACTCTCACACACACCCCTACATGCACACAATACCCGCCCTTGCTATTATGACTCTACCCCTGTCACTTTCCCAGGTCACTGGAGAAAACCAATCTTGGAGGTGCAGTGTTATGAATAGAGCAAGAGCTTGGGAGTCGAGAAGATCTGGGTTCTAATTCCAGGTCTGTCCTCTCTGAACTGGCCCTCCAAGGGAGTTGTGTGATCTGGGCGAGTTATTCAACCTTTGTATGTGAGATAACAATACCCGACTTGTCATATTGGAGTCAATGGAAACTGTACCCTGAATTTCTCTGCTGCTTCATCTCCCCTTCTCCTCCCCTCAATCTGAGCCGTTGACATTCTTGTTGGGATCATTGCAGGAGCCTCCTAACCAGCCTTCTTATCCCTTCTCATGTTTCCTCTTGGAATTGGCATGTAGTACCCCCGAATAATCTTTTTTTTTTTTAACAAGATGCTATTTATTTATTTATTTGAAAAGTTTAAACAACTTTATTGTGGTATAATTTCTGTACAGTAAACTACACATATCTCAGATGTACAATTTGATGAATTTTGATAGATGTAGACACCTATGAAACCACTACCACAATCAAGATACTCAACATTTCCATCACTCCCCAAGAAATGCAAATTTTGAGCTCCCAATTTATCCCTTCCTACCCCTTTTACCCTCTGGTAACCATAAATTTGTTCCCTATGTCTGTGAGTCTGTATAATCTTTTAAGAATGTGACTCTGATCATCAGGGCTCCTGCCACTCTCACAGTATTTTCATCCATAAATAACCCCAAGTGTTTCTCATTGCACATCGGACAAAAGCCCCACCCTTATCCTTATCAAAAGCCCTATTACTTATCATGTAAGGACCTTTGTGATCTGGCCCCTGCCTACCTCCCCACTCACCACCCGCTTTACAGCCTCTGCTGCAGCCCCGCTCTCCCTTCTGTCATTGCCTCCTAAGCAGGGACTCTTCCCTGCCTCAGGGCCTTCTCACCTGCTGCTCCAGCCCCCTGAGACTCCCTCCCCCCTCTTTTCACCTGGCTGACACCTACTTATCCTTTGTGTCCCAGCATGCCTTACTAAAAGAGGCCTTTCCTGGATGCTCTGTTTAAATCTGACCCCCTCTTTCATGGTCTTGTGCTGCTCTGCCTTTGCCTTCATAGTCCTTATCACAAGTTATAATTGTGCACTGGATTCTGTGATTCCTCGTTCAATGTCTGTCTCCTCCCATAGGTAGAAAGCAGAATGTGTCTCCATGTTCTTTTCTGTCTATCCTTGGGGTCAGTTGCAGTGCCTGGGACAAAGGAGGTACTCGAGAAAGAAATACGTGGTGTCTGAATGATGGAATTACGTGTAAAGCACAGGTAGGCACACAGCACCCCTTTGGCAGATCTTTGTAACCGTGTCACCCACTTCGCCTTCCTGCTGGATGCACCGGAGCACAGCTCTCAGGAGTGGGTGCAGTCTCCCCCTCATCCCAGTTCTCCAACCCCATAGGGCTGGCGGGATGCAAAGCCCCTGAGGCCAATGGCAGGCCCTGCCACCCCAGAGAGCAGAAGCCGCCTGTTGGGAGTGGGTTAGGGCCGTTGGGGAGCAGGCCCCCTGGGTGCTCATCAGACTCAAACCCTTGGTGTCCTTTCTTCCCCACTGCAGAGAGCAGTCCCGCCCTGGCCAATACCGATTGAGCTGGGGCTTGTTTTGTTGTATGTGCTGCTAAGCAACCAGCCTGTTTTTGCTTATTTACCTCCCCTGGGCCGTTTCACAACCCTCTGTCATAGGCCCTGCTCTCTCCGGTGCACATCTGGTTTGGGTTTAGCCTGTCAGAGCCCCCTCTGCACAGAGAACTAGTGCTTTCCCCCAAGTCATGGAGGTGGACGCCGTGCTCGGGCTGCCTAACCTCCCTGGTGCTGGACCAGCCAGGCCCCACCCATCACTAGCCTGACCCCGACTCGCCTCTCCACCCTGAACCTCTTACTCCTTTTTTTTTCCCCAACAGTATACACATTTCAAAGCCTGAAGGTGGGGGAACTGTGAGAAGGAAAAGATGAACTGATGGGGATTCAAGGGTTATTAGAGTGGGAGGGAAGTTTCGAGAGAACGCAGTCTGAGCCCCCGTAGAGTTACTGCTCTCCCCTCACCCATGAACAGGGGAACTGACTTACTCAAGGGGGCATGGAGAGACAGGGGCAGAGCTAAGACCAAGTTCCTGGGCATCTCTCTCACCCTGGAGCCTTCCCACTGAGAAGACCACCTTGGGGATAGACTGGGTCAAATTGGATGTTATTAGATTTGAAAAAAGTACTAGGTCTACCCCTCCCTCCATCACACCCCCAGATTCCTTGTGGGGTGTCTGTAAAGGACCATGTTCCAGCAGAGGACTTAGCCAAAGCGGAACAGGGACAGGTAATGAAGCAGGGCTGGGAACAAACACCGGGCACCTGTTTCGTGCCTTCCTTCACCCTCTGTTCAGGCAAACAGGTCATACTCAGAGTAAAACCCAAGGTTCTGACATATCTAACAAGGCTCTACAAGACCTGGCCCTGTTGCCTCTCTGACCTCACCCTTTCCTCCCCTGCCCTGGTACATTCAGCCCCAGTGACCTGTGCCAGGAAAGAGCAAGAATGCTTCCTTGGTGCAGAAGCCTCCAGCCACTGGGCAGAGCTGGGTGAGCAGAGCAAAGACTGGATTTCTTGCCACTTTCTTAGTAAGCCCCGCTGGGCAGAGAACAAAACAGTCAGATCACACAAACTGTTTTATTTTTGTCCACAGCACTTACATCTTTCTGACATCTGGTTACATTTCTTTTCCTGTCAGTCTTTCCCCACTGGAATGAAAGCTCCTTGCAGGCAGGATCTTTGTTCTGTTCATTGTTATGTCTTTGTACCTTGAACAGTTTTATGTGAAGATGGGGCTCAATAAGGATTTGTTTGAACGAATGAATGAATGAGTTTGTTTTTCCTCCTACCATGTTCACATGGTGGTATTTCCTTACACCTACTTCTCACCTACCAGATGAAATGCTGTCTGAGTGCCCCTGCTCTCCACCCCAGCTCCCTGTGATGCTGCCCATCTCTGAACTTTTGGAGCACATGCTGTTCCTCTGCCCAGAATGCCCCTCCTGGTCTGACTCTGCATCTCCTGGTGGGGTTTGAACTAGTAACTTTTAATTCTAGAATGGACAGTTTCTGGACACCTCTCTGTGGTTTGCCAGCATGATGATTACTTGTTAGGCTGCTCCACATTAATCAATGAGGAATAAGGGGACCAGATGGCCAACTTTGTAGCAACTGAGCAGCAGTCCATGGTCTCTGCCCTCTGTTTTCTACTGATTCTTTTTCAGGTTTACTTTGTCAGCTGTCGACCTTAGCTGTGGCCTTGTTGTGGCACAAGAGTATGGAGTGATAGGTAAAACAGAACTCTTGATTTGTTTCTTCTCCCCAAACCTTCACCCTCCCCATTGACCTACAGTGAATGGCAACACCATCTATTCAGTTTCTTAAGGCAAAAACTTAGCTGTTGATCCAGATTGGGTCCCTTATCCCGCATACCCAAGCCACTGGCCCATTCTATCACCTCTACCTCCATAACCCATCTGAAATCCATCCTCTTCTCTTTGGCTCTACTTGTCCACCCTCGTCCAAATCCCCAGCATTCTTACCTGCCCTACTGGCTATTTCTACTCTCCATTATCCAGCAAGTGATCAGAATCAGATTTTAAAACAGAAATGGAATCGTGTTGCTTCTTGGTTTAAAACTGCCCGCATAGGGAGAGGGACAGTTCAGTGGTAAAGTGTGTGCCTAGCAAGCACAAGGTCCTGGGTTCAGTCCCCAGTAACACCATTGAAAATAAATAAATAAAACATAATGATCTTCCCCCATCTCCTCAAAAGGCAGCATACAGTGCTGTATGTCAATTATATCTCCATAAAACTGGAAGAGGAAAAAAATGATTAAAAAGTAAAAGTAAATAAAAATATTTTTAAAAAGAGAAAAATAAGTAAAAATAAAATAAAATAAAACTGCCCAAATGGCTTCCTGCTACACTTAAGAAAAGAACCCAATTCTTCACCTTGGCCCCCAAAGCCATAATCTAGCCCCTGCTGACCACTCCAACTTCAGTTTATATCAGTCCCTAGTCCCCTATCTTTTCTTACTGTGCCACAGCCACACTATCCATCTATCTGTTCTTTGGATAGATTGGCTCATTCCAATTTCAGGGTTTTGCACCAACTGTCACCTCTCCTGGAGTACTCTTCTCTCACATCTTCACATGGTTGGTCCCTCCATCCATTGAGACCCTGATTTAAATGACACATCTTCAGAGAAGCCTTCTCTGACCATCCAATTAGAATAACATGACTCCACCCCCATACACACATACTCTCCCATATCATCTTGTTTTAGGTTCTTCCTAACATGTACCATCATATTTTCTACTTATTTATTTATTTATTTTTTTACTATCTGTCTTCTCCCAGTTAGAATGAAACTCTGTAAGGGCAGAAACCACTGTGACCCCAGCAACTAGAACAGAGCCTGACACGTAGTAGATGCTCAAAATGTTTCTTGAATGAGTGAATGAATGAGTCAATGGTAGCCTGAGCATGGAATGAAAGGCAGGAGTCTTGTGTTCAACTCTAACCTGGTCGCACTCAAGCTATGTGACTTTGAACATGTCATATATCTGCTCTATGTATGTATCTGGGCCTCCATCTTCACATCTGTAAAATGAGATCTGACTTCACAATCCTTAAAGCACTTTCCAGCTTCCAGATACTCTGATCCTATCAATCTTTCCATATTGTTGACCTTAAAAAATTGTCAAAGATGGTGATGACAGCAGTGACCCAACTAAAGTTGATGAATTACTTTTCTAATCTCATGCAACATCCCAGGTTATATTAGTTATTTATGATTTGTACTTAACTACCTATCCAGAAAGGATCTGTGTGGCTTAGGTTTCAGACCCACTTTCCCAAACATGCCCTTACTTGCTTCATTTGTACAGGGAGAAAAATAAATGCTCCCATCGAGATTGCTGTCTTAGAATGGGTTCTTTTGGTTGCAGATGACAGAAACCTAATTCAACTATAACATAAGATCCAAGGAGAACTGAATAACTAAGGTGCTGGGAGGACAGCAAGAGAGCAGGGCCTTAGGTGCTCCCAGAACCAGAGGCTCAAATCCCACTAATGCTCCCTCCAGCTTTCTCTCTGCTTTGATCAGTGTGTTGGCTGCAACTCATCTCTCAACGTAGGCTAGTGCTTTCCACATAGTCCCAGCACAGCATTGACCACACTTTGCCATAACTGATTAGTTTTCTTAGTTTCCATCTCTTCAAGTACAACAGAGTTCGTTGAGGAAAAGGATTATATCCATTTGTTAATCCCTTGCACCCAACACAGTGCTGGAGCATAGAAGATTCTCAATAATGCTAGTTGGGTATGTGAATGCAGAAAACATAGCCACCAACTGCTCCAGTATTTAATACCCAACAATTCAGTTACTGAAGACAGGCTAGCAAAACTCTCCAAGACTCTACTCAAAGAAAAAACAAACCTCAGAGAAGAGACTGTTTGGTCCAACTGGGCCATATGCTTACCCTTGGCAAACAACACCAATCATGGGACACGATGATGTCTCAGCATCCATGTGAACTGGGGAAGGAGAAGCTTTTGGAAAAGGACTGTGGGAGGAAATCCCACAGGTGCCAATGCACTCACAAAATTGTTGTGATCAAATGAGACATTGCAGGAGAAGGTGCTTTAAAAAGCTATTATGAAGGTGCCATTTTTATAGGTCAAAATTGTTCAAACATTGGCAGCTGCATATGTTTCAACTTACTATAAAAGTGTGAAAAGCATTACATGGGTGTAAGATATAATTAATTTGATTATATGTCAGCACAATAAGAAAGGATATTACGTTTTCAAGATGAAAGGTTAAATTAATTCCTTTTTGAAATGATGGTAGCTAAATGATTTACTCTGTGTTAGCTTTACAAGGAACAGTGCTAAGTGTCTTACATGGATTATCTCATGATTGCTTCCAACATCTCCATGAGGTAAATATTATAATTATCCCCATTCTGCAGACAAGGAAATTAAGATTCAGTGAAGTTAAGGTATATGCTTCCTATAAGAGCTCAAAAAGTGATAGAACCAGGATTTAAGCCTAGGTTTCTGGGATCTATTGCTATTCATTACACTGTGTTAGGGAAGGGGTTAGAGGTCCATCTCCCTCACAAAAGCTAATCCACTGCCACTAAGATGAGTAACTCTGTTACCTATGAATCCACAGACTTGAGTATATCCCACTTCTAAGTCATCTACATTGTATTATAACTACTATTGAGTGTATCTGTCATCCTAGACCAGACTAATCTTCTTGAGGGCCCGTCTTAATTCATCTTTGTGATCAAAATACGCTTTACTTTCTACCTAACATGTGAAAAGCACTCTCCAAAGGTCTATTGAAGTGAATAGGGTAGGCAGACCAAAGATGATTTGATATCTCCAACAGGTATAGTCTGTAGTCTGCATGTTTACAGTAGTGAAGTGGATGGAGCAATAATAGGGCCAGTTATAAAAACATAGCTCCATGTGTTGAAAGCCTATTATGTTTAGGACATTTATGTCCATTATCTCGAGTTTTCATATTATCTTGCAAGGTAAGTGGTAGTATCTCCAGGTCTTACCTCTTGAGAGCAACAAAATGTATTATTTCCAAAGATTGTAAACATATCTTCTGTGATATTAAAGCTGAGCCATAAGAATGTAAGTGCTCCAACTAGGGTCACACAGAGCTTTAAACCTAAAACCTATCCTCAGCCAGAATTTCACAGAATTCCATTCTAGGCGGGCCCCCAGTTTCTCCTAAATGCAAACCCTGCCCACACTCCAGAGCCCTACAACTCTGTCAAGCAAATGTTTGATTTGATTTTGTGCGGGAGCTTGATTCTGAGCCATGGAATTTCAGAGCTGTGCCTGCAAGCCTGGAATTTCAATATTAGCCTCTCCAACCTGGGTAGCTTTGATCTCCCAAGTTTATACTCGCAAGTATTGATAGCATGGCTCAAATCACAAGCAAAAGCACCATGTCTGCAGCCTATGGCTGCCAAGTGTGTGCATGTGTACATAGATCTCTGCTGAGATCAAAATGGATTTAGATTACACACAGGACTTATCTGATGCTGGGGAAAGCCTCCCATGTGGGGCAGAGAGACAGAGCTCACTTTCATGCAGCCAGTCACGCTGGCTTCATCTTACAGGACAGAAATCAAAAGTGAACTGCAGCTGAACTCTGGCAAGACCAGGCCCTTGCAATATGGCCCGACCCCCTCTTAGTTTCTTAGAATCTGCTTTCTCATTGAGGGATGGCTGCTATAGTTAGCTATCATTTGCCAAGCATGTGTCTTATACCAAGTACCTTAAGTGTTTATATAATATTAATAGTAATATGTTAAACTTATACATGCTAGTCACTTTCTTGCTTAAATGCCTCCAGTGGTTCCTCAGTGCCTGCAGAATAGAGTTCCTGCTTTACTTTCCCATGACTCAGACCCTGCCTCTCTCCCCAGTCTCATTTCCTACCGCGTTGTCTCTCGTTCCCAATGACTTTAATGTACCAAAGTATTCCAAGCCTTCCGGACAATGTGATTGCACAGCCTTTCCCTTGACGGGATGTCCTTTCCAGTTCTGCTTTCCAGTAAACACCTGTATCTCCTTCCCATCTGTGCAGGATATCTTTTGTTTTCCCTTTAGAGCCACACTCAGCTTTCCTCATTTACTCTGTGCCTAGGAAGTTGATCTATGGGGATGGCATTGGCGGGTTCTTGGCCAGTTTAGAGCTTCAGAAGGAGACCAGAAAGAGAGAGGAAATGATTCCCTCCTTGCAAGGTGACTGGAGCTGGCCATGTCCCTCACTGTGGTCAACTCTAAGGTGGTCAGCTCTGCAGGACTCTCCCTCCCCTTGTAGGAAAAGTCCAGCAGCTACTGAGCTCCTGTACTCTCCCTTGTGATTCTTCTACATCTGCATCTTTGCAGATAAGCCCTCCTCTAAATATAAATAAATTGATGGGCCATTGAGACCCTGGCTGGTACACACTGTCCCAGGACAAACTCCAGAGAGCTTTTTATAGTCACCTACCTGTTACATCACAGTGCTGTCTGCTTCCCTGTCTGCCCCACCAGATTGCTTCATTTCACCTTGTTTGATAGATAACTCCAGTTGCCCATCCACACTTAGTGATCAGCTGGGCCTATGCACTACAGATTCAGAGGTTAATAGATGATCATTCCTATCTTGAAGATCCCCCACTCTAGTGCCAGAGATAAGACATAGGTCCTGCTTGTGGCTATGAGCCCAGGGCAAGTTAATAGTCTGCTCCTGTTCAAATCCCAGCTCTACCACTGACTAGCTGTGTGATTCGGGCAAGTTCATCTCTCTGAGCCTCAGTTTCCTCATCTATAAATGTAAATAACAGCAGATACCTCAGAGAGTGGTTGTAAGGTTAAGTAGTTAGCACATTTCTTGCACTTACTAGGTGCTCAGTAAGTATCCACTATTATTTTTCTTATAGCAGGTGATTAGTTAGGGTACATTAGATAAATGGATGATTGAACTTATCTCATTTGATCTCCATAACAACCCTTCCTCCACTGTTCCCTACTACACGCATTCCAAGTAGACAGCCAAGGAATTCCTTTTCCCGTGTTACAGGTAAAGAAATCAGCAGTGAATGAATGAATGAATGAATATATAACCCACTCAGCCTATCCTGTATCCCCTACCTCCTCCCAGTGGCCATAGCTAGACTGTTTGTCTGGAGAGCTGGGAGCTCTGGGCCCTGGAGAAGCAATCGTGGTTTTTCTCTCCAACTTTCCAGCTCCGGTGTGTGGTGCCAAGAGCTCACCGTGATTCAGTTTCTGTCTAACACAGTCTGGGTGCAAGTGCTTTTGGATTTTGTAAACACTGGGCCTCTGGGCTCTGCCCCAGAAGCCCCCAGCTTCCCAGAACTGGCAGCCCCAGTTCCTGTTCAGCTACCGCTCTTTCTGTAAGGTCTTTGCAAGCCTCACTGCCCCTTCTGGTAAGTGCAGGGGCCAGGAGGGAGGTTCCACTTTCACATTCGCTACCACACCCACAGGAGGGAGATTTCTCAACATGGAGGGGAAATTTCCTCTCTCTTTAGGCCTAACCTCAAGCCTGCTCCTCAACTCGTCATTTTTTCAGCACATCTTAGTTTTCTGCTGTGGCTAAGGTGCCCCTCAGCGCCCCCACCATGAACTAAATTTGAATCTGCCCCAGGGATAAGGGAGAACTAATACCCTGCCGAGTCCCTGCTGCAGGCCTATCCGGTGCTCAAGTGTGCTTATGGGTATCCTGATACGCCCCTTCCCATGCCCCTGTTTTACAGATGTGGGGACTGAGGCTCAGGGCCATGGAATGCCTAGTGTTGCAATGTTCAAGTGGGAAAATCCACACCTTAGAGCTTTAGAAACTGTTGGAAATCGCCACAGACAGGAAGTCCCCTGATGGAATTAATCTTGGCTGCTTCTGGACCACATGCTCAACTCTCTTTCTTTGCTTCCTGTAATCTGCATGTTTATTTGTGTCCATGTCTGTCTCTCCTACTTGACTGTCCCTCCTCAAGGGCAGAGAAGGTGACTCACTCATGTCCCTCTCCCTGGCCCCAGCACACAGCCTGAGGCAGGAAGGGGTGGTTGGTCTGAGAAGTTAAAGCAAGTCAGTGTGCCCAATGGTAGAGGATTAGTGGGTGGGAAATGCAGGGTGAGGCTAGAGAAACAACTAAGGCTGTATCATGGAGGGGCCTGTAGGCCTTGGTGAGGGATCTGAATTTAACTCTAAGGGCAAAAGGAAGCCACTTAAGGCTTTTAAGCAGGGCCCTTACATGTTACAGCAAAGTAATTCTGGCTGTGCTGTGGAGAATAGATTGGAAAGTGACAGATGAGGAAGTTCAGTGAGGAGCTGTCACAGTAGACCAGCAAGACACCAGGGGAGTCTCTCCAGGTCAGTGCTTCTCAGACTTGAGTGGGCATCAGAATCTCCTGGAAAATCTGTTAAAGCACAGCTTGTTGGTCCCACCCCCCAGGGTTTCTGATTCAGCAGGTCTAGGATGGGGCCTGAGAATTTGTATTTCGAGCAAGGTCCCAGGTGATGCAGATGCTGCTGGTCTCCAAGGACCACTGCCTTAAGGAAGGAGAGGGTAAGACACAGTCTTATCCTCAAAGAGCTTTCATCTCATGGGATCACAATGTGACTAGTGCAATGCTAGAGGAGTGAATGCATCTCTGTTGTGACAGCCCAGGGAGGGACCTCTCCTCCCGTGGAGGAGAATGTCAGAGGAAGCTTTCTGGAAGAGAAAATCCTTGAATTGAGTACAATAGTTAAATAGGAGTCAACCAGGTGAGGAAGTTCAGCAGGAAAGATAGGAAGAAGATGCTCAAGGCAGAGGGCACAGCTTGAACAAAGGCAAGGAGGTGAGAAACAATAAGATTTCTTTGAGCAATTGAGCAATTGACCAAGAGACTCCACAGTGAAGATGGTGTAGGTAAAAACTATGTCTTGAAGGGCTTTACATGCCCTGCAAATTAAACAATTTGGGCATTATCCTGTGGAGCAGAGCTTTGTAAACTTTCTTTTTTGTGGGGAGAGGGTAAGTATGAGGCATGGCAGATGTCACAAACCCCTCTGAGAATCTGATCAAAGTTAATGTGCACACAAACAGAACTAAGGTATACATTTCAGGATGGTCACAAATTTGCTGAAGACTAACCATGAATTTAAAAAGAAAATTCCTATAGTGGATGTTGAGTTTTAAGCAGATAGGTATCCTGATTAGATTTTAGTGGAGAAGGATCTCTCAGTGGCCTTGGAAAGAATGGATTCAGGCAGAGGTAACTGGGTAAGAGATAATAAATGACAGTGAGGGTGGGACCAGTTTAACACCTATACCCAAGTGTTAGGTTAGTAAGAGTCAAGATCAGTCTTGCATTTTAGCAAAGTCAATCTGCTCAATTCCAGAAGCACTGGTGGAGAACTGAGGTCAGAGCTATCTTTGCATGGTTTAAATCTAGGCAGGTGGGTCATGTAAACCAGAAAGAAGGAGCCATTTCCACCCTCACCCCACCTACTGGAATCTGCTGGTCATCAGTGAGTTGAGGCCCAGATATCCTAGGCCTTTGAGTGCCAGAAGCCAAGGATGTGAAGGAAGGCAACACTCTGATGAGCTGGGGAGAGGCCACAAGGGCAAAGTGGGGTAGTGAGTCTTTGGGAGACAGCCAAAGTGTCATTCCGTCCAAAGGTTTTGCAATAGCCCTAGGAAGCAGACAGAGCTAAGACAGTTATCTCTGTTGGACAGATAGAGCACTGAAGGCTAGGGAAGGTGAGAACTTGCCAAAAGACACTTAGCAAACCCCAGGGCAAAACTGAGAAGAGAATTCAATGACACTGGACTCCTAGGGCGGTACCTCACCTTAGGCTGATCCTGGTGCAAATTTTGCCATGGCTCTGATTGGTGGCTCTGTAATCCTGTGATTCTGTGATTCTAGCAGAAGGCTCTCCTCCATTAGCTCAATTCCTTTTATTTCTTTTGCTCTATATTTGCCTTTTCACCCCCAAGACCTTACCCTCAACCACCCGTGAAGTTTGGAGCCAGCCGTTTGGCCTCTCTGCCTTGAGTTTTACCTTCATCTGTAAAACAATAGAATGGCACTAATTGTCCCTGAAGTCCTAGTCTTCTCTGAACTACAGTGTTTCTACAAAGGCTGCTGTGATCCAAAATTCTGCCCCAGCTCTGATGTGACAATGTGATGATGCTCACCAGCCCAACTCC
Organism: Camelus bactrianus; assembly: GCF_048773025.1. Taxonomy (NCBI): domain Eukaryota; kingdom Metazoa; phylum Chordata; class Mammalia; order Artiodactyla; family Camelidae; genus Camelus; species Camelus bactrianus. The sequence continues at coordinate 36,384,591 of NC_133551.1, forward strand.
TTTTATATATAGTCATCAGGGAATAATAAGAATAAGAAGAATGGTAGGGATCAACATTTATTTCTTCCCATGGGCCAAACACTGATCTAAGTACTTTTAAGCTTCAAAACAACTTTTTAAGGCAACTGCTATTATTGTCCCTATTGCATAGATGAGAAAACTAGAAACACACAGAGGTTGCATCACTGAACATAAGGTGATACAGCTAACAATTTGTGGAACCAGGGTTCAAACCCAAGCAACTGACTTTGGACCCGTGCTCTTTGTCCCCAGGCACTGAATAGTGAGGGGTTAAGGGTACAGGGAAGGTATGAGAACTAGCAAGTGAACTCTTAGTGATGGGAGGCTCAGTGCCCCTCAGTGGCATATTTTTATCATTATCTCCATGTCCATAGCAAGTTGTTTTAAGTCACCCTACCCACCGCCACCCACAAGGGGACACACTTGTAAGACATTATCTAGTGACTTGTGGAAGGAGTTACCAGATTAAGCAAATAAAAATACAGGATACTTGGTTAAATTTGAATTTCAGATAAAAAGTAAATAATTTTTTTAAGTGTAAGTTTATCCCATGCAACATTTGGGACATACTTCCACCAAAAATATTTTTATTATCTGAAATTCAAATTTAATTGAGCATCTGGTATTTTATCTGGCAAACCTACTTCTGGTACCACAAAAATAAAGACAAGTGTTGGCCATTTCGCTTTAGAGGACTGAATGAGTATTTTTAGTGTTTTGCTCACTGGCTCAGAAGGTTGACATGAGCTTAGTGGAATCATTTTCAAGGGAATAGGGGTGACTGCTCCTCCCTCATCTCAGTTGAGAAGTCCTTTGGGACCGAGGGAACCTGGAACAACCCTCTGAACTGAAGCAGAACATCCCAGAATGCTCTGGAATAGGCCTTGTTCACTGGCTGCCTGTGCCCCTGGCTCAGCTTCCAGTGCCCTGCTCACAACTTGGAAGGTGACATAAACGGTGACCTCCCTCTCCTCTTCTACTCCCCAGCAGATTCCCAGGGCCCTTCTGGAACATTCGGGTCTTCAAATACTAGTCACTGCTCCTCTCTGAATCTCAGGATTCTCTTTTGTGATCATTAGAGGAAAATTAAGAAAAGCACATATTAGATTCTCAATAAATATAGCCTTTCACTTCCCCCATGCTGTTTCACAATCAGGAGTCAGGGTGGGTCATTTTCTTGGGTTTTCCTCATACTGAATAATATGGAGTTCTGGGAGAAGAATACGAAGGCCCAAAGATTTTCTGACCTTAACAACATGTTGTGAATTCCCAAAAATCCCCCTCCCCCCAGGAAACTGGTTTTGAAATATAAATATCTGGGGTTACTCCACATCTGAGACAGCTGTGCTGAAGATTGCATTCTCATGGCTGGCATCCCAGACAGACCCCTGGCTTGACCAAACTCCTGCCTCCTCATCACAACCTGACCCTCTCCCTCACCACTTCCCATCCGTGCCCTGTGTGCAGTGGTTTCTATCAACAGAGCCCATTTCACTTCATTGGGAACATGCCCTCTCACATGCTTTCAATCTGCTTTGTCTTCCCTGATTACCAAGATGTCCCAGACCAGATCTCATTTAGATGAAATGGATTTGAGTGAGTGTACCATGCCTGCCTCAGCAGAAATATTAGAGCAGCCACCTAGAGCATAGATGAGACTTACCAAAATACAGCTCAGCATCCCAAAAGCAAAGGGAATTTTAAAAAGTGCTTTGTATTAGCCTTCTTGAGTATATACATGTATAGGCATTCTGATTACACCCAGGAAAAGGCCATAGTATTTTCTTAAAAGAATTCATTTCAAAAGGATTTAGAACAGAACAAAAACCAATCCTTGTTTGGTTTTATAGCTTTGTGGGCTGGATAGCAATTACCTTCCTCTTTGCCCCTCCTGGGGTACCACGCTTCTCACCATGCAGCTTTTTTTCTGAATAGTTTCTTAATGGAAACGTCTAAGCTGACCTTATTAGCCAGATATATCCTTGGCTTTGTCAGCTGGAGCCAGAATATCCTCATCATCATTACCTTCATTATCACATGGCTGAGAGTCATTGATCACTTATTTTGTGCAAGGAATTTTGCTAAATATTCTACATAATTTATATCACTTAATTTCCTAATGATCTCCTATGAGAGGTACAAGTTTTTAATGAAGATTTTATTTTCTTAGGTTAGTTGTAGGTTCATGGCAGAACAGAGAGAAGGTACAGAGATGTCTTACATGCCCCCCGCCCCCACACATGTATAGCCTCCCCCACTATGAACATCCTCCACCAGAGCAGTGTGTTTGTTTCAATGGATGAACTTTCATGGACACATCATAATTATCCAAAATCCGTAGTTTACCCTTGGTACTGTACATTCTATGGGTTTGGACAAGTGTACAATGACATATATCCATCATTACAACATTATACATAGTATTTTCAGTGCCTTAAAAATCCTCTGTGCTCTACCTGTTTATCCTCCCACCCCCTCCCAGCTTCCGGCAATCACTAATCTTTCTACTGTCTCCATAATTTTGTCTTTTCCAGAAAGTCATATAGTTGGAATCATATAGTATGTAGCCTTTTCGGATTGGCTTCTTTCACTTAGTAATATGCATATAAGTTTCCTCCATGTCTTTCCATGGCTTGATAGCTCACTTCTTTTGAGCACTGAATAATAGTTTGTTATCTAGATGTACCACAGTTTGTACCACAGTTTATTTATCCATTCACCTATTAAAGGGCATCTTGGTTGCTACCAAGTTTTGGCAATTACGAATAAAGCTGCTGTAAACATCTGTGTGCAGGTTTTAGTTTAGACATAAGTTTTTAACTCCTGTGGGTATAAATACCAAGGAGTTTTCTTGCTAGATCATATGGTAAAAGTGTATTTAGTATTGTAAGAACTGCCAAATTGTCTTCCAAAGTGGGTGTACTGTTTTGCATTTCACCAGCAATGAATGAGAGTTCCTGTCGCTCTACATCCCCATCAGCATTTGGTGTTGACGGTGTTCAGGATTTTGGCCATTCTAATAGGGATATAGAGGTATATCAACATTGTTTTAATTTGCATTTCCCTGTTGACATATGATGTGGAGCATTTTTTCATATGCTTATTTGCTATCTATATATCTTCCTTGGTGAGGTATCTGTTAAGGTCTAGGCTAATTTTTTAATCAGGTTTTTTGTTTTCTTGTTGAATTTTAAGAGTTATTTATATATTTTGGTTAACAGTCCTTTATCAGATGTGTCTTCTGCCGATATTTTCTCCTACTTATGACTTGTCTTCTCCTTCTCTTGACATTGCCTTTCACAGAGCAGAAATTTTTAATTTTAATCAAGTCCAGCTTATCAATTATTTCTTTCATGGATCATGTCACTGGTGTTACATCTAAAAAGGCACCATCATACCCACATCTAGGTCTTTTCCTGTTATCTTCTAGGAGTTTTATACTTTTTAAGTTTTACATTGAGGTCTGTGACCCATTTTGAGTTAATTTCTGTGAAGGGTGTAATGTCTGTGTCTAGGTTCAATTTTTTTTGTATGTGGATGTCCAGTTGTTTCAGCACCATTTGTTTAAAAGGCTAGATTTACTCCACTGTATTGCCTTTGCTCTTTTGTCAACAATCAGTTTACTATATTTATGTGGGTCTATTTCTGGGCTCTCTATTCTGTTCCCACTGATCTATTTATCTATTCATTCACCAATACCACACTGTATTGATTACTGTAGCTCTGTAGCAAGTCTTGTAGTTGGGTAGTTTTAGTCTTTCAATCTTGTTCTTTCTTCTTCAGTAATGTGTTGGCTGTTTGTGACCTTTTGCCCCTGAAAATAAACCTTACAATTAGTTTGACAATATCCATAAAATGACTTGCTGAGATTTTGATTGGGATTACACTGAATCTACAGATCAAGCTGTGAAGAACTGACATTCTGATAATATTGAGTCTTCCTATCGAGGAACATGAACTATCTCACAAGATACTTTGTTTTTCTTTAATATCTTTTATCAGAGATTTGTAGTTTTAATCATATTTTGTTAGATTTATACCTAAGTATTTCATTTTCCCACTGCTAATGTAAATGGTATTGTATTTTTACTTTCAAATTCCGTTTGTTCATTGCTGGTATGTAGAAAAGCAATTGAATTTTGTATATTGACCTGTATACTGCAGCCTTGTAATGATCACTTACTCGTTCCAGGAGATTTTTGCCAATTCAGATTTTCTGCTTAGATGATCATGTCATCTGTAAATAAACACAGTTATATTTCTTCCTTCTCAATCTTCATACCTTTTATTTCCTTTCTTTGTCTCATTGCATTAGCTAGAACTTCCAGTATGATGTTGAAAAGGAGTGGCGATAGAGGACATCCTTGCCTTGTACCTGATCTTAGGGCAAAAGCTTTGGACTTCTCCCCATGTATGATGTTAACTATGGGGTTTTTGTAAACATTCTTTTCAAACTGAAGAAGTTCTCCTTTATTCCTAGTTTACTGAGAGATTTTTAATCATGAATCGATGTTGGATTTTGTCACATGCTTTTTCTGCATCAATTGATACAATCATGTGATCAAGTAATTTTTCTTTTTTAGCCTGTTGATGTAATAGATTACATTAGTTGATTTTCTAATATTCAACCAGCCTTACTTACCTGGGGTAAATCCCACTTGGTTCTGGAGCATAATTCATTTTACATGTTGTTGAATTTAATTTGCTAATATTTTGAGGAGTTTTGCATCTTTGCTCATGAGTGATATTAGTCTGTAGGTTTCTTTTCTCATAATATCTTTGTCTGTCATTGGTATTAGGGTAATGCTGGCCTCAGAACGAGTTACAAAGTATGCCTTCTTCGTCTATCCTCTTAAAGAGATTTTATAGATTTGTATAATTTCTTTAAAATGTTTGGTAGAATTCACCACTGAACCCATCTGAGCCCTGAGCCTGGTGCTTTCTGTTTTGAAAGGTTATTGATTATGGATTCAATTTCTTTAATAGACAGAAACCTGTTCAGATTGTCTATTTCTTCTCATGTGAGTTTTGGCAAATTGTGTTTTTCATAGAATTGATTCATTTCATCTAGGTTATCATATTTGTGGGTATAGAGTTGTTCATAGTACTCTTTTATTTCCCTTTAATAGCCTAGGATCTCTAGTGATGTCCCAAGAGGCACAATTTTGAATCCCCATTTTAAGGATGAGGAAGCTGAGAGTTAACAAGATTGCTTAATATGCCCAGGGTCACATAGCTAATCAAGGGGAAAGCTCGTGTTCTAACCCTAGACTGTCCAACCCAAGGCTGGCATATTCACCCTTGATGACCCTTGCTTCCTAGGGGTTGGTAGCAAGGCAGTTCTGGGAACATTCTAGGTACTTGGTAACTATATGGCCAAGGAGATTAAAGAGATTCACTCATTTTTCAGGGTCCCCCTCAAAACTCTCCTGGATGCTTATAGTGGATCCATCCCTCCTCTTTGTATTTCCCTGGTCTATAAAGGCATTTATAAGGGTCTGAGCTCCTTTGAAGTGACAAGAGGACATAACACAAAAAAGAAAAAAAATTTGATGTCAAATACAGCTGGGTTTACATGATAGTTCAGAATTTAACCAGCTCTGTAAAGATGGGACAGAAAATTTACTTCTCTAAATTTTAGTTTCCTTGCCTATAAAATGGGTATAATTTCATTTGCTTCACATTGTTATACATGTTAACTAGAAAAATTTAGTTTATTCAGGCATCCAGAATTTTTGAGCACCTGTTATATGCAGAAATCATTAGAACTTGATAAATGTCCATTATTGTCCTCTAAGGACAGGGATTTTATATAGCCTAGGACATAATGTGTGCTCATTAAATGGAGAGCATATGTTGCCTACAAAATTTAATAAATAAATGCAATAAAAGTCAAAACTCCATGACATGACATAGATAGCCCACCCAACTTATCTTTCTGGCTTCATCTACCACCCCTCCCCTCCAGCAACATGTGACTAACTGGTAGTCAACAAACAAGACACGTCCTTCCATGTCTCAGCATCAACACAGTGCTCAAATAATTCTGTCTCGAATGCCTGCTATATCCCCTTTGTCCACCTGGCGAGCTACGAGTAGTCCTGGTTTAACCTTGTGGAAAATTCAGACTAAATCTTCTACTCTTCATACCAGCCTTGCAAGTACTTGAAGTCAGTCCTAGTGACTCCCTCCCTTGTCCTCTCCTTCCAGTTCAGATTTTCCTCCTCCTTCCCTATAATTCTTCTTGGTGATGGTCTCTGAATCCCATAACGTCTTGGGTACTCCCTACTTTGCCCATTGGCTCTTAGTCATTCTTTCACTGATCGTTGATTGAGCACATACTAGATGTAAGACAAAACAGATTTTGCTACTAGAATAAAAGTTTATGAGGCTTATATTCTAATGAGAGGAGCTGGACAACAAATAACAATTTACTACATATGCTGGCTATAGAAGTGTCAGAAAGAAAAGAAAATGAGCAGGGGAGAAGGGGAGAGTGTGAAGATTATGACTAGGGTGGTCAGGGGATACAGTCCTATCTGAGCAGGATCCTGAAGGAATTGAGGGAGCAAACTATGTGGCTCTATGGGGGAAGTGCATTCCAGGTGGAGGGAAAAGCAAGTACAAGGGCCCTCAGGCAAGAGTGTCTTGAAGTGTTGGTGGCAGTGCAGGGAGGCCCATGTAATGGAGCAGAGGGGAGTGGGAGAAACAGCAGTTGGAGATGAGATCTAAGAGAAACTGGAGGCAGGTTATGTAGGTCCTCTAGGACAACAAAAAGAACATTGTTTTAAGTGAGATGGAAACTTAACTGGGAGTTGATCTGAATCACATGAAGACTTCTCTCTGGGGACTTTATACAAAGGTGGATTTTGGAGGAGCAAGTGTGGAAGCGGAGAGACCTGTTTGGAGGCTGTTGGAATAACCACAGCAGGAGACGATGGTGGCTGGCACCAAGGTAGTTCTGCTGCAAATGTGTGAGATGCACCAGAATTTCAGATGTATTTTGAAAAGAGAGCCCACAGCATTTGTTAAAAGATCAGGTATAGGGCATGAGAGAGTGTGCCTCAGTCTCCTTCTCTATAAAATTGGTAATATATTTGCACTACCCAGTTGTTTAGCTTCACAGTGGTTGCTCAAGAATGTGAATTTTCTCTCTCAGTAGCACAGGGCTCTGATTGGCAGTGATCACATGACCATTAATCATGGTAGATTATTCAAGATCTGGGTGGGGAGGAAAGATGATGAATTTCAACTACCTGTGGGACCCCCAAAGGGAGAGGTACCACTGGAAATGTGTAGCGCACAATTTGAGATAAAGGCTTCAGAAATAGTTTGGGGTAGAAGTTTGGGAGATACTGTGTATGTAGCAGCTGAATCCACTGAGGCAATTCAAGAATAGAGTCCTTTCCTAATCCCATAGTAACACTGTGCAGTATTCATGGGACTAATACGTACCTTAAAGACGAAATCACAAGATCATTAAAATGAAATTAGAATGAAAAATCTGGTATAAGAAATGAGGGAATAATTATTCCAGAATTTTAGGCTAAGGGAAGCCAGGGAAACTGAGCTGACACGTGGTTATGAGTTTCCTGGAAGGGTAGTGTTAAAGGAAACCGGTCCGCTGCATGGTCGTTAGTGATCAAAAAAAGGAAGACAGTCTAGAAAACATGAGTGTAAACCAAAGAGGCTTGAGTCCTCTTCCAGGTATTATCCTCGTACTCTATTACCTGCTTTTTAGCATTAGCCGTGGACTTGTAGTCAGTTTTACTGGCTGATGACACATCTAGTTGCTCAGATCTGGATTCTGCATCTATGAGCATGCTGGCTTTGTGCAGATGCATGGTCCAAGAGAGCCCTGAGGGATGGTGCTCACATGGTAAATTCCATGCAGAGTGTTTGTGTGTTGCAAAGTCTAGTCCCCCTCTTGCTGGTTTATTGGTATTTCTCCATCTGCCCCACGCACCTGGGAATCAGCAGAACTGGGCTCTTTCCTGGCCCTGTCATCACCCACTGGCATCTCTGTGTTGAGATGATTGATCTGCTCTGGACACTTGCACAACCATGTGTGGTTCTGGCCCACGCTGTGTGAAGGTCACCAATACACCGTGATTCCAGAAGAAGGGGCCAGAATAAGCTAAAGAGGATAAGGTGCCTAGAAAATGTTGTGTAAGTATGGGCTGAGAGAACTAGGAGTTTTTTGGGGTTTTTTTGTTTTTTTGGCATGAGGAATAAGAGATTCAAGTAAGATGTGTCTTCAGATGCTTTAAGGGCAACTATTTGGATGAGAAATTGACTTGTTCCTCTTCCATACTGACTAATATATGGATATGACAAAGGGATATAGTTTGGCTCATCATTATAAGAGATATTTCTAATAATCTTTGCCATCTAGCAGTGAAATGAGCTGCCTTTGGAGGAGGAGGATGACTGATGGAACCCTCTTTGCTTGGGCTCAAGCATTGGATCTGAGATTGGACTAAATAAATAACACTCTCTCATTTCCTCTCCCCTCCTTCCCATCTCTTCTTCGTATCTCTGTGGTCCTTTGGCCTATCCTTAGAGGAACAAAGCTACATGGACTTTTAGTAAATGGGAGTCAAATCTTAGGCCCCTTTGTCTGCAAGATGCAGACTGTCAATTTGACCTAAGATGTTCATAACTTTTTTGAGTGATTCATCGGGAAGGCAAATATCTTTCATTCCTCAGGGCTACTAATGACCATGTGGTAACTGACCTCATCTGGGCACTGAATGGCACCTCACCCACTGGGGATTACTTCTCCCTGGTGTGATCCCAGGTCAAGGCTGATCCATTTTGTCTTGAGGAGAGGAATGTGAGGCACGTCCTCCATGAAGGCTTGGAACAGATGTTATGTTCTCCATAAACGCCTTTGCTAAGTGGCTTGTGAGCTGGGTCCTTGGAAGTCAAGCCTGGCTTGGTCAGAGAAGCTAATCAAGAGATGATCAGGCCCCTCTCAGACACAGGGGAAAAGTCCAGTAGGTAAGATGGAGGAGGGTGAGCTGTCCCAGAAGCTGGGGAGTATAAAGGAGATTCAGAACCAGAAAGAACCTACCAGACCAAATAGTTTGACCCCTTGATTATACAGATGAGGAAACTGAAGGTCAGAGAGTTAGTGACTTCCTTGAAGTCTTGCAGAAAATCAGCCCCAGCAGGACTAGGATTAGGGTGAGATGAGTGAGGCACCTGAGTGATCCCTCCTAAAATTTTACACCCTGGGTACCTCATTTGCCTCACCCTAGTTTTAGCCCTGAGCCCTGGACCACCCAGGTTAGAGAACATACCTGCCATACTCAAAGCCCCTGCAGGGAGATTTTATCCATGAACGGTGCCAAGATTTTTTGCTCATAATCTTGCCCCAGTTGGACCAAAGAAGGATCCCTGCCCTTAGGCAGCCAACATGTAGTCTGGCCGGCATCTTGGGGTAGTCTGGATTGGGGAGCTATCCTATGGGGCCTTAAATGGTTTAACCAGACAATCAAATTCTCTCTTGGGAACTGGAATCAACAAGAAGAGACAGTCATTAGTGGTTGAGAGATAAAGTCAAGAGCGTTCTTGCTCCTTAGTTCTGTTACTTTCATTGTTCTCTACCCATTCCTGTGATGTTCGTGCCTGGGAAGGGAGGGAGGGAAGACCAGTCCTATGTCTCTCCTAATTTCTGCCTGTTGCTAATGGGTGCACCCCTTGTACCACTGCTCAGACTCCTTCCCACCACTTTGGGGTTCACCTGCCTCCCCATCATCTATTTAACAGACAGGATTGTTTAGCTCCTTTTCATTAGGCATTATGGTGATTAACACTTGGTCCCCAATCTTAGGTGCTTACACCTCAGCAGGAGAGGCAGATCCCAAAGAGATACTTATAGTATCACTGGATGAGTATAATGATGGAGAAAAGCCACATACTGTTGGGGCACATGGCAGAACCAGAAATGACTGCAAAGAAGACTTCCTGGAGGAGATGTTGCCTGAGCTGTGTTCTAAAGCAATGAGCAGGATTTCACCACGGAAAGAGTAGGGGAAAAGATTTCTAGCTTTGGTCAAGGTACAGAACTGAGGACTAGCCCGGCATGTGTGGAAGAACCATGAGCAGTTTGATAGCTGTATGAATTTCAAGCCAGGCAGGGCAGAGCAAGGAGGAGGTGAATCCTCATAAGCTGGACAAAGGGCTTGAACTTCACACTCCAGGTGCGCTGTCACATGCTGGCAACCCAAGGCTACGCTCAGTGCCAGGACAAGCTTTCTTTGGCCCATGGAGGATTTTGCAGAATTCTGAGTGTGCAAGCCGGTAGACAGCTATGCTTCAGTTCACCATAATCCACACAGCTCCCCATTGCCTACCCATGGTCCTGGCACTCATTTCTGCTGCCTCCTGCCTTCTGTGGGCTCCAAGGACATAGTCCCTGCTCTGGATGGGGAAGAGTCTCTGAAGAGTTTTTGGCAGGCACGATCAGGGCTCTGCTTACAAAAGTTTCTTTGGTGATGAGACAGAGGAGGGATTTTAGAGGCCCTCTGGAGGCGAAGTCTTTTGGAGGCCATTGCGATAATCCAGGCGAAAGATGTGAAGGACCTGGAATTATGCCATAGAGGAGGGCACGGGAAGCATTGAGAGATGGCCCCTCCATCCACTATTGTGTGTTTTGGAGGCCTGGGGAAGTGTAGCGGAGGGTGGTGGGTCCGGAGCCAGCAATTCTCTGTCCAGCACCACTGTAAATGACAGAACGCTATGAGAATCCTTAATTGGCTGAGCCCTCCTATGCCCTTGAGTTTAACATCCGTCAGCTCTTACTCTGATTCCAATAACCATATGGAGCCATCGCTGCCCCTCCCCCACCATTCTATGAAGGCTCAGAGAGGTTAAGTAGCAGCCTGCAGGATCTTTGCTTAGTGGTTGGTCTGGAATTCAGACCCAGAGTTCTGTGACTGCAGAGCTATGACTCCCTTCTCTTTAGTTGACCTCACATACTGTCTGGTGTGTTTGGACACTATCCAGAGCCCAGAGGCTATGACGGCAGCATCTTTGGGAGTTGACCCAGCAGAGAATTAATATGGACTTTGGGAGCCACATGGCTGAGAAAAAAAGAACCGAGGATCAACTACCCAAGAGAACAAGCTGAAATGTGTGTTGGGAGCCTGTGTATTTGTCTTGGCAAAGCTCCACTGCCTTTCTCTCAAAAAAGAAGAGAAATTTGAAGTGCATTTACATGTTGGAACACAAATGCCCAAGCAAAGGTAGGTGTTGTTCTTTGGGATCCACTGGCTACAAGAACTTTGAAGAGGAAACCAGGCAGGAGAAGATCCTTCTGGAAGGGCCCCAGCTGCCCTGACCTGCGACCTCCTGTCCCCAGCTCTGCTCTCTTTTTTTCTGTCCTTCACCAGCTTTGAAGAGGTTTTAGAAAACACTCCCACGGCCCTAAAAGTCCTATCGAGACCCAAGTACCCCTTCTAAGTCAGTTCTTCTCGAAGTATGATCCTCAGACCAGCAGCAGCTCCATCACTTGGGAACTTGCTAGAAATGCAAATTCTCAGACCCCATGCAAGCATCCTGAATCAGAAAACCAGCACTCTGTGTTTTACCAAGTTCACTAGGTGCTTCTGATGTGAGCCCAAGTTTGAGAACTTCTGCAGTAAGTGATAACACGACAGGAATGTTTTATTAGATGCTTTAGGGAGTCTCATGTGTTTCTCCTGTGATGTCCTGGGCTTCCTCTAAATGAATAGTCTTTCTGTAGTGTCACTTTGGATCCAGCAGAATCCCAGTGTGGCCAGTCAAAGAGTGGGCACGGGCAGATAGACCAATGATAGGTTCAAATTCAAGTCCCATGCTGGCTTGTTTTGTTTTGTTTTTATTTTCCTTGATCTGATCTCAGTGTCAATGGCACCTCCTCAAGGGAGACTTCCCAACCTTCCCGGGCTAGGTTAGAGGCTCCTGTCCCATTTTCCTGGAAGTATTCCAAGTTCCTGCTCATCTTCCCAATGCTTATCCATCAGTTAGCGTCACATCACCTGTTTAATAAATAGTCCTCTTCTGCTTCACTCCAAGCCCAGAGAGGGCAGAGCCTGTGGTTTTCATGTGCATCCTCGCATCTCAGTGATACAACAGAGGGACACGCAGTCTATTTGATCATTTTATGTTCTAACCCCCATCCCCACCCACTGAGAGTGCAAGTTCCAAAGTCAGGGGCTGGTTCATCTCACTCAGCTGTGTACCCTCAGCACATCAGAGTCCCTCGGTAAATGATTTTCAGATGATGCATGACTTTTCACTGACTCATTTACTCAAACACTCATACATCTCCTGTGTGTGATCATTTTAGAGATGGAGAAAATGAAACCCAAGAAGAGGGTTATTTGCTTTGGTCACACAGCTCGTGCAGAGCAGAGCTAAAGCTAGAATCTGTGGCCTCTGGCTTTCAAGTCAGCCCTCTTTCTACCGCATCACTTACCTCTTCACTTGACTGAAAATGTTTGGTATTTTCCCTGTAAGTAGTGGGGAGTCACTGATTACTTGAAGCTTTCAGAAAGTAGCAGAAAGGGCTCTGCTATACTATATAAGGTAGGTCCCTCTCTCCCCCTCTTGCCACATTGACTAGTCTTATTTCAAAAGCATCTGCTTTTCCATCTGTGGGTCACGAAGCCGTGGCCGCAATCCATAAATCCATCATCGACGTTTTCTCGCAGCTGTGAGTTGACAGCTCTGAATCACCCGCCATGTGAAGATGCCAGGAGAGCTGGTGCTGTCAGAGCAGATCAGCTGGAGACAGCCTGTGAATGCCCACGGCTGCACGGGTACCTGCGCCCTGCGCTGCGGCAGAGGCCCCTCCACCCTGCCTGCTGCAGCAGGGAGGGGTACTGAGGGATGAAGCGGTGTCACTCCAGGAGGCAGCTGATTTATGTCAGGGGATTAAGGATGACCCTGTATCAAGTTCAAACTTCACTCAATCAACCCAGAACCTCATCAGCTTTAGAGAAAGCCTCTCTGCTGGAACTTTTTTCTTTAATTGAAGTATAGTTGATGATTTACAATGTTGTGTTAGTTTCTGGTGTACAGCATAGTGATTCAGATAAAATATATATTCCTTTTCATATTTTTTTCATTATAGGTTATTAACTTGCTGTTTATCTGTTTTAGATATAATAATTAGTATCTGCAAATCCCCAAATCCCAGTTTATCCCTCCTCTCCCTTTCCCCCCTGGTAACCATAAGTTTGTTTTCTATGTCTGTGAGTCTGTTCCTGTTTTGTAAATAAATTCATTTGTGTCATTATTTTTAGTGATGTAAGTGATATCATATGATATTTGTCTTTCTCTGTCTGACTTAACTTGACTTAGTATGATAAGCTCTAGATCCATCCCTGTTGCTGCAAATGGTATTATTTCATTCTTTTTTATGGCTGAGTAGTATTCTATCACATATATACACCACATCTTTATCCAGTCATCTGTCAATGGACATTTAGGTGGCTTCCATATCTTGGCTATTGTAAATAGTGTTGCTATGAACATTGGGGTGCATGTATCTTTTTGAATTAGCATTTCCTCTGGATATAACCCTAGGAGTGGGACTGCTGGATCATGGGGGTAACTCTATTTTCAATTTTTTAGGAATTTCCATACTGTTTTCCATAGTGGCTGCACCAAAAAGAGTTCCCTTTTCTCCATACCCTCTCCACTGTTCTAACTTTGGACCACAAAAAACAAAACAAACAAACAAAAAAAAACCAATGTTCGTTGAAGTATCTTTGATAATGGCAAAAAAGTAGGCAATCGTAATACCAACCCTGGTACTTTCTAAGGAATGTTTTATAGTTACTAGAATCTGAATTAGAAATAGGTAGACACAACTAGATTCATATAATAAATTAGTTAGAAAAATAAGTTACAAAATGTAAAGTACCCACGAGCCTATTCTAGTTTTAGTAAAGTTTAGCTGGATGGTGGATGAATAAATAGAAGTTTCATAGATAGATATGTAGGAAAGTATGTACATAGCTTGATGGATAGACAGATGTATAAAAAAGACATTAAAAAAAGACTGGAAAGACCTACACCAATATGTTAACAGTGGTTATATCTGGATGGAGGGATTAAGAGTAATTTTTTAAATTGCTTACCTTTAGTTCCTGGTTATTTAAGAATAAACTTATGTTGCTCTTGTGAACACATAGTTATTAATACCAACAATTCTAATATTCATAGTCAAGAGTGTGTCTTTGACCTATGTTTCCTTTTTATTCTTTCCTGTGTAGATGTTCATGTCATTCAACCAGACAGCCTGGACTTCAGGATGGCATTTAAACAATACTTCATGTTATTTTTATATCCATTTCATGTGTTTTCATGACACTGAGGTGTTTTTGATTTTTATTCCTTCTGTAGCCCGGGAGCCCCTGTCTACACTCCACCTGCCCCACCTTGTTCTCCTGGTCAATTGCTGCTCATGTTCCAAGAGCTTCTTCAGAACTCACCACTGCCCCTTTCCTTTGCTGGTGCATCCCTCCTCTCCATCTACCACCTGGGCTCTCCCATTGCGTCTTGCATTTTGCTCCACTTGGAACTTTTCAATCAGCATGGTTATTTCCATGTCCTTGCTGTGCTCCATCTCACTTCCATTTCCACATCAGGACCTCATTTCCTAATAAAAGCCTGTCTACTTCTCCTGCAAGTATATGCCCATCAGCCTAAAAGGAAGCTTGGCTAACAACCTTGATGCTATTCACATAATCCACAAGCGTTTACTAGCATTTATGTCAAGCGTTTATGTCAAGTACAGATATGAACAAGGTACCATCTCTTCCTCCAGGGGCTCACAGCCAGGTCGGGGAGGCAGACATGGGCACATAAAAATGAACCACAAGCTTCTGCCAGAGGATCTCAGTGTCCTATTACAACCTACACAATGAGTCTTCTTGGAGTTCAAGAGACTCCTGCCAGCTGTGTGGACAGGGAGAGACTTCTCAGGGGAGTTAAGATTGGAGTAGGGACTTTAAAGAAGAGAAAGATTCAGACAAATAGAGAGGATGAGGAAGGCATTTCAGGTGGAGGAAATAGTGTGGCAAAGGCGGAGAGGTGGTGATGGGCTCCTGGTTTGTTCGTGGGGCTTACAGACTGTGGGGGTGAGAAGGCATCAGACTCAGCTGAGCCCTGGGGGTCCCGTCTTGCTGATATCACACAGAATCTCTGTTGTTTCTCTGAGCCTCAGTCTCCTCACCTGTAAACTGGATATTATATTATCTGCTTTATCTGCCTCATAGGGAAGTTGGGAGAATCAAATAAAACCATTATATGTTATGTGGAAGCCCTTTGTAAACTGGAAAGCAATACACTCATAGAATTCAAAGAATAATAAAAATCAACAATACAGTTAGCGAAAGGGAGTTGGAAGAGAAGGGACATGATGAAGAATGTTGGAAATATTTAAGGCAGGGTTTGGGAAAGGGCTTAAAGATTATGAATTTATTTTTTCATTTGGATCTCAGGATCCCCAATATCATTTCTATGAAATCTCCCTGATTGATCTAGCCTCTCCACCCGAGTCTGTAGGTGCCTACCCCTGTGTTCCTAATCCCATTTACTGGTAAAACAGCCTTTTAATTTCTGTTAATGTATCTGAGTCCCCATCCAGGATGGGAGTTCACCGATAGCAGATACCATTCCCTACTCATTTTATATTGTTACTGTCTGGCACATACTGGCCAATCAGTAGATGTGTTTTAGTGATAACTATCCTCATAGTGCCAATTCATGACGTTCTCATCAGGTGGCAGTCATTTTACTAAGAATTTGCTTATCTCTGCAACAACCTGTGGAGCAGGTCTTATTCCCATTTTACAGACAGAAAAAGTGAGCCTTACGAAGCTAAATAACTTAGCTGTGTTTGCCTAGCCCCTTAGGCTTTGAGCCAGCATTTAAGCTGAGGCAGTTTAAGCTTCAGAGTGCTCTACCTTTCTTGTGAATTCATTCACTCATTCATTCCACCAAGAAGGATCATGTGTCTACCATGTGCCAGGAAACAGTCCAGACTGAAGGAATATGTCTGGAAGAAGTGATAGATAAACAGGATCTCAGATAATCCCATGCTAGGTGAAAAATGTGAAACAGATGTGGAACCAAAGTATAGAGCATCCCAGAGGTGTGGACAACTTGGCTGTGGTAGGGGTGGAGGAAGCCTTCCCTAGAGGAAAAAGTAAGGGTCCAAGGCTTTCCATCCAGGCAGAAGAAAGGTCAAGTGCAAGGACGTGAAGGTGGGAAGCAGCAGGTCTAGGTTGGATGTTGCAGTCTTCCTGACTACACAGTGTGCTTCTTGAGGGTAGAAACCATATCTTAAACACCTCCATTTTCATAACCATGCACAGCACCTAGAACTAGGCACCCCAAACTAGTGAAAGTTTGATGAATGAATGATAGTTGTTTCTACATTAAAAAAAAAAAGAGAGAGCAAACTTCAAATTTTGAGAGGACATTGGAAGGCTGAGGGGGAAGATGACTCCAACTTGCAAGGGGCTGCCAAGGGTGACCAGAAGGACAAGAATTCGTGTGTTTACCATGAACCTCTTTGCTTGACTCAAAATATCCCCAGGCCCCCACCTCAAACCTACTCTCCTAATAACAAAATGCAAAAACAAGCCCTTGTCTAGGGTACTGTGGCTTTTGCAAGTTGCTAGGATATCAATATATTTACCCACAACCGCAGACATTTGGCTCAAGAACAGCCCACTCAGTCCTCACATGAGACGAGATCATGAGGATTCAATCTACATGTGGTCCTGAGGGGGGCTTTGAAGTCACCCAGGGAGTTGATAATTGCCTGGAGATACCACAGCTGAAGTTCTCCAGGTTTTGCTATAATAAGCTTTTTTGTTGTTGTTGTTAAATTAATTTGCTCTGGCTTCCTTGGGGGTTTCATATTCAGTTGTGATTTGCACCTGCTTTTTTTGAACCTCACAAAACTTATGAGGGAGAGAAAGGAGTCGTATTTTTTTCACTCCACAGTCCTTGGGTTTCCAACATGGGGTTGCCCTGGGTCTAGATGCTCTCAGGGGAAACAGGACATTTGGGTCTGGGGGCCCTTTAGGTAGATGTGCAGGAAAGGTGGCCTAGAGCAAGTTGAAATCCTGGCCCAAGTGCCCAGCACTGGAAGACCATTGCCTCTGCAACAATTTTAGGGCCAGGTTGGGAAGGACAGTCTCTGTCAAACTCCAGGTTACGGCGCTAACTCAGGACCTGTACCAGGGCCAAGTGCCTGGCTTCTACCAGCATCAAACACAAACCAATTTGGCCTCAGCAAGGGAAAGCAAAATGGACTCACTCCCTGGTTCAAAACAAATTCTTCCAAATCATTACATTCTCTAAACAGACAACTAAAACAAGACAAAGCAAGATTCTACTGTCTCAACTCTGTCCTTTTCTGAAAAAGCTGCAAACTTCTCTTGGCATCATCATCACCCAGTATGTTTTGAGGTCCTTTTCCTGTAGACCCCGGGGCTACAAAGGCCATCACTGGATCCCCCTATCATAGTTGGATGCTAAGTTACAAACCTGCCTCATGCCATGTTCCCATAGTGATGGGGGGAAAGGATCTTCTCTTGGGCTGAAGTTATTACTCAACTGGCAAGTGATCTTCTCTCTAATTACTGGTAACAAGGGCAGCTTAATATCGACATTTTTGAAACTCTGTTTTGGGCTGATGAATACAAAAATGTAATTGTCTTATAATCCTTACAATGGCTTGACTTTTTATGGTAATTTTAGTGACATAATTTGCCACTATTTCAACCTAAAAATCTCACTGATAAGTTATATTGCTCAAAACTGCATGTTCCATAGCATATTGTTAAAATCTTTTCTGCAGTTCTAGTGGACAACTGGCAACCCCTGCTTTAAAAAGCACTCAGGTTTAAATCATTCTGATCATGTTCAATGGCATATATTAACTTTTCCCCAGCTTCCTTCACCAGTTATTCTCACCAGAAGGTGATTTGTGTGAGGAGCTCTTCAGTCTAATTCTGTGACTGGTTCTGACCAGGAAGCTGCACAGAATCAGTTGGATAGTTCACTGACAGAAATCATGAGGGTCCTTACCATCTGCAGATCTGTGTTCCTAGGCCACCCCAATTTTGACATTAATCATTATTTTTGGAACTTCTTTATTTTTGTTTCATATTTAGATTTTAATATTAATAACATTTATCAAGAAATAAACAAATTTGTGATATTTTTTAACATCACCACTGGCCCTTCTGTTCTCTTTCCCCCAACAGAGCATAAAATGAGTTTTTTTATGTTTCACTGATTGTTGAATTTGACATAATAACTGATCTCAAAATGGTCATAGAGAAAGGGCATGAGAAAACCATTTTTTGTGCTCCACTTTTCCAGGGAAACTGGGGAAATAAAATATGCTTGTAGAAACTCAGGTCTGCCATAGACATGCTGTGTCCATTCACGTGCTATAGAAATGTCTGTTAATTCTACAAGTATAAATAACATGACAGGTCCACAGGGCAGATCCAAGATTCTCCACAATCAGTCTTCTGCGTCCTTTCCAGCCATTACTTCCTTACAGGAACCCTCTGTTCCAGCCCAGCTGGTGTCTTCTAGCAGTGAGCATGTCTTCTGCATCACCACCTCTGCCTACCTCTTCCTTTTTAGGAAGGCTTCTCCTCAGCCATTCACCCCAGGACCCTCTGCCTCCTTTATATGTATTCACTCATTCAGTCACTTATCGATTCATTCTAATAAATGCATACATATATATAGTATACAAATCCATATCCAACATCCAACATCCACAACCATATCCAATATCTACATCCACATTCATCATCCACAGTCACATCCAATATCTACATCCGTATCCACATCCAACATCCACATCCAACATTGAACATCTACATTCACACCCAGCATCTACACCCCTATCCCACATCCACATCCTCACTTACATCCAACATCCACACGTATTCTATATTTATTTCATTGCCCAGGTATTATCTCTCATTTTTAGGTCTCATCATTTATCTGGTTTTGATTTGTTTATTTTTTAAAGTGGGTATCTTTCCTCCTATATTAGACTGTAGGATCTAATACAGATCTTTAGAGACTGCAATATTATTTACTGTTTTTTGCATCTTACACTGACCCACAGTAGGTCCTCAAGGTATAGATGATGATGGGGGAAAAACAGCACCCATCAAATACATCCCCTGGGTCATTGTTCTAAGCAGTTCAGTCATACCATCTCATTTAATCCTAATCACCTTCTGATCTTATATCCTTCACTGTGCTCCAGCCATACTGATCTGTTTTTAATGCCTTGAGTATACAAACTGGTTCAACCTCTGACTTTTGTACTGACTCTTCATTCTTATTTAAGCTCAAAAGTCACCTACTCTGATTGTCTCACCCTAAACACCTCAGTCAGAGAACCCAACCCAGTTGTCCCACAGGGTGATTCTATATTCCAGTGTCCCCTTTCATTCTCCCCATAACACTTATCAAGTGAAATTAGGTTATTGATTTATTCATTTACTTATTTATTAACTGTCTCCCCTGCCCCTTCCTCAACAAAAATGTAAGCCCCATTAGGGCAAGAGTTAGCCTGTCTTGTTCATAGCTATATTTACAGCCTAGAATAGTGTCTGACACATAGTGGGTGCTCAGTTATCATCTAATGAGAAAATAATCTTGAGTAGATACCAATTTCAGATATGTGGAAACTGAGGCTTATGGATGTGGAATAACATGCCTCCTGTTGGCAACATGTAATTAGCAAATGTGAGAACAAAAGTCCTCCTCAAAACCCAGGCCTCTGAAGCTACTGGATACTTCTGCTCCAAGAACACAGGTAGATGCATTAATGGAAACAAGATGCTTCTTCTACTTTGATCAGAACTTCTGATGTTTCTTTTATTTCCTTGTCTATTTTGAAATTATAGACAAGCAGGCAAGTGGGTCTCTAATTCCAGAAAGTTTTATTCACCAGAAACAATAATAGTTTCTGTGTTTGCTAATACAGTAAGGCCTTTGTATATGCTAATCTCACTTAATTCCCGTAACAACCCTATGAGGAGGGTAATTTTATCTCCATTTTACGCAGGAGGAAAATATAACTCAGGAAGATGAAATATCTTACCTAACATCAGTGGTATCAAGACTAGAATCAGAAGATGCTAAGAGGATAATTTGAGAAGTGATTGGATAAAAGACTAGGAGAACCAAGATTCATCTCTTTGCTTCCAAGGCCTATGTTCCTAACCCCCAAGCTAGACTCAGGACTCTAAAAGGCAGGCTCTGAGCTGGGTACCGAGGATACAAAGCCTCATTCCCTGACCACAACAGACTCTCAGTCTAAAAAGGGAGATCTGGTTTGAACAAGAAAGGAACCACGGTATGGGGTAGAGGAGAGGCGCAGAAGGGGAAGGGCTGTGCCAGCGCTGAGTCCCACACACCTGGATGAGGGTGCATATAGACGTGACTGAACTTCTAGTTCTTCAGTTTCACACCAGGGCTGTAGTGGGAGAAGGCCACTTGGAAATTCCATTTCAGTTATGTGGCCGGCAGGAGAGAGCCTGCTCAAGGCAGGGCTGGAGAAGCATATGGTTGAAGGGACCACACAGCCCTGGAGGTGGCTCAGGACAGCAGGGTGACGACAGTGGTCCCTAGATCCACTGACCTACTTCCCCTCATGACCTCACTCCAGTCACTCTGACTCATGATGCTTTGGCCACTGGAAACCCACAGCAACCCAGCTTTCTGCCTGGGTCACTTGGTTTTGGTTTCATTTTCTGGCACAGAGTATGATCATCATGTATATTAAGCTTACCGATTTCCTTGATACTTTCCAAGCCTTTGCAGAATGAAAAAGAAGTGGTCTTGTGACAATGTGGTCACCTCAGTGAAGGTTCCACAGCTGACCAGAGGGACAAGGGCTTCCTTAACAGGATGATGTCTTGTTCACCTGTTAGCCAGCAGCCCCAATACCTAAAAGAAGGTTGTTTCATTCAGTGTTCCAACAGGGATGGAAGGCATGCTCAAATGGGGTCATTGGGGAACATTTCATGAAAGGGCCATTACTTAGGTGCAAAGGAAACCAACAGGAAGTAGTATGAAGGAACCCTTGGGGCTTACAAAGTCAGGAGCCTTGACCATCACTGAGTCTTAAAGGGGAAAAAAAGAGGGAGAAGTTCCTGGAACCAAAAGAGGATAGTTGTAGGGACAGGGCCTCCTGAGAAGAAGACACCTTTAATAAAGGAAATCAACCAAGCTCCAGAAGCCCTGAAAGGAAGGAGCTGGGGAGAATACCCCAGTCTCATTCTCTGGACCTCTTGCTGATGCTTCCCATAGGCTGGACTCAACTGGAAACTAGAGGACAAGGGAGATCACTGATGTGGTCAATGCAGGTCAGCCTCGTGGGATGCAGAAGGGTAAGAGTGACCTGGAGGGACATGGACCCTTACCAACACAATGGTTATGACTGGTTGAGAATAGCCATACAAAGAGTGGTGCCACCATTGACTACTTGGTATATACTTAGCCTTTTGAAAGCACTTTCATGGACGAGCTCATTTGATTCTCACAGCAAGCCCATGAGCACTATCCTGGCCCCATTTTATAGACTGGGAAAGTAGAGAATACAGAGATGGTAGCTTATAAATAGAGGAATGTGGACTTGAACCCGATGGCCTTGATTACCTATCCAGTGTTCTTTGTCTACTGGACCATCCCATCTTATCCAAAGTGGAAACTGATGAGTTAGGTCATAAAGCATTGCTAAACTGGAGGGAGTGACAGAAATATAACCTGCAAGACAAGGATGAGATTTTTCCATGAGTTTTATTTGACTTAAGTGAGATTGAATATACATGCTCCATTTAAGAGATACTGAAGTAGAAACAAAGAGAAAAGAGAGAGAGAGAAACTGAATAACAGAGAAAGAGAGAGAGAAACAGAGAGTGAGAGAGAGAGAGAGAGCCAACTGCATATAGGGTCCAGGCCAAATGTCTAATTATAGCTGATAAAGCCCCTATGATCTATCTGTACCTTGCCCCGACTCATCTTTCGCCATTCCCCATGGGGCACTGTGTCCCAGCCAAACTACATTTTATTTCGTTCTCTAAATAGCCCTCAAGTCCTGTTGTTCCAAGTTGTCCCTTCTGCCTGAAACACTTTCCTCTGCTTTCTATTCACCCATCTTAAACCCTATTTATCTATCAGATCTTAGTTTTGTCTTTTCTTTCATCTTTCTCTCCTCTCCCCCTCCCTCCTTCTCCCTCCAACACATACTTATTGGACCCTGCATGCAGGCACAGTGGTGGGTGTGCTGACATTGCTCAGCGTTGGTCCCTCCCTCATGCACTTTCTACGAGGAAACCTTCTTTTCATGCCCAAGTCTGTGTTGGGGGTTTCTTTCTCTTGGGTGTTTTCTTGGCAGCTTGGGCTAATCCTGTTGTAGCCTTTTCACTCTGCATTCTAGCTCCCTGGTTCTGTCCCTGTCTCCTCTACTAGACCGCAGGCTCCATGGTGGTGGGACGACATCTGTCTCTGTGGGAGACACAAACTTGGTGGCTTAAAGCAATCCAAATGAATGGTTTTATGGGTTCTAGAGTTCCAAAGTCCAAACCAGCCCTCCCTGGGCTAAAATCAGTGTGTGGAGTCTGCATTCCTTTCTAGAGGCTCTAGGGAAGAGTCTGTTTTCTTGCCTTTCCCAACTAGAAGCTGCCTGCATCCCTTGGCTGATGGCCCCTTCCTCCATCTTCACGGCCATCGATGGCAGATGGAGTCATCCTCATATTGCATCACTCTGACATTGACTCTTTTGCCTCTTCTTCTATCTTTTAAGGACACTTGTGATTATACTGGGCCCACCTGGACGGTCCAGGATAATGCTTCTATCTTAAGGTCAGCTTATTAGTAACCTTAATTCCATCTGCAACCTCAATTCCCTTTGCCGTGTAATGTAACACACTCGCAGGTTCTAGGGAATAGGATGTGGGCATCTTTGGGAAGCCATTATTCTGCCAGCCACACTGTGTGTCCAAGGGCAATGCTGGTCCAAGGGCAAAAATAGACAATCTCAGTATGCAGGTGGGTGTGTGTGTTTGTGGAACGTGTAGACTCTCTATGTGTGTCTGAGGCATATGTCTGTATGTGTGACACATGTATGTATGCTGGGTGTTCATGTGTGTGGTTCGGGGGGATACACTACCTGACCTCATTTGCTGTAGTTGTGTATATGTGTGTGTGTGTGTGTGTGTGTGTGTGTTGGGAAGTAGAAGGACCACCCAAAGTGGGAAATATAAAGATGAACCAGGCAGCTAAGTACTATTTTCCTGACAATTCAAGTTGTGAAATATTTAGTTAATCTGCCATGGGATACGTGTGCTTCAGAGACCTGGATTTCCAGGCTCTACACTCACATGTGAGGGTTACTACATTCACAGTGAAGGTAGCATCCTGCCTGGACTGGGCTGCTCTTCTAGAAAGGCCTGTATAAGACAGCATGCAACTCAGAGGCACATTCAGTGCTGCCAGCGATGAGCAGATCAATCAAGTAATTGTTTCTCATCTTTCCTGTGAGTGTAACAGCTTCTGATAGGGAATCCTGTTTGAATCACCAGCCCATCCCTTACCACTAATCCAAGAACAGTGGAACCTGGCAAAGCCCTTGGGGATCACCTGGTCCACACACTTCACTTTACAGGTGGGACAGGGTCAATGAGTGGGCCACTTGTATAGGTGCATACGGCTGTCCTGAGATGGGACTGGAATGGGGACCACTGCTGCAATTAGGGTCTTTATGAGGTGACTTGCGGGCAGGGACTCTGCATTATGTGCTTCTGTAACATCAGGCTTCCTGAGAACTTCCTGCTCCTCGCGTATTCATGTTTCTGAGAGATAAAACCCTGGGAATGTTCTTCTGGACAGAGCCTCTTTATTCCCAAGAGATGCTTCTACTCAGAATCTGTCAGATTTCTCACATAGGAATCTGGGCTGGACATTGGAACTATCTCAGTTCAGCAGATGGTTTTCTGCCCTTTCCCTTAAAGCTTAGACTGAAGCCTGATCCAAGCTATAGCTTCCCTGCTCGGAGTTTTCAGGCCCTGTTCTGACCCTGCTCAGCCTTCCCAAGCAAACAAGCCATCTCTCTGTGTTCAGTCAACAGTATTTGGGTGTCCCTACTGAGTGTAGTCCCTCTGCTAGATGTCAGGTACATGGCAGTGACCAAACAGATGTGGATTCCTGCCCTGTGACATAGAACTTCCAGGTTAAAAGCAACCTCAGTCAGTCCCAAAATTGTTTCATTTTGAAAAATAAAAGATGAGACAGACACACAGAAAGAGGTGAGAGGTGAGATAGAGAGAGAGAAACAGCTTCAACCATAGTGAAGGTGGGCAGGAAGAAAAGACATCACAAGAGGAAAAAAAAAAAATGATACAAGCACACCAAGACACAGGTGAAGATAGATGTGATGAAACATCTAGAAACAGAGAAAGACAGGGCCAAAGAGTCTCCCTACCACAAAGACCTCCTCTCCATCTGCAGAGAATCCTAAAAAGGGTCTTGCCTCCAGGATGTTCAATCCTTGTGCGTCTCCCATGCTCAGGAAGAAGGAGGCTGGGTTGGAAGGAGACCCTCCTTGGAAGCTCTACAGTCCTCCAAGGAGGCTGGAAGGAGGTTCAAGAGTATACGATCCAATCTTATCGAAGGGCTGCTCTGAGCTCCCTTCCTCCACAGAGCCCTCCCACATCCCTGAATGGAAACTCCCCTCCCTCCAGTGGAGAAGGAAAGCAAGGCATTCGCCCCACATGGGGCCTCAGCTCATGCTACCTGGTCCTGTGAGCTGTGGTTGCATGGGCCATGTTGTGATCTAGGTAATGCACAGCAGGCACTCCATAAATAAATGGCCTTTCCCTCTGAGGCTGAGAGCCAAAACCATTCATTTATTCTGCCAATATTTATCAATCGCCTTATAGTATGGCTGACACTGTACTGGGTGCATGTTTGTATCCCTAGGTTTGACTCAGGGTTCCACATAGCAGGTGCCTACAACCCCGTACTGTGAACAAGCAAGGATACAGATCCCTCCTTTATAGACAAGGGAAATAAGACCCAGAGAGAGTAAAGGCCCCAGATCATAGCAAGACTCAGACCTTCCTAAGAGTAACCTTTAGTTCTCTCGCTTCCTTACTCCTAGCCTGTCTCTACCCATCTCTACTTTGAGCACGGGAGATTTCCTTGTCCTCAGGCGGAGGCTGGGACTAGGCGGATCCTAGGACTAGGCGGATCCTAGAAAGAAACCTCCCACACGGAGTCAAGAGATGCGGTCTTCTAAGACAAGGATGCTGTATAACTCATCTTTGTATCCTCATCACCTAGCTACAACCCCTGACACATACAGGCTTTGTGAAAAGTGAGTTGAATAAATGAATAAGGTCTGTAGTTTAGACTTCTCAGATCCTAGAATCTTTCTTGTATCATTCAAGTCATAGCAGAGGAGACACCACTCTCAACTTCATAGCCTCTTTGCTGCCTTATTGCTGGATAAAATATGTGCCATCAGTCAAAAGCGGGATCACCCTTGAGGCATGCTGGGACTTCATGTGCGACAGAAGCCAGGGCAGGGCGATGTCAGAGCTGGGGGAGGCAGGACCCTGAGCCAGGGTAGCCCAGTTCAGTTCAATTCCCTGTGTCATTAGGGAAGTGGCAAATTCAGGCTTGGAACCTGGGGCAGGAGAGAGGGTAGAGGTATATGGCAGCAGGAGGTTCTAGACGGGGTGTGGTACCTGAAGTTAGATGGGATCCAGGATGATTTCCCCTATATTTGGAAGGGAGAACTCTGCGGGAGATACAATCTGCAGCCTATGACAGCAGCCTCTGCCCGTGCCATTCAGAGCCTCAGTCTCCCCTAGACCTGGATCAAAGCTTTGTCCATGTCTTCCAAGCCATGCTAGGAGCAGGTTTTCACCCTTATCACCACAGGTATATCCCAGGGGAGGGGATCTCCCCTGAAATGGACTCAGTAACATCTCCATAGTCATCTCAGGCTGCCACAGAGAATACCACTTAAACAGCAGGGACTTACTTCTCACAGTTCTGGTGGCTAGAATCCTAAGATCAAGGTTCTGCAGTGAGGGCTTTCTTCCTAGTTTGCAGGCAGCCGCCTTCTCACTGGGTCCTCATATGGTGGAGAAAAAAGAAAGCAAGCAAGCTCTCTGGTGTCCCTTCTTCTAAGCACACACTAAGTCCCATCATGAGGGCCTGGTGACCTCATCTAAACTTAATTACCTCCCTATGGCCCCACCTCCAAGTACTATCACATTGTGGGTTAGGGCTTTGGCATATAAGTTTGGATGGTGGGGGAGCGGGGAACAATTTAGTCCATGACATCTTTCCACACCTGTCCCCAGTCCCTCCTGTAGGGCAGACTCTGTGTTTAATAGAAGGGGTATAAAAGTCGGAAGGACTCACAGCCTTCCCTCCAGGAACTCATAGTTCTGGTAGGGGCAGGAGATGGGGGTGGGTTGGGTTGGGAGTATAGATGGGAACAGGCCAAGGCGAAATTATAGTGTTAAGATGTGTCCAGGCTGCTCTGGAAACACTTAAGAAGAAACAACAGATACTGCTTAGGGGAACTTGGGAAGATTTCACAGAGGTGGGCCTTCAGAGTTAAGATTTTTGCCAGCTAGACAAGGGGCAGAAGAGCACTCCATGTCAGGGAGCAGCACGAAACATGGGAGAGAGTGGCGTGTATTTGGGAGACTAGCTAGCCGTGTGGATGGGTGGGTGGATGTAGGCACCAAACAGCAGAACAAGCCTGTGAAGAAGGCTGGAACCAGCTGTGCTGTGGGCCTGGGCCAGCCTGTGTGGACAATGGGGTGAGACAGACATAGGTGATGTCCAAGCAGGGAGGCGATGATCCTGTGGTCAGAACACTCTCAGAGCTTAGGAGGCAATCCTGTTAATGGGGGTGGGGGAGTGAGATTTGTGGGGAGACTGTCTTAGTCCACTCAGGCTGCTATAACAAAACACCAGAGACTAGGCAGGTAGTTTACAAACAAAAGAAATTTATTTCTTATGCTTCTAGTTGCTGGAAGTTCAAGACCAAAGTGCCAACATGATCAGATTCTGGTAGAGTCTCTCTTCTAGGTTGCGGACTTTGGACTTCTCATTGTGTCCTTACGTGGAGGAAGGAGCTAGGGAGATCTCTGGAGCCTTCTTTACAAAGGCACTAATCCCATTCATGAGGGTTCCATCTTCAGGACCTAAGCACTTCCCAAAAGCCCTCCCTCCTAACACCATCATACTGGGCATTAGGATTTCAAAATATGATTTGGAGGATGTGGAGGGACACAAACATTCAGACCATGGCACAGCCCAACAATGACACGATAGTAAAGGTCCAGGTGAGAGGCAGTAAGAGTCTGAATGAGGCAAATGACTCTGGGAAAGGACAGAAATGAGCCAATTCAAGAGCAAAGGCAGAATGGCCAGGACTCAAGGCCAGATCAGATGAGACTGAGAGAGTTCAGATGACCCCAGGCTTCCCACAAGGGGCCTTCCTGGATGGTGGTATCCCTCAACAAGGTGGGAAACGGGAGGAGAGTGCAGACTGAAGGTGAGGACACAAATTCTGGTTTCAGCAGCCGGGTTTGAGGTTCCTGTTGGATGTGAGGAGAGACACTTTGGAGCAGATATGGAATTTCAAACAGTGGCTGACTGGACATGCGAATCTGAGAGCTCAGTGGTAAAGTGTGTGCTTAGCATGACCAAGGTCTTGGGTTCAATCCCAGTACCACCATTAAAATGAACGAACAAACTAATGAACAAACCTAATTACCTCCTCCACCAAAAAACAAACAAAAAAAGGAAGGGAAGGTATAGCTCAGTGGTAGAGCACATGCTTAGCACGGACGAGGTCCTGAGTTCAATCCCGAGTACCTCCACTTAAAAAAAAAAAAAAAAAAAAAAAGACCCTTACGGCCATATAAGGATGAGGGGAACAAACAACCCACCATCCTCTTGAGCCTCAATTTACCCCAGAACCAACGATTGCTATTGTTAGAGAGATTCTTCAGTCTTCAAACTAGATATGCAAACATCAAGATGAGATTCACACCTTTTGGTGAGAACAAGCCATTACCTCTCCCCCAATCCAAGATTTTGCTACGATATATCAGCCTTTGATTTTCCTAAATCCTCATATCCTTGAAATACACCACCTTTCCATCTGTGCTTGGAGGCAGAAAGCTCTCAACTTAAAATGAACATTCAACCTTCAAGGCCACCTTTTTCTCAGCTGAGTCTTGCAAACACAGAGTTGTCAGTCTCCTTGTACAAGAAGAGCAGAATTTCCCCCATTTTACCAGATTACATATTTTTTCCTCCAGCCATCCAAAGGAGCACTTCAAGATTTTTGAATTTCCTTCTGCCACGTTACACAATAAGAAAAGGCAACATGGCCTCCAGTCTCTGAGGCTCCCTTGTGCCTCGGAGACCATGTTTACGGCACAACTTTGCCTGAAGCAAATCCGACATCAGCATTTTTATAAACCTCAGAGAAAGAAGAAGAAACAAAAACTGTTGAAATGTGAAAATAATTAGAGAAGAGACTTTCCCAGGGAACAAACATGGCCCACACTGTACAGAGGAAAGAACAAACAAACTTTGGGGAGGTTATGGAGCTGTAAAATCCTTGTTTACTTCTGAAGAAAGAAATAAAGTTGGAGGGGAGCCATTGGGTCTGCACAATCATAAATCAAGTTCCAGGGGACAAGGAAGGAGGGGTTGGACTATAAATCCAGAGTCCAAAACAAAGCAACATTCCAGCAGTCCCTGGTGGCGTGTGAACCTGTGCTGTTTGATTTCTGAAGAGATCTGGCTCCCACCCTGTGTCACCGTCTTTGCAATGTCAAAATACTGGGTGTTCCACAGAGTGGTCACAGAAGAGCCTTTGGTTTGCGTTCAAGTTTCTGAAATCAAGTTGTGGGTTTATTCAACTTTCAAACAGAAAGAGGTGGGGGGGAATCAAAACAACCTAGTTCCCTCTTCTTCTCAAGCTGAACTTTCCACAGCAGTTTCAGGGGTGACAAGAGCCACAAGGAGCCCACTCAGGCACAGCCCGGGTAGGCCCAGGAAGGCCAGGAGGAAATTCCCACAGCTGCACGCCTGGGAAGGGGAGCGCCCAGGCCTCGCTACCCGCACCGCCACCCTCAGCTTGGGGTAGATTTGCCTGTGAAAGGTCACAAGTGAACAGCCCTCCTGGCTGAGGGATTTTTCTCCAGCCTAATACCTCAGGTTTCTGGAAGACAGAGGCCCTATTTCCAGTTAAGTCCGTCTCCTATAAATAACTATACCTTTTTGAGGACACGAATGCCAGGCACCAAGCTGCAGTTTTCACCTTTGGTTAATAGCCTTTCATTGCCTTGGACCTTCAGACTTCTTTTTCGCCTATTCTTAAATGGAAATTAAAGCAAGGGACTTGTCTTCACTGAATGTTGACTAAGTACCTACTACGTGCCAGCTAGGCTAAGCCCTTGAAGTGCATCAGCTTATAGAGTCCTCATCCTCATCACGATTCCAAGAGAGAAACGGCACAATCTTTCCATATTACAGATAAGTAAACAGAGGCTCGAAAGGTTCCCATGGTTGGCCTGGAGCCACACAGACAGTGGTGTGAATAGGGTACAAACTTAGGTTGGTCTCTGATTTCCTGTCTCTTAACCATTAAGATCTATTGTTCCATTAACACAAGGTTCTTGTGAGAACTGTAGTTAACTAGCTGAAGAACACAGGGGATGGAACTTGAGCACAGTTAATTAGCTTCATAAAGAGCTGCACACCACGAAAAAATATCACTAAGAAGCTGCCAGTTTTTGAGCACTTTCCATGCCCAGGCTAAGCACTTTACATATAGCATTTCAACCACCCAACAAAAGTACCCTTGGAGGAAGGGGGCATCCCCATTTTATAGATGAGGTAACTGAGTCTGAGAGAAGGCGAGGAGCTTCCCTAAGGTCCCCTAACCAGGAAGTGGCAGAATGACCTCAGCAAGGTTCTAGCAGTTGTTCAAAGGCTGGTTCTTATGTTGAGCCTCAGGGTCTTGGGGCTCTCTGCAGATTACCCGCTATGGGCAGAATGTTGCGGGTTTTTTGTTTAAAACTTAATATGACTAAATGTATAATTTTGCATCAAGTCAGATGCCATCCTGACTGACTTCTGGTTCTGGGTGATGCCAAAGGTCTAAATGAAAGTCCGAGAACAAAACATAAAATTTAAAAAATAGATCCCTTTTGACTCCTTTCTCTCCCTATGAGATGAGTAAAAGGGGCTTCTATCCCACTTCAGGGGTAGGGTGCTCAGCCAGGTTCTTGTGTGCCATGGAGGGATGGCTGGAATCCACCCCCACCCCCTAGTCATGGTATTTTGTCATTCTTTAAGATTAAGACAATAGCAGCCGGCTACTGTGAGCTTCTCCACATGACAGGTAGGATATTATCCTGTTTTCCTGATGAGGAAATCCTGGCTCAAACAGGTTGCGTGATGCGCCCAAGCCAATGTTGCCCGATGATGTGACTGGGACAAGCGCTCCAGTCTGTGGATATTTCCCTGAAAGACTATTTCAAGCACCTCATGTTTGTTCCACATCCCATCCTTCTTTCCGTTCTGCTGCTTCTTTCCTCGCTGGCTCGATTGTGGCTGCTGTAACAAATTACAGCAAACGTGGTGGCTTGAAACAACACACGTTGATTTGCTGATAATTTCTGAAGGTCTCGCTGGGCTGAAATCAAGCTGTTGGCAGGGCATGCGCCCTCCGGAAGCTCTGGGAGAGAATCCACTTTCTCGCCTTGTCCACAGCATCTACAGCTGCATTGCTTGCATTCCTGGGCTCCTGGCTCCTCCATCTTCACAGCCAGCAGAGCGGCATCTTCTCTTTCTGATTCTGCTTCCCTCGTCTTCCAATGCATGCCTTCTCTTCCATCGCAGTCAGGCCTCTTGCTCTGTCTCCATCCACACCTGGCCTTCTCACTCTTCTGCCTATGTCAAATCTCTCTCTGCCTCTCTCTTATGAGGACACTTGTGATTGCATTTAGGACCCATCTGGGCCAAGATAATCTTCCAACTCAAGATCCTTGACTTAATCACATCTTTTTCCATGTAAGGCAATAGTCACAGTTTTCAGGGGCTAGAACTTGGTATCTTTGGGGGACATTTTTCAGCCTACCAGTCTTGCTTTCCCCCTGAATATTGTCCTTTGCATTATTTCTCCAGGAGTGGAATGGGTTAGTTTGATCATCCTCATTCTCTTGCCTGGCCTCCTTGGTGACCATGAACACTATACATTTATATAGTTCTTTCCATGAAGTTATCCAACTTCATGGGCCAGTTGCCATGTTGGGGTATTCAGTCCACAGAGTCCACCGTGTTCCCTCCCGTATGCAATTGTTGTGAGAAAGCATGACATAAGCCAGTGCCAGGTCAAAAGTAAAATGCAAGGAATTAAGCTCATGAAAAGGAGAAAAGAAGTGCCTTTGGGGAGCTGACGACCTTATTGAGGCAAAGCATCATGTACATATGAAAGTTACCTGGGAATGCCAAGGATTGTCCACTAAATGCCAATCATAAAGGGCAAGTGGAATTTGGGAGAGAAAGGCATCCTGTGATCAGGAGAGGTCATGACAGCCTTTGTAATAACCTTTAATGAAAATGAATGTGTGTATGAATATGCATGACTGGGACATGGTGCTGTACGCCAGAAACTGACACATGATAACTGACTATACTTCAGTTAAAGAGAAAAACAAATAAAAAAAAACACAACAGCAAAAAAAAAAAACAGCCTCTCTCCACACTCAGGCACCCATTTTGAGAAACAAAATCAGATACCTTCTACCTTCAATGTTAATTACAACTTCTAGGTAATGTCAATATACTGCATGAAAACAAATCGAAGCATAATTGTGTTTTCAAGCAAGACCTCCCCATGAGCCCATTCCCTACTGCTTCCTCAGTATCACAGGTACGACTCTGTCTAAGATGAATGATAACAGCTGTCAGATGCTGGCTGCTTTAGTGTACAAAACATCTGCATATTCCTTAATTCTTATTATCCTCAGAAAAAGTGATGCGAGTTAACAGTTACTATTCCCGTATGCAGATGAGAGAATTCGTTAAAATGGCAGTAGGACCTATTGCAAAGAGCACTGGTTTTTTGGCTCAAAATCTCATGAGGTCTTAATCCACTGCTTCCCTCTCCTGGACCTCAATCTTTATACCCTGAGGGGCTTGGCAGACAAGATGGCTCATATGAACCTATCTACTCTGAAATTCTGGGAAAGAAGGGCAGAATTTTACAACTCCAAACATATTCACTGTTCTTTGTAATGGCATGAAACTGCCTGCATTTAAAATAAACTGTGATGGGATGATGGAGAGTTTGGAGTGTGAGCACACACATCGCTCTTCAGCACCAGTCCCGTCTCCGTAGGCCCAGAAGGCCTGGCTGGGTCCCCTCACAGCCAGTCAGGTTTTTAAAAGGAATAAACTCCTGACTGTGAAAACCTAAATCAGTCTCCTGAGGAAAATGAGCCTCGGAGAGGTTCTGTCACTTGCCTGAGGACACACAGCTAGTGAGTGACAGTAAATCAGAGTTCAGGGCACCAAGCGCACAGGATCGCCAGAGTCTGTGGAGAGGTGTTCTAGGCAAGAGTGCTTTCTCCAGCTCTGATCCTCTTGGAGTTGAATGGGAGGCAAATCCAGGTCTGTCCTTGAGGTTGGGCTCTTT
Organism: Camelus bactrianus; assembly: GCF_048773025.1. NCBI lineage: Eukaryota > Metazoa > Chordata > Mammalia > Artiodactyla > Camelidae > Camelus > Camelus bactrianus. The sequence goes on from NC_133551.1 coordinate 36,417,415, forward strand.
TATATCCAACTCAGTCACCACCTACCCCTTGACTTTTGTTGGGGGTGGGGAGGGTCGGGGAGTGCTCTGAGGTCTCTGCTTTAAAAATATGCATAAGAACTGATGGTATCACAAGGCAAAGCTGTCGATAGATCAGAGCCGAGGTGGGTGCTGGTTTGGGTCTGAAACCAAAGCTTTGTGATGGGCTGATGTGGCCTGGCAGGCGCTGGTACCTGACTAGCTGGTACTGTTCATGAGACACAGCCACGTGCCTGTGGACAGAACCCTACCTGGGGGACATCCTGAGTTCCACTTTCGGGCCGAGTTCATCCCCAGCTTACCCTGTGGTCTGGAATATTTCCTCTACTTTCCTCATCTGGAAAATGGGAACACAATTCCCAGAACGGTTCTGAAGCAGAAGACACCAGCTGTGCTATGAGCCTGGGTTTAACTCTGAGCTTCTTCCTTACTAGCTGGGTGACTGGGGGCATGGTATTTAATTTCCTGAGCCTCAGTTTCTTCATTGGTCAAATAAGGATAAAAACAATGTCTCCATAATGGAATCCAGCCATAGGGACAAAAAGCCAAGTGCTTAGGATAAAGGCAGCCATTTTTGTTACAATATGAAAGAGTTTGTGAAACAGAGAGAGCTACAAAACTCTAAGGTGGGGACGATGTCATTGCTGCGTGATTATCGCAAACCTTCGCAGTAGGGCCTGGATCAGGGACCACAGGCAGTGGGAGGTCGGAGAAGGCATGAGTCGTGCCAAGACAGCTCCAGAAACTCTCAGGCCAAGGGGCACTACATTTTTGACCAGATGTAGACTCCAACCCACTGCCTTCTCCAGCCCCAAACACACCAAAAAAAAAAAAAAAAAAAAAACCAAACTGAAAAGCAAACCACAGCATTTTAAAACCTCCTGTTTCCTTCCCCCATGTATTGTTTTTGGGAAGGGCCATTTCAGCCACAGCACTGCCAAGAAAACAGGGTGGTTTCCCTTGACCACTGGCCATGAATATGTGCCTTTTCCTAAGCTTTGTGTAGGAACCCACAGTGATTTTTTAAAATAATAAAATTCTTCTCTATAAATAAACCCTTAGGCTTTATGCTGAGGGTCCTGGAGGGATGAGTTTCCTCTTCTTTTTGAATTCATTAAGGGCTCCATTCCCCATTTGAACTGCGCATTGTGTAGCCAGAGATATTTTGGGTAATCATCCTCCGATGTGTTTTCCATCCACGTAGGAATGGCAACATTCAGGAACTTTTAATTAAAGATCCACTGCTCCTTCAGAGACACGCATCCCTCCAAGAAATACCCCATTCCCACTTCCCCTAGAGATTGTACTAGTACAGCCCTGACTGATTTTCCAGAGCCTGGAAAATTAAGCATTCTCAAGGATTTACTCAGTGACAGAGCAGTGGAAAAGACAGCAGGTGTTGGAGTCCAGACCCGGGACTGAATTCTGACTTTGTTCCTCACTAGCTGTATGATTCTGGACAAGAGGCTTACCTAGTCTTACGCAAGGTACTTAACATCTATGTATGTGATCTCAGTTCATTCATCCTGAAAATGGTTGTAAATGATCTATAATTTTTGGGCTATTGTGAGAATTAAATGGGAAAAAATGCATATAAAGCACTAAGCACACAGTAGATATTCAATAAATGGCCATTTTTTATCAAGTTCTTGGCAGGATTAATTATAGTAAGAAGAAGGTGGCTCATTCTGCTGGGAATCTGGGAAGAGGATTTAATGAAGGGATAACTTATAGAGATGGGGTGGGGCTAAGGGATGTTGAAGCACCCAGAGACCTGCAACAGTGGGGAGCTGTCACCAGCCCTAGACCTGATGGGACCAGAGGAGGGCCAGGTGTGGCTGGAGCCCGGTCAGAGGGGGAGCCATGGAGAGGGGCCACTGGCGGGAGCTATGGTTTTAGAGGACAACGGCCACTGATGGACAGAGGCAGAGAATCATGGAGGGAGCTGAGGGGAAATGCCCCAGCATCTCCTGCTCCTCCCTTCTAATCCCTTGTCATGCCTGTCATTGGCCGAGACCAACTGAAGACAGAGGCAAGGGTGTCCCCCGATGCTATCTTAGGGGTCAGCCTCCCAGGGCACAGTGCAGGCCAGGGAGTAAAGCTCGCTGGGAAGCGGGTGCACATGGTGAATCACTAGGCTGTTTGGAAAGAGGAATTCTTTGTGACTTACATATTGGCTAGTGTTAGTCAACCCAAACCATAAGCAAATCTCCTGCAAAAATCCTAAAGTGGCCATTGTAATCACACCCCTTGAGACCTAAAAAACCATACAATGGTTTCCCAGTACCTAAAGAAATGAGCCCCCTAACCCCACCCCTGGGACTCTGTCCCAGACCCTGCCTCTCCTGGAACTTTCTGGAATGCTTATATCCTGACATGTTTCTTTGCTTTGCACTTGAATTTTTTTTTTATTGTAGTATAATCAGTTTACAATGTGTCAATTTCTGTGTACAGCATAACATTTCAGTCATACATGTACATACATATATTCCTTTTCATACTCTTTTTCATTATAGGTTGCTACAAGACACTGAATACAGTTCCCTGTGCTATAGAGAAGAAATTTGTTGTTCATCTATTTTATAAGTAATAGTATCTACAAATCCCAAACTCCCAATTGATCCCTTTCCACCTCCTTTCCCCTCTAGTAACCATGAGTTTGTTTTCTATGTCTTTGAGTCTGTTTCTATATTGTAAATAAGTTCATTTATATCTTTTTTTAAGATTCCACATATAAGTGATATCTTATGGTATTTTTCTTTCTCTTTCTGGCTTACTTCACTTAGAATGATCATTTCAGGTCCATCCACGTTGCTGCAAGTGGCATTATTTTATTCTTTTTTATGGCTGAGTAGTATTCCGATTGTGTGTGTGTGTGTGTGTGTGTGTGTGTGTGTGTGTGTGTGTGTGTGTGTGTATCTCACAACTTCTTTATCCAGTCATCTGTTAATGGACATTTAAGTTGTTTCCATGTTTTGGCTATTGCAAATACGCACTTGAAATTTTTGATGGATGAAAATTTGGTGAGAGTCCTCAAATCCTCTACCCCTGTTTTCTCTGCTTCATCAACTTCATGTCATCCTACAACACTCAGGCAGCACCCACCACCTCTAGGCCATGCACCTTACCCACACTCCTCTAAGTTCTCAGACAGAGGCAGCAGAGTGCTCTAAGGCTCTGCCCAGCTTGCCATTCTGGGCTACAACGTTTCTTAGCGGCACAGTGTTCTTGCCACTTAACCTCTCTGTGCCTCAGTTGCAGCATCTGTAAAACAGGGTGATGCTCATACCCATCTCACAGGGTTTTCCTGAGGGTCAGATGAGTCAATGTATGCAGATCACTTAGAATAGTGCCTGGCAGATAGTAAGCACTTAGTAAGTATTAGCCAGTTTATTTTTATTTCTTTATTACCTATATACCATAGTCCTTAACACACATGGCATAATTTCAGGTTTGTTTGTCTGATTCCCACATTGATTCTCTGGGGAATCTGGTTTGGATTTTTGAGAGAAGCAAGGTGGAGATAAAGAACTAAAGTCAGAGCCAGAAGATTCAAGCCCCTTCAGGGCAAACCTGGGCCACTCACCCGCAGGGCAGCTCCCCCGGTGGGCCCAATGCCCTGAGCAGCCCCGCCTTCTCGTCTAATTGCGCGATAAAAGAAACAGCTCCCCCACCCTTCGCACTTCCTCCTCTCACATTAGAAACCAAGAGCAGTGATGTGCATTCAGTGGTCTCAGGAAAGACACACACTTCCTCCTGCCTAGCCAGTCTCAACATTGGGACATTCAAGAGTGGAGGGTTCTGATCAGACGATGCCATGAGTCCCCAGGAAATGCCTGCGTGTTCCTCAGGTCGCTCAGTGTCAGGGGCAGGTGTGTGCTTGGGAAGGAGAGATCCAGAGGCTCTGCCACAGGCCCACAGCAGCCCTGCCATCCTTCCCGGCTCCCTGGATGCCCTCCTTCCTCCATCTACTCCTATCTGTTCCCTCCCATCACTTCTGTTCATATTCAGTGAAAATTAAGTGCAAGAGCCTGCAGAGCTCGGGTGATCTGCCTCCTGGCTGCCCCTGCACCCTCATTTCCTCCACTCCCCCCCTCGCTGTCCTCACTGCAGGCGGGCAGGCCTCTGAGCTGGTTCTCCATGGAGTGAGCCTGCTTGCTACTTCCTTGCCTAAAAAGCTCTTGCTTCAGTTGTCCTTGCAGTTCCCTCATTCTTCTTATTCATGTATCAGTTTCTTCATTTAACAAACAATTTTTAAACTTTAAAATTTTTATTTTTAATTATGGTTAAAATAAGAACCCATGCAAATAGTCTTAACCATTCCAAACTGTGCAATTCGGTGGCATTAAGGATACTTACATTGTTGTGTGACTGTCATCGCTGTCCCTCTCCAGAACGCTTTCCATCTTGGAAAACTGAAACTCTGTACCCATTAAACAGGAACTCTCCATTCCCACTTCCCCCACCCACTGGAACCACCATTCCATTTTCTGCCTCTGTGTATTTGACCACTCTAGGTACCCCATATAAGTGTACTCACACAATTTGTCCTCTGTGACTGGCTTATTTTGCTTAGCATAATGTCCTTAAGGTTCATCCACAGTGTAGCATGTGCCAAATTTCTTTGCTTTTTAAGGCTAAATAATATGCCATGCATGTCTATACCACACTTTGTTGATCCATTCATCTGTCAATGGAAGTCTGTTACTTCCACCTTTTGGCTATTGTGAATGATGCTGCTCTGAACATGGTGTACACAAATCTGTTCAAGTCCCTGCTTTCATTTCTTTTGGGTATTACCCAGAAGTGGAATTGCTGAATCTTATGATAATTGTATGTTTAATTTTTTTTGAGGGACCACCACAATGTTTTCCATAGCAGCTGCGCTATTTTATGTTCCCATCAGCAATGAACAAAGGTCCCGGTTTTTCCACATCTTCCACATCCTCCCCATCACTTGTTATTTTCTGTTTTGGATTTTTTTTTTTTAATAGTAGCCATCGCAATGGGTGTGAGGTGGCATCTCACTATGGTTTTTAACAGGCAGTGTTTGAGTACCTCCTATGATCCAGGTCTCAACTAGATAATTGTAGGACATACAAATAATGTCTAGTCCCTGCCCTCCAGGAAGAGAGAAAGCAACAAAATAAAGCTGAATTGAGCCATGTTCTGTACGAGGCCTACAGATATTACCTCACTAAGTCCTCACACTGTCCCTAAGATGAGTATAATTAACCTATTTTAGTGAAGAAACTAAGATTCACCAGAGTTCGGTGACTGGCCTCCTGCTTACAAAGACAATCTATGTGACAGAAATGAAAACATATGTTTTTGAGACTCAAAAGCCTATGCTCTTTCTGACAGTTTTCTCCAATATTTTTTAAATTTAACTGAGCAGAAAAAATGTAAAAATAACTTTGAGGCACCAGCAGAGTGTTGCCAACTTTTTATTGGGCAAAGCAAGAACATTGGAAAGCAATTAATTTACCATCTAATGTCACTATTCTTACATAGGAAGAAATTGAACCACATACCCTTTGGAAAAAAAGACACACACAACAAAGTTTATTCAACTGCATAAACTTAGCTTTTTGAAAACCTCACTCCACTGCCGGTGCTTTTCTCCTTTCCCCACCCCAGGAGCGAGGACCAGTCTTTGGCCTCAAACCATGACAATCCTTGGCTTCTAGACACCAAGTGCTCCAGCATCGCAGGCCCTCAGCTAGGTGCTGTGGGAGATGCCAAGCCAAGTGTGTGTTGGACTTAGGGGAGAGTTTGATGTGCAAAGAGCAGAGAGAATTAAGTGCCTTGCAGGTTGGCTGGCCTGATCTCTAGGTGATGAGAAAGCAGGAAGCTTTACCAGTCCTGCCATTCTGCTGCCTTCGTGACCTCTCTTGAATTTCTCTCCTCCTAGCTTTTGCCACGAATTCACGTACCACTTTCCAGAGGAAATTAAAAACCTCCACATCACTGGAGCCATCATAACTAAAGGGAAATGATGAACCATGACTGGTGAAAGCCATTGCTAAATATATAAAACAAAGGTCTGTATTAAGAATATATAAAAATTCAGTAAGGAAATCAATTAGAAAAAAGAGATAACCTTCTGTCTTCCTGCCCCCAGCCTCACCTAAGTCTAAATGGTTCTCCAGGCACAAGCAGAGAAATTAAAGTGGAGATGGGGTCATTTCAGTACCCTGCTCAGAAGGGCAGTGGGTGGTTCTCACGGTGACCAGACTGCCTGGCTTCCATCCCAGCTCCTCATTTACTAGTTTTCTGACTTAGTTACATAACCTCTGTGTATTATATGTTGTCTGTGGCAACTTTCATGCTGCAAGTGCAAAGCTGAAGAAGTACCGTAGAGCCTAAATAGCCAGCAGGGTCTAGAATATATACCGTCTATCCCTTTGCAGAGAAAGATGAGCAACCAATTGCTGATTCAAGTTTACTGACACCATCATGTTATGCTTCCTCCCCGCCCCCTGCCAGTGAACTTTTTATTTCTGTGAGTATATTTTTCACTTATAAAATTTCCTTTTTTTCCCAGTTGCTTCTATTTACTTGTGGAAAACGTCCGCCTTTCCATTTGTTTCAGTAACATTGGCTCTTACTTCATACAGCACGGTATAATAACTGCTTTTAAAGCTCTGTCTTAGTAGTGTCACATGTGGGTCAGTGTGGAGTTGGTTGTCTTTTCCTTTGAGAGATATTAAGATTTTCCTGATTCTTCGTTCTTTGTACATTGATTAATTTTGAATTGTATCTTGGATAGTTTGAATATTATGTTATGAAATTCTAGGTCCTATTAAGAGAGTCTGAAGAATGTTGGGTTTTTTTTAATTTTTTTAAGCAAGCAGTTAACATAGCTAGGTTTAGACCATAAGTCCCAACCTATCTTCTTTGGGTGGTAGTTGTAATGCCAGTTTAGTTTTGAAGGCCTTTGCAGTGCTAACAGGGTAGACCCCATGTATGAACCTCCCCGGGGCCAGTCTGGGACTTGGAATGTATTCCATTCCATAGTTAAGCAACTGGCTTTGTTATGATACTTTGGGTCAGTTCCTTATATGTGCAGCCTAGAAGTGAGCCCAGAATTTCATCCACAAATTTAAGGGGCCCCTTTCTCGAGCTCCTTCTCCATGGATATCCTGCACTCTCCCATACCCAGAGTCCTATTTTCCTGGTGTGCTGGATAGAAAGCCAGGACTCCAGCTTCCTCATGCTATCACACAGTTTTCACAACTGAGTCCCCCCTGAGAATGAATCAGTGAGAGAAAAAAGAGGGGGAAAAGGTATTCCCCCCAAATAGTCTTTAGACCACAGGGATCCCTTTTCCCAGTTTCTGGTCAGAGGAAGAATCTTTCTGTGCCTAAGAAGCTACCACTGCCACTGTGGGAGTGTAATTCATGACTAGGACTCACATTGGGGCCAACCCCTGAGACTAAAAAGAGTAAAATAAAATGAGATTTTGTCTTTCCTCCAACATAAACACTTTTTGTGCTTCAGGGCCCACTCCTCCCAGTCCTCTAGCCAGAGAAAGAGTTTGTCTTGGAGTTTTGACTGTCCTTGTATATTACACAGTTCCAGGGTTCAGACTGCCCTGGTGTCTAAAATAAGGGGTACACGAGGAAAAAAATACCCAGGAAACTTGATGTCTGTGATGATTAAGTTTATGTGTCCATTTAACTGGGCCATGGGCTGCCCAGACATTTGGTTAAAACATTATTCCGAGTATGTCTGCAAGGATGTTTTTGGATAAAGTTAATATTTGAATTGGTAGACTGAGTAAAGCAGATTGCCTTCCCTAATGTGGGTGGGCCTCATTCAATCAGTTGAGGACTGAAAAAAACAAAAAGGCTAACCCTCCCACAAGTAAAAGGGAATTCTTCCTGTCTGACTGCTTTGAGCTGCAACAACTATTTTTTGTTTGTTTGTTTGTTTTTGTTTTTGTTTTTTTCCCATGCCTTTAGACTCAGACTTAAACACTGACTCTTTATGTCTTGAGCCTGACAACCTGTGGACTGGAATGATGCAATCAGCAAACCTGGTTCTTCAGCATGCCGACTGCAGGTCTTAGACCTTGTCCGCCTCCGTGACTGCATGAGCTGATCCCTAATAATAAATCTCTTTGTTGATTTAGATGCATCTTCTTCGTCCTGTTTCTCTGGAGAGTCCTGACTAATACACCTGTATCAGTTGCTCTTTGAGTTTTGATTTCCCTCCCCAACCCCCGTGTGACTGCTTACTTTCCAGCGTTCTCAGATTATTGCTTTATGTATTCTCTCCAGGACTTTCAGTGGTAATTAGTGAGAAAAACAGGTTGAAGTATCATCATTCCTTCTTAGGTGAAACCAGAAATGCCTAGTTTATCTATTTTTATACTATTTGTATAGGATTCCATGGGATGAATATGCTATAATTTCTTTATCTTTTCTGTATCAATAGACATTAGGGTCTTTTCTCGAATTCTCTGTGAATGTGTGCACAAATTCTCTGGAATATATACCTATATGTAAAATCGCTAAGATGTAGAGTATATCCATCCTCAAATGCACTAGAAAGTGCCAAAATGCATGCCAGGGCGGAAACAGCTGGACTTGTACCAGCACACTGAGTCATCTCACTGCTTCGTAGCCTCATCGACTTTTGGTATTATCAGATTTTTAAGTTTTTGTCAATCTGATACATATGAAATGGTACCTCAGCGTTTTATTTCCAATTACTAGTGAGATGAGACTTCTTTTCAAACGTTTATTGCCCATTCATATTTCCTCTTCTGTGATTTCTTTATTCACATTAGTTCTCTGCTTTTCTTATTGGTATTCTTACTCAACTCGTATGCGTTTATTATCTTAGGTAGCAAATGCTTTCCCCCATCCATCCGTCTCTTGTGTTTCTTGTGTTGTTTGTAGTGACTTTTGGTAGATGGACATTTTTATATTTTAGTGCCAAAAGAGTCACCATGACTGCCTCCTTCCTCCTTCCCCTCTGTATTGAACCAGTTTCCCTGCCCTGCGGCTTTTTCTCTCCTATCTCTGCCACCCATCCGACGTGAGCCCCTCCTACCCCGGCTCAACCCCTCCAGCCCTCTCCTGAAAAAATTGCATTTGTTTCCCAGGGGTTCCCTCATTTCCATTCTCACCAGATTCACAGTCCCTGCAGGGAGCTTTAAAGAATACAAGTCAGACCATGCTATTGTCCTGGGGTAAAAACCTTTAGTGGTTTCCCTTTGCCTAGAAGAGTAAGTGCAAGCTACTCACATGACAGACGGCAACAAAGCGCTCTCAGGCCCCGGCCACCACTGGCTCCGCCATCCGCCTGTGTCATCGGCTGCATCTGTGCTCCAGACACTGCGCTGCTCCTTTCTCCCCAGCACACCCTGCACCTTCACAGCCCGACTCCCTGACACCTCTATATTTAACGTAATGGTGACATCTCCCTCTGTCCCCAGCCTCAACATAATATTACCAAGGCTTAGAGATGAGGTGGGAGGCGCTGGCCTGGAAAAGAGCTCCCGTGTGCCAGACACTTCCACCCATGTTAGAGTCACACTGAATTCTCACAACACCCTGAAGCCAGACCAGCGACCTCGTTTTCCAAATGAGGAGGTTGCTGCTCAGAGATGCTAAGTGACTTGCTAAAGACACACAGCTATGCTTTCTACACCTGAAAGTGGCGGACTCAGAGGCTGAACCCAAAGGTCTGTTCCTCTAATTATTGACCCACAGTCCTTGGCTCATAAGGATTAGGTTTGTTATTTGCTTGCTTTATGACAAGCTTATGCAATTTACTTCCCCATTCTGAGCCTCAGTTTCCTTATCTGTAAAACAAAAGATTTTACTCAATGATCTGTAAGCTCCCTTCCCTCTTGGAGACATAGAATTCTCTGCAGTGTCCACATGGTCCTGGGCTTTCCACCGAGAACAGTCGACTCTCTGATGATAGTCCCAAGTCAGCAGAAACCTGACGATCCTCTCCCACGCTCTTTCAGGTTTTTACACCAGTCTCTGAACTAGCACAGAAACTCCTGCCACAGGTCTGCGTGTCTAGGCCCATGTCTGGCTGACTGTCTCTTTTCCTGAAGCCAAAAATCCCTTCAGAGAAGAGAGATGGTGAATCCTAACACAACATTCTCATGAAATTACATTAAATCCTGTTTCCTCCCTGAGCAGCCATGTGCAACCCACTGCCCCATTTGGAGCCACTTATAAAACAGTGGTGGGGGTGGATTTCCAGTAGACTGAGGTCCCTTGTAGCGCTAACCTTCTATGATGCTGGGCCATTGCAAACCACCTGTGGTAAGAACTTTCTAATAGAAGAATGAACCATCATAACAGAAGCCCATTCTCCTTGGGAAAACCCAGCCTTGGCCAACTTAGAAGTCTTTTTTGGAATAATTGGCCACTATCCCAACTTCAGGGTCATCCTGGAGGGAAGGTGCCCAAAAGAGTAGGGATTTAAAGCTGAGGAGAGAAAGAAAGGAAGGAAGGGAGTAAAACAAAGTTCTGTCCAACCAAGTCAAGACATTTAGGACGGCAGAAGAATCTGCATGCATTTCAGAGTCAAGTGGGCTTAGTGGGCCTCCCCGTTCCCTTGCTACCTGTGTAAGTTTAGGGATGCCACGTAAAACCCTCTGGACCTGTCTCTTCATCTGTTAAAAGAAAATTAGACTCCTCATTTTTACCCACAACTACTTGTGAGGTTTAAGCAAGACGGTGTGTAAAAGTGGCTGTTTAGTCCAGTGAAGGTATTCCAAACAGCTCATTTTTATTCTTGCGTGTTTTCTATTTAAAAAGAATCGGGGTCTGCCAAGGAAACACAAAGAAACTTAAAGGCCAGATGTTTTCAGGCAGATCACATCTGTGAAAAACACACTCCGGGAGCACCCTGAATCACAGGGTCCTAAAACTGGGAGTGACTAGCAATGATCAATTACGGGATGATTACGCCAGATTTAATACTCTAGCTCCCCCACCATTCACCACTTCTTGAATGCTGGCACTGACGGGGCGTTCACTGCTTTCAGAATAGCCTATTCTTAGTGAGAGGTGAGTCGAGGCAAGTCATTGGAACTTTGAATGTCAGACCCCGTGGCCCTTCCAATAACAAGGCCTCTCTCTCTCTCTTCCTTTACAGTCCAGCAGTTGCCAAACTGTATTATTATCCCCGCTGAGCCTTTGTTCTTGCTGTTCTCTTTCCTGGGGACCCGCCCCGTTCCTTGCCCTCTTCTTCATCTAAGGAGACTCTTACTCATCCTATCAGAGGTAGCTCAAACATCACCACCTCTGAGAAGCCCTCTGTGACTTCCCACCCCAGGCTGGGGCAGATGTTTGTCTGTAACCTCAGCAACTTTCACAGAGCATTTAACTAACATAAGTGAAATGATCATATTACATATTTGCTCCCCACCAGGGGTTCCTCAAAAGCAGGGACCTTACCTTACACATCTCTAGAACTCGGCTTCTCCCACAGAGCCTGACTCCATAAACAGAAGCTGTCCGAGGAGCCGAGGCACTCAAAGGGGCAGAGAGACCTGTGGAGAGCAGGCGGGGACTGTGCTGCAGGGGGAGGAGCTGCCCAGGGGGTGTGTGTGGCAATAATTAGAGCCTGGATCTGGCCTCCTGAATAGGAGGAAATGGAGAAGAGAGGTTTTCATTTCAAAGATGCTCTGGAGGTTGTTTTAGGTTTATGTCTGTCTGCCGCCAGCTGAACTCATGGAGGAGCCTGTTGAAAGTGCCGTGTCAGGCTTTTCTTCTCCCATAAACTATCCCCAGCAAATTGGGGGAGTGCCGGACACATGTCTCAACCAAGGGCAACATGTAAACTGTTCTTTGGGATTTTTTGAACAAGACAGCAAAGTATAATGCTATAAGTTTTACCACGTTAGTTGGTCCTTGGGAGAAGGAGGGGTGGACATCTTGCCAATTCATGGACTTGGCATGATGCTGGGTGCTTTCCACATGATCGTTCACAATGTATCTGTAAGGTTAGGGATTGTGGTCTGTTTTACACATGGAGAAACTAAAAGTCTAGAGGTTAAATAACTTTCAGCTCATCCTACATCTAATCCAGGTATAATCCACAAATACATAGTTTTTTTTTACAGTCCCATAACCAGTGAAGCAAAGACTGTAAGTTACCTACTAAATATCAATTTTCCCCTTTGTACTTAGATATCGAACTTCTACTCTCTGCTGGGCAAACTGCCAGCTAGAATAAAGACAGCAAGCATTCCCTGACTTCCATGATAGTTGGAGAGGCCATGGGATGAAGTTCTAGCCAATGATACACAGCGAGAAGGGGCAAGTGGGGCTTCAGAGAAGGCACCTGAAAAGGAATAGAATGAGTGTCCTTTTGTTCCTCCAATTTATTCTGCTGCCAGGCTAGAACCAGCTGTGATGTATGAAACTCAAGAAGCCATGTCAGACCTTAAGGTGACCTTGAGGATGGAAGCCATGTGGGGGGAGGTTGTCCTTAAGAACTAATGGAGCCTGAAACCAACCCTGGACCTTCAGACTCCTTTTGTATGTCAGAGATGATCCTGTGTGTTTCGGCATCTGTTTCTGAAGCTGAAACAACACTTACGATGTTTCTGCTCAATCACAAATTCACTGTGGGACTTCAAGCAAGTTGTTAACACATTTTGGATCTTAGTTTTCTCGTATGAAAAATAAGTGGATTAATTAGAAGGGCATTTTCAAAGGTTCTTTCTAACACAAAGGTACAAAATATACAGCATCATTTTCGGCAGCAAGTGCTGCTGGGTTTGAAAAGACCACGGCATGGTGGGGGAGTTATAGCTCAGTGGTAGGGTGTGTGCTTATCATGCACACGGTCCTAAGTTCAATCCCCAGCAGCTCCATTAAACAAACAAACAAACAAACAAACCTAATTACCCACCCCAACCCCTCCCCTCCAAAAAAGGCCACAGCATAGAAGAGCCTTTTTTTCAAGGATTTTCAAGGTGGTTAGAAAGAGAAGCAGAATGTTCTTTCATCAATCATTCATTCAGTGTAGAGGATGCTGTGCTCTACTGTCCAGATGTCCCCTTAAGACCATTTCCCCACTTGCTAGGAGTGTGGGCTGCTGACAGTTCACAGCTGACTTCCTCTTCAAGAATGATCATCAGGTGAAGGGTGCTGTCTCAAGCAAAGCCATGCCTGCTTCCTACGGCAATACATGTCCATCAATGGATTGAGGTGGAAGGGACATGAACCCAGCCCCCTTGCCTCTATCTGTGACAACTTAGAAGGGTCGTCCAAGCTCAACTTCTCCCTCTACCCAGTTCTGCTCTGCTTACTCTCTCATGGGTGTTATTCCCCAAAGCACTCACTGATAAACTTTCTGCACACAAATATCTATCTCAGAGTCTGTTTCGCAGGGCACCCAACCTAATGCTGTTGGTAGCAGGAGTGGCTCTTTCTAGGATCTTAGAATGGGGTCACCTGTCAGCTGGCTGGCAAATAGGATCCCATCACTGGGGCAGGGAAGGTACTGATAGCACTTGGCATCCTGAAGCCCTGAAACTGGGAGGGTTTCCACTCTTGGTGAGCTAGGGTGGGATGACAATACAAGGAGAAGTGCTGGCTGGTGTGATGTAGCAGACATTTGAGAAATCTGGGGGAAAGTAGTCATCATGAAGGCTATGGAATGTGATGACTCCACTGAGCGCTATCGATGTATTGGAGAAAGTTAAGAAAAGGCCGGAGTGATTAATCACTCATTTAAGGCAACGTGTGAAAGTCAGAGGGCTTCCTTGGCAGCATGTCAAGAGATTCTCATCCCCTATAGCTGGAGAGCAGAAAAAGCTGAGGATGGGGACCCGAACGTAATTAGAAGGGTAGCAGAGTTTCAGTAAAATTGTAATTTTCCACCCTGATATGAGTAAGGTCAGGACCCTGATTGGGAAGGAGCAGGACCCTCAGATGTGAAGTGAGGACATCTGGGTTGAAGCCCTTGAGAACCTGAGAACCGTGACACTCCAGCTCTACCTGGACATTGGGGGCTGCAGAAGCGGGCCAATCTTTTCAATCATGGACCCGTTCCCCTTGCTTGGAGGTGACACAGAGGACTTAGTCTGGCAAGGTAGCACACACTTGCTTCAGGACTTGCCGTCCAGGCCACCAGACCTAAAATGAGGATCAAGTCACACCCTCATCCCACCAGATATGTGAGAGGCCTCCAGGAAAGGGGCCACACCCTGAAGGAAATGCAGGGCCCAGACAACCTGTCGGTAGTTGCCAGAAGCACGTGTGTGGGGCTGGATCCAGGGGCAACAGATCCAGTGGGAGGACACAGGGTTTATTGACATAGAAACACTCTCCCCTGACACAGGGTTTAAGCCACCCCAGGACCTTGGGAGATAGTCCCAATATGCTGCAGGGTTGGCCGTGGGAATCTCACAGGAAATCACATGAAGTAGCCAGAAAGACCAGGACAGAGAAGAGAGGAAGAGATCAAAAGGCTCAGAGAAGGTGGCCTGCTGGGGTGATGTGCCACGGAAAGCCAAGGACCTGCTCTAAGACATCAATAAATACGTACTGAGTAACCCCTGTGAGGACAGGCATTGTGATAATTTCTTGGGACACACAAGACATGGCCTTGTCCTTCTGTTATCAATAAGCTGTGACTATGAAACAAGGAAACTGATTTTTTTAAAAACAAAATCACCCAGAAGAGATGCTTCCACACAGCTGTAACCCTTCTGAAAATCCTGCTGGGAGATTCTAGATTTCTCACCAACGTGGAGACAAACCAGGGGCGACAGAGCCACACTGACCTGGATTTAAGTCTGGTCTTGATATAAATTCCCTTCAACCCAAATTGAAACCCGTGTGACCTTGAGAAAATGTTTCAACGTGTCTGGGTCTGAATTTTCTCCTCTGTAAAACCCAGATAGTGGTACCTGCTCTGGTGTGGTGTTGTCCCGCTGAAATTAAAATGAGACCACACAAACCGAATGCCTAGTCCATTAACTGTAACACAAACACCCAGTAAAAGCTGGTTCCTTTCCCTTCTCTTACGAGTCTGCCCCTTACTCTGCCAACTCCCTTTTGTAAAGTCCCGTCCAGGTTTAGCTGAAAAGCCAAATAAGAAAATTAGTTTGTCTTTCCTTCCTCCCGTCCCTTCCTTCCTCTCCTCTCTCACTCACTTATTCCGCCAGCTCGGACTGGGACACCTGTTGTTTTCTTCACTCGTCTTCCTCACTTGGCTCTGAAAGACTTTTGGCAACTTTTACTCAATGTGTGTTGCTGTATGGGGTGAGGATTTGCCCTCTAGGAGATACAGGAAGCCATATCTCTGGTTCTGAAGCTGCTGGAAAATCCGGAGCAATGAAGTAAATTTCGTGTCTTTATGTTGTGATGTGTTTGAGAAGTCTGCCCTCGTAGGGATGTCTAAAGTATACATAAAAGCTAAATAGGAGAATGAAGTGCAAACACAGAGCAACACATGCAAAGGTGAACTATCCCATCTGCAAAATAATAGTAATACATACTGAGCGTTTCCTGGGGGTCAGACACAGACCCTGGACCCATGGATGGGGAGACAAGGGTGCCTGAGACACGGCTTCTGAGAGCTCAGAGTTGAGTGGAGAGAGGCCAGTGGCTCGTGGCTGAGACCAGCCCTGTGCTAGGAGACAGAACACGTATGCTGGAAACAACTCCCTCTGTCCAGGGCATCAGAAGATTTCACATAGGAGGTGACCCTGAGCCTGAGATTAAGGGTGAATGGATGGGGTGAGAAGGATGGCATTTCAAGCAGTGGGAACAGCATGTCCGAGGCACATAGGCCAGAACTAGCAAAGAACGTTTGGTTCACTACCAGCCGCTCAGTAGAGACTGGGACACTGAAGGCTGGCTGGAGTCCAGGAGAGGTAGACAGATCACGCAGGGACTGTCTGCCCTAGCTGACTTGGTGTCACCCTGGTTTAGGCCTGTTGTGCTAGCATTATAATCACAGCACTCCCTTTTGCCCTCTAAAGTATCCCAGTTTGGTCAATAGCTTGTAGAGTCCCCTGGTTTTAAGCAGGAGAGGGGTATGCTCCAGGCTGCATTGAGTAATCACTCTGACTGCCAGGTGGACGAGCTGGGAAGGGTGAGTCTGGAGGCTTGATGGTGGCCTTTTAAGGTCCCCTCCAGCCCTGGTGTTCTTTGATCCAGACAGCTCTGGACCAGACACTGCTCCTCAAAGAGCACCCAGCTGTCTTTTACTAATGGATAAATGCCTAATGAGCCTATAGATGTGACAGGGTAGAGAGGAGGGTGATACTTCTGCAGCCTGCATTCTGGGCAGGATTCCTGGACAAGGTGGATCTGGACCTTGACCTTGAAGGATAGGTAGGATTTAAATAGTCAAAGGCATGAGGTGGACATGGTGTGAGCCAGGGGGCGAAGGTAAAGATGATGAGGGAGTGCAATAAGAATGCCTACGAACCCTTACATAACATGCCAGCAGCCACGACTGCCACCCAATCATAGTAACACTTTACAAGCATTTGCTCTTCTGTTATTTCTCCAGACTCACTCCATGTCCCTGGGAAGTGTGCAGGGCAGGGCGTGAACCTGTGTATTACCAGAGCACTTTGAGCAGAGCGCTGGGAGCCTTTCTGTATGCACGAGGGGACTCAGTACAGGATCTGCCCCTCCCTCTAGGATGGGGTCCCAGGGCCAGCACCAGGCACTCTTCCAGCTCTGAGGCTTTGAACAGAGAAGGCACCGAATAGGGTTGGCAGAACAACTGACCAGAGAGAAAACAGAAGATTAAGAGGGTTGGGTGATTTGCCCAGGGTCATCTGGGGAGCAGGTGCTGGCACCAGAGCTTGAACACAAGACTCTAGGACCCTGTTCTTGCCATGGTACCATGTGGCCACAAGTACTCAAAACATAGACCTTAGTGTTGTGATGCAGCACAGTTAAGTGATTCTAACCACATAGGGTTTACATCTCTCAGCTTCTCCTTCCAAAGGAGTCCTCCCCTTTTGGGATCTCTGGGTCTTTGCACACTGCTCAGCCCAGCATGACTTTCCTCCCATCTCTCTCTGCAAAGCCTCATGCATCCTTCAAGGGCCAGGCAGAACGTCCCTCCCCTGGGGCACTGTTCCCACCCCCTGGCTAAGCCAGTGAGCCTTCCCTGTGCTGCCGTAGGTCCTGCTCCCACAGCAGGTGTCAGCTAGCAGACTGCACTCCCTGGTGGGCTGTTCACAGAGGAGAACATGTAGTGGGGTCTGCCTTCTCTGCCACACTGTGAGCCCCTAGGGGGCAGGGGATGGTATCTTATTTATCTTTGTATCCATGGCACCCAGACTAGCTCCTGGTTCTTTGCAGGTATTTGATGACTATTTATTGAATAAATGAATGAATATGCTTAACCCTTATCCAGAGCTCTCACTGTGATCATATACTAATTATACGCGTATCTGGTTTTCAGTTGGGTTCAGCCCACTGGAGGCCCGAGTAGGAGGTCAGAGGCTGGGAGGCAAACAGGGAGCTGTCTGCCCCCGCCTCACGTTCAGGCTCCGAGGGTAGTGACTAGTCTGCTAGGGTTGGCATAACAAAGTACCCCAGACTGGGTGGCTTAACAGAAATAAATTTTCTCACGGTCCTGGAGGCTGGAAGTCCAAGATCAAGATTCTGGCAGAGTGGTTTCTTCTAAGAATTCTCTCCTTGGCTTGTAATTACCCTTCTTCTCCCTGTGTCTTCACATGGTCTTCCCTTGGTATGTGTCTGTGTCCAAAGGTCCTCTTCTTGTAAGAACACCAGTCAGATTAAGGCCCACACTAATGACCTCATTTTAACTTAATGATCTCTGTAAAGACCCTATCTCCAAATAAAGTCATATTCTGAAGTACATGGGGTTATGACTTCAACATATGAGTTTGGGGGGGGGGGACAAGATCCAGCCCATAACAGGTGGAAAGGTCTCCCCACTATTGCAGGTTGCTAGGTACTAGTCCCCAACCCCGTCCACACCAGTGCAACAGCATCTTCACAAGTGCTATTTAATTTGAACGCTTTACAGATGTGCTGGCTGTTTTCTCGCAGCCCTCTCATGGACACAGATACTGATGGCCATGGTGGTAATAATCAACAACCACCATAAAGTTCCTCAAGAGGGGCAAAGTGTCGTGCTAAAGTCTTGTGTGAAATTTAAAGCCAAATCATGAGCCCTTCTGTCTCTGGGCCTCATTCTCCCTACCTGC
This sequence comes from Camelus bactrianus, assembly GCF_048773025.1. NCBI lineage: Eukaryota > Metazoa > Chordata > Mammalia > Artiodactyla > Camelidae > Camelus > Camelus bactrianus. The sequence continues at coordinate 36,435,629 of NC_133551.1, forward strand.
AAAATGGGGATATTAAAAGCAGTCCTCTCATGTGAGCCTCAGGGAAGTGCCCCATGATAAAGGGCAGGACAGCTTTGCAGACTGGGAAGAGCAGTGCAAGTGGAGGTGTCCTGAGTCCACAAGGTGGACCCATTTCTCCAGGGGCAGAAAACAGCTCTCCAGCGCTGGATTCCCAGGTCAGAAGCCTGAAGATCAAAGCTGCAAAAAGGGGAGGGACATCCAAGAGGGACAAGACTGAGCTGCTGGCAACAGAGAAGGGGAAACAGGGATGGGGCATTTTATATTGGGCCCCAGTTGAGCGGACCTCTTGTCAGGATAAATTCTAGACATAAGGAAGGGCCACTTTCTTCCTCCTTGGTAATCATGACCCACCTTGTGGGCTTGCTAAGTATCTATGGAAAACAGTCCAGGCAGAGATCCTGGAGACGTCTATTTATGATGGTGTTGACATAGAGAGGACCAGTATGTTCATGCAGAGGCCATGTCTCCTGTTTCTATAAACATCACCAATGTGAGAATAGGCTTCCCTGGGTCCGTGGGCACAGTTTATAGCTTCTCTGTGCCAACACAAATCAGGCGTGCATACCATCCCAATGAAATAATGCAGGTCGTTGATTTAGGGTGGTGGAGACCTGCAAACAGTGTGGATTCCAAGGCAACTCATTCTTGCGCCTTATGATTGAGTTAGCTTTCATCTTTGGGAGCAGGGAGGGTCCACCTGGCCATGTGGTGTGGTGGATGAGGTGAGGGCTTTGACATCAGAATATATGGGTTCACAGCAGGTGTGGGGTCATGTTGTGACTTCAGCTTTAGTTTCCTCTTCTATAAAACCAGGCTAACATAAGGGCCTCAAAAGTTTGTTAGGGGCATTCAATGAGGTAACAGGGCCTTAGTAGGTACTACTTTGGTGATAAAGTCATCTTTGTTTCTCTAAGCTCCTGCGTATTATTTCTTTTTTTTTTTTTTAATGTCCTGTAACTTTAAATTGATCTCCAAATTGGCAGAAGTCAAGTCAGTCACAAGGCATGCGCTCCAAAGGCACTTTGAAGCATCTGTAAGCACTTGGAGACAACGAACATGGCCCAAGACCCAGTCAGGAGTTCTGTCCAGCAGAGTTGTAGACCTCAAAGCCCTTCCATTTGCACTATCTCCTTGGAACGCTAATTCTCCTGTCTGCATGGGGACAGGTGGTTTTACCTACATCTTTAATAATTATTATCGAATAATAAAAATGCGATAGTAATTTATCACCAAGAGAAGTCAAGTTGTAGCCCATAGCATTGTACCTCTTGGGGATTAAACTGATTCAGGGGCCACTGGAGATCCCTGGCAGTTTCTAAGAAAGAGTGTTGTGACAGCTACTCTCAGACACTTATTAATTTTGAACTATGTGCATCCCCCGTGGACATTTTTTTTTTTTTTTTGCCAGCCTGTTCAATGTCAATACAGTCTTAGAAGCAGCAGAAAATACTTGTGGAGAGCCTCTTATGACTCAGCCTTGGAAGTGTTATATTTAGTAGATCTGTCTTTGGCCCCTAACTCTGCTAATCACTCACTGTGAGGCCTTGTGCAATCATTTTCCCACTCTTGGCCTCAATTTCTTCTTTGGCAGAAAAGTCATATCATTCCAAGCCTAACTAATTCACAGAAATACAGGGCAAGACCCAATGAGAAGGTGAATATATGGTAGTTTGTAAACAGTGACTATTAGGCATCTCAGTTTAACAGGGCCAAAGAGGAATGCTGAGTCCTGGTCCCCAATCTCAACCTCACTCGAGTCAGTGGCACCAGCATCCACCTACCCCTTGATTTCCTCACCCACCACATGCCAGTCGACAGCAAGCCCTCTTGACTGCTTCCTTGGATGGAGAACAATCATTTTTATTTCTTACACCTTTGTTTTAATACATTTTCAGCCTTTTATTTTAAAATAGTTTTGACTTACAAGAATGTTGCAAAATTCTTTTACAAAATTTATTTTACAATGTTGTACAGTGTTTTTACAAAATGTTTTAATGTACTCTTCACCCAGATTCCCCAAATGTTAACATCTTACTGGGTTTGCTTTATCTCTCTGAAATTAGGTAGACAGCTAGAGACAGATGAGAGAGAGAGACACATACAGATAGATATGTATCCTGCTGCTTCTGGTCCCCTTCTCTGTCCATTTCATGGTCCCTGTCATACCATTGTGATGGCAGCTCTCACAGTGCTGAGCTCCAGCTGGGATTTGTCTTAGCTATTTATTTACTGGTTATCTCCCTGCTTCCCCTACTAGGATATTGGTTTTCTGAGGGAATTGGCCTTGTGTGCCCTGCCTTGTTCACTGCTGAATCCTCAGAACCTAGAACAGGCCTGCACCAGACTGGCACTTAATCTCTGCTGACTCAGTGAATCGGGGAATTGCTGTGTCCGGCCAGTGGAGGATCCAAATACACACATGTTGTGGTCTCCATGTTCAATGTCTAGATGTCCTCCTGGGTCTAGACCAGCAGCAATATAGTAATAGCTGTAAAACAGTTACACTATTCACTCGTACCATAGAGATATCCACCGTATTTTGTTGTAGGAGAGGATTACTTAAAACATAGCTGACATTTTGGGGTAAATCTTCTATGCAAGAGAGAGAAAACTGTATGAGCGCACATACACACAGGAAGAGCATACACCAGCCCAGTGGATTACATACGGGCTTTGGAGCCGGCTGCCTTATTCACGTTCAGGTTCTGCCACTTACTGCTGTGTGACTTTGGACAAATGACTTAAACACTCTGTGTCTTATGTGCAACATATAGATAATAAAAATATCATCTTCATGAGCTTGTTGCATGATTAAATAAAAAATATATTTTAAAAGCTTAGAGCCATGCCTGGCCCACAGTAAGTGTTCAGTGAATGCCAGTGTAATACATATTAAATAATTGAGAGTAGACAGCACATACTGCTTTATAGCCAGCTTTTCATTTGGCAAAATATCCTGAATATTCCATATTGATCGATATTGACCAATATTTTCCCACCATATAGATGCACTCTGTTTCCTGACTTACCCTCGTTGCTAGATATCTGTTACTTCCAGTTTTTCTTTATTATAATCAGTACCACATTGAACATCCTTGTAGACATCTCTTTCCACACATCAGCAACTATTTCTTCTTGCTGTATTTCTATAAATGGAATTGGGTCAAAGTCTGTGCATACTTTCTGACCTCAGATACAGATTCAAAGTGTCTGAGACAGGTTGTCCCAACAGAGGCGTTTCCCTAAGGATCCAAGTCCAGAGGCCAGGGCGGTGCCTAATCTCAGCCATTTCCACCCTGCCTGCTCTCCCAGGGCCAGCCGGCCAGCCGTGTCCTGCTGAGGTCACCATGGGTTCTAACAATCCTGTTTATTCTGCTCCGGGCGGGAAAACAACCTGAATGTTCTCTCTTCAGGGGATATCAGAGACCTTTGCTTTGAACTTCATCTAAGAGAATAAAAACAAGCATATCCACCAGGCCTGCTGGTTCACTGCTGGCCCTTCCTCTGTCCTTTGACTCTGATGCTCTGTTTGCAAAGCATCTGTATTTTTGGACCCGTTCCAGTCAGGGCTTCCGCACTCCGTCACCTCACAGACACCTTTCTGTTCTCTACCGTTTAGCGCAAATGCCACTTCTTCCAGGAAGCCTTCTCCTCATCAACCCATGCATTCTGATTGGAGGCCAAAGAAACATGTGTAGCTTTTGGTCTGCTTCCTCGCATACTGTGGAATCCTTTTCCCACAAGAGAGCAGGAGGCTACGCTTGCCTTTCAGAAAGGCCGAGCAGTCCTACACATCCTCTTTCCTACTTCGCAAGGACACAGGGATCAATCATTCCAGAGAGGGTGCGGTGGGCAAGGCCGGTCGTCTGGTTCAAAGTGGAAGTGGCCTGACCCTGGCAGGGGTTTTCCAAGATGGCAAAATAAAGTAGTAGCTGCTGCTTGCAAAGGGGGACCTGCATCTTACTCCCCTGTAGCACCCTTTCCTCTCTGGGGAGGACAGAACCTCTGAAAGTGAAAAGCCAAAAGACTGAACAGGAAGAGTTATGGCTACAGGAGCTGCAAGGCCAGCTGCCCACGGCACATGTCAAGAGGTCACAGAAGGAACAGGTATAGGTTTTAAGATTATATATATAATATATATATGTGTCTTATGTGCAACATATAGATAATAAAAATATCATCTTCATGAGCTTGTTGCATGATTAAATAAAAAATATATTTTAAAAGCTTAGAGCCATGCCTGGCCCACAGTAAGTGTTCAGTGAATGCCAGTGTAATACATATTAAATAATTGAGAGTAGACAGCACATACTGCTTTATAGCCAGCTTTTGACTATATATATATATATATATATATACACACACACACACACTCAATGCCCATGGCCACTTCAACCTACCCAGCAGGGGAAATGTGATAGAGGAGATGGGAGATGGGAGATGGGTGGAAGGAGGCACCAATCTTCATCCACTGGAGTTAAAACATCATACTTTTGCCAATTTTATAATATCTAACCTGTGGACACATCAGGGTCCTTCTCAGAACAGGCCTGTGCAAGTAAGGGGCCAGGAGGCTGAAGCTTCATTAACGTCACCCTTGCAGTTGGAACATCTTGGAGCCGAAGTCCAGAGACTCTTCTCTAAACTCCATTCCTTACAAACCTCCAGGGTTTGGGGCAACCTCTGCCTCATAGAGCTGAGATGAAATTTCCTGCCAAATGCAGGGGGGTGGCAAGCCAAATTGATTTGATTTAGAAATACTGTCAGCTTTCCATATCCAGGGGTTCCAAATCTATGGTACTCAACCAACCATGGCAGATGAAAATTTGGGGGAAAAAATTCCAGAAAAAACTTCCAAAGAGCAAAACTTGAATTTGCTGCATGTTGGCCACTATATACAGAGCATTTACGTTGCATTTACAACTATTTGTATAGCATTTACACTGTATTAGGTATTCTAAGTAATCTGGAGATGATTACTTGCCTAGGAGATGTGTACAGGAGGATGTGCTTGGTTATATGCAAACGCTGCACCATTTTATATGAGGGACTTGAGCATCTGCAGATTTTGGTACCCATGAGAGTCCTGGAACCAATCTCCTGTGGATACCGAGGGGTGCCTGTACAAATGAGCATGATACTGCTTGCTCAGAGGTGTCCTGACATATCTTACCTACACCATACTTCCCTTCATGAGCCTCAGCTTTCCCATCTCAAACATGGAAATGATAAAACTTACCTTGCTGGTTTGGGGTCGTAATGAAATGAGCTAATACGAGAAAAGATCTTGGCACAGGGAGCCCTTATTTTAGAGGTTCTACTGGGTGCCTGGCCCTTGGGTGGGTACCAGCTGAATTTAGTCAGGGCCTGACTTCAGGCGCTCACAGTCTAATCTCCCAAGAGTCTCCTAAAGGGGGTGAGCTTTGCAGAGCAGGGAAGGGGACTGGCCTGGGCACTGTCGGCTCAGGGACAAGAGGAGCTCACTTAGACCCAGGCCCAAAGGGTCCAGGGAACACTAGCGGGCTTTGGGAGCAAATCTGGTTAGAGCAGCAGTCTATGTGATGCGTCTGAGTGCAGGCTTTGCCTCGCTGGGTCTTCTCCAGAAAATCCCTTCCTCTCTGAGAACCTGAGTTTCCACCAGGACTGGGAGAGAGTGTCAGTAGGACTAGTTGAGGCAAGTGCCTAGCACAGAATAGGTGCTCAAAAGATGGAACTGTATTCTGTTACATCCATTCCTACACTAGTTGAGAGTCTTTGCTAAAATCTTCCCTCTGGTCCTTGGGAGGCTATTTCTGAATCCATCTTCTCTACAAGAAGCAGATTTTAAGGTCCAAGCAGAAGGCTCAGGATACTTCCCTCTTCCACATAATTCTACTGAATTCTATTTAAATGAAGCCTCCTCCTTCAAACAGGAAACTCAAACCACTTCCTCCAATGAATGATTTTTTGCAATGTCCCCTTTACTTAACGTCTGGCCAGAAGCCAGAACCAGAAGCCTTTGATTTGGGGACAGCTCTGTGGCAGTTTTCCTGGTTCCTGTGCAGACTCAAGCTGGTGAGTCTTGCCTGAAAAGCCCAAGTTTCCAGTCCAGAGCTCTCCCCCAACATCCTCCCTGTGGCATGCTTCTGACTAGCATCCTCCAGGCCCCCAGGCAGCCTGCTCTCAAGACAGCAGGCCACACGCCCTTGATGTTTGATTACACCCGGTATCTTGTCCTGGATACCCTTCCCCATTCCCCAGCCGTGTTTTTGCTGCAGCTCATTCTCATGAGGACAAGGGATATGCTAGTGTCACAGGCGGGGCACTGGACAGAGGCAGGCGATTTCGGCTCTGCCAGTTACACACACAGCTATGGGGATGTCGCTAAAGCTCCCACTTTCTCATGTGCAGAATAGTGAGGGCTGGACCAGATTGGCCCAAGGGGGTCTCCCAAAGGGCAGTCTACACATCCCTTCTCCTCCCCCTCTTTCCATTAAGGACCCAGCTGTCTGTTCATTTGCTCCTAGAGTTTAAACTTTAGTACTGCTCTTTAAAGCTATCATTCATTGGGTACTTGCTGAAGACCAGGCCCTATGCCAGAGCCGAAGGATATTTAAATGAATAACATATCCCTTACTCTGAAGGAGCTCCCAGATGAAAAGCAAGAACACTCAAAGAAGATAAGAAAAGGGCTAATTGCTGGACAAGAACACAGAGCTTGCAACCACAGACCCCTCGGGGGCCTTGTCCCAAAGGAAGAAACACACTGAGTTTTGAGGATTAAGTAGGAGCTCTCTGAGCTCAGAGAAAGTGAGGGAAGGATGTTCCAAGAAGAGGAAACAGTATGTGTGAAGCCAGTTCAGAGATTCAGAATTAATTCAACATGGCTGCAGTTCAGGATTCACACCATGTGCAGCAAAAGTTTCCGGTAAAGAGAACAGAGAACATGCTGGATGTTCTTGGACCCTGGACTTCCCCAGACAGAGGAGAGACCTCTGTCTGATAGTTTGTGGAAGTTTCCAGTGCAATCTGATGTCCAGGTTCTTGCCAAATCCTGACAGCCGAAGCCACTTCCAAGCATCACAACCCAACTTAGCTGGGGCCCGGGACTCTTGCTTGGTCTCACAGCAGAGTCCCTAAGGCTTGAAGAAAACAGTCTTAAAAGTAAGACAAATATTTAGAGTTTTTAAAGCTCAGCCTACAAATTAGGAAGAACGGGAAACTTGAGCGTCAGCTGTACAACTTTGTTCTCTCTAATTTAAAGCAGACTTTGTTTTCTGGTGGAAGACAGATTGAAATCGTCCTGCCTGCTTGATAATACGGTGGAAACCACTTCTGAGGAGCCAGTGTTTTATGTTGTAGGCAACCAAATTTAATAAGGTAACAGGAGAAGAGAAAGTGACGTCAGTACGGCTTTATCGGAGAAGCTGATTTGACTGAAGTTGTTCCAGTCTTCATTGCAGTAGAAGGGAAAAGTGAAATTTTCCCTTCTCCTGGTCCTCTCTGCTTTCCCCATACCCTGACCCTAATATAGTCATTCTGGAAAAATAAGAGCTTGCTCTGCAAAAGGATGATGGAGTTTCACTTCGCCTTCCTGCATCCGTCCCGGTGCAGGAGAGAACTGACATTTTCCTGCTCTGGGCTTGGCCCTTTACCTGCATTGAACTTTGACTACAGCACCTAAACCTATGAGGAACCCACTGTTCTTTCCATTTTAAAAGATAATGCAACCAAGGCTCAGAGCGGTTAGCTACACCTTTGTTAAGGTCATAGAGCTCAGGTGGTATTATATGTGTGACTGACAGAGTGAGGATTGTGGGCCCCTTTTTTCCTGACACCAAAGCCCATGATCTTTCCACCTGCCCCGCTGCCTTCCTATGATCCACAGATTTGGTTCATGAAGAGTGGCTTTCAAAGCAATGGAATAGTAGAAGCTCCATTTACCCATTTATTCCTCCAACAGATAATTACTGGGTACTGGGATGTACCCGGCATTGTTGTAGGCACTGGGAATCAACAGCTAACTCCCTGCCCTTGTGTAATGCGCATCCTATGGGTGGAACAGTGTGGTGGGTGTGAGCAAGGACCCGGGAGCCAGACTCCTGAGATCACATCTTGATCCCACCACTTGCAAGCTGTGTGACTTTGGACATGTTACCTACCCTCTCTGCACCTGTTTCTTCATCTGTCTAGAGGGGCAAATGGTAGTAGCTCCCTTTCTGGTTGTTATGAGGACTGAATGAGCTGATATCTATGAAGCATTGAGAGTACATGAGTACTGTTAGAAAAGTAGTGGGGAGACATAGGCAATAATAAAGTAAGTAAGATATACAGGACGTTGTACTGTATTAAGTGTACAGGTGAATGATGAATCAGGAGATGAAGAGAGAGGATGTCGGTGGTGACTTTGCAGTTTTAGTTAGAGCGGCCAGGGGAAGGCTACACTGAGAAGGGGTCATTTGAACGGAGACCTGAGGGCCAATGAGACGACCAGAGCTGCACTTGAGCATTTCATTGATGTTCAGAAGGCACCAAAGGATGCTGGAGCTCTGTCTCTGACTCTCACTTATGAATGTCACTTCCCTCAAATGATGAATTTGAGAATAGGTTTAACAAATTACATCCTTGTATTGTGACGTGATGTAAGAATCATCCTCTAACGGGGCCTCAGAGATGAGTGAAAAGGCCCTGTGCCTTGAGGGATAAGGTCATTTCTGGAATATTCCTTCATAATAGGAATAGAATTACTGAAGTCAATTTACGGTTTATAAGGTGCATTCACAACCCTTATCTCATAGATAAAAGTGCCCATACACCATGTGTCCATATTCTGCCCTTGACTTTCTCTTGGACCACACCTGGCTGAAACCCTTTGATCTTGGGAGTAGAGGTGGGTGCGAGGACAGTGCTGAGTTTAATTGTCCCTTGGGTCAAAAGGATCCCATCTGGCCACCTGCCCACTGCCTTGACTATACAGGAATGCTTCATCAAAGGGATTTTTAGATGCCAGAATGCTTGAAGAACAAACTCATTTCAGTATAACCACCCTATGCTGTCTGAATATCTTTCTTTATGCTTCCATGGCCCAGAATTTAGGGGTATGTTTCATGAATTTCATCCTTACGATTGTGATGTGAAGTAAAGAACGCCAGTCTGGGAGGCTGGAGACAAGGGTCTCACTCAGCTCTGTGATTAACTCCCAAGTGTCTGTGCACATCATGACTTCTGTCTCCAGCTCTCATGTCTCTGTCTATAAAATAAGGACATACAGGGGTGAGGGAATACACACACACACATATACACACACACTCCTCTTTATTTCTTGTCTTCTCTGGACCAGACATAGGACATATTATCTCATCTTAAAATCACAGCAATCCTGAGTTAGCATGGGAAGCAGTGGGAAGAGGCTGAGCAAGACTGTTTGTAGCCCTGACTCCAGCCATTAAGCTGCAATTCCTTAGGCTTTCTAAGAATCTTTCCAGGACCCTGACTCCCTGATTTTAGAGACTGGAGGGACTTTTCAGCCTGGCTTTCTGGAGGAGTCATCCCGTCCCCTTGACCATTCTTCTGCAACTTGAATTGCAGATAACTTCTCGTTTCCTCCAGTATCAAGCTCATGGGTTTTCACCCAGCTCTGAAGACCCTCTGGAGAAAAGAAAGCACAAGGACAGACTGGCATGCAAGTGACAGAAGCTGTCCAAGGCAATCCTCCATCTCATCATCTTGTCCCTGGAGGCAGACCAGACTAAACACAGAAAACAGTGCTTCAGAGGAGGAGGCAGAGACCTCCCCAAAGTGACTCATTTGGCTTCATAAGAAGCCTGGGTCACCAGGGGATCAGAAGGCATCCTTGAGACCATTTTGCAGCAGCCCTTCCCCAGGGCAGTGCAGAGGGAAGTCAGGTCATATGGTCCCAGGGAGTGATAACTGTGAGTGTAACACGGCCCCTAATTCACCATGTGACCCCCATTATGACAAAGAGGGCATTGGAGCTGGTGCAGGGTAAGCAGGCAGCTTAGAGTTTAGGAGTGAAGCAGACTAGGTTCAGGTCCCAGTTCTGCCCCTTATCAGGGGCATTTCTCAGTCAAGTCACTTGGTATCCAACCTAGAGTTTCTTGGCTCTAAACTTGAATCTGGACTGGAAGACCAAGTATCAGTCTGGCTGTGGGCCAGTGGGGAATCACTAGCTCCTCTGGGGCTTAGCTTCCTCTTCAGTAAAATGCATAGTGTAATAAAGGTCATTGTGAGAATTAAGGATCGTGTGGACAAAGTATCTCATGCACAGTAGGCCCTCCATAACTATTGGGACTAACTCACTGCTCCTGTCCACTCAGCCTGCATCAAACTGTCCAAGAAATGCTTCAGGACCATGCCTGACCCTACACCGCTTAGGGAACTATCTAGGTCTATTATAGACCATTTAGGTCTATTATAAACCAGACCGCAGTCAAAGATTGGTTTGCAGATCCCATCTCTATAGGCTAACTTATCCAAGGTTAGAAAGGTTCTGCATCACTGTGGGCTTGCCGCAGAAGGATGACGTGGCTATAACAGGGCAATTCAATAATGCTACAGCCCAAATGGACTATGGGCCTTGCTCTCATAAAAAGCAGAAATCAGACTCACTCTGAGTCCAGGAATCAGATTGCTTCCCCACATTGACATCCCAAAGCTAGGGCTTTTACATATTCCAACAAAAGGATGAGGGTTCCCTCCACCCCTTTCTGGTTCACTTTTTTTTTTCTTTTTATACCTGACTCAGACAGAGCAAAGCAAACAGAAGTTCAAAAAGTCATGCCTACCATTGTTAACATTTTCATTTTCAATTGAGACCCAGACAAGTCAGAGAAGAAACACATGCTTATCAGATGCCTCCTTCCAGTGGGTTGAGCAAGTGACATGTGCTAGCAGTAAGAAAAACAGACACTCCCCTGCCTCGTGGAGTTTAGGTTCAAGGGCAGGGTTAAAGTCAAGTGTATTCCACGAGTAATTGTAATACACCTCTTTAACAAGATGATTACCTCTCCATTGAATTTATGTCAGGACTTGCATTGGCTTCCCACCTGCCTGAAGGAGAGAAGACCCCTCCCTCCAGCCCATCCAAGTGTGAATCGTGCTGCAGTATCACAGGAGCTCTGATTAGATGTTTGGCTGAGGTCCTATCATGGTGCATAGGATGGAAGGGACCAGTTCTTCCTGGGGACCAGGAAAGTGTATTGAGTGTTTGGAAAGATGATTAGGTACTTTGCAGGCAGTCAAAGATAAAGTAAGGGCAGTACAGACAAAGGTACCTCATGAACAAAGAACTGGAAGTGAGAACCAGGCTGATGTGCTCAGTGGGATGATAAGAGGTTCAGTCATGGTTAAGGCGCAGGATGTGACGGGCAGAGTGGGTATGAGATGTTTCCTAGCATTCACTGAGGATCTGAATTATGCCCAACTCTATCTCTTATATAGTTTTATGTGATCCTTACCACCTCTCTGAGTTGAGTTGTTATCTCCATTTCACAGATGTGGAAACTGAGGCTCACAGTGGTTTAGGTGAGAACTGCCAAAGGTCATGACATTAAATTAGGATTACAAATCTAGGTCTACCAGATGGCAAAACCCAGGCTTCATCTACTCTGTGTTGTTACTTTCAATATGACCCCACGTTCATACCTTCAACAAATATCATTGAATCCTGCTACATGTCAGGCACTGTTCCACTCTGGGGATACAGCAGCTAACAGGACAAGGACCCTGCCCTTAGTAAGCTTCCACTCTAGTAGAGAGAGAAGCTGGAGTGGCAAGGGGAGCATCTGAATAAATGCCCATGGTAATTTTGGAAAAACTAAGTGCTATGAAAAAAATAAAATAATGAGAATGAGAGTGACTATTAGTTGGTGTAGAGCAGCAGGTGGAGAGGATGACTTTCCCCAAGGTGGCTGGGGAAAGGCTCTCTGAAGAAGTGACATGTGTGCAAGACCTGAATGATGATAAGAAGGCAGACAGGCAAACGCAGAGAGATCTGGGGAGACATGTGGCAGGCAGAAAGAAGTGCAAATGTCCTGAGGTGTGCACCAGCATTTGTGTGTTCAACAGACAGAAAGCAAGCTAGTGTGACTAGAACAGAGAGAGCCATGGACATACGTAAGTTTATGTGGTTCAGAGAATATAGTTAGTCCTGCATGAAGAAGGGTTAAGGACAGAATGTGGAACAAGGCAGAGGTTTTACTGTCAGAGTCAGAAGGGTAGTTTCCTTGGAGAGTCAGCCTGGAGCAAAGGGAACATCTCTACTCTCCTCTTTCCTGACTCTGTGGCCATGGACAAGTGACTTACATTCTCTGGATCTCAGTCTCCTCTCATGTAAAGTGGAGATTATACTACCTGCCTCACAGACCTGAAGTGAGACTAGACACCAAATACTGGCCCATCCCTTTATCCCTGTTAGAGAAATGGAAAATCACTCCCGCCCCGCCAACCTAGGGTTCATAGGGCATCCAACATGCTCTTGAAACTAGTCACTAGAAGGACTCAAGTCATTGCTTGCTTAACAGACAGACCCCCTGTCCACCCCGACAGTGGCAGCCCTGTCCCAGTAGTCTCCCTCAGGGTCTACACGCTGAAAACTACCAGGCCACTTCTACTATTAGAGTTGACCTTAGAGACTTTGGCACTCTTTGACTATCCCAAAGCAAGAACGCACACTTAGATTTGATTTCTAAAGGTAGCCTAAAACTACTTAGAGCTGCAATGCTTCTCAAACTTTAGTGTGTATGCAAATAGCTTGAGATCTGGTTAAAATGCAGCTTCTGATTCAGTGGGTCTAAGGTAGGTCTTGAGATGCTGATTTTATTGCAAGTTCCCAGTGGATTCAGGTCTGAGGACTACACTTTGGGTAGCAAGGATTTAGAGCCAAGTGGCTTCCAAAGCCCAGACAATATTGAATCTACCACAGAAAGTTTACAAAGCAATAGCCTGCTTTTAGTAATTTATTATTGAATTCATTAGATAAATAAATGTTCATAGAGTGGCTACTCTACCCGAGGCACCAGAAAAGAAGGAGGATCTCAGTGGGAAACAAGAGACAGGGCTTTCCTTAGAGCAGGTATCCCAGTAGCAGAAAGCCAATTAGGCAAGCAATCTGGATAATGTGAGAGCTTGGGAGTGTCTAGAGTGCTAAGGGACCATCGGGCTGAAGAAGGGACATGTAGGCAGAGAGCTGGCCCAGAGAAGGAGGGGTCATGCAAGCAGAGGGCAAGCATTGCCGAGGACAAGGCCACCTAGCCAGTCAGAAGCACAGCCTTGATTCAAATCAGGTCTGTCTGATCCAAGATTTGCTCTTGCTCGTATCTTCCACGCCACATGAATCAAGTCTTGCAAAAGAGGAGTTGACATCTGTCCTTCCCCAGCAATGTCAGAGCAGCTGGCCTGAGAGTGGAAAGATATCTGGGGAGCAGAGGCCTCAGCATCACCTGACAGCCATGGCAATTATGAAATTCGCCTCTGCACCAAACACATTACACCACCAACACCATCCAGGCTCTGCTTCAAGTGTCCTTCCTCCCAAATACTCGTGACTGGGAAGTGTGTTTGCCCTCTGATCGCTGCTAATAATAGCCCTTTTTTTTTTTTTTTTTTTTTTTTTTTTTATCCACAATGAACTTTGAAACTTGGGTGGTGGTAGGCAGTCACATCAGCTGGTTATCCTTTGGGTGAAGTTCATCAGAAAGTAAAAGTCCAATGACCTGGGAGTTTCCAGGACTCTATAGGGGGGAAAAAGACAGAAATTCACCCCAAACAAGCACCCTCTACATGGCAGACAGTACACACACCTTTCAATTAAGAAGAGGTGACACAGATAAACCTGGCATGAAACTCTGAATGCATGTAACTTTAGGCAAGTTTCCTTTACCTTCCTCAATCTCAGTTTTCTCATCCATTAAATCGAGCCTGAATCCCTACAGTACCTACCTGACATACAGCTATATTCACAAAATACTTAGCTCGGTGACTGGCATATTGTAAGCACTCAGTATGTGAGCAGGATAGAGATTCAGAAGAGCTGAGTGATTTCTCTAATCTCCAAGGCAGGTAAGCAATAACTCATTTGCATTTGACTTTGTAGGGCCGCCCACCAGAGTGGGCAAATATATTGGGCTTGACCGTTGCCTTATCACAGGCAAAGGAATGTAGGGGGAAATGACATCATGGTAGTTCTGGGCTGAGACTTCAAGAGGCATCATCTCTTTCCTCATATTCTTGTCTGTTTAGTCACTCATTTATCATGAGAAGAGCAACCAGAGGCTACATTCTGGCCTGGCCCCTAGAATGAGACAAATGGAACAAACCCATACCTGACCTGTAGCCCCACTGAACCTGTAGCCAGAACCCAAGCCACCCAGCCAATCCTCGCCCATGTATGAGAAAAGATACTCATAGTTTTAAGCAACTGAATCTTGGACAGTTTGTTACATAGCATTATTGTAGCAATATCTGACTAATATACCTCTGTGAAAGAGCACAGCCAAGCCAGGCCAGCTCTGCAAATATTTCTCAAGTACCTACTAGATGGGATGGGATGTAAAAAGGAATTTAAAATCATCTCTCAAAGACAGGCTTGTTGCTCCTTCTACTTCCTTTGCCAAACACAGTCATGGCACAGAAATCACAAATCCTTATTTTATAAGAATTAAATCAATAAATGAGTACTTCTGTTTATACTTCTGTTGAAAAGAAAGGCATAGCTTCATTAAATGATACCTAGCAATATCAAGGCATATAGGAACTTGGTGGTGGGTATTAAAGTAGCCTTTCCGGAGCATGTAAGACTCAGCTAGTCCTTAAGGGATGGCAATGACTTAAAGAGGCTGGACACAGTCTTCCAAGCAAGTCACAGAGCTTTAATGTTCAGCTTTTTTTGCTGGGGTGGAGAGGAATCAGAGATCTGGGTTCAAATCCTCAGACTGCTGTGTGACCTTGGGCAAGTCACATGTCTCTGACATTCAATTCAGATGAACTCCCCCAGGTCTCTCCCCTTTGCCGGGAATGGCCCTCTCTGCCTTTGTCTGCCTGTAAGGACCCTTCTACATCCTTCTCCACCAAGAACTAAGATCTCCCCTCCTTTGGGTCCCAGCTACACCTGACTGGACTGACCTTGGCCCTGTGGGTACTTTGGGATCTTTGCTTCTACACGTGTCTTTTTCTTCTGATGGCCACTCAGCTGATTCAGGATACGGTAGCAACTTCCTCATCTCTAGACCCCAGCGCCTAGCACAGTGCCTGGCACAAAATAGGCTTTCAGAAAATACTGGCTGACTTTAAACTAAATGGAATTGCCCCAAATATCCTCCAGGGTGAAAGTATTTTGACATACAGTTTCTACATTGTTTTCAAAAGGGGTCTCAGGGCTAAATACATAAATAAAAAAGAGACGCACTTTGAAAACCACGTCTACATAAACACATACGCCTGCAAACAAACTTATGCCAAACACAACTGGGAGCTTTCTGCAGACTTGTCTCCCATTTAAGGCCTGTAATTTCCCTCTTGGCCGACACTGGCTTTGGCCTGCACTGTACCGTGTTTCACAGACTCCTGGCAGGCAGCCTGCTGGGTTGGGTTTAGATTTTTTTTTCCCCCTTTCATCAGACCTGAAACTGAAGCCACAGACCTTTCTGAAACCTTCTCTCAGCTGTAGCTGCCATGCCTCATGTCACCTGCTTACCCCTCCCAGGCCATGTGAATCCATAAATGTATCCAAGGGTCCAGTAACAAGCTGATAAAGGATCGATTCCTTCTAGAAGGAAACAAAAGGATGCTGAGGAGGGACCCAAGCAATTTGGGAACAAGGACCCAGGCCAGGCCTCCACTGTCCCAGAGCTGACCATATCTGATGGCCTAACCTACTGGCCAACTTCCAGCATCAAAGAGGTAGGGACCCTGGAGGGGAAACTGAGGCATGTGAAAACAAAACAAAAGAAACTAAGTTGTGTTGGGTGACCCAGATGGAGTCCTCGGGGAGGTGGTACAGCTGGCTTATTGGTGAGCTCTGGAGCCAGACACAGCTCATGTTTGAGATGCTGGTTCCGCCAGTTGCTCCTGGGCCAGTAACTTAACTCCCTGAACCCTGTTTCCTCATCTGTGAATGGGATTACACATACCTCACAGGCTAATGTAAATATTCAATGAGCTCATGCACGTGATGGTCCAAGCGCTTTGTAGGAAATTAATCAGTGGTGGTTTGGGTTATCATAACAGAGCTTCCAATCTGCCAGGATGCATCCCAGTCGTACCTGCTCCAGGCCAGGGTCTGGATGGAACAAGGTGTCACACATGGAAAGTCACCCAGTCGATGTTCCTCTGATGTTTACTTTCCTTCCATGATTGATAAGATGACGCAGGCTGATCTGATCTGATCTTAGACCTCCATTAATCGTTGATGATTTTATTAAGAGGATATACCTTCGAAGTCACTTGCATTTGAACTAGCAAGCACCAACCAGTTCAGCGGTGTGAAGGCCCTTTTTCACCCACCATGTGCCGGGCTCTGTTCTGGGCTTAGGACTCTGGGAATAAGCGAGTGCTGAGCCTAGGAACTCACCCTGAAGAGAAGGAGAAAGTCATAGAGGCCAACTGTGAGCGTGGATGTAACCACGTTTTGTGCACACAATGGAAGGAAGACTGATTCATCATGGCGCAATCAGCTGAGACTTCACAGTGGAGGTGGCAGGTGTCCCTGAGGGTGGCAGTGCCATCGTATCACATGGGGACTACTGCACCAGCCTCCCAGATATCTTCTCAGGGTCTACACTTGATCCTCTAGAACCTCAAGGATAAATCCTCTACAATTATAAATCTGATTATGGTACTCCCCAGCCCCAAATCCGCCATGACTTACTATTTTTACAGCAAAATCCCCAATCTTCCCTTATGGCCCCTGAGGCCCTCCTTGATGAGGCCCCAGCTTCCTCTGCCACCCCACGTGTAGACCTGTGGGGCCTCTGGGAGCCAGGTAGCTCCAGTCCTTCCAGGATGGGTGCTCCCTTGGAAGACACCTAGGTTAAGAGTGGATGAGGAGAGAGACAGACTAGTGCCCAGCTCTTGGCTGGGGCAAATCTCTTTGAGGAAACTTGGAGCGCCTCCATGGGAGTATTGATCAGATTCATGGCAGGAAGCAAAAGGGTTGACCTGCAAAGAATCTGATGGCAAGACTCTGTTTAGTGGTGAGGGCAGGGCTAAAGAAACCAGCAAGAGAGGCCAGTCACCCTGGGGGTAAGGCAGCAGGAAGCTCTTACCCCTCAAGGGGTCAAAGGAAGAGAAGGAACATGGGCACTGAAAGGCCAGAGAGTGCTAAGGAGGGGAGCTATGGTTTTATGGGTCACAGCCAATGCCAGACTCTGGAAGGAAGGAGCAGACGGAAGGAGGGATGGACACCTGACCTCTGCCTCCTCCTACTTACCTCTCTCCTGTCGCAGATTCCTTTTGGCCAGATTCAGCTAGAATTAGAGCCTGAAGGAGTCTAGGTGACAGTGTTCTTAGGGGTTAGCCCTCTGGAGCTCAGAGCAAGCAGAGAGGGCAGAAAAATTGACTTGGATGGGAGTGACCCCCAAAACGAATTAGCAACACAGCAGGCACCCCGGATCCTACAGGGACAATGAGAACAGCCAACCCTAAGAGGGCCAGCTCTTCCCCAAGAAAGAAAATTCCATATATGGGGAAGAGGGAACCTGGCTGACAGGCAGCTTTCCCAGCCAGGCCACAGTGTTCACATAGCATCAGGATCCTATACCCAGCGCATCTGCCAGAATAGTCCACATGGCCACAGACATCTCATACTTTGGCCCACACACAGCTGCAGAGGGCAAAGTGTCGTTGCCCTGTGATCCTGGACCTTGCCCACCTTCCCTGCTTCTTCCCCGGGACTGAGACCTGGGAAGACAAGAGGGGCATTTGGTACCACCCATGAGACAGGCAGAGATGATTCAGATCCAACCACGGAAATAATGATGAGCGTAATAGTGATAACAATATGTAATACAATATGTTAACAAGATGTTGTTATCTCTGTAAGAATCACACAATTAAGCTCTCCCTATGTGCTGGAGATTGTGTCATTCTATCGTTATATGGTCTCCTAAACTCTAGGAGGTGGTGATCATCAATGTTCCCATTTGAAAGATGATAGTAAGACCCAGACAGTTAAGCAGATTGGTGAGGTCATTCAAGTCAAGTCCAGGTTTGCTGGCTGCAAGGCCAGGCTGTTAGCTATCATGCTGCACTGTTCCTGAAGCCTCTTGGAGCCACAGACAAGAGGGAGAAGGAGTCAGGATTCATACAGCCCTTCCTGGTCAAGGGGTCCGTCAGAACTCAACTTCTAGAATGGTCTTACAGCCCTGGCCCTGCCAATCCTGTGCCATCCTGAGCCCTCCCAGCTTTCTCTTGCCCCAGGGCCTTTGCACAGGCTGTTCCCTTTTCTGGGACACTGCCTTCCCTCTTTGTCAATTCCCCATTAGTCAATCCCCTCATAGCTTGACAAAATCCACCTTGGTTTACTATTGTGTGCTTCACAAAGCCCTGCTAAAAGTCCAGAGTCACAGCCCTCATCCTGTCCCCCGCCACACCCTACTGTACTTAGCCCTCCGTATGATCCTAAGCATTGGCCTCTTTCCCCCACGAGGCTGCCAGCTCTGAAAAGACTGGCACATACCTGTCTGGCTTACCCCTGTGTCCAGAGAGCCCAGCCCAGTGCCTAGCAGATAATGGGTGCCCAGTACCATGTGGCACAGGCAGTTGGATGCTGGCACCAATCCAGACACTCAGAGCCTGGAGCACACTGCAGCCCCCACATGGAGAGCTGCACCCAGGGCTTCAGAGCAAGGAGGAGGGGGACTCTCTCCTGTGATCTGAGGTGAGAGCAGCCAGGACCTCATTGAGGGACTCTCAGAGCAAGGGCTGCTGGGCTGAGATCCACGCAAGGAAGGCTTCGGAGGACACAAAAGAAAGAGGAAGGTGTTCCAGGCATAAGGAATAGCATGTGCAAAGGTTCAAGGGAATGAAAATGCCCAGAGTCACTGGGAATGAAAGACGGGAGAGGCTGTGGGAGATGAAGCTCAGAAGGTCCCTAGCACCTCAGAGTTTGACGTGGTTCAAATTAAACTCTCAGTAAAATGTTGGAGAGAAGAACGAATCCAAGCCGCCTCCCATGCTATTCTCTTCCTCTTTACCCAAACCTGCTCTCAGCAATTCCTCCTTGTAAAGGTACTGGTTCCTGAGAACAGCTTGAGGCGGGAGTTCTGGGGGTGGGTTCTGCTTGATCAGATGCAGACCTCCAGTGGGGAGGGAGGTCAGAGGCAGTGTTCTAAGTGCGTCATGTCTTTATTTTTTATTAAATTTTTCTCTTTCTTTTTTTTCTTTCAGTGGAAGTACTGGGGATTGAACCCAGGATCTTGTGCATTCTAAACACACACTCTACCACTGGGCTATATCCTACCTTCCCTTTTACTTACTTACTTATTTTTAATTTTTTTAAGTGCTTTACGTCTTTAATCTTTACTCATTTAATCTCTACAACTACCCTGCATAGCAGATTCTGTTATTATACCCATTTTACAGATGAAGAAACCAAGGCACTAAGAGGTTAAGACCTGCCCCACATCTCACAGCTAGTACACTGGGTGATGGAGCTGGGGCTTGATTGCAAGCGAACTGTCTCCAGGGAACCTCAGAGCTCAACCACCTGTTCCGCTGCCTCATCCCTGTGTATAGAGCTTACCGTGAAAACACAGTGCAGGTGCTCTGCGTGTGGTGCTCCCCTGTCCAACTGCCGATGCTAAGATGTGTCTCTGACCGCCTCTGTTTCAGAGATTGGTACAACCTCATTGAGGTGACAATGTCACACTTACTGAGATGGAACCTCCTGACTGAAGTGCAAAAGTTGGCATTAACCTTTTGTCAAGGCTCAATTGAGGGAACGATCTGTGGGGGATCAACCAGTCCTGAGAACAGTGCAGGCTTCCTGCCCCGTTGTCCCAGCTCAGGCCCAGGGAGCCTGGACAGTTGCGAGGAGGCAGTTTAGACATCTCAGGATTAAGTCTGGTGGCCAGGGGGCCAGTGCCTGAGGTCTCCTCCTTTGGGCTGGTGGAGGGAGAAAGGAGTGGGTTTGGAGTCACCTCCCCCCACCCCTGACTAGCTCTATGACCTTGGGCAAATCCTTTCATTTCTGTGCCTTAATTTCCTCATTTGTAAAATGGGGGAGATAATAGCTCCTTTGCAAAACTGTTATAAGGATTAAATGAAATGTGAGATGGATATCTAAAGCCCCTAGAACATGCCTGGTGTGTAACCATGATGATGTTAATATTAAAGAGAATAACTGAGGCTCACAGAAGGGATTGGCCCAAGGTCACCCGCAGTGCCCTTTCTGCTCGAACTCTTCCTTTTGTAGCCTCTGTCTTCATTGATGACTCCAGCACTCTGTCACTTCCCATGGTTTAAAACCAGAGTCCAGAATCCTCTTTGACTGGTCCTTCTCCCTAACAGCCCTGCTCCTGGCCCACCCCCAGTGCAGGCAGCTGGCAAGCACTCAGTGACGTGTGAGCCTATCTCGTGAACTGCATCCCCACTGTTTTCTGGCCCCCTCTGTCTCTCCTCTGGGGTAGCTCAATAACCTTCTCAAGAACCAGAGGCCAGCATTTCATAGGGACTTAGTAAATCTTTTTTTTTTTTTTTTTTTTTGCAGGACGGAGGTGATTAGGTTTGTTTGTTTGTTTGTTTGTTTGTTTATTTATTTATTTATTTATTTATTTACTTACTTATTTATTTATTTTTAGAGGAAGTACTGGGGGTTGAGCCCAGGACCTCCTGCACGCTAAGCACGCACTCTACCACTTGAGCTACACCCTCCCCCCGAGACTTAATAAATTTTGTTGAATGAAGGTGGTTATCATGCTCTCTCCAGACACTTTCCATCTTCATCCACCCTTTCCCTGCAAAAAAAAAAAAAAATCCTCTCATCCTGAGATATCTCCAAATGCCTCATCAGGCACATACAAAGCCCTCTACTACCAGCCTCTGTGTGGTCCCATCTGCTCAGCTGACTAACCGCCCCCATCATTTCCTCCCTCCTGTATCCTTCATAATTCTCATCATGCACCTGCCTTTGCTCATTCTGTTCCCTGTGCTGGGAATGCCCTTCCCTCCCCTCCCAGGCTGACTTGGCAAATGTCTAGTCACTTTTCAAAACACCCTTTATCATTCCACAAATATGTATTGAGTGCCCACAATGTGTCAGGCACTGTTCTAGACTGAGGCTACATCAGCAGGCAAAATAGAAGTCCCTGACCACAGGATGCCTGCAGCCGACTGACTACCTGGTGGCAGAGACACCTAACCTGGTTAGGGACAGAGTAGGGGAGGGTGTCCGCAGCTCCAGTTGCCCCCTCCAAAAACCCTTATCCCAAACCCCACTCCATTCTCAGACAGCAGTGGCTGCTCCCTTCCTCGTGTCCCCTCTGTCCCAGGACACCAGCTGTAAGGGTCTATTTACACATCTGTTTGCCAGGGATGGCCAGGGCAGTGCTGAGTCTGTGTCACAGTGTCTGAAGTTTGTTTACTGGAAGGAAGGAATAAAAAAGGGAAAGAGAGATTCCTAGGAGGTGGAACAGGAAAGTTTCAGGGAGGAGGTGGGGCTGGAGGAAGGAGTCATTCTGTAGGCAGATGGAAACTTCCCTCTTACACACATAAACACACACACACACACACAGAGCTCACACCCTGGCCTGGATTCTGGCTTCAGGTCTTGAAATGATTGAACCCCAGCATCGGAATTTTTCAACCCTATTGGACTGGATGTTCAGCATTCAGAATCTTCCAACAGCTCTCAGCCTACCCTCCCTGGTCACCCTAGGGAATCAGTGAGCATCACTGGGACAAGACAAGAATTAACCCTCGGCTTTTCATACAGAAGGGCTCTCATTTAATGCCACCGCCACCCCATGGTGATGTTATTAACCCCCTTTTCAGTTGAGGAAACAACAGGTCGGAGGTTAAGTAATGTGCCCAGAGTCGCCAGCTAGTGGGAGAGCCCAGGTTCACACGCAAAGCCATACAGTTACCTCATTTCAGTCCAAGTTTTAGGGCCCAGGCCAGGGTTTCTCGGCCTTGGCACCACTGACACTGGAGCCGGCTGTCCTGTGCCTGGAAGCGTGTTTGACAGCATTCCTGGCCTCTGCCCACCAGCTGCCAGTAGCACCCCCACCTTCCCTCTACACACCAATTATGACAACCCAAAATTTCTCCAGATGTTGCCCAATGTCTCCCGGGGGCAAAATCTCCCCACCGGTCTCCTCCCAGCGGAGTCACGTGCGCGATCTGCACGACTTCTCTGGGGGCCACCGTCCTGTCAGGACACGCTGGGAGAGCCGTCTCCAAGGGCTCAGCAACTTATGGGGTGCGGGGGCCAGGTAGCAATCTTATTTATATGCGTTTTAATACTTAATCTATGTCCGTTTAATTTAATCAAGACAAGAAGTTAATCTTTACTACCATTTGCTGTTTCAACGGATCGTAGAAGACACCTGTGCTTTTAAACAAATAGGATGGATGAGGCTATGTCTAATATCACTTACTGAGAGAAATAAGCAATCAGAAAAGTTTGGAGACCCCTCGGCCAGATAGTTCTAAGGTTCCTGTCCACCTGTCCTGTCTGTGGGACTACAGGAGAGCCCTCTGCAGCCTTGTGATGCCAAAGAGCCTTGTCCTCCCTGAGTGTCAGTTTCTCCATCAGTGAATTGGAGACAGGAGAGACGCTACCTCACAAGGTTGTTCTATGAAATGATGCACATACAGAGCTTAGCACCCAGTATCATAATACTCAGGAGTGTTCTTATTTTATATTCAGACGAGAACACGGAGGCTACAGAATGTTCCCAAATTCTCCTTAGGTCTTATATCCTTGTGCAGTGAAGCCAAATTCAGACCCCAGTGGTCTCACCCTAGTCCACCTTGGTCCCCACCCCCCAGTACTTAGATCCCGTGATACCCCAGAGAATTCACTGGGGACCGGGACCATTGCTTTCTTGTCCCCATGCCCTCATGTCCCTAGTCCCTGGCACACAATAGCATATGTCAAATTTCTCTTGAATTTGGTTGAACAAATATGCTGATTCTCAAGCCCATCTCCTGTTATATCTTTCTGCCAGCTTTCATTTATACTTTCCTTGGGGAATGAAAATTCTAAGCTGTTACTCCAGAAGATAAGTGTTCATTATCATTTGTTAAAGGAACGAATAAGTGAATGAATGAACAATGAACAAAGGCAGTTTCTGCTTGGGGGTCAAACCTCAGTCAGATTCCCTTCAAAGTACAAAAGTGCTCAGGAAAGTGTACTGTCATAGCACCCTAGAATGTTCTTAAAAGCTGGCATCATGGTTTATACTTGTGTGATTGTCAGTTCCCTGTACCTGCCTGGTACCTGTCTGCCACACCGTCGTAGTCGCTACATGTGTGCTGATGACGCGTGAGTCCATGAAGTAAGAAATCAGCTTAGCCTCTCCGGCCTGTCATAGACAAGGCCCTGAGGATGGAAGTGAGTTGGCTATGGTCTCTCAGCCAGCCCGCATCAGGACCAGGTGGCCTGCCACTCCAGTGCTTTTCTCCCTCCCTCCCTTTCATCTGGAAGACTGAGGACTGTGGCACTCCAGGTGCTCAGAATCCCGGGTGTGGAGGTGGGGGCTCCAAAGAGAAAGGAGAGGAAATGTCTCAATAGCTCCCTGTGGAACCAGCAGAAGGGGTATGGTGGCAGGGAGGAAACTCTCCTTCCAGACTGCACCAAATCCACGCGGGGAACTTGAACCAGCCCCCACCCTCTGCTGCCCCTGGCTCCTGACTCAGTAGGTAATGATGGAAAAGTGCTTTGCAAATGAACAGGTGTCTTGGAAGGAGAAACCAATTAGCACACCCCAGCTCTGGGCTCACCACAAATCCGGGGCCTCCCTTCCACCGCCCCCTCGTCTGTCATCTCCCCATTCACACGATACAGCATGTGGTGGTCAGTGACCAGGGATGCCATCTGCTGCTTGTGTGACTTTGGGCAAAATTCGTAACATCACTACACTTGGTACTCTTTATGTAAAGTGGGCACAAGGACAGTATTTATCTCAGAAGGGTGCTATGAGAATTTGAATGAATATATATAAATGGCTCAGAGCAGTGCCTGACACACAGTAAGTGCTATGGAAGGGTGGGCTTCTATTACTCTGTGCTAGGCACTGAGACTACACCTCAAGTTCTCTTTGGCCCCTCTACTGTGATCTCTCTTATTATGGATGTGTGCCAGTGCTCCTGCCAAACACCCACTCCTCCGCTGGGCACCAGGTCCCATCCCCTCTCATCCACTCAAGGCCAGTGCTCTGGTGATTCAACGCACCATCAACTTTTGCCTTTAGACTTAAGAATTCTCATCAGCATTCAAACATGCTGTGATGTCTCCAGTGCATGTACACTCGCACACAAGAGCGCACACACACACACGAGTCTCCTCTTGAGCCCACATCTTCCTCCAGCTCCCACCTTGCTACTGTACTCCCCTTTATAGCAAAGATACTCATAAAAGTTGAATACATGCCCTATCCCCAAATCCTCTCCTCTCTCTTGCTCTTGGAGTCACTCTGGTCTGGTTCGCTCCACTCCCCACCCCCTCCAAAAGTGCTCTTGTAAAAGTCAACAGTGGCCCCTCACAACACATCCAGTGGTCAAGTCTCGGTCTGGATCTTAATGATCCGGACAGCAGCATGTGACACACTATTCACTCCCTCCTCCCAGAAGCTCTTTCTGCCCTTGGCATTTAGGACCAACAGTCTTTTGATTCCTCTTCCATCTGGGTGGCTTCTCCTTGGTCAGCTTTGCTGGTTCCTCTGCCTCTTCCCAAACACCTTACAGGAGGCGAGTCCTTGGTCCTCTTCCCTTCTGTAACAATATTCACTCCTCTGTCATCACCTGGAGGCTCCTGGCTTCAGATACCATTTCTACACTATTGGTCCCCAACTATCTACTTCCAGCCCAGCCTCTACCCTGCCTGCTCAACACCTCCATTTGGACAAATTTAGGCATCTCACAGTGTCTACAACATCTTGATGTTTACAAAAATCAATTTCCTGACTCCTACCTCCTGGAACACCCCCAAACCAGTTCTCTCGCCTTCGTTCCTCTTGGCTCATGAAAGCTCAATCTTTCCGTTTGCTCCGGTCCAACTCCTCTCTCATTTTCACACAGCCTTTCCAGTCTGTCAGCAAGTATTGTTGGCTCTTCCCTCAAAAGAGGTTCTGAGTCTGACCACGTCTTCCCACCTCTGCCACCCAAGTACCGTGGCCTCTCACCAGAGTTGTCATCAGGTCTTCACAAGGAGTCTCCCAGCTTCCATCCTTGTCCACCTTTGCTATCTGCCACACAGTCCCCAGAGAAATCCTGTTAACACAAGAGGCAGATCGCATCACTCCTCTGCTCAAAACCCTCCAATGGCCCCACTACAAACAGAATAAAAGGCAGAGTCAGCACAACAGCCCCTACGGTCCTGCAGGACCCGTCCCCATCCTCTGTCCCCTCCATGTCACTCCTTGCTGCTCCTGAGACCCTCCTGGACCTGGTGTCCTGTGTCTTTGGAGGCTGTTCCCAGGCTGGTTGGCTCCCTTCACATCTTTGCTTCAAGGCCACCTGCTCAGTGAGGCCCTACCTGACCACTCGCTTCGATGTGCCCATATTCACCCCTCACCTCCCTTTCCCCTGCTCTGCTCCCCCTCCCTGACCCACGGGGTCTCCCTCCTTGGCCCTCAGTCAGCCTTCCCAGGAATGTGAGCTCCTTGCCAGCAGGGAGTGAGGACAGTTTTGTTGACTGCCAGCCACACATAGTCAGCGTGCAGTCAACAGTTAATAAGTGAATGAATGTTCTGTTGGCTTCATCTTCGTCTTCATGTGTGCGTTCGTCCCAGCCAAGAGACATGCCACAGCCTCTCATGAGGATTTGTCGGAGGAATGAAGAGAAAATGGAGCAATGGAGGTTGGTCTGGGCTGCATCAGCCGGGCTCTTCAAGGAAGCAGCATCCTTCTCAGACACTTCTCCGTCAGGCCATGGGTGTGGGCTCCCGCTTAGGAAGGTGCCTCTATTCTCCTCCCCCATGGGGACTGCCTGCCCGCCCGCAGACCCAGGACCTACCATCTTTCTATGTCCATCTGGAAGCTTTACCCTCCTCCGTGAGGCCCCCTCCTGGCCCAGCAGGCTCTCTCTGACCCTCAGGAACCTTTCCATCTCCAGCCTCACCCCACCAGGTTCCCAGTGAGTCAACAGGAGGGACTCTCTCTCACGCCTCCAGACGGGGCGGAGGTGGTTCCCTGGGTAGCAAGTGTCCTTTCTCCAGCTGTCTGCCTGGAGAATGTCTCCAGAGGCATCCCCTCGGCTTCTACCAGGGCCGCATGCTGGTGGGAGGTGGTGGCAGCATGTGGGACTTCTCTACTGAGGGCTTCTATCTTCTCGGTGCGGTGGGAAGCAAGGTCTCTGGCTGGAAGTGATGATGGGGAAGGAGGTGTAGGAGTTTGGAGGATAGAGGAGAAAATTGGAAGAGTTGAGAATGGAGGGTAACCGGAGAAGGAAACCATGGTAGCTGGCCAGGCAACAATTAGCCTGTCTGCATGTTTTTCTCAGGCTGTGGTTAACTGCGCAGGCGCGGCAGCAGGGTCGGTGAAGAGCCACCTTGAACCAGGGTGGGGCTCTGCCCGGCAGTGTAATGAGTCACGTGGGACCAAGGGGAGCTGTATGTCAGGGAGTGACTATGATGAAAATGACAATATGAGAGTTAAAGGGGTGTTATAAGGAAGCCCAGTGGCCCAAAGGCCCAAGTTTGCTGGCAAGTCTGACAACAGCTTTGAGACTGGGACTGTCCTGAAACATTTTATCCAGAATGTTCAGGAACACTTTTCTCTACTCCTCTCCAGTGTGGATCCATCTCTCCTACCTGTTCCCACAGCACCCTACGCTTATCTCGACTGTATTTTAGTACTTGATTTGTTTGTAGATCTTCCTTCTCGACTGTGAGCACTTGGAGGAAGGAACCAGGTCTCACGTTTCTTTGGATCCCAATGTCAGACCCCCAGGAAAGCTCACTAAGCAATCACTGACTGATTGACTGCATACATTTATTTGATAGAAACCAGACCACGTTCTGTGTAATAACACATTCTCACGTTTGTATAGCAATTTGCAGTTTGTAAAGCAATCTCGCATCCGTGATCTTATTTCAACCTTACAACGACCTCACAAGATAGCAAGTCATTCATTCACTCACTCACTCATTCATTCATTTATCCAACTGAGTAAGAGCACTTACCCTGTGTCAGGCGTTGTTTTAGGCACCAGAATGCAGGGGCAAACAGAACAGACAGAAGTCCTTGCTTTCATCGAGCTTAAATTCCTATAGAAGATTTTACCTATTTTACAGATGGGCAGGCTGAGGTTGGCTTAAGGGAGGTTAAGCAATCTGGTCACAGTCACAGGGCTTGCAGGTAAAAGAATCCAAATTAGGACACAAAGCCAAGCTGACTCCAGCACAGAGAAGGCATTTTTTTTTCACCACACCCTAGTCACCTCAAAGGATCGTCAGCTCATCCGTGAGGTGTCTTTTTCTTTTCCTAACTTAAGCACAAATAAAAAGGAGACTTGGCAGACATCTACAACCCGGGACTACCTTGGAACACCTTCCCTTGTCTGGTGTGTGTGTTGAACAAAGACGTGAGAAATACCTGCCAGGTCTCTGCTT
This sequence comes from Camelus bactrianus, assembly GCF_048773025.1. Taxonomy (NCBI): domain Eukaryota; kingdom Metazoa; phylum Chordata; class Mammalia; order Artiodactyla; family Camelidae; genus Camelus; species Camelus bactrianus. The sequence continues at coordinate 36,463,420 of NC_133551.1, forward strand.
GCCAGAGCCAAGGACAGAAACCACGCAGCGCTGTCAGCACGGGCGTCTGCTTGTGTGCAAACCCGCAGGCATTTTTAGCAACTTTGGGGAACATAAAGAAAGCTGTTGGTTTTGTTTGCACATATTTTTCGCCTCTGCAGAAGGCTTCTCACCAAGCAGCAGCCTCAGAGTTGCCTTTTTATTTGATCTTAAGCCACGCGATGTCTGTATAACTCACTGGCTGTGCTACAGTTGGCAAATACTTCATCTGTGCCCGGATCCCTCCCCTGGAAAATGGCTCTGGTGATAAGGACTCCTGCCTCTCTGGGTGGTTGTGGGGATGAAAGGAGGTCCTCGGGAAATGACAGCTGTCGGTAAAGCTTTGTGCCTGGGAGGAGGACTGTGGTGAAGTCCAGTGGAGGCAGCCCAGGGAGGAGAGGGCTATATTAGAACCTGAAGGACCTGGGTTGGAATCCCAGCTCTACCACTATGGCTGCAGGACCTCTGGCAAGCGACTGAATTACCCTCACCCCTCCAGCCTCGGTCTCCCTCCTCGATGGCAATCGTAATACACACCCAAACGGTTGTTATGAATATTAAATATAATGTATATATAGTGTCCGGCACTGAGCCTGCCTGTCCTAGTTGTCCAGTAAATGGCTCAAGGTGTTTGTTATTATTATTATCATTATCATTATCGCTATTAGTATATGGGTGGTAAGGTCAGCAGGATTTTAAGCCTTTCGACTGTGTATTCCTTGAGGCAAGCATTTTGTCCTCTGTATTCCTGGATACCCGGTGCCCCAAACTCGACCCGTGAGTTCACAGCTGCCAGGACAGTTTGGGGAACTGGATGTGATGAAGACCAAATGCCTCAGAGCGGTAGCTCGGGCTCGAACAAGGACACGTGTTCGCTGCACATTGTCACGGGACAGCCATTACCTGTGTGTGCAGTCACTCCTCGTGTAGACTTACCACGCAGGTCAGCAGTCAGACGACACGCCCAGGTTCACAGCCGATGGGTGGCGGACCGAGGACCAGCACGCAAAGGCGATGACTTAGGAGCCCCCGCCCTTAACCCCTGCCCTGCATTGCCAGGAAGAAAGCTGGTTTGAGGGTTTCCTTCCCTCTGACCTACTTCAGTCCCTGGCCTTCCGGTTGTTTCTGATGCTGCCAGCAGGTAGGGTTAATCATCTCTCTACAGAGGCCTCCATAAAAGATCTGCGTGGCCAGCCCGTGTTATTGCTCTGGGTGTCTGCTTGCGTTTTGGTGTTTCTCTGTAACGGCAGGCACTGGGAGTGAAAAGGGAGACCGACGTCACGCATCTCTGGTCGTCCCTTGCTGGGCAGAGCCCGCCCCCTCGGGAAGCAGTTGTCACCCCCCCGGCCACCCGGTGGCCCAGAGATAGCCACCCACACCCATCTCCTGGGAAGTGTGTGCTAGCTCCCAGAGCTGAAGGGGAGGAGAGGGGAGGAGGGCCTGCCCCGGGGAGCCCCTCCCAGTGGGGCCAGAGGCCAGCAGCTGGGACTGTGGAGACGCCAGACTCCTCCTCTGCTCCCAAACCATCAGCTGCTTCTGTTAGGACGTCACATGGATGTGCTCGGCAGCCTGCTGTGGGTCCCACATCTCCATGCAGAGTCCTGGCCTCTCAGTCCAGAGATGGGAGAAGGCTTGCCCCTGTCACACAGCCGTCAGCAGTGGAACCAGGAGTTACTTTCCTCATTCTCGGGCCAGTGATCTTTCTACAGTGTGATGTCAGGGGATGGAGATCAAATCCCCGAAGAGTTGTGTAAAGGACTGTGTGAGTTATGTGTGACACAACAACATAGCAGGGAAGAGTTCTATTTCTAGAGTGAGAGCCCCTGAATCTGCATTCCGGCCCTGCCTCTAGTTGGGTGGCCTTGGACAAGTCTTATAACCTCCTTGAATTCCTAAAAGGAGGAATCAGTGACCCCAACTCGCAGGTTGCCGCGAGTGTGAGACGATATAGTGCCCATAAAGCTCTTGGTCTGCTTCCTAGCAAACAGTGAGAGATCAAAACATGTGAGCTGTATTGCTTCCTTCGTTCTCCAGACATTTATTGGACATGAAAATGGGCACATTTACACACAATATTTCATTCAAAACAGACAACAAGGCTCTAAGGCAGGAATTAAGATCCCCATCAGGCAGGCAAATGAACATGGGGTCCGAAGGGTTCGGCGATTTGTCCAGGATCTCTTCACTGGTGAACGGGGGCCCTGATTCTCTGACTCCAGATCCCCTGTATTCTACACTAGAAGCAGAGAAGTTAAGTGGGTCCCGCAGCCTCTTCTCTGGTTAATGCAACAGCAACAGGGAAAAGAAAACAAAGAAGGGGAAGAAGATGGTCCCAAGCCCACAGCACTTCTTGGAGGCCTGTCCAAGTCTGGGTAGGAGCACCCCACTCAGGTGACAGCCTGGAGGAGGGGGTCACATGAGACCGTTCGGCTAATTTGGAAAGTTATGAAATGACGGGCACACACTGGTCTGCTCACTCAGAAAGTGCAAGGAGGGAAAAACGGAGCAACAGCACAGATTTCCAGGCTGGGTGGCAGCAGAGGGAAGGAGCAGAACTTTGCCTATTGCAGCACAATTGAGTATAAAATCTTAGAAAGGTTTTGCAGGGTGATGGAAAGGGCCTACTGAATACTCAGCGTGGCAATGGGAGGGTAGGAGGAAACAGGAAGAGAGAAGGGGTCTTTGGAGCCATAGGGCTCTGCCAAGTATGAGTCCTGAGATTGAGGACAAAGTATGTAGCCTCTCTGAGCCTTAGTTTCTGAAATGTAAATGTGAATATCACTGAAATTTACTGGAGAATTTAAGGATACCTGTACATAGCTCATAGATCCTAAGATACTGATTTTAGCACCTCTAAAATGAGGGTGTGTCCTGTAATCGATCACATTTTAGAGTCCATGAAATATAGAATGTAAAACTCACATAAAGTGAACACTCAGTAACTTTGGACAAATATTATCTCATAGAAGCCAGAGGTGTATCTTGTAACACATCCTGCAGTTAACGGCACTGCTGGAGAACAGGAGCAACGTCTTCTGTTCATCGTATGAGGTCCATGGTCTGTCGGGTGAACATGTACACCTGAAGGGCCCTCAGGTTCACTTCAAATCCAAGATTCCAGGTTTCTCAGACACTATATCTGCTGCCATAACACTACCAACAACCAAAGAGTTACCTGTTCTCTAAACCCAAGTTCAGGACATGTGATTTCTCATCATCTGCAAAATGAAATCCAAAAATGTCTGCTCAAACTCCAGTACTCTGAGGAGGCTAGAACCATCCAAAACAACCCAAAGTACTTAGAACCATATTCCTTCCCATCTCTGGCTCTGAACATGCTCTTCCTTATGCCTGGAATTCCTTCTATCCCCCACTTCCTCCTTCTTTCCTTCCCCTGTGCTGGGGACATTGGATACAATGGGACAAATGGATGGGACTCCTTCCTGCCCACAGATTACTGAGAACTTGGCAGAGGAGAGAGTTAAGTAAGAAGGGGGAAGGGTAGGGTGTGAGGAGATCTGAGATCAGGAAACAGTGAACCTGTCCTCACACTGACTACAGGACAAAACCCTACTCTTCTCTGAGGCATAAGTCAGCATCCCCTCTTCACTGAAGCTGTCTGGGACCTCTCTGATTGGACAGATTTTCCCGTCAATGAGCCCCAAGCCTGAGGGAGCACCTTTCCTTCTGGGTCTATGGACCTCTGACTCCATTTCTAGACCGGGAGCTCCTTGAGGGCAGGGATGTGTTTTCTCCATAGCTTAGTTCCTAGCAGGATGGCATGAATAGGGTAGGGGCTCAAGAAACGCTTGCTAAATGGAGACTGAATAAAGGATTGAATATGAATAAAGGACTAAAATGGATTAAATTAAATTATATTAAATTATTAAGTGAAAAAATAAAGGATTTTTTTTTTACTCTTTAAGAACAAATGTAATTAGTCAATTAGTATAAATGTTCCCAACATGGTAATTTTATGAGGAAACCACATTATACAAGGTACATGATGGGTTTCAAAACTAATATAATGATTTGATATCTAAAGAATACTGAAACAATTACATTATTGCTTTCTTTCCTTCCCCTCTTGTTTAAAGATGTACAAATCTCTTTAAGGAAAAAGACACTGTTTCACTCCAAAACCAACTATTATTCTCCCTATCATTTTATTTATTTGTTTACATTTTGATTGAAGTGCAGTTGATTTATGATGTTGCATTAGTTTCCAGTGGATTTATTTTGTAATTGGTGGATTTCTCCACAGGAAAAGTCTTGAAAAAGATATAAATAGTCAGCTGCATTTAGCTGCCCTCCTCTGAGTCTCCCTTGTCTCTGAAATGAAAACATTAGTTATCAGTGCTTTTCTTTAAAAAGAAAAATTCCTATTCTTTGTCTCTCTCTGTCTCTCTCTCTTTCTCTAGCAAGTGAAACTCTTTCTTCAAGTGAGCTCTTACTCAAAGCCCAATGTGTAATGCAAATAAAGTATAAGCTTCTTTGAAGTAAGACACAGAATATGACCCTTCCAGCTCATCTCTGCTTCCCCATTCCAGGAGGAGAGCAGTTGGACGCCCTCTGGAGTCCCCGTCACCTCCAACACTGAGCCAGGCTGTAATTACATCAAGAAGCCAGATTCACCAGGACCACTGGTTACAACCAGAAGACAACGCTAAATATTTATTAAATGCCTAATATATGCCAGGGCAGTCAGGCCCTTTAAAATTTGTCTTATTTCCTCTTTCTTTCTTGCCATTCCTTTCTCTTTGCCCCCAATTCTTCATTTTCTAGTTAAAAATAATTGTGGGTTGTTGCCACCTGCCTTAAATACTCTTGGAGAGTGAGTTAGAGTTATAAATAGATGTAAGTACAAAATGTGGTGTTGGTTTAATTCTTACAACAAACCTGTGGGGTTGGTTTTAGAAATTCTGATTCATAACTGAGGTCGGTGGGGCTCAGGGAGGAAGCGAAGTTGCCCAAGATCATTCCAGGAAGTCAGCAAGCACCATCCCAACTCCCACCTCCCACCTCCTGGGCGCCTCCCCGGCCCCAGCACCGTGCTCCCTAAGAGGCGCATGCTTACTAATGTATGTAACCCCTACAAACCCCAAGAGACCAATACTGTCGCTTACAGCCATGTTACAGATGAGAACACGGGATTAGAGAGATGAAGTTTAGCCAGAGCCAGGCAATCAATAAAAGCTGAGCCAGTCTTGAACCAAGTCCGGGTAATGCCCAAGCCTGGGCTGGTACCCAACATGGAGCCCACACTCCTGCCTCCAAAGCCTTGTTCCTGAATTCCCTCCTCCCTTTGAAGCAGTCTCCATGCCCTCCTGGCTGGGGTTTGAGGAAATGCACAAATGCCAGGGACCACACAGTGCCATGCAGAAGCACAAACCATGGTCATTAAGCAAACTGGACGGCCTAGGGGCAAGTCTGGGCTTCGGTGCGATTTGGTGTGTGACCTTTGACAAGTTATTTAACTTCTCTGGGTCTCAGTTTCCTCAGCCACAAAATGAGAATTACAATCCTAGCAACCTCAGGGGGATCGTTAGGCATGAAAAGTCTTAGCACAGCATCTAGCATGGAATAAGCACGCAGTAATTGCTAGCTCTTATTACCTGTGTGTAAAACGTCTAGCAATTAATAGCAGCCTTCTGATTATGTTATTACAGTTTCTGTCTCTGTCTTGAGGGATTCCACACATCCATGGAACTTTCAACCACAGGGAAGCTAGAACTGGCCACAGAACTCACTCCAGGCAGAATCCGGCTCCTTCTCCTCTCTCCCAGGCTGAAGGCTTCTGCTCCCTTTCAACAGAAGCTTATTCAAATCAACAAACACTCTTGAGTGACTTCTGTATGCCAGACCCTGCTTGAGACTCTGGGTCCAGAAAAATCAAAGAAGCACAAGGTCTCCCTGCTTTTGGTGCATATGTGTGGTAAAATATTCATAAAATAATATTTATCATTCTAACTATTCATAAGTGTCCAAGGCAATGGCATTCAGTACATTCTCAGTGTGGTGTAACCGTCACCACTCTCTATATCCAGAACTTCTTCATCACCTCCAGCAAGAACTCTGTACCCATTAAAAAATAGTTCGCCCTTCCCCCTCCTTCTATTCTAATTCTCTACTCCTCTAATTCTCGATTCTTCTAATAGAGTAATCTCTATTCTATTTTCTGTCTCTATTTACATTTTAAAAAATTTTTGTAGTAAAATGCGCAACACAAAATGTAACATTTTAACCATTTTTTAAGTGTATAGTTCGATGAGTGGTATTAGGTATATTTACATTGTTGTGCAACCATTACCACAATCACCATCCATCTCCAGAACGTTTTCATTTCTCCAAACTGAAACTCTGTACCATTAACACTAACCCTCTCTCCTCCAGCCCCTGACAACCACGTTCTACTCTGGGTCAATGAACTTGACGACTCTAAGAACCTCGCAGCAGTGGAATTATGTAACATTTGTCATTTCGTGACTAGCTTATTTCACTTAGAGCATCCTGTTTTCAAGGCTCGTCTGTGTTGTAGCAGGTGTCAGCAGTCCTTTGCTTCATAAGGCTGAATAATACTCCATCGGGTGTAAGGACCATATGTTGTGTATCCATTCTTCTGTTGTGGACCTTTTGGCCACTGTAATAACACTACGAACATGGGTGGACAATTCTCTCCACCTTGGAGCTGTTTGTGGTCTAATGTGGGGGATGACAGGTCGATTCACTTCTAAGTTAGCCCAGATAAGTCCCAGTTTCCTCATCTGTGAAATGGGGATACTGTTAAGTGCTATAGGGCTTAAATGAGATGATGCACAATTTAGGGCAGCGCCAACACCTGGTAAACACTTGCTAAATGTGAGCTCTTGTTGCACCATTAGGCAGGATGTGTCTAGAGGAGAGGGGGCTGGAAATCAGGCAGTCAGCATGGGCCTTCCCACACACATCAGGTCAGCCCACCTTCACGAGCATCCTGGCAAGGGGGCCTGAAGATCCCAATTTTCCAGGTGAGGAAACAGACTCAGAGAGGTCCTGGGCTGGAGTGGTAGGGGTGGGCCTGGAACGGGGCTTCTCCAGCCTTCCTGTTCAAATCTAGAGAGCGGGGATGGTGTGAAGTCCCTGGGGGAGGAGGCGCCACACACACCCGCCCCCTCAGACGTCTGCAGTCCTGACCAAAGGCCACACGCTCATCCCAGACCTCCTGAGTGTCAGAGGGAAGAGCCGGAAGGCAGGAGGGAGGGAAGGTGTTAACGTGGAGGCAGAGGGCACAGCCTGAGCAAAAGCCAAGAGGTGAGGGCAGGAGTGTCTGCAGGAGAAATGGGAGGAGGCCGGTCTGGGAGCAAAGGGCACCATCGTACATGGGAGGGTGGGGTCGGGTCACCAAGGGCAGGGGAGGCGGCCCAGCCCAGTCCGGTTCCAGGGCTGAGAAGGCTGGGAAGAACTGCCCAAGTGGCATTTCAGGGGATTAGTCAGACTGATTGGACAGAGAGACTTGCCTGCTTTCAAACCACAGGCGATGTTTTAACAGTTGTATGTGTTGTACGTGTTTCACTCATACTCACGTACATAGTACAAAAAGTCAGACAGTTCTAGAAGGCCCACTCCCCAGCCCCATTCCCCTCCATCCCAAATCTTACTGCCCAGAGGCAGCCACTGACCAGGATCTCTTCCATATTTAACTCCGTATTTCTAAATAATGGGTTTTGAGATGTGACTTCTTGGCTTGCTACAACGAAAGACAAACTTCTAGCTCTCCTCGCTACAAAGCCACTTCACCTTACCCCACCTTCCCAACCTAGTTACAACACAATTTTTGGTTAGAGTGAACGTTTATAGTATTGTGGCCCTGAAGGTCATGGCCGAGCCATATAATATTATGATTAAATTTCTGCTTTTATACAATTTATTCTTTTTACTGAAATTAAGGTCTTTGTTTTTTAATTCTATCTGCTGCTTTTTCTAAGCATGTTCATCTGGAAATGTAAGTCTTTTCTTAGAAGCTTCAAGTACCTTTAGGTAATCAATACCTCTGTCCACCTTGCTTCCTTCCAGAACCATCAGTGCTCCTGCTCTAACTTGGACACCTATTCTCTTAACTGCTGCAGAGGTAGCTCGGCCCAACTGTGTTTCATTGGAGCCCCTAAGGCCAGACAGATGAACAGGGTGAGATACATCTTAGCCCAATCATCTCTCAACTATAGATTTTACTCAGAAAGTACCCATTATGTTCTTTCTAGATCCCAAAGAGTTCCAGTACCAGAGGTTGGTGATGCAGAGATGAATTAGATGTGGTCCCTGCCTCCACAAGGGTCTCAGCCCACTGCAGTAGACACAAGTAAGTGCTGAGCCAGAAGGGAGCTGTGGGAGTTATGGGAGGGAGTGGTGGCAGAGGAGAAGCCCTTACCTCAGCCTTGGAAAGGGCCAGTATGAAGGCTCAACTTGTCAGGAGGAGTTTTCTAAGAGTTCTGGGAAGGGCATTCCAGGTAGGAAAGCATCCTGTGCACGGTCATGGGAACATGAGAAAGCAGGACTCTTTCTGGGAATTTCAAATAATTAGTGATGATCACATGGGAGGGTTCCAGTGGAGGGGCCGTCAGTGTCTTGTGTGCCATGCAATGGGACTGAGGGAAACGGGGAGTCACAGAAGGATCTTAGAGAGGAAAGACATGATCAGGTCTGCGTTTTTTAAAAGACAAGATGACTGCAGGGTGTCAGATAGGTTGGAGAGAGAGACGGGCTAGTGAGGGAGATGTTGAAGTGTGGCAAGAATGAAGAGGGCCTGTACTAACAGGGGCACTGGAGGTGAGGCATGGGACTCCCAAGACCTTATGCAGCTGAAACGGACTAAACTCAGGGTCACGAGGAATGTGGGAACACTGACAGATAATTCTCAGGTGTCTCAGGGAAAAGACATTTCAATTCAATACATGTCTCCTGGGAAACCAGAAGCTACTCTGAGCTAGAAAGAAGGACATTGGTTTCTTGGTGTGTTTGAAGGGCCAGAGGGACTGAGAGGGTGGATGTCAGGGGACTGAGGGAGCAGGGCGAGGGCCAGGGATTCAGAAATTAGGTGGTAGAGGCAAGATTAAAAGGCAGTGGAGTCAGAGGGGTTAGTACAGCCTAGCTGTAAGAGCACGAGTTCTGGCAGCCCTTGCTTTAAATGTCAGCTCTGATACCTGCTGGCTGAGCCTCCATTTCTCCATCTGTAAAATGGGGACCATAATCCTACTTACCTCGTAGGGGAGTTCTGAGGATTAAATGAGACCCTGGCTATAGGAAGTGCTTCATTTTGTGACTCCCTGTTATTTGTCTTGGGGATCAAGGACGGCTTCAAAAAGCAGGTGAGAGCTGAGCTGACTTTGGAGGAGGAGGAGGCAGAGCTGGCTTCACAGGAATGTGACCTGTGCAGTCACAGAAGGCCCCGTGCTCAGAAGAGCCCTGTGGTTGGTTTAATGCTCCACTTTGCCATCTTGAAGTTTTTAATTTTTAAGCAAAGATTCCCATATTTCCGTTTTCCACTGGACCCCACAGATTACGTTGCAGTGCTATGAAGGGGAGACCGTCAGGCAGAGAAAAGGGGGTATATTTGTAGCAAAAGGGCCCTCAGTGTGCAAAGGCATGCTGAAACTTGGCACTTAGCTTGTTTTGGAAACAGTCAGTGCCAGGCATGGTGCTTCTAGCAGGAGAGCTGTGTATCCCAGGGAGCAGTAGGAGCTCAAAGTGGAAAACAGAGAAAGGCCTCAAATACAACGTCAAGAGGTTTGGATGTCATCTGATATAAACATGGGGAGGCTTCCAAACTGTGAATCCAGAAGTGGTAACATCATGACAGTTCAGAGAGAACACCAAGGCACTGCAGGGGTGAACAGTGCAGACGGTATTATGATATCCACTTTACAGATGGGGAAACTGAGACCCTGGAAGGTGATGTGAGCAGAGCTGCAATATGACTTTCATGGGCTTTAGGCACTTTTAGCTTCATGGACCCCTTTCTTCATAAATGTGCATGGAATATACATACACGTATATGTGTATAATTATACTTTACAATTGCATTGGTATGGAGGCAAAGACACTAATATTATATACTGACACATTTTCTTTGACCTAAAGCAAGGTGGGCATGAGGTGCTGTGCCTGCTGCGCTTGGCAGGTACGTCGCCCTGGGTAAGAGATGCTCAGCTCTTCCAGCTGTCCTGGGCTGCAGCCAGGACACCTGGGTCTTCCTAGAATTGGTGAGTGGTCCTCTTCTCTTCAAGGGGAGCACTAGCCAATCTCTAAGGCCCTTTCAGCTGGACCCTGCTTTGGCTCCAAGGACTTTCCATCCCAGTTTCCTACAGAGGGTGCTGACAGCTGTTTGGGTTTGGATCTGGATGCTGGGGCTGAATGACAAGTGAAGGACACAGAGTTGCAGATGTCCCTAGGTTTGGGAGAAAATCAAAGGTCTCTGTGTCTGCAGATGTCTGTGACTTTACTCCTGGTGCCACCTACCTACAGCGTCAACCCTGGGGACTGGGCTGCCGGCCTACCCCACCCGAACGGAGGGTGGGGAGGCTGAGTCAGCGGCAGCTGCTGAGGAAGCTGTCTGGAGAGAAGAAACATCACCGTCTGTCTGTCTGGGGTTCCAGGAAAACCTGCCTAGAGGTGGTTTTTCTTTGTGGGCCAATGGCTCATGAAGCCATCGTTGGGGATGGATGGAGGTTCCAGAAGGATCGTCCCCACTTCACCTCCTTCCTCCAGCTTTTTTCACAGATTCCTCACTGGCCTTCTCGGTCTTTCCTCCACATGCCCAGGACGGTGACAGGATGGCCTGATTCATGAGCTTCAGTTCAGTCTCCTGCTTCCTAGCTTTGGCCACTGGATGTACCTGGGTAGGCGAGAGATGTCACGGAGAGTGCCGATTTGGGAAAGGAAAATAGGTCTTGCCTGGCTATCCCCTTGGGTCTCAATCTCCCCTCATCTTCAAATCACATTTCTCCAGACCCCAGATCCCTTCCTACTAGGTTTGGATAATGGATGGATGAATAAATGAATGAATGACTGTCTAAACTTTCCCAGTCTTAGGAGTCACTCCTACTCTGCCCTCCAATCCCTGAGGTCAGGACATAGAACCCAACTGCCTCTAAATGGGAGGCAAATTGAAACTTGAAGATCTGGAGAAAAAGTCATGAGAAAGTTTCTGCCAGATCACTTCTATTGCCCCTATGAAGGCTATGGGTCTGATGGGAAGATAAAGGACGAAGTTTGGAATTCCTGTTGAGCAGAAGGGAGACTGAATTGATCGGGGATTTGCAGACACATTACGAGGTAGTGCTATGGGCCCTCTGATTTCAGGGGGTAAGAGTAATAGCTAATATTCCCAGAGCAGTTATTGCAGCCACACTGGGTCTGGTGTGCTACATGCACCACTTCCTTTCATCTTCGCATTCACCTGGGAAGCAGGTGCCTAAGTAAGGATGACCCAGGTCATCCTGCAGAAATTAACAAAAACAGCAAGAAGAACCATTCTAAGTGGCTTACAAACACAAAAAATTTATTTCTTGTTCTCATTATATGTCCACCATTAGCAGTTCAGGAGAAGAGGCATAGCAAGATGGAAATCTAAAAGGCTTAGAAGGGAAGGTGGGAGAACTTCAGAGCCTAGAATTCGGGAGGCAGTCAAAGAGCCAGTGCAGTGAGAAAGCTCTGGAAAGATAAAAGGGAGGGGTTGGGAGTGGGACCCTGCTATCTGAGATTTCAGGGGTGGAGCAGTAGCCAGCCAAGATAAGAGCCAGGTGTGGCTCGGAGTGTGGGTCGCTGGAGTGGCTTAAAGGTGAAGGTCCCTGGAAAGGAAGAGGTCAAGGTTCTGATGGATGGAGCCATGCTTCTGTTCCCGGGGGAGAATGGGGGTCCATGGTAGGATACAACAAGCCACTGGTAAGTATATTGCAGCTCCCTGGGCTGTAAATTTTACCAGAAAATAAGGTTTAGAAATGATGATTTTTTAATAGTCAAACCTGGAAATATAAAATATAAGACCTCAAAGAAAGGTGTGTGTGGAAGCCCACTCTCCTCTCCAGTGGAAAGTTGGAGGAGCACTAGATGTAGAAGAGACACTGAGAAGTCTTCGATGACCACAACCATGGGGGTTCGAGATGCAAACATTCAAAACCAGGGTTCCCTTAAAATTCCCATTCAATGATAATAATAATAAAAGTTAACAGTTCATGAGAGCTTATTATGTGCCAAGCACATAAGTGTTCTAAACACTTTATAGGTATAGCTGCTTCAGTTTTCTCATGTCACCCTCAGGGAGGGACCGTTTTTACTGCCAGCACAGGAGGAGTTAACGTAACTTGGCCAAGGCTGCGTACTAGTGTGTCAGAAGTGGATTTGATCTCCGGCAAACTGGCTTTAGAGTCCACGCACTTACATGCTACACGAGTGGGTCTCCAACATGGGTGAGCATCAGAGTCACCTGGGGGCTTGTTACAGTAGAGTGTTGGGCCCCTCCCTTAGATGTCTGGGGTGGAGCCTGAGAATTCTTATTTCTAAGAAGGTCCCAGGTGATCCTCAGGCTGTGAGTCCCAAGTCCACACTTCCTACTGCCTCACAAACTGACACACAGCAACTACTCAGGGCCCAGCAGGTACAGCATCTCTTTCCAAACACACCTACCAAATTCCTGGGAGCAGGTGTGTGTGTGTGTGTAATAGGAGGCAGAGGATTATGGCTTAAGTAGCCTTGGGAGACAAAAAAGAAACCTGATTCTGCCCCTCGGCCCTGAGGTATGTGGGATATGGAAAAACAAACCATCTCCACAGAGAAAGCAAGGGGTATGTATTCCACTTAAGATCCAGAGACAAGGCACACAGAGCAGCCGGGTTTTAAGTGGAGAGTATTTGGCACAACAAGGGGCTGTAGAGGGCAGGGTGGGGAGAGGGGGCAGAGAGGGCAGCAGCCATAGGTCTGAATGGGCGAAAGTGGGGTGCGGATACAGGGTGGGTAAAGAGGATTGCACTTGTCTGAAGATGATGGTGCAGGAGAGAGGTGCAGACAGGTCATCACAGGAGGCCTTTCTGAAGCTGATCTCCCTTCTCCTTCTGGAAACTTCCCAAGGGCCAGTGATGACAAATAAGACAGGTGCTGATACCTGAATAGAGATTGAAGGGTTTGAGGCTTCTCCTGGAAAGGAGTGAGCCAGAATCAGATGTCAGCCGCTGCAGAGCCAGACCTCAGTCTTAAGTTCAGGTGTCACCCAAATGACGGACTCTTGGCACCTTGAAGAACACCTCTGCCTTCCCCAGGCATTGCCTCTGCGAGAGCATGTGGGGCCGTGTCAGCTTCCCCGCCGCCATCCCGTCCCTCCTGCAGCTCGGGGTCCAGATTAATTAAGAGCCCTGCCGGTCGATTAGTCTCGATCACCTCTCTAATTGGGCCCCAGCTGTGTTTTCTCTTGACAAGGGCTCCTTTATGGGACTCCTAAAATGCCTTACATGAAAAAACATCACAGTTGCAGGGTTATAGGATCATAAAACCAGGAACTCTTGTTTTCTACAGAAACAGAGAGGGCATCGCTCCATGTTCCAGAAAATATTTTTTTGGAAAGTTGGGAGGGAGGGGACTGAGCATCTAATTCTCCATTTGTTTATGTGCTGGATCTGAACGCCGATTGCTGTTTTAAAAGGAGTTTTGCATAATCACAGGTGTTTGGTGCATAAAGAACTCGGGAAGTTTCCTGGCAGAAATGTGAGACTTGAGAAATTGAACCATGAATGGCTCCATTTATGAACAGCCACCAGTGATTGACAGGAGGACTATTAATAGCTAACATTAGCTGAGCCATTCATAGGGGTTCAACTTTATGCCAGGCACTTGGAATAGATTGTCTCGTTTGAACCTGGCAATGGCCTTCTGAGATGGGTCTAAGTGTTCTCCCCACGTCCACAGATCAGGAAAGCACGACTCAGAGAGGTGAAATAATTCATGTTCAAGGTCACACGGCTCTCCAGTCAGTGGCTGAAATGGGACGGAAACCCGTGTCTGTTTTCATGCCAAAATTCCTTTCTGCCTCTCTCCAACTGCATGATGCAATTAACTGGTGGGACTCAGGGCTCCCTTTGCCACAATTACAATGTCAACAGCAACGACCCCTAACTTCTGTACAGAGTTTCATAATTACTACATTCGCTTAAATTCGTTGCCTCATGTGATAAGGTAGCCCTGTGAGAGAAACAAAGCAATTGCTATAGCCCCCTTGTCACAAACTGGGAACCTTAAATACTAAGGGACTAAGTTATGTACCCAGATACATACCAGCAGCAAAGGACAGAGTCAGACTCTTCTCATTCCTGCTCCACGTGCAGTGCCCATTCCACGACTCCCCACCCCTCTCCCAATGTGGTGCTTCCCCTGGAGGAAGCTAGATATATTTATGTATTTTTCCACTCATTTATTCATTCATTCACCCCTTCACTTATTCATTCAGTCATATTACATTTTTGTTTTCCCGTCCTGATTATTATATTTACTTAGTTGCAGTCTGTCTCCCCTCCTTGGAATATAAGCATCATGAGACCAGGCCCTTGCCTTTCTTATGAATAATTATTTTTCCGGCCCCTGCCCCCAGATAGTGCCTAGAGCTTAAGGATTTATTGTTCAATGCATCCCAGCAAATGTTCATTCATGCGCTTAGAAAATACTTACTGAGCATCTGCTGTACACCAGGCACAGGTCGGGCCTAGGGACACTGCACTGATAAGACAGGCACAATTTCCCAAATCCTTGGAGCTCACCTTCTAATTTGGGGTTGGAGTGGAGGGACTTACACACAAGTAAATAAACAAGATAGTCACTGAGTGGGATTTGCACAGTGTGGGGCCTTCACAGGGTGATGTGATAGAAAGTGACAGTTACTCAGTTCTTGTCCCAGAGCTGTTCCATGCTGGTGGGGCAGACCATGCAGCCAACAGGCAGTCTGCAGCTCATGGAAATAGTGGAGGTTTTGCAAACTCAGAGGCAATGCACTTAGCTCAGAGTTGGAGGGTCTGTACAGGGCTTGGGGTCAGGGGGGTACTTCCTAAGAAGGCGGCACCTGAGAGGTTTTAAAGATAAACAGAAGTCATCTAGAAAAGGGGTGCGTAAGATTCCAGGTCTGTTCAGGGACCGGTGGCAAGTGGCCAGCTGGCACAGGTCCAGGGATGATCAAGCCCAGAGTGTGAGGTGGGGACAGAGGGAAGAAAAGAGGTGAGGGATACGAGGATGGACCTGGTCCAAGAGGATCATATTGTGATGCTTACTTTTGTGCATCGACTTGGCCAGGCCACAGTTCCCAGTTATTCAAACACTAATCCGGGTGTTGCTGTGAAGGTCTTTTGTAGATACGGGTACCATCTACAGTCTGTTGACTTTATGTAAAGATTATCCTCAGTAATCTGGGTGGGCCTCATCTAATCCATTGATAGGCTGTGAGAACAAAGCTGAGGTTTCCCTGAGAAGGAAGAACTTCTGCCCGTGGACTGCAGTGTCAGCACCTGCCTGCGAGTTTCGAGCCTCTGACCTGACCTGCACATCTGGGACTGGCTTAGCCAGACCCCACAACCGCAGAAGCCAATTCTTTGAAATAAACCTCTAGATGAGAGTTAGAGGTAGACAGGTAGACAGACAGGCTCCTAATCTCCTCCCGGCTCTCTTCCTCTGGTGCACCAATCACTGGCTGACTGATGGACAGACATCTAGCCAGCTAAGTGGACGTCATCCTTAAGGCAGTGGAAAGGGGCCACGAGGCTTTGAGCAAAGGAGGAACATAGACAGGTTTGTGCTTCTAAAACACACTGGCTTCAGTGTCAAGTGGATTCGAAGGGTAAGACCGGGGGCTGGTAGACCACGTCAGAAGCAGTTGCCTGAACTAGGTCTTGGCAGTAAGAATGGTCTGGAAATAGGGGGACCAATTCAAGTGATAGCACGAAAGCAGAACTGAGTTGGTGTCCAGTGGCGTGTAGATGGTGAAGGAGAAGGCAGCTGCGACGAGTCCCAGGTCACGTGTAGATGGGACATAAACGCCATGAGAGCAGGGACTTTGACCTGTCGTCTGTTGTCCCCTCTGCACCTGGAAGGTACCTGGCACCCCAAAGCTACTCCTTGCACGTTTAATGAACTGACGGTGGAACGATTCCCTGAGACTCAGATCATAGGCTGGGAGGCTGGGTGGTGAGGACAAGGAATCCAAGCGCAGTGCAGGGCACGCTGAGTAGTTTGAGGTCGTCGCGGTCAGTCCACCAGGAGGAGGGGCCTGGAGGGAAGCTGGGGAGATGGCCTGGGGGCAGGACAGAGCTACAGGATGGAGGCTGTCCTGTCCTAAATCCGAGGATTGGACCTGCAACCAGGGGTCAGGGCTTCCTGAGGATGTGTGGAGTGTGGAGGACAGAGGTTCGGGACTGAATCTTGGAGAAGCTGCAACATTTAAAGACTGGAGCAGGGAAAGACCCCATGAAGGAGAATGAGCAGAAGTGGGCAGAGAGAGGAAGCAAATCAAGAGAACACAGTGGGAAGGAGCCAGCAAGGAGGAAGGGAGTGTGCCCACGGCTGCTGAGAGGTCAAGAGCCGTCTGGACTTCCAACAGGGACCTTGGCCAGCGTGGTGGCAGTGGAGGGGACAGAGGTCAGAGGTCAGATGCAGACATCTGAGGAAGGCAGGGACAGTGAGGCAGGGGAGGCTGTCTCCCCTTTCCAATAGTTGACCAGACATTACCCGCCCATTTTCAAGGATGTGAAGCCGAGGCATGGAGAGATGAAATTGGTGAAAATCCATCAGAGTCCAAAGGGGACTGAGCTGTAGGATGACAGCTGTTCAGAAGGCACATTGCCGTTTTATGACTTGGCAGGATCCAGACTTTGAAAAGAATGATGGTTGTGCAGGGTGGGGCCCAGGCCCTGTCCTGGCTGATCACTGCCAACGACGTGCAGGGCAGGAGCCTCCAGGGCGTGCAAGAACATTTTCTCAAGGGGAACCACCTTCTCTTGAAACAGCCTGTTCTGCTGAGTTGACAGAAGAGAGGAATGGGGACTCCTCGGTCCTGGGCCGGGTGCCAAACGCAGCGCGAAGGCGGAAGGCGCCTGGAGGCCAGTGTGGCTTCAGCCTCCCTGGGCCCTGCATGGGCCAGCCCGGCTCCTCTGCCCTCCCTGGGCAGGAGAGAGGCTGCGTGAGCTGGATTGGTTTGTTTTTCACTAATGTTCGATAAGCACTTACTGTGAGCCACACTCAGTATTCATTGTTATGTACTTGAACTTACTTGATCCTCACAACTGATTCTTTGAGGGATGTATGCTGATTGTTCTTAGTTAACAGTGAAAAAAACTAAGGCCCAGAAAGGTTTCTGTCCCCTGCCTGAGGCTTCACAGCTGGCTTTGCAGGTGAGAGGGCAGATACTTAACTCCTGATTCTGTGGGGTGGACAACTATTTAGCCCTGGAGTGTGGGTTCAGATCATCAGTCGGAGAGGGGATGAGGATACAGGCTTCTCTCTCCAGCTCTGGGATCTTAAGTGGATCACATCATGGCTCTGAGACTCTATTTCCTCATCTGTAAAATGGGAATAATGTTGCTTACTCCATAAGGCTATAATGAGGATCCAAGGAAGTACCTGTTTGTTAAGTGTCTCACAGAGTGCCCAGCCCTGGAAAGGTTCTCCATAAATCTCCGTAAATGTTCTAATATTCTCTTTCCCTCTTCTTCTCTCTTCTCTTTCTTTTTTTTTTTTTTTTTTTTTTTTTGGTTGGGGGAGATACTTTGTTTTGAACCTGTAGATCAGAAAATTAGGGCAAAAGCGCTAGACTCTGAATCAGACCAACAAGGACTTGAATGCTGCCTCTGATGCCTGTAAATTACTTGATTTCCAACAAGTCATTTTTTCTTTTTGGGGCCTTAGTTTCCCCAGCTGTAAAATCTGGGAAGATCAGCTTAGTCATAGATGGCACTCAGGCCCCCACAGCCCCTTCCACACCTATGCAGGGAGCACTAATGGGCCACGTCTTTGTTTCCACTGAGGCGAGGCAATGCCCGAGAACCCTTTCGGTGTGAACTTCCTATAGTTTGGCTCTAATTCTACCCGTAGGCAATTATGCATGGGTTAAATTACCATGTTTCAAGAATGCACTTGCTGAAATGCAATGCCCTCTGATGAAGATGACACATTAATCCTGGTATATATTTGACTCACTCAGGACAATGTCTTATGGGAGCTCTAGAAAGCACAGATCCATTTGTTGCTGGAGTTGTATATTTTAGATTTTGTTCTGTTGTAAATAATGTAGAGTACCAACTGATAAGCCTGGGACAGAGGGTTCAGCAGTGTGCCTGGAGGGAGACAGGTAAAGGAGAATGACCTTTAACCACACTGTAGAGATGAGAATACGGTGCAGAAATGCAAACCAGCTGAGTGACTTGCCTCTGGTCACAGCTAGTAAGTGGCAGAGCTGAGAGGAAAACCCAAGCATGTCTGCCTCCAGAGCTGGCAACCACACTGTAAATGCAAAATCCATTATTTATTTAGCCTCATTACTGGCTGCCTGCTCTGCACAAGGCTCTGCTTTCAGTATGAGAACTCAGTAGTGAATACAATCTTTCAGATGTCTCGCCCTCAGGGAGCTTATAGTCCAGGGTCACATTTACTGTCGCCTGTTACATGCCTCGTACTTCACCAGCCCTGGAGACAGAGAAGCACAGTGTGGCTGATCAGTACAGGAACATACGTTTGAATCTTAGCTCCATGGCTTCTTTTTACATGAAGGAAGCCATCCCACCACTTTTCTCCTCAGTTGCCTCATCTGAAATATGAAGACAATAATAGCTATGTCCAGAGGGTTCAACAAGGTTTAAAAGAAAGAATATTTATAAAACTTGCAATACTGAAAATTTTGTATACTCAATAAATTGTGGTTAGTATTATTAATTCTGTATCCTCTTAATAACTCCATGAAGTTGATACTATTTTCTCCATTTTGCATAGAAGGAAATAAAGTCTCAGAGAGTTTAAATCTCAGAGTGGTTAGGGCACTTACGCAAGATCACACAGCTAACCAGAGGTAGAACTGAGATTCAAATCCAGGAGTACTTGACTCCATTAGCCAAATGTGATGCTGTGGCCACGAGTTTCCCAAACTCACAATTGGACCAGCTTCAGGGCAACAGAAAACCGTGTTCCTCTTTGGCGTCTTATGCAACAAACCATATGGACCCTCAAGCTCTTACATAACAGGCCCAATGCTAACGAAAGGAAGTTTAACAACAACACAAAAAACAGATCGCATTCACAACAGACCACCATATGTTCGCCCGTTCCCTGACAGCAGCCGTCCTGACACCTACTCAGGCGCCCACGGAAATCTTCTCGACGAAAACAGTTTTGTTCCCAAGTGACTCAAACGATGGATGCCTTTACAAAAAGAGGGGAGGGAGCAAGAGAGTCTGTGCTTCTTCAAAAGAAAGAAATCTTGCTGACTCCTTGGGAAAACCCAGAAACCTCAGCCTCCACTCCTTTGCCTTGGAACCTGCCAGCTTCTCCAGGGATGGTCTAGCCTCTGGGACCCAACTCAGAGTGAGGGCAGCTACAATGCTGTCTGGTTCCTGAGTCTTCAAGTTAAACAGCCCAGTGCTTTGGGTCTTCCCTTCCACTTGGTCTTGAACTCCTTCACTACCTTCTTGTGCTTATAATCAGTTCGAGAGTCTCAAGTTTGCTGTGGGTTTCTGGGAGTGCCCCTCTGGAACTGAACCCGATTCGAGGAGGGTGGTTTCCCCTGTAGACGCTGGAGAGGCGGTTTCTGCAAAGGGCTCCAGGCCAGCCACCATTTTCTTACTCTACATCTTTGCCTGGTCTCCTGCCTCTTTGACTCCCTCCCAACCATTGCCCTGTCCTACAGCCAAAGCAACCCTGATACTATGTAAATTTGATCATGTCACTCCAGATTCCTCAGAGCCCCTCTGCTCCTGCATCCTCTGCCTCCTCGCCCCACTTTGCACTCTCTTCTGCTGGTCCTCAGAGCACCAGTTTTCTTCCTAATATTTATACCTCAAATTATGTATTAACATTTTTTCATTAAATAACACCTCTCCGAGAGTATAGTGGTAACAGTGGGCATTCTTAGTGGGACTGCCTCTAAGGATTGCATCTAGTCACGTGGAGCTCTTGGATTCTTGACATACGGCTCTTGAGACTAGGAATTTTATTAGTTTTACTTAATTTAAATTCAAATAGCTACCTATGGATAGTAATTACCATATTGGACAGCACAGAACTAGAATTTCCTCATTTAGCATAATGTTAGCTTTTGGATTGAGACACTTAACACATGGAATATTCAAATATCCTTATTTCACTGGTTTTTTAAAAATTAAAAAAAATAGTTTTGAATGTCGTGAAACGCTTCTTCGGTATCTATGGAGATGATTATGTTGTTTTTCTTCTTACAGCCACTAATATCATGAATCATATTGAACCATCCTTGCATTGGATCAAACCCAAGTTGGTCATGAAGTATTATTTTTCTAATTGAGTTCTATGTTCTGTTTGTTAACATTTCACTTAGGATTTTTGAATCAAGACTAATCATCTTTTGTGCAATCTTTGTTAGATTTTGATAGCAGTGAATTCTTAGTTCTTAAAAAAAAAAAAGAAAACTTGAAATTTTTTCTTTTTATTTTACAGCCTGACACAATTTAAATAGAACTATCATTATTTGCTTTTAAAGGTTCTGTAGGATTTTCTGGTGAAACTCTTTAGGCATGAAATTTGGAAAGAGAGTACACCGTTGATTACTTAATTTTCTACAAATCAGTCTGTTTAGATTCTCTGTATCTTTTAGACTCTGATTTGGTATATTACATTCTCCTCAAATATTATCTCATTCAGATTTTTAGAAATTTTTTTCAAAGGAGAGTCATATATTTATTTAATTTATTGTTTCTTGGTTTTACACACATGTTTCTAATTTTTAGTAATTGACCTTTCTCCACAACTCCCCTCCACACAGCTTTTACAATGATTAGGTGACTTAATATTTCATGTATTGTACTGTATTAGCTTTTTAAAAAGAACCAGTGTTTGTATGTATGTATGTATTCTGATTTTTCAATTTTCTAACATTTAAACATTTTCTCTATTAATTTATTCCTTCTGCCTTCCAACAATTTATTTAGCTATTCTTTTTTTTCCAAATTTTTGACATATATTTGGCCCATTGGTTCCTGTACTTTTTAATTGATATGAATATTGAGGTCTAAATTTCCCTCTGAAATTGCTTTTGCAGTATCCTATGGTTTTAATACATCATATTTTCATTAATATTGTTAAAAAGTTCTGTGTAAATTAAAAATTATTTAACTGAAATACATAAATCTCTAAATTTGTATTTAAATTTCATTATAATGTCTATTTTTGTTGCTTTTAAGAAGAGACTCTTGCTGTAAGTGTTTCTGCATTTTGGAATTTTTTAATTTGGGCACCTATTATATGATAAATTTTTGTGAGTATAAATGGGATTTGAAAAAATGTAAGATGTAGTCTCCATTTTTATAGTACATAGTTTGAAATACATTTGGCTCTCCACATACATGGATTCTGCATCAACAAATTCAATCAACCACAGATAAAAAATATTTGGGGTTGGGAGTTGAAGGGAGACAGAAAGTTCTTAAAAGAAAAACTTGAATTTGCTACATTCCAGCAACTATTTAACATAGCATTTACATTGTATTTACAACTATTTACACATTATTTTCACTATATTAGGTATTGTACATAGTCTAGAGATAATTTAAAGTATATGGGAGGATGTTCATAGATTATATGTGCATACTACATCATTTTATAGAAGGAATTTGAGTATCTGCAGATTTTGGTATCCACAGGGGTCCTGGAATCAATTCCCTATGGGTACTGAGAGACAACTATATATCAATTAGATTTGCTTTAAATCTGTTTTTTAGATATTCATTATATTTATTTGTTTATTTATCCATTCAGTTAATCTATGTGAAAGGAAAAATTACCTTTCAATATCATGATTTTATTGTTGTAAATGTCTTCTTACATCTCTTATAATTTTTGCTTTATGACTATTGCTTCTGTGTAATTTGGAGCACTGATTTTCAAAATTCTTGTAGCCCCATTGTCAATTTAACCCTTTTATCATTGTAAAATACTTTCTTTGTTTGGTTTAGCACTTTCTTTAACCTGAGTTCAATGTTTTCTCATATGAAATGGCAATCTCAGCTTTCTTTCTGTTTGTATTTGCCTGTTTCCCTCTTTTTAACCTTTCTGGGTTATTTTGGGTTTTGCCTTGTGACTCAGTCTGATAGTCTTTTCTTTTAGTAAGTGAGTTAAAACCCATTTATACTTACTGATAAAAGAGAGATGTTTGGTTCTTATTTTTGTCATCTAATTTTATGCTATATTCCCAGCTTTATATACATTCTATTTTTAAAGTAATGTGTTTTTGTGCCAACTTTATTGAAGTGTAATATTCATATGATAAAGTGATTATTTTCAAAATGTACACTTTGATAAGTTTTGACATATATATATACCCATGCCACCATCACTACAATCTAAATAGTATACATATTCATCATGGCCAAATTTTCCTCTTGCTCTTTGCAGTCTCTCCCTCCCATCCTACTCCACTTCCCATTCACACCCCCAGGAACCACCCCAGATCTGCATTCAATCACTATATAGATTTGTTTGCATTTTCTAGATTTTCCTATCAATTAAATCATACAATCTATATTCTTTTTTGTCTGACTTTTATTCATACAGCATAATTTTAGCATGGGTGGTTCAGAGGTAGAATTCTCACCTGCCATACAGCATAATTTTGAGATTCTTCCTTATTGCCACATGTATAATACTCCATTCCTGTTTATTGCTGAGTAGTATTGTATTGTGTAAATATACCACAATTGATTTACCCGGTCTCCTGTTGAGGGACATTTGTGTTGTTCCCAGTTTTTAGCTATTACAAATAAAGCTGTGGTACTCATACTAATGTTTTAAAAAATTCTCTGTCTAAATTAATAGTTCTTCTCTTAGGTAATACCTAGAAGTGGAACGACAAGGTAGGTGCATGTTCAACAACTGAAGACACTTCCAAACTATTTTCCAAGGTAGTTGTACCATTTTGTGTTCCTACTATCAGTGTATGAGAGTTCTGCTTGTTCCTTGCATTTGCCTGCATTTGAAATGGTCAGTCTTTCCAACTTTCCTTATTCTAGTACACATGTGGTGGTACTTAATTATGATTTGAATTTGTGCTTCCCTAATGACGTTGAGCTTATTTCGTACGCTTATTTGCCACCCATACATTTTCTTTGGTGAAGTGTCTGTTCAAATCTTTTGAGTTGTATTCTTATTATTGAGTTTTGAGAGTTATTTATATACAGTGAACCCTTGATCAACATCAGTTTGAACTGTGTGCGTCCACTTACATGGGGATTTTTCACAATAAACATTTGCTACAGTACTGCATGATGCGGGGTTGGTTGAATCCACAAATGTGGGAAAGTTTTCAACTACAAACTTAATTTCTTTGATATAGGGAAGTTCAGGTTTTCTATTTCTTAAATGAGATTTGCCAGTTTGTATCTTGCAAGGAATTTGTCCATTTCAACTACGTTTTCAAATTTATTGGCATAGAGTTGTTCCTAGTATTCCCTAATAATCCTTTCAATGTCTGTGATGATGTCACCTCTTATTCTTGATATAGAAAATGTATGCTTTCTTTTTTTTTTTCCTGATTATTCCAACTAAAGTTTTGTTCTTTTATTGATTTCCTTGAAGAACTAGCTTTTGTTTTTATTGACTTTTTCCTCTGCTTTTTGTTCTCTGTTCCATAGTTGCTGCTCTGATCTTTATCATTTCCTTTCTTCTGCTCATTTTGGGTTTGATTTGCTCTTCTGTTTCTAGTTTCTTATGGCAAAAGTTGAAGTCATTGATTTGAGATCTTTCTTCTTTACTAATATAAGCATTTAGTGCTATAAATTTTCTAGTAAGTACTGGTTTAGCAGCATTCTACAAGTTTTAATATATAGTATTTTTATTTTCATTAAGTTCCAAATACTTTACAATTCCCCTTTGATTTCTGCTTTGACTCATGAGTTAGTCACAGATGCAAAGGTGCTAATCCTTTTGGAGGGTTCTTTTCCCGGTCTCAGGTAACTTTCTCACATGTGTGCTGACCAAAACCCTGTGCAGATCTTCAAAGTCCCCTCTTTCTGGGTCTTCCTTCTCCAATATTCTGTCCTGTGAATTCTATCTGCCTTGGTCTCTCCTAACTTTCAGCTTCATCTCCTCAACTTGGGGAGTCTTCTAGACTCTGCCTGGATTCCTTCCTCATGCCAATGACTAGAAACTCTCTCAAGATAGTAAACTAGGGCAGTGTAGGGCTCACCTTATGTGTTTCCTGTCTTTCAGCAATCACTGTTCTTCTCTTCCAGGTGTCTACAGCCTTGAAAAACATTGTGTCATATATTTTGTCTGATCTTGGTTGTTTCTGGGTGGGAGAGTAAATTCAGCCCCTCTTATCCATCTGGGCTGGAATCAGAAGTTAAATTGTTAGCTTTTATTTACTATTTGTCTATGTATTTATGTCATTCACTATATAAACTGTTTTGATTTGTTATTTTTGCATAGTTTTCCTGCTATTTAGGATGGTTTGTATTTATGTTCTAGTGGTCACCATTTTAATTATATCTTCATATGACATCTTTTGTTCTCTCTATTTTTTTGAACAGTATCTATTAGTTCATTACTCTAAGTGAAGACACAGTGTGCTTGTCTTCCTCTTCTTCTGAACAAACCAATTTCAGTCAATAACATTATCTATCTTAGTGTATATGTTTGCATAGATACTTATGTAATTAAGCTTATATTTCAATTACTTGAGATTTCAGCTTGTTTTCCGCTTTCTTGTGTTTTTAGTATAATTTCTTAGTAGAAAAATGTTGACTCAGACATGTTTGCATTAGAAGTCGCAAATGCAGTTTAGGACATAGAGATATACATCTGAGCCCTGGCTCTCTTAATTACCAACTCCAGTGGGACCTTGGCGTAGCTGCTTAACTTGTTAAAATCTCAGTTTCCTAGTCTTTAAGGTGGGATAATAATACCTATCTTGTAAAGTTGTGATGAGACGTAAGCCATATACTGCATACGGAGAGCTTAGCATAAAGCCTGATGCATAGAAATCACTTAGAAAATGTTAGACATCGTCATCATTAGTACAAATAAGAATCAACAAGCAAACATCAGTGTTGTACGTACCACACTCCAGGTTCTGTGCCAGCTGCCTTACATTCCTTATATCATTTAAGCTTTACAATGAATCTGTGGCAAATGTATCACCTTCACATTAGAGATGAGGGAGGGAGGCTACGAAAGGTTAAGAATATAACCAAAGTCGTCCAGTGCAGAAGTGACAATGGTGGGAATTAAGACCTGAATATTCTGATGCCAAGTTCAGAGCTCTCAACACTACTCCACAGTTGCCTTTATTATCCTGAACTTTGCCCTGCTAATGAAAGCACATGCGCACACACTCACTTTATTCTAAGAACAAACTTGGCCTTACAGCTCGGTATATAGACAGGATACACCTGGACGAATATAATTTGCCTGTTTTTCCAAACTCTAGGTACAGAGTCTGGCTGGCAGACAAGGTACAGATGGAAATCTTCCTGGACTCAGACCAAGAGGAGAAGAAAGGGTGGGAAAGGTTTGCCCCACGGCCTGCAGTAGCACTAGGTAAACCCAACTCAGGCTGATGCTAGGAGATTAGCTGGAGGACTCATGCCTTTGACCCCCACTGGCCGGTCCAGCACTTCACCAAGTTCTACAACATCCATGGCCTCTTGGACTTTTCACAACAGTGCGCTAGCTGAGGAAATGGAGGCTCAGAAACATTAATGTCTTACCCCAGGCCACAGAGCTAACTGGTGAAAGGGCCCAGACAGCAATCCCAGATCTCCTAACAACTTGTCCAGTGCTTGTCCGTGATGTGTTTCTGACCTCGTGGATGGCATCGCCCTTTCATAGCTCTAACTGTCCCCCATAGAAGGGTAAGAGGAGCATCAGTGTTTAACTGGACATGCCCATGCCCTCAGCACTCTGCTACGAGCTCCAAGAGATAAAAAGACATAAAAGTTGTCCTTGTTCTCAACGCTCATTCATTCATTTACTCACTCATTCATGCATTCCAAGAGTTCACAAGGTGTCAGGCCCTGTGAGGAGGACCTAATACTCCTCAAGGGGCTCACCATGTAATGAAGGGAACAGAATCAGAAGTCAGCCTCTCCCACTCAAGGGGAGAAGCTAAAATAACGGTGTCTGGAGTGTGATGAGCATGCTCTTGACAGGACTTCACGTTGCCTGTGCGATCCAGGGAGGCATCCTGGAAAGGAGCTGAGTATGGAAAGGTCCATCGCTGCTGCGGGAGTGGGATCTGACACCTGACACGACAGAGGCAGAGGTGAGCCTGGTGCACACAGAGGACCACAACCAACTGATTCAGGGTGGTTCAGGCCAGGTGGGGACGGAGCAAAGCTGAGAGTGAGGCTGGGGTTCTGCAGAGGAGTTCAGACTCTCCTGCAGATGAGGGAAAGACATTCTAAAACGAAAGCAGAAGAGTGATAAGATGGTTGGATTTTTTTTTAATTGAGGTATAGTTGATTGAGAATATTTTATACATTTCAAGTGTACAACATAGAGATTCACAATTTTTAAAGGTTATACTCCATTTATAGTTACAATAAAATAGTGGCCCTATTCTCTGTGCTGTACAATATAGCCTTGTAGCTTCTTTATTTTATACATAGTAGTTTCTACCTCACCCTCCAGCTCCTATCTTGCCCCTCCCCACTTCCCGCTCCCCGTTGGTAACCACTAGTTTGTTCACTATGAGCCTGATTGGATTTCATTAGAAAGTTCACTGGTGCAGATGGGAAGAGAGGACTAACGGAGAAGTGGGTGGAGGTGAGGGCCCGCACTGGGAGTGGCAGTGGGAGTAGGGAGGATCCGTCTGGCTAACTCACCTCTACTCTCATTTGAAGGCTCAGCACAGTCAGCAGCTCAGTGGACCTCCAGCCTCCCTAGAAGCTCCTCCTCTGGTGCCCTGAAGCCTTCTCCTGGGTCCTTAAGCAGAAGCAGAGTTCAGCGAGGGTTGACAGCAGTGGATTTCTAGCTGGCTTTGAAGCCACTGCATCCTGCCTCACCTGCCGACTAGCTGTGTGACCTTGGGCAAGGTGCTTATTCACTCTGTTGCCTAGATTTCCTTATCTATAAAGATAGTAATAGTACCTACCTCTTAAGGTTGTTGTGATGATTAAATGATTTAATGTGTTTAAAGCACTTAGAACAGTGTAGAAGTGATTGAGTGTGCAGTAAAGTGGGCTTTTATTACCATCACACTCATTTGCTGGAGGGGAATTATGTGTTTATGGGTGTATCTGACCAGTCCGGGAGTTCCTTGGGGACAAGTATCCTTGGGCCCAGCAGAGGGCCGTGGACAGAGCAGGCTGTCAGGGAATATCGGTTGAATGGAATGGAGGTGATGGTGAAGACAGATTCAAGAACTATTTAGGAGTTAAACTGTGCATCCCTGGAGGACTGATTGGACATGAGGGAGAGGGTTAATGAAGAGAATAAAATCATTCCCAGGCTTTGTACTGGGACAGGAAGAGGACAGTGATGCCATGGCTGGGACAGAGAGTTTGAGAGAAGGAGTTGATTCAGAGGGTAAGTGACTCATCCGTCCAGCGTCAAATCTATAGGAACCAATGAAGCTGAGATTGGAACCCAGCTCTGTTCATATTCCATAGACAGTTTACGTAACCTACATGTCTACACCTGGCAGAGTACCTAAGGCAGTGGGTATTTAATAATATATATCAGATGAATTGGTGAATGCTTGAATGAATGGATTTTTTTGATGGATGCCAGGATATCAGTTGCTTTTATTTTCAATGGTAAGCAGAGGTCTGTAGAGATAGGGGGGAAAAGAAAAGAAAGAAAAGAAAAAGAGAAAGAAGAGAAGAAAGTCACCATGAAAGATTAAAGAAGGAAGAACTAGTCACCAATATTTCAAATGAATGAATATGAAGAACCATCTTCTTTCTTTTTCCCTTTTTCTGACATACCAGGACATTTTGTTTTATGATATCCAGCTTCATAACATATTCTTGCAAACTGCTAGGAAGGATGACTGAGACTACTCACCAGGAAGTTTTACAAAGCCCAAGCCAAACAAAAAACAAAAAAAAGGTGTGATATCAAGGACTCTAGGAACACAGGGAACCAGCCACACAGGCTCCTCTACATAAAATTCCTATGTCAGTCACCACCTCCTCAGAAACAGGTTTCTTAGGTCAAGCTGTTTGTGGGACTGGCATCTGAATGTTAGGGCAGAAAGAATTATCTGCTGAGTCCCTATCTGAAATTGATAAGCTCTCCTTCAGTGCAAGCTTAGGGAGTAGGGTAGTAAAAATTATAACAATTCTATTATAAAATTATGATTATATATTGTAATATATGATATGTAATATTAATGTATTGATATAATGTAATTATCTTAATGCCTATAATTTTTTGAATGTTCACTACTTCCCGAAACTGGTGAGTGCTATACATAGTTCATTTAAACCTCACTAAATCTTACATGGAACATACTGTTCTCCCCATTTGAGATAGGGAAACTAAGCCTCAGAGAGATTAAGTAACCTAAGCCTCAGAGAGGTTAAGCAACTTGACCAAAGCCACTCAGCATTAAGTGGAAAATCAGGATCTGAACCCCCACTTGCCTGATTCCAAAGTTCATGATGCAAAGATAATAAAAGCTATTTATGGCAAACCCAACATAATACTCAACAGTGAAAAGTTGAAAGCCTTCTCATGAAAATCTGGAACAAGACAAGGAAGCCCACTCTCAACACCTCTGTTCAGTGTAGTACTGGAAATCCTAACCATAGTAATCTGACCAGAAAAAGAAATAAAAGGATCCAAATTGGAAGAGAAGAGGTAAAACTGTCACTATATACAGATGACATGATACTATATAGAGAAAACCCTAACGACTCCACACAGAAGTTACTGGAGCTGATACATGAATTCAGCAAGGTAGCAGGTTACAAGATTAACATACAGAAATCTGTTGCATTTCTTTACACTAACAATGAAGTACTAGAGAATGAAAGTTAAAAAAATCCCTTTTAAAATTGCATCAAAAAAAAATACTTAGGAATAAACCTGAGAAAGGAAGTGAAAGATTTATATGCTGAGAATTATAAACTATTTATTAAGGAAATTAAAGATGATTGAAAGAAACAAAAGGTATCCCATGCTCTTAGATTGGAAGAATTAATATTGTTAAAATGGCCATACTACCCAAAGCAATCTACAGATTTAATGTGATCCCTATCAAATTACCCAGGGCATTTTTCATAGAACTGGAATAAATAATCCTAAAATTTATATGGAATCACAAAAGACCCAGAACTGCCAAAGCAATACTGAAGAAAAAGCAAAGCTGGAGGCATAATCCTCCCAGACTTCAGACAATACTACAGAGCTACCGTTGTTAAAGCAGAGCAGTACTGGCACCAAGCTCACGATGCACACCTTAATCCACGCGCAATATTTCTCCTCAACTCCTTTGAATTTAGGCCTGTGCATAGTTTAGTGAGGCACGCCACTCACATTCTAACTCCTGGTATGACAAGATCAGAGTGCCCCTGCTCAAAGGCCCCTTGTCAATCCAGAGGAATTAGAGGGGTGTTGTGCAGGGATCAAGAGACACGGATGCAGAGAACTGGGTCCAAGTATTGACTTTGTCACTTACTGGCTGTGAGGCTTGGGTCGGAGCATTTGTTTACTCTGGATAGTTTCTCAGTTTGCATGTACACTACCCCCTCCCTGGAGCATAGAATTAAAAGATTTGTCTAAATGATCTCTCAAAGGTTTTAGAGAACTGATCTTTGTTTCAATGTTTGTATCTTTTCTAATAAAAGCTTTTCCAGTTAAAGAGTAATACATACTTACTAAAGAAAAAACATACTCAGATCAAGGAAAAGAAGAAAAAGTAGTAAGTGCTTTTTAAGAAGGGTACAGAAGAGTAGAAAGAAAGAAGTCTGATTCTTTTTAGTGCAAATGCAGTCAGTATTCAAAATTATGAGTTTAAAGGACTATCAAAGAGGCTGGATACAGATTTAACATTTAACAACAACAATGAAAAATCATGTTTGGGCACTTCTTGTCATTTTCCAAAATATTTTTTGACTTTCCTTTTGAAGATTTTTGTATTTCATATCTACTTTTCAGTGTTCAGGTATAAAGACAAGTTCTTAGGAAGCATTTTTTATTCTTTTGATGATGGCAAATAAAGTAAACCAAAACAAAAACCTCTTGGGAAATGTTTTTTTTTTTCCAAAATAATTCACTTCACAACCTCTTGCTAACAACCTACGGGGTCCAAGACTTGTGCAAATTGATACCCAGAATACAGCCTGGGGCTTGGTGAGGAGGCCCAATGCCCAGTGGGAGAAAAAGTGAATGAAATAATGCCATTTGCAGCAATATGGATGGACCTGGAGATTATCATACTAAGTGAAGTCAGACAGAGAAAGACAAATGTCATATAATATCATTTAAATGTGAAATCTAAAACAAACAAACAAACAAACAAAAAAAACCAAAAACCTTACAAATGAACTTATTTACAAAACAGAAATAGAATCACAGATATAGAAAACAAACTTAAGGTTACCAAAGGGGAAAGGTGGGGAGGGATAAATTGGGAGTTTGGGATTAACAGATACAAACTACTATATACAGAATAGATAAACAAGGCCCTACTGTATAACACAGGGAAATACATTCAATAACTTATAATAATCAATAATGAAAAAAAACCAAAAAAGAATATATATATGTATAACTGAATCACTATGCTGTACACCAGAAATGAACACAGCACTGTAAATCAACTATACTTCAATAAAATAAAAATAAAAGAGCGAATGAAGGTAAATACCTTGAAAGTGTGTAGGTGGAGCTATTAATCTGTCCCAGAGGAGGGGACAAAGGCTGGGTCTGAAAGAAGGGACTGGCATCCAACAATGACAGAGCCTTAGAAAAGCAACCAGCTAGACAAGTTCTCGTTTGGTTATCTAGTGCTCGAGTGGCATACAATTTATCTTCCACACTAGGGCCCTTGATAATAAAAGAGGAACTACTGATAAATATGTCAGGACATTGGGTAAAAACCAGAAGTCTCTGGACAAACAAGGTCGGATGGCCACCTTATTTCATGCTAACACTTTGTTATTGTGAGGAACAGGGCTCTGAATCTTACTCCGTACACACTGAAACCTGTGATGAAAATGACATGTTCAAAATGCCCCCGAGGAGGCTTCCTCACCCTGGCTAACTCCCTGAACAAGTTGCAGAAGTTCCCCTGACAATGATTTTTAGTCCTGTTGTCAGCCTTCAGCAAACATCAACACAGCAAATCCTGTAAGCGGAGCACATTTTTGTATCATCCTTAAATTAGCTTCATAGTAATGCAAGATTTTCCAAACCACATTGATATGCAGCCCTGTGGTTTGACTTTCCTATAATGCTTTTGGGGACCCACTTAATGCCCTCTCAATGCTTCCACCGGATGTTCCTTGATTTGTTTCTTTGTGTGTTTAGTTGCAATTCCAAAAAGGCAGCCAAGATTCTCTCTCCTCCGGGACTTCTTGGAAGAGTCTTGGGACTGGAAGAGGAAATCCATGTTCTCAAATGGGATTGGTGTCATCTAGCTGTGACATCTGTTGACATACCATAGGTAGAAAGCGTGGCATATACAAAGGCATGGAGGTGAGAAAAACATGGAGTATTTAGGGAACTGTGTGGAATTCTCTGGCTGGGAATGAGACTGGAAATAAGATGGGAGAAGAGGCAGAAAGGGTGAGTTGGGACTCGATAGGGAAGGTTCTTGAGTGCCCCCACCACGCAGTTTGGATTGCATCCTGTTGGGAATGATGAGTCTGTTCAGTTATTCGAGCAGGATATTTGGTTTTGGTAAAAGAGTAAATTGAACAAAGCCAGGCAAAGTCAGTCATTCTGGAGTCAATTTCTCCCTTCACTGTTGCAATCCTGATTTGCCCCGAACTTTTTGTTAACGTATTTCCTGACCCACTGCATCTCAAATACCACCTCCCAGG
This sequence comes from Camelus bactrianus, assembly GCF_048773025.1. Taxonomy (NCBI): domain Eukaryota; kingdom Metazoa; phylum Chordata; class Mammalia; order Artiodactyla; family Camelidae; genus Camelus; species Camelus bactrianus. The sequence continues at coordinate 36,495,666 of NC_133551.1, forward strand.
GAAAGGATCTCGACTGACTGCTGATTTCAGACACAGATTTCTGGTGTTCTGCATTCAGCCCAATCCCAGCCTAGGCTGCGCTGGAATATTGCAGCATCTCCAGCTGTAGCCCCAGGTGGGACTTTGTGGATGAGGGGCCTGGATCAGGCCCAGAAAGGTGAGAATAGAGGCTTCTGTCTTCTGAGCACTCTGTTGTCAACGGCTCACGAAGTCTTTCCCGGGGAGAATTTAGAATCTCCCTTTCCTCAATCCTCTACCCAAACCATGTCTGCCTTGAGTCCAAGTCCAAAGTCATGAAGCGAATGTAAAAATGGCAGCTTTACCCTTTTCTACTATTCAGGATGCTTAATAATGGACTGGTTTCAAAGAGAATAGTTCCCTTGTCCTCAGAGCTATTGGAACAGGCATGCTCTAGGGAAGATCCTTGCAGGCAGCAGGGAATTGGAGTCTGATAAACAAGGATTCTTCTCCCTGTCCAATTACTTATAACCTCCGAGCCTCTGTTTTCTCAGCTGTAAAACAGGGACTATAGCAATGCCTCTTTCCAGGTTCTTGAGAAAAATAAATAGGATAATGATGGCCCAATGCCAGTCACTAGTATGTGCTCAGTAAAAGCCGGCCGTAATCATTGTTAGCACAGTCACCTACCAGCGCTTCCAGTGGTAAGCCGGTCATTCATTTCTGGCTATGACCTCTAACTTGGAGCATTATGCAAGTAAAGTCCTACAGGCAAAGAACTGATCATTAATACCCTTGAGTATTACCCTTCAAAGACCACCTAGCTGTGGGAGCCAAACATCTCTTTCTGCAGAAGAAATAAATTCAGAGAGAGGAAGAGACAGGCTCAAGCCAACCCATTAAGTTAGAGACAGATGCGGAACCAGATCTTAGGTCCCCTGACACCCCATGCCCAGCAACATTCTTTTTATGTTTCACTTTCCATTAACAAGCAAAATTCAGGACCTCGGCTATCCTGTTTTCATTCATTGGACATCTGTCACTCAAGAGACTCACAGCAGCAGATCTAGATAGGTATTGACCTTCACTCAGCCTGCTACAGCAAGGCCATGAGGCTGATCTCAGTGTCAAGTTCCATTGCACGGATAAGGGAAGTGAGGCAGAGTACAAATTACTCGAGCTTCACAGGCACCAACTAGCAAAGCCAAGATCTGAGCCAGGGTTTGAGCCCAGGCAGTTGGGCTTCTCCGCCTGTACTTTATTACAGTACTACTCTGATCTTCCCAAGGTGAAGGAAGTGTCCAGTGTCTGCCTCCGAGAAGCACACTCCCTGGAGACAAGGCATGGCCCACAGGGATAGGCAGTCACTTGCTACAGGCACCAGAACAAAAGAGGGAGAGTCTGTTCTCTGAAGGGGAGGAGGGAGAGAATTAAGAAAGCTGCCTGGAGGAGGTGACCTTTATCCAGTTTCCAGAGCTGATTTGTTTTCCTCCAAGTCAGTGAGCATGGGGGAGGGAAGGCGTTCCCTGTAGATGGAGGTACCTCTGCTGAGGCAGGCAGAAGTGAAATAGCTGGGGCTTAAGGAGCACCGTGGAGGAAGGAGGCAAGGACACAGGGACTAACTCAGTGTGTGACAAGGGCAAGTTGCTTAACCTTTAGGAGCCTCAACTTTCTCATCTGTATAATGGGACTAATAACGCCTGCCTTACAAGGCTGTCTGAACATCAAATGAAGTCATGTGTATACATTTCCCGACCCAGTGTTATTCCTCTTTCTTTATTTACCTCTTATAAAACTATTTCCCTCAGTAAAAAAATTTAATTGAGCCTATTTTTTTACACTTACCCTCCCAGTAGCATTGGTAATAATCCTAAATGTCATTATTCGTCATTCATAATAACAATATAATTAATAATAATGTTAATTGCCATTGAGGGCAATTAATACTTAATAAGTATAATCTGTATTTACCTAATCTACTCCTTAGAACATATCTTAAAGATAAGGATCATTATCCCCATTTTATAGATGAGGATAATGAAGCTCAGAGAGATGGAGAAATTCACACAAAGGTCACCTGGCTAGGAAGCTGCAGAACCAGTATTCAGACCCAGGTCTGTCTGTCAGAAAAATGTCTGACAGAGAATGCCCTGGGTTTGGAGTTCACGCTGGTCTTGGCAACGTCCCTCACCCTCTTTCACAGAAAGAAAACAAACATTCTAAGAGTTTTGCTAACACGTTGGAACAAGATCGCCCTAGAGAGGGAGGGAGGAGGCAGGCTGAAGCAGGAAGATCAGTCCATATTTGGAGGGTGGGGCTGGGGCGGCCGGACAGCCTGGATGTCCTGGACAGAGCCGGACTGGAACTGGAACGGAGGTCACGGCAGGGACAGTCCTCCTGCCAGGGAGGCCCTGTGCTGGTAACCCAGCCCATCCCCGCGCCAGTGGCCCCCAGGCAGCAGGGAGTTAATCTGCTATCTGTTGGGAAGGCTTCCAGACCCCTCCTCCCAGCCCGTGTTTGCTCAGGGCCGGGCTCTTCAGAAACTGAAACCAGCAGGACGCCGGGCCCCGCCAGCCCTCGTGGGATGCTGCCCGGGTTTGCCTTCTATGGGGAGGTCCGGGAGGGCTGGGCGGAGCGGAGTGCGCAGCCAGGGCAGGGCGACGTGGCGGCCAGGCTCTCCCGCCCCTCTTCCCAGGAGTCACCCCCACCCGCCCCGCCCGGGGACCGCTGGGGGCCCTGGGGAATCAAGTGGGCCGACCAGCTGGGGTGGCTGGAATCTGGCCCCGCCCTTCACCACCTCTGAGACACTGAGTACACCAGTACACCTCTGAGTTTCGGCTTCTTTCATGGGGATAAATAAAGCGCGGTCTCTGGAATCAGTAACATCTATACAGTGCCTCTGATCCAAAAGAAATGCTCTGTATGTGGTCCCTGTATCGATGTCCTAGGTGGGAAGCTCCCATCACTCAAAGTGTCAAGCACAAGCTGAATGAGATGGAAAAACAAGAACACACTAGACTAGAAGGGATGCAGACTTGCCATACCCGGTTACTGACCTGGTCATCTCAGAACCACCGGGGAAGCTCAGACCATCTCAGACCCACTGAATCAAAACCCCTGAAAGCAAGCTTTTTAGAAGTACGGCTTTGCTTCCTTTTGTAAACCACTGATCTAGGCCAATAACGCCTACATGGTTCCTCTTCAAAAGACCCTCCTGTTAGTCCCTCTGACCCCATCGATTGCTCAGCGTGAAAGATTTTATTGACCAAACTAGATTTGTTAACTCATAATTAATTTATTTACTCTCCACATAAATTATTAACCAGAGACCCAGAGTTCATTCAACAGATGGTCATTCATTCGACAAATATTTATTGAGTAACAACTATGCGCCCGGCACTGTGTCAGGGATTGAGGGATGGTCTGGGAGCTCTGTCCTCAGGACCTCTCTGGTCTGGCAAGGAATGCAGGAAGGGAACAAGGATTCAAATATGACATTGAAGCCAAGAGACTGCCAATGAGCATAAGATACCCAATACTCCTGCAGTGAGCAGGTAGAGTTCCAGTTACAAGCAAATAATTTGATGCACTAGTCCTCTCTATGGCCTCAGTATACAGAAAGGTGGGTGCCCCTCACCAACACACACACACACACACACACACACACACACACACACCATGGACACCATGGCGTTATCACTTTTATGGATTCCATGAGGTCTAGAGTCTTTAGATCAAGAGCATCTAAGGCCTTGTGAAGAAAGGAAGACCGTTTGGGCCTAATTCCTACTTAAGTGGCCAGTCTCGTCATCTGCCACCCACCCCTAAAGTCCCAGAGAGAGTGGCGGGGAGGGTGGGCTCCGAAGCCAGGCTGGCCGGGGTTGAATTCCAACTCGATTCCATACTGGCTGTGTGATCATGGGTGAGCTGCCGTGTGGTCACAGGCACCTAGGCAAGACCTCTGTGTGCCTGGGTTTCCTCTCCTGTCAAGTGGTCTGAGTAACAGTACCTACTTCACAGAGTTGTGGTGGGGATTCTAGAGAGGGTACTGAAAGTAGCTGATGGACACTCACCATAAGAGCATCTCTTGCTGCCTCTGATGCTCTCACTGCCTGGACCACCCTTCCCTTTCTCTACCTGGGGAGCATCTGGTTATTGGTGCAGTGGCCCCCTCCTTTCTAGAGCCTTCCTTGCTTTACCTTACCAAACAATTTGATGCTTTTTCTTTAAGTTCCTATGCTCTTTTTTATATACCTCTTCCAGCACCTCCCATATCACCCTCGTGTTTTCCATTGTGGTTTAGACGTTTGCCCTCCTCACTAGATTATGGGTTCTTGAAGAGCAGGAGCCATATTTTATACATCTTTTCATCTCCAGGGACAAGACAGTCCCTGGGACAGAATAAGCATTAGCCATCAATTCTGTTGAATTAACGGATGGATGGATGATGGGTAGATGGGGGGAGTGATCTGCCCAGGACCACGGAGTTCAAATGGGCCTGCACTGTGTTTGCGTTGGGAAAACTACTTTTCTGAGAAGCTAGTTTCTCACCTGGAAAACAGGTGTGATAATAATGGTGGACAATAATGACTTGGAGCTGGGAGAGTTAAACAAGCGAAGTACAGGATGGTGTTCAAGAGTCTGAGCTCTAGTGCAGACAAACTGTAATAATACCACCTGATAAAACTGAAAAAGGAAAGAAAAAATTAAAGAGTCTGAGCTCTAGAATCAAATTGTTTGTGTTCAAATCCCAGCTCCACTACTCATGAGCTGTGTGATTTTTGATAAGTTCTTAACCTTGCTGTGCCTGGAGAAGCTGGATCTGAATCCAAAAAAAGAACACGTCATCATTTAATGGGCTGTTCCGAGAATTAAAATATTATAAAAATGTTTTATAAAGGAGCCTGGCACAGGGTAGGTATTCGGTAAATAAATACTGGTTCCCTCCCCCCACCTTCTCCAAACCTGTAGGCCCTGGACTCTGAATGCTCGAAACAGCTGTTCAGATGCCATATTTTGCTCCCAGTGACTAATGTCCCTTAAGCCAGGGTTAGAAAGCCGACTCCAGACTAAGCTTACATTTGAGTGCTGAATTAGAAGCAAGGAATGTGGCTGGCTGGTTTATTTAATTAATAAGGAAACTTTTGAAAAGGAGCAGTTGAAAATCAACCAACATGCCAAGGAAACTGAAAAGCAAGAGCAAACCCACAACTTCATGTGTGGGTTTCGTCTGTCACTGGAAGAGTCCCTTATGTAAAGTCACAAATAATAGGGTTGCCCAAAACCAAGTTAACTTTTTACAAACTGTTAAGAGCAGTGATCAGAATTGTTTCTGGGGCAAATTAACCAATTAACTGGTGCACAGCATTGTAAAAATTCTTGCATGTCCTACTGCTTTCTGACAATATATTCGAATAAACTCATTATTCAAAATTCTGCAGGGATCGCACATCTATTACTAAGCCAAAGGGTATGGAAGAGAAAAAAAGGTATTTTTATTTTGGATCTAGAATCCCATCACATACCTACATGAGTCCCCGCCAAACCTCCTTTTAGTGGGATTTGGAAGGGGCTGAAATGAGGGTGCCCAGGGCCCTGGGAGCGGGGGTTGTCAGTGGCCACTCAGCAAGCATTTGGCAGTTCAGTTCAGAGAGGAAATCCGAGACCGCAGGGGCCTCAGCTGGACCTAAAGGGATGAGTTGCACAAGGAGGGAGGGAGAAGGGCAGGAATCTTATTAGCAAAACCAGCTGCCTGCCAAGTAAGGCGTGTATCTGAATTTCTGAAGAAAAGAGAGAATTGCAGCTGTTAGTTTCAACCTCAGGACTTCAAGGATTGGGAAGAAATTTGGGGGGCGGGGATGGGGGAGTACATCACTCTCTATCCCCCAAACAAACCCTTCCTGTGTCTTCCACCTTAATCTTTCTTAACCTCACACCGCCCTGTCCATACCTAGTGCCACATCAGACACCTGTTCCAGAATTCCTCCCTGAATCTCTCTCTTCTCCCCGACCTGCCCGGGGAACTCTGTGTCTCCATTTAAGACTTCTCGCAGAGTTCTTTAATTATATGTCAGCCTACCTCCTGCCTTCTTTTTCCCCCTCTTATCTTCCTCTTTGTTAATAGCTTTATGGAGGTGTCATTGAGGGTAATAAGCTGCATGAACTGAAGTGCCTAATTCTATACGCACCGACCTGTACAACCACCACCCCCGGGGAGTGAACATGCTATCACCTCTACGTGTCCTCCTGCCCCCTTGTGTTCTTCCCTCCTGCCTCCCCTCTCCAAACAACCACCCATCTGCTTTCTGACTCTGTAGATCAGCTGGCATTTTCTAGAGTTCAATATAAATGGAGTGGTATAGTAGGACGGTTTTTTGAGTGGCTTCATTCCCTGAGCACAACTATGTTGCCGATTTACCCACTTGACCTTCACTCCTCCCTGGAATGTGGGCTTCCCCCGAAGGAGGTACCGCCAGGGCACGAAGCTCGATGCTGGGCACAGAGAAAGACCCATCATGGAGGACACTTGTGTGATGGTCAGACCTCTGGATTTGGTGCCAGAATGGGTGTGGATCTCAGCCCAGACTCAACCACTCCCGGCTGCATAGCTGGGAGTGAGTACCTCACAGTCCAAGCCTCAGTTTCCTCATTTAAAAATTGCGGGTGAGGATAAAATCCTTTCACTCAGGAGAGCTCTGTGAGACTCCACTGAGCCAGGAGATAAAGTGCTCTGTAAACTGTGAAAGGTCAGTCCTGGGCAAGGGATTAGGCCTGGATCAAGGCAGCAGTGCACTGGGAATGCCCCAGCTCCCAGGGCTATTTAAAGGCCGCCTTGAACCCAGGGAAGCTGGCTGGATTGGCGATTCCTCGCAGAGATGGCCAATAAGAGCTATGCCTGGTGGCCTTTAATCCTGGCCCAGTTACCAAAATGTCAAGGATTCTTTTCCAGCGACCCTCCGCCCTTCCTCTGTGTTTGTTTACAAGGTCTCCCTCCCTCCAGAGAGAGCCTCATGTGACCGGAGGATTCCTCCTCTGGCCTGGAGCCAGCTGATAAGGGCAGCCCATCTGCTGGGGGCTCCAAGATCCACAGGAACAGGAACCAGGAGGAGGGGGGAGGGGAGGGGGAGCCCGCCAGGACTGGCTGTGGCTTCCTCTGGCCGACTGACACAGAGGGGACAGGCAGGAGGGAGAGAAGGAAATAGTTTTCTCTCATTTAGAACCGACTTGACCTATAAAATCACACCAGATTTGAGGAAACTTCTGACCTCCTTCGGAGAACTGGGTTTCCTATTTGTTGTTGATCCGTAAAGAGAGATGAGGTGAACTGGAAGGACCCAGAGCAGGCAATTCAAGGTCAAGCACTGTCCTTTCTCCTATGAGCCTGGTGATGCCACTGCCCGCTGGGGCTGTAGTTAACAGAGCTACTACCATTTGCTGAATACCTACTAGGCATCAGGCACGACACTGCATTTTCTCCATGCTTTTTAAATGTAACCCTCAAAGCTATCCTGCGAGGGGAATATTCTTCCTCTCATTTTACAGTTGATGAATGTGAAATAACATGTCCAAGGTCACCTAGGATTTGAGCCAGAATTTTTAATTCAGTCCTGAATTTTTAATTCAGACAGCAGAATCTGTGTTCTTCTGAGAACTTGAGGACAGCAATTCTCAAAGATTGAACTTAATAATAAATTATTTCCCGATCATGCTCTGTGACCAATCTAATATGGGGAATGCTGCCTACAGTGTCCCTGCCATAAAGACCACAGTGCATTTTTGCATCTAAAAGGTCCTGAAAAGTCCTGGACTAGAGGAACTTAATTTTTTTTTCAACCAAGATTTTCCATATTAAATTGATCACCCATCTTTTTTTCCTGTGACATCTATTCATATTCTAAGGAACAAGTTAAGGACTCCTCAGAGACTCACAGTTGGGAATCAGCTGAAGCAGAATTAAAGGGATTACAGCGTTCATCCAACTAACTATAAGAATTCCACGAACAACATCTTTTTTTAACATCACCAGAAATGAGAGGCTCATTACCTGGTCAGACAGCCTGCTGCATTGTGGTACAAACTCGGTGTTTGGAAGAGCACTGCCCAAGAGGAAGACACTGCAAGCCACAGGCTTGGCTTTCAATTTTCCAGAAGCTACAGGGAAAAACTAAAAAGGGACCGGCAAATTTTATTGTACTAATATATATAATTTAACCCAACAGATCTAAAAATATCATTTCAACATGGAACCAATTAAAAAATGACTAATGAGATATTTTACCTTCTTTTCTTTTTTAAATGTCTTGAAAATCCAGACTAGCCACATTGCAAGTGCTCAATGCCACGTCTGGCTAGTGCCTACCAGATTGGACAGCGCAAGGTTAGAAGATTCTTCTTGGGGCCCAGCTAAGCTCTTCCTGCCTGTGCCTCTCCCCCAGGGCCCTTGGGGTTCAAGGGCACCGCCTGGAGATGCATAACTCAGCCACCAGCCCCAAGGATGAGTTCATGTCCTTGCACATGCCCATAAGGCATCCCCCATGATGGAGTGACCCCCCACCCCGCAGCGATCTGCTGAGGGCTGTCTCCCCCTTGGGAAGGGCTCTCCGACACTAAAGTGCTGTATAAATGCAAGGCCTCATTCTCCTAACTCCTTGTGGGGCAGACCTCAAATCACCCAGGACATTTAGCAGTCTTCTCACACTGTAATTTTATATTAAATCTGTAGGCAGCTGATAATACAACATCTGGCCTGGGGTGATTCCTTTCTTCTCCCTGGGTCTCAGTTTCCCCATCCTTCAAATAGTAGATTTGAGTTTTCTATGAGGCAGACCCTTCCCGCTTCTTTTTTTTTTTTCAATACCACTCTCTTTGCCTTTTGACTAGATTTCCCTTTAAACTAGGTCTTAATTAGGATCCAGGAATAGTGACATCCTCTCATGTACCGTAAGAACAAGCATTTTCTGAGTGTTTGCCACCTGTCAGGCACCATGTGCTAGGAGCCTCACAGAGGGCATCTCTTTCACTCCTCTCCACAAATAATAGTGAAGTAAACACTATTATTACTCTCTTTTATAATTGTGGAAACTGAGGCATCAAGTAGATGAGTCATAGGTCACACCTCTAGTAAAGGGAACAGCTGGAGAGTCCAGCCCGGGCCCTTCTCCTGGCTCCCTGATGCCAGGCTGTGAAGGCACGTCTAGGCCTTGAGCCTGAGCTGGACCCAGGCCTCAGACAACCAATGGGGGGGAGCAGGGGAAGCTGCTGCTTGCCTTTTGCTGTTGTCCTTGCTAAAACCCACAGTGTGTCCTCCTTCTGTTTTGCAGAGGAAGGAAATCTTGTTCTAATTCCCTTGCTAGGGAAATCCTACTCTTTACAAGTCGACTTTCCTCCCATCCCCTTGACCTTTCAGGGAAGGGGCTGAGGGCCCTGCCAGGCTCTGGAGGAGACCCGAGGAGCTCGAGCTGCCTGTCTAGGGCAGGGGTATTTTTAGAGTTGGCTGCACTGTTTACAAGGAAGCCGGTCCCCTGAGCCGTCCTTCTCTCTACAGAGGCGCACAGGCCGCCCGCCCCACCTGCCGCCTGGGCTTGGCCAGTCCTCCCTCCTCCTGGCTGCTCCCTTCCTGTCCTCTAGAGACAGCAGGGAAGGGGGCAGGGCACAACCCTTTAAAGAATGACACAGCAATTAGCACCAAGATGGTGGAAGATTCAACTCCCAGTAGACCCTGAGCTTCAATATACGCCCATTGTAATACAATAGCATGGTAAATGGTACTTCCATAGGCGCCGTGACTATTTCAAGGCTGACTGTATAAAGTCAAAAAGAGGGTGATGGCCCAATTCCTGGGAATCCCAGCCCCTTCCCCAAAGTAGTTGAAATAATCCTCCCGTTAGTTAGCATATGAAGTTGTGGAGCCCTTAAAAGGTAACAACCTGGCACCTCAGGCAGCACTCTGTCTCTGGAGTATGTAAATCTACCTTTGCTTTAACCACCTTCACGCCTCCTGGCCCCTCTGCCCTTCTGAGATGGCCTGCACTCTGTCCATGGAGTGTTCCTTTACGCAACTATGGCTCATTCTAGAATTCCTTTCTGCGTGAAGCCCAAGGACCCTCACTTGATGGGACGCGCCCCAAGGACTCGCCTGGGGCCTGGGGCCTGGGACCTGGGAGATGGCCACCTTCTCGCACCCCATTTTTCCTGTATCACTCTCTGTCACCACGTGGGCCTGCTCAGTGCATGGGTGTGCTGTCATTGCCACTTTGGGGGAACGACAGGGCAGAATCACAGCCCATGGTACTGAAAACCTCCTGGAAGAGGGGCAGCCGTGACCTGGCACTGGAGAAACCAAGATGTTATCAATCGGGAAGGTGGGGCTGGTGGCTGGCAAGGGACCAGAAATCTTGCAAATAGATGGTTCTCCCCCGAGGCAGTCTGGGAGCCTCACTGCCCTGGGCCTTCTAAAAGCGAAGGCTTGACAACTTCCAAGAGGTTGGGTGTGACGGATTTCTAGGCCACAGAGTGTGCCTCCAGCTCTTACCCCGAGTACCCAGGTGCTCTGACTTGGGACATGCTGCTCCCCTTTCCCAGTCCCCCTTTCTGCAGCTATTGAGGGAGAAGGGCTTGAATGGTGGGGCTCCCTGTTCACTGACTGAATCTCTGAGCCTCCTCTGTGACCAGGTAAGATTACTTAGGCCCCCTCATGGGGTGGTGGGGGTATTAAATAGGACAGTGCGGTGAGCCCAGTGGGCATGCACTGGGTAGGGCCATTGACGATGATTCCACATCTCTGGCATGTTACTGCATCGAGGGTCCTGCACCAAATCTGTCCTCCACAAGGAGAGCTTTCCTTCATTCTTGTAGCTCAGGGTTTTTTCACCTCGTAGTCTCTATAAAATCTCCCCTCCAACTATACACTTTTAAAAATCAAGTATTTATTCCTTCTCACCCAGCCATGCACACCTGTCCCCCTGTGGTTCAGGAGCCTTACAAGAGCATTAGAAGCCCCTTCTCTGAGTCATAGTCCTGTGGCTTTCCAGGCAATCTGCACATTTGTACCCCCACCCATACCACCCATACTGGCTCTTAAGACATGTCATCCAGACCCACGGCGGCTGGCCCTGGCCCAGGTAAACCAGTCTTCCAGGGGTCTGACCTCAAGCTGGTAGGGCTGGTGGGCAGCTGACCCAGGCAGCCCAGCCCTCGTCTGAGCTTCCCGGGATGTGGGTGTAAGATTACAGTAAGGCCTCCAGGCACCTCAGAGGAAGTGCCTCCCTCCTCTGTCCTGCGGGCAGGCTGGACTTCTCTAGTGGCTGAAAAAGGTTCAGGGATTGTTATTAGAGGCACCTAAATTCCCGCCAAGCATCCTCCTCCTCCTGCCTCCGCCTTCCCCTCCCCATCCCCCTCCTGTTTCCCACTTCCCCTCACCAGCCCTTTTCCTTCCCCCTCCTCCACTTCCTCTTCCTCCTCCCCACAGCTGTGATTTTGACCCAAGTGACAGCAGATTGTACTCCTAAGAGGGGAAGTCCCCACAGAGAGGGGCGGGATTGACTTCTCTCTGGGTCCTCATAGCTCTGCTTTCTCCAGATCTTCCACAAAGATGGCCAGGCACTGGGCCAGCCACTCAGGGGCATGGCCAGGTGAGAACACCATGGGCCAGTTAACCAGGTGGGCTTGGGCCACGGTGGCCCTCCTGGTTGGGTGGGAAAGTTGCATATTAAAATGATGTCACCTTTGCAGGGGGAGGGTATAGCTCAGTGGTAGAGTGTGAGCTTAGCACAGGGTCCTGGGTTCAATCCTTAGTACCTCTGTTAAAATAAATACGTATATAAACCAAACTACCTCCTTTCCCCAAAAAAATATTTTAAAAAATGAAAAGAAAACCAAAATTAAAAAAAAAATAAAGATAGACAAATGAAAATGTGCCAACTTTGAACACCTTCTCCACTATCTCAAAATCCTGTAGTCACATTTCTCTCGTGTCATTTTATTGTCATACAGGTGCCACCGCTGGAGAATGTAATTACAGAAAGAGGTGCCCCACGCATGTCCCCCTCCTCTGACCACCAAGCACAAGAAATAGCATGTTTGATGGGACAAGCAAAAGCCTGAAAGAGTAGTGATGTCTGCCGGCTGAGGCTACTCAGTTGGCTGCAGTGTAGGGGGCCGGCATGGGAGAACATCAGGCAGGCGAGCCGGTGGAAAACTGCGACAGGACCAGTCACTCCAGGAGCTGGTGCTGGGAGCCGTCACCCTCCAGTGCTGCACTGGGGGCGGCCAGAGAGGATGTCAGCCTGGGATGCAGGAGGGAGAGAGTAGTGGGGCGGAAACCTCACGGGACACAGGGACAGTTCTTGCCCCCTTGAACCTCCTTCACCCCTAAGCCTTCCTTCTAAGCCCCCCAGACTTTATAAACCTGAACGCTTCCCAGGGTGTGCATGTTCCCAGCGCCCTTCCTCATCCACCTTCTGCTTTCTGTGGCTTGATTTTCTTCACCTGTAAATCAGAGAAAGAGTGTGTGTGTGTGTGTGTGTGTGTGTGTGTGTGTGTGTGTGTGTGTGTGTGTGTGTGTGTGTGTGTGTGTGTGTGTGTGTGTGTGTGTGTGTGTGTGTCGGCGCGTGCGCACATGAGCGTACACACGTGCCCCGAGGGTTGTTATGAAGCCGCAGTGAGTAAGGCCCTGTGGAAGGAAGTTGGTTGGAAAGCACGGGCAGTTCCCAGTCTCTCCCCACACTCAGCTGCCGTTCCCAGTCCACGAGGGGAAATCCTGGCCCGGAAAGCCGTGCTCACACTGGCCCGGGGCCCAGGGCCTGCGCCCCCGCGGAGGCTGGGTCTCTCCCTTCCCGTTTCCCTTGTTGATTCCACCGCGACTGCTGTTGGCTTGCGGATGGAAGGGCGCTTCTCCGGACCTGCCTGAGGTCCCGCCTTGGCTGCCCACGGGGACCAGCCTGCTCAGGCTCTGTGACTGATATCGACAACCCTGAGGGGCTCAAGGGGCCTCAGCCTGAACAGGGATCTCAAGTGTCTCAACAGAGCTGGACACGTAAGAAGCTGGCTTCTGACGTTCAGGCTGCAGCTGAGAGATGACCTACCACCTCTACAAAGGCCTGCCTGCAAGATGAAGAGGTGAAGTGAGGGAGGAGATCTGAACCAGGAAAGAGGGGCGACTCAGGAGGAGCGGAAATCCCAGGAAAGGGACGGAGCTCCTGCGATGGCAGAGAGGTGTGTGTAGGCAGGAAGGCGCGCAGCCCGGCAGCTCCTCCCCTGCACGGAGCCGCCTACCTGCTGATGAGCTGCTCCTCCGCTTCATCCCTCCCTCTCCCGCGTGACCCCCACCGCCGAAGATGATCAAGTTCCGCAGGTTTTCAGGTCTTAGAGGTCTCTAGGACCTCTCTTCTCTCACCCTATGACCACTGCCTGGAACTCACAGCCCTTTCTGGCTGGGTTAATTAAAACAGCTTCCTAACTGTTCTTTCCTCCAGTTCCCTCCTCCTTCTAATCCACCCACCTCCCCAAAGTGGCCAAAATGACCTTTCTGACTTGCAGATCTGATTGTGACTCTGCTTAAATCCATCAAGGGCTCCCTACCACCTTCCAGGTCAACTCTGTAGCCTGGAACCCAGGACCCTCCCTGGTCTGAGCCCACCACCTACCTCTCCTGCCTCATTTCGCACCAAACCCAACACAAACCCCAAGTTCTCACCACACTACACTTCAGCTTCCCCGATGAGGCATACTATTTCATGCTGCCTGGTGTTCTTCCCTTTACCCGGAGTCCCCCTCCACCCCTATTTCCCTGACTAATCCTACCCTTCCTCAGGACACAGCTAAGACATCACCTCCTCCAGAACATTTCTTCTGAGCCCTGCTTTGTGCCCTTGGAACCCACCATATGTATACCTCTGGCTCAGAGGTTCTAACCTAAGGTCAGAATCAGGAACTCTGAACCTGCATGGGTGAAAATAATTGCACTAACCTCTACTGACAGTCTAACATTTCCTTTGCTTATGAATATGGACTCAAATCACAGTGATAATCTGCTGTACCTGTGATTTATCACCGACGAAGTCATATAAATGTTCATACCACTTTAGAGTTTCAGTTTAGATTATCTCACAAATTGTCTATGCTCATCAATATTTTGAAATTTCAATAGTTAATAAACCCATAGATCTATTTAATGTGTAAAAACACTCATAAATTATTCCCAATTTGATTTTTCATATATGTTTTGTGAAAATTTTAAAAAATAATTGACTTCCTTTGCAATCATATACATTTTACTTTATATGTTTTTAAAATGTTACTCTGAGATTGAGGTCTGTGAGCTTCCTGCCGTGAAACAGTTCCTCTTTCTTTGACAGAAACCTGTAATACTCTCCACTGGAAGTGTTGATTTACCTTGTCCATCTCTGTCAACTTAAACACAAGGGACCCTTTTTTTACCTCAAAGTGCATGGCACGTAGCACATGCCTAAAAATATCTTTTTGAAATGAAGAAATAAATAAAGACAAAAGGGAAGGAAGGAAAGGGAGGGAGGGAGGGAATTTGACCTTCAAAGAGCATCTGCTCCTCCCTCCACCTGGGACTCTCAAGATATCGCTGAGATTCACGGCCTTCCTCCTTTGTATCTTTGTCATATTCTTGGTGAGAGCCTCCATAGCACCATATTGGAAATTGTAATTCCATAACCACCATGATTGTCTTCTTCACACTTATCACCATCTGACATACTATAGACTTTTATTTTTTATGCATTTATTGCCTGTCTCCCCTCACTAGAATATAACCTCCATGAAGGCAGGGACCTTTATTTGATTCGTTGGTTTCTCTGTCTCTGGCACCTGACATAGCATCTGACAGATGATGAGCATCCAGGAAATATTCATTGGATGGGAGGATGGAAGCAAACAAATGGGGAAGACCTGTCAGTTAAGTCAGTCCCTATTCTGCAGGTGAGGGAATCAAAGCTGGGAGAGTTTGCGGCCCCAAGTCACACAGGGCATTGACCGCACAGCTGAATGGATGGGAGCGGGCGGTGGGAAGAGGCAGGGTCTCCTGGATTGGGCACAGAAGGAAGGACCTGGAACCCCAGGCCAGGAAATTTGGTTCTAAGACATGGGGCATATTTTCAGTGGAGAAATGACAGCACGCCAGGAAGACTGCTCTGACCCATAAGCAGGACTGAGGAGCAGGAAAGGGGCTCACATCTTATCTTCAGGCTGTTGCTGTTTGATCAGCAGCCTGGATATGAAAAAATCCTGCCATTCTGTCCACCTCTGGGAAAAGCCAAGGCCTGTTCACCCTGTGAGAGCTGACAGCTCGAAGGCTGTCTGAAGGATCCAGAACCTGAATAAGTGGTCCCCCTGGACGCTGAACAACACTTGTGCAAACCTCTACATGGTGCTTCCCCAGCTGGGCTGGAATGTTTCCTTTTCTGTGAGGCCTTTGATAGCAAGACTACAATACAGTCTTCTCTCTTTGCCAGTGAAAGACCAGAGCCTAAAACATAGTAAGATTTTAGGGACTATTTATTGAAGAAAAAATTGTGATTAGAAAATTGCAAATGTTATAGTGATCATTGGATTCAATCATGGGGGAGAGGAATGAACTTTGACTGAGTCTTACAGTAGAGTAGGTACTGTGCTGGGTACTTGAGCTACCGAGCTGAGTGAAAGGGGCCCCTGACCTCCAGGAGCTCGTGGCAGAGGAGGGGACAGACACAGGAGCAGGCAATGTCAGCACACTGTGCAAGGACTGAGGAGCTGCACCCCCAAGCCCCCTGGCACTTCCCAACCTGAAGTTATATTGTTATTTCATTACTTGTGCTCTGTCTTCCCACAGGAATGTAAACTCCAAAAAGGCAAGGGGCTTGTCTTGTTCATGGCTCTACTCCCAGCACATAGCAGGTGCTCACTTAGGAAGTCTCTGTGAATGAGTGCATGACTCAAGCAAGCACAGAGGGTTGTGGGTGCCTCACCCACTTCAGGGGCAGGGGTCAGAGAAGACTTTGGGGACAAAAGAGGTCTTGCCCAGCAGAACGATGCTCCAAAACTCACACCTCCTTCAATAGCCCCTACTTCATGACTTCCTTATAAGTCAGTAATGTCAGAACTACTTTAAATTTAATTACTGATTTAAAATGAAGAAACAAATCTCGGAGAAGGGGAGTCCAGCCAATGCCCTGCTGTGCCTGTGGAGCAGCAGCCACCCAGAGGATGAGGTGCCTTCTTCTGATTCCACGGAGGCACTCGGTGTGCTGCTAGCCCCAGGGACTGAGCCGGGGTGGGCCCACGTGCCACGCTGGGGACGTTGGACTCCTTGGTGAATTATTCTATTGGAGCAGATGGGAAAGAGACTTCTACTTTGGTCCAAAAGCTGTATAGATGGGCGTCTCTAGGCATCCACATCCCTAAGATATGGCGAAAGCAGCTGAGAGACAATGAAACCAGTACAGCAAGGGACTCAGGAAAGGGAGGAGGAAGCAAGCGAGAGCGGTCAGCACCAGAACCCCCTGTTCTGGCCATTCTGCACTTCCTGGGGTTTGGTAGCTTGGTTTTACCTTCAATTCTGTGATTGTCCCTATAGTCTTTTGATTTATCTCCCCTTTTTGCTTAAGCAAGTTCAAGTTGGGATTTTGCTCCTTGTAACCCATACAGTTTTGAACAAGGAAGGCAAGAAAGTCATAAGTTCAGATTTGGAGAGGAAGGGATAAGCATGGAAGACAAATCAGGGGCAGAATTAAAAGAGCATGGTAGCCCGTCTGATGCTTCATGTAAAAGAAGGGGTATCCATGGGGAAGTCCCGGGCTTTTGGCTTGAGAGATTGGACGGGGATGGCGGTGTCTTTAGCAGAAGTGGGCAATCCAGAAGATAAGCCACTGGTGGGGAAGGGGTGGAAGAAGGGAAAACCCATTCATTCACCAAACAATTAATTGTCAAGCTTTTTCTAGGTACTGGGGACTCAATGGTGGATAAAATGAGTTCAGATTTGGGTAGTATCTGTGGACGATCATTGACTTATTTATTTAACTAACAATAAGCACCAACTATGGGCCACGCTCTGTCCAGCGAACTGAGTGTAAATCCAGGCAGTGATGTCCAGCGGGCAGCAGGTAAGAGCACTGAGCTGGCTTTTCTGCTGTAAATGTCATCCTCACAGGGATAATTTTGGAAGTCATGGGAGAGAGGGCTTGGAGAAGAGAAGTCAAGTTCCACAAGCCTTGTCCATCATGCCTGGGCTGCACCTGTGAGCTCAGAACACAGGGCATCTTTGGCTTGTGTATCCGAGAGGCAGACACAGAAGAAGCTTGGGTTTAGGAGTCCGATCTGGTGCCAGCCCAGGTTCACGCACCAGGCCTACCCGGTCACCTTGGAAATGACCCTGAATGGGACTGGCTCGCCTCTTGAAGTCTTGGTTTCCTCAGCTACAAAATGCGGATGTGAACACTTATCCCAGAGTTGAGAGTAAACAGAAAACATAGAGGTGCATTCACTCTGCCACAAACATGTAGCAAATACCTGTATGTCCCCGGTTCTAGAGTAAAGGAATTAAATGGAAGCCCATCTCAGGGGTTTCACCTGGAAGGAACACATGAATTGTGGGGGGCTACCATGGCTTGGTTCTGACTCTCCTAAAACATCCAGTCTCTCGGCAACCGCCACGAATCAACATATCCATCTGCCCCTTCCCCATCCCATACGAAAGGCTCTATCTTCTGCCTTTAGAGAAGAAAGAAAATAAATGTTCTGCTCTGCAGAGCTGCTTTCCAGAGCCGCAGAAAAGAGCCCACGTGAACCACGCTGTTCTTGGCAGCCACTGCTCCGCTCCTCACAGCCAGAGGCTTAAAGCTTTATTCGTGGTTTAAGTTACAAGCAAGGGTGAAAACCCCAGAAAAGGGTCGGGGGGGAGGAGAAAACATTTTAAAAGTTAAGAAAATCGCCTTGTGTTCTCAAGTGTGGGCGATTCGTCCAAACACCTGAGAGATGGAGCATCCTAGCGGTCTGACCGTGGTTTCTGTTCTGGGGGCTCTGGGCCCAGCGTCGGGAGCAGGGGGCTTTTTTCTTTCTTTCATACATTAAGAAAATCACAAAATCACTTTTTACAAGATATTAATGAGTAGCTTTCCTGCTTCAATGGCAACATTGTTGGAGGTTTTGAAAAAAAGCCAGATCCAGGTTTAGGGGGTGGTTTTGCTCTGAAGGTTGTTACATGAAGAATTTCACAGTCATTCTGCAGGGAATTCGGGTGTTGCCCCCCCCCAACTCCCCCCTCCCAGGATCCAGAGCAGGGGACATTAAACATTTTAGGGACAGAAGTGCCCATTAAAGTCTTCAAGTCCAACCCTCACCTTACACTGATGACAAACAAGGCCCAGAGAGAGTAGGCAACATGCCCAAAGCAGCCCAGCAGATTTACGGTAGAAGCCAGTCTAGACTCCCAGCTCCTGGACTTTGAAGATCTTTCTGGCAGCCTTTGAGGCAGCCCAGAGGTGACATTCCACTTCAGAAAGCATGACTGGCCTCCCCTCATGTTGACATTTCTGCCGCAGTGACTTTGAAAGCCGCCGTTTATAGCCCTGGCTTTGGAAGGGCAAACACTGTTATCAGTAGAACAACACAGGTGGCTTCTGGAGTTGGGTCCAGGTGGAGCTGGGCAGGAAGGGAGGCCCCTCTGCGCTGGCAGCCATGACCCAGTCACTTGTCTGGGTTCAGAAGGGTGCCACAGACCCTCCCTGGGGAGTGGGACAGGAGGCTAGTGTGGTGGCAAAGCAAGGGCTTGGCTCTGGGGAAGACGAGATGGTTCGAGTTCCAGTGATGCTACTTGCCAACAAACTCCCTGATGACCTAAAAAACAGGGATAATGTCAGCTCAGTCGCAAGTGCTCAGGAGCCCCGCGTTGCTGGTGGCTCCTTTGTTGGACAGCGCAGGCAGAGGGTTATCACAGAAAGCTCTGTTGGACTGCGCTGGCGGGGACACTGGGCTCTTGACGTTGGTTGCTTGGTTCTGGGTCTCGCCCACCTTGGCCGCCTGAAAGCAGAGGGCTGGCCCACGTGAGGGCTCCAGCTTTAACGGCTCAGACTCTGGGCAGAGACAGCCCAGGTTCCAGGCTCATCCCTCCTCCTTGGTCCTCTCCATTACTGCGGGGATTTGGTTTCAAGATTTGGGGCCTTGGCTGAGTGACTGTATCATGTTTCCTGATGCAAAATCCCAGGCCGGAAATATGCGTAGGTCCAGGGGCCAGGAGCTGTGTATGCTTGATGTGAATGCTGTGGTTTTGAGTCAGAAAGCTTTGGATTCATGTCCCGGCTCCCCTACTCAGGTTTTAGTGGTCCTGAGTAAGTCAGAGAACCTCTCTGGACCTCAGTGTCCTCATCAGTGTTCTCTCTGCCTGCCAGGTCACATACTGGTAAGGGGAGGAAGTAATGGTGGCAGAAGACACTGCCATCCGTAAAACACACTGCTAAGAACGGGACACTGCTAAAAGGGGGGTTGGCTTTTCTTCTTCCTCTGCTTCTTCGCTACAGTGGTATTTAGATGGAGGCCAGCAGCTGCCTTTGAATCTATGTAAGTAGATGCTGTACTTTTTGGAAACATTCTCTGGAAGTCTAGAGATAAGAAGAATCTGGTATCCCAGAGACACCCAGAAAGAGTTCCCTGGAGGGAGGGGAGGGGAGGGGTAGAGAGAGAGGAAGCATTCTTTGAACACTTATTATGTCCTTGATACTGTGACAGTCACTTTCATATAGCGTGACGGTGAGGATGAGGATGCCTAAGTTCATCCACAGGTACAGTCCTGAGTGTCTTACACATATTAACCCCATTTTGCAGATGAGGACACTGAGGCAGTGAGAGGTTAAAGGAAGTCAACAAGGCCACCCTAAGCTGCGGTTTAAGTCCTAGCAGTCCAGGGCCATGTGAGACTGCCGCACGGCACTGCTCCCATAGGCTGCATGCTGTGGACCCTCGCACACGCCACCTGCATCTCCCAGACGGGAGACTGAGGCTCAGGAAAGTTAGGTAGTGTGTGCAGGGTCACACAAAGGAAAGACAGAAAGTTCACTGCTTTTTTTTTTCCTTCAAAATTATTTCCTTCTTTGGCTATGTTTTTAACTGATAGAAAGGCCATTCAGCATGAATCCAAATCTAGCTTTCTATTATTTCCTTGCTTGAATCCTATTTCCCTCTTTGGATCAGACAGAAGAAATCTATTGCCTCATGATTTCATAGGGAAATCTCTGAAAGAAAGCATCTCCAAGCGTGGCACATAGCAGTGGGGGGCTGGCAGGCCCGCTCTCCCAACTTCCTCATCTCTTCTCTTCCTCAGGAAAAAAATGCAAGTCCTTCAGCCTTTACACGATGACGACGTCATTCCCTTCTGTGTTCCAGTTCTGCACCCTTTGCGACATGTTCCGAATGTGGAACCAGATCTTAACCCTATATTCCAGCTTCGGTCTGACCAAGGAGGAAGTGCAGTGTCACCTTACCCTTTGACCCTCCTATGCTCCTAGTGATACAACCGAAGTCTACGTTTTTTCTCTTGGCAGACATCACACACTGCTGACTCACAACTCTCTCGTGTCCTGACTTCCTGTCTATTGCCCTTTCCTCTACTTGGACTGATTTCTTAAGGTCTCTCTCGTTGTCATCATGCTGGGACTCATGAGGGATTCCTTCAGCAGGTACCTTGGGGGAGCTCTCAGGATAGGGGCTAATCCATACCCTCCAATGTAGGCCTTCAAATTCCCCAAAATCGCTGGATCCAGTGGGAGACTGGGCAATGCTTTCTGAGTCTGCGGGGGAAGCAGCTAACAGAGGGCTATTTCATACAGGGTCACATCAGTAAGCGATGGGAAAACACCCTTGGCCAGGGGATGAGCTCTGCTATGTTCCTATGTGAGGCTCGCTTCCAAAAGGGTCTGGGAGCCATAATCCATTCGTGCATGGATTCACTTTAAAGTAGTGTGGTTGGTAGTTCAGGCTTTGGAATCTGACAGGCCTGGACTCAAAGCCACTTCTCACCTTTGTGACCTCAGGCCAAGTCCCAACATTTTTAAGCCTCAATTTCGCTCTATAAAACTGAGGGCGTAATAGTACTTACTTCATTGTGATGTTCAGAGGATGAAAAGAGAAAGCAGAAATAAATGTTGTACCCCTGGGCATTGGCACAAAGGGAGAGTTCAGCATTTGGGATGATTTCTGCATGCCTTTGCTCTCCCATTCAAGAATTTATTCAGCAAATATTCACCGAGACTCTGTGGGGGTGCTGTGAAACGAACACAGATGCTAATAAAAGCCTGAGAGCAGGATCCAGCTCTAGCAGATAAAAGCGCCTCTGGGGACCAGCCAAATGCTTTACAGAAACTCTGCTGTGGTTCTGGATTTGGACAGCCAGACATGCCAGCCACTTCACTGCGCCCCAACACACGATCTCCTGGGCCATCTCTGAGGTTGAAGTTTCTCTGGTTATTCTCAATGTGACCTTGGGCAAATCCCATAACCCATCTCAGCCTCTGGCACATTTCGTATAGCACGGATATGTGAATACCCACAGCGCCAAGGTTTTGTAGTAGATCAACCAATAACAAAGGTAAGGTAAGAAGCCAAGCCCGCACTTGGCCAACGCCCCATCAGTTTTAGCTGTGTCCCCCTGACCACTCCCTCTGCCCGCCAGCCCTCTACCACTATGTGCCAAGCTTGGGCTGGATGCTAGTGGTCAACAGATTCACGTAGAGAGTTTAAAGTTTCGGCGGGGGTCGGGGGGTGGGGGGGCAATAAACATTTGAACTTCCAACCCTAAAAGAGAAGGCTAAGAACTGTGATAGAATTATGTCCAATGTGATGTAGGAATACCAGGAAGGGCAAATCCCTTTTCCTGCTTGGCCCTCAGTTTCCTTATCTGTCAAATGGGTGCAATTTGTTTAGACCTCACATGAGATGACTTAAGTGAGTTAGTAAATGTCAAACTATAACTTTAGTTCTGTGCTAATACTCCTAATTTACTTATCTATGTCCCCATGAGAAGTCAATCCTCTTGAGGGAGGGCCTCTGTCTTACTCATTCCTCTCTCCCCAGCACATTGACACACAGCAGGTGCTGGTCAACATTGGTTGAATGAATTGATGCAAGCATTTATTATCTCATTTTATTTCTCCAATCTCAGAGGGGTACATTCATTTTATAGATGCAGAAAAAACAGTGTACAGAGTTCAACCAGTTGCCTGGCAATTAGTGACTGAACCAGGCAACTTCAGACCTGTTCTGATGACCTTTCTTCTAGATTCCACAACAGAGGCCACTGGCTCAGGTTGGATGACACTGCTCTGCTGGACATGACTCACCTTTCTCCATGGGTCATTGAGGTCAATCCATCAGCCTCTTACACTGAGTCATGGGTGGAGGTGAACCTGGGATTTGAAGAGAAAGCAGAGCTATCCTGTTGGACCGGTGTGCCCAGGGGTCCCTCAGGCTAGCCAAACATATCACTTGGGGAATCCTTCCTGGTGGGTGACGATGGGGTGGATACAGAGACGTCACACGGTCCACTCCCCTCTCTCACAAGAGTATCTGAAGGGCGACACCTAACCTGTCATTGTGCCTCTCCATTCCCAGTGCCAACACCTTGACTTCTGCCCTCATCATCTCTTGTCTTGACTGGGATCCCAGTCCTGCTTTATTGACCTTCCTCTAAGAAAATAAGTAACATGCATTGTCACACATGAAAACTATGTCCTGCTTATGTTTTAAAAAAATCTTTAAAAGCTCCCTAGTACATAGAGAATAAAGTCAAAATCCCTGGCCAAGCATGCAAGGCCCTACTGACTACACTTCAGCCTACCTTCCCAGTCTTCTTCCTGTCTGTCCTCCCTGGGTTTCTTCACTTTAGCCCAATATATGTGTCGCTATTCCTTGGAGCTGCCTTTTACCCTTTGCTCTCCTCGCCCTGGATAATACACTTTCTTTCACATTGAAGTCTTCCCCATTGTTTTACTCATTCTTCGATCTGAGCTTAAAAGCCACTTCCTTTAGGAAGCGTTCCCTGATCTCCTCAACCCCAAATGATAATCCTAATTATGTTTATTGATCATTTATTTTGTCAAGGCTTAGTGATGAGTACTTTAACATGCTTCCTTTAATTTGATACTTCCAACAATCTTACATGGTCATGAATACTATTATTCCTCTCTCATAGACGTGGAAACTGAGACTCAGAAAGGAGAGCTAAACTGTCCACACTCACACACCTCGTGAGAGTTCCAACATCAGTCTGCTTGACTCCAAAGTCACTCCGTGACTTTGGTTCTTATCCAACAAATTCTTTGCACCTCTTTGGGGCACTCATCGTGTTGGATGTTGTGTTTTCCTACAGAGCTTATCTACTCAATTCTACTGTGATCTTCCAGAAGACAAGGGACTCTTTCTTGTGCACCTTTAGCTCTCTGGGTGGTGTAGTGTCTGACACATACTGGGATGTAGGACAGAAAGCAAGAGTTATTGAGCACTTACTGTTTGTAGCCCTGTGCTAATGGCTATTCCAACACACACACACATTCATTTAAGTATTGTTAGTCCCATTTTACAGAGCAAGAAACAGAGGCAAAGAGAGGCTAATAATTTTTCATCATCTAAAATTTGTGTTTGAATTATTTTTTAATCATTTGAATGTATTTCTTTATAAAAAACGAAATTAGTGTGTTTGAAATATAGACCCACACAAATCTTTGAAAATCCCACATCCCGAGAAGAATTTAGACTTGGGCTTCTCTGACTCCAGGGATGTTAGGATTATGGGCAGCTGCTTTGGACAGAAAACTCACAGTAATCATGAGGTTTAATTCTTTCACTCAGAAAAGAAGCCTAGAGGGAGATGATAGCTCTCCACGGTGCTAAGACCCAGGCTCCTTCCGTCTTGTTGCTCTGCCATCCTTCACGCATGGTTTCCATCCTCTGGCCCAGCGTGGCTGCTCCTTCCAACCAGACAGAGGGCGAGCAGGATAGAGGGCATGTGTCCTGCAGTTAAGAGCACTCCCCAGAAGTCTCACACACCACTTCCGCCGCTTACAACCCATGGACCCGAACTTAGTTCCACAGCAACACTCAGCTGTAATGAAGGCCAGATAATACCGCCTTGATTTCCAGCAGCCACACGCCCAGCTAAAACCCAGGGGCTCTGTTGTTGAGGAGAAAAGGGGAGAGCAGCTCTGTGGGGACCACCAGCTGTCCCCTGAAACAGGTCTGAGTGTTTTTCTTTCACAATGTCTCTGCCCTTCTCGCTAAAGCTGCTTAATGATTGGAAATGTGTCATCCTTCAGAAACACCCTTGGGCCCTCTACAGAGGAGGCTAATACACACCGAGGGAGGACAATCACCTGTTCATCAAAGACCAACTTCTAAACCCAATGATCAACAGTCCTTCTCTGAGGGAGGGTCCAGTTGTGCGTTCCTGGGCAAGTCAATTACTCTCCCTAAGCTGTATGACCTTGGGCAAATCATTTGACCGCTGTAAGCCCGAATCAGTTACATGGAGATGAGAATAAAATAACATTTACTTCAGAGGGTGGCCAGGCGGCTCAAACAACATCATGAGAAACATGAGAAATTAATTTTAATAGTGGATTTTATGGAACCCAATAATTCCACAGTATTATCGTGGTAACATGTAATCAATTTAAGTTACTCATGAGATATTTTACATTCTGTTTTCACACGAAGGCTTTAAAAATCCAGTGTGTGTTTTATATTTACACATCATTTCAATTCAGACCAGGCATATTTCAAGGGGCTGCAGGCTCCTGAGGTGGGCAGTACAGACAGAGGCTCACTTACCTGCCCTTTCTGGTCCTTCCCCTCGCATCCTGTACTGACAGGTGAACAAGTCATCTTTCCCGCGTCCAGTGGCTGTTTACTCGCCTTATCCACGAACAGCTCCCTGAGGAGACAAAAAGAGTAGGGTCCCCAGGGCCTAACACCGCACCTAGCACAGAGCAGACATTCAATCAATCCTTGTTAAACAAACATTATTCATTTCTCTGTCCCCCGTACCCAGCCCAGTGCCTGACCCTCAGTAGGCATTTAATAAAGACTTACTAAATTAATGAAGTAATGACTTGGTACTTTAATGGGGGCTGAATTTGCGCCTTGCTGGCAGGTGAAAACCAGGCCATTTATTGCAGAGGAGACAATGGTAGCTTTCTAGCCCTCAAAGTAACACCTGCTGTTAAGTCAAGTTTCCTTCCCCACCTCCTTGCCCCCAAAACAGAACTGGAGCCAGATGGTAATCCGCGGGCTGGCACATTCTGGAAAGATCACGCAAACGCCTGGCCTGCAGTGATAAGAAAGCATACCAAGTTCCCGTGAACCAAGAAAATTAACTCCCAGCTGAGGCTTAATTTCTCTGGTTCACTGTATTCGTTTTCTTTCAAGACTGACTCGGCTCTGCACGAGGTGAGAGGCTCTGAAAAGTCGCCCGCCATGGCAACAGAAATCTAGGACATTTTACCGAAATACTAATAAACTTCACAATGATGGGACATGTCAGCCTCAGCAGCCTCACTACCTAGCGTGATGACCTGAGGCAGCTCGTGGTCCGTCTGTGAGCATGGACTTCCTCATCTGCGAGCTGGGAGCGACTGCACAGGCGTCTCTGGCTGTGCAGGGTGAGGACCCGGGGAGAGCAGGGAGCTCCCCGCACGTCCCACGTCCCACTCTCAGGGAGAGCTGACTTGCCTTGTTCCTGCGAGGCTCTCCTGAATGCCATTTGCAAAGCAAGACTTGGCATCATTTTTGTCTTGACAATCAGCCACAGGCTGTATGATTTCCTTAGAGTTATGTAGAGCGTCCCCCCGCCCCCTCCTTGTGGACAACTGAAACACAAACACAATTGAGAAAGATCTGAGTCCAATCATCTCTTTGGAGCCTGGTGGCAGGCCAGGAGGCCGGTCACAAAGGCTGCATTGAGCTGCATACAGCAGCCTGATGGGCTGGGGCTTCGCCCCAAACATTCTTTACTAGGCTTGATTGGGGGGAGGGCTGGGGGAGGGGTTACCAGCCTCCCAATATTTGTTGCTGCGTCCCCACAGCAACCGCGTTGGCCAAAGTGAAACCTTGAAACTGCGCATCGAAACAGGGGAGGCGCTGCAAGGCCTGGCCTGACTGAGAGAAGGCTTCCTCCTGCACCCTTCCCTCGCTGTCTGACTGGAGTGTTCTGGGCTCCTTTCAGAGGGCATGAAAGAGAAGCTATTGTGCGGGCGGCACCCAGCTTCCTGCCTGCTCTAACAATACTGGGGTGTGCGAAGGCTGTACCAATTGCTCAGGATGGGTTTTAAGAGGCTTACAGCAAATCAAGCCGCCTGGTGTTGTCTGCAGAGCTTTGAGCAGGGTGTACTGACTCTGGTTCTGGAGCAGGACAGCCATACCACTCACCTGTGTGCCCTTGGGCAAGTCACTTATAGTCGCCAAGCCCTTTCCTTAGCAAAAAAGAAAAAAAAAATCCCAATCCACTAAATCTTCGATGCCTCTCCTGAACTAGATGCTGGAATTACAACGTTAAAAATACATGGCATAGTAACCTATGATGAAAAAAAAGAAAGAAAACAAATTATATGTCTATGTGTGACAGAAGCATGCTGTACACCAGAAATTGACACAACATTGTAAACTGACTATACTTCAATAAAAAAAATTTTTTTTAATTAAAGAAAAAACACATGATGGCCTCAGGGAGCTCACATAGCCTACCAGGCAGAGCTTTACTTAAATAGTAGGTTGGCTCGTACCACGTGCCCACTACCTGGCTCCCAGTGGGGACCAGTCATCCTATAAAAGTTCATTTCCCTTCCTTCTTCATCCTGGCTACTCCAAACAAAGCCCTGAAAGATGAACAAGACCCCATGTACTTTCGTAACGTGCTTCTCGTATCCAAGATACCTTACCAGACTGGACATAACTGGCGGGTGGCGTGGGGGACTGCTCTTTCGTTAATTTTTATGCCTCGTGTCTTCATTACAACATGCGTTCACCATCCAGCTCTCATTGAATTTTCCTATCTGCTGAACTTGGAAGGGCAAGATGTCTTCACTCCAGATTGGAGGTGCCAAAGCAGGAAGGGAAGTGATGTGCCCAGGTCGCAGAGGGAATTAGGCAGAGCTGGGATTCGAATGTTCATTTCCCAACTTCTTTCCAAAAATATTTCTTGAGCAGCTACTAGGTGCCAACATTGTTCTAGAGTGCCCTCGAGTAGATGAGAGGGATGGACCAGCTTTAATCCCCGGTATGTCTTCTACTTTAATGACACACACACACCCCTCATTATCCCCTTTGGGGATACTGTTAAACTGCTTTCAAATGCAAATTTTTTTCAATTGCATAGAATAGGCTTACCAGGAGGTGAAAAAAATATTGCCCCAGGGGTCTTGGAGACCCTGCCTTGAACACAGTGGGTTAGCCACTGCTCTTCCTGCTGGCTTCCCCAAGCATTTGTACGCAGCTCTAACTGCGGGGTATTTATGTGGTCACGGAAGATGGAACACCGCGAAGGCAGGGACTGTACGCTTTTCCTCTCTGCAGCCCTATGACTAGAAATTTGTGGCACGTACATATTCACAATCTAATTGGGAAAGGAAGGAGAAGAAGAAATAAAAAGGAAACAAATGAGAATTGGATCTTCCTGCATTACTAAACCTCTCACCTTTCACAAGAAGCATGTGCTTTGTATTATTTTATAAATATACAGTTAGCAAGAGATTTCTTTTCTTTTGTGCTTGTGAAAGACGAAGGAGAAAGGAGGAAAGGAATAAAGATTTATTGAGTGTCCAGAGTGTTCTAGGCACTCCATTAGGCACGGTCACATGAATGATCTCTTTTATAGATAACCAACACAGTCATCAGCACTACCATTGAGTTAAACAGTCACGGAATGGAATGGGAGGCTTCATGCAGTAGTGAGCTTCCCATCAGTGGAGGTTTGTAAGCAGAGCATGGATAATGTCTGCGGAGAATCTCAGCAGCTAAGGGTCATCGGGTTTTATATTGGCTATGGTCCAACTCAATCCTGGAAGTCCAAGGGTTCAAGTTATATCATTCCCTAACTGTGTAATTGATGAGGTACTTCAAGGTGTCTCATCGTCACAATGTGTACAGACGTAGACTGGGATGTGGCAGGAGGTGTCACAGCACAGCACGTGAACATGCAGATTCTGAGGTCAGACTGCCGGGGACAAAATCTGTCTCTGCTACTTAAGAATTATACTACATGCCTCAGTCTCCTCGTCTGCAAAATTAAAGTAATAGCAGGGTATACCTCACCCTAAAATTCATCTAAAGTGCTTAGGACAGCATCTCGCACATAGCAAGAGCTCAGGAAATGTCGGCTGTACTTCAATCATCTCTTAGCAACTGCACCGACTGCGTCCCGGGCCTTTGGGTATCTGTATGGCCCATAACTCTCACATTAAACCACAGCCAACTCCATTTAGAAAGACTGGGCTCCACAGACAGAAGCCCTTGGGGACTGAGGTGCTTTGATGGGGGGTACTCGTGGCCCCAGCCAAGCCGGCCCCCCTCCTGCTCCAACACAGGCCCCCAGCTGCCCTGCTCAGGTAACGTGTAGAAATGTTTACGGCGACCTCATTTGTTTTCCTTTCTGTGGCTGCTGCCTTCCAAAGACCAGGAACCGCTGAAATTGAACCAAGACAGGGGCCAGGGGAGCAGACAGGGCTGGGCCTGGGCCAGGAGTAATGAAGTGGAAAATGTTCACACCACAGGCAGCCTTACAATGCACCTGTACAAATAGAATGAGACCTTCCCCCACCCACCCCCCCTTCCCTACCCCCACCCCCGGCCTCCCAGGGGCCTCAAGACTTCTCTTTATGGCCTTGCTCGCTCCCCTGCCCCACCAACGCCAGTGCCTACAGTGGAGATAAGAAACAAAGACATTCGGAGTGGAGAGGTTAGGGGAGGGACAGAATGAGAGGGAGGGGAAAACAGAGACACCCTTAGTTCAAATGTTTCCTGTAAGTTCTGCTGAGTTCTCTGAGAGCCAGGTAGCCTGAAACAGGGGAGATGTGCACAGTTAAGGAGTGCCAACTACGTCCCAGGATGTGGGCAGAGTACTGTCATACACCTTTGCTCAAACCACCCACCCGATATGATTTCATCAAATTTCACCGACAAGGAAATTGAAATCCAAGGAAACAAAGGTAGCAGGAGACAGAGCCAAGATCTGAATCCAGGCTTCATCACTCCTGTTTTATAAGGAAGCCTCTCCAAGCCACAATGTTGAGTGACTTTTTCAAAGCCGTGCAGCTGAGGGTTGAGCAGAACCCCAGAGATGCTGAGCGCCCAGTGTGGTCACTGCTGCAGCCTGAACAGGTGGGGCCGTAGAGACCAAGGGCCTGGCTCTCCCCAGAGAGAGGAGTGGGAGCCGTATCTCTATCAGGATGGGAGACGGAGGACTGAACAAAGACTAACCTTTGATGAGCATTGTATCGTTTTTGAAGTAAAGTGACTCTGGGTGAGTCTCCCAGTCTCAGGGAGGTTCCGTGCCTTCACCTCTGCGATGGGAATTCCGGGAGCATGAAGTGAGATGATGTCTGTAGAAGCCCAAGGCTCTGTCGGCCCTTCGCCTCTCTCAGGCTCCGTCTGCAGTCACGCCCAGCTCCTACTGCTGGTGCATCGGGACCCTTCCTCAGCACCTTGGGGAAAAAGCAAAAGTCAAAAATAAAGGTCCTGGGGTGAAGGGTATGCCTCAGAGGTAGAGCACATGCTTAGCATGCATGAGGGCCTGGGTTCAATCCCCAGTGCCTCCATTAAATAAATAAATAAATAAATAAATCTAGTTACCTACCCCCCCCCCCAAAAGTAAAGGTCTTTGGCCCTGCATATACCCTGGGAGCTCACCTTCCATCACCACCTTCTCTTACATAGGTTGTTAGGCTCCTTAAAAGAGCAAACAGACGTAGAAATGCAACCTCAGAGTGTCTGATACCCACAGAGGCCCCCGGTTAAGTGCTAGCTCCCTTGACAAATGATGAGCTCCTTGCAGACCAAAACATATGCTGCTTTTTAAACCCTCTAAAGGTTTAAAAAGGTAGTATCCTGTAGCTCACAGCAAATGCTCAGTAAATGTCTGCTTATCGAATCTGTTAAGCACCTCCAGAGTTTGTATCCTTGTGCCCCTGATTTCCATACTCCTGGTTCAGTTGACATCCAGTGCTGTTTGGCCCTCTCCAGATGCCAGGTGCTTGATGCAGGAATCCAGGGACCGACTTGACACAATTCTCCAAAAAGTGCCTTCAAAAGGCTCACCCAGCTCAATAGGAATTGAATTACTGTGTCATTCCTTGTTGTTGGCAATGCTTTTGTTGCTGCTATTGGCTTTTATGATTATGGTGGTTGTTTTCATCAAGGAGGAAGTCTGAACTTTGTAATGTATACAAATTAGGATTGGCCTGTGTTCATAAAACGCTTTGCACTTACTGACTTGTCCCTGCTTGTTACACTTGCCCTGGTCTCTCACTAGGTGCCAGGAGGGACAAGGAACTCACTGCTGGAGAAGCAGACGCTGGAATAAGTACCTTTCATACAGTGCGACTCCTGGAACCATAGAACCGGCTACAGGTGGGAGAGATGAACTCAATGCAGGAGTGCTGCCCTAAAAGTGGTGATCTGAGCTGGGTGTGAATTTCATCATGGGATGGTCCCCCCATAAGCCATACGGCCTTGGCTAGCTCTTCTGAGCGGATGAGTGACCTGCATCTTCGGGGTGAAAAAATGTCCAACCCCACAGGGTCCTTTTCCCTCCATTTAGAATATAATGTTACCTCAGGAATGGACATCTAATCAGACTCTGTTTCGTGTTATCATCTACCAGTTTCACCCTAGGACTGTGCCTCACAGGAGCTCCATAAAAGTTTCTGACCCATCTGAACTGAACAATGAAGTCTAGCCCTACCGCTAGAAGACGGCAAGTTTCTTAAGACTAGAGGCCAGTCTGGAGGCTGGTAGTCTCTACCTGCATTTTAATTTCTCTGTCCTCACTGCAGCTGGCTCCTGCAAGTCCAGCAACCTCAGACAGTCAGCATCTCCCCAGGAATCTTGCCCTGTCTGAGGCTGCCCCCGATCCCCCGTGCTCCCATTGGACTCCAAGCCTCTGTGACCTGGCACCCACATGCTTGTTTGCTTGTCTCTCCTAGGCTGATCTGGACAGCAGAGTGCGACTCAGTCATCTATACCTTTCTCCATGCCCGGAACGTAGGCGGTCTTCAGTAGACACATGTTGAGTGAAGAAACAAATGACTGTAATTTCCCCTAACAGGGATGAATTTCCCTGAGTGGATTTTAGGTTTCCTGTGGACAGAGCTGTGTCACCCATTGAGAGTTGGAGTAAGTCAGGCTCTAGGAGAAGAGTGTTGATGTCAGAAGGGTAGTATGGTGCCAAAGGATGGAAGACAAGGACTCTTTCTTCTTCTTTTTTTTTCTTTTTCCGGATTTCCCTCACCTTTGGGATTCTTTTGGAAACCTGGAAATAATTCTTTAAGGAAAACTTAGTGTGTGATTTCAAGAAGGCTCAGGTGGGCCAGGTGTTTCCTGCACTGGGGCTGGTCCAATCCAGTTTTCCTGGCTGAGTGGAGTTGCCGTGACTCGGGGAATGTTCTGGCCTTGGATTACTGTGCAGGACAGAGAGCAACTCAGTCTCTACAGAGAAGGGAGGTTCTGAGCCCTCAGACACAAATGCCAGTTTGCCAGGCCTCCAACACCATTACCAACAGTTGATATTTCTGGGTTAAAAACTTTTTTAGATTATTTTCGAAAATCAAAAGGTGAGAACCCAAAGATTTCTGTTCTCAGTGAGGAACCAACTTCATTCAGCTAATACTCAGTATGCGCCATTTAAAAAAAAATAAACCTCAGAAACACCACAGAAAAATCACAAGGAGCTTCCCTGAAACGCAGAGGAGCTGTCTGTTTGCAAACAGAATCACCACAACCTTTCTTTAAATGACAAGCAACCCCACAACCTCGAAACATGTAGATTTCAAGAATGTGACACTCTCGGGAAACACCAGGCACACACTGGGGGCCGGGGGTTCTAAAATGTCCCACAGTTGTACAATGCAATTTTAAGCAAACAAATAGACAAATATCTATTGTTCCTTATGCATGCAGAATGTACAGAAACTTAAATCCTTCTTACGTTCAAGACTTCAACATGTCATGATGGTTTGACTTTTCTTTGTTCACATACAAACTGCATGCACTGACTATTTTTCTATCTTTTCTTTTAAATCGAAGTGTTAAAGCCAAAAGTAACATCAGAAGTCAGGGAAAATATGAGAGATTTTAGCTGGCGGTGACTGTATAGAGCAGAGTTGAGAAGGAGTCTGAGGCCATGTTTGGATTCAGCCAGAAGGCACGCAGCGATCAGCTAAGGACGTCTGTCCTGGGTGTGTGAGTGGAGAATCATAACACACCCAGGCACATATTTGTCATCCCTGATCCTGTTCATAAATCTCAAATTATTGACAATAAAACTGATGCCCAAGGGAGCTGAACTGTCTAAGTTCACAAAGTGAATTTCTTTTTAAAGGGCTTGGAATTGTGCGGACAGAATCATTAGGCTATTTTTATGAGCTTAAGAACTACTAGTATTCAATCCGTAGGGCTTAGAAAAGTCAGCTCGCCTTGGTATTAAGGATCTCAGGCAGCTGAGATTCTCCACCTTACTTGGGTCAAGCCCCACCCAGTATCTCAGAAAATATACTCCCATTGAATAGCACCATACCACCCACTGGACAGCCCTTTTCAACTGGATTTGAAGTTTAATGAATAGAAATCATGAATGCCAGATATCACCATCTGCCTGAGGCCCCTGGGGCCCACCACACCCCGAATTCTTGAAACCTCTCCACGAGTGTTAGTCTGGGACACTGATGTTCGTCAGAGATGGGGGTGATGCTCACTCTAACATTGAGCCCACATGCCTTCTGGTCCATGTGCAGTGAGGCGTGACCTCACAGACCATGCCCAGCTGGAGGATCTCCTTCTCCGTGCTTCAGTGGTGGCTCTGGTGTTGTCGTCTATAGAAACAGTTTCCTAGTCATTCAGGCTTTCTGTAAGACTGTCCTCTCCTGCCCTCTTCCCACCCAGGTGAGACCCCTTCTCCAAGCTTGCTTAATCCCCTGTGAGTCCCTCAATTACCCATCACACCTTCTTACGACCATTCACTAGAGACGAAGATCTTCACAAGGGCCGGGAGTAGGTCTTATTCAACATCACAGCTCTAGAAAGTAAGCACAATGTCTGACCCAGAGCAAGGGCTTCGTGAGCATCTCCTGCATGAACGAATGACAGAATGGATGAATGATGTCTTCTTCAAGTCTATCAGCACAGTGAGGTTTAATCTTTACTGGAACGATTGTAACCCAGTTGTTCCAGGCAAGTTTTCCCAAGTTATGTTCTGTGAAGTCTTGTAGTGCATAAGGTAACTGTTGTCCTGAAAAATTAATAAATAATTTTTTTTTAATTCCTGGAAATTTTTTTCTACAATGTAGTTTAACTTATACATAAGAAATGGTGTGTGTGTGCATGTGTGTGTGTGTGTGTGTGTGTGTGTGTGTGTTTGTGTATTCTTTAACACAGCATGTGATGCATGAAGTTCTGGTCAGAAGAAATGGAGAAACAGCACACCCCACATTAGAATGCCTGGTGGTCTCATGAGAAATTCCTGACTCACAAACCTGGAACAGCCCATGACAGTATGACGCGCAGGCAGCTCCAGCCAACTCATGTATATCGCCTTTTGGATGACTGTCGGTCTCTGCTACGTACATTTCTTATAAGAGTGCCATATATTTGATATTACTCAATGTTTGTTGTGCCTTAAACATATGGATCAAAATGCAATCATTTCTTACAACAAAGAAATCATCCAGAACACACTTTATTCCTATCTGTTTGCATCCAAATGTACATTATATTTGTAAGGCCCTTTGGTATTCCATCAGTATACTATTTTGTTTTTAAGTTTCTTAGATGTGGAAGTCTGAGAAGTACCACTCTTCTATGAGCATATCATTGAATTGTTCCTGCTCCAATTTGCAGGTTTCTTGGGGGAAACAGGCAGAGATTTGAAAATGGAAGGGGGTGGATGGAGGTTTGGAGGTAATAAAATGAGATTCCACAAAAGTTTAAATTTAAAAAGACATGAAGCTCTTATAAACCTACTATTAACCAGGATGGTGAGGGAGCTGTAAAACATACATGAATAAACAGAAATAAGCTTGTAAAGATAAAAACTCTCCAGTTAGATTTTAAAACAAAAACCAGTAGATTTTTTAAATACATCAGACTGGTACACAAACTGTCACAGAAAGTTTAAAATAATAAGTATGCAACAGTGTTAAGTTGCATAAACATGAAGAGAAACTAGTAAAAGTTAAAGATTAGACAGAGCAACTTCGAAATGGTGAAAGGAAACAAAAACCATTTCTTATTGATAAAATTAACAATCCCCAATGAGAACATAACAGTAACAAGCTCACTAAAACTAAAAAACAGCAATTCTGAAAAATAACCCAAAGGAGTTGAAGATTTTATATAATCACTAAAGCTCTACTTAGATCATTTAATGTTTTTAAATAAGAATATGGAATGAATAAACATTTTGACCAAAAGATTTTCTTAATGAACTCTCCGCACTAGAGAAAGAGTGATGGGAAACAGAAAAAAACTATAAAGACTAGAATTAATTAATTTGAAAGCAGAAATAGAGTATATAGTGTATATAGTGACTTGACTTGTAAAGAAATCCATATATATGCTGCATATATATGCGTGTGTGTGTGTATATCTCAATAACCAAGGAACATGTCAAGAAAACTATCTTCAGGCTCGCCCTCTCCCTCAGCCTCACAGTCTGTCCTCAGAGCCTCCAAGCTTTACGTGGCAAATTCTTTTAGACTTTAAGAGATTGTCATGCTATCTGAAGTTCCCAGAACATAGGAAAATATGAAAAGTTATCTCTTATTTTATAAAGCTGTCATAAATCCTTATACTAAAATGTGAAAGATAATATCAAAATGAGTAATTACAGTTCAACCTCGCATATTAATATATCTGTGAAATTTCTAAATAAGGTGGTAGTGGGCTGAATTCAATAGTGCATTAAAAAAAAAAAATCCACTGTGCTAAGTAGGGTTTATCCCAGGAGTGCAATAATTCTAAAGTTCCTCTTGATGAATAAAGCAAGGAGAAACACAAAGATGATTTGGACAATAATAATAGTGAAGAACTACTCTAGATACATTTTAAAACATATTAAAAGACTATAATTAATAAAATAGTATAATACCAGTACAGAAAACATAGGCATACAAATGGAATATAATAAACATGAGAAATAAGTCCTGTTTACATTCAAATAGATTGTATAATAACAATGCTATCACAGATCAATGGGAGGGGGAAGGGAAGAGAGGATGTGGGTTAGGAGAACCATAGCTGTCTTAAAATCACTAGGATTGTTGGCTGAAAGAGGACTTTTTCTCCCAGTTTAGGCTTCAAGGATCAAATTAGAATAAATGGGCACCAGGGAGGGAGAATTCTGCTCAATAAATAAAAAAGCATCATCGCTATCAGCCTAGTCCAAAGAGGGAGGTAGCTGCCTCCAGCCAAGTATGTACAGAATTTGCTACTTTTGTGGGAACCAGCGCAAAATGAAAATGTGGGCCTCCTTGTTCAAAATTACAAAGACTTTAAGATGGCAGCAGTATAGCGTTACAGCAAACAAAGTTGTGCGACTGCACAGGGTGTACTGGTGCTGGGTGAACGTCCCATCTTGGGATGGCGTCGACCTTGGTGTCAACATTGCAAATGCCTTCAAGTACAAGACTGGAAGACTAAATGTTTCCTGCTAGATGAATCAGTGATAACCATTCTCACTCTCACATTTTCATCAAAATAAAGGAGGACATCAACACACCTTCAGGAGGCCATTTTGAGACTCACTTCTTTCTCCACCAGCTTGCCTAGAACTATCAGTTTTACAATGTTTGCTCATTGCATGTTGCTGAAACATTAATTTGTGTTATACAATTTTACTGTTTCACAGCATTTCCACATCCATTACATCTTTTGACCTAATAGAAAAGCATTATTTTGTGTCCATTTGCCTGAAAAGACAGTCAGACCCAAGGAAGTTCTGCTGTGCCCAAGTTGTACAGCTGGTGAACTACCATCTAGGCTCTTCTGATGCTAAGTCATTCGATTACTTATTTACCTGTCCTTCTGTTCACCTGAACACATGCTCTGTACAAGGCCCCCTGGTAAGCCCCGGGGACTTCCAGTTCCCGGCCTTGAGAGCTCATGGTTTAGTGGGGAAGACTGCCAAGTAAACAAGTTCCACCACACCATGAGATGAATAAAATGAAAACAGTAGAGGTGAGTACAAAGAAAGAGCACAGAATGCTGAACTCTAAAGGGACCAGGGGAGGCTTCCTAAAGAAAGCAGCCTCCTAGCAGGCTCTGAAGGGTGAAATTGAGTGTTTCCCATTGCATAGCTGAATGGGACACATACAAAGAAAAGCATAAGCTCCCATGGGTTCTCAAGGGAATTTTGTCGGCTCAAAAGCTTCTCACCAGCTGACTTGTCCCACCAATGGGAATTCTTTGCCACCTGGAACCATCTGTAGAAACCAATTTCCCTTGCAAGTGAGCCTGGGTTAGGTGAGGACCAAGATGGAGACCAGATGTTGGAAACAGCCAGGAGACCAGTGATGTCCACACCTGAGAGTGCTCTCTAAGCACTGGACAAATGCAGTGCATACCCTTTGGACCTCACAGTCACTCAGCCAGGTCAGTGGGGCAGGATCCTTCTCATGGTTCATTGATACCAACGGCACTGCGCATGTTTAAGACCTGTTCTGGGCCATCCACTAGTAGGTATCAGAACCTCCTACTTTAGGGATTTTTCCACTCTCTTCATCTTTGTAGTTCATTTACCTCCAGGGCAAATATGATTGATAGTGTCTGCTGCCTGCCTGTTAATCTTAAAAACCTACCTGAGTTATCACCTGGGGAACGCTGGCCCCACAACAGATTTCCATCAAATACTTGGCCAACAGGGAGTACATTGCTATAATGAGTTTGCATCATGTAGACACTGTTATGAATATAACAACAGTAGCCACAGAAGCATTTGTCATATTGTTAAAAGCAGTGTTGATATGGAGATGGATGATAGTGTTGGCTCTGCCACTTGCTGACTGTAAATGGGTGCCTTGGATGACTCTTGGCCTCCGTTTCCTCTTAAGGAAAGTAGGTATGAGGCTATCTATCCTGAAAGGTCATTGTGAGAATGAAAGAACAGAATAGATGTGAAGTAGTTTTTAATTTATAAAATGCTACAAAAACATTGACTTTTATTACTCTTAGTGATATTATTCCATTATACTTAGAGGAAATTTGTATATAATTATAATCACGACCCCAAACTCTCATTCCTCGTGTGAGGCCCACGTTACTTTTAGGAAACAAACAATCATATTGAGATAGGATGAATTTAAAAGTAAATCAAGATAAACAACAAGGTTCCTACTGTATAGCATAGGAAACTATATTGAATAACTTGTAAGAAACATTAATAAAAAATATAAATAAATATGTATAACTGAATCACTACGCTGTACCAGAAACTAACACAACATTGTAAATCAACTATACTTCAATAAAAAATAAAAATAAACAATAAAAGTAAATGTAAAAAAAAAAAAGTAAATCACTCCAGGATGCATAGACTGTTGGGATCTCAGTTGGGACCAGAATCCCATCTTACTCTCACAGATGAGCCACATAGAGCCAATTCTTAAATTATATTTTGTAAAGAAAATATCATAAAATCTGAGGAAAGGTGCCAACATCTCACAGTAGAGGCTGGTCTCTTGGTTGCCCCTCAAGGAACTGGTATCTAATGGTGAGCTCCAAGACATGCATAAAATACCATGATTCAAGGCATCGAGCACTAAAGCCATTAGCTCGATACAGGTAGAGTGTTGGGGAGGTCTAGAGGAGACAAAAATTGCCATTATCTGGGGAAGGGACTCAAAAGAAGCTTTCCTTAAAGAGTAACTTCTGAATTGGGCTTTGCAGGGCACACAGATAACCAGTTTGGCACAGTGGAAAGGGGATAGACTATTGCTTCAGCAAATGTCCAGGTGTTGGCCTTGTTCAAACAATAGCATCTCCCTTTGAGCCTCAGTTTCCTCATCTGTAATGTGGGCATAAAGCAACCTACTGAGAAAGGATTGCTGTTAGGGATGACTTAGTAAACCAATGTCCGCCATAACACAGAGCTGTTGTTTTAGATGCACGATGGCTTACTACGGTGTCACTATTCCTAAAGAGAGGCAACTGAGTGGTTTGGCACAGGTTTGAAGGAGGAATACTGGCAGGTAGGAAAATTCTGATGAGACCCTAAAAGGCTCCATGATGAGGAACATCTGAAAGATGAGAGATACTTGGCTTGGAGGAGAAACTATTTGGAGGATAACAAAGCTGCCTTCATTTCAGAAAAGCTGCTAAGTGGAAATGCACACAGACCTCTCCTGAGTGGCCCCCAAGCCTAGAACCACAGCCAGTATGAAAAAATTAGAGAGAGAGATTTCTGCTCAGAGGAAGACGTTTCTGGCTGCCCCAGTCTTCCAAAGATGAAAGGGGCTGGTTGGACTAGCCTGAGCTGCCACTCATGTGTAAAATCTGTGCTCACTTGCTGGGGGAGCCTATAATGGGGAACCCTAGCATCAGACCAAAGATTGGTCTGGGTGGTCTCCAGGTGTCTTCTAGATCTGCCTTTGCAACTTCAAAAATCCAAGAAGCAAGTTTCTCACTGTGGGAAGAGCCTCCTCAGCCTTCTGTCAGTTTGGGTATGTCATGTAGGACCGCTGGAAAGATGTCAATCAATCAGAACTACTAACAATGGCAACGCGTGCTGAAAAGTGGCCCTAATGTCCCTTTTACTTGGCTAGCCCTGCAGAGTACATGAAACATCTTCACACATTGCCTCGCCCCCAGCTCCGGGAGGTAAATATCATTATGACGTCCAATTTACAGAGGTAAAGCAAAGTCTCAGAGAAGTTCTTAGTTCAGAAAAGAACTCACATCTCATAAGTTAGAGACCTTGATCTCAAATCCAATCCACTGATTCCCAATCCACAGCTCTTCTCAGTGCCGGGTGTCCTCCTACCCTTTCTGAGATTTAGTGTCCTTATCCTAGGGAACCACCTCTACCCCAGCACTTAGACTGCTTCAGAAGGTCAGATGGATCAAGGCACTTGAAAATGCTTTGAGCAGTTGGAATGATTTCCTTCTTTCCACCCTCCTTCCCTCTCTTGCTCTCTACCTTTTTTTCTTTAAATGTTTACTGAACAGATTTAATGTTCCAAGCACTGTGACAATCAACTGGGATGCCAAGATGCGTAATGCACAATCCTCGCCTTCAAGGAGCTTCCAGTCTGGCTGGAGGATACAGAGTTTCAAGAACAATTCACAAAATTTGTCATTAGTGCAAAATTAAAAATAGATATAATGAAGATTGCTCAGGGATGGGGGTAATTAATTCAGGTGGGGGAGTGAGCAGATAGAGAAGTCTTCCTGGAGGAGGTGACATCTGAACTAGGTTTGGAAGAAAGACTTGCAGTTCACTAGGCAGATGGTGGTGGGAAGGTTTGGGCTGGGAAAGAAGGGTATTCCAGGGAAAGAAAGGAACACTTACAAAGGCATGGAGACTTGGAAAAGAGTGGTGTGTTCAGGGGTCTAGAAGTAATGCAGTAGAGATGGGGTATTGAGTAAGGACCGGGAGTGGTGAGAGATAGGACTGGGGAGGTCAGCAGAGGTCAAAGGAAGATTCAATGCCAGCTTAAGGAACTTTGGTTTATTCCAAGTGCAATGAGGAGTTTCAAAAGTGATTCCGATCTTGGGGGGCAGGGAGGAGTGTGTGAAGGGAGAAAGAGAGGGTTTGAAGGACAGGATGGTTTCATGGTACAGCATGAGATTAGAGGTCTCAGACCAGAGACCACCTAGAGTGACATGTTCTGTGAATTAGAGAGGTGGCTCCCAGTCACCAGTGTGATGCTGAATGCTCTCTGTGTGGACCAAACTGGAAGTAAAAGACTCTCTAGGGAAAAAAAAAAAAAAACGTGGTTCAGTGCAAGGAGAGACTTCAGGGTTTTGGAACTGGCACATGGGTATCAGAGTGCAGAATGGATAAGGGAGAGAGGATAACCATCTTCTGTCCTCCCCTTCCATGTTCCCAGACCCGTCTTAGCCCTTCTCTGCCAGCTCTGTGCCTCAGGATGCTGACCGCTGCTGACTGTGCCTTCCAGGCTCCCTAGAACCAGACTTCTGGGTTTAAGCAATGGGAAACTTCAGCAAGAAGAAGGGAAGTGGGTAGAGGAAGCATCGTGTATTTTCTTCCCCGTTCCCTCCCTGCTTCTGCAACAGCTCTTCTGCTGTTTTCCGCAGGGCAGCCCTTCCTTCATGGTTCTCTTTTTCACTGAGCTTCAGTGTCTTTATTTCTTCCCCTTGTCCATTCGGTCCTAGAGGTGGTAACCGCTTCCAGCCGTCGCTAGTCTCTGGGTGCCTCGCATCCCTTGTACGTGCCGTAATCCCGGCCCCCACCTCTCTGTCCCTTCATTCATGGCTCTTCCTTTGAGCCATGTGAGGTGAGTTGTGCTTTCTGCCATGACCTTGACTGATTCAGGGGTCAAGGTTAGATACAGGCCTGGAGAGAGGCCGGGCCATTGCAGGAATCTGAGAGAGGAATGCAGTGACACTGGGGGCAAAGAAAGGGGAGCAGAGTCGAGAATCTTTCCAAGGGGGAAGCCATGGGTCCTGATTTCAGCTTGTCAGCACTGGTCTCCATGAGAGGGAAAGTCCTGGAGGACTGAGATGGGGGTAGGGCACTCCCCAAAACGGAGAATTCAGGAGGAGAAGCTGGTTCATGGACTGATGCGGTCAGTTCTGAACAGCTGAGCTGAAGGTGCCTGTTAGATATCAAGAAGAGATGCCCGGGAAACCCAGGAGACCAGGCATCAGAAGGTCTGGCCTGGAGATGTAGCCAAGGCTTCAGCAGCACAGAGCTCAGAGTTAAGGTCCATAGACAACAGAAAAATGCATTAAGCTTGCCACAAACTCATCTTTTTGGTTCTTTCTTAATAGTTATTGACATAAGGTAGAGTTATAATGACCCAAGATGTACAGAAGACTCTGATCAGAAGCTGCCTACTTTGTACCTTGATTAATTGCCCCCTTTTAAAGATATAGGGGCTTGTTTTTCAAATCTACAATTTTCCCTGGCGTTCCATTTAGTCGTTCCTATTTTTCACCACCACATTGTTTGCTGGGGAAAAGAACAAAAACAGCAACAGATGTCTTTGTTTTGGGGTTTTGCAAAATTCTCTGGTTAAGATAACACTTTCAATTAAAGAAATTATATCATCCAAATACCATATGCCGACAAGCCCTCATTTGCAAAAAATCACCTGCTTTCAGAAACTGTTTAAGAGTCCTCGCAAACCACTTCTCAACAATTCAGTTGG
The DNA here is from genome assembly GCF_048773025.1 of Camelus bactrianus. Lineage (NCBI taxonomy): Eukaryota > Metazoa > Chordata > Mammalia > Artiodactyla > Camelidae > Camelus > Camelus bactrianus. The sequence continues at coordinate 36,537,203 of NC_133551.1, forward strand.
GCATCGAAACAGATCCCTTCTCTCCTCTCCTCTGGATTCTGAAAGCTTCAATTCAGAAAGCTTTAGTCCAGAGGGCATCCTCTGATTTGTCCTCGGGGCTCTGCAGGCATTCATCACCAATTCCTCAGGCTTCATGTGCACGTGCACACACACACACATGCGCACACACATACACCCCCGCATGTGTGTAGCCTGTGCTATTATTCATTGCATATCAGGCCTGGCACATTTTAGATATTTAGTAAAGCATTGTGGAATAAATTAATTCATTTTTTCCCTTCCTTCCTCCTTCTCTCCATCTTTGTTTCTTCCATAGCTTCACACTTTCTGAAAGACTTCTGTGCCACACGGTTGCTAAGCACTGGAAGCACAAAGATAATTAAACAGGTTCCCTGTCCTCAGGACACCCACAGTCTAGAAGGAAGATGGCCAAGTAATAGGAGAGTTCTAATCCCAGGAAGAACATGAGCTCCCTAAGGGCAAAACCAGTCCTAATTCCCAAGGTAGCTCCTTTCTCGTACAGGGCCAGGAACTCAATAGGCATTCAGTGTCTGCTGAACGCGATGTTTGTTGAATGAGGTCTGTCCTACTATGACAAGCAAGCACCATATTGCAGAAGCACAAGGAAAACAATTCTAAAATTCTGAGTGGAAGTTGTCTGGGAGCAGTGGGATGTGAACCGAGAGCTGGAAAAGTAAGGGGGAAGGCAGGAGGCCAGGGCCTGCTGGGCTGAGGAAGCAGTTCAACCAAAGCATGGAGTCATGTCAGGGCTATGACTTAAGTGATTGTCAATGATAAGCAATCCAGTTTGGTGACCATATCAGGTGAGAGGAGGACTGGACATGATCTGAGTTCCATTATAGCAGCTCTTTAATGCCTGCTTAGGGTCTAAGTTTTGTTAGATACTGGGGAGCCACTGCAGGTTTTGACAAACATAAAGTGGCAACTCAACCAGCTCAAACCCACTGTGACAGATTCACCCCACTCTATCTTGTGTTGTAGATTTTGAGCAAAAGTCTCGTCTTCCCCACTTGACTGTAAGCAATTTCAAAGGGGGGATTTGGATTCAATGTTGATGGACTGCTCTGCTGGATAGTCTCCATTTGCCCATCCAGATCTACTCTCCCCACTTCTGGTCTGACTCTGTGGCCAGGAGGCTGACCTTATAAAGGAATCCATCGGCTCCCTTGTCCTCTGGCTCCCAGTTGGATATGGCCAGTGGAAACCACTAGCAGGAGATCAGAAAGTGAGAGGAGCGTGAGGCTGAGATATTGGTTCCGCTGGCTCCTTCTGTGTCAGGTTGCTGTGAATTAACGATATTCCTCTACCAAAGGCCACAGCTCCTGAAAGGTGGCCTTTTCTACATGGCTACTCTCTTCTGGTTCCATAACTGGTCGTTCCTCTCACCCTTTCAGGCCTGAGAATAGTAAAATCTCTCTTCTGTTGACAGCCCTAGGGCCTAGCATTATGCTTCATTGCCTTCTTTAACCCTGCCTGTAATTCCTTACATAATTATGCCCCTCAAATTGACTGGTTTGAGTGTGCTAAGAATCTTAGATGAGCACTCACCATATGTCAAGCACATTCTGAGATGTTTTCCATACATTTTTCACATAATCCTCCCAAACAAACCTCAGGTAAATATTAATATTTCCATTTACAAATTTTAAAAATATCTGAAGTTCACAAATTTTAGATAACTGGTAAAGACCATCTTCTACAACTTGGAATCTCTCTATTTAGAATATTGCCTAGCAAATGATAGTTCCTTCACTGAATGTATGAGTGAATACAAAATTGTGCATGTTAAATTCTAATATGAGCTTTAGGGGTCACAAGGGTTTTTGAAATTCAGTGTTAGGAGGAGTAGCTTTGAAATCAGAAAAAGCAGAATTAAAATTCTAATTCAACCAAGTGGTATTTATTCCAGGTAAACAAGGCTGGTTCAGTATTTACTGTAATCCATTGTATCAACAGACTAAAAAAGAAAAATCACATAATCATATCAATAGGTGCAGAAAATTATTTGACAAAATCCAACTCATAAAACCCATTCATGATAAAAACTGATGGAACTAGGAATATACCAGAACTTTCCAAACTGATAAAGACTATCTACAAAAGCCTTTGGCTTACGTCACATTTAATGATAAGAAACTGAAACATTACTCTGCTAAGATCAGGTAATAAGGCAAGGATGACCTTTTTGACATTGTACTGGAAGTCCTTACTAATGCAGTAAGACAAGAAAAAGAAATAAAAGGTATACAGTTTGGGAAGGAAGACATAAAATTGTCTTTGTTTGAAGATGACATGATCATTTAGTAGAAAATCCAGAAGAATTGACCAAAAAATTAAAAAATCTTCTGGAATTAATAAGCAATTATAGCAAGGATGCCCAATATAAAGTTAATGTGTAAAAATCAGTTCTTTTCCTACACACCAACAATGAACAAGTGGAATTTGAAGTTAAAAACATTAGCACCCCAGAAAATGAAATACTTAGGTGAAAAAATCTAACACAATATGATAAGATCTATATGAGAAAAACCACAAAACTCTGATGAATAAAATAAAGAACTAAATAAGTGGAGAGTATTTCATATTCATATACAGGTAGACTCAACATTGTCAAGATGTCAGTTCTTTCCAACTTGAGCTATAGAGTCAATGCAATCCCAGTCAAAATCCCAGCAAGTTATTTTATAGATATCAATAAACTGATTCTAAAGTTTGTTTGGAAAGGCAGAAGACCCAGAATAGCCAACACAGTACTGAAGGAGAACAAAGTTGGAGGACTGATGTTACTCAACTTCAAAACTTACTATAATGCCACAGTAATTGAAACAGTGTGGCATTGGTGAAAGAATTGAAAACATATCAATGAAACAGAACAGAGATCCCAGAAATATATCTCCATAAATATTGTCAACTGATCTTTGACAAAGGAGCAAAGGCAATACAATGGAGCAGATAGTCTTTTCAATCAATGATGCTGGGGCAACTGGACATCCACATGCAAAAAAAAAAAAAAAAAAAAATAGATCTTGACACAAACCTTACATCCTTAACAAAAAATAACTCAAAATGTATTATAGATGTAATATAACATATAAAACCATAAAACTTCTAGAAAATACATAGGAAAAATCTAGATGACTTTGGGTATGGTCATGCCTTCTTAGATACAGCACAAAAGACACAATCCATGAAAGAAATAATTGATAAGCTGAACTTCATTAAAATGAAAAACTTCTGCTCTGCAAAAGACAATGTTAAAAGAATGAGAAGACGAGCCACAGACTGGGAGAAAATATTTGCAAAAGACACATTTGATGAAGGACTATTACATAAAATATACAAAGAACATTTAAAACTAAACAATAAGAAAACAAACCCAATTTAAAAATGGGGCCAAAGACCTTAACAGAAAGACCTTAACAGACAGGTCATCAAAGAAGATATCCATATGGCAAATAAGTATATGGAAAGATGCTCCACACTGTATGTCATCAAGGAAGTGCAGATTAATATAATAACATACCACCACACACCTATGAGAATGACCAAACTCAGAAACACCAACAACACCAAATGCTGAAGAGGATGTGGAGCAACAGGAACTCTCATTCATTGCTGGTGGGAATACAAAATGGTAGAGTCACTTCAGAAGATAATTTGACAGTTTCTTACAAAACTAAACATACTCTTACTGTATGATCCAGCAATCACACTCCTTGGTATTTATCCAAAGGAGTTGAAAACTTATGTCCACACAAAAGCCTGCACGTGGATGGATGCACATAGCAGCTTTATTCATAACTGCAAAAATTTGGAAGCAACCAAGATGTCTTTGGTTAGTGAAAGGACAAATAAACTGTGGTACATCCAGACAATGGAATATTATTCAGTGCTAAAAAGAAATGGGCTATCAAGCCATAAAAAGACATGGAGGAAAGTTAAATGCATATTACCAAGTGAAAGAATCCAATGTGAAAAGGCTACATACTGAACTAGTCCAACTATATGACATTCTGGAAAAGGCAAAACTATGGAGACTAGTAAAAGAGGGGCAAGGATGGGGAGGGAGAGGAGATGAGTAGGCAGAGCACAGAGGATTTTTAGGGCAGTGAAAATACTCTACAACATTATAATGATGTATAAATGTCATATATCTGCCCAAACCCTTAGATGGTACACCACCAAGAGTGAGTCCTAAGGTAAACCATGGACTTTGGGTGACAATGATGAGTCCATGTGGGTTCATTCTTGGTAAAAAATGTACCATTCTGGTGAGTGATGTTGATAAAGCAGGAGGCTATGCATGTGTGGGGTCAGGGGTATATGGGAAATCTCCGTACCTTCCTATCAATTCTGTTGTAAATCTAAAACTACTCTGAGAAAACTAAGACTTAAAAAAAAAATTCCATGGAAACAGCCTAAATGTCCATCAACAGGTGACTGGATAAAGAAGATGTGGTATATTTATACAATGGAATACTACTCAGCCATAAAAACCGACAACATAATGCCATTTGCAGCAACATGGATGCTCCTGGAGAATGTCATTCTAAGTGAAGTAAGCCAGAAAGAGAAAGAAAAATACCATATGAGATCGCTCATATGTGGAATCTAAAAAACAAAAACAAAAACAAACAAACAAACAAAAACAAAGCGTAAATAAAGGACAGAAATAGACTCACAGACAGAGAATACAGACTTGTGGTTACCAGGGGGGTGGAGGGTGGGAAGGGATAGACTGGGATTTCAAAATTGTAGAATAGACTACACTGTATAGCACAGGGAAATATACACAAAATGTTATGATAACTCACAGAGAAAAAAATGTGACAATGAGTGTGTATATGTCCATGAATAACTGAAAAATTGTGCTGAACACTGGAATTTGACACAACATTGTAAAATGATTATAAATCAATAAAAAATGTTAAAAAAAAAATTCCAACTCCACTACTGACTAGCTCTGTCAGCCTTAACTTCCTACGTGGACATTTGGATAACAATTCCTACTGCATAATATGATTATAAGGATTAACCAAAATAATATTCACAAAGTACCCAGGTGCTTTATAAACGATAAGTTTATTTTACACAGAGAAATATACATATATACACTATACTGTATGTATAATATATACACTATATATAATATACACTATATAGTATTATATATAATATAGTTATGTATTATGTTTTATATGTTATATGAAAATATAATATATAATGTACAAATATACTATATATAAAATATATAGCACTGATTAGTACTCAAAGCAATGATGGAAACCACATGGACAGATAGCCTCAATCAAGTAGGGTTTTTTTTACAACTTACTGCTCCAAAAACACATCCATACAAATGTATTAGTTAATTGAAGTTGTTAGTTAGTTTATCATTCATTAAATGAAGCTGTCAGTGCTTGAAGTTTCCTGTTTAGACTGTGCCCTGTGTCTTTTACTTGGCTAACTCAAAAGCTTCGTGGTGGAGCCTGTGCAGGTGGAAGGGATGTGACAAGAGAGAGAAAAAAACAAAAAGAGGAATTTGAAAGCTACCATGTGCCAAGTGCTTGCATATCCCCAACTCATTTACTTTTCACAAAAGCGCGCATGACATAAGCAGAATTCCTATTTTCTCTGATGAACTTGATGAAGTTCAGAGAAGTCAAGTACTTCGCTCAAAGTCATGTGACTGGTAAAGAGTGAAATCAGGATTTGAGCCTAGGTCTTCTGGTCCCTAGGTGGTAGTCAGCCCTCCCAGGGCCTCACTGCAGAGTCTGAATCACATCTAGCAGCCAAATAGATAGGATGCATGTGTGTCTTCCTCTCTAAGCTCAAATTTCTTCAACTGGCAGCAACAAACCATTCCAAGACACATGACAGTTACTCACTTAGGAGGTCTTTCCTGAGCAGCTTTGCCAACTCTTCTCTTTGGATTTTTTCTGGGGAAGGAAAAAACTCCACACTAACGGAATTCCAACAAAGAACGCTGTGGTGACAACGCAGGGAGAAAGCTCAGACAATAGGAGGAAATGTTGAAAGATCCCCTTTCATCTCCTAACGGCAGTTCGGGGCGGCACATGTCCACTCCTGGGAACAGACTCCAAGGGCAAAGGTTCCCCGTGAAGAGGAACCCACATTTTGTGAGTGCCTAGTTACTCTTCCTTCCGTTTTTTAAAAATATTTTTCTAACCAGGTCTCCGGAATTGAATATAAACACTGCAAGGACTGTTTCATTCTTTCCAAAACAATATTTCACTCTCCAGCCTCTGTCTAACGCTCCTGTTGAGAATTTGAGTATCTAGATAAATGGACCCAGGCCTTTGAAATCTTGGGAAAAAGAGGTGTGACCTAGCAAAACACACAAGCCCTGTGCTGGTTCTGTTTCATCTCCAAAGCAACTCCGCGAAAGCAAGCCTGAGGGAAATCGGGCAGGGCTCGTCACTGGTCAGAGCCTCAGCTGTGCAAAGACAATGAGGTGGTGTGAAGAAAGCAGATCTGGACTGGAAGCCCTGCTTCTGCATCCTGCCTCCCATGTTTATTAGCAAGTGACTCAGTCCATCTGTTTCTCAGTTTCTTCATCAAGGCAATGGGGACAATAACCTCCCCCTCTCAGAGCTGTCGTGACGATCCAAAACATACTCTGCCCCACGGCTTGGCCGCTCAGAGCTGGTCTCTTCCAGGGGGCGGGGGTGGGACTGGGGTGTGAGTGGGGGTAGGGCCGGAGCTGGTTGGCAGGTGTGGTCACCCCACCCCCACCCTCACCCCCGCAGCTGGCTCTAACAGGAAACTGTGAGAGCACCGTGAAGTCGCTGGCTACTGGCCAGAAATCACCCCATGTTGAACCTTCGTGACCCACAGCTTACTTACAGGCTGGGGTATAACCTCTTAGATGGAAAGTTTCCCCAATTCAATGAGCCTACCTCTCTCTTCTTCATTTTTGTTTATTTCTTGGTCTAGGAAAAGAGAATTGCCACAAGTATAGTAACATAGATGTTGCTGGGAGTGATCACCGACAAAAATGAGGAGCAAGAGAACCAGCGTGATGTAGTTGCTGGGGATAACAGCCTGGCTAGAGGAGCTGGCTGAGCCAATAGAAGCTCTTTAAAACCTGGCTCAGGCATCTCCTCCTCCAGGAAGGCTTCCCTGACCACATTCCCCAGGCACCCCCCACCCCCACCATGTTCACTTCAATCATAGCACTTATACACGGGGCGCTGTATGTTTCCAGTTGGTGTCTTTGTGAGCTAGTGATGGGTCTCTTACTCATCTTGTGAGCCCAACAGCCAGCACAGTGCTTGCCATGCAGTACTTTTACCCAAAATGTTAAATGCTATCAAATGAATTGTTATCTAATTGATTAAGTGAGACTGAGCTCACCTCCCACAATAACAGTACCAAGGGGGTTCCTGTCCCTCACAAGGACACAGCTGTGGATAATGTCAAAATCAGGTGGGTGGTGACTCTGTGGGGCCATGGAAATCACATTCGTGGTTCATGGCAGGAAGGACCCTGTCGGTTGAAGATGAGTAAGAAAAGCAGGACCCAGTACCTTCCCACCCCCTGCCCTCACCATGGAAAAGAGACTTAGCAGCAACTCATGAGGCCTGCATTCATTTCTGAGCTTTATCCCAGGAAGAACCTGAGGGGTCAAGCAGGGAAATTGAGGCCGATATCCAGAAATTTAGACTAAGTAGCTTGATGTGAGGAAGAAAAATTATAGAAGAAAGGGAGAAAAATTTGAGATTATGAGGGCTCCAGGACAGAGCAGAATCTAGATTACTGGCCGTAAAGTTGTCCCTTGGCCAGAAGGGCTGATGCTACTGACGGTCAACTAAGAGAACACAGGATGGCAGAGGTGGACCTGGGGAATGCCTCTATTGCAATGATGCTAACACAGCAAAAATATCCAAGCTCTGTCCAAAATATGTCACTACAGAGCTCTGGGGAGCTATATTTTTATTAACTTCCTCTTTAGGACTGTGTAATTAAAGGCAATCAGAAAAAGGAAATCAATTCATCCAGAAATTCTCTCTCTGCTCTCAAGATGGGAGATCACCTCGTACCTTAAATAGAAAAGTCTCCATGCTGAGACCTGTGCCAAAATCAAAGATCAGAAGATGAATAAGGTGAGGTCCTCACTTGTCTGGGCGCCTCTAGTATGTGAGCAAGACAGAAGCCGGGGGTGGGGATGCGGACAGGAAGCCTGGTCAGGAGAGAATATATGGCCAGCCTGGCTGAAGGCTTTCCTTGCACACTTCAGCCGAGAAAAGACAAAAAGGGGTGAAATTGAAGTTACTTCCATGAGATGCTTCACGATAGTTGACATGGATAGATGGAGGTTCTTCAATCCTTGACACTATTGACATTGGAGCTGGATGATTCTTTGTTGCTGGGGGGCGCTGTCCTGTGCATTGCAGGACATTCAGCAGTACCCTTGGCCTCTTCTCACTTGACACCAACGACAACCAAAGATACCTCCAGACATTGCCAAAGGTTCCTTGAGGGGAAAAATCGCTCCACTCCCACCCCCGCCTCAATAAAGAACTACTGGTGCAGATGAACTGTGAAGTTTACAGCAAAGTCTGGGTTTGGGTAGGAATTCAGAGCAGAGGTCTTGGACAACATAAAGCCCTGGTGACATTACAGGCACAATTATTATTAGACTATGTCTTCTCTACATCAAAAAGACACATGTAAAATTGAATTACAGACTGGGGTGGGGAGTAGGGGGTGGCATCAAAGAGAGAGGGGGAGGAGAACTGAAACCACAGAATGCATTAAAAAAAAAAAAACCCACTGTACTCAAAATCTAACTCAAGAATAATATGAAATCGAGCACCAAATTTAATTCTGAACTCCTTGAAAGCCAAGACAGAAAGGGAAATTTGAGGACTGTCACGGCTCTCGTTTTCTGATCAAAGGAGGTATACCTTTTTTATTTGTATGAGGAAACCCACTTTCCTCCTGTAACTGAACTTTATGGGGGATTTATCAGAAAAACCTTGTAGAAGGATTATTGAAAAATATTAGGACCAAACAAATTGCAGTGTAGCAACCGGGCAGGCAGAGAAGAATCAGGGCCCCCAAGTATCCTAGAAAAGAGCAAAATACAGCTTTTTCACTTATGCAACAAATATTTTTTAAGCACCATCTACATGCCAGACACCATACTAGATATGGTTGGTATATAGGTCTATAGATATTGGAACTACATCTCTGACTGAGACAAAAAGTATTCTGGTTTTCCTAGGGCTTACGCTCTTGTTGATCGGAATCAGCTCCTTAATTGTGTGTCCTTAAACACATAATCCATGTCATTCCATCTTGGGGTGCCTCAATTTCTTCACCTGTAAAATGAGAATAATACGCACCAACGGGACCAGACGGGTACTGCAGGTGTTCTTTGAAGGCTTAAAATTATTTGACTGTTTGTTCAGCATTTATGTAGACGTGAGAGTGCATACTGGATGAGAGGAGAGTTGAAAAGGGGGACCATGCAGGCCTGCCACGTGGAGTTGTCCACGGTATGTATAGGGTATAGGTAACGGGGCTCCTATCTGTACATACACATGGTGCACGTGACACAGCGGTATATGTAAGCAGCGAACAAACTCGCAAGCGTGTGTGGTGTCCCAGGGTGGCTGCATCCCACCAGATACTCAAGCCCTGCAATCATTCACCCATCCTCTTGGAAGACAGTTTCGGCCCTTTTGAAGCTCACTCCTCAGCCTGGGCAGCCTATATAACGCTTCCTTCCACCCACATACTCTGCCTTGGAGGTACTCTGGGAAAGAGATGTTGTGCAGATCTAGTGATGTTTAATAACTCTTGAAGACTGGGGGACTGGGCTGCCGTGTCCTGGGCTATTTAACTGGCCAGTTCTGCTCACCACCAGGGTTTGAAGGGTTAAATGAAAAAGAATGTAAAGTAGGGGGGATCTACTCACTAAGAGATAGTTGTAATCATCATGATCCCCATCACCCTCCCCACGGGCTGTTTGAGAAGTAAACGAGGTGAGGCAGAGGGGTTGGTGGTTCCTAGTCTTCGATGCCCAATAGATGCCAGTGAGCATCATCATCAATTTCATCAGCAGCAACCGCAGCAACCAAAAGCCAGTCAGCAAACTAGACAGCTAAGGGTCGGAAGCTGCAGAACAAGCTAAGGAGAACCCAGAGTCAAGGGCAACCAGAAACTCTAAGGAGCCCTGCCACTCTGCTCCTACCCACGGATTCCAGAGGAAACCCAGCCCCTCCCCCTTTGCCCCCACCTCCTCCGCCCCAGCTTCCGCTGCCCAACCAACATTATTTTCTGGGCCCCTTTAATTCGGAGGCTTTTAGGGCCACATCCTGCCATCAATTTGGGGGCTGACTTCAATGAACATTCTGTGCAGGGCGGGAGAGGGGCAGGATGCAGCTTTCTCCTGGCGGGCCCTGATACTATAGGGTTTTCTACTGAGATCAATGGATTAATTGCGAATGCTCCGTTTGGGGCCATAAGGAGATGCTTTGTTTTCCCACAGTCGGCAGTCAGGGCTGGGCTGGCCAAACTTCATTTTTGAAAAGTCAGGGAAAACAATTTTGTAAAAAGCGGTGGGGGTGGAGGGGTACGGGAGAGTAATTTTGCTCATCGCACTAAAGGTCAATAACAATTATAGTGAAAATTCAGAAGGCCCGTTTGTTCTCTGACTGAGGCCCTGTCTGGAAAATTCCATCCAGAAACAATTTGCTGTCTCTCTTCTCATTTTCCCCTCCTCCACAAGGCTCTCTCACCACTAAGGCCCCAGCCAACCCCACCATCCCCACCCTTCCCTGCTCCCTCCACACCAGAAACTCTCTCCCCTGGAAACAGCCTCGCATGTTGAGAAGGGAGAGGTGAGCAGGGAATTCTCTCCCTCACCCTCGGGAAGCCCAGGAGGGCACAGGGTACCCTTCCTTTCTCCCTGGAGTCGTGGGAATGCTTACCTGGTAGTAAACAGCCTGGGCAGGTTGGAGGTAAAACCCTCGTTCTGTCATTTCATAGGTGATCAACTTAGGCAAATTCAACTCTCTGAGCATCACCCAGAGGGTCACCTGTAGAGTGGGCATAGTAATTTGGCCCTGCTGGGATGACTGGGATGATTGACTGAGATGTGATACGCAGTCTGCACTGGAGTGGGAACACAAGGCTAAATATGGGCTAAAGCAAGAGGCTCTGAAACAGCCCCTCCCCGTGTGCAAACCTTCCCTGGTACCTCCACCCCACAACAAGCCCTCCACTTTCTGGCCCCTCCCCCCTTTTCAGCCTTATTTCCCACTCCTCCTCACCCCTGTCTCCCTTCTCTGTGCTTAACCCTCTCCCCCGTCCTCTCCATGGTTCTAACTCTGGACTCTGGGATGCACATGCTCAGACCCTACCCGTCCAAACTATCAACTTAATCGTCGACCTCTATGAAAAGTTTGATTCTGCCAGCTACAATGCATTGATTCTCTTCTCTACGCTGAGCACATTATTTCCAAATGCCCTCCAAACCCCACAGTCTGCTCAGCTGTACTTTTCTCAACCATTGGTGTTTTCACTAAATGTCTAGATTTGTGGTTAAGAGCTCCAGCTCTGGGGTCAAGACTGCAGGGGTTTGAAACTCAGCTGCACTCGCTGTGGGATCTTGGCCTTGCTGTGCCTCAGTTTGCTCGGCTGTAAAGTGGAGATAATAATTGGAACTACCTCAGAGGTTTCTTGTAAGGCTGAGATGAACCAAGCAAGATAACACAGGTAGGATCCTTCAAAGACTACTTGGAACATGATAAGTGCTCAATAAGTCCTGAATAGTATTATTAAATACCTAGTCTGTTTCAGAGTCTAGGGACACTGACAAAGATAAGCTTTGCCTTCAACAAATATTTCTTAAGTGCCTTCTATATGCCGGGGACTTCTTTACTTCTAGTGGGAAGAGTAGAGGAGTAGAGATAGATAATAAAAAAGCAATAGATAACAAAAAAAAAAGTCGTCTTGTAAAACAGTGCTATGTTGCAAATTACAATAGATTGAAGCCATAGAGTGTAGAGGGTTTCTTTAGATGGGAGGCTGGGGAAGGCCTCTTTGAGGAGGTGGCATTGAGGCTGCAGTGATATCAGCCCTGGAAGGGTCATCAGTGGTGTGTGCACATCAGCTGCCCCAGCTTGATTTGGTCCTCCAAAGGACCGGGGACTCTCTGGTTCATCTCTGTCTCTCCCTACGTGCATATAGTTCTGCAATCAGCATGCAGCAGATACTTGATAAATGGGGGCAAGTTTTCCTGGGAGGACATGGCTCAGGGGCACAGGTGGGTTAGGAATATAAGGACAATGATGTGAATGGAATTTGATCATTGATTGATTGGATGGCAAACACCCTTGTATTCTCTAGAAGGAACTGGGAGGTGTGAGCACAATAGCTTGGGGGTCAGGCAAAGCTGGATTTGCATCCCAGCTGGACCACTCTCTAGCCTAGGAGCTTCACTCCCCTCTCCTATAAAATAGGCAAGTGGTACCTCCTCCCAGGGGCATTGTGAATACCACCTAAGACCTTGTAAGCTGAGTGGCTTCACAGGGTAGGAATTCTATAAATATTAATTCTCCTCCTTGCCATGTAAGAGCCTTGAGGCCAAGAACTGCATTCCTGAACTCATCATTGTAATAAACATCTATAGAAAAAGTAGAATATTCTAGTGACCACTTGTCCATCTCCCAGTCAAGAACCATAAAATGTTTATCAAGAGAAATAAAATAGTAGGTAAAGGAAGGATGTTTAAAAAAAAATCTCCTCTCTTCTTCACTGCCCTCAGAAAAAATTGGTTTCCAGAACATCAAACACTCCTCAAAGAATCAACAATATTTTTTGATGATGGAAGTATGAATAATCAAACATATGGATTACATTTCCTTAAATTTTGCAGAGCCCAAGAACCAGGAGGGAAGGGAGCGTGCTGGTAAATTTTTTTTTCACTTTTTATTAAAACCTCAAGTTCTGAGGAATACTTTCATGACTATTAGACACACACACACACACACACACACACACACACACACACACCACACACACTTCTTGTGTCAAGAATCAAGGGAAAAAAATGAACATATTGAGCATTTTTCTCCTGCCTGAAGCTTTGTCTTTTCTCCAGTTAGCTCTAATTCTCAGCACCAGCCTTATTCATGGAAATAAATGTACCACACATTGGTTGGTCCCCCAAGTTCTGCCACTTTACCAGTTGTGTGACCTTGAGCAAGTCACTTCAATATTCAGAGCTTGGGTTTCCTCTGTGGTAAATAGGAATAATGGCCCGTACCTCACAGGTGGTGGTGAGGACCAAATGGAATGAGACGTGTGAACACATCTCGGGAAATGTACTATGTCAGGTGGGTCTAAGGGATGGAAGTGACTCCAGGAAGTTATCCCCGCCTTGACAGGCAGAACAGTGCACTGGCCGTGGTTACAGAGCCTGGCTGCCCATCTTCAAACTCCTCTCTGCTGATTCTAAGCTGTGTGTTCCCATTCAGAAAACGAAGCCACTCTCTCTGAGCCCCATTTACTTATTTGCAAAATGGGACGCTGCTAATAATAATAGTACCTACCTCGTATGGTGGTAATGAGGATAAATCAGTAAATATTGACAAAGCTTTAGGTTAATGCCAGTGTTTGTTCTGAGAGAGAGAGAATAGGAAGGGAAGAGAAGGGAAGAGAGGAAGGAAAAGAGAAAGGAAGGAAGGAAAGGGAGGGGAGGGGAAGAGAGGGGGGAAGAAATGTCCCAGTAAAGATTCCCTGCTCTAGAAGTTCACTACTTTGTTGTTGGTATTAGCTATGATCTTTTCCAGGAAGACTTTTTGAAAAGCACAGCACGGCAATTCAGATTCAATGTGTACTTATGGAGCACCTACTGTATGCGAGGCAGGGTGTTGCCTTATTTAATCCTTTGGAAAATCTCTGACTCCTTGGAGGGTGGGGGTGGGAGGAGGTGACAAATGGAAAAAGAGAGAAAAGAAGAGACAGAGGAGGAGAAAGAGACGGAGGAACTGCTTGCCCTGCTGAGGCTTTGGCATTGGACAGACTTGGGTCCTTATGTCAGCTCTGCCAGTTACTAACTGGTGACCTGGGACAGGCAAGGACAAATTCAGACACCGCTCCGAGTTTCACATTTTTCACCCTTGAAAAATGAGGATAATGACCATAGGTTGTTGTGGGGATAAAATGAGACAACGTGTGTAAAACGTCTCATTTCCCTCCTCCCCAACTCAATGTTTTTGTCACAAGCCTCCCGTGACATCTGTGCATGGAGTGGAAAGGAACAGTTAATGGCAGCACCTGGGGGACTGCAGTCAGAACTCCCAGAAGAGGAAATTGTTTGCCACTAACTTTCTCTGTACAATAAAAAGGCCATTTTTTTTTGAAGTCCGTGCTCTGCTAACTCATAAGAGACACATTTCCTCCCCGTGACATCTCTGATCAATTTCAGCCAGCAGTTACTAAGTGACTAACTCTTCCTCCAGAGGCAAAGAGCCAGAACTCGTGTTGACTTCTCCCCAGCCTCTCAAGTGCAGAGATGAATCTTGCCGGATACTGATCTTCGGAGGAACTGGAAGAGAAATTCAGCTTTGGCTCCAACAATTCAACCCATAATAAAGGAGGCAGGGAAAAAGCTGAGTTAGAAAGAGAGACTGCACGGCCCTCTTCCTGGATGCTGGCAGATGCTGGAGGAAGAATCAGTGAGTGAGTAATGCCACAGCCTGGAGTCCAAAGGCTGCAGTTGGAGGTCTGTGACAAGGAGACAGTGCCAGGTTTGGGTTTGAGAGAGTGGGGTGGCTCCTGAGCCAGCCCGAGCCGGTTGGGGAACAGCTCAGTGTGAGTCAGGGGCTGGGTCTCTGCTCCAAGGGTCTCCAGCAGGCCACAGCCATTCAGATACACCTCCCACAAAGGGAGCCATCCTTGCAGGGAAGAGACGCAGGAGGCTTTTACTGGGGTGATGTGTCATCAGTGGGCATTAAATGGAAATGAGAGAAAAGTTCTGTGGCCTAAGCACAAGCTGGCACAAAACACAATGCAGACAGTCCAGGATGCAGATACTAGGTCTGTGCTGAAGGTTGTGGGCTGCCGAACTCCCACACTGCAAATGACAACCATTTACTGATAGCTCGCCAGGTCTTGGCTCTGTGCTCAGTGCCAGCAGCCCCAAGGCCCTTAAGTGCAATTATGAAGCATGATGATCTCCAGAAAGTATTGTGAAGCTGGGAGAATATTAGGTAGATCATTTCCCCTTCCATGACCTCAGTTTCCCCGCTGCAAAATGGGGATGATATCTGCTTACCTTAAGGGTTTTTGAGAACTGCAACGCAATGATTCAAAACCCAGACTTCTGAGTCAGAAGAACTGAGTTTGAGACCCAGCTCTGCCTCTAATTCGCTGTGTGACCTCTGGCAAGTTCCTTAGCCTCTCTGAACTTTAGTTTCCTCATCTGTTATCACAAGAGAACCAACCTCAAAACATTATGACAAAGATCAAATGAGGCAGTGTATGAACCTGCTTCCTCATCTGTAAGCCAGAGAAAAGAACAGACATCTCTCACTGTTGTGAAGGGTAGATAATATTTTTAAACAGCCTCAAAAAGTATCTTACAATCAAGCAGGATCTCAATGAATTGTGATTATTATTATTATTACCATTATTATTAGCATCAAATGAGTCATTACATGGAAAGTTATTGGTAAATTTTAAGGTGTTAATTTTGATAAGATGTATTACCTGTTAAACTCAAGCAAGGCGCTAAATTTGTTAATTAGTATTTTGATTATAATGGCCATTAAAAAAAAAAACCTCTTTGTGTTCTTTTTCATAAGGTTAGGTTCCATGGGCGTTTCTAACCTCAGATACCTGGACTGAAAGAGTCAGAAAGGTGGCAGAGGCAGTGAGAGAGGGGTGCCTGGAAGTGTTTTCAATAATCCAAGAAGTGTGGAAAATCTTACGTTTGTCAATAATGCAACCTCCACAAAGTCCCTGGAGGATCAAGTTTCTTTGCTTTAGGCTAAGATTGTAGTGGCGTGGTATGGCCGCACTAGTCAACTACTGTTCACCAAAATCTCCAGTTGGCCAAGATGTGGGTAATGGAACAGATCTATTAGTACCATGGTGCCCAGGAGCCAGAATCCCTGGCTCCCTGCTCATCAGGTGCATAGTCTTTGGCGAGACTTGTATCCTCTCTGTATCTCAGTCTGTCATCTGAAAGATGGAAATAACAGTACTGGATAACAATAGTATCTCCCCACAGGGCTACTGTAAAGAATCCTACATGTAAACACTTAGGGCAGTGCCTGTTCCCACAGTAACCACACCATACTGCGAGCACGCGTGTCACTGTTCTTGTTACGCAGTTTCAGGAAACATCCTCCCAAGCTCAGTCATGCCTACTCATTGGTGACAGTTGGAAACATGTTCAGAGTGAGCTTCTGTGCTAGGGAAGGAAGAGAACTCACACTTACTGGATGTGTATGAGGCACAGGACACTGGGCTAGTGGTCCAGATGGCATCCTGCGGGATCTGGTCTACCACGACGTGAGGCGGGTATCTTACAAAGGAGGAACCAGGGCTCAGAAGAGTCCCTGAATCACACAAGCAATCAGAAAGCAGAAGAATTGGGATTCCAGTCCTGTCCTTCTGACCCCTCCCCACAGCACTTATTCTCTAAATTATACCTTAGTGATCCCAAGAGAAAATTGAGTTAAAGGAGGTATTTCTTGGCCCCTAGGGTGAAAGCTCTTAGTCTAGGATGGCAAACACTTGGTGAAATGGGGTAGTTCTCTCCTCTCCTGATGTTGACAACACTGTGAAGTACTTCTGAGCCCCCTTGGAAGAAAGAGGAGTCTCAAAATCTCCCTGGAATCCACACCTATATTGATGGTGCCAACAGATTTAGACAGTTCCGAGAGACCCTGGGTGAAAACCAAACTCCCCATCAAGGACATGGCAGAAAAAATGATTTCGGTTTCTCATCCCACTTTGACTGAATGCTTGATTAATGTATTAAAACCAAGACTCGAGGAGGTGGCTAAGAATGACTGCCACTTAATCACTCCACCAATATTCACTGAGCCCTTCTCTATTCTGGTTCTATGCTGGGTGTCGAGGAATTGCTGGGATAAAGAGGGCTCCATCTATCAGGGCACAGACAAAAATGCATTTGCCACTTTCATGGAGGCAGCCACAAGAGACCACTGAGCACACAGAGGGTCCTAGAGGGTCCTGAGAAAAGGCTGTGGCTTGCAGGACAGACACGGTTTATTAAGCAGAGAAGAGAAGACAAATTTCATCCTTGGCAAAGGCAACAGCGCGAGGAAAGGAATGGTGGGATGAGGAATCGAAATGGAGTTCTGTGTGGCTGGAGTATAAAGTGAGATTTACAGAGGGCTGAGCAAAGAGGCATTAGTTACGTGAAGAAGGGCCTCGAAAAATGCAATGCCCAGAAGCCAGGAGTTCATCCTCAAAGCCATCAAAGAGTCTTAAGCAGGGGAACGGCACAACCATATTCTGCAAGTTTCATCTGTGCCATTTCTTTTTTTTTGGGGGGGGGGGTAATTAGGTTTATTTGTTTATTTTTAGAGGAGGTACTGGGTTTGAACCCAGGACCTCATGCATGCTAAGCATGTGCTCTGCCTCTTGAACTATATCCTCCCCCATCTGTGCCATTTCTGATTCAACCTTGACATGTTTTGTTGATAGTATTCACGAAGGTCCCTGCCATCCAAAAGCTTTCATCCAGCCCAGGAAATCTGATGACAATGATTATTAAAATCATCATCATCATCATCATCTCACACACAGAAGTTTCCAGAAATTACTTAACTGTAAAGTCCTAGAAGACAGAGACAAGGTCTGTTTACCTATGTTTTCTCAGCACCAAGCACGATACCAATCACACAGCAGCTTTTCCCTGATAAACATGTGAATGAACGAGAGTTTGCTTCATTTTGCTCAGTTTGCCAAGCAATCCCATACTCACTTAAATCTCTCAAAACTCCTGTGAGATCAGCATTCCTACCTGCCCCCCACTCCCCACTCTACAGATGAAAAACTGGACCAGAGAAGAAAGGAACCACCCCACCCCCATGGTGACACAGGAACGACAATGCAAGACAATACACGTGGCAGTGCCTTGAAAGGTCCCACTGACTGAATCACTTTAGAATTCGGAGGAGGATGCATTCACTGCTAACTGCAGTGCGCAGGGGAGGCAGCCTTGAGCTTGGCCTCCTTCCCCACCACTCAGCATCCCTTGATGCTGGATTTCACCTTAGTAATAACTGGTAGTGTTTATCAAGCACTTACTATGTAGGTCACTGTGCTGAGGGCTTTACATGCATTAGCCCATTTCCTTTTCATGCAAAAATTAGCGTGATACATACTGTTATTAGATCTAGTTGGTGGATGAGGAAACTGAGGTCTGAAATGTCATGTAATTTACCTAGGTTTGCACAGCTAGCAGGCAACAGAGCTGGGACTGAAACCCAGGTCTGACTGACTCCAAAATATTTTGCTTGCAAATGCAGGGTCACAAGTGCTAACCTGCATTTTTAAAGATGTGAATACTCTTTCCACCAGCATTTTATTCCCACTTCACAGGTTGGCATGCAATGGCCCTAAGAGCTGGGAGAAGGGAGGGGAGTCTTTGCATTCACAACATGAGCAGTAAATAATGGACAGCGCACTGATGGGAAGTCGAGGCATCTGAGCATTAAGATCGATATGCACCTTTTAATCTATGGGCCTTGGGAAGCCAATTGACCTCTCTGGGCTTCAGTGTTCTTGCTGCGTAAGGAAGGGACTGGAATTGATAAATTCTAAAATCACTTTAAACTTGAGTCTCCATGACTCATCCAGACTTCTTTTTTCAAGGCCAGTTAAAGCTTTTCTAAAAGATCGTGCATATATATTATTTCACAAGACTTGCCTAGCTCACATTTTGGCAGTCTCCTATTTCTCCCTGAGGGAATCTTAAGAGGTTTCTAATTGATGACTGATGGTATATTAAAAATCAAAGAGGAGAGTAAATGTTTTTCCACCCTGGGCACAAAAAGAAAAATGATGATAATAATCAAAAGATGCCTCCTTTGTTAAAGCGGTTTAGAAAACCTGACTTGAGGACCACCTTTTCATCCAGCTTCTCACAGATCCACTGGCTGCAGGGACACGAGGATGTTGCTCCTGTAGTGAGATCAGCCCCAGGGCATAGCAGCTAAGGAAAATCCTCTCTCCACCCCAGTTTCCTCCTCTGTAAAATGGGGATTTTCACAACACTTGCTCTGCCTACTTCACAATGATTGGTGGATAAAACGAGATAACAGTTGGAGAATGTGTTTGACAAATACAAGGAAATGATTGTGATTGTACGGTTCTCTAGAGAAACAGAGTCAAAGGGAGAGAAAGAGAGAGAAATCATAAGGAATTGGTTCACATGATTTTGGAGGCTGACTAGCTCCAATATCTGCAGTCAGTAAGCTGAAGACCCCCGAGAGCCAATGGTTTAGTTCCAGTCTGAGTCCAAAGGCTTGAGAATGAGAAAAATCAGTGGTGTAAGTCCCAGTCTGAAAGTTGGCAGGCTGGAGACCCAGGAAGAACTAATGTTCCAGTTTGAGTCATAAAGCAGGAAAAAAAAACCCCACATCTCAGTTCAAAGACCATCAAGTAGGAAGAAGTCTTTCCTGACTTTCAGGAAGGTCAATTTTTTCCTTCTATTCAGGCCTTCACCTGATTGGATGAGGCCCACCCACACTAGGGAGAGCAAGCTGTTTAACCCTATCTACTGATTTAAATGTTAATCTCATCCTTAAACACCCTCACATTTGGACAAACCCAGAATAACGTTTGACCAAAGAGCTGGGCATCCTGTGGCTCAGTCAAGTTAAAGAGTAAAATTAACCATTGCAATGATGAAAATAATCTCAATAAGGGAAACAAATTTTTGTCTATTTTGTTTCCTGTAGCATCCCCAGGGCCTAGGGGAAGAAAACCTAGTACAGAATAGGGGCTGAAAACGTACTGAATTAATGAATGAGGAGGAGAAGGAACATTTGAGGCCATTGGAAGAAGAAATCCTATTCACAACTATTTGCCAGGGACTTTCATCACTTGTTCAGTCAACAACTACCTAGGTAACTCTCAAGCAATAGAACACTTACATCACCTTTGTGAGTTAGGCATTAATATTCTCATTTTTCCAAATAAAGAATGTAAACTTCGGAGAAGTTAAGTATCCAGCAGATGTACTAGCTCTCCATTCCACAACTTCCCAGGTTTCTTTTCCTACCTCACCACTCACCATCGTGTACGATTATGTCATTGTTTGTTGATTTAATTTTATTCTTGCCCTCTGCAGTGGGTTGAGTGGAGCGCCCCCACCCCAAAAGACAGATTCACCCGGGACCTGGTGAATGTGGCCTTATTCAGAAAAGGGTCTTTGTAGATATAGACAAGGATCTTGAAATGAGATCATCCTGGGTCAGGGTGGGCTCTAAATCCAGTGACAAATGTCCTCATAGGAAAAGAGGAGAGGAGAAATACGCAGAGGAAAAGATAGTGGGTAGATGGAAGAAGAGCTTGGAGCGATGTGTCTGTAAGCCAAGGAATGCAGAGGATTGCCAGCAGCCACCAGAGGCTAGGAGAGGGGCCTGGAACGAACTCCCCCTTAGAGTCTATAGAAGGAACCACCTCCATCAACACCTCGATTTTGGACTTCTGGCCTCCAGAACTGTGCAAGAATAAACATTTCTGTTATTTTAAGACATCAGTTATTGGCTACTTGTTATAGCAGCCACAGGAAACTAACATGCCCCCCACCGCTACCCCAGCCTCCACTTAGGCTGCAAGAGCCACAAGGGCAGTCACAGATTCTGTTTGGTTCACTGTTTTCTATCTGGTGTCCAGCTATGCCAGGATCAAAGTAAGAGTCTGGCAAACAATGGTTAAAAAAATGAAAGCATGACTAACCAAATTTCAGATGCTTGCAGCCAGAAAATCTCTTGAGTGGGTGCCAGGAATCCTGGGTTCCCCGTCCTCCTGCTCTCACCAGGACATATCCCCTGAGACTAGCGGCATATCGTTCTGTAAAGTCTGTTGTGTTTCTGGAGGCTTTGTTTGCAGGGAGGAAAGTCTGGGGGAACAGAGAGGGCGGGGTGGGGGGAGCAGTGAGGGCAAGTGGGTGTCCATCTCCCAGTTTATAAAGTAGGCATAAGGCCTCATCCCGGGAGTCTTGGGAGCTTTGGAGGCTGGTGCCAGGTTTACCCACCCGCACAGGTATATGACACAGAATGGGGCGGGGGACCCTGACTGAGAGGAAACGATACTTCCTGGGACTCCCGGCCCTAGTCTTCGGCCTCCTGTTCCCGTCCCCCACTCCTCCTTTCTGTTTTTCTGTCACTTCTTCCTGCTTCTCTCGAAGCTTCTCTAGAAGCGTGCGGTGGGCTGTCAGAGGTACGAGGGGCTGCCCCATGGTTGGGGGACTCGGGCACTTGGGTTCTACCACGTCCCATCCCCTCCACCTACTGTGCACCCTGGGCAGAGCCTGCTCCCCTCCAAGAGGACCACTGAGCTCGCTTCATCCACTTAACCAGTCTGTACCCACGACTTCCTTGGGCCTGAACACTTCCTGTTTATCAGCAACACTTAGGGAGGGGACTAATCCAGGAAGAAGACAGATCCATATGCCCTTTCCAAGTCGCAAGACTGGGTTGAAATCCTTAGGTGTAGTACTTATGTTGCAAGTTACTTGACTCCTCTAAGCTTCTGTGAATTGTGACAATACTACCCACCAATTTGAAAAGGGGACAAAAAGAGGTATTAGGTCACCTAGCATAAAGTCTAATCCACAATAGGTGCTCAAAACGCCAAAATTTCGCCCTTTTTACTCTCTTTTCCAAAAGAGAAACTAGATCTTTTTGTTCATGTATTCAGTTCATTCTATGATATATTAAAGCACTTAACATGACTCAATTAATGGTAGCTACTATTTTTCGTCCTTTGAGAAATTATACCACCTGTGATCACTTGGGAGTAGAAAATAGAAATGCTGCAAGGGAGTTTCAAGAGCATATAGCCCAGTCCTTATTCTTCAAACTGGGAAACGAAAGCTCAGAGAAGGCAAGGGATTTCCCTGAGGTCACACAGCTGGTAAACTCAGAGTGAGGACTCCACTCAGCCTGCTGCTCATTTACCTGATGACTCATAGAGCCGCAGGCAGTGGTGACAACAGCCATTCATCAACATCCTCTGGTACCGACAGCACCTGGGGCCAGCGCTGGCCACTCTGGAGGGCCCACCAGACGTGTGGCCAGATGGAAGGAATTATAAGGCAGGCATTTAGAAAGCAGTTCCTTTCCAAATCAGATGCATTCTTGCTGCTGCACTCTAACACTCATATCCTAAAAATTGTTGTTTAACGGGCTCTCCACATCTGAACTTGACTCACTGTTTGAAATGGAAATCTGGACAGTTTGGAGTTTGGGTGGCGGTTCCTAATGGCTAGAGACCGGAGGGGAGTGCTTGTTGGCAGTACCACAGGCAGCCCTGACCTCAGGCCAGAGCCCGAGCCTCCAAGGCCACCCGGAAGGTTGCAGAGGCTCCAGCGCCTCGGCCCAGGGAGCATTGACCTTGCCGGAGGCTGGATCTGTTTCTGATACGGCATGGCAAATTTCTAAATCTTAGCTGTGGGATGGCATTTGCTCCTTGCAGAAAAAGAGCAAGGGGCCCAGGAGGTTCCAATTGATTCCAAAGTAGAAGCAGCTGTTGGAATCCTGCGGCGCTGATTAGGGAAGTTCACTTCCAGGTTGCGGTTTCCAGTTGGTGCCCTCGCAGCCAGCCATTGCTGTCAGAGAAGCTCCCGAACCTGAACTGCTGCATTCACTGATCCAGAGCTGGAAATCAGGCAAAGGCAGGAAGAGGAGCCAGAAACAAGGGCTTCCACCTCTTGGGTACCTACTTAATATGTACCTGCCATCAGCTTAGCTACTTTGTAAACATTATTTCCAACTTTTACAACCATAGGGCAACATCTGCATTCCCAGATTTACAAATAATAAATAAATAAATAAAGGGAGAGAGATTCAGGGACTAATCATTATCACTCTTTTTCCACCTAACAGTTACTGAGTGCTTACCATATGCCACACATTTCTTAAGCACATTACATGTCATCTGCTAAATTATCATCACATCAACCCTATGATACAGGTATTATTGTCTTCACATCATAGGTGAGGAAACGAAGGCTTAGGAAAGTTAAGTAACTCTCATGTCCCTCAGTTTTAGACGCCTCGCATATAGTTGTTTCTGCCCGGGATGCAAAATCCAGGGAATGCAAACCCAGGTCTTTCTGACTATAATGTTAATAGTAATAACAGCTAACATCTGTTAACAGCTAACTATGTACTGCATACTGTGCAAAGTTTTTTTTTAACACGTTACCTCATTTAATTCTCATGACAATCTTATGATGTGTGTCATAGTCATCTGCTTTTACAAATGAAGAAACTGGGGTTCAGTCATTAAAAGAAGCAGGATTCAAATGCAGGTTCATTTGCCCCAGAGGGCTAGTTTTTCATCACTGTGGTCTCTGCCTCCCTCAGTGTCTTGAGGGTCCACATTCTTTGGTTTGAGTTCCCAAGTTTTCCGTTCTTTGTATAATCTAATCACATTATGGAAAACAGAGAGCTAGCCCCAAACTCAGCTTCAGGTTTGATGGTGACTATTCTGCTATTCTTTCCAATATGAGCCTTCAAAAGCCACTGTCAAAATGCACTTGCAATTTGAAACTTGCTGTGAATGCTATAAACAGAACATTAGTGTATACTGGTGTTGCTTTTGTAAACTATTAAGGATGAAATGAGTTTGATGTTTACCAAGTTAAAGGAACATGGAACTAATGGATTTTAAATTGTTTTGAGGAGGCTTACTAGAATAAAACCAGAGTGAATAATACCATTGACAATATATGTAACATGTTCTCACATAGAGGTCCACTTGGCCTCACATATGTCCTTTAAAGCAAGATGAAATTGACACATCTAAAAAGGAGTGTAATAACTAATTGCATGTCTCATCAATCAATTCACAGATATGAAACACCTACTGATGTGTCTGACCAATGGACATATTCCAGGAGCTTCCAATGTGGTTAGACTTGTTTGTTAAATT
Organism: Camelus bactrianus; assembly: GCF_048773025.1. Lineage (NCBI taxonomy): Eukaryota > Metazoa > Chordata > Mammalia > Artiodactyla > Camelidae > Camelus > Camelus bactrianus. The sequence continues at coordinate 36,561,407 of NC_133551.1, forward strand.
TTTATGAATATATGATATGAGTATCCATACATTTGTACAATTATTCATTCATTTGTTAGTGTTATTAAATGCCTCTAGGTGCCAGACACTACAGCAGGTGCTAGGCATAGAAGGATCCTCCAGACCTTCTAAGTCTCAAGGGGCAGCCAGGCAAGAAATGCCACCATTGATGCCACAGGAGGAAATGGAGGCCCCTAATGTAGACTGGATAGTGGAGAGGTCAAGAGTGGTTTCTGGAGGAAATATTATCTAAGCTGATGAATAAAGAATGAGGTGGAGTTAATCTGATGAGAGATAAGCAGGAATACCAAGTGGAGGAAAGAGCTTTGCAAAGATCTTGAGCACAGGAAAACAGTATTTGCTAAGTGCTGAGAGAATAGGGCAAAAGACACTGTCAGAGTTTAGAGAGGGGATCTCAATTTGAATTAGGGTGGCCAGGAAAGATATGTTGGAGATGCTAGAACTGGATTCAGGGCATTAAGCCAGGAGTAGAGGATGGGGAGATGTGAGGAACTGCATAACTAAAGGCACCAAGGGCAGAAGTCGTGTTAAAGGGTCAACAAGAAGACCTGCCATACTGAAGCAAAATGCACGCACCACCACCAACATCCTCATCACGAGCAGTACCCACATAGCATTTACAACACACCTGGCCCTTGTTGGGAAGCAGTTCTTCATGGGTTTCTCACATTTCTGGATGTCTTGTGAGCAGGGGCACTGACTACCTTTGTTTCAGACCATCTTTTCAAGGATGCTTGTATAGGAATAGAAGCTAGGGATAGTGTCCCACTCTACAGCAGAGGGCAGGTTCACTTACAACCCACAAAAAAAAAAAATTCAGTTTTCTTGAGCTCAAGGCTCCTCTCCATAATGCAACCCACAAATGTCAGATGTCATCTGGCCCTCTTCACCTCACCCATGGGAACTGAGGCTCAGGGAATGGGCATAATAAAACACTGATACTCACAGAAATATAAACAAACATAACAGAATACTATGAACAATTATATGTAACAAATTAGACAACCTAGAAGAAATGGATAAACTCCTGGAAACATACAATATTCCAAGACTGAGTCAGGAAGAAGAGAAAATCTGAACAGATCAATTACTAGAAATGAAAGTGAATCAGTAATCAAAAAACTCCCAACAAACAAAAATCCAGGACCAGAAAGCTTCACAGGGGAATTCTACCAAACATTTACAGAAGAGTTAATCTTATTCTTCTCAAACTATTCTAAAAAAATTGAAGAGGAAGGGACACTTCCAAACTTATTCTAGGAGGCCAATATTACCCTGAAAACTAAACCAGACAAAGACACTACAAAAAAGAGAAAATTACAGGCCAATATCCCTATGAACATAGATGCAAAAATCCTTCAAAAAATATTAGCAAATCAAATTCAACAACATATTAAAAGGATCATACATGAAGATCAAGTGGGATTTATTTCAGGGATGCAAAGATGGTTCAATATCTAGAAATCAATCAATATGATACACCACATTAACAAAACAAAGGATAAAAATCACATGATTATCTTAATAAGTGCAGAAAAAGCATTTGACAAAACTCCATATTCATTCATGATAAAAGTTCTCAACAAAGTTAGTATAGAGGGAACATAATTCAACAAAATAAAAGCCATTTATGACTAACCCACAGCTAACATTATACTCAAAGATTATACTCAAAGAAAAGATTATACTCAAACATTATACTCAAAGTAAAAGCTGAAAGCTTTTTCTCTAAGATCAGGAACAAGACAAGGATCCCACTCTTGACAATTTCATTCAACCTAGTATTGGAAGTCCTACTCATAGCAATTAGACAAGAAAAGAAATAAAAAATCATCCAAATTGGAATGTTTGCAAACTGTTACTGTTTGCAGATGACATGATACTTTATAGAGAAAATCTAAAAGACTTCACTAAAAAAAACTATTCGAACAAATAAATGAATTCAGTAAAATTGCAGGATAGACATTTTTCCAAAGAAGACATACAAATGACCAACAAGTACGTAAGAAGGTGCTCAACATCACTAATCATCAGAGAAATGCAAATCAAATCACACTCATTGTGAGTGTGATCACCTCACATCCGTTAGAATGGCTAGTATCAAAAAGACAAGAGATATCAAGTGTTGACAAGGATGAAGAGCAAAGGGAGCTCTCGTGCACTGTTGGTGGGGATGTAATTGATGCAGCCATTGAGGAAACCAGTATGGAGGTTCCTCAAAAAATTAACTACCATAAGATTCAGCATTACCACTCTTGTATTTATGCAAAGAAAATGAAAACACTAATTTAAAAAGCTATGTACACCCCTATGTTCACTGCAGCATTATTTACAACAGCCAACATATGGAAGCAACCTAAGTGCCCATCAACAGATGAACAGATAAATATGTGGTATGTGTAAACAATGGAATATAACTCAGTGATAAAAATGAATGAAATCTTGCCATTTGTGACAATATGGTTAGACCTAGAGGGTATTATGCTAAGTGAAATAAGTCAGACAGAAAAGGACAAATACTGTATGTTTTCACTTATATGTGGACTCTAAAAAAGAAAACCAACAAATGGAACAAAACAGAAACAGACTCACAGATACAGAGAGAACAAACTAGTGGTTGCCAGAAGGGGATGTGGTAGGAGGACTGGTGAGACAGGTGAAGGAGATTAAGAGGTACAAACTTCCAGTTATAAAATAAATAACTCACAAGGATATAATGTACAGCACAGAGAATATAGTCAATAATATTATAGTAACTTTGTATGGTCTGTGATCTATAAAAATATCAAATCACTATGTTATACACCTGAAACTAATATAATATTGTAAGTCAACTATACTTCAATGGAAAAAAGAAAGGAAAAAGAAAACATTAGTACTCTGGCTACTGCTATTGCTGTGAGTAATAAAATCCTTGTCTCTGACCCAGCAGCCATGGAATTGTACCAGTGCGCCTATCAGTTTGCAAATGGTGAAAGACGCGGATCCCTCGCAATTCTCGAAAGCCCTGTTCCGAGTGCTTTTCCCGTATGAACTAATCTAATCCTCATAAAAATCCTATGATATAGAAATGGTTATCACCCTTCCTGGGGCAGGAAAAAGAGAATGAAAGAGTTCACAAAGTAGGTTGGTGTTAGACTCTGAAGGGTCTGGAGTGGCAGGCTGAAGAGTTTAAGCTCCACCCAGTTTGCGGTCATGGAAAGATTCTGAACAGGAGGGGAATAGGAAGAAAATAGTGTTTTCAAGAAGCTTCTCTAGCCACAGTCTGTTGGAAGGACTGGGCAGGGAGGAAATCTTGCTAGGAAACAGGCTAGCAAATGTTAGAAGGCAGAACCAAGACAGGCTTGATGGATGGACTAAATGTACCCCCAGTAGAGTAGAATTTCATGAGCCTAAATGTCAGGCCCTGGACAAGACTTAACACCAATGGCTCCAGCAAATGGTTGGCGAGATGGGAGTTAGCGGTACAGCCCTTGAGAATGAGGCCTAAGGCTTCCAGGGACCGGGTACGCTGCAGTGAGTCAGCAGGGATGCACCTGCCAAAAGGGCCACCGTGATCCCCAGCTGCATGACAAGGCCAGCATCAGGCCAGGAGGCAGCAATCCAGCTCCAGCTGGGCTCCCCGGGGTCAACCTGCACTGAGTTCTGGGCTCCACACTTTGCATATGCCCATAGCTGGTGATTATTGTACACTTGTGGGTCAGGCCCCGTGTCAGCTCTTTATAGTCATGATCCAGTGTCAACGTTCCAACAGATGGGGAGGTGCTAAGACTCTTGTTTTACCTATAACGAAACTAAGGCTCAGGGAAACATGCCTCAGCTCTCCTAGCTGATACGTGGCAAAGCTGTGCTTCCTACGTAGACCTGGTATAGCCCTAAAGGCTTTGTTCTAAAGCCCCTGCTAGCTGCTACTTTCTGAAGGCTGCTGTCAAATGGAACAAGTTCAGGGTAAGTGCCCAAAGATGAGAAGGGAGCTGGAAACCACGACACTAGTCAGGGATGACAGGTAGTCACGAATGACGAACTAAGCCACATGCACAGCATGGTGTGCAAGCTGTTCCCGTAGCCAGCGGGTGTCCACAGAGTTCATACAGCTTCTGTGTGGTTCATCGAGGGCACATGGACCAAGGAATGGATAAACATCCCCCTCCTTCTAATTCCTCCCCTCCATCATTCTGCCTGGAAAGTCCCTGTGCATCCTTTAAGCCCAAGCCCAGGCACCACTCCCTGCAAAGTCTTCCCTGCCCACTCAGGTGCTGCTCCTGCACTAATCTGCAAGCCACTGGACTTCCTTGGATCCATCTGTTTCACTCTGGGTAGAGCGTTCAAGGTCCCCGAGCCTGGGCATGACTGGAGGGCAGAGGCTGCATTCAACTCTACGCTCCCAGAGACCCATGGATGCCTGGCCAGAAGACAGGTATCAAATGAAGACAACCAGAAGATTCCCTGGTAAATAAGAAAGCATGCCACGATTCCTAAGAGACACAGAGGTGATGAAATGGATCTGGGAGTGCTGATCTTCAAGGAGGCTGGGAAAATGGGGCCCAGGAGATGGGGACAGCGTGTCCCTAGCTCCGGCCAAGGGAAGGGATATTTTGATGGGCAGAGCTATTCTCGGTTGTGGGGCAGCTGCCCCTAGCATCTATCAGGCCTGGAGAGGAGGGGGCAGGAAGGAAGCATCCACCTTGGGCAGTCAATGTTCTGACATCTTAACATTCTATCCTCACTGGAGATGTTCCAGGTGGCAATAAAGAACAGGTGCCTAGTCAGGGGCTGGTGTTTCTTTAGTGCCTGTGGGGTCAGGACACCAGGGACAAAACTCTCTCCCCTCACCTTTGCAAGCCAGCCCTGAGAACAAAAAGATGAATTGGAAAGAGAACACAAATTACTAAATCAGACCGCCAAGCCTTTCCTAAGCTCCTGCTACACTCCTGGCACTGAGAGGTGAATACCAAGTTACATACCCAGTAGCATGTTGTAGCATGGAATGGAGAGGCTGGTAGTTAAGCCCATGCTAGGAGAAATCCCAGCTTCACTCCCGATGGGCTGTGGGATGCTGGCCAATGACCTGACCTCTTGGAGCTAGTCCCGGAGAGCATCTTGGCACCGGAAGAGAGAGGACCTGAATGACGTCAGGGTTCGATCCTCCCTGTCTCAGTAGCACCAGGCCTGAGGGACCCAAGCAGTTGGACCCGGCCTGGCCTTCACGCCAGACAAGTGCCATCTCATGCGAATTGCTCGCGGTCCCCCATCCCCTTCCTTCATCCCGGCACCTGCCACCTGAGCCCTGGTGTTCCTTCTGCCTAAAGGGAATTCGCGGTCTGGAAGAGCGTGGCTCCACAGCCCTTTCTCTCATGAAAGCGCACCTCCTACCTTCTAATTAAATGTCCCAGCACACCTGTGAGGCCGCAGTTCCCTCTCTACCCCCATCTGCCTTCCATGCTTTACAATCAGGGGCCAAAAGGGGCCTTTTGTGCCTATTCGCTTTTCTGCCCAGGCCGTAGAGAAGGAGTCCGATTTTCAGGACTTTAATGGCTCCTCATCCTGTGCTCAGACCCTCTAGTTGCCTGTTTCACAGGGAATCTGGGAGGAGTAATTATTGCTTTGAAGGTCAGCATGCTCTGTGGCAAATGAGGTGTCCAACGTGATGATTACCATGAATAATAAGTAGTATGAGCTGCAGAGCTTAGCCCTTTTTGAAGGGGGAAATGGCCCTGCACCTATTTCCCAGAGGCTGAGTTTCCTTCCATTGCTCATGTTGCTCTTAGAGGGGATGCCATGACACGATGGGGCAGGTTTGGGAACTGGGCCACAGGCCTCATGGAATGATCACAGGGCAACCCTGGCCAAAGATGGAGAGAGAACACTGTGAACCTAGCATTTAGTATTTTTCCAGATGCTTTGTCTGGCCTCTACCTCCCTTATCTTGAGCCATCCCCCACCTCACCCCACCCTACCCCATTCTCTATATCAAGACAATCTGGCCTTCTTTTACTTCCTCCAGTGCGCACATTCCGATCCCAGGACTAAGCACGTGCTAGCTTATTTCCCTAGAAGGACTTCCTCTCACCCATGAGACTGAGCAGAGCTGATGTCAGTGCCTCTTTTGGTCTCTGTTACGTGCCGCTAGGTGCTCTGGACTTCACTTTTGCAGCACAGGTATTTACTCAATATTTGCCTTCCCTGCTATGATGGGATTTGAATGAGCACCAGTCAGAGTTCATCCATGAGCCAGCTTATTTAACTCCATTCTCTATACTAAGTTTGATGAAGCAAGTAGGTGCTTAATCTGCATATTACACTGAGCCAAACTTATATCATGCAAGGAGCAGCTAGATATCCCAAGTGCCATCATTGCAAAGTTCCCACCTTACATCTCCTAGCAGGCCTGTGCTCTCAGAGCTGAAGCATCCTAGAGAAACCAGAAGCCTGCAGAAATATCCCCTTTCCCATATCTTTCATTGTTTCAATTCCGAATACAAGTGGGTGTAGCCATGTCTGTGTTTTCTCCGCCTCTTGGCTACACGAAGTGGGCCAGAGACCTGAGGTGGGTCGCTGGTAGTATCCATGCTTGGCCACAGTGGTTTGTCCAAGGCATGCACATGACCCACCCAGGCCAATCATGGGGCTTCCGTGGGATTTTTGTACCTCATGCTCGAGGGAGATAACTCTCTTCCCTCTCTGATAACAAGCTTGGAAAAATGGAAGCCTAAATTGTACATATATCATTATATACATTTCAGTGTATGTTATATTTCATGAATTTTAAAAGACTACAAAAGTTGCCTGGAGCTTGGGCAGTCGTGGTGCCCATCACACGTAGGACACTCATGAAGAACTGGAGAGAAGGAGGCAAATATACAGTGAGTCCAAGAGGAGTTCTGGCAGGACTGGAGACCCAGATGCAGCCATTCCCAGGGCTCCACCCCTGCCCTTGATTTATCTAAGCAAATAAAGTCCCCTTTTTGGCATAAGCTAGATTGAATTCGGGTGTCTTTTACCTGCACTGACTAACCACCAAGAAATAAAACAAAACAGAGACTCAGACATTTAAAAACAAAAACAAAAACAATAAAACTTATGGTTACCAAAAGGGAAAGGGAGGAGGGATTAATTAGAAGTTTGGGATTAGCAGATACAAACTACTCTATACAGAATAGATAAACAACAAGTTCCTACTGCATAGCACAGGGAACTATATTCAATACCTTGTAATGGCCAATAGTAAGAAAGAATATGAAAACGAATATATACACGTATAACTGAATCACCATGCAGTACCCCAGAAATCAACACTACATTGTAAATCAACTATAGCTCAGTAAAATAAATAAATAAAAATAATATTTCATGTTTTATTTTTGTTCATTTTGTCCCACAAATGTTAAAGCTAACATCCTTCCTCTGCCTTACATTTTTCTGACTTACGATTTATTACTTCACTCAAGGTAATCTCTGAATATAGTTTTGTGGGGTAAGCAAAGCACGTATAATTTATCCTTTTTGTAAATAATATAACTGAGGCCCAAAGATGTAAAGGAACTCAGCCCGTATAGCTAGTGAATGGCAGTACCTGGACTGGAACCCAGGGTTTCTTGTTTTTCTCTCTGGTTTGCTAATCAGTCACGGCCATGAGCCCAAAGAGATAGTTTGACTGCTTGGGTTCATAATATTCCCAATCGCTTCCTACTGTGGGTAACTATGCCCCTTTAAGAGGCACATCTTTATGGGCCAGTAACGCTTGCTGGAAATATTCCTGAGGAGTAATGAAAGTTAAAGACTAGCACAAAATCTAAGGGTTCTGTCCAGGTCGAAATAATGTATTTAATGTCAAAGAGATACCAAGATCTGGACTTGTTCCTAAGGAGGACAGAGCAGGCTGAGCTTAGTGGAAGGTGCATTTGGTGAGGAAGGCTCCACTGGTTTTGAGAAGAGGCAGGAAGCAGAGGGTGGGGGAGGAGGATGGAAAAGGTTCTGCTTTTATTAAAAGGAAGATAGGAAGTTGGAAACCACCGTTGTAAGGCCAGACAGACCCGAGTTCAACTAGTCAACTACATCTTGGGCCAGTCACCAAATTTCTTGAAGCCTCAGTTTCTTCATTTGTGAAATGGGGGTTAGTAATACATCCTTTCAAAATGCATGCATGGATCATGCATATAAAAAGGACCCAGCAGTGCCTGGCAGAGCAGGTGTTCCATACATGTTTCTCTTTCTTTCACAGGAGTAATGCTCACACTTTGTCTCCATAATAAGAATCCAGTAGGAAACACCTGTGTGGCCCAAGGCGCGGGAGTTCACGGCGGGCGGTGATCCTGCAGCTGGACCTTTCACCATGTGGCCCCACGTGCCTTCCCCAGCCCTGATGCTCCCACCCCCTGCCTCCTCCCATGCTGCTCCAACCATCCAGACTTGTTGTCCTTCTCATCCTTCCTGCCCCGCCTGCACCTCTGTGCATTCCCGAGCAGACCACTTTCCTGGTTTATTTGCTGCTTATACTTGCCCTGAAAGAGATTCTAGTGGTGTCCTCTCTGCAAAGAGCATTATCTCTTCCAACAGAAAAAAGGGAAGGAAGCAAAAACGGAAGGCGGGGGAGGATCTGCAGGAATGGAAAAAAAAAAATAAAGAATGGAGGAAATGTATGTTTTAAGGGCTTTCCCCAAGAGCTATATTAATAGCCATAGGAAAAATACTAGATTTCATTAAACATTATATTTACCAATTACTATATCCAAAGACTCTATTTTAGAAACTTCTTTGTACACCCCTTTCTCCTATGGTCAGAACGCTACATAACGTTTCAGGTTTGGTTTCAATGCTTTTTGACTTCTGTTAATGAATTCATGTATTTGACTAATAGCAACTGAACTCCAGTTATGTGCCAAACACTGTGCTGGGTGCAGGGAATATAGCAATGACCAGACAGGCATCGTCTCCGCTCTGATGAAGCTTTTGAGCCTTGCCTGGCTCCCCCTTAAAGACCACGTGCGCCCCTGTCTCTGCTCTGATAACCGCTGTTGATGCTGTCACCATAATTGCTTTTATGTCTTCCTTCCTTTTTTAAAAAGCCGGTAAAATAGCATGACCAGCTCATCTCAGTTTACTTGGGCCTCTCCTGGTTCTAGCACTAAAAGCACCATGTCCCAAGAAACCTCCCAGAACCCAGCAAATTGGGCCAGTTGCTCACCCAACGATAAAGGCCATGCTGTGACTACAACCAAAAATATTCTTGGAAGAAAACCACTCAATCATTCAGTCTTCAAATATTTATTGAGCCTATTTTTATAGCTGGTTGCCTCTCTTTTGTGTTAGATCTCTCCCACCCTACTGTGGGCCCCTGGAGGTTGGGGCTTGTGTCTTTTACACATAAAAATATCTTCATTTTATGAAAACCACTGTGTTCATGTTGAGAAATTCTTTCGTGCAAGAAATTTTAGAGGATGTGTTTCTACAATTTTTAAACCGAGATCTGTATCTAGTACCCAGCTTGGAATAAGATCCACGAACAAGCCCCTCCTCTCCTCATCTCCCTCTGGCTCCTTCAGCAGATGAGTCCCTCAGCAGCTCTGGCAGCTTAAAGGCTGAACACCTCCCAGATGCAGGTACCGGTGTCACCCACTTCTAGGTGGCTTCCTAGACTCCTAGAGCCGGCAGCCCTTCAAGTATCAGAAGTGCATTCTTACGCCTTTTCTCACTTCATCCCACCACCCGTGTACACACCTGAGATTTTCCCAGGTATTCTAACAGTCACTGTGGCCAGACTAATAAGATTTTAGGATCTAGGTCACTGTCCTCTGAACCTGTCCCACTTTACCTCCTTCTTAAAGTGCATCTGAACAGCTCTCCAACTGGTCTAACGAGTGGACTAGGTCTATCATTCCCATCGGTCCCTAGCTTAATAAACCCCAATGATGTGGCCTAAGATCCCAAGTGCCTTAGTGCCTTTTTCTTGATGTGTTGTGGGCCATCTAATTAGGTACTTGGGACATTTTAATCACTCAGTAAATGATCACTGACTGTCTGGCTGGCTGCATGTACAGATTTGTTATGTGGATGGAGCCCAGTAAGGATTTTTGAAACCACAATCATAAGAAGTCAGGACATTGTATTGGGTTGCATGGTGCTCTCCTAAAATTTATGTCTACCTAGAACCTCAGAATGTGACTTTATTTGGAAATAGTATCTTTGCAGATACAATTAAATGATTAAGATGAGGTCATACTAAAAATAATTTCTGGATTTGGAAAACAAATCCCTACATCTTATAAGAAGAGAAAACAGAGGAGACATATACGTAGAGAAAAGACAATGTGAAGACAGACAGGGAGAAGACCACAGGGAGATGCAGGCAAAGAGCAGGGAGCTGTAGCTGTAAGCCATAAAATACTAAACACTGCTGGCAACCACCAGAAGCTAGGAAGAGACAAAGAATGGTTCTCCCTTAGAGGCCTCAGAAAGAGCATGGCCCTGCTGACACCTCAGTTTCAGACTTCTAGCCTCCAAAACTCTGACAGAATAAATTTCTACTGCTCTAAGGCACCTGGTTTGTGACCATTTGTTACAGCAGCCACAGGAAACGAACAGACATATCAGATGTTTTACCTGTCCTGTCTTATACTCAGCCCAAGAGCGTGCTATGGGATTATTGGAAGAATATTAAACAAGGCTAGAAGACCTGGGTTCAAATCATGGTTTTACCACTCACTAGTTGTGTGACCCTAAGAAGTGATCTTGCTTCTTTGATCCTCAGTAATCTCACTTCTTTGGTCCTCACCAGCAAAGTAGAGATACAAATATATAACACATACGATTAGTTTAGGGACCAAGAATAATAAGGAAAGGGAAAATGCTTTACAAATTATAGAAACTTTTCAGATATAGGCTATTTGATTTTTTCTTTTTTCTGAAGTAGAGATCCTGTAGGCTTGCTTATTTTACTTTCCTCCCTGAAGAACCAGTTCATGAATTTACTTATGAATTCTACTATTTTGTTGATTTTCTAATTCACTTGCTATCCTTGAATTTTTTTGTCCTTTTTTTAGTTTTGTTGTGCTGCCCATTTTATAAATTTTTAGGTTAGACATTTAGTTACTTTCTTTTCATTTATTCATATTTTTAAGTGAAAACATGAAGTCTATACATTGACCTCTGACTGTGGCTTTGGATGCATTACATACACATTCAGACCTAGCGTTCTCATTTTCTTTTTCTCCTAAGTTGTTTACAATTATGTATTTAAAAAATTGTCTTCTTTGGGTTATTGTTACTATCACCCTATACTCAGCAGTGTGTGCCGGCTTTACTAATCCACGAGCACTTGTTGCTATTATCATGCTGAAGTTAGAGGGCTACAATGTTCTGTAAACAGCTTTCTCTCCAACATCTTTCAGACACATACATCGTGACTAAACATTATTTTTTGTTTGTTAAAGTAGAGAGTTTTTATTTCCTCATCATGAAAGCTTCAGCCACAAAATATCAGCAGCTTTTTGGATTCAGACATTTATCAATGAGTACATTTCTAGAGTGTTCTCATGTGTTCTTCCAAATCCACCAGGAACTAAAGAAATCTACAACCCTGCTGAAAGGGAAGTGTTAGCAGCACTAGGCAATGTCCCTAGAGTTGTCTTATGAATTATATTCCCGGGGTTTCAGTCTAAACATTGGTCTCCTTTTAAGCTTAGCCTAAGGACCAATTCCTCCCTGAAAGGTTCACAAGCCACTTCAACACAGCGGGATCTCTCCTTCCTCAGATCGCATACTTTGCGCACAAACTTAGAACTCAGTCCAAGCTCCCAAATAAGATAGTAAGCTCCTTGAGAGTAAAGAAATCCATGTCTTACACTTCTTTTCATTCCTTCTTATAATCCCTAGTATCTAGTTCCAATAAATACTATGATTGTTTGATTATAATCCTTTCAGAACATTTCCTGAGAGGAAATGTAACTGTGAAATTTAGGGTCATAGATTTTAAAGAAATCAAGTGGTAAAATCAAAGTCCATTCAAAAACCTTTAGAAAGGTTGAGATTAACACCTTGGATGCATGCTTTGAAGAGAAAAAACAGTAGTATCCCAATCATCAAGATATTACGTTTTAGACATCATGAAAACCCAAAACGGCATGCTGGTAATTTGCCCAACTGGAGCTACCTGTGGACTCATGATCTGTCAGCTATGGTGGTGATGGCAGTGGAGTCCAGAATGATTCCAACAATAATGTATCACATATATAAAATACAATTCACAAAACTCTCCCATGTGTTAGCTCACTCGAGGCTCAAGGAAAACCTGTGAGGAAGGCAATTTAAGGACTATTATCCCCATTTTGGAAAATAGGTGTCTAGAGGTCAGAAAAGATTGGCTAATTTACTCAAGATCACAAAGCTAGTAGGTAGGTGAAACAGAATTAAGCCCAGCCCCTCTGATTCCCACCCTAAATTCTATAGGTACAGCTACGTTAAATTGACTTGGGAACTCATGGCATAAATCTCTGCACTCAGTCATCAGTTTCAGTGGCTAGATGTTCACTCAACAAATACCCCTTGGAAATCTACATGCTTGGAGATACTAGAGAAAGAAGATACAGTCCCTGCCTTCAAGGAGCTCACAGACCAGTAATGTGCATTATAATGTGCATGATAAATGTATTGGCTACAAGTGCCATGAGAGAATTAAGATAATAATGTCACATTTATTGAGAACTTACTATGTGCCAATTTCTGTCCCAAGCACTTTGCATCTAGGGTAACATTATGTATCATACTGCCTGGCACATAGCAAGAATTTAAGTTGGCAGCCATTATTTTATTATTATATATAGTTAAAAAAATACAATCAGGGATTGTTATCTGGGAAAGAAAAAAAAGGAAGAAAAAAGGAAAGAATATTTAAATTTTAAATTATCCAGAGCAACACAGTAGAGGAGAAACCAATTATCTAGGGGAAATCAGAACTGGGGGGCGATGCGGGAACTGGATCTTAAAGACGGATGAAGGGCTTGCAGACAGGAAGGGGAAGCACATTCCAGGCAGAGCAAGGGCACTTGAAAAGACCTGGGCCCTGAGCATCAGGGAAGGAAGAAGCCTGGAAAGGAGGTGCGGCCCTTTGGGCGGCCAGAGACAACATACAGAAGAGGAAAAAGGAGGTGGCCTCCTGCTAGAAAGCAGCAGAAGGGCGCGGTGCTCCCGGTGCCTGACCCAGGCACTCAGGGTGAGGCACAGATTTTCCAAGGCTATTTGTTTGTAGGTTACATTTTTCCTGAACAGAATCCAAATTCCTTTGTTTTCACAAAGAGCACCATAGTTTCCAAAGAAAAGAAAAAACAGACGTCTTGGTCCAAGGGCTTTCCCTGAGAAATATTCTGATGGCTCTGGGCCAACACAGGGTTCCACCAACCTCTGCATTTACAGAACGATAGAGCAGCGAGCTAGAATCTTCCTCAGAATCTGCAAGAAAACGGGAATTCAGACTATTCCCTGGGAGGTTTTTAAATGCAAGTAATATGTCCTGTTGGATCTGCCCCAAGCAAACCCTCCTACTTGAGGTTCCCAGAATATTGCATGCAGTGTGAAAACTCTGTGCCTTGGCAGGCACTGCCACTTACACCCGACAGCCCTTCCTCCCCTTCCCTGCTTGGCATGGCCCTGCTCTTCCTGCCAGCCCAGCCTAGAGATTTCTCCGCTGTGAGCCTTGCCTGGCGTCGTCCCCAGATTTCAGCCTCAGCACCAGGGTGGGTGGGTGGGTGGGTGGGTGGCTTTGACCTCAGTGCTCCTACAGAGCCACGCACCCACCTCCATATGCAATCATCTCACCGCTTTGTAATCACAGCATCCCTTAGCCCCCAACCACCCCCACCCTCACACCACACCATCTCCCTCTTAATTTTATGAGCCAGTGATGAATCAAAGATGGGAGGTAGGAACAGTCCAATCTGGGTGCAGGTAATAAGGGGGTGCACACTTAAAAAAGGAAATTTAATGAGTCAGTCTTTTTTTATTATCACCATGTGCCAGCAATTTTGAATAATGTCAGAAGTAAAATACACTTCCTCTCCAGGGCAAATGGTATGAGACAAGTGGTATCCCCCTTGGTATGCCACTCCTCTGAAATTGCTCCAATTCCTTCTGTCCAGGAAAAGAACAGCGTCAGTGATAGACTGCAATGCTGGCCAGAGCTTTTGGTCAGTCAGGGGTTAATCACCAAGGCCTCCCATGTGCCAGGTACCACAATGCAAGGTTTTACATGCATTCTAGGCAGTCTTCCCAACACCCCCTACATATGTGCCTAGAACAGCATGTCCTCCCCATTCTGGGGGCTAGAACCGCAAGTGACGCGTGCCCTTCTTAGATGTTCACAGCCTAATGGAGAAGGGGACTCATGCAATTCACCATGATTCAGCTTCGCATGTGACAAGTAGTTTCAAGAATAAACCAGACCAACCCCCGACTATGGCCACATGATTGTGGATTTAAATCTGAAGAGCCCAGTTGGGGAAGAGGAGTGGATAAGAGAAGTCATCGGCACTGATTGAAATTATACCAGATGCTGTTTTGGATACACACATGCTCTCTTGCTTGAGTCTTGCCACAAACACCTCTGAAGCAGGTCTCATTGTCCTGCATTCTCTGAAGTGCTCAGAGAGGTTTAGTGACTCACCCAGGGTCACACAGCAGCTAGTAATTGATAGAGTGGGGAATTGAGCAGAATCCTCTCTGACTTGGAAGCCTGGGATCTGAGCACAGCAGCCCAATGAGGAGGGTGTGAACACATCCTCACTGGAGATCCTCTCAGGGACGAGGGAATATAATAATGACAAAGGGGATGAGGAAGAGGAAAATGATAATTCCTCACTTTTCCTTCAGCACTTTACAGTTTATAAGATGCTTTCTTGTCCATTGTCTCATGGGATCGCTATGAATTTGGCAGGACAGGGATTACCTTCATTTTGCAGATGAAAAAAAAGGAGGCTTTAGTAAAGTTGTAATACTTTCCCGAGATCACCCTAATCAGTTGCAGAGAGACTACAGTCACTTTATCCTGCTGGCTTCATGCATTATCACACGTAATTGACAGGTACATTTGCATAGCATCTGACTCTTGAAACAACCTCAGGAGGTAGGCTGGGCAAGTCTGATGCGCCCCACTTTACAGTGGAAGGAATGGAATCCCGAGAGGGTAAAGGACTTACCTGAGAGGTGGAACTGGGACTGGAGAGCAGGATCTATCATCCTACATGGAGCAAATCATCCACTTACTCATTCAGCACCAAACTTAGCAGGGTACCAGTCACTTGGGAGCGGGCCTGTCCCTGATAAGTCCCACCAGCATGTAGGACATCCAGGTTCCCCCTGCCTCTAATAGCTCTGAGATTCCTCACTACTGCCACCTCCAAATCTTGATATTAAAATGCAACTCTTGAAGATCCTT
This sequence comes from Camelus bactrianus, assembly GCF_048773025.1. Lineage (NCBI taxonomy): Eukaryota > Metazoa > Chordata > Mammalia > Artiodactyla > Camelidae > Camelus > Camelus bactrianus. The sequence goes on from NC_133551.1 coordinate 36,576,852, forward strand.
AAGTCAGCTTGGCTGACAGAAGTCAAAGAGTGATCAAACAGTGGACCCCAACCCCAACATCACTGCATCTTCAATAAACCTGAGTTGATTTTCCTTTCCCCTGATCTTTTTTAAAGTTTCCCTCTAGCTCCAAACAAAGGTATAAAATTTCTCCTCTGCCAACGTATTTCAAGTTTCTGGACCCAGACCCTATAATTACAAGCAATAAAACAAGCAAAGTCAAGGCTGCATGACTTATAAAGCAAGAATATCAATTATGCACAGTCCAGCCAGAATTCGTTTGGTTCCTGAAAAACAGAAATTATCATTTTCATTGTTCAGAGACATTGTAGGCACATCGTCGGGGGCCCCAAATGACAAGGTAATGTTGGTAGGAAATGTCTGGGTCTGGGGTGTCTGGCTGGGCCTTAGGTGTTCTAGAAGAGAAAATGGAAGTTCCGAGAGGTTAAGTAACATGCTGAAAGTCACACAGCACTCCAGAGTTGAAATAAGGATGCAAACTGAATTCCAGTCCTTTTGTCTTCACATTGCTCCCTGCCCTCTTGCAATAAAGTGTGTGTTTATCCACCTCCAGGCTGAGTAAAAGCAAACCAAGGGGTTGTAAACTGTGCCTAGGGACCTGGGAGCCTGCTCTCCCATAACTGTCCTGGGTCCTATAATCATTACGTATAATGAATATTATGTATAATAAGTGATACATGCATGGTCCAGACCATCCTTTTTTATTCTGTCTTACTGTATCAGATAATGTCATTGTTCTAATCAGATTCCAGTGGGATTCCTTTTCATTGTTTACTGGAGGAGATGGGGAGGGACCACCTCTGGTGTGACTTCAATGGCAAGTGTTGTTCTTGGGGGAACAGTCAAATGCTGTAGCTCCCTAGCCTTGAGTAGGAGTAACTGATGTGTAACTCACACTCCAGAGTCCCCCAGCAGGATCGAGCTGAAGCTACCCTCTGCAGGTGGCATCTCAGTGAAAGCAACTTTTACATTTCAACTGAAACAACCCTGGGTTGTATTTGGCAGATTCCGTTTTAAGGAATAAACACTAAAATGCCATCTATTTTACACTCAGAAACTCACTCTGACTTTGTTCTATTTTGATCATTTAAATTCATTTTAAAGATTATATTGTTCTTATATTTTGCTCAACAATCCATCATTTTGTTGTTGACTAAAAATTTTTTTAAAAATCTGTCCAGAGTATTCAGCCCAATTTCCTGGCTGGCAGACCATGTTTCATTCATCCATTCACTCATTCATTCACCCACAGCTGGGCTGAGCTCAGAACAAATGGCCATGCTGATCTTATCTCACCTACTAAATTGCCAGTTGCCATTGAAAACAACCCGGGACCTATCCCAGCCCACCTCAGGGCCTTTGCACTTGCCACTTCTGCTTGGAATACGCTTCCTCCAGATTTCATCTGGCTCCCTCCCTCATGGTATTCCAGGCTCTGCCCAATGCCACTTCCTCAAAGAGTCTTTCTTGACCTCCCCACCTAAAATTATCTGTCCATCCTCCACTCCATCTGTCTTTTGGGATCCTGTTCTTTCTCCATAATATTTATTACCATCCAAACTGAGACATTTGTTATTTACTTATTTATTGTCTTTCTTCCCCAGGAAAATGTAAATGACATGAGAGGAGATATTTTGTCTACCTTGCTCACTGCTATCTCTGTGGTGCCCAAAATTGCAACGTGGAGAGAGCAGGCAATATTCTTTGAATGGACAAAGAATGAATGAATATACCTTCTCTTCCTCAGCCTCTTGTTTATCCAATAAAACCTTTCCAGGGAAATATTACAAAGGCAAAGGTCTGGAAACTGGGAGATCTATAGCTTCGATCCCATGAGCAAGTCTCTGTGTTACCTGTGGATCAAGAAACTCTCTACCTCCAAAACCTGCAGTGGCTCCCTATTGCTTCAAAAAAGGACAGTTGTCTATGAGTGCTTATAGCCTGGGTGAGTGACATTCAGTGTGAGTGTGTATGCATATTTTTACTTCACACACATTTACTGAGTGCTTGCTATATGCCAGGCATTCTGCTAAAAAATTACAAAGATGTAGTTCCATCCCAGTCCCCACAAGGTTGGCAGTGGTGGGGGTGGGATGAGCAGAGAGGTCATAAGTGATTAAGAGGGAGAGACTTGCAAACAACACTGAAGTATGAACAAATGCCAGGAGATCATTCTCCACAGGCAGGAAGGAAGAATCAGTCCCTTTACTCGGATACAGATGAAAGCCCAGAAAACTTCCTGAGGGAGCTGCATCTCAGCTGAATCTTGATGAATAGGAGTTGACCAGGCAAACAGGCAGAGAGGGAGGGATGGCATTCCAGGCAGAGGAACTGGCTGAGCAAAGACCTGGAAGGATGGCACATTCTGGAACTCCAGGTGATGAAGTCCACTTGAAGCGTGAACCCTGAGCTAAGTCACAAGGAGAGACCGAACTGAGAGGTAAATGAGGTGTTTAGACAAAAGATACCACATTTGGAGCCAGTCAGACCTGAGTTCAAGTGTGGATCATGTCACTGGCAATTCACTCCTCTCCAGGCTCAACTTCCCTCCTGGGAAGGAAATGACCAGGGGGTGGGGGCACTGTCAGCAGATCTCCACTGGTGAGGAGTAGGGGAGCCAGAGAGGGGGCCATGGGAACACTTATTTTGCTTAAAATCAAAATACTGAGAATGCTGTCCCTCTGCTTTGATCGGTTTTGAATCATGATATTTAAATTATTTTGAATTTGAAATTCCTTAGGAGAAGGTGTGAGGTTTTTGTGTTTATCTAGGGCAACCTGGATTACAAAAAAGGCCAAAGAAACCCTGGCTGTGGTGATCTTAACGCCCCCTCTGATTTTAGCCTCCAGGTCTAAGATGACTGACAGCCAGGCATACAGGAAAAAGCAGAGAGAATCAACTGCTGAACTTGGAGGCAGACCCAAATTTCAACTCAGACTGTATCACTTACTCCCTGGAGAGAACGGCAAGTTAATGAACTTCTTGAAGTGTCGATTTCTTTCTCTATAACATGGTACTTCCTTCACAGGCTTATTGTGCGGTTTATCGGTTTATTTGAAATAATGGACTTACAAGCAACTACCACATATTAGATGCTCAATAAATGTCAGGTGAGTGATGCTCCCTCTGCATCCTGGTCCCTAATCATAATGGCTTTCCCTGGAGTGCCCACCATGTGCCAAACACTCTCCACAGGCTGTCTCACATATGAGGAAAACTCACAATTTAATAGTTGGTCATCAATTGAGCTCATTGCATTGTCTAAAAGCAGTTTAACCTTCAGAATACAGCCACGATGGATGATGGGAATTTAGGGTATGCTGTCTGGAACCAGATCAGCCTTAAAATCTTTGAAAATTTAAAGCTTTTTTATTTTTTTTTTATGGCTCTGGAAACCTACCCACTGCACATTTTTATTTCCAACCGTTACGCTGTTTTTTTCTTCTTGCTTTCCACATTTAACTCAAGGATTCAATTGCAAAAGCCAAGTTTGAGATGATCATAACATTTAAGGAATGAATGTAACGACAGCTTATACTTGCATCGCAGGAAGATCTACATTCTATATTTAATAGCTTTAGCCATTTACAGCAAGAGTTATCACAGGCACCCCAAAGAGGGAGGGCTGGAGAGAGAGAATTCTGCACCTTTAACTAAAGATGTCCGAGTCATAAGCTGTTTTGGAAATGATTAAGTGATAAATACAGTAAGTTCATCCTCAGTTCTGGGAACCCCACAGCACTGACAGTAATTCTCAGAGGCAGAAGCAATTATTATTATTAAAAGGTCTAAACCTTAAGCATGTGCACTTTCAGTCTGTTTAACTGGGAGATCCCTAAGTTCAGGGAAGGAGGAACTCAGGTGTTCGAAGCACCTGCTAGACACCAAATGTTCTATCACCTAAAATCCACCCTCCACGTAGACTTGTAACTAGACCTCAAAAATACAGGAAGAGGGAAATTAACAATGTTGAATACCAAGATGTGCACAATGCATATGAAATATGATAAAGTGTGTGCAATGCTTAGCATATGTAAGGAAGCCTGATAAACTCAGAAAGAAGATCCAGCCCTTTGCTGAGGAGATGGCTGTGTGACATTATTCCTGGCTGCATTCCCCAGGCCTAGCACAGTGCCTGGCATATCTGGTAGAGGGTAGGAATATGGAGTATGAAGCCAGATTTTGTGGCTGCCAATCCAACTTAGTCACTGTGTGACCTTAGATAATCATTCAACCTCTCTGTGCCTCAGTTGCCTACTTGTGAAATGGTAAACAGTAATACCTCTCTCATATTGTAATTGTAGAATGAAATGAGCTCATAAGTGCAAAGTGCTTAAGACAGCACTGGCAAACCATAAGAGCTGCAAACATAACCACCTGGGGACTTGCTACAGGCTGGGGAGCTCATCTGGCCTCACCCCCACCCTGTAACATAAAGTGTAATGAAGCTCCCTTTTCCAGTTGGGAGAACTGAAGGAAGTACCTCTGCCCAGATCTTCCAGTTCTGAACTGGCCTGAGATTCCTACCCAGGCCCGCCTAACAGTAACAGCAAAACAATATTTAATTGTTTGTTTGTTTGTTTTAATGTTCTAGGCCTTTACAGATAGGCACACATTTACTTCTCACAACAATTATATGAGGTAAGAGCCGCTAACCCCCATATGATGGAAGCAGAAACTGAGAGTGAGAGAGCTTAAGTCATTTTCTCGAGACCTTAGAGTTAGCAAGTATCAAGGGCGGCTTCAAGCCCAAGCCTAGGAACCTGACTCGTCCCCACGCGAAAGGAGAGTGCCACCGGTCCCCGGTGCCTGAAGTTGGGTGGGCTGGCCAGATGTCCCGGCTCATCTTCTCAGCCCCTCCTGGGACTGGGGGTTTAGGACCGGGGACTCTCTGGTGGCAGATAGGTCGGAGAGGCCTGGAGCAGGGGCGGGTCTGCGGCGCGGGGCGGGACTGCAGAGAGCTGCCCGGGCAGGACGCCTCCTGCGCGCACTTGCCCCGCGGGAACCCCGGCTGGGGCCCCGCCTGCGCGGGCGCCGGGGCTCTCCACCCGCAGCCCTCCGGGGCCCGTAGCCCGCGCGTTCCTTTCGCTTTTAGCCCCAGCCGCGCTGATTACTCAGAATCGTCCCTACTTTGTTGGCTGAGTGACAAAGATCAGCAGTGGTTGTTCGAGGGCACCCCTGCCTCCAGCAGAAAGCACCCCAGGCCGAGAGCCCCGGAAGTCTCGAATCTCCTCTCGCTCTGCCTCTCGCTCTCAGTGGGACTGGGTTGGGGCCTCAGTTTGCCCATCTGTGTGACTGACGTCGACAGTGTTTCTGCACATTCGAGAGAAAGGTGTACGTTGTGGAAACAGCCTGACTTTTCTTTGAAGTCTTCTATTTTCAGCTACAATAATTCTGAAAGTTATATTCTTCACCATTGTTATCTGTTTTAATAAATCTACATTATATTTAATGTGAAAGGAGGTAAAATGGTCACCCAGGAAAAATAGTCTGTGATTTAAACAGTGGTTTGAGTCCTTCTGTTTGAGACACAGAGGAAGCCCTGGAAGGCCCTTTCAACCCTCTTTCATCTGTCAATCTGATTCGTCGTGGGTATTTTTTTTTCTTCCCCAGTAAGACCTTTACAATCTCACTGGTGACCAGTGGGGTGGGGAAGACTGGGTTTTACCATTAAATATATTCAGTTAGAAGTTCTTGGTCTGCCTTTTTTTTTTTTTTTTGCCCGTGGGACCTCGGTTAAGCCATTGACACTTGCTGAGCCTCAGTCTCCCGTCTATAAAATGGGGAGAAGACTCGCAGCGTTGCTGGGAGGATTCGGGATGGTATTTGCTAAGGGTCTGCCCTGCGCTGGATGACCCATGGACGAGGGTGCTAGTGGGTGGGGACTCTGAGGGTCTGAGCCTGGATTTCTTCGCTCTGCTCCTTCCGGTGGCCCCGGAGCGCCCGCCCCTGAGCAAGGGCTGGGCGGGGCCGGCTTCCAGCCTCCCGAGGCCCCGCTGCAGCGGTGGCACCGGTCCCGCCTCCCCCACCGGCCAGCTCCCGGGGCGGGACCCGCGGCAACCTGCGGGCAGAAGGCCAGGCTTTATTTACACAAAAGCAGCCGGTGGAAGCTGGCCTTGTATGGATGAAACGTTGGCGGGCCGGAACGTCGCCGGGGGCGGGGGAGGCTGTAAGAAGCGGCCTTAGCCTGATAGGAATCTATGAATAAACAACGTGAATCAAAGAATGCATTGAAATGACCTCCTAGAATCACAGAAACACGACCCAAAGGAGGCCTTTTGAATCCTCCCACACGTCCCATCCTATCAGATAGTTTGGCAAAGTGAAGCTCGAATCATTCTGTAGTATTACCAAGCCAGAGTGCCTGCCCTACAAACCCCGCCTTCCTGAGGTCGCCTGTGGGGGCGCGACTTCAGGGCTGGGAGCGGGATCTGGGTCTGAAATAAAGAAGGGAAAGGGGAACTCCATTTTCTGGGCACCTTACTCTTGTGCTAGGCATAGTTCCTATGTAATTTCACTGCCTTCTCACACCGCGCTTTGAGGGAGGGATTCCCATTTTTCATCTGGCTAAACGCCGGCTCAGGTAGGCAAGCGAACACACTTACTCCAGGACACAAACACCGGTAGGTAGAACAGCTGGATTCAAATACAATTCGGTCCCGGGCTCTTTCCACCCAACCGCGCTGCCGGCGGAGGCGCAGGGGTAAAGCACAAAATGCGCGGTTGCGACGTCAGGACAGCAGCGCGATGGCCCAGGTGTTTCTGGGCGCCGCCCCTTCCCTCATCGTCCTTCACCTACCTACTGGATGTCCACTGCCCCCTCCAGTCCTACTTGTCAGCTGATTGGCGGCCGCCGCGCCCGCTCGCCTGATTTAGCAGCCGGAAGTCGCAATCCGGGTGATCGCTGACCTAGAGCCCCTAGTCTTATCACTGCCAAAGCCAGCGTTGCCCTGGAGGACACACAGGTGCGCCCAGGACGCGCGTTTCTCCGGCCTCCGCCCTAGTCACGGGGCTGCATCCGGTCCGGGAGCAATGGAATCGGGTTCAGCCGCCCCTTTCCCGGCAGGGGCCTGCCCACGCTCACCCCGCGGAGGCCCGGAACAGGTTTCTTCACTTTCCCTGGCCCAGCTCCTGCCGGGGGCGAGGAAGGGAAGCTGGTTGCTCAATGTGTCTGAGGATTGTTCTGGTTCTCAGGAGACTTGTGGACGAGCCATCAGTCAGGTGGACCCAACTCAAGCCACTCGGCACGTACAGTGTCTTGTATACCGTGGTCTACACAGCAAACCCTTAGGGTTCCTCATGTGACAGGTGGGGCCCATGCTCTGCACAAGGCGGGCCAGTGTCAGGTTCCAAGGAGAAGATGGGCAGAATGAGATGAGTCACCCAGCCCTCTGGGTCCATCCAGCAGTAAGGAGGTGTGGAAGGCCAGTGTCAGGTTTGGCCTGGGGGTGGCACACTGACCAGTCACTGGGCCTCCATCAATTAGTATGCGCCAAATGACCCTAGAGGACTTTCCCAGAAGCCCCAGCTCCTTTGCTTTATAGCTCTTGGCCAAGTAGAAACCTTGGGCAGAAAATCCAGGCAAATGACAGATAGAACTTCATACATATTTATTGAGTGCCAGGCACTGTACAAGGCCCTGGGGATACCACCATGACTCAGACACAGAGCCTGCCCTCACCTATCCCAGCCTAATCAGACAGGTAACAGGTCATTTTAATTTGGGTTGAGGAACCATTTTTTGGAGTGCATCTGGGAGAAGATGGTTGGTTGTGGGTGGGGCCTGGAGGCATTAGGAAAGACTTTGTAAGGTTTCAAACACTACCCTTTTCCTCCTTTCTTCCACCTTTCTGCACATATTTCTTCAGTGGCTGCATCATGCTAATTGCTCAAGGAGCAGTTGGTGGTTCTCCAGAGACAAAAGGGTATGGTGTTATGATGCAGTGATTAAAACATCGGGACTCTGACTACAGCCACCTACTCTGTGCCCCTGAATGATTTGCATTTCTCTGGACTTGGCTTTCTTTATCTGTAAAACAGGGAGAACGATAATCCTGGTTTCATAAAACAAGGCCTGGCCCACAGTAGGCTTTAACGAGTGGAATCTACCACATTACTTTGTTGTGGTTCACACACTGCTTCTGATCTTCATGACAACCACCCCCTCCACTCCCAGCCCCCAATGTGGTTGGCAGCGCAGGTAACTTCATACCCATTTTACAGATGAGGAAGCTGATTTGGACAAATTAGCAAAATTGCTCATGTCTGGTAAGTTTTCAAGAGCAGCACCCTGGGGAGGAGGGGCCTCCCGAAATAGGGGAGATATTCTGACCTTCACCTGCCCTTCCTGAAACAAACCCCAGATGACTGGTTGAGACTGAACTGTCTGGGGAACTTCCTTTGACCTAGATCCTGTCAGCTATACCCCAACACCAGCCAGAAAAATGCATGCAGCCACACCTTAAGCATTCTTGCCCCAACTTGCACTTCGTGCTGGGGATTGCTCTTTCAGAGACTATTCTTTAAAGGGGGGAATATCTGATAATTGGACACCTACTGTGTGCCAGACCCTACACCAGGTATGCTCATGAGGGTTATTTTATCTCCTGTGAGCCATCATATGAGGGCAGGGAAAGGAGAAGAGAGAAGAGCAGGAAGAGAAAGAGCAAAGAATAAACCCACCCCAACTGCTCTCCATAATAAAAGTTGATGTATGCGCATACAACCCTGAGTGTTCTCTCTAAAGTGCCAATGTGATGATGTTATTCCAACTGTCTTGCTTAAAATCTCCCAGTGGTCCCCCACTGCCTTTATACAAAGTCCACACTGAGGAAAGACAGACTCAGCTAGCCACATAATCACATCTGCTGTGCCCACTAATCTCCTGGCTGTTGAACATGCAGTTTCTTTTTCCTGGAATGCCCTTTCCAGCTCCTTACTTCCTTTCCTACTTTTATGTAGGCAAAAAAACCATTCATCCTTCAGCTCTCAGCTTTAGATGTCACCTCCTCCAGGAAGTCTTCCTTGTCCACTCAGACAGGGCTAGGCCTGTCTACACTCTATTGTAAATATTTAACAGTCTGTCCCACTAGATGATGAGCTCCTTAGGGTCAGGGACCATGTCCTATTCCTGTGTCCTCAGCACCAAGCATGGTGTGGCTCATAGTAAGCACTCAATAAATATTTAATGGATGGATGAAAAAAAGGTTGAGCACGAAAATTATCTCCATTTCACAGAGGAGAAAATCAAGTCTCAAAGAAGGCAAAGATACCTATCTCAGTTCAGACAGCTGGTTAGTGTGGGTGACTTAAGCTAAAGCTAAATCCCTCCAAATCTGCTCCGTTTCACTGCTTATGTTGAAGATAATACAACCTCTTTCTGAGTGGTTCCTAGCACTGTCTTTCAATACTGCACTGAAACAGATCCTGGGTCCTGATAATGTAGTATTTATGAACACCAATCATCAAGTCTATAGTTAGTCCCTGGTACTGATTTTAGTGCCTGAGACATATTATACCTCATGACATCTTAGAGAGGTCAACACCATGATGTCTATTTCACAGATGAGGAAGCTAGTTCAGAGAGGTTAAGCGATTTGCCCAAAGTTTTACAACCTTCAAACCCACGTCAGTCAGTCTCTAACTCCTAAGCCCCAGTTCCTTCCACCTCCTCAGTCTCCTGCCCATGGCTCTAGGGCCAGGTCTCTTGCGGCCTCTGCACCAGCTGGGTCCCATTTCTCTCTTGATGGGATACAGATGAGATCCCCTAACTTCAGAGGGCCCTCTGCACTGGGCCCACATGGCATACTGAATTTGCTGGCACTTTTCTCTGGCCACTCTTCTCCTCTCCCCAGGGGTTCCTGCATCCGTGCTGGCTCCACCTCTGGGGAAACGCCAGGGCATGGGAAGCTGTCCTTGTTCCTCGTTCCCAGTCAATGGCCCCCTTGGGAACCAGGCAGGTAGGGGCAGATCCTCCTGCTCTCTCTCTCAGGTGTCTCAACAAACAAACTGTTTAGCAATTACACACGCCCTTGGCCGGAGCACCCACAACCTTTCTCAACTCTAGGGTCACCCCAAGAGCTTCCCGACTGTGCATGCATGGATTTATTTGTTCAGTGAAGATTTGCCCATCTATGACATCTATTACGTTGCTCTTTGAGCTAACGCTGTTCCCCTTGGAGCCCTGGCACGTCTTTTCACCTGGGATGAGGAAGTGCCCCCAAACTGTCTCATAAGGGACAAGAAGCTCCGTGAGGGCAGGGGCTGCATCTGCTTTGTTTGTCAATCTATAACCATCGCCTAGCGCACCTAGATATTAATAGATATCTATTGAACAACTGAATAGCTAAATATTAAAAGCTCATTCTCCCCCATCCTCTCCCCTCACTGCTCTCTGCTTCTATGAGCCTTTAAAAGAGATCTGAAAAGACAGGCTCTAGGATTGCAAGGAACTTCATCTTTATTATTTATCCTGCTTCTGGAAGATTTGGTCAATCTGTCTGCCCAGTGCAAAAAATTAAGGCCATGCAGGTATTCAAAATTTTATCTGCTCTTAAAGAGGGCTGGTACTCAAATTCTTGTCTCGGAAGTCAAATGTTCTCAAGTGATACTGAGGGCATCTTCTACTTTCTATGCGGGGCACTGGTGAGTGGGAACCAGGGAGTTTGGGGAGACTATTAGACCCATCACAAATCTCAGAGGTCCCTCCGGACCCTGGGCACATCAGGTCTCTATGACCACAGGCTCGTCCAGGCCACAGGTCCTGCCTTCCCGGTGATGGCTGGTGCTACCTCAGCAGCCACATAACTAGGGTGATGATGGCGGAAGGTCTTGAAAGGAGGCCAGATGCATTAGGGGAAAAAGAAGAAAGGGGCCCAAATGAGCAAGTTGTACCCCCGTGACATCACATTCAAAGGACCTGGTGTGAAGATTTTTATCTCTGGGACAAAACGGCCCAGTTACTCTGGGATGAAAAGATAAAGCATTTCTTTCTCTAAAAGAACAGGGGCAGAGTCAATATGACAGCATCCTGGTTCATGAACTAGAGATCCTTTACAAAATTTATTGAAAAATAAAATGTACCACCAATCACTTCAAAATGCCAGTGGAGTCTGTTGTTTGCACAGTGCTGGGCACACAGTAAGTGCTAAACAAATAGTTCCTCTTTTTAGAAAGAATGGGAAAGAACTGTGCTTTGGAAATAGAAAAGTCATGGAAAAACCCAGGGGCCCCCCCAGCAAAGTCGGGACTAAACAGAGGCATTTCCCATTGGTTTGTTCAAGGACCAGCCCCCACACAGTCCCCTACACAGCGGGCTCCTGTGCTTCCCTTCCTGTTCTTTTTTTGGGGGGGCGGGGGGGTAATTTCAGTCCATTGGACTTCTTTTTTTCTTTTTTTTTTTTTAATGGAGGTACTGGGGATTGAACCCAGGACCTTGTGCATGCTAAGCATGTGCTCTCCCGCTGAGCTATACCCAGCCACCCACCCCCATTTCCTGTTCTCCTTGAGCTAGGCCTGGGCAGCAAAAATGCAGTTAGCCACTCAAAATGCAATCATTACGACTCACCCAACAAGCACGTCAACTTGCCTGTTGACATGTACACGCAAATAGTAAAAATGCACGCAACGCGATGCGGCCCGATAAAACGTGCGTGCCCTTCCACATGCGTTCCGTGAAACAGTAGAGCAGAGTGGAAGAGCAGGAGCTTTGGAGCTGGGTGAATGGGGGGTCAAAGCTGTTTCCTTCTTTTAATAGTGGGATGATCTGGAGCAAGTCACTGGACAGCTCAGTCCCTCTCGTCTGAAACATGGTAATTATAGCACTGAGCTTGTGGTCTTGTTGCAAGGATCATATAAGACAATATATGTAAAAGCATGGTCTGTTATGCAATAGATGCTTAAAGATAATTTATTGCAGAAATGCCAAGAATCTGAAAAGGGAGGAGAGAGGGAGAGTCTAGTGCTGAGCTCACCTTCTTTACCTGTTTTACCCAATGGTGTCTTCTGTTTCTCAACTCCTTAGGGGCTATTGCCTTTTAACAGTAAGACCTTGACCCTAGCTGGCTTTCCTCTGTTATGGATCTGTTTCTATTTTGCCTCAACAAATAAGCCAGCAGACTGAGTGTGAATGCCATGTTTCCTTCCATGTTTCCCCACCTCCCATCCACAATCCTAAATGCCCTGTGCAGAGCTGGGGACAGCAAGGCTGGGAAAGAAGCATCGATGTACTTTCACCCTCAAACCTCTTTCCATGGCCCTAACTCCCTGCCCTCCTTCCTCTGCCTCTTGGAGCCTGGTTGGGTGAGAAGGACAGTAGTGAGCAGGAAAGGCAGGGATCAGGAACGGTCAAAGAGTGACAGTCTAGATCCAGAAGAGCTATTTTGGAATGGGAAACAATAAAAAGTGCTGCAAAAAGAGAAGCTCTCTCCCACCTCCGCTCCTCATTCATCTGAAACAGTCAGGTGGAGAAGGAAGAATGTAAAGCAAAGAAATCCAGACCTGAGACAGATTAGAATTTCAGAATCAAACTAGCACTTGTTTTTTGCCTAATGTGGAGAGCTTGCCCCAGTTTTGTCCTAGTTCACCTTCACATCATCTTGGTGAGGTAGATACTGTTACCCATTCTACAGATGGTAAAACTGAGGATAAGGGAAGTACAGCCATTGCCTGAGATCACACAGCAGGGAAATACCAAATATGGGGCTCAAAACTGAGTCTTCCTAGTCCAGATCCCAGCTTCTTCCTGTTATGGGGGTCATTTCTTCATAGGACAAAGAAGAGGAATTGACTCATGTGTCCATCTCGAACTTTCCTCTGTTCTGCCTCTACTCTGACAATCCAACAACCCAACTGGTGTACACACAGGGCTAGTCACTTATTCATCAAGCTGCACTCTTAGGATCTGTGCACTTTTCTGTTTCTCTGTTACACTTCTTTAAAAAACAAAACCACAACATAATAAACACAATTTTTAAATCTACTGGAAAATCACTTTTCATTACAGGCTCTCTCTAAGTTTTATTTTTAAGATGCAGATCTGGTCATGTCACTCCTCTTCTTGAAATCTGTTTGTGACTCTCCACTGCTCTCTGGACGGGCAGCTGCCAGCATGCTGTGCAGTCGGACCCCTTGAGCCTCCCCAGCTCACCCCCTGACTACTCTGGGGAGGACCCAGGGAGGTGGGGCTTTTTTTCCTTCTTCCTAAAACTCCTCCCCCTTTGGGCGAGGCTGGCTCCTACTCCCTCGTTCTTTGGGCTTCCCGTGGGAAAATCCTTTCTTCAGGAAGCCTTCTCTGAAGACTACCCCTCCTGAGCTGTAAGCCAAACTTTCTTGTAAGCCCCCACACCAGGCCCACCTCCTCCAAGCCCAAGGAAAGGCCTGTACCTTCCCACCCACCCCCACCAGCCAGTGACCCCCCTCATCATTTCTATTTGCCTGCACCCAGCTCAGCAAGGGTTCAGCACTGTTTCTGGATCAAAGAATGAATGAATCAAACCCTTACCCACCTTCCGAGAGAGTGTGGCTTACTCTTTACTTGGAACTCTGGTTGCTCATCAATGTATATTCTGTCGCTTTGCCTAATCTGAAATTCCTGGAGGGCACTTTCGTGGGTTGGACTGTGTTCCCCCAAAAGGTATGTCCAGCCCCCAGTATTTGGGAATGTGACTTTATTGGCAATAGGGGTTTTGCATATGGAATTAAGTTAAGGATCTCATGAAACGATCATTTTGGATTTAACGTCAGACCTAAGTCCAATGACTAATGTCCTTATAGCAGAAAGGAGAGGGAGCTTTGAGACACACAGATACCCAGAGGGAAAGGCCATACAAAGATGGAGGTGGCAACATACCCAGCGATGCCGCCTCAAGCCAAGTGTTATCAGGGGTCCCAGGAAGCTGGAAGAGGCAAAGAATGGATCCTCCCTTAGAGCCTTCAGGGGAGTGCGGCCCTGCTGACACCTGGAGTTTGGATTCCGGGGTCTCTAGCTTTGTGCAAGAAGAAATTTCTGTCGTTTGAAGCCATCAAGCTAGTGGCATTTGTGCTAACAGCCCTAGGAAACTCACGTGAGCAGGACTGTGCCTCTCACTGCCTGGATAGCCCACCCACCTGCCTGCCTGCCCGCCCCAGAATCCGCCACCCTGCCCTGCAAACAGGAGGACCTCCATGAAAGCCTTAAGAAGGACTGATTTCAGAAGGCCTTACCTCCAGGTTTAGCTGGGTTGTCTATCCTAAAGGTTGACCAAAGCCAAAGAAAGGTTATCCAGACCTCACAGTCATGTAAATCAGTAAGTGTGAAAAGCACTAACACCACCGCGTGTTCACCGGGGACTAGCGCTCTACCCAGTGGTCTCATTTTGCCGGCTTTCATTCGACACATAGTACGGAATACCTGTTCTCAGGGTCCGCTTTGCAGAGGAGGACACAGGGTCAGGAAAGTGAGGGAACCAGCTCGAGATCTCACCATGAATAAGGGGCAGTGTTGGGACTGGAACCCTGGGACGCCCAGTGGGACACTCCCCTCCGCTAAGCTACCATATTCACGACAGGAAGAGAATCAGGACAGGGAGGGTGGAGGAAAGGAGAGACCAGGTGGAGAAGAGGGATTCCACGCTAGCAGACTTTGTGTTTTTGTTTTCATAGTCTGGCAACAATTAGGCATCACACCTTTAACTTTCAATTTGTGGTGAAGGTGCTAAAAATAAACCAGAGTGATCTTTATCTGTGATCGATACCTATTTAGATGAGCAAAATTAATCACAGTGCAGAACTGCCATGGAAATTCTAGACAACACTGCAACTGCGGCACGAGCCGCAGCGTGAGAGCAGGCGTGTCCCTGACACAGATGAAACAGTGCTGGTCTTGAAGGCTGGGCCCCCAAAAGACCACCTGATTCTTCTCGCCGCTCTTCACCTTGGTTTGGGTACCAAAAATGCTGGCCTGTGAACCAGCCAGGCTTGGCGTCACCCGGAGCATCTCTGCAGGTTCTTCCCTGCCGATTCATACAAAGGTTGCACACATTCATGTATTCAGCAAATATTTATTGAGTACCTACTGTGTGCTGGGCTCTGGGGACACAGCAGAAAACAAAACAAAGTCTGCTCTCATAGAGCTTACCTTCCACTGTGGGGAGAGGGACCACAAAAAGTAAAGGAAAATATACACAATGTGTCAGTGAGATGTGAGAAGAATTACATGGAGGCTTGAGAGTGATCCCAGGGGTTATTTTATGTAGATCATCAAGGAAGGCCTTTCTGACAAGGGGACACGTGGGCAGAGGCCCGAGGAGGTGAGAATGAACTCTACGGATATTTGAGGGGAGAGGGAAAAGCACAGATCAAGAACCCAAAGCTAGAACCTGCTTGGAAAGTTCCAGTAACAGTTGGGAGGCCTTTGAGGCTGGAGCAGAGTTAGAGAGAGAGCATTAGGACGCCAGGTCAGAGAGTTTGCCAGCAAACAGTTCGCACAGGGCCTTGCGGGCCACGATGAGGGCCACAGACTGCTCCCAGGGTGACGAGAAACCACTGGAGGGAGTGGCGCAGAGGAGCAGTAAGGTCTGGGTCAGGTTACGGAAGGACACCTGTGTGGAGGAGACAACCACAGAGGGACGGACAGCGGGGAGGGTGGAGGAGGCCGGGGGGTAGGGGGGAGCTGCCAGGACCAGATGACCCTGGACAGAGGGGGTGAGTCGCAGCAGGTTGAGGCTGCCCAAAAGAAAAAAAAAAAAAAAAAAGAGAAAGAAAGGGGAGGGAAGGGAATGGGAGGGAAATAAAGAAAAAAAGTGGGGAGGAGAAAATAAAAATGGAGCGTGAGAGAAAAGAACGTGTTTGACATACCAAACAAGCACTCAGTCATCCATCCTTGAATGTCAGACTCTGGGATGGGAAGAAGCAAAACAGTACCACTTGTGTGCTCTCCAAGGTACTAGGTCTTCATCCGTCCCACCTTATCACGTGACAACCGTTTGCGGTAGGAATGATGAACCCCTAGGTCATAGATGAGGAATCTGAGGCCCAGAAGAGTTCAGTAATTTCTCCAAGGTCACACAGCCAATATGGGAGAGCTAGAATCAGAGCTGAGGGATTATCTAAATCCAAAGCATCCACTTTCCTAACCTCATTCTGGCTGTGTGTGGAGGAGTATACATAGTTCCTGCCCTCAGAAAACCTCCCTGACTTACAACAGTCCCATGAGGTTAGAATTGTTTTAACCTCTATTTTTAGAAATGAAGAAACTGAAGCCCAGAGAGGTTAAGTGACTTATCTAAGTCACAACATCAAGTGAGTGGCAGAGCCAAGATTCAAGCCCTGGTCCAGCTCCAGAGACCTTCACCACGCCTCTGCGTCATTATACAATGTCGTCGTTTTGAATATCAGTGAAATAGATTTTCAAATGCATTTACAGGTAGACAGTAGTAATAAAGGAACCAAGTCATCTAAATCCATCAGTAACCAAAACTTCTGAAGAACACACACACACACACACACACATTTATTGACAGATAATATGGACACACCCATAAAGTACATGCATATACAACATTCCAAACTCAATTACTTCCTAAATTAGCCTCTGTTATCTGGGTCTCCAGGGAAGTTAAGTCATTTACCCAATTATGATGAATTGCCAAAGCCACCTTGTCCACTCCCAAGAAGTACACAGATGTAGTTTTCAACTTACTACTTAAAAAGTCAACTGAAAAATTCAGTTAACACTTCCTTGAGAATCTCGGGGAAGAGATGGGAGTTGGAAAGTTGAAATGTCAAATATTCATCCCCGAGCAATGGAGGACTCTGCAAAACACCGATTCCCAATGCCTTGCTTCCACTCTGGAAACACAGACTTAGTCCCACTGGTGTGTAATTCACTTCCAAGCATCAGAAGCAAAAAGTCTCCTGTTGAGAGGTGCTACGGTGTAGGGAAAAGGTGTGGAAACTAAATTTGTCCTCCAACAGTCCTGAGTTCTAAGCCTGTTTCCAGCTAATTGACCCCAAGCAGGTGACTGGGTTCCCTTAGAAACAGAATAAGGATAATATAATATCTACATTTATCATGAGGATTATACAGGATCCCTTAAATAAAGTGTCAAGCACATAGCTGATGCCGAGGGAGGGCAAAGTTCAGTGTCTTGACCTTTTCCCTACAAGGGAGAGAGTTACTAACTTCTAACCAATAGAACCTATAATTACTATCTTTGGCCATCACAGGAAGGAGTTCAAAAAAAAAAAAAAAAAAAAACACAGTCAGATGTTTTCACGCAGAAAGGCAGGCCCAGGCAACATACCAGGTTGCTAGGTGTTGTTAAGCCACCCACCTAGCTGCAGACTGGGCAGCAATTAATGTAATTAGCGCAATGATGAGTGTCCTCTGCAGCGATAAACAGCTCAGCCCAGTAGAACCTGACAGACCTGCTGCTCCCACGAGGCTCCTGACCCTGTAAGTCCATTCTGGGAGTGCTGTGGTGTAATTCGGTGGGAAGAGACCAGCCTTGACTCTCTTGGAAACAGATGTAAATCCTGTCTTTACTAATTCCTAGCTGTGTGACTAAGGGCAAACTGTGTCACTTCTCTGAGCCTTAGTTTCCTTATCTATAAAATGGGGTTACTATTCTCCCAGCATTGTTATAATTATCTTTATCATCATCATCATCACCATCATCATTGCAGAAAACCCCAAACCCGGCTGGAGTTGAACTGGCGGCAGGGTGTATGTTCCAAGAAGACACAGATATTGCTGGTACCTAGAGTTGGAGCAACGCATCTCTTTTCTCTGGCTGAATTCAGAGCGTGTAGCATTGATCTCAGTGGCTTCAGGAAAACCATTGTTGTTTGGGACACAAAGGATATTAATACCCAGAAAAAAAAAGGGGGGGGGGCAGAGGGAGAGGAAGAACTTTTTGATTTGATTAATTATTTAAGATAATGTTATAAATAATTACCACAAGTGTTAGCAGCAATACTACTGCTTACATAAAACAAAAGCCACAGCAATCTGGCAGCTGGTAATGAAAGCACAAAACCAGCTTATAACTTTGGATTTAGCAATTTCATCTTGAGAATGAACACCCTCACAAAAGAAGTCAGATGATCCAAAGGTTATTACATGTATGGATGTGTCTGGCGAGGTTCTTGATAATCATTAAGAATTCACTAATTCATCCAACAGTTGCTGAGTGCCTACCGGTGCCTGGAATAACAGCTTTGAGTGTTGGGAAACACACACACACACAATTATCAGTCACTGAAATGAAGGCTCTGAAAAGGTCTGTAAAATAGAGTGATCAAGAGGGAAGGATCAATACCAAAAGTGCTAAGCAAAACTGAAGCATAACCCCTGAAGGTGACAAAGGAGGGGACCCTTGGATTCTTGGGAACACACAGATGAAATGGTGTTAAATGAAAAGGAACAAAGAAAGAAGAAAAATAATCACCAAATCCAGAATGCGAGAGCTAGAAAGGACCTCAGAGAACCCCCGGTTCAGCAGTTCATAACCCTTCCATGGGGTCCTTGGGGCAAGTGAGGCTCACCTGTCCTCACAATATAGGCAGAGAAAAACTAAGCTCTGGGTAATAATGATAAAAATCTCCACAATCAAATAATGATAATGACAAAAATGTTCGTCGTCAATCCACTGTTTTCTCTCCCACTTGAGAAAGCTTTTCAGCATACCAAAGAGAAAGGTTAACCCTGGTAAAGGAATAATCCTGAAGCCACCCGAATTTGTTTAATAAAATAGAAGTTGGGAGTGAATACCGCAGTCGAAACCCAGCGATCTGACCCAAGCCTTCAGCTATTGGTGGAGAAGCTGAGGCCCCAGGCCACCTCTCTGCCCCGTGACACTGGCACACACTTCTAGCTTAGCTGGTATTTGTTGAGTGAGTATTGGTGAATGAATAGGAAATGAGATGACCGATCAAGGCTACGCGAACTGTAGGTGGCTGGTAACATAAGCCAATTAAAACGTAGAGACTGGGAGTGAATTTAGTCCACAGAACATAGAAATGCATGCTCATTGTGTTTCCTTTCTTTAATTTGCTCAAGTGTAGCCTAAGGAATAACACACAGCTGTGTAGAGGGAGTCATAGCAATAGCCCAAAAGGACATGGAGTCCTAGACTCCTCAGGGTACGGATGGCACCAGTGTTCAGGCACCAGGACCTGAAAGCCACAGCTGAGGGCTCCCCTTACAGTAGATGCTTGAACTGATCAACTGGGAACAAACGGTCTTCTAACAAGATTGCCACGTGCAGAGCCCGTAGGGGAAATTCTGCAACACCTGGCCATTGGGGGCGGCTCTTTCCTGCCATTTCTCTGCCCTGAAAGCCCCTCCCACTCCCACCCCGAAACCCCCACCGCCAGAGTCAGCGTTTCTGTCCTTTGTATTGCAGCCCCTCTGCAGAGAGGCCTTTTCAGATCACCCTCCTTAAGAAGTTTCCCACTGTGACTCTTCTTTAAAGCTAGAAGTATATAGAGACGTTTTAGGTCCCCAGGCTCGATCATTCCCCTGCTCCCCTGTCAGATAACATTTGTATGTCTTACTAGCTACACCACAGGGAAATCAGAGGTCCAGGTGACTCTGTTCTTTTCATTCTTAACACTTACTGCGTCTTGTGATTTCATATTAACGTGTCCATTATCTATAGACAGCAACTATAATACTAGTAATTACAGTTAATATTTCTTGGGCACTTCCTGGGTCAGGTACTATTCAAAGTACTTTACATATAAATTCATTTAATATTCATAACAACGCTCTGAAATAGGTTCTATTATGAGCCTTATTTTATAGGCAAGGAAACAGAGATTCAGAGAGGAATTTGGCCAAGTTTATAGAGTGAGTAAAGGACAGAGCCAGATCCCAGATTGCCTGGGCAATCTCGCTCCAGAGGTTAAGGGCTTAACCTCTAGGCAATACAGAAGTACCATGAGGGCAGATTCCATATCATTTTGGCCCACACTTCATCCTCAGGACCTTGCATAGTGCCTGGTGTGGGATAGGGGCCCAATAAAGATTTGTCAAAAGGAAAAAAAGGAAGGAAGGGAGGGAGGGAGGAGGGCTGAGGAGGATGTGCTGCTAGCCCCATGGTGACCTGGTGGGTGAAATAGGGCTGAGACTCACTAAGGAGTCCCTGCCTCACTTGGGAGCAACAGGGACGCTGGCCCTAGAGCTGAATGAGACACTCTCCGTTCTGGAGTGTGGGTGGGGGGGTGCCTCCGTCCGTCTGCATGTTAAGGTGGTTCAGTGGTTCCGATGCCCTCAAGATGAGCCCAGGGACGCCTCCATCAGTCCGGTCCCACGCTCTTCCCTGCCTACAAAAGGATGTTCAGTTGTAATGCAGCTCTTCTGCTCCAGGACCCCTGTGTGGGTCCTCAGAGCTCAGCAATGAATATGACAGAGCCCCCTCTTGAGGTGCTCACGGGCTATTGAGGAAGAGGGAGCCTGAAACCAAGGAGAGGAGAAGGAACTGGACAGGCCAGACTGACAAGAAAAGGAGGCACAGACGGAGGGACTCAGGTCTCTGAATGAGGTCTACCTCCGGGAGTCTCTACTTGTTCTGCTCATGAAGCCTGGGACTGGGGCGGGGGCTCCTGGTTGACAGCTGCAAACCCCACCCCCCAGCATGCATATGTGGACTGCTCCACTACCATACATGATGCTGGGATACGTGTGCCTGGTAGACAAGGTAAGACTGGTAACCAGAGGAATGAGCAGTATAGCCTGCAAGTTGCTTTGCTTCACACTGATTTTCCCCAGGATGTTAACGTCTTGTTCCACTGAGGAGCAACAGCTGAGCCGGAACTACACTAATGGAGTGGAGTGTGGTTGCCTCAGAGGTGTCTGGTGCTGGGGGTACTGGGCAGAATGCCCTTTCACCCTCCATCCTGCTGCCGGGCTGTTGCCTGCGTGCTCCTTCTTGAGAGCTTATTGCATGGTGTGCCCCCGTCTTCGAGGGTTTACTCTCACCTCTGTAATTTCAGCAGCCTTCCCTTCCTTATGTCTTCCATTGAGCTATCTTTGCTAGTTTTAAGGTAAAATCCTACATTTGCTGTAGTAGATATCTGTGGGTGGGGGGTTATTTACTGAGTCAAAGTTTAACAAATCTTTTTAGCACTATTATTTTTATGAGGATATTTAGAGTTTTATCTTAGCATTATGGTTAGAGTACTGTACAGGCTTTTAGTGATCTGCCTCAACTCTGTTTCTGCGAAAAGCCATGTTATTTTTAATGTACGACTCCGCAGAACACAGGGTTTGGGGAATGTATATGTCACATTGTAGCAGAAACGCCTGTTCCATGCACCAAAGGCTTTCCCACTAGTTATGATGCATTCCTTCCAGAAGTCCTTTGAAGCAGGCATAAATTGCAATCACCACACTCATTTTCAGATGAAGAAACTGAGGCTCAGAGATGTTAAATGACTTATCTAAAGGAGATGAGACAGGACTTGAATCCAAGTCTTCAACTCCAAGTCCATTCACTCAGTTTCCATTGTACGCACGACAATGAATGCTTTTTCATGGTAGTCAATCCGTCACTAAGTTATTTTGGGAACTGCTGCTGTTCCATTTTATGGCTGAGAGACTGATGTTCAACAATTTAAGAAAATTGCCTTAGATCACACTACTGGGAAGAGAATATGTTGAAATTTGAACCCATGTCTTCTTGATTCCAAAGACTGTACCTTTCCACAATATCAGTGGAAAACGCCTTGAAGCATAAGAGACAAATTATCTATTTTAATGATTCTGTATTTACTTTTCCAGTTGTCTGTCTATGACAAGTAATACTTCTTATCCATTTATAACAGAAATGTATCATCTCCTATTTAAAAAACTTTAAGTTTTAAAAAAGGAATCTATTTAAAGAAAAGGAGTAAGTAAATTGATTTTAGAGAGGTAAGTAGACATAGCAAAATGGAAAAAGTGATGGGTAAATGACTGAAACTTGAGGAGTACAATTTTTAATCCTAACAAATAAAGTCCTTCATAAAATATTTGCCTAATGCAATGAATTCCCATAAGCTATATCAGCAGATATTTCTAAATTACCTAGAATAGAAAGGAAATTAAAAGAGGTTTAATTCCCTGAC
The DNA here is from genome assembly GCF_048773025.1 of Camelus bactrianus. Classification (NCBI taxonomy): domain Eukaryota; kingdom Metazoa; phylum Chordata; class Mammalia; order Artiodactyla; family Camelidae; genus Camelus; species Camelus bactrianus. The sequence continues at coordinate 36,598,962 of NC_133551.1, forward strand.
CAGTATTTCAAGGAATTTAACACGCTCCTCTTTATTTCAGAGTCTGTGCCAAAGGTGTTTCTTTGCAGGACTCAGAAGCACTTGGTCTAAGCAGTACTTGGGTTCTTATAAGAAGAGGAAACAGTAGAAGAGCAGACTTAATATATTTTCTTCAAGAGAGTAATGGAAGTTTCAAGGCCTAGTGAATATTCCCAAATGATCCAGATGCTTGATGTTCATGTTACACAGAGAAACAAAGTAAGAGGCCCGGGGCCCACTGGGGACACTTAGGTTTCCATCTTATCTTGGCCACTCAGGCAAGTGACAGTTGAGGGGTCTCACTGTCCCCACTGGCTAAAAGAAGGAATTCTGATTTCCATACCATTTTCCCTCAGTGTGAGACACACCCAATCGAGAATGACTATAACTGGCAAAAGCAGCTGTCCATGTAAGTTAAGAGGCACCTGCCCACCAGAGGCACAGAGCCTTCCAGGTCTGAGAGTCTGCGATTCATGATTTAAGTTCCTTGGATTGCAGGTGGCCACACAAGTTGCAGTGATGTATACGAAGGGCCATTAAACAGTCTCTGAATTATGCTTAGAATGTTACACCACAGGCAGCCTAAGCCAAGCTGGTGTAAATTCCTACCTGCCCTACTAGGCAGTGAGTACTCGGATTCATTAAATGTCCATGTTAATATCACTGTGCTCATTACAATTGTAGAGATGGAGTTTGTATTTTTAAGAAATGCCTAAGTGACTCTGTAATATATTGAACACAATTTAAACTATCCCTGGTAAATACTCTCTTTTCCTCACTATATTGTTAAATTTTTTAATTAAGGAAGCAATGAATGACGATTGTAGTATGTTACAAATATTCGTAGTATATGGCACAAATACTCACTCCCTCCTTCCAAACCTCCACCAATATTGGACGTGGCCATGTGACTTGCTTCACCTAATAGAATGTGGGCCAAAATGACAACACATCAGTTCTAAGCCTAGGTCTTAAAAAGCTTTCCATGTTGGGACCCCTCCTACACTGCTGGTGGGAATGTAGCTTGGTGCAGCCATTATGGAAAACAGTATGGAGATTCCTTAAAAAACTAAAGATAGACTTACCCTATGATCCAGCAATCCCACTCCTGGGCAATATCCGAAGAAAGCTCTAATTTGAAAAGACATGTGCACCCCATACCACATGTTCATACCACCACTGTTTACAACAGCTAAGACATAGAAACAACCTAAATGTCCATCAACAGATGCCTGGACAAAGAAGTAGTGGTGTGTGTGTGTGTGTGTGTGTGTGTGTGTGTGTGTGTAATGGAATACTACTCAGCCACAAAGAAGTATAAAATAATGCCACCTGTAGCAACATGGATGGACCTGGAGATTATTATACTAAGCGAAGTAAGTGAGAAAGAGAGAGAAAAAAATACACATGATGATATCACTTATATGTGGAATCTTAAAAAGGTGACACAAATGAACTTACTTACAAAACAGAAATAGACTCACAGATATAGAAAACAAACTTATGGTTACCAGGGGGGAAGGGGGTGGGAAGGGATAAATTGGGAATTTGAGATTTGCAGATACTAACTACTATATATAAAATAGATAAAACAACAAGGTCCTACTGTATAGCACAGGGAACCATATTCAATATCTTGTAGTAACCTATAATGAAAAAGAATATGAAAACAAATTTATGTGTGTATACATATACCTCAAACATTATGCTGTAGCCCAGAAATTGACACAATATTGTGAACTGACTCTACGTCAATTAAAAATAAAAACAAACAAACAAACAAACAAAAAGCTTCCCATGTTTCCATTTGCCCCTACCTCTGCCATGAAAAGAACAGAGCCTGGTAGGTTCTGCCTCTCTAGGATGGGTTCTGGAATGAGGCACATGGAGCAGACCTGAATCTGACCCTTGGCCCTGTTTCTCCGGGCTGCACCTGAGCACACGCAAAACAGCACTAATGTCAGCAGTTCTGGGAAAAGCCATCATCACCACTCAGAAAACTACAGGGGAGGCAGACGCAGTGGGGAGAAAAGAAGGGCAAGCCTCAGAGGGCCCTGCTGCTTCAGCTGACTGCAGACCCAGAAGCAGAAAATAAAACGTAGCATTGCATAGCACTCAGATGTGGTTTCTCTCTCACACACACAAAAAGCTGATGAATCCACCTATTGTGATAAGTAAAAATTGACAGAAATCATTCATGTATCAAAGTAAATAAAACCTCTCTAATCCCACCCCTATGAAAGATAGCTGAGAATAATGTTTGACATAACTTTCTGCTCTTTTCTCTGGCTTTTGCAAGGATTAAATGAGAAAATGCATGTAAAAGGCACTTAGCACAGAACGGTCATACGACAGAAGCATTCATTAAACATTAGCTGTTTTTGTTAATACTTCCAAACAAAGATACTCAGATATAAGGTTTTTTTAGTTTATGCAAAAATGAGAACAAGCTACAGACATTATTTTGCAGCATGTTTTCTTCACATAACACTGTATTGTGGGCTTTTTTCTCCAGGTCAACTCATTTATTTAAGGGCAATTAACTCATCTTTTAAGATGGCTACATGATATTCCATGGTTTCAATGTTCCATAATGTATTTTACCTATTCCCATTTTATAGATACAGAAGCTGAGATTCAGAGAACTAAGAAGATGTTCGTCCAAACACGGGCAGCCTCTCCGTATCAGCCCTGTGACACACTCTCAGCCAATCACAGGTGAGCAGAAGTGACCTGTGGGCAAGGCTTTAAGAACTATCCCCTGGTGTCATCTCTCTCTCTTTTCCCTGTGACACACACCAGTGATATCTGGCACGATGTCCACTGCTTCACCCAGGGTCTCAGAGTAAAGAGCTAAGCCCTAAATCAGGATGGAAATGTAACATGCACATGAATTAAACTGATGCTGTTTTAAGCTGCTGAAATTTGGGGGGTGGGGGTTGGTTTGTTGCCCCAATACAATTTAGAAAAAGTGAATACAGTGTTCCAAGAATTTCAAGTGTTTGGGTGTTCATTGTCACTGGTTTGGCCAAGCACCAACATACCAGTCAATCAAGATGTGGGTTGACAGAATAATGAGAAACAATTTCCTCCATAACTTCATTTTTAAAAATTATCAGTAGCCCTCTCTGCTACTGCCAAATCACAAGGCAAAGGACACAACAGCATCTCAGAAAAAAGAAGTCGAATGACGCAGTTCGGTAGATTGAGGACCATCTTTTGCACATGGAAAGCCTCTTAGGTAGGTCAGGATGATGAGAACATTGATCCAATTTCTCCAAGTTGCAAACAACATATGCACAAACACGTGACACGGCACCAAAGTCAGTAGTCCCAGGAAAAGCCGTCATAGTACTTGCATAAACTGCAGGGAAGGCGCAGTGGAGAGGAAGCCGACTGAATGGGACTGTAGGAAAGCTAACTTTGGCTGCACCGCGTATCAGCTCTGGACCTCAGTTGGCTCAGAAGACTTCTAGGAGGATCTGATAGCACAGCAGGTGCAGTCACAATTAAGAAGAATATACACTTACTCTGATTTTTTTTTTATTCCAAGTGTAATATGTTTATTGCAGAAAGTTTTAAAACAGAGAAGCATAAGAAAGAAAACAGAAATTACCCATGTATCATAACTGTTGACATCTGGATGGTTAATCAGCCACATTTCCTCCTAGGTAAATGTACGCACATATTCTAGTACAAGGACTTCTGTATGCATTTATTAAGTGTGTGCATATATATATTACAAGTTCCTCCTCCCATGTGCATCTTCTTCATTCTTCCTTTCCAGCTTACCTTCTGGTCCCTCCAAACATGGCCCCATCTTCAAGCTCCATATTCAGGCCTTTGGACATGCACTCCCTCTTCCTAGAAGACTCCCTTTCCACTGTCTCCTCTTCTTCTGGCTACTTCTACTCATCCTTGAGGTCTCAGTTTATTCATCCCCTTAATAGAGGACAGTTCTCCACCGCCCTTGTCAGATGTCCCTTCCCTGTGTACCCAAAGCATCCTGTCCTTCTTTCTCATAGCTTTATCATACTCAACTAGTCTTGCCTTATTTCTGTTTTCCTTGTGAGACCCCAGCTCGTGGGCAGGTATGGTAGCTTTTGTTCACCAGTGTTTACCAGTGTCTGGCTCAGAGTAAACTCTCAAAAGTTGTTGAATAAATGAATCACATTTAATATGTGCCACCTATATTTCTTCCGAAATCCCCAAAGAACCTGGCATTGCTCAAAAATATCTCCCAAAAGATTAAATATAAAAAAGGATGTAAGATATGGCAACATATCTCATAAAGTCTATAAATTAGTTGGGAAGAAAACAAAAGGAAGCATTGGTGTATCATTAAGTGCCATGCCTTTCACTTCTGTCTCCTCCACTAGTCTTCTTCAAATGAGAAAGGGCAGAACAAAATCCTTAACTTCAGTTTCACATTTATTCTATCCTTGAGGGTATCCTGCAGCACCAGCTGGAATAAGAAGACACTAGCAGCTTTCTTGTATATACTGCAAAATCTCAGTGTTTCAACAGTGAAGTTGATTTCTCATTCAGGCAAAGTCCAGCGCAAATAATCCCGGCCTGTGGGCAATCTTCCACGTGGTCATTCAGAGTCCAGGCTCCTTCCACCTGTGGCTCTGCCCTTCTCTGTGTCTCTAACATATAACCAGAAGATGAAGAGAGATGGTTTTATGAGCCAGGCTTTTAAGTGGCACATGTCACATTTACCCCCTTTGCACTGGCTAAAACTCAGCCACATGGTCAAAGGAGGCCAGGAAATGTAGTTGAGCAGCATGCACAGGAGGAAAAGAAAAGGAGTTTGGGGAACAAGTAGTTCTTCTGCCACAAATGGTAAGGAAGTATCGAGTCTTCAGTGATCCCAAGAACAGCTAATTTTGACTTATGGACAGTGAAAACACTTGTTTTGAGAGAAGAAGGCACTAACTAACTAACACTGGCCATGAGAAAATACCATCCCAGGTTTTCAAATGTTGAGAGAATAAAAATGGTCAGTGCCAGAATTGAGAAACAAACCCACTAATGTTGGTGACCACCCTGAAACAAATTCTAAAAGAGAATATTTAAAATGGCTTCTATGAACTTCGAAAATAAAGTGTAACTTGAATAGTACAAGTTACTATGGACTCACTAGGAATTAACAACAACTAACCCAATATAGTGTCTAACAGAGAGTAGACAATATGTATTGAATGGATGAATTTCCTTCCTACTTTTAAGGCTACTATCCCATTGACAAATGACTAACTTCAGAAAGTTCTTCCCTAAGTATAGCAGTGTTCTCCTCTCTGACTTCTAACCATTATCCTAGCTGTGATCTCAAAACCTACAGAATAAGTGAACTCTCCCATGTGACAGTTGCACAATTATTTGGAGACTTCTATCCAAGGTGTCATGGTCTTTCTTCCCCCTTGGGTATATATTCCCAGTTCCTTCAATTCTTCTCCATGGGACATAGCTTTGGGTTCCTCACCATTTGGCTGACCTTCTCTGAGATCTCTCAGATTGATCAAAATTACTTCCCACAGTTTCATGTCCACAATGTTCCCAATGAGATCCAACCAGCAGCAGTCGGTAGAGTTGTCACTCCCCAGCTCTGAAAACCACTAGAAGCATTTTAGTAGTGAAAATGCTGTCCAAAGGATTCCTGCATCGGGAGGACAAGGCTTGGAAGATGACTTCTAAGGACCATTTTTACTTTATGATCTCATTAGTTTTGTGGCCATTCTGAGTGTTAAAAAGAGGTCACCATGGGGGGGGGGGGTGCTGTGTACAACAATTACACACATCTCCTTGACAAGAACCTAGTCCATACATGCTCTCCAGCAACACAATTCACTTACTTACTTGTATTTCAATTTTATTTATCTCTGCTTGTTTACTCCACTTGTGATGTGCACACATATAGCCAAGCCGATGACCTTAAAAAAAAAGAAAGAAAGAAAAAGAAAAAATTGGGCGGCAGTGGGGAAGACATTGGAATACTCCAAAATTGAAAACCAGTCTCAAGCAAATGAGAACTAACTTTGTGGAGACTTGATTCAAGAGAGGGACTTCCACAGGGGCCCTGATGTATAAGAAAGATTCACTGACCACCCTGTAGGTGCCAAGCACCATGCTAGATGCTGTGGGTACAGTAAAGACCTAAAGATATGCCTACCCTGCCCTCTTGACGCTTGGCTTCTGGTAGGCAAGACAGATCTTAAAAAAACAAAACAAAACAAGTGAAAAACAACTGCTCTCTCTTCTCATAATGAATCTGTCCACAGAGTGTATACACTCACTGTTCATTTGGAAAAGGCCTGCAATTGCCCACCTTTGCCAGGGACCAGTGGGTAAGTTCAATTCAGGGGGAAACATGAGGAAATCTATCATGGCCCTATGTCTGCCATGCCTTCCAATCTATCCTATACCAGCTCTCAGGTTGATCTTGCAATACCCATTCGTGGATTCCTGAGTCTAACTTTCAGCTGGTTCTGAACTCAAGAGGGAAAGAAAGAAGTATTATTGATCACCCTGCTAAAATCCCAACTGCCATAAAGAAAAAAACATAGGTACTTATGGAAAAGTAGAAGAGGGGAACTAAATTTAGACAGGGGTGGGGTGGTACAAAAGCAAGCCTCTTTATGTGTCACTGAAACTAACATCCAAAAAAACAGAAATTGACCAAGGAAAAAGGAAGATGTGGGAGGGCTCATATAAAGGTTTACAGACAAGAAACAGTTCATTTCATTTGAGGAACTGAAGAAGTCCAGTGTGGGGGTCATTAGGACTGGTCCCCCAAAACTTGCAGATCTCTGCCTTCCAGGCAAATAGGATTGCATGTCCTGGTCAGCTTGTGTCTGGGTGGGGCCGTGAGACTAGTTTTAGCTAATGCACTTTGAGAAGTGACATGTGACATTCTCTGGCAAAGGTACCTAATTGCCCGGCTAAAACCCTTCAGATCTCCGTTTCCCTCTTCCACGAGATCTGTAATACTCCCGAAAGTGGGGGCTACAACAGGCTGGGTCCCAGAGGAAGGCAAAGTAATGAGAGTCCCTGCCAACCCTTGATGGACACTGAGCAGGAGCAAGACCCAAAACTTTATTGTCTTAAGTCCCTGAGATCTGGAGTTGGTTTTTCACTGTAGCATAAGCTAGGCTCTCCCAACTGATACAGTCATAGCCAGCGTGGCTACAGAGCAGTGAGGGGAGAAGTAGGAGCTGTTTCATCCTGGTGAGGTCGGAAAGCCCAGATCATGTGAGATCTCCTAGGCGAAGTAAAGGATTTGGGTTTTCTCCCAAGTCCAGCAGGATGTGCTTAGGGAAGGTCCAGCAGGGGAATGACGTGTTCCAAGTTTTATATATTGAAACAAGTTACTATTGCTATTTGACTATTAAAACACCCCCTTAAATTCCACTTAAGAAAAGGATATTTTTAAGAAATCCAACAGCAAGTATTTATTGAGTACCTTCTATCCTTCTTCATGCCAGGGACTGCATTAAACATCGGAAATATGGAAATGAATAAGACACAGTTCCTGGATTTGGAGTCAGAGTTGTAAGAAGACATTTACAAGAACACATGATGAACATTCTTAGCTTCAGGTATGTACCATGTGATGAGATCCAAAGATAATACCTGTTTGAGGGGAGGGTGAGGGTGGAAGATAGGGTAGCAGAAAGCTTCAGAAGGAGCAATTATTTGAGCAGGGTCTTGAAGGGTGAGTAGGAGTTTGCCAGGTTGTGTTTTGATTAAGGATGAAAGTAAATGGAAAGACAGGAAAATGTCAGAGGTATGGAAAATGTCTAGGGTAGCTGAGACTCATAAGAATGGGAGGAATGTGCAGTGTAGGGTGTGGTACATGGTATTACTATTTGCAAATACTTGCTGCCCCTCCCCACCAACAACAGGCTTGGCCACATGAACTGCTCTTAGCAGAAGCTTTAAGCACCACGTTCTTTTCTCTCTACTGTGACAATCAGCAACATTTCAGAAAAGGTCCCAGAATAAAGATGATATGTGTGAAGCAGAGACACAGCCAACTCATAATGGGCATGCAGCATGAATGAGAAATAATTCCATGGTTGTCATTTAATACCATTATTGGATTGCTACCCTAGTGTAACTTGCCCTATACAGGGGTGTGCATTTCCAGCTCTTGACTTCCAGGCACAGAGTAGGATTGTACTTTCCTGCACCTTTGAAGTTAGATGTGGTCATTCGACAAGTTTTTGACCAATACTAGGAAAGCACAAATAGTGCCTGTCATTTCTGGGAAGAAAGTTTTAAAGACCATAGGAATTCACCGTGCTTTCTTTTCCCCATTAAGGTGATTAGGATGATTGTAGAAGCACACGTATTTCAAGATGAAATCTTGGGACTCTGTCTCTGAGTGAGTACATTGAGAAAAGCCCTTCTGACCTCAGAGATGCAGTAGGAACAAGAAACAAAGTATTTTTGTTAAGCCATTGAGATATTAAGATTGTTATGATGGTAAACCTAGCATATCCTGACTGATACAAAAATCAGCACCTAAACAGGGGGTAATGTAATAACAATAACAATAAAAGTAAACATTTGTTTAGAGGGCAGTAACTAAGAGCACTGTTACCAGAAGATTAAGGGATGGTGATCTATTTGGTGATTATATCACCTGTGATAATTTAGAAGGCATATCATGAACCTAATGAACTAAAGCAAGAGATTGTAGAACAAAATGCTCGCAGCAAGTGTTGGTGGCTGTCAGATGCATTTAGAAACTTATCACAAAAAAGAGATGAGGTCAGAGAAGATCTGGCCAGTTTGCAAAGCGGGAATGAAAGAGAGTGGGACAATCTAGAAATTCAGAGATATGCAGAGTCAGAGGAGACTACTGTTTCTCCATCTCAACTAGTAAAATATAAAATTATGAAAGGTTTTCAGCAAGAAAAGGCCAATTAAAATCAGCCTTATGAAGTATGGCTCCAGTCAAAAGTATAGCCGCAAACTATTGTTAAAACCTCTGGATAAATCAAGATGTTACCCAGAATATGCTTTGAAGAGGTATCCAGGAAAGGGGAGGAAAAGTATGACTCTCCCATCCAAGCCCAATAAGCCCAAAGCACTCTAAACCAAGTCGGGACAGAGAAGGAGAGAATATGCTATGAATGAAAGAAAGAGAGAGAGAGAGAATAGCGGGCAGGAGAGCAAGAAAGCAAAGAAACATGGAAAACCATAGAAGCATGTCTAAAAAGGAATTGGCTCTGGCTGTTGGCACTTGGACCACCTAAAATCAAACAGATCAAATAGATAAGAAGCCTGCATTCTGGGGAGAGCTGCACTGCCAAAAGAACATCAACCTGGATTACAGGAGACTGCACTTGAGATTTAATATCACTCTGTTCCCCCACCCCACTCCAATTTTTAAAAGCTGATTTTAAAGCCTATTTCCCTATGCCTGCTTTAGATGGAGAGAAGGAAGACACTCTCAGATGGCAAAGCCAGGGGTCACGGAAAACAATGGCTAGGGCAGCTACACACAGGGAGCAGAATTAGCTCTAATCAGGGTGTGGGTCCTCAACATGTCTGCTCTGTGGATTAGTGTCCACTGTGGTTTCCTGTTCCTCACTTGCCAATCGGTGTGTCCATCGCAGCTATCCTCCCTCTGTCCCGCTGTTATCTACTGAGGGTGTGCAGGGTAGACATCTTGCATCTGGATGAAGAGCCACATCTGGAGCTGATATAGAGTCTACTATGTGTCACCTAGGACCTGGAAAGTGAGCTTGATATCCTGTGACTAGATATCTTTGGGGTCATCCCCCTGGAGGAGAGGGTGAGGGAATTCTGCCCATGGGAAGACAGTAAGCCAAACATTTGGTGAACAGAAAGGAAGACTGTTCAAGTTACTCATGTTGTTCCCCCAAATATTCCTGGCTCTCTCCCTTCGAGACATTTGGCAGGGTTACAGAGACTTAAAGTTAGGCATGGCCAAGTGACTTGCTCTGGCCGGTGATGTGTGAGGAGGAGGGCCGTGTGTCACTTCCAGGTGGATGCTTGGAGAGCCAGTGAATGATCTGCCGCCTTCTCTCCCTTCAGCCCCTTAGCCAAGACAATAATGAGACATGCATCAAGAGGAAGCCTTCAGCCCAAGTCCACAGTGAACAGAACTCCTCTGCAGACCCACAGTGGGGAGGTAGCATGAGCAAGAAATAAACTTCCCTGGAGTAAGCTGCTGAGATGGTAGGGTTGCTTGTTAGGGCAGCACAGTTCAGCCTTTCCTGACCGATACTAGAAGTGAGAGAGAGGGCTGCAGAGCAGGAGCTAGGCTGTAAAAGGCCCCTCCTCCCACGCAGAGGCATCTGAACCCTCTCCTGGTTGTAAGGGGAAGCCAACGAAGGCTTCCAAGCAAGGGCGTTAACATGAACAGATCTGTTATTTTTTGGATGAAAAATGCTATTTCTCAACATAAGGAGAAAATCAGCCTGCTAAACCACATAAGGCAGAGGAACACACAGAACCCTTAGGCAAAATATATATATTTATATAAAGTCCTAAGTCTTGAAGTTTCTAAATACAGAAGCTCTGAAAAGAGGCTCTGAAAGAAGTTACAGAGGATCGGGTAAGACAATGTCTTCCATCCCACCATCTAAGCACCATTTCCTCTGAAGACAACCAATACTTTACAAGGAGGGCTCCCAGAGCAGAGAAGATATAAAAGGGGAATGTAACACACACCTGAAATCAATTTCCAGCTGCCTGTGTGACTGAACAAGACACTTAACCTTGTTGGTCCTGATGCCTTAAATATTAAATCCGGATGATAATAGATGCAGCCCAAGATAGGTGTGGGGAGAAAGAACTTACATAGATTGCTCAGGTGAATGTCTGGCTGATAATAGGTGTTTAATACATGACATTCATTTTTATTACTGTTATCATTAAAATTATCTAAAATACCAGCACCCTGATTACAAAAGAAAATGATTTAGGGCAACAGTATAGAGGAGAATGTTCCCTCCTTGAGGAAAGTAACTGGTTCTTGTCATCGCTGTACCCCTACCACCACCCCAGCTGACTGCCTGGCTCACAGTAGCCTGTCTTCCTCTGCTGCATGAGGGAATGAGAGGCAAGTGCCTGAAGTAAAGAAAAGTTGTCAAGATTTCCCTGACACCAGCTGCTGTTGGGCTGCTGAAGCTGAACTTTCAAAGCCACAAATACCTTAAACCTCTGGGCTATGAACCCAAGGCTAAATTCCCCCAAGTTCAGAAACTGCAAAGCCAGAATTAGAACCTAGGAACATAAACTGCTGCAGGTCTAACCTCAAGCCCCACTCGTGGAGAAAACCCTGGAAGGAGCTGACTTCTGACCCTTTTCTCCCTCATCCTCCTGCCCTCACCGCTCCTCACAGAATAAGTACACCTGGTCCTGCCAAGTCACACTCTTACATCCTGGCATCCATGGAGGTTCTGGGAAACTCCGAGTAAGGACAGGGAAGGGGGCTGTTGGAGACCACCTCCTAGCCCTGGAGGCGATGACGCTGCACTAACTCAGCCCAGCGTGGTGGGTCTCACCCGCTCCTCTTGCAGATGAAGGAACTGGAGCTCGAAGAAGTTCTGTGATTTGCTCACTTCACGCCGTGGCAGCGCAGGCCACGACAGCCACGATTCCCGACTTTGGTATTCTTTCCCCTATCCACTTTTGTCCCTAAGGGGTGCGGGGCTGGGGGAGGATAAAATAACAACCACAGGAAAGGAACCACTTACATGTGTCTAGCGCTTCCTAGAGGCTACCGAAGATATGAACCCACCACCCGGCCGGGAGCGGAGAAATTTTAAATCTTGGTTCTCTCCCTAACTCGCTGCGTGACTTTTAGCAAGTGTCTTCTGCTCTCGGACTTGTTTTCCCCGGAAGCAAATCAGGGCGGGAGGAGTGGTGTGTGCATGTGTGTTTATGTACGTGTGATGTGTGGTGTTCCTCTGCATGTTGTGCGGGGGCGGGGAGTAGACGATCACCGGGGTTCCCAGAGTTTCAGATTCCCTAAATGCTCGTTTCCAACTGGACGCCTAGTTGCCCCTCTAATTCCATCCCCTGTAAGAAACCTCCTCTCCGAGACGAAGCTGTGAACCCCCGCACCCTTTCCCCCACGGTCGGAAGGGTGAAGTAGGGGTGCAGCGGGAACTTAGCTGAACACCCAGTTTCAGGCAATGCAAATCACTGGGCTTCCAGGGGCAGCCAGACAGCGGCGCAGACAGTCGCTCGTGAACTTGACCTGGAGACAAACTTAAGAACGTTCTCAACGTGGGGGGCCGACTCTCGCGAACCGCCCCTCAACTGAAGTCGACTTTCACTCGCCCCCACCGGGGACTTCGCAGAGCCACCTTAAGGGCGGTGCTCCCGCCCCCCGGAAGTGCGGGGGGGCAAGGACCCGGGCGCTCAGCCCGCCCGCCCAGCGCCGCGGGGAAGTGCCCGCGGGAGACAGCCAGCCCCCCAAGGAGGGAAAGACCACCAGCCCCGCCCTCGGCCCCAGACAGTTCGCCAGCTTCCCGAGCCTTCTGGGTCACCGCATCCCCTGCCTTCCCGGCCCGAGCCCTGAACTTAAGCCCGCCTCCTTCAGAGGCTGTGAGCGCCCATGTCCGCCCGGCTCGCGGCAGCCACCGTCACTAGACAGTCAAACCCCAAGACGTCAGCCCACAATGCACCGGGCGGGCCGGGAAAGACGCGCCGGGAAGGGAGGGGACGGGAGGAGAGGGGCGCGAGTCGCGCGGAGGGGGAAGGGGAGGAGGAGAAAGAAGGGCCCAACTGTAGGAGGGCAGCGGAGCATTACCTCATCCCGTGAGCCTCCGCGGGCCCAGAGAAGAATCTTCTAGGGTGGGGTCTCCATGGCGACGGGCGGGCCCGCCCCCCTGAGAGCGACGCGAGCCAATGGGAAGGCCTTGGGGTGACATCATGGGCTATTTTTAGGGGTTGACTGGTAGCAGATAAGTGTTGAGCTCGGGCTGGATAAGGGCTCAGAGTTGCACTGAGTGTGGCTGAAGCGGCGAAGCGGGAGTGGAGGTTCGCGGAGTCAGGCAGACAGACACAGTCAGTCGGGATAGCAGTAGAGTCCAAGCTGCAGATACTATTTTCTTTTCCATTTTCACTCCGACGGCCCGGAGCTAGCGCCTGTGGCTCCCGGGTTAGTGTTTTGGGGAGCGCCAGGAGAGCCCCTTCTCCAGCCGACCCCAGGAGGAGAGCCCCGCTGCCGGGGCGCTGCTGACAGCTCGGAGAGCGGCCACAGTCCGCCCGCCCGGGGAAGCACGGAGAGCGGCTGCAGCGGCAAGAACTTTCCCGGCCCGGAGGACAGGGGACAAGTGGTCGCCGGGTCCCGGAGCGAACTTTTGCAAAGCTTTTTTCCTCCGCCCGAAGCTGCCGCGGCGGCGGTAAAGAAAAGGAGGCGGCGGCGAGAGGAGAGAAAGAAGGAGACCTACGCGACGCTCCGCTTCGCTAGCACCGGTTGCTGAACTTGGGCGAGCGCGAGCCGCGGCTGCCGGGCGCCCCCTCCCCCTCGCAGCGGAGGAGGGGATAGTCGTCCGAGTAGGGGCGGCGGAGATCCGCCGCCGGCCGGCCACCAACGGGAAGCGAGTTCGTCTGCCGGCTGCGAGGGAGCTCTGCGCCCGAGAGCGCTCCGTGAGTGACCGCGATTTTTCAAAGGCGGGCGGCGCGCGCAAGCGGACGAGGAAGATTGCGGGCGGCTCCTTAACCCTGCGGTCCCTGGAGCGAGCTGGTGAGGAGGGCGCAGTGGGGAGGCCAGCCGGCAGAGGCGCGCGCTCTTAGAGCGACTTTCCTTGCCCAAGGCCCCGGGAGGCGCGAGGGTCCCCCGTTTGCCAGCGCGCTGTTGCGACCCCGAAACTTCTGCGCGCAGCCCCAAGTAACCCCACGTGAAGTGACGGACTGTTCTATGACTGCAAAGATGGAAACGACCTTCTACGACGATGCCCTCAACGCCTCGTTCCTCCAGTCCGAGAGCGGCGCCTACGGCTACAGTAACCCCAAAATCCTGAAGCAGAGCATGACCCTGAACCTGGCAGACCCGGTGGGCAGCCTGAAGCCGCACCTGCGGGCCAAGAACTCCGACCTCCTCACCTCTCCCGACGTGGGGCTGCTCAAGCTGGCGTCGCCCGAGCTGGAGCGCCTGATCATCCAGTCCAGCAACGGGCACATAACCACCACGCCGACCCCCACCCAGTTCCTGTGCCCCAAGAACGTGACGGACGAGCAGGAGGGCTTCGCCGAGGGCTTCGTGCGCGCCCTGGCTGAACTGCACAGCCAGAACACGCTGCCCAGCGTCACGTCGGCGGCGCAGCCGGCCAGCGGGGCCGGCTTGGTGGCTCCGGCGGTGGCTTCGGTGGCGGGCGGCAGCGGCAGCGGCGGCTTCAGCGCCAGCCTACACAGCGAGCCGCCGGTCTACGCCAACCTCAGCAACTTCAACCCGGGCGCTCTGAGCAGCGGCGGCGGGGCGCCCTCCTACGGCGCGGCCGGCCTGGCCTTTCCCGCGCAGCCCCAGCAGCCGCCGCAGCAGCCACCACAGCCGCCGCACCACCTGCCCCAGCAGATCCCCGTGCAGCACCCGCGTTTGCAGGCCCTGAAGGAAGAGCCGCAGACGGTGCCCGAGATGCCCGGGGAAACGCCGCCCCTGTCCCCCATCGACATGGAGTCCCAGGAGCGGATCAAGGCGGAGAGGAAGCGCATGAGGAACCGCATCGCCGCCTCCAAGTGCCGGAAAAGGAAGCTGGAGAGGATCGCCCGGCTGGAGGAAAAAGTGAAAACCTTGAAAGCGCAGAACTCGGAGCTGGCGTCCACGGCCAACATGCTCAGGGAACAGGTGGCCCAGCTTAAACAGAAAGTCATGAACCACGTTAACAGTGGGTGCCAACTCATGCTAACGCAGCAGTTGCAAACGTTTTGAAGCGAGACTGTCGGGGGCTGAGGGGCAACGGAGAAAAAAAAATTAACAACACGGAGAGACAGACTTGAGAACTTCACAAGCTGAGAAAGAGAAAAAGAAGTGTCCGAGGACTAAATCCAAGGGTATCCAAGTTGGACTGGGTTGCGTCCTGACGGCGCCCCCAGCGTGCACGAGTGGGAAGGACTTGGCGCGCCTTCCCCTGGCGTGGAGCCAGGGAGCGGCCGCCCGCGGGCGGCCCCGCTTTGTGGACGGGCTGTCCCCGCGCAGACGGAACGTTAGACTTTTAACATTGACCAAGAACTGCATGGACCTAACATTCGATCTCATTCAGTATTAAAGGGGGGAGGGGGAGGGGTTGCAAACTGCAATAGAGACTGTAGATTGCTTCTGTAGTACTCCTTAAGAACACAAAGGGGGGGTGGGGGAGGGGAGGCGGGAGGGAGGTTTGTGCGAGCGAGGCTGAGCCTGCAGATGAACTCTTTCTGGCCTGCCTTCCATAACTGTGTATGTACATATATATATTTTTTAATTTGATGAAAGCTGATTACTGTCAATAAACAGCTTCATGCCTTTGTAAGTTATTTCATGTTTGTTTGTTTGGGTGTCCTGCCCAGTGTTGTTTGTAAATAAGAGATCTGGAGCACTCTGAGTTTACCATTTGTAATAAAGTATCTAATTTTTTTATGTTTTGTTTCTGAAAATTCCAGAAAGGATATTTAAGAAAATACAATAAAATATTGGAAAAGTTACCCCTCCCCCAACCTCTTTTCTGCATTATCTATGGATTACTTATCCTGGTGGAGTTGAGAGAGTTGAGTGTCAGTTAAAATCACCCAGTGCTTCTTACTGTCAAGCAGTAAAAACTGTCGTCTGCTGGACTTGAGAAATAACTAGCTGATGCTCTCGCCAAGTTATACTCTTCCCTCCCTCCCCAACAATCTATATAGAGTTGCTTACAAAGGCTAGTGTGGCATTTCAGGAGGCTGAGGGGAGGGAGGTTGTGGTGGAGAGGGACAGTCCGTTGGGAAGTCAAACACTTTAAAGTTTGAATGATATCAAGTGGCATGTGCTGTGACCATTTATAATGTTAGTAGAAATCTTAACAATAGATGCTTATTCTCAAAACAGGAACGGTGGCAGATTTTTACAAAAGATGTATCCTTCAATTTGGAATCTTTAATAATTCCTAGATAAAAGAGATGGTCTTTGCTTATGAATATTTATGACGGCATTCTTGTCACAATAAACTATTTAAATACCAATAACAGATCTTGAATTCCTTTCCCTTTACTACTTTTTTCTTCCCAAGCCCTGTTCTGAAGCTTTTCTTTTCAGTTGCTGCAGTTAACATTACTGGTAATTAAGTTACTTGGTAATTAAGAAGCAAAGAATTTAGGAAAAGTCAACACAGAAGTTAACAATCTGGATGAAACATTCTCCCAGCTTCATTCATTCTCATTCTCTCTCTCTCTCTCTCTCTCCTGTCTTTCCACACCCCCACCTTCCTGAAATAAACACCTATGCCTAGACAAATTACTAGTATAGCACTTTAACATTTCAGATTATTCTATAGTTTCTTAATTTGTTTCTAAAATAGTCAACCTTGTTCAAATAATAATTATAGGATCGGTCTCAAAAGATAGTAATCTAGATACTATAAAAAGGTTTGCAAGGGAAAACATGAACGCCAACATAATACTACATATGTAAATCAAATCTTCACTCTGGGGAAATGGCAGGCTTAAATTCTGTCTACAGGTATAACTTAGGAGCTCAACAAGGCAGTACTCAACAAGGGAACAATTTTTGCTTGGTTGCTTTTCATCCCAAGAGTGGGTGTGATTATCAAGCAGCGAAAGCAGTTTGGTATCCAGGAATATTTCACAAACCACTAATTGAGGCAGGGCTGCTTGCTCATTAACAGTACTCTAGTATCCAGCAGGTCTGGGAGTGCTAATATCCGCCTGTGGCTGCAAATCCAAAGACACAGAGTTTCTCCTTAGGAGTATATCTAAGGGTGGAATAGATTGGACTGGCTTGTTAGCTATGGGATCCACTCCATTGTAGTAACACTTCTTTAACAAAGGGTTACTGGGAGCAGAGGCGAGTTTGCCAAACAGTGAATTTGCTGATGTCAGCAACCCGGAAGGTGAGTTGATTTTGACCATATGTAGGAATAGTCAGCAGAGGGACAATAAAGCACTTTGGGGTGGGGCTCTATGGAAGCTAAACAAGAGCCAACTAGAAAAAATAAGCAGGCTGGGGAATTAATTACCTGCAAAGGTAGACTAAGCCCAGACAGCAGTGCAGCATGGAAAAGCCACTCCCCAGTTTGCTTTAGACTCTTATCTTAAAAAAAAAAAAAAAAAAAAAAAGCCCGACACTCAGACCTATCCCTACACATGTTTGTTTCAACTATCATCCTGAATGTGTATCCCAGAAATTCTAACCATTCTAACAAAAGGGGTAAAAGAAATATTGTGGTCAAAGAAATTCATCAATGACCTCCTGTAAACTTTGGAGACAGAAAATTAGATAACTGTAGACACTCAAGGGTTAATGTTATTTTGGCATTCGATGAGTTATTGTTTGGGTAACACTGATAGTTGGAGAAGATGAAGCTAGTAGGACGTAAAACCATGAATCCTCTTTTAATTTGTTTTACACATGTATATTTCAGAGATTCTTAACTCTGTGTCCATTGGGGCAGAGGGTTCATGAACTCAATGAAAATGCCTATAAAATTGTGTTTGTGTATATGTGTGCGCATGTACACACACACACTCCCCTGGGAAGAGACGCTATTAATTTTATTTGGTTCTCAAAAAGTTCCATGCCTCAAAAGAAGTTAATAAATTCTAAACACTCACTATGAGAAACATATCTTTGTGTGAATCTGAATTTTCACGCCTTGTCACCCCTCCGCAGTTCTTCTTGTGCTCATCCTTCTGCCTGGGCTACCTTTCCTTCTGGCCTGCTGAATCCTACCCATTATCCAAGGCTTGGCAGAAGTGGCATCTTCTCTGTGACGCCTTCCTTGCTAACTCCCTCTTCAGGTGGAAAGAATATTCCCCATTAAGCATCCATAACATTTTATTAAAATTTTTATGATAGCACTTATCAAAGTATTATCCTTGTGAATCTCTGTGTCTCTTGGCCAGAATCGATCCTCCTCATCTGTGGACCCCAAACTCCTAGTACAGTGCCTGCTTACATAGGAGATGTTCATAATGTAAATCTACGTTGACCGAACGGACAGTCTTACTTAAATATTTCTCCAAAATAATTCCAGGTCTTAATTTCTTCTAGTGAAGTATATCTCATTTATTTCCAGATGCACAACTCCAGATAGACTGAAGACCCCCCAGAAAAGTCAAACCTGGCCAATCTCCAGGTCCTAAAGCCTAGTTCTCGATGAGTGCTCTTAAAAGAACTAAGCTGTTAGCGCCTTCATTATTCCAGCCACACAGAGCTGTGGCCATGTGAAGTGGGGCCTTCCCTCCTATACTAATGCAAGTGGGCATCTTCCTATATAAAACAGGTCTGCCTGAAGCATTAGGTTTGGAGGTGGAGATGGGAAAGGATAATACGTGATCATTAGACAGGCACAAAAAATAGTTCCAGATGTGGCTTTATTAAAAACAACTACTTCATTGGTAACAGCAGAGAGGACTTTCTGTTTGTCAAGTTAATGTATTTCAGGGGTCTAGAAGTTGGTACTCAGTATTTGCTTGATGGAGACAAGGATCATGCTAATGTATCTATTCCCCATGTCCTTTTATTGTTAGAAAAGATGTGCACTGATTGAACCAAGGAAAAAGACAGTGCCTTTTAGTCTTACCTGCCCCTTGCCCCCACCACCTACTTCTACATGGGTCTAGTGGAATGTTATGGAAGAAGGGAAGAGGGTTAGAAGCTGACATGGCCCTGAAAGT
Organism: Camelus bactrianus; assembly: GCF_048773025.1. Classification (NCBI taxonomy): domain Eukaryota; kingdom Metazoa; phylum Chordata; class Mammalia; order Artiodactyla; family Camelidae; genus Camelus; species Camelus bactrianus. The sequence goes on from NC_133551.1 coordinate 36,617,832, forward strand.
GAAACTATCTCTTCCTAACTCTGGACCTGGGCCCAGGTATTTTAGACTTTTGACACCCTAGAGAAGAGCATTCCCCCGGGCCTGGGCTCACTGAGGCCCTGTGCTAAGCGTGGGGATTCAGTGATGAGAAAGACACGTCCCTGTGCTTTCCTGGAACTCCCAGTCTGGCGGGTGCCCAGATGAAGCAGAAAGACAAGTGTGCAGAGGAAGAGACTCCATCAGGAAAGACTTCACGGGAGAGATGACATTGGAGCTGATCCTGGTGGCAGTCACCAGGCAGAAAAGATTGAGGGAGGAACTTGTGTGCAAAAGCACAGGGTATCAGAGCATATGGTGTGTCAAGGGACTTGTCAGCTGCTTGGAGAGGCTGGGAGTGAAGGTGTGAAGGGAGTGAAGGAGAAACAGCAGGAAAGTTTAAGGGTCAGGTTGTGAAGTAATAGCTCTTCCATGCTAAGAGTTTGATTGTAATCCCAGTCTTTCTGGAGAAATATTTGAACCAACTCTTAGTAGATGACTTAAGAGTTCATCAGGTGAAGAACTTCAGAGGACTAGGGAATTCCAGATGGAGGGTCAGCACAAAGGAAAGCCTGGAAAAGATTCTGGGGTACCCTAGGAGTTCAAAGACGCCTTCCTGGAGCAGAGTCAGCAGAGAGGGCAGCGATGAGCACTGAGGTTGGTACTCAGCAGTTCATATGCTTGTCTTTTCCAACGTGCTTTCGTCTCTTCTAGCTCATTTTATTTTCACCACTGCCCTGCGTGTGTCACTGGTGAGTAGCTGTTTCTCACAAGAACAGAAGCTGAGGCTCCCAGTGAGTTTTAAGAGCTTTGGTTGAGGCCCCTCATCCAGTGAGGGGTGGGGCCACGATCGGGTCCCCAGCCATCAAGAACCATATTCTTCTCGTGCGTTGTTCCAGGAACCAGATGCCCTGGTGATCCTGGGATACCCCCCTGATTCTACATCAAGGACCCTGTGGAACTGAATTAGTCACTGGAAGGTTCTTTGATGTGCACAGCATCTGAGCACAGGTAATCAGACAGTCTCCTGGGATATTTCATCTACGCCACAGCAACACCTAATGAACTCTCTTTGCCCCCCACCCTGGAGGGACCAGAATACATAGTGCTCAGAAGCCCTGACAGTTTCTTGCTATACAAACTCCTTCCGTGTACATCCACTAAAAGACATTCCATGTACATCCATAAAAGCCTGATGGTTGCTTCATTATTGCTTCAAAAAATTGGGTTACCAGATTATTTACTGCCTTCTTAGGCTATAGGTACTCACTAGCTACCTGGGCAGAATTTGGGTATTTCCCAAATCTCCTCCGGACTGTCTTTCCATCAGCTTGTGCTGATGGTAAACCTCTTCAAGGGTGTATTGATTCATCCTACGTTCATGCTCAGAGGGAGGAACTTCCTGACTTTATGGCAAATCCTGAGAAAAGATAGGCAGGGACCTGGGCTCTTATATAAATGACCACTCTACCAGCGAGGATGCTCACAAGGGCCAGTAACAGAAGACACAATTTAAACAAGAAGTCCAGACATGAAACAGTTCCAGGGCCAATATAGTGGCTCAGTGACATCATCGTGGACTTTCTGTCTTTTGGCTTCACCTTTCTCAGTGTGTCAGAGAAGTTCCTGGTGTGGACTCAGGATAGCATCAGCAGTTCCTGGCGTCGTAAGTAAACACAATGATCACTAGCAATGCAAAGATGTTTAATTTTTTCTCATTTTTATTACCAAGAGAAACCTTTCCTAGAAGCACCCTACATCCACGCTAGCAGGCCTCCTCTCATGTCCCACTGGCCAGGAGCAGTCCCCATGGCTATAATCAGGCTCATCCCTGGGGAGGGAATGAGCCCCCCATGATTGTCCCACAGCCCTGATTCACCCCTTGGGGTCATCTTTTTGTAAGCACATGGGAGCATGAACACCAAAATAAATCTTAAACAGAGAGAAAAATCAAGGCCCTGATAGCAAGAAAGAAGTGAGATGGAGGATGGCTTTGGGGTTGGTGGACAGCCATTGATGCTTTTCACCAAACCTTTCCAGTTCTCTCAGGTACAAGGTAGGGTAGTACTTCCCTATCTTCTACCTCCTGGAAGTTGGGTGAGAGGAATTGTGATGCGTGTTAGCCAATGAAATGCCAGCAGTGGTGACATCTCTCACAGCCATTGCCTGAAGAGCAAGTGTGAGATTCACCATGTTTCCTTTTCCCAGCCTTGGCAACTGTGAAGCACAGAGATGGAACATCCATTGACCTGGTCCTTCAGTGATGGTGATGTACATGTGGATGAGAGTCCCTCCTCCCGCCCCAACATCTAAAATGGACATTTAACGGGAGCAAGGATTAAACCTTTGTTGTTTTAAGACAGAAATGTGAGGGCTTCTTGTTACTGTAGCATTAACTAGCCTTTCCTAACTGCTCCAGGAGGAAACAACAGTGTCTGCCCCAAGTATAATAAACAAACTCCTGTATAAAATTCAATACAGACACCATTTACTAAGTTTCTACTATGTAGCAGGCACTGTGCTAGGACTTACAAGGTGAATGTTAAGGCTGTATTTTATACATGAGAAAATAGAGGTTTCTATCTTATTCAAGTTCACAGAGTAAGTGTCTGGGGACTCGGCCTGAGCTGAGTCCAGGTCTTTCTTGACTCCAAAGAGCTTGCTTTGCTCACGTATGACCTTGCCCTTGAGCAGTACTGCCGTGTGAACATATATCTCAGTGGAGTCTCTCAACCTTCCTACCGCAGGCCCTGCTATCATTCCATTTTGCAAATGAGGAAACTGAGATTCAGAGAAGAAAACTAACTTGCAGAAAGAACTTCACGGAACCGGGAAGACACCAGAGCCTCTGCCCTATCCACTGTTGCTTGCTATCCTTCTGACCACGTGGAGAATCGCAATATTACAAGTTAGAGGAGAGCACTGAGGTATTGCAAGTTAGTGGTGGCACAGGGATTTTGGAGTAAAGTGCCCAGGGGTTCAACCTGGGCTCTGCATCTCAAAGCTGGGGGGCTGTGGATTAAGTCCCTTAATATTGCTAAGTTTCAATTCCTTCTTTTATCCTTGGTAAAACTGAGCCCAGCCATAGCTACCCCAGAAGGTTGGCTGAAGGTTCATATAGGTAAACCCCTGTATAGCGCAGGAGAGCAATAATGGGCCACTTTTCACTGCACATTGTTAATTTAAGAAGAAATTATCAGGAATCCCACCTCCCTGCCCAAGCCACCGCAAATGTGTGCACGCGCACACACACACACACACACACACACACACCCCAGCTGAAATGAAAACGTTTCCCATTAAGATTCAACGAGGTCTCGCAGGACCTGCTTCTTGGTCATATAAGGGCTGGCAGGTCCTCTCTGCAGGCTGGAGAAAAGTTTTGTTTCCCCAGCTGCACTCGCAGGGGAATACTCGGCAGGCACGGCATTGGGAACCTGTTTGGCTTGGCTCAGAGGCCTGTCAGCACATTCAGGAAGTGAAGTCAGGGAGAGGCAGGGTTTCCAACCGAGCCAGCTGCACACGAATGCCCAAACGGTGAAATGCCTTATCCAAGCAGAGTGCCTCTCAGCCTGGGTTGCCCTGGGTGCTGTCAAATGAGCCTCCGAGAGTGGCTCTGGGCCAGGAAAGGAAGAAGCAATCACTGGCACCCAGGGAAGAGCCATGACTTCATAGCAAAGCAGCCAGAAGGGCTAAACAGGGGTCATCTCAGCCAGTACCCTGCCATGGACCAGGGAATGGCTGAGCCTGGGCCCACAGAATTTGCTGGGTGGAGGGGCTAATGTTCATCTCCATGGAGCCTCGAAGTTAAGGTGTGGGAGAGCAGGGGAAGAGAGAAGGAGGATGGAAAAATGAAGGAGCAGGTGAGGAGTGTTGGGAGGGGAGGGCGAGAAGTGCATGGTGCCTGATGGATGGTACCCTCCGGCCACGTTCCTATGTCCAGGAAGCAGTGCAGAGCCAAGACCTGAATCCTTATCCCACCTCCAACATCTCCCACCCATGAGTAGGGAGATGGCGAATTTCTCTAAGCCTCAATTTCATCACCTATGAAATGCAGATAATAATACCTACTCCCCTAGGGTTGCTGTAAGGATTAAATTACCTAATCTACTCAGAAGGGCTCAGCCCAGTGCCCAGTGCTGGCAAATCATAAACATATCAGAATTTCTATGGTTGCAAGTTACAGAAAATTCTGTTCAATAAAAGAGGCATTTTAGTGGAATACATCATTGAAAAGCTATCAGTAGAGGTATCTCTAGACCTTGCTGGAGACAGGGCTCAAGTGGTGTCCTCAGGCTTTGATTTGTCTCCGTCACTCAGCTCGCTGTGGGAAGAGTTAGCATCATTTTCAGTCTTCACATAAGAGTGTCCAGCAGCTCCCACCCTCTGTCATAGGAATAAGATGCCTATAGCAGTTCCTCACATTCTCCCAGGAGGGAGTCTCATTGATCTGATTAGGTCTCATATATGTCCCTGAGCCAGTCACCATGCCTGAGGGATGACAGGGGACATACTAGACTGGATGAGGTTTGGTCGAGTGCCCACCTTTAAAACCAAGGTCTGGGGGAGTCCCATCAAATCACATGACCAGAGAAGAGCGTGAAGGAGAAGGAGATCCACAAAGGACTATCAGGACCTGTGATGGAGTAGATGCTGGAGGTCAGATTACTGTTGTTATTATTATCAAATTTCCCAGACCAGGAATAGAGGGCCATCTACTCCCCTTCAAAAACCAGGTTGGCCGTCATGATCCACAATGTGGTCTCTTCTAATGAGTTGGGGGCTCCAGGTATACATCATCACAAATATACTTCTTTGGGTGGAAAATGCTCAGGAGGGATGTATTCAATGACATAACATATGTAAAAGTACTCCCTAAAAATAATTATTTATAAATATTCCTTGCTGCTGTGATCTTTACTGTAAAATACCTGACTCATCAAAGCCAATTAAAATAGAGTCAAAGATTCTCCAAGCAAGATTCTGAAACATCAAGAAGTCCACCAAGTACATCTCCTTCTGGTCCGTGTTTTTCTCTACTCGCCTGCTCATTGCACTTTATCAATATCAGTTTCTACACCATGATTTCCACATGGTTGAAGTAGTAAAAGTAGCAAAAAACCTAAAATCGATTATTATCATGCTTGAGTCTTGAAAAAGGAGACTCCAAAATACAATTATTCTTTTTTCTCCCTACAGTGAACCAAAGATCTTTATCTCCAGGAACCAGAATGTGAGAAGGATCTCTGAAAATTCTTAGAACTGATTCTGAGCATAAGAAGAGAATGATAAATCCAGTGTTACAAGCATGAAATAGCAAGGAAGGCTGATGAATGTCTACCAAGTGGCTTAAGACCTGGCTAGGAGGTAACATACTAAACAATTCTTGGCATAAATAGTCTTAAAATCTTCCCACCCGAGGATAGCAATATGGGATTGAATGATTGTCACTCTTTCAAAAGGCAGTGTGACTCTATTCGCTCACCCTGTGTTTACTGAAGACCTCTTTTATCCAGGCACTGAAGATGAGAAGCTTTGTAGAACATTGATCCTACTATCAAAAGTGGGTAGCATTCAGTATATAATTGCCATGACAGAGGTGAATACAATGTACTTTGGGAACAAGTACCCCCCACCTAAGGGAGTTCAGCAATGGCTTCACTAAGGAGTGATTTGAAATTGTATACTGAAAGAGATGAGTGCTATGATCCAGCAATCCCACTCTTGGGCATGTATCTGGAGGAAGCTCTAATTCAAAAAGATTCATGCACTGCAGTGTTCATGGCAGCACCATTTACAATAACCAAGACTAGGAAGCAACCTAAATGTCCATCGACAGATGACTAGATAAAGAAGATGTGATATATGTATTATACACACACACACACACACACACACACACACACACACACACACACTGGAATACTACTCAGCCATAAAAAAGAATGAAATAATACCATTTGCAGCAAGCTGGATGGACCTAGGGATTATCATACTAAGTGAAGTAAATCAGACAAAGACAAATATTATATGATATCACTTAAGTGTGGAATCTAAAAAAAATTATGCAAATGAACTTACTTACAAAACAGAAATAGACTCAAAGACATAGAAAACAAATTTATGGTTACCAAAGTGGGAAGGGAGGAGGGATAAATTAGGAGTTTGGGATTAGCTGATACAAACTACTATGTATAAAATAGATAAACAGCAAGGTCCTACTACATAGCACAGGGAGCTACATTCAGTATCTTGTAATAGCCTATAGTGGAAAAGAATATGAAAAAGAATATATATGTAAAACTGAATCATTCTGCTGTACACCAGAAACTAACACAACATTGTTGATCATCTATACTTTGATAAAAAAAATAAAAATAAAAAAGGAGATGAGTGGGAATTTGACAGAAAAATGGGGAGATGATGTTCCAGGGAGAGAGGACATCAGGGAATAAGGTAAGTAGGACTCAGGGCTCATCAGTCTAGTATCAACTATTCATGGACAAAATGGACAGAGTTCCTGCCCATTTATTGTCAGGCAAAGAGAAAAGTCACCAAACAAATGATTAAATAGATGACGACAATCACTTTATTAGCCCAGCCCTTTGCAAAGTGCTGCAGAGAAGATGTGCAAGCAGTATCTCTGCAGAGACTGGGAAGTCAGGACCAGAACATTAGTGGAGGGGCAGGGCGGGGCTGGCCTCAGTCTGGTCATCAGGGAAGGTTTCCCCAAGGAAGTGACTTTTAAACTGAGATCTGGAGGAATTAGTCAGGCACATGGGATGGGTGGGGAGGAAAGCATTTCTGTCTTGGGCAAGAGCACGCACCTGTTAGAAGTAGCGAGAAGACCAGTGTGGTTAGAATGCACGGTTCCCTCAGTGGGAGGGGCGGGGTGAGGAGGAGGCCGTGGACAGGTGGGTCAGAAGGGGTGCAATTAATGCAGCATGTCCGCATATAGCACCTAACTCCAAGTCTTAATCCGAGAGGCTAGATGACAGTGAGCAGAGAGGACCCAGGCTTTATCTGAAAGTCACACACTTCATTCTCAGGGCAGAAGCTCTGATTCCCGGCTGCGAGAGACTGATCCTGACATTAGCTGGTTATGAAGCTTTGGGGATGTGCCCAGGCCCGTAGGAAATGCCTTCTGCATCACCTTGTTTCAACCTCACACTAGCCCTATCATATAACTACCCCAGGCTTGCTCCCAGGTAAGGAAACTGAGACTCGGAGTGGTTACAGAAAATGGCTAAGCCCCATGACTGTAAGAGGCAGGAGCGAGATCTGGCTCCAAAAGTTGAGCTCCTAACTCCTCCATCAAAAAGTCTCTAAAGAAAACTAAAAGCATTGAAAATACTGTAAAATCCCAACAGCTCAGCTGTCTCCCCTTCCCTGCATGGTATTTTGACAGACAGTGCAGTTTACAATGCCTGCATATTCCTTTTCCTTAACGTGGAAGGTGAGCAGAAAACTCCAGGGACCTTTTTATTTTCTTTCCTATTCATATCTGGACTTTATGCCCCTGCTGTTTTGAATTCCATTTCAAATGAAAAAATAACTAAAAACCACACTCAGCCAAGCCATTTGGATTTGAAACAGACCGACAGAAACCTGGAAGGAGTCAGGATTCTCCCTAATATATCAAATGTAGCAGCCAGTGCCCGTCTGAGAGGCTCTGCTCCATTTTGTAACGAGAACAGGCCGTATTATGAAAATGGATGAGTCGGGTTCACTGTTGTGACTTGTTTCAAGGTCTGGAGGCCAAGCCTGGTTTTGATCTGACAGGTCTGGGTCTCTGAACTTGGGTTATTCCTTTGCAAAGCCTCAGAGAGGCGGCACGCTGGCCAGGCACAGACCTGGGACAGTGTCCCTTTGAAGACTTCCTGGGTGGGTCTTAAGTGGGATTTGGTGCCCATTGTGGAATCACAGTAATGAGCTCGAAAACAGTGTTTTTCATTACGCCAGCAAATCAGTCAGCCCGTTTACTCAGGTGTGCGGCTGTGTGCCACATGCCCTGATCGCTATATAATAAAATATAAATATATGTGTATATATATATATATATTTTTTTTTTTTTGAAGGAAGAAAGAATGGAAGACGATGGAATGTCGCAATGGGTGGGGTGGGAAAAGAAAGAGGAGACCCTGGCCTCTTTAAAGTAAGATCATGTATTTGCATTTATTCTCTTTACTAATTGGTCACCCTCTAGTCCGTGTAGAAAAAAAGAATCTGCTAATGAAGAAGCAGGATTCATTCAATTAATCGCGGAATCTATCACAACTCTCCGGGGGCCGCCATCAGGCTCCAACAGTGCCGGTAGATGGCGCCAGAGGGCACACGCAGTGCTCCCTGCTTCCCTGGGTGTAAAGGATTAGAAAGAGCCCAGACAACAAATTCGGCTGGGACAAAAGTTTGGGCGTCGTCCGCCTTCAAGGGGACCCCGTATAAACACATCTTTTACAGAATAGGGAAGCACGTGTGCTGGAAGAGTTCTTGCCCCACCAGCCGGAGTCCAGGAAGCCAGGGCCAGATACTGTTTACAGGGCAGCTCTAATTTCAGAATGAAGAATAAGGCTCAGCAGGTTGGGAGGCCTTGAGGACCAGCACCGAATTTCCAAGAAGCCCAAGCTGCGATGGAGCGGTGGAGGGCTTGGCTCGGGAAATTCATTTGATTAGGCAGTGGAGGTTGTGGAAATAGACCCCACTGTTTTCCCAGAGGGACCAGACTGGGGAAGATGCAATGTTCTCGAGTTGGACAGAAATGGGTTAAAATCCTACCTTTGTGACCTTAGGTAAGTCTCTTTCCTTCACTGAACAACAGTTTACTCATCCTTGGAATAGACGTAACAGTTGTAAAGCATGGCAGGGAAGGAGGTATGGAGAGTTGATTTATGGAAAACAGTTAGCATGACCTTCAATGTTCAGCTACCTCTGAAAAAGTCTTCCAACCGTAACACTAAAACCCATTCACGTGGGAATCCGGACCACTTCAGGCGTTCTCATTTGTGTCATCACTGTATCTGATACACATTGATTCTCTTGGGTTTATCACACTATTTTGCATCTTATTTACTTATAGGGGTCATTAGATTGGGGACTCCTTTAAAGTAAGGGCCATGTTATAAAATTCTTTTTGCATTCCCAGAATCTATCAGGGCCCCTGCAGCATAACATCTGTTGAATACATGAGTTTTCCTTTTGAGCAAGTTGCTCCTACCCACCAAGCTGAATGATTCAGATACAGTATTATGGTCACATCTCACTTTTTTTTTTCTTCACTGTGCTCAGGAAAGAAAACAGAAAATACTACAAGCCTGGTGATGGAAATTAATTTCGAATTCTTTTGTTTTAGCCAAAGACCAAACAGAAGCTAGATGCTAAGCAGCCATTTTCAGTATTGGCCAACTCCACCAGCCAAGACTCAAAATAAATTCCAAGACAGAATTACAATATGAGACGTAATTCTCTGATTCAGTATCATAGCTTAAGACTTGGGCAATGCGGCATTGTAGCTTGTGCAGGCCAAAGCGAGAGATGCAGACAGACAGGAGGAATAACCTGAGTAGAAGCAAATGGCAGGGAGCCAGCAGGGTGAGGGATGCCCATGGTGGCTAATACCAAGGAGAAGATGGAGACCACAGAGCTCAGCTACTGTAAAGTTGGATAAACTTGGTCACTAAGTAGCCCCTTTGATTGGGGCAAGTTATTTAATTGCTGAAAGGTTTGAAAGATTAAATTTTTTCATTCATAAAATGAGGTGTATTTGTCCAGATAGGTTAACCGATGCTGTAGTAACAAATAAACACTGAAATCTCAGTGACTTCATGAAACAAAAGTTGACTTCTCTGTTCCCAAAGTCTCACCCAAAGGCAGGTTAATAGGCGCTCTTCCACATGTAACTATATATAAAGTAGATAAACTACAAGGACTTACTGTATAGCACAGGGAACTATATTCAATATCTTATAATAACATATATTGGAAAAGAATCTGAAAAGAAAAAATATATATGTATGTGTATATATATATATATGTGTGTGTATGTGTGTAGCTGAATCACTTTGCTGTACACCTGAAACTAACATTATAAATTAATCACACTTCAATTAAATTTTTTTTAAAAGTAGAAGCTCGTCTACATCCCAGTGACTCAGGATCCCGTTTCCTTCTATCTTGTGACACCACCTTCTCATTGTGTGGCTTTGAGTGTTACTGTGGCAGGAGAGAGAGAGTGGAGAAGGCAAACTGGCTCTTAAGTGCCTTAGTGCAAAAGTGAAATATGTCATTTCTACCCAGAGCCTATTGGTCAAAATTAGATGCCTAGCCCCAAGCCAACTGCAAAGGAAACTGAGAAATGCAGAGGAGCGTATAGGTAATTGGGGAACACCATCTATGCCTGCCTTGTGGGGTAATAATTAAAATAATTAAATCAATCAGGATTATATCCTATTGTGTGAAATAGAACAGCCAGATAATAGTCTAATAGTTACTTTAAAAATGTTAGACATTTATTTTCTCTGTTGTCCACGTAGTCTGAAAAGAGGTGGTGTGGCAGCTCTCTGTCCTCAGAAGCATAGGCTCCTTCCTATCTGCTTCATCATTGTTTGCATATGGCTTCCATCCTCAAAATCACTCCATGGTTACAAGGTGCTCTCCAGCTGTCAAGTCCACATCCCAGCCAAGATGAAGGGGGAAAAGATCAGGGCAATAAAAGGCACACCATTAGCTTTAAAGAGCTTTTCTCAGAAGCTCACCCAGCAACTTCCATATATATTTATTTGGCCATTTCAAGTTGCAAGGAAGTCTGAAAAATGTAGCCTTAACATTTGTGAATGCAAGGATGAATGTTGGGTGGGCAGCTAGCTGTCTATGCCAAAATAATAATATGCAATGTACAGGTCCAGTACATTTTAGATATTGCCATTACTGTTTTTATTAAGCAGGTTGTCATTTAGGAAGCCTGATCTTTGCTGGCAGCACCTCAAGGACCTGTCAAGAAAATGGAGCAAGTCTCTAGTCTTCCTGAGGAGGATTTGGAAGAGCAAAACAGAGAACTGGAACCTGAGACCCTGGGTTAAGGATGAGGACAAGGGAAATGCTCAGCAGTCAAGGGGAGGAAGCAAGGCAGAATATCACTCTGGTTGGCTCGGTCCCAGGGAGCTGGGACACTGGAGTTGGAGGAAGAAGCCAAATGTGGTAGCTCCAGGTTGTCCTGGGTTGCCTTTGGTTAAGAAATATAATTAGCAAAGAGGCAAACTTTAAAAAAACTTGTGGAAAGCCGAAAAGAATCACAGTGACTGCTCTGGTTGGCAGCTTTAGGATCCAGCCTCTCTGAACTCTCAACTCCGGGTGTGCATGCACTATTCACTGATTTCTCTTTCCATCTCTTAGAGGTCCTCACCCCTTCACTTGGTTCCTGCCACCACAAATCGCAGCCCTTCTTAATGCTATTGCATTTTCATTCCTTGCTTCAGCATATATTTACTGAGTACTTACCGTGGCTAGACATAGCTTTTAGTCCTAGGGATATAATGGGGAATAAGACAGGCAACGCTCCTTGTTTTGTGAAATCTACATGGCACAGGGACCTTTTTCCTCCTTGGAATGGTGCCTTGTAGGTAATTCCTCAGCCTGCCGGACTGCTGGGACTTCCTCTCTGGTATTCTGCATACAACTCACTCACTATCCTGTTGGTCTCAGTCCTGAGGACAAAACCAGGCCTATTTAGTCCCTAAAACCCACCCAGTAGAAAACTGAGATGCTTCGATTCCCACTTTGGTGCTGGCTCAGAAACAGGCAGGGCTAAGCTTGTGGCTAGAAGCATTAGTGGCCCCATCTGGGAGATGCTGGAGAAGAAACGGCTAGATTAACCAAGAATGGAGATGAACTTGTAAATTCCAAATCTTTAGGTAGAAAACTGAATAGCCAACTGTTCATGTCAATTAGGCTTCTTGGTTGCAAGCAACAGAAACAGACAATAACTTAAGTAGAAGAAGTTTCCTGGAAGAATATGGGGCATCACGAACAAGATTTTAAGGAATTGTTGAAGAGTTAGGCTTCAGACGGGACAGAGTCCAGACCAGCCGAGGGACTTTGTCTGAAACTCCATGTCTCTGTTGGAGTTTTTGGTCCCCAATCATGTTTCTGTGCTTTGTCTCTCTACTCAAGAGATACATTTCTGAAAGAGAGAGATGCTATTGTCCTAGCTTGAGTTACATTTCTACCCCCCAATACCTGTCATCCAACTGATAGTTTTCATCACATCTGCAAACAATAGGACCTGCAAAATTGGGGTTTGACTACCAGAATCCAGAATGGATACGGGGCAGGCAAATACAATCGTTCTCTTCCTCTCCACTCTGGATAGTTCTCTCATTCCCAAAGCTGTGGCTTTAGGGACATTTCATGGAGATACATAAGAATGTTTCCTCCTGGAAACATTTCCATTGTAAGAAGCAAGACTGTGGCCCAATTGTAATGAACTTGATGCTCAAGTTGGGAATATGGAGTGGGATTGATAGAAGTAACAATGATAGGTTATTTAGCATCCAAAAAAAGAAAGATTTTATTTTTGCATTATTTGGGGTTTTTAAAAATAGAGTTTTGTAATATAATTTTACTTAATAAAAAAATTATCAATACATTCACATGGTTCATGCACTTTCCTCCATCCTGCCTCCTGGAACACGAATGTCTCCATCCCGGACCTTGGACACTATCATTTTGTATCCTGAGAACCATACCCCAGGATGGCAGGACAATGTGCTAGAAGAGACTTCGGTTCTGATGGCTTTATGGAAGAGAGACATTATGCAAGCCCTGGCCTGTATTGTCCTAGAATTTTATGTACTAGAGTTATAAGCTCCTATCTGTTAAAGCCACTGTGGTTTGGGGGTTTTCTGTGAGAGCCAGACTAATCCAAACTGAGTCTCTGAGGTTATACCACTAATAAACGATGGAGCCTTGATTCTAACTCAGTCCTAGAGCCTGGACTAGGACGAGGCAGGAGAATGACCCAGGGCGCATCATTTAAGGAGGCATCGACTCTCTGGGTCGTGCAAGTGCTGACCCTGCACCTGTATGACCCTGAGAGTCGGTGCCTCCTTAAATCGTGCGCCCTGGGTGCTTCTCTTGCCTTATCTCCCTCAGCTGTCTTGTCTTCCAGAGCCAGCAGCCCTTCAGCCTGATGCTAACAAGGTTTGAGATTGCATCAACCTATTGCTACACCATCATCATGAGAGTAACTAGTCTTAGAGACTGAAGAAATGCTTTCTTTGATATTAACGAGGAGATATCAGATTTTAAAACTTTCTGAAGTCTCCATTCCACAGCACCCCTGCTGTTTTAAGAGCTAGCTTTGATGGTTAGCTGGCATGGGACTGAAAGCCCTGCTGAAATATCTTGCCCTCCCATCCGCTTTCCAAGCAGGCAGCCTTGTTTATACACCGTTTCTCCCGGATGAATCATTTGTAGCGAGAGTACAGCTTCCACTTGTCCAGGAGAAGTTGTTCAAAACAATCCTTTCTACTCTGCATAAAACCTCAGGAGTAACAATAGATATTCAAAATAAGACTGCTATTTGTCAGCCTCTCAAAGTCAGGGAACAAATGAAAGTAACCATGGGCCATCAAAAATCATTTTGAAAGAAAAAACAAAACCCTGCCTGACATCGCTTTTTTTTTTTTTTTTTTTTTTTGAGCACCCACCCTCCACCCTCTTCAAAACTGGCTTTTATATTATGCTTCCTACAGAAGCCTTCCAGTTCCTTTTGTTTCTGGTTCCAAGGTGTTATTTTCACATGCAGCTTCCTGAAATCCATGCAGACTCATTGTTGGGGAAAAGGATAAGGCTGGTTTCGGGGCCAGGGTTTAATTGCCATTTGCATCTTTGGGATCAGAACCCCCAAATGAAAGTTAGGGGGGAAATGTAGAGTCATTTCTCAACATTGTGTTTATTTGATAAGCTGAATTTATGGAGTGCTATACAAAGACCTTACAAAGAAATACGTTTTCTGCAGATCCCCGCCAAACTCTCAGGAACAGAGAAGGGGGAGGTGAAGAGACAGGGGCCAGAGAAGACATCAGAAGTGAAGAATGAGGTCTGGAGCATGGCTTGTGATTAGATACCGTCCCAGAGGCTTTACATGAATTCTCATAACCCCACTTCAAAGTGTTTTTATCTCCATCTTACAGGTAGAGAAAATGATGCTCAGAGAGATTAAGTCACTTGCCCAAGATCACACAGCAAAGAAATGGCAAGTGGGGCCCGAAATCTCAGCTGATCCTAGCCAATACCTGTGCTCTTTCAGGTGTTCCTTGCTGCCTGTAAAAGCCCAGTTTATTTCTCTTTAGAGGGAAGATCAGCCAGATGTGATGAGTAAGGAAACTGAGGATCTAGTCCCAGCATGGGGACAGGAGACAAAGCATTCCATTTCCCTGGGTCTTAGTGTTCTCATCTATACAATGAGAGAGCAGAGCTAGATGGTTCTTAAACCACTTCTGCTCTGGTTTTCATATCTACTTTCATCAAAGGCGTCCAACAAAAGCCTCAAAATAACAGGAAGGGTGAGCCATAGGCAGGATCCGTCCCTGTGGGTCAGTAGTCCAGGAAAGGCCAGAGACAGCCACTCCAGGATAAATAAACGGAACTCAGTGTTCATTGCACCCTCTCAGCTTCTCATCAGCTTCTCCAGCCCCTGCCTCCACCATCCAGATCCTCTGCTCCTGGCTTTACCACCTCTAACTGCCTCCCCAACTCTTAGCACCCCAACCTTGCCTGGATGCCTGCAGGGCCGAGTTCAAATGTTTAATTATTTTTTAATCTTGCTGAATGAATGGCTCCTTGTCACAAATTCTTAAAGTATTTCTCCAACCTGGGTAGACGTAGCCCTGAATAGGGATGCGTGGCTTGGCAAGCAGCATGGACTCTCAGCCCCTGCCTTCCCCACTCAACTGGATGCTCTGTGCATGCACGACCATGTATGGCAGCCCTGGGACAAGGCCAACTGTTGATTTATTTCAGTGAATGGTACTCCATCTATCCAATTATGCACGCCAGGGAGGAACCTAGGAGATACCCTTGACCCTTCTCTCACCTTCACCTCCCGTGTTCTAACCACCATACCATTGCTTTAGCTCCTATCTGTCTCTCCATCACCACCCCGCCTAAGTCATCTTTCTTCTGAACTGCGACACTGGTTTCCTAACCAGCCTCCTCCTGCATCTGTTCCTCTCTGCCTTCTGTTTATTCCCATTGTCATAGCCAGAAGGTATGTAAACTCAGCAAGGTGGACACAGAGAGCTTGCAAATTTGAGAATCTTTTCGAAATATAAATTTGACCAACCCCTGGAAATTTTCAGTGGCTTCTCATGATTATCAGGATAAAGACAAAAATTCTTTGGTTGGGCCTCCTATACCAGCCATTGCCTCCCTGTGCCTCCAGCTTCATCTCGCATCAGCTTCCTTTCAGCTCCTTCCTCTCCAGTGCCTCTGCTGCTCCCGCTTCCTAGAGCCCTAGTCCTTCTCCCTTATGCCTGTTACCCTCTATTCACACTTCAAGTGTGTCAAGGGTCAAGCATTACACCTCAGCAAGCTCTTCCATGATCCCCCATACTGACCAGCAACCCTGATGATCAGTCCCTCGGCACCAGGGGCCCTCTTCCCTTCTCTGCTCTCATCAGTTACAATTCCACATGTATCTGGCACTGTCTCTCTCTCCAACCAGGCTGCAAGGTGCATAACAAACACACTGCCTGGGCTCATCATTGTGTTTCTAACTCCTCAGCACAGTGTCTGGCACACAGTCTTTAGCTGATAAATATATGTTTGAATGAGTGCACATCTGTCTGGCTGGGAGAAACCAACACTGAGCAATGACCAGTTCTGATAATCCCCCAAGAAATTTGCAAGTCTAACTTCCCCACACCGGTGGCATAAAACGAAGAGGCAGAAGAGCAAATCATAGCAAGTTAGTAAAGACGAACAGCTCGCTCATAACTAGCCAGCTCTGAATGCATCTTCTATGAGGCACTGTGGTTAACGGGTTCCTAGCAAATAATTGCTGAATCAATGGATAGCATCCAATCATTCAGGCCCAGATTAGATGCTACATCTGCAAGGAAGTCATTTCTCATGTGTGCCAGTCTCCAGAAATAAGCTCTCTCTTCCCTATACCTTCAAAGCATTTCACCAAGTCTCTTTCTGATGATAGTTTTTATCTTGCACCAGAGATATCTGGGTATCTGTCTCATCTCTTAGAGCACACTGTAACTGTCTAAAGTATTTCTCCTCTGATTCCCCGTCCCCCAACACCTAGCCCAGTGTTTATTTATAGCGGTGCACAAATAAATTTTGGCGAATGAATGAAAGCACAAATGGATAATAAATCATGCTGGAAACAGCTCTCTCTCTCTCTCTCTCTCTCTCTCTCTCTCTCTCTCCTGCTCAGGGGTATAGACTGTTAGGTTGAGTGTATTCTGACTTTCCAAATCCTATATTTTCTTCAAAAAAGCTGGAGGAAGGGATTATTTAAGATATTTTCAGTTACTTTAAATTAACTGTCTATCATTTATTGAGATTCCATTGTGAAAAGTCAGGTTTTTGTTTCCCTTCCCCCTATCAAGCATTTTCAGTTCAGATGATCTCAATAGCTTTCTATTTCAAATGAGAGAACTTCCAGTTTCAGACATGTGCCCCAAATTCTCCAAAATCCAGCCTGGGACATCTCAGTACCCACCATATAATCATCTAGGAATAAGTCCATATGATATAGAAATTCAGTTTAATAACTGCCAGCACTTTCCTTGAGTCTCTTTTTTGAACTGACTGAAAACATGCATCGATACATAGAAAACCCATCCTCTTTTCAGATCCCCTGATTGAAAGGCAGTTTAGATGATTTGTCAGGATGGTGGGAGTCTCTTTTCTAACCAAGAGTTACCATTAGGATTCAAATATTGTACAGAGATATGCCTTGGAGTTATCAAGTTTTAGAGCAGAGAGAAACCTCAGGGGTCATTTGAACTGAACATCCATTTTTCAAGTGATGGAACTCAAATCCCAGAGAGGAAGTGACTGGTCCAGTGGGTTGTGGAGCTGAGATCCAAACTCAGGTCTTTGGAGTCGAAATACTTTTTATACCCCGACGATGTGCCAGGCTTCTCAAATACTTTATTGGTCATTATCTCTAATAACACATTATCTCTAATAACATTTTACAGACGGAAGAACTGGGCTCAGAAAGTTGAAATGATTTGTCGCAAGGTTTCCTGGTTAATAATAAGCCCTCTAGATAACAAAGCTGGATGGAAGCCAAACTCTGTCTAAATCTGAAGATGGTGTGACCTCCACCACGCCATGGTGGTAAATGTCACTGGAGCTTTGTGAAGAGCACATTGCTACTGAGCGATAGGTTTGAGAGCAAAAGAATTCAAATTCCTGGCTAGAGAATTCAGACTAGAGTTGCCACATGCTCCTGTGCCCTGCCCTCCCCATATCCCAACCACCAACAATTACCTGGATACCTAGAACAATATCTTCTCGAACTTTAGTAGGCGTGCATATCACCTGGGCATCTTCTTAAAATGCAGACTTTGACTGAATAGGTCTTGGGCGGGGCCCGGGTTTCTGCAGATTCTGAGATGCTCAGGTGATGCAAATGCCCCTAGTTCCGAAAATGTAGCTTACGTAACAAGGCTGCTAAAGATATGACTCATTAAGCAGCAGCCCAATTCCCGGACGGCCAAGCAGCAAAATTCACAAGGGGGGGGGAGGCAGATGCAGTTGAGTAGTTGGACCCCTCCAATGTTTGTATAGATGTCGTTTGTTGAACATCTTACTGTGTGCTGGGCATAATGCTAAGGACTTTACAAGTATAATCACATTTAATCCCCACTGTAATCTTCAGAGTAGCTATTGGTGTCCACATTGTACAGACTCAGAGTTTAGGCAACTTCTCCAAATTCACACGGTTCCATCTGATTCTGAAGCTCTTGTTCTTAACCACAGTGCCAACTTCCTCCACAATGAGTATTTCCTATACACCCAGAGCAAGTCTGAATGGCACTTTGGGGGAGGAGGGCGTCTTGGAGCAGATACTGATGAGCTGATGTGGACATCACAAACCCAACCCCAAGGTGCTGGAGAATATCTTAGACCAGCTGTTGATCATCTTGCTAGAGAAATGTGCATAGGATTCATACCCAGACAGAAATAAGCATGAATAGTTGGAGTGAAAAATTAGAAATAACTTACATGCTCAACAATAGAGGAATGGTTAAATAAAACATAGTATTTTAAGCAATGAGCATACTGCTCAGTCAATGGACATACAGATTTCAGATAATACATTTGCTACTCGATCATGATCTGAATTTTGTTAGAAAAAAGATGTGTGAGCATGTCTGTTTGTACATAGGAAAATATTGGAATGAGATACTCCAAGAAATTAATGTCAGTAACTTCTGGATGTATTATTATTCATTTTCTTAATTTTATTTTTATAGTTATCTATATTTCTCATTTTTCTTTTTTTTAAACTTCCTTTTAATTGCTTTCTTTACCATGTAACAATCATTGTTTCTTGATACGTTTATGTTTTACGAAGTGCGTTTTTAAAATTCTATTTAATTTTTAATTCTAATTTTTTATTGAAGTGTAGTTGATTTACAATGCTAGTTTCAGGTGTACAGCAAAGCAATTCAGTTATACATATACATACATGTATATATACATATATTTTCAGATTCCTTTTCATTATACATTATACAAGAAATTGAATATAGTTCCCTGTGCTATACAGTAGGTCCTTGTTCTCATTTTTCTATAAAAGGGTGTGTCGCACGCATAATTTTTTAAAGAAAAAATAAATATGGGCGAGAAGACAGGAAAAAGCTGAAAAAGGACAACAGTGGTAGATACGCACTACCAGATATTAAAACAAATGATAAAGTTATAAATATTACAGTTTGGAACTGGGAAATATTAGAACAACAAATTGGTGGAAGAGAATAGAAAATAAAGTAAAAGGCCCATAAAATTCATACACACAAATGATTTACTTTTTCCCTTGGAGTCAGAACACTTTTCCTAAAAATAACACAAAACTATTTTATGCACCCCCCACCAAGTACTATATAGGCACTCAGTAGGTCATTGGTGAAATAGGAAAAAATATTTCTAATGTATATGACAAGTAAATAGGACTAATTTCCTTAATATGTGAAGTGTTCTTATAACTCAACAGAAAAATTGGCAAAGAGCACAAACAACTATTCAAAAAAAAAAAAGAAAGAAAGAAGGAAAGAACGAGTGAGAGACTGAATGCTAGCTACAGTAGCGTTTGGAAGAGAGCACTGCTTATACCATTATCCACTCTGGTCATTAGAGTTTTTATGTAATCAAGGGATAAATGCAAATCACACCAGAGCAGAAACAATTCCATTAGTCACATCTAACCACTGAGGAGTTCGTCAGTAGCTTAGTGAGATTGTAATAGGAAATTAATACCCAGATCCTTCGGTGCACAGTTCCTAGTCTGCTGTGTGTAATTAGGCTTAAGCTGACTGCGTGATAAACCACTGCAGGGAGGGAGCGGGGATGGCATGAAGAATGAAAAGGCTGCCGATAAGGGACTTAAATCCCAGCTCTTCCTCTAGCTGTATCTGTCCTTAAACAACCTCACTAACCCTTCCTTTTCTCCTCTGTAAAATGGACATAATAAATCCTATGTACAATGTTTTTCTTTGGAAAAACTAGATTGATGTGTAAAGCACTTAGCACCCTTAGTGAGGATTCAGTACTAGTCACTGTTATCACATGCCCAGAACTACTGTCACCACCCATGTCAGGGCAGAAACAGGGCCAGTGCTTTTTGCCTCCCCTCCAGGGCTGGACACAGCAGACCCCTGTGATGGCTGGGATGGGGGTGGGCTCTGTAGCACTGTGGTCGCAGGGACGGAGTGTGGCTTTGCTTTATGACCAGAGCCCTGCACAGCACTGGCTCCCACTTAGGGAACCTCTCGGGACCTCTGTTCCTTCAGGTAGGGAGCGTGTCAGTGGAGCGAGCATCAGAACTCCAGTTAAAGGAGACCGTGTTCGGGATAAGTACTTTCTGAGCCTCAGCCCTGCGCACCCAGTCCGCAGACCCCAGTCCTTGAGGCAAGCCCACCTCAGCGTGCCCTTATTCACCTCCTCAGCCCACCAAGCAGAGCTTACAGGATGTGCTGAGAGCCAGAATCGGGGATCGTAGGCAGGACCGAGCATCACCTCATCTAGCGCCTGACTCCAAGCTCAGACTGACTGGAAAGCTATGGTCAGCTCTAGGACACCCCTAAACTGTCACCACTGCCCACACACATACCACAGAGCCTCATTTCCTGTGCCTTCCCTGCCAATCCGACCAGGACCCGACACCCCAGGACCAATTAATAGCTACCATTCCTGGAGTGCTTCCTGTGTTCTGAGCCTAAGGCTGAGTATTTTACCTGCCATGATTCGATTAATCCTCACACCAGATCTGTCAGATAAGAGGAGGTCCTCTTAACTCCTTTCCACAGCTGGAGAGACTGAGACTTTCAGAATATAAACACAGAAGTTAAGTAACTTACGATTCCCACGTGATGGGCCTGGAATCCAAGTCTGTCTGTCGAGGATCTCGGTTACTCTGCTGCCTCTCTAGGAATGGTTTTGCAGATGTGCCCCGAGAAGTGAAGTGACCTCCCGAAGGTCACACAGCTAGTAGGTACCAAACCTGAGATTCGATCTGACAGTGCCCCAAGTCCAAAGTCATATGCTCCTGGTGACACCGTGCTGCCTTCCCCAATCCTGGCAGGTGAGCTTCTGCTAAGTGCTCCTTCCCTGAGCCCAGTGCCTGTTGTTGACCCAGCCCATAGGTTGATGGCTTGGAACCAGGGCTGACCTGTCTCAGCTCCCTTCCCTCGGGGCTGGGTTCCGGAGTCTGTCTTTGCTGTAGGACACCTGCGGTATGAGGACAGAGGTGACAAATCCCTGCCTGGTTCCCCCCCACTCCAGACAAACCTACCTCTGAGAATGAGAAGCAAACTAACCCACTCCCTTGGCTGCTCTGTCGGGTCTCCCAGGCTGCCCTGCTCCTAAGCTGACTTGAGTGGGGCCAAGGTCCATCCCCCATCCTGCCTTCACCCAGCTTCGTCCGCCTGCTCATTCAGGCAAGCTAGGGATCCACAATGCCTTGTACTCAAGCCCCACCCCCGACAACTGTGAGCTGTTATTTTTTGTTATGTTTGTTCATCCCCAATTATAAAAGCAGCCTGCTCGTTGTGTTACTTCCCACTGCTGTGACAAACTCATCTTCTCCAGAGCAAATGCCGCAGAAGCCTAAAGGGACCAGGAGTTGCACATGAAGTTTTGTAACCAGCGTGGGTACCAATTAAAAATCCTCCCAGGTATTCAGAGGATGCTACCACTGGGTCAATTTGCAACAGATACAGCAGAGGAAGAGCAGACTAAGAAATAGAATATTTAAACACTGCAAATCATTTCCTTGGAAAGGCTTTCTGCCTCTTGTTGGTGGAGCGAGTCATCTTCCTGTTTGAACTGTTCATACTCATTTCCGGTGAGTAATGAGAGGGGCATTGGGTCTGGAGGCAGCCACTGTGCACGTGATGAAGCTCACAGCACTACAGCTTCCTTTTCAGAAAGCAGAGATGCTGCCTCTAGGGTCCCAAAACTCCCAGCTTTGCTCCAGGCTGCAAAATAGCCAGAGTTTCTGAGGGGCCTCTGACGCCAGCATCTCCTGGCTCTCCATCCAGTGCATCACTGTGTCCGTGACTCACAGCAAGTTCGCACCGGAAGCCTTTCCCCCGTGTCTCCGTGCAGGCTCTGCTGACTGAGACTTGTGCCAGCCCCAGGAAAGGTCTGTGGGGCTGGCAGGCAGCATCATGCATTGGACCCTGCCTGAGGGCAGCTGTAGCAGCGCTAAGGGCAAAAATACAAACCGGCACAGACTGATTTGTGTAATGAACTGTCCTGTCTATTCAGGAGGCTGCAAAACACATACCACAGATCTGGTGGGGAATGCAAACACACACTGTACAGTCAGAAGGCTGTATGTTCTCGAGGATAAGCATGGCATTTCAACCAAGAAAAGGGAGGAAAAGTGCACGTTGCTCGGAGCAGCAGATCAAGCGGGACAATGAGAGACTTTGGTGTGTTGGACACTCCCATCCTGCCTCTAATTTAGGTTCATCAGAAAACCTTCAAATCACCCCCCACAGAAACAGCCTGGGAGGGAGGTGTCATCTCCTCCACCTTACACAAACTAAGCTTCAGCGGTCACACCAGTAGTCAGTGGTCCAGTGGCATGGGAACCCCCATCTGTCAGACTCCCATGCTCTTAGCTATTTTGAAATTCATTGTGTTCTAATAGGTTTTCATTGAAAGCCACCTGTGTGCTGTGTCCGGCTTGGGGCCAGATAAACTCAGGAGGTGTTGAGTGAAAGAAAGGGAGAGAGGAAGGCTTCTCAGCTTTGTTGCTTCCCAACTGTGTGACCTTGAGCAAGTCGTGAATAAACTCCCACTCTCAGGGGTCCTGTGACCTGTGGAGCTGCAGGAGGAGGGGGGTGCGGTTTAGACCCGACTCCGCCAGCAACCAGATCAGAGACCTCTGGGTGGTAACGAGGCCCACTCTGGCCTCCAGTTACTCATCTGTAAAACAGTGGACTTACCAGGCAGTTAAGGACCCCTCCACCTCTGACATGATTTACTCTTTCAGTTGAGAGGCTGAAATCAGATTACTGTAAAAATCTAATTTTTGTTATCAAATCCTCACCGGCTCAGATTTTCTTCACACATGTGGAGATAGAGTGGAGAGTTTATCATTTTCTCAATGGTTGCCCCCTTAGCACCTAACACTTTTCAGCTGGGCAGTGTTGCTGCCTCTTCTTCACGCAGTCCCGGATGGTTTCTCCTCCAGTTGGGTTAATATACAAAGTTGCTCTCACCAAGACCTCTCCGACTGCCTTGGTTGGAGAGTTAGAGCCCATCTCTGGTCTCTAATGAACTGCAGCAATATAGGCAGGGGCCTCCACGGGAGCAAAGCCTGGGTCTGCGTGCCGCCCAGCTGCTAGCCCCACGCATGGCCAGTACCACTGCCACTGCTACTATATGATTACCACCACCACTACCACCACCACCACCACCACCACCAGTAACAACAGCAGCAGCAACCACAGAGTTCAGGGAGCTTTTGTTAAATGCCAGCCTCTATGCTGCAGGCTTTACATGCACCGTCTCACACATCTTCCTCCAGCAATCCTTGGAGCGAGGCACCATTATGATCGCTGCTTTACAGATGAAGAAACAGAGGTACGAAAAGGTTAAAATACCTGTTACAGAGCGTCAAGTGGCAGAGCTGGGATCTGAGCCCAGACAGCCTGACTCCCGAGCTTGTACACGTAACCTCCAACGACCCCGAGCCACCATTTCGAATGTGCACTAGGATGGGGGCGGGGGCTGTGATGCCGGCTTAGGAGTCAGGCCGCCCTGGGCATGAACATCAGACCCGCCGCTTACTATCGTGACCGAAGTCCAGGTCTCTGTCACAGCGGCCTTTGGAATCATTTCTCTTCCGCAGCTTTTTTCAAAATCCCTTTCCAAACCTGCTTCAACTAAAGGTCACTTCTACAAACATGTGTGAGATGCCTACTGTGGCCTGGCACATCGCTGTGTCCTGGAGAGAGAGGCACATGTGAATGGGACACAGTCCCTGCCCTCCCAGAGGCACACATCTCCGGTGTGGACATGGGAGCAGCTGGTCACTGGCCCTCAGGACACGTGCTCAGGACACGGGCACAGAAGGAGGGCTGACTGATGCTCAAGACTCCATCCTTGGACCACGGCCCCCTTCTGGAATCATACCTTGGGTCCTCTGGGCCTGCATGGCATTGTTGGGTGATTTATTATAGAACTTAGAGCTGGAGAAGAATTTGGAGACATTCTAATCCAATCTTTCATTTTACAGGTGGAAAAACCGAAACCCAGAGAGGTGAAAGTCATAGGTAGGCCAGGACCCAGACCTCTGGACTTCCATGTCTTGCTAATTCTCAGCAGTTACGAGATGCCCAAATCTTCCTCCTCATTTTATTCCCCCACCATTTCCACTCAAACCCTCTAGTCTCATTCAACTGAGTGTGATAACGCAGGACAGGGGCTCTGAATGCATATAACAGTTCTCAGTGAGACACTTGAAATTAAGGAAACATGAGTTTTTTTGGATTCATTTCCAGAGATCTCTCCAGCGAAGATCTTTATGTATCTAACTGAAGTGCCGAAGTCTCAGTTAACATTAAAATCTTCTGCAGATGAATCTCTTTTGTAAAATGTAGTGGATGGAAAACGTCCTGGTCTAGGATACGGAAGCCCAGATTTTAAGGTCAGTCTGCCAGTAGGTGGCCCCAAGCCCTCAGGCAGTTGCCCCCTCCTGGAACTGCAGCTGTAAAGGAGAAGCCTGAACCCAGCAGAAGCTTCAGGAGGTCAAGGACTTTGTCTGCGCTGCCTCTCCAGGGCAGAGAGCCCTCCTGGCACACGGTAGGGGCTCAACACATCCTGCTATAACACATGAACCATCTTCAAAGTCTCCAGCATTCAGTGAATACAAGTCCATAAAATCATTTGTAAAATCTGAAGTTCATATCTTTGGTTTTTCCCCTCCCTTTTATTAGAGGCATGAATACCGCCCCCACCCGGTCCCTTAGCAACAACGTGGAAGAGTTGACTGTTCTGAAGCAGTTCTCAAGTTGCATGACCTGGCAGCTGTGACTTATTCTGTGTACTCTAATATTATCATTCAGCATCACTCCCCCTCCGTTGTCACTCCTCGAGCCTACTGCTCAAAACTACCTGCTCAGCACCTCTCCTCACTTGTTGCTGAAGACACACCCCAAATCCTCCTATCTTCACCGAGCTGTCTCCTGTGACTGTTCAGGACACCAGAAGACTGGACTAAGCCATGACTTTTAACAGGAGCACAAGGATGCCATGAGGACGATGCTTTGCAACACTTACAAATCCCAAATTTAACACCTGTAGGCATTTCCTAGCACCTTCTCTGTGTCACTTGATCATGCACCAGATTAAACAAACATTTTCTAAAACA
Source organism: Camelus bactrianus (assembly GCF_048773025.1). Classification (NCBI taxonomy): domain Eukaryota; kingdom Metazoa; phylum Chordata; class Mammalia; order Artiodactyla; family Camelidae; genus Camelus; species Camelus bactrianus. Next base: position 36,642,976 of record NC_133551.1, read on the forward strand.
AATCATCATCATGGCCATGTATGAGCACCTACTATGTGTCAAATGGCTCCACACACTCCTTCCTGCTTACTCGTCTCAACAGTCCTGGGAGCACCCCCTTCTACAGATGAGAGAACTGAGGCTCAGAAGTGGGAGGAACTCAAGATCACACAACTAGTAAACGCTGCGACCATACTGGAGCCAGGTCTTCCATCTGATTCCAGCGTCCTAGGTTTTAAATTTTTGAAGAAGCTGAAAAGTATTTTAAAAGGCCCACAAGAGCAACCTAGGGAAAAGAGAACAGAATGGCAGTTACAGACCATCCAGTTCCTTCTCCACCCACTTTATTTCCACTCCTCAAACTGAAATAACCTGTATTCTGTTGCTCCAATATGCAGAGCTGACACTAAGGGTTGGAATTTGGGAAAAGATGACTAGCAAATATTAGGCCCAAGAGAGTTCAGTTTGGAATGAACCTTTAGCCCTTTCAGTCTAGCCCTGATATTTTATAGACGGGAAACTATAGCCCAGGGAGCTTAAGAAGGTCACCCAAGTCACCCGTTGAATCAGGAGGCAGCAGAGCCAGCCTCGTTTCTACCAAGTCCTAAGCTTTTATCTGTAAACAGGGCGATGACACCTGTGTACAAGGCTGTGATAATGAGGACCAAGTCTTCAATTTGCTCAGCCAGGTCACAGCCTGGACCACGGCAATTCCTGCAAATGGTCGATGCACTGACCCTGATCCTCTCTGAACCTCCGTCTCTTTGTCTGTGATTGGAGCTGGCAAGGGAATCCGACGCACCATGATCCTCGATTGTAAGTCAGGCACTGAAGGCCAACAGGGGCCAGGGCAACTCCATTGCTCGTTCACCCAAGTCTCCATCACCGCCTTTTCTTTCTAACCCTTCTCTCCAGGACCCCTTTTCAGGATGAAAATCTCCCTTGCCCTTGGATCTTTTACCTTATTCTTTCCAGACTCCAAATACTCGACCTACTTTTTAAAGGCTGCACCATCGGGAGGAGTGAGTAGGAGGTGAGGAAGGAGAAATAGGCTGTATAGACAAACACTGTGAAGAGTTTGACTGGGAAATAATGGAAGGAGCGGAAACAGCACTAGGGTGAGAGTTGGATTAAAGCTGATTTTTTTTTTTTAATCCATGTGGTATCTGTTCTCAGGTGGAAGAAACTGGAGCCTATTTAAATGCTTTTGGAGAGGAGTGACTAGAGAGGGGAAGGCTGAAGGGACAGGGGCTGAATCAATAGCACAAGATCCCTGAGAAGAAGGAAAGGGGTTCAGAGCTCAGGGGCAGCAACCAGCTTCATCCAGGAGGGACCACTTTCCTGCGGCAGGAGGAAAGGAGGAGGGTACCAAGCAGTGAGGGTGAGAGCACCATCCGGCCAGCATTCGCAGACATCCCAGCTCCAGAGCTCAGCATAATCTTTCTTCTCCCTTTGCACAGCTGTGGCCTCATGCCAGGGTCCTCCTCTGGTGCTCTGCATCCGTGAATTACCTTCCTCACCATAATCTGCAAAGTTGGCATTTCTAAACCCCATTGTAGAGATGTGCACAGCAAATCTCAGAGCACATGCAATTGCCTAAGGTTACACAACTGGTATTTGTAATTAAACTAGTGCTGACACCAATACGGTCCTAGGGATGTGTCATACTTTATTCAAAGTACTTTATATTCATTAACCCATTTCACCCTATGAGGTAGATGTTACAGATGAAGAAACGAAGACACTGGAAGATTAGGTTTTTTTGCTCAAGGTCAAACAACTTTAAAAAGCACTTGAGTCCTTTCCCTCTACCGCCCAGGTCAGTATTCTGCACCATCAGACCATGCTGGTATTGGGACACACAGTAATGAAGACTAAATCCAGGCCCCCCTTTGTCTGACTTCCAAAGCCATACTTTGTGCGAGGCTGTGTGAAGGGGAATCAGCCTTGAGAATTGAACACACTGTATCAAGATCCAATTAGGATGCCTAAAGACAAGTGAAAGAAACACAAAGTACCCCCAACAGACTTTCTCCAATCGCTCATTGGCCAAAACTGGATGACAGGGCTCTCCCAAAGTCCCTAGCAGCCGGGTGTCTCTATAGTGGGAGTGGGCAAGTTGGGGGAAGGTTGAAAATGCTTTCACTTTAACCAGTCAACAGCTTCCGCCACATCCATACAGGGTGATAGATGTTTTAACTAAGTCTTCATTCATTCAGTAAATCATTGATTGATCATCACCTCTGCCCAGCACTGTGCCATCACTAGGCATAAAGAAGTGATAGCCCCCAGTTCTTGCTCTTTAAGGAGCTTACGGACTGATGCTTAGGACAGATGCCTAAGCCGACACGGCCATCTCAGTGTAGGGCAACATCCTAGAGTGGGGTATGCACCAAGGGTGGTGGAAACGGGGGCCATGATGTGTCTGCCCAGGGGAGGGAGTGAGGGGCAGGTTTCACAGAGGAGCCATTGCTACTAAGGAAAAATGTGTGCCGGATGATTGAGGGAAGTGAGGGCCTGTGACTCAGGCCAAGAGGACACGTGACTCAGGCCAAGAGGACATGTGCACGAAGTCAGGGAAGCGGGGAGAAGTGTGGCAAGTCCTAGGGAACCTTTAAGAGTTCAGTCTGGCTGCAGCAGAGATGTCAGCTTTGAGGGTTGGGGAGGAGGGGTGATGGGAGATGTAGCCGGTGAGGTAGGCAGGGGCCAGACATGTCACAACGGGTGCTGTACACCATGTGTAGGCATTTCATCTCTAATCCTAACTACCAGAAGCTGTTCTATGCCTATTTCCAATTTACAGATAAGAACATGCCCTCTGTCCACAGCTGAAAAGAAGCAGAGCCAGGTTTGAACCCAGGCTGGCCTGAAGCACAGCCCACGCTCTTGCCCCTACACCATATGACTGCCCCTGCTAGGCCCCTAAAGCTAGCGCCCCTATTATGTAAGCAAGGAAAACTAAAAAGCCTTTTTGTTTTGATGGTGGCAGTGCCGGTGTCATTCCAGAAACTAAGATTTGTTCCCTTTACAAATGAGGGGTCAGTGCATTTCCCCTCTGCTCATTATAAGGGCCTGCTTCCTCCCAGAATGAATAATGAGGCTGTAGCTGTCTGCATTCAGCCATAGGAAGACGCCTAATTGTATTTCTTCCACGATGGGAGACGCAGCTGGGGGACTCATAAAAATGACTGCTTTTCAATTCTTTCAACAGAGTAAATAAAACTCCCTCTCGATTAACAGCAAATTGGTTTCCTACCGAGTTGTCGAATCTGAAGGAGTGTGATGGGAAGGGAGGGAAACGGGGGTGGGGGGGGGTGAGTGCTTGGTCCGTGGTGCACCTCCTGCATCTGCCTTCTGAGTGTGTGTTCCAAAGGTGCTCTGGGTCAGAAAGATATTTTTAACTCCTTTCAGGAAATTCCCAAGCCTGGCAAAGTAACGGTCCAGTCTCCTGGCACGAGGACAAGAGGGGAAAAGGGGCTCATTTGTTAACAACGGCAATCTCTGGGGCTTTGAAATGTGGGGCACCAGCTCTTTCCCCAGTTCATTTATCCTACGAATATTTATGAAGCACTTCCCAGTGCTTTATTCATTCACTGAATATTTACTGAGCGTCTGAGACATTCCAGGCCCCGTGCTGTGCTTTGGGGAAGGCTGCTGAAGAAAATCCAGTCCCTGCCCCCAGGGAGTTCACAGTCTAATGGGGAGAGAGAGGGACACAGGCAGTTTGTTACGATTCTTGTGATAAGACCTATATACTGGAAATCAAAATAGTGGACTTTTATACTTTTTTCTCTCTTAACAAATACGATGGAAAAGCTGTTCGCCCCAGCTTTAAGCTAGAGACTTACAAACCAAGGCCAATGCAAGATCAATCAGAATGAAGATAATACAGCTTTGAAGTGGTAACAGAGGAAAAGATGATTCTGTTTGCAAAATATTGGTGGATCAGAGAGGGTCCCTAGAGGACACAGAACAGGAAAATTCAAGGGGAGTTTATTTACAAAGGGGTCCTTTGTTCACAAGGAGCAGGTGGGACGCAGGGACTCACAGGGGCAGCGCAGGAACCCAGGACTAGCAGCGGTGCTGCAGTTACCGCCCCGAGCCCAAAAGAATAAGGGAAGGAATTGTCCACAAGGGCCCGAAAGGGAAGAGTTGTGCAGAGAAGGTCACCTTGAAAGGAATAGTGACTGACAGTTGAGGGTCAAAGCCAGACCAGGGTGACCAAACCGGGAAGGTGTCAGGGAAATACATACTTAATCTCACTCTCCTCCACCCCAAGATTTTCCCCCCTTAGCAGGCAGGGAAAGTGTCCTGTAGTGGAGATAACCCTTGAGTTGGATCTTGACTGATGAATGGAACTTTGCTAGTGAGAGGGGAGTGAAAATCTTCAGGCTGAAAATAGAGTCAGAGCAAAAGGAAGAAGTTGGGAGGGAGGCTGAAATCAGATCCTCAGGGACCTTTGTATTATGGTTAGAAAGCTGGCTTTTATATCCAGAGCACTGGGGAGCCATTGAATAATTTCAAACCAGTTGAAGAGCATGATCATATTTGCCTTTATTAAAAAAAACCCATTGGTTACCAGGATGGGGAAGGTGGGCTGGAGGGAAAAAAAATGGGAATTAGGGGTTTGAAAATACTAACTACTGTATATAAAATAGATAAACAGCAAGGTCTTATTGTATAACACAGGAAACTATATTCAATACCTTGTAATAGCCTGTAATGAAAAAGACTATGAAAAGGAATACACACACACACACACATATATAACTGAATCACTGTGCTGTACAATAGAAATTGACAAACATTGTAAACTGACTATACCTCAATTTAAAAAAATAGTAAAAGTCCCATTGGCTGTAGTATGGAAGATGGATTGGAGAAGGATAGATATTGGAGAAGAAGGCACAGGCTGATGCAGTAAGCAGAAGATAAAGGGTGAGAGCCTGGACCAGGGCCAAAGTCATGGAGATGGAGAGATGGGGATAGTTTTGAAATAAATGTAGGCAGTAGAAACGATGGCTGATTGAATGAGAGGAGTCTGTGCAGCAGAGGGAGGCATCCAGCTTCATTCTCAGGATTCTGGCTGGGGTGTCAGTGGATGGCACCGCTAACTTGGATTAGAAACAAAATAGGCAGAAGAGGTTTGGGGAGGAAACGAGATGGCTTTGGTCTCAGCTGTGCTGAGTTTCGCATGCCTACAGGTCATCTAAGTGGAGATGCCCAAGGTAACTTGGATTTGACTCTCAAGGTCAGGAGAGGGAGAGAGAGCTGGGCTAAGAGAGAGACATGGGACACATGAACACTGGGCTGACTGGGCCATGGCAGTGCCCAGAAAGAACCCGGAAGAGCATGGAGAGAGAGAAAGGAAAGGGCTCCAGGCTAGCTGACCTTCTACCCTCATCTATAGGGTGAACGTGAGTGCCTCCTTCACTGGGTTGTCGTGACCATTAAGAGGGGAGACATATGTGAACATGCCTTGTGCATAGCAGATACTAAGCACATTTGCAGAAGCAGAGAAAAGGTACAAATGTTGAGAAATGTGATTTCATACTGTGTTCAGAGAACAAATCAGCAGCTGCTTTATACTTAATGAACATCACACTCTTATCTCTGGGTTTATTTCCTTACGTATATGTCTCTCCTCGCTACTTGGACAGTAAGGGGATGGGAGCTAGCTCCCAGAGTTGTTTGTATTTCGCCTTCACTAAGTACTTGTAAAACAACTAGCACATAATAGGTATCCACTAAATGTGTAAATATGGCTGATTGATTGTCTGGTAGATAAAGAAAAATGAGAAAGTCTGCAGGCTGGATCCAGTCCCAGTTACCCCAGCGCTTCTCTGTAACTGACAAACCACCCACTCTCTGGGTTCTGTCCCTCCCCCACTGGGAGACATGATTAATGTCCTTGCTCTGTTTGAGAGTGGTGGTCCGAAGATTAATGAAGTCAGAATCCCTTGGAGATACTTGAGTAAGAAATGGGGCGTATTGTTGCCTTGTTTTAATTAATTTTAAAATTATCCTATATTGTTCAAATGGCAGCTGACTCATCCAAAGTGGGTGTTTGGAAGTGATAAATGGAAAGTCTGAGGGTTTTCTCATTAATTAATTTGGCTGTGAAAATAAGCACTGGCCCACATTCCCAGTGAAATAAAAACAGACCAAAAGGTAACCAAGAAGCCAGGCTAGTGTGGAATGGTGTCAATTCTGCCCCAGGGAAAAGACTCACACTTCTAGCAGCCAAGCCATAATTTTACATATGTAATACATAATTTTCTGTTTTTTTCCAAAATTTCTACAATGTGCTCATGTCATTTTACAATAAATATTTAATTTAAAAAAAATTTAAAATATTCATCTTACATACATAACATATAGAATACATATAGCATACACAATAAGGAAAATAATGTAAAGTCAAGTCTACATTTATTTTCCTCTTTATGCTTTGAGAATTTTAAAATTAATATTCCATCATGTTACCAAGTAAATCAGGAGTCTTTACTTGTAAGCAACAGAAAGTGCATTTGGTTAACATACACCAAAAGGAATTTGGGGAAAAAATATGAGGGAATGCAAAATATCAAAAGGAACACTGGGAACCAGGCTTCAAAACACAGGAAGAGGAAGAAAGCTGTTCCACAGGTTTTTGCAGGAACTGGTCCAGAAGCCCCTGTGACAACCTGTGAGCTCAAACCACTCACATGACCAATTAGGAAGGGAAGGTCTGGTCAGCCCAGCAGGGGACGTGTTTCTGCATGGCTAGAGGGTAGTAGGGCACCTCGCTAACTGTTCTAGCCAGTCTGTACTCAAAAGACTTTGATCATTCACCCAAGTGAATTTTAATCCTAGTCCCAAAGGAAATAGCATGGATGTTGGACAAATAAAAACAACAGATGCCCATTGTGTAAAGTAATAGTTCACCCCAACCCATTTTTTAGGTATAATTTACATATAAGCAATGATCTTTAAATCGACCCCTTATCCATTGCTGAACGGCTGTGATTGTTGGAAAATCCTTCCATAAGTGTTGATTCCACTTCTGTGTCCCTCTATTAATAAGGAACAGGGTGGTATTGGGACTGGAAACTGTCTTGTCTGAGGATCTGTTGAGAAACCTGGAGGAGCAGGTAACTTGGAGGTGAGAAGAACTCTCGAGGTGAAATGAGCTGTCATCGCCATGCTTCCAGAGGGCTGCCTCCCATCTAGCAAAAGAATGAGAGTTGTTCTCTTCTTCCCCGAAGACTATAGTTAGAACCAATACGTGGAAGTTCAAGGGAGGCAAATGTCATCTCAACAAATGGTCTTAACTTTTGAGAATGAGGACTGGCCCACTCTGGGAAGTAGGAAGCCCCTTATCTCAAGGGGTAGACAAGCTGGAATTCCAGCATCTGCTGGGGTTGGGTGATCTGATTCCAAATGGATTCTTTGAACCCCAAGAGTCCAGGGTCTTACGATTTTGATTTGTTATTAGTAATTTGCAAACCTATTAAGTGTCCTGCTGAAAGTGGTTCCTTGCCTTTCACTGCTACTCAGTCGTATCCATGCCCCAGGCAGGTCCTGCTTCTCCTTTTCACTGGGCTTGCTTGCAAACCTGTGTTCATGGAAGAATTCCACGTGCACTACTCACTGCAGGGGAATATTGGGATTCCCTTAACTGAGGATGGCAAGCAGGAGAGGAGAGGAAAGGCACATGTGGTAGGTTAGGAGTAAGAGTTCTTGGGTTTCATCCCCAGATTTACCACTTATATGTTGTGGGATCTTGAGGAAATCAGTGGGCTTTGTTATTCTCATTTTATTCATATGTAAGAAGTGGATGATGATAATGATGATAATAATAATAACCTGCCTTACAGAGTTGATTAATAATAATAATAACTCTGCAAACAGAATTGATTAAAAAAATATGTAACACCTGGTTTTCGTAGCATCCTAATGTTGTCCTAGATTATCTGCATGCATTGTTTCATTTAATCCCTCCAACAATCCCACGATGTGTTCATTCCATTATTCTCATTTCACAGATGAGAAAACTGAGTTTTAGACAGTGCAAAGCATGTGTCTAAATGTTGGATCTAAAATTAAAATCCAGAGATCTAACTCCACAGGCTGAGTGCTTTATAATGCCAGCCCACATTTGTCAGAATTACATGAATCAACCCATCAAACTAGAGGGTCTGGAACCTACATGACAGGGACTCAGTAAATGTTAGTTTTCTACTCATCGTCCTTGTGACTTCATCTTCTAAAAACTCCAGTTAACCAAAATCCATCTTTCAGTGCTGTGCCCCTGTGCTGCCTTCATCCTCAGGCTGCCATGAGATGGTGACAGCAGGTCCAAGTGTCAGATCAACATGCCACCCAGCGCTCTTCGTGTTCTTCTCCGGAGCAAGAGAATTTTCCTAGAAGTCTCCTCTCACATCTTATTTAATAGAGTCGGGTCTGCAGACTCATTCATAAACCAAAAGCTGAATAGCCCTTGGGCCAAACAGGGCTACCCTTGGAGCTGGTCAGTTTCCAAACATAACCTTCTTCTTGGAGAGAAGAGGGAGATAATGGATGCTGGTAGGCTATCGACTGTCTCCCCTACACCCCTGTGATCCTAATAAGGCAACCAAGGCCCAGAGGGGTTTAATTAACCTGTCCTGAATCCAAGAGCAGGGGTAGGCACGTGCATACACAGGGTGGATCTCAGGTAAGGCTTGCTCAGCTAAGGCAGAGGTTCAGCTGAGCCAGGGCAGGGAGAGGACTGAAGACAGAGGTTTTCACCTGTGCTGCACATTTGAGTGATGTAGGACCCTTTAAACAGCATGGATGGCAGGATCCCACCCCTAGAAATTCTGTTCACTTGGTCTGGGAGGCAGTCTGGGGATCAGGATGTATAAAAAGGCCTCCAGGATATTTTAATGCGCAACCAGTGTGAAAACTACTGGTTTAGGAAGAGAGCTATTGGAATGTGGAGGGGTTGGGGCTCCTCCAGGCACAGTCTGGACTGGGTAACAAAGATCCTGTCTCTCCTGATTCTCCTCGGTAATTGCCTCCATCTACTGAGGATGCCCCGTGTTCCTAGCATAGCTGTGCCCTCAGGGCTGACATCCGGCAGGCAGTCCCAATCGAATGGATCACATGTGCTCTGCTCATAGAATGAGTACCTTTCATACAACCTCCACAAATAGCCCTTCCATTTTACAGGAGAGGAAACAAAGACCCAGAAATTTTCAGGAACTAAGTCTCTCTGGCTCTGTACTTTCAAGGCCTGTCCATCTGCAGAAGAAATCGGGAGTCTGAGAAACAAAACTGGGCCGCGCCTCGCTTTCTGTCCCCCAAAGCCTCTCCCTGCATCCTCCTCTGTCTCGGACCTCCCTGTGTCCCCTCCCACCTGCTGGGGAACCTCAGCCTCCTGAGAGAGGAGGAAAGGGCTGAAACTTCCGGCTTAAAGTATGGGCAGGAGTCAGGACCAAGCTTCATTTTTGAGAAACCCTGTAACCCTCTATGTTGGAAGGACTGGAGTCTAGCATGGTCTCAGAGCCTCACTTGCACTGTGACCTTGAACAAAGCACTTCCTATTTCTAGACCCTGTTTTTCTCATCTGTAACATGAGAAAAGTGCCCTAGAATCTGCGGGTCACAAACGCAGGTGCTCTGGGGTCTAGGTTGAGGATGTCCCTCAATGGGGCAGGCTGGATGGGGACCGTGGGAAAGTAGCAAGCCCATGCCGTGTCCAAAAGGGTCAGAATTGATTGAACTCCAGCCAATGGTCACCGTGGATGCACCCAGGCTCAGAGCTGTGAGATCGGATTTATTTTTAAAGAAATGATAAGAAGTCATTATTTTGTGTGCAATCTCCTACTTAATCTTAATGTTAAGTCTAATAATAACAATAATAATAATGCAGAAAAAAAAAACCTGAGTTTGAACTGAATTTGGCCCACAGGCTGCTTCTTTGTGACCTGTGGACTAAATGGTCTAAGACGTGCTGTCACCTTCTGTGATTTCTAAGCAAGGGTGCCTGACCCAATGTGGCACAACACCATCATTGGCATTTCTGCCCGAACCGAAAATTCTCTTTAGGAAGTAAACCCAAATGGCATCTTCCCTAGTACTAATTCCTAGTACTTTGGTACGCATTTATTTCTGGGGTCCCCCTCCAATAACTGACGACTGTATTTGAAAGAGGAGCATCTACTTTATAGAGAAACAGTGCCCCCTGCTGGAAGACTAATGCAGAAATCCGCCTCTGGTGCTGAGATCATCTAGTACTTGAAAAGCCTGGATTTGTTTGTTTTCGCTTGATATAGATTTAATGAAGAATAATAAATAAAATCTAAATGCATATTTATGGATGGTTTGATGTATGTTAGGCAGAAATTGGGCTTTCATGTATCCATTTGGGAGTAATTACTCTTAATCTATAAAAAAAGTCCAGGATTAGAGAAAGGAAGAAAACATTTGTTACATCAACTGACAGCAATCTGGAATGCACAGACAAAAGAGAGGAAATTGGAGTCTAGGTCTCCAGACTGTGTTCTGGAAAATCAGAGCCTTTACAATAATGTATTGTAAATTTATAAGTTTTAATAGTTACTTTCACCACAGTCTTTTAATAAATCCTCCCAATAACTCTCCGAGGCAGGTATTATTATCCTCATCCAACAGATAAGGAAAATGAAGCACAGAGAGTCTGAGTGACCAGCTCGAAACTCCTTGGCAATTAAATGACAGAGACAAGCTTAGGCCAGTTGCTTAGCTCCTCTAAGCCTCAATTTCCCTATTCCTAAAACAGGGATAAAAACACCATGTTTGCAACAAGGATTGAATGCAAAACCCAGGTCTTTTAACTCCTAGTCCTATGCCTTTTCCATTACATTGCACAACATCTTGAATGGTCAAAATAGGGGCCACAGTGCTGCTGAGATTTATAACAGTGGCCCCAAACCCTAAAAACATAGCCCAGATTTTTTTTAACGTAAGAGGCTTTGTCAACAGCTCTGAAGATCCTGAGTTACATCATACAGATAGAAAATTCTCAATGAGGGATGCTATGGTTCCTGTGAATGGTACCCCACTCCCACCATCCCAGCACTATTGTGGTAGATTCCTGAGCTCTACATTTGAATGGGAACATTACTATGTTGGATGAAACAAACAAAAAAAACTGATGAGAGGTCCAGGAACCACACCAGAGGGTGAAGATTGATTTATTCGCTCATTCAATTGTTCGCTTATTCTACAATATTTACTGAGTGTTTGCTCTGTGTCATGTGCTCAGGATACAGCCAGGAGCAAAACAAACACCATTTCCGGCTTCCTAAGTCGAATCTAGAGAAAAGATTCATATGGTTAAATAGTAGTGGAGCGGATCATGTGAAGAGTTAGCCTTGTTCCGGGGGAACCCATCCAGCAGGACAGGGCCAGCAAAGAAATAGATTTGGGCCGAACTCTCTCACTGACTACGGGGCAGCTGGAGGCAGCTGGATCAAATCTGTGAACTCCTCACTGCTAGGCTTACCCAAGAGGAGTGAGAAGGCTTCCGGGAGATGGGGATGGATTTGGCCACCTTCGTTTCTTCCGAGCCTAGCTAGGCTTCATGGATGTGTCCACATTGCCAATCTGTTCTGGAAAGATCCCCAGGAACTGCCTCTTATCCTGTCCTCCATAAAAGGAGAAAAACAAGGAACTAAAGTCCCTTGGTCATTGGCTTTCTCTCCCGAGCCTCCACCTTCTTGATGCTTCAATGATACTGTGGCCTTTTCTCTCCCAGTCACAGAGAATTCTTCCGAACTGTGTCCCTCAGCAGAACATAAGGGGTTACAAGCAGAAATCTTTAGTGCAGGTCATAGATTTTTCAAAAGTCCATTATAGGACAAATTCATTTTCCTGGTAGTTAATTATGATGCAAAATATAAGCAATAAGACTGAGGGGGGAAAATAATCACCCAAAGATAACCACAGTCAAGAGTATTTCCTCCATTTTTTTCCTTCAGTGTAGGATTTTATTTTATTTCTTTAAGCACATATAATTACACCAAATCTTGATTTTTCCCTTGAGATTACTCAGAAGAAATCTTTCTTTAAAATTTATACAAGTTTTTCACTATAATCATATATTGAATTGTATAATTATAATTTTATAATATTATACTGAGTAAATACAACATCATTTACTTACTCATTCTCCTATCATTGGCCATTTCCAGTTTTTGATACTATTTTGGTACCGTGGTAGAAGTCCATACGAGACATAGATTTCGGGGAATAAAGGAGGAAACGGTGTGCCCTGTGGGAGGAAGGAGGTTGGCATTGGGTGGGGAATAGGAGAGCTAATAAAAAGAAACAGAGGAAGTGATGTAGATTTAAAGATCAGTAGATGTTCCCCGTGTGGACTGGTGAGGGGAAGTGCATATGCAGCCAGGCATGTAGTGATGAGAGCCCCCTCAGGGGTCAGACCCAGGGTCCCACTCTAGTGACCCGCTGGAAGACCTCGGGAAAGTAACTTCTCCGAGCCTCATAGTGTGGCTGTGAAAATTACATTAAGTTGGTAGATACGAGGATTAAATTAAATGAGATAATGTGCAAAGCACTTGGTGCCAATCGAGGTCAGTGCCAGAGAGTCTCTTGGCAACTCAGTGCCATTCTTGCCCTTTTGAGTTTTCCATGTTACAACAGGGCGGCTGGAAGCCTAGCGACTATGTCTTATAAAATCCCTATTCCCAGATTGTGTTAGGTTTCTAGGGCCACCATAAAAAAGTCCCATAGACTGGGAGGTTTAAATTACAGAAATTTATCTTCTGACAGGCCTGGAGGCTGGAGTCTGAGATCAAAATAAGCCTCTCTCCTTGGATTTAGATGACCACTTTCTCCCTGTGTCTTCAAGTGGTCTTCCTGTTGGGTGTGTCTGTGTCTTAATCTCTTCTTACAGAAGAGCACCAGTCGTGTTAGGTGAAGTCCTACCCATTTTTCCTCCAGTATCTCTTCAGTGGCCCTATCTCCTATTAGTCACATTCTGAGGTACTAGGGCTGGGGACTTCAACATAGGAATTTGGGGAGAGTCCCAGTTAAGCCCATAGCACAGAATCTGGGTGAGAGGCAGACATGTATTTGAAAGACGGAAGAGAAGCAGAAGCCATTGTCTTGGTCTTTGGCAGGTGGAAGGCATAAGGTTTTTTGGGTGTCTGCAACTTCCAGGCATCCTCTAAAATCACCCATTTTCTGCTGCGATGTCAGTAGATGGGCTTTACTGAGCACGGGCAAGCAGACCCACGTCTGGTTCGATAACACTTCCGTTAGAATTCTAATCTCTGTAAGTGTCTGTTATGTGTCTCTCTTGTTCACACAACTACACATCCTTTGAGTTTTTCATGTGTTTTACTGGGGGAGGATGGCTGAATACCGTATGTTGGGTATCTACCACGAACCTGTATGAGGTGCTTTCGATACATTATCTCCCTGGTCTTCCCCCAGACTCTGTAAGGAGACATCCAGTCCTCATCGCAAGATGAGCATACAGATGCTATCAAAGGTCGAGGACCTTACACCAGGTGTGATGCCAGGATCTTTGCATCACTCTGTATAATAACTGAGGCCAAAGCAGGTATTCAATGAATGTCAGAAGACACTCCCACAGGATGATGAGGTCCTGCCCTGACGCTGAATGTTTGCTAAGGCTCAGCACGTGAGCGCAAATGCCCCTGGGGCCAAATTGCCTTGACTCTTCCACTTCCCGGCTCTCTGACTTTTGATAGGTTCCTAACCCCTCCATGCCTCAGTTTAAATCAATTATAAAATGAACATCATAATAGCATCTACTTTATATTATTGTTTGTTTTGAGAATAAAATAAAACAGTATATGTGGATTATTTTGTATAGGGTCTGGCATATAATAAATGCTCAATAAACGTCTCTGCTCAATAATTAGGTCTCAGAGCGCCCTGAGTAGCACTGCTGGGAAGATTCAGCAAACTGCGGTGGGTCTGGACCTCGGGAGCTCTGCAGAGACTTGGATGCTGCTCCCTGTAGGAAGCGAAGCCCATTTCCAGCTGTAACAGCCTCACAGTTGACAAAGGGATGGTGTTCATTTCTTTCAGAGGTTATTTTGTTCTCTTTCCAAGGCTCTAGGGCAAATGCTGTTTCAATAGGAAGCTCTTCGAAGCCGTGAGTCAACAGTCGCTCATCCTGGGTGGTGATTCACACACCGGAGTGTGCGGTCCACAAATGGTGTGGGGGCGGTACCTCTTGAGGGAGAGATTGACGTGCCCCCAAATGAGTTGTTTGTGATCACAGGCTGCTCAGGAGCAGACGTGAGAACAGATGTACCAATTAATTTCTCGTCATGTCCCCTCCACCCTCCTTCAGGAGAGGCACAAGTGTTGCTCGAAAAGATGTTGAACTCGGGCATAAGAAGAGTCATTTTCCCCATTCCACAGGACATTTCAAGATGAAAGCTGGTTCAAGAGTCAGAATGAGGAACTGGAGATTTGGATGGTTTCCAAGATTTGGATATCCACATTGAGGCAAGACAAGAATTCCTGAGAAGCTGCCTTGGAGAGGAATTTTGGAGCTGAGGACAATTTCAGTGGGATGGTAGTCTTGTCCCTAAATTTTCACTTGATAATAAAACTTTCAAGGTAAAAAAGTTAACCTATTATTTATTTCTCTGGTTCTTCCAATAGCCTGTCAACAGCAGAATTCTAAGAGAAAAATGCTATGTTGTTGTCTTGGCCACTTCATTTTAAGGTGGTTTGTGAAGCATCAGTAGATAAACAGAACATTCTGCTAGAGTAAAATTTCTGGCCTTTTTGTCCCTTACTAACTTAATGATGGTGATTTGCCAATAGTTTCATTTCCATTAATTAGCCTACAATCCTGTACTGCCCAGGGGTAAGGTACTCAGAGTCACTGTTCACACACGACCTGCCCTTATTTCCCCTTTGGTGACCTGTGAACATTCTCCTTCTCCTCTGTGAAGTCAGTGGCTATTTCTTGGCAGGGGTCTTGCCTTGCTGATCTTACCTGTGATTGGGTAAGTAAGTAAGAGAAAACCAGTTTGGCTTCAGGTAAAGGCTACTTTCTCCAGTCCAGATCTGACATTGTCATCTCCTTCTCTTTGACTCAGCTGGTCCAGAACCAATAGTGGGGAACGTTGGGACTGGCATTGCAGAGGGACCAAGCTCCCTTACAGCTCTGACATTCAGTAGAGTAAATGATTAGGTATTAAGGAGGTTCCTAACTTGCTCTTCCAAACTTGCCTTGCTGACATGGAACTCCTGTCCATATTGCTAATAATGTGTTTAATTTCCTCAAACTTACAAATAAGCTAAAGCAATTATGATCGTGGTTGGTAAGTTGCTGGATGTAATTATATTAATCATGAGAACACCATAAATACAAATATAACAGCCAGGACATAACCATTAAAGTAGACTTTAGACTTTAAATATTTCAAATAGCAGAAAAAAAACACTGAAAACAACCTAAATGCTCCAAAATATGGAAACCATTAGGTAAACCCTAGTTTATATTGTCCATGAATATTATGCAAAAATATATTCACACAGAATTTAGAATAATAGAGACAAACTTGTACACAAATGTTGATAGCAGCATCTTTCATAATAACAAAAAAAATGGAAATAACCCAAGTGTCCATCAGCTGAAGAATGAATAGACGAACTTTAATACAATAGAAAATTATTTGGCAATAAAAAGGAATGACGTATCGATTCATGCTACAACATGGATGAACTTTGAAAACATGCTAAGTGAAAGAAGTCGATCACAAAGGACCATGTATTGTATGATTGCATATATATGAAATACCCAGAAGAGGCAAATCTATAGAGATAGAAAGTAGATTAGTGGCTTCCCAGGGCTCAGAAAAGGGAGTAAATGGAGAGTGACTGTTGATGGGTGTGGGGTTTCTTTTAGAAGTGAAGAAAATGTGTGAAAATTAGTGATATAACCACATACCGAAGAATGAAATTGGTCCCCTAAATTACACCACTCACAAAAATGAAATCAAAATGGATTAAAGAGTTAAGCATAAGACCTGAAACTGTAGAACTCCTGGAGGAAAACATAGAGAAAAAAAACCCTTGGCAGTAATTTCCTGGACATGACACAAAGAGCAACACGCAACACAGAGTAAAAGCAAAAATAGGTAAGTGGGACTGTATCAAACTAAAAAACCTCTGCCCAGCTGAAGAAATAATCAACAAGATGAAAAGGTACCCTACAGAACAGAAGAGAATATTTTCAGATCATATGTCTTATAAGGGTTTAATACCCAAATACATAAAGAACTCGTACAACTCAATAGCAAAAAGATAAACAACCCAATTTAAAAATGTGCAGAGAAACTAAATAGACATCTTTCCAAAACAGACATACAAATGACCAACATGTACATGAAAAGGTGTTCAACATCACTAATCATCATAGAAATGCAAATCACAATGAGGTATCACCTCACACCTGTTAAAATGGCTAGCATCAAAAAGACAGAGATTTCAAGTGTTGGCGAGGATGTGAGGAAAAGCCAACCCTTGTGCACTGCTGGTGGGAATATAAACTGATGCAGCCACTATGGAAGACAGTATGGAGATTCCTCAAAAAAATTAAAAGTAGAACTACCATGTAATTCAGCAATTCCAACTTCTAGGTATATAGGAAATGAAAGCAAGATCTCCAAGAGATGTCTTCACCCTTACGTTCATTGCAGTATTATTCATAGTAGCCAATATGTGAAAACAACCTAAGTGTCCATCAACAGATGAATGGATAAAGAAAGTGTGATACACACACAAACACACACACACACAAATATTATTCAACCATGAGAAATAAGGAAATCCTCCTATTTGCCACAACTTGGATGAAACTTGAGGGCATTATACTAAGTGAAATAACTCAGATAGAGAAGGACAAGTATTGTATGAAATCACTTATATCTGGAATCTGAAAAAGCCAAACTCAGAGAAACAGAGAGTAGGATGGTAGTTCCCAGGGGCTGGGGGTGGAGGTGGGGGAAATGGGGGATATTGGTCAAAAGGTACAAATTTTCAGTTATAAGATTAACAAGTTCCGGGGAGCTAATGTACAGCATGGTGATTACAGCGTTATTAGCTTGTACATAACAGAGTACGTTCAAACTTCAGTCTGTCTGGCTCTACAACTCCCACTTTTGAGTTCCAAAAGCTGTAACCTTTATATTCTTCCTTGCCCTCACCCTAAATTTAGACTCCAAAAAGATGTTAACTATTGCAAAATTGTAACCTCCATTTACATATTCCTATTTTGATACTGGGAAGACAGTAAGTCTACAGAGGCGGCTCAAAAGTCCAGGCTGCCCTAAGGGAGTAAATCCCTTGCTCTAAAGATGTGAATGAATTCTTAGAAACCATTTAGTAACTTGTTTCACCCCAGGGGCCTCCTTCATCCTTTCGAGCTTTTGCTTTCTGTTACCCCTCTTGGCTGACCCACAGAATCACAGAATCCCCAGGCTGGAAAGACCACAAGGAACATCTAATCCAATTCCCCATATGATGCTGGAGGCCTTCTTTAACCTCCCCAGCAGGGGGTGCACTAACTATTCCTGGAATACACCTCTAAGAGCCATCACTGCCCCTAGCACCATGATCCCCGCATGGCACACCTCTTGACTGGGACCATGTTCTCGCTTTGAGGACATTTACCTCAACCACAGCATCTGCAGAGAAAAACAGAGCAAAGATAGTGCTGTCCTCACTTTTCCTACACAGAAAAGGAATTTTCATGTGCTGCAATGAATTGCTTGCCCAACATATTCACAATAAATCAGTGTCTAACTGTGGTAGAAATTATGGTTAATACTCAGCCAAGAAGCATCTTGCATCAGGCCAGGCTGCCTCTGACTGCGGGCTTCTTCCTCAGCCTGCTCCAGCTCCAGTCTTCACATCTCAGCAAGTGGCACCTGCCTCCCTTGCATTGCTCAAGCCAAAAACCTAGGGATTATTCCTGGTGCCTCCCTCATCCTCACCCCCACAGCCAATCTGTCACCAAGTCTTGTTGATTAGACATCCAAAATGTATCTCAGTTTTATCTGCTGCTCTCTATTGCTACTGCTCATGTCCAAACAGCTATCATATCTCATCCGGATTCCCTGCTTTACCCCACTTTCACAATACTCTCCCCAAAATACACACATACACACACACATACACATGCATAACACAATCCATTAACCATCCCATACCAAAAGTGATCTAGATCTAAATATGCTAGATCATGTCACTTTCCTGCTTAAAACCCATAAATGGCTTTCAATTGCCCTCAGAATATCATTAAAAATCTTCCCTGATGCTTCCAAGGCCCTCCTATGATCTGGCCTCAGCCCACCTCTTGGTTCCATCTCACACCATCCTCCATCTCATCATATTTCAGTCTCAATAGACAGCTTTCAATGTCTGCTTGCCCCCGGGGCTCCCACCACCTATCAGCCTGGAAAACTCTCCCTGCACTGCCCATTCCCTTTCCTGATCCTGGCTTGGCCAGTTCCTATTCATCCTTCCAGAGTCAGCTGAAATGTCACTTCCTCAGAGAAGTCTTCCGTGATTTCTCACCTTATATTAGCTCCCTCTGGGGGTCAGGGATCTTTTCTTATAAATAACAAAACCCAACTGGAATTGATTTAGTTAAATAAACAGTTTTTCTTTTCTTTTCTTTTCTTTTTATTGAAGTGTAGTCAGTTACAATGTGTCAGTTTCTGGTGTACAGCATAATGTCACAGTCATACATATATATAACATATATTTGTTTTCATATTCTTTTTCATTAAAGGTTACTACAAGGTATTGAATATAGTTCACTGTGCTATACAGAAGAAATTTATTTTTTTACTAAAGAGTTCTTCTTAAATCAATTTTTAAAATGAATCTATTGACCTGTGGAACTGAAAAGTCAAGAACTGATCTAGCTTCAGGTGCCATGGGTCCAGCACTCAAATTTCAGAACTGGGTTTGACTCCATCTCTTCGTTCAACTTTATATTCAACAAATACTGATTGAGTATCTGTTAGGTACCAGGCACTGTTCTAGGTGCTGAGATGTATCTGTTTTTTTTTTTTTTAAGATAAAAATCCTTGTGTTCATGGAGCTGTCTTTCTAGCAAAGCAAGATACACAAGAATAGTAAAGATAACAAATAAGTCAAGTATACCAATAGTTGAATGTACCTAATATGAAAAATAGACATGCAGAGGAAGGAAATGGGGATTGCAATTTTAAATAAGGTAGTCATGGATGGTAGACCTCTATGAGAAGGTAACTTGAGAGCACAGTCTTGAAGGAGGTAAGGGAATAAGTCATGTGAATATCTGAGCTGGAGAGCCTTCCAGGCTGAGGGAATGGCCAGTAAAAGAGTAATCAACAAGAGTGTGCCTGCTGTCCTAAGGACCAGCAAGGGAGCAAGTGTGGCTGGAGTGGGTGAGGGAGGAGGGAAGAAGTGACAGGTAACAAGAATCTCATCCTGGAGCGCCTTACTGACCACTGGAGAGTTTTGAGGAAAGAAATTAAAAGTCTGACTTCTAAAAGAAGTGTCGAGCGAAGGCTTCTGGGAGGACAAGAGTCGAAGCAGGCAAGGTAGTCAGGCGGCTGTTGCAGTCATCCAAAGGACAATGATGGTGGCTTGGACCACAGTGAGAGCAGGGAAATGGTGAGAAGGGGCTGGATTCTGGACACATTTGACAGATTGGATCTAGGATGTGACAGATGCCCAGGATAAAGGCTTAATTTCCCAGCCTCCCCTGAAAGTAGCCAAAGTCAATTAACTCTAAATTTTGGTTCACGAGACTTAGAAGGAGTGGGCAACTTCTCAAAGGGAAAAGATGTGCCCCGCTCTTTGCCTCTTACCTCTGCCTTGCTTCCTGACATTCAGCTGTAACGCTGGGAGCCACTTTGGATGCTGCCGTGCTGAAAGACCCCAAGAAGGGCAGTATCTTAGGGAGCATTGCCCAGTGACCAGGGAGGAGCTGCCACATCAGCCCTGGTCTTTCTTGTTACACAAGAAAGAAGGACACTTCTGCAGTATTTAAGCTCTTTTACTTTAGGTCTCTGCAGGAGACATCAAATGTCCAT
Source organism: Camelus bactrianus (assembly GCF_048773025.1). Lineage (NCBI taxonomy): Eukaryota > Metazoa > Chordata > Mammalia > Artiodactyla > Camelidae > Camelus > Camelus bactrianus. Next base: position 36,663,065 of record NC_133551.1, read on the forward strand.
CATATCTAAGATAACGGCTATGTGTTCTTCATCCCACAAGTTCCAACAGGACTTTTATCTTGAAATTGAGGTCAAATCCAAGGAAGATATTTTGATGGCAGAAATCAAGCCTTTTAGAATTCACTAAAAGAAAGTCAGAAGCATCAATACCTTACTTTTCTTAATACCTTACTTTTCATACTGAGCTCTTTAGTTTACAGAATACTTTTAACTGCGTCATTTTATTGAATTCTTGAAACACTGTGAGCCGAGTAGCTTTCTCCATTCTAGTGCGAACACCCAGCGTTAAGGACCATATTTTAATCATCTTTGTATCCACATCCCCTGTATCTTCAGTTCCAGGCCTAGCATCCAAAGGTGTTTAGTACCTGATTAATAAATAAATCTACAAATTCATTGGCTACGTGAAAAATACAGTTCTCCCATTTTCAAGATAGGGAACAAAAAAAGATTCAAAACTGTAAGTGACTTTTTCCAGGACACACAGTTCATAAGAGCTGAAGACAGATATATATGTATGTATATGTATAACTGAATCACTTTGCTGTGCACGTGAAATTAACACTGTAAATCAACTACACTTTAATAAAAAAAAAATTTTAAAGGAAAGAAATAGGCTCTCACTTAAAAAAAGAGAGAGAGTTGAAGACAGAGAACTATGCCCTCTGAGTTGACACTTCGCTTCAGATTTTATCCAATGAAGGGAGTCAGGAGAAAGATGAAGAAGGGGAAAGAAAGGGGAGGGAAAATAAAGAAAGAGAGAAGATGCGGGGTAATGAACGGAGACCTACCGCTTTGCTGGGATATATTGTCTGCAGGGAAGGAGACAGATGCCTACAGGGATTTCTTCCCTTCCAGGTCCTGGGGTGGAGCTCAGCGATATAGTAGAGGCAGTCTCTCCAAGACAAGCACACATCAGGGCTGCCTTTGAGCTCTCAGCTGTCTGAACTCCAAACCTGCTGCCAGGCACTTTCGCACTGACAGATTCCTGACCCAGATACTCCCTCTCGGCAATGGATTCTTCTGGAAGTAAAGATCATTTAAGAAAATCAGACTAGCAAAGCATGAGCCACCGGTGTTTGCCAAGGACAGAAATGCCTGTGTTTTTCCCCCTTGAATCTCTCTTGTGTGATTTTAAATCTTCTTGCTTGCATGAATGGGAATGACTAGACCCCAGATTTTGTGTTTAAATAGCTCTGCAGCTTTAGAGTCTGTCTGTCCTACTCATTTAGCGGGGAAGACGTGAGCAGGGCTGTATGATCTCAGATATAATACAGTGAACGGCAAGACCACGATAGTCATCTCAAGCTGTAACTGACTGCAAAGGGTCGTGATGACCAGAAACCACAGAGCTCTCCTCCCTGAGCAGGCAGCAAAGGCCAGGTCCCCCGTGATATTCTTAGCTGCACCTCGTAGGCAATCTAGTGCCCATTTGAAGGAGGGGCTCTTTTGAACACAGACCTACAGCAGACGTTATGGTCAAAACCAGACGCAGTGTGTTTGCAGATCAGCCAAAACCAAGAACAACTGTTGCCGGAGGGAGTATAACACTTGTTAAGTGCCTACTATGCGCCACACCCTGGGCTAAGCCTTTCCATTTACATGATCTTTATTTCACTTTATTTCACGTCATCTCATCCTCCCACAGCCCTAGAGGTAGGGATTCTCTCCCACCTTTCCAGATAATGAAACTGACACTCAGTAAGGACGAGTATTTTCCAATGCACCACACGAGTAAATGCAAAACCATCATTCTCACCTGTTCACCTTCCACTCCTCCATTCACTGTTCACCTGGCAAACATCACCTTTCCCACTCAGAGAACCCACCTAAGCTCTTAAGTCAGGACAAGCCGTGAACAGACAAAATAAAAATAAAGACGAAATCCCTGCAGCGGGCGTGTGAGCGTGGGTGTGCGTCTGTCTGTGCTCTCCCGGGAGCACCTCCGGTGACTATGCTGCCCTCCGGAGACGCAGGCAGTCTGGCCCTGGGCTGGGATGGGAAGATGCAGACCACAAGGGAACGGAGGGGAAAGGAGCCCCTGCTCTGGGGCTAATGAGGTGTAATCACTTCTCCCCAGGCATCAGAGCCTTCCAAGGTGTCCAGCTCCTTTTATGCCAGGTCCAGACTAAGGCTGAAAAATCCTAGTGGTCATAGTATATTTTCAAAGGCTTAGTCGGATCAGTAAGAAGAATGTCCTGGAATCTTCACTAATGCAGTGAGGTCTGTTTCCAAGACATGGGACTTGGACGCCAAGAATCTTACTAAATATCATCCGGACTGCCTAACAGAGGAAAATCACAGCAAGTTCAAGGTGTCGGTGACTGTGATGGAAACGGGCTTCAGTGAGCATGAAATTAAATCAAATAAAAGCGTGGAAAACCTTGAAAAAAAATCCTTTCCTGCCTTAAATGAAAACCACAGAAAATATGTATGAATAATTCCTTTATGTCCATTTTTTTTCTTCTCAAGTAAATCCTTTCAAAGGGTTAGAAGGGTTAGGAACCGCATGTGGCCTTTCAAACACACCCTCTCCTGTAAATAACACAACACTCATACTTTCAAAATTATTTTTACTAACACATTTACCTATAAACAATGATGTAAAAAAAAAAAAAAGAAGGCCTTGGTTTTCTTATAAGTGTGATGGAATATGACCTTTGGCATGAAGACAAGCATACAGAAAACACAGTGTGGAAAATCCACACACTTCAAGTTCCCAAACGGGTATAAACACAAAGACGGGTAATATGATATTTTTGTTGATGCTGAATAGCAGTAAGTCTGTTTCATTATATTATGCAGGGTTCTGAGATGGATGATGAAATTCTCATGAAATGTCCTGTTCTGAGGTAGGATATTAAAAGCTGTGTCAAAATGAGTGAAAATAAATGTCAAATTTTAATTTGACAAACATGTGGTGAACACATATCAACCATCCATGCACCAAGAATTTTACCAGTGGGAGAAAGAGTCGAAGCTGAACAAATCAAATTCCCGCCTCCCTGAGAGCTCACAATCACGTGGGGGAAATGAAATTGCAGGTATCTATTTTAAGCCACCTATTTTCTCAAATCTCTGAAATCGGAGTGCATCTTACAATTGACAGCATGTCAACACATAATTGGCAGCGCTATTTTCTTAAAGGCACATAAAAAAGGGAATGACTTACTATCCAGTATAATGAAGTTAAGATTTGATGAAATACGGTAATTACTGTATAAACCAGAACATAGATAGTACTAAAATAAAGAGGTTCAAAATTCCCTTTTAAATGTAAATGTACCACTCCTCCCTGGAAGAGTATTTGTAGTTGAAGAATTTAAGTCCTAATGAGTAAGTAAGATGGGGAGGAGGGCAATGGCTCAGTAGTAGAGTGTAGGCTTAGCATGCAGGAGGTCCTGGGTTCAATCCCCAGTACCTCCAACAGCAACAAAAAGAGTAAATAAAGTAGGAATGGTTACACAGAAGCACTTATATAAACTTTTTGCTCATAATAATAAAACAATGAAAGTAAACTGCCATTTTACTAACTTTAATTAGTAACAATGAATATTACACAACTCATTTCCATGTACTTCCTTGAAATTTGGGGGGAATCCCCCTCTTTTGGTCACAATAAGATGCCTGTAAATTGTTTTACATATCTGTAGATAATACGCATGCTAAGAGCAGTTTTATTTTCCAGAATTTAGTCTTTCTTTCAAATATTTAATTTTGTCTTGATTGCATGGTTGAAAGTTATTATCCAGTCCATGGGCCATTGATTCCCCAGAGATGAAGAATAATGTAGATGCTTAGAATGAAAAACAAACATGGGGGAACATTTTTCAATATACTCAGCTTGGTATGTCAGATTGGTATTTCTCAATCAGCAAACCTTCCTCTTAGTGATTTTCTCCTCACACCCTCCATACACCCCTTGCTTCAGCAACAGCAGGTTTCTGCAAATCAGAAGATGTGGCTTGTACTGTTCACGCCTCCTTGTCTCTTTTCCTACTTTCTCCTTTTGCCTGGAATGCACTTTCCCCATCTCTGGAACTTGGAAAACTCATGCTCAACTTTCAAAACCCAGGTCTAACACCACTGTCTTAGCTTGGGCTTCGCCAGAAAGAAAGTGCTTGAGACGAGGGCTTGAAGAGGGTAATTTACTTGAGAAGCAGTCTCAAGGACTATGAAGGAGGACTGAAAAGAGTTAAACAGCGAAGAAGAGAAAGTCAGTAGAAGGGTAAGTTATGGCTTTGTTCCCTCCTGTGGGCAATGGGGGCTCCTGCCTACAGGATCATTGGAGGATCTGCCCAGAATGCACTTCAGAACTGTTACCTGTGGGATGGAAGAGAGGGGCCTTTATTCATCACTTCCTGCTCCCCACTGGTCACCAGTTGCCTTATGGGATGTTAACATCCTTGCTTTCCCAGACTGTGCGTGAGTCAGAGAAGCCCTGGTACAGAAAGTGAGAGATGCAAGGTGCTATCCGGTTATACATGTGTGATGCTGGTTGCCATGGAAACAACTCGAGTAAAAGGTGGGCTGAGAGAATGAGAGGCTGTACAGAAGAGGTCAATTTCCTAGTGTGCACAGAATTAGCCTTGCCCCATCGGACCTCCATGGTTCCAGGCACAGACCTCTGCCTCATAGCATTTGTCCTGTTGCTTTGCAATGATCTGTTTCTATATTGAGTATGAACTTCTTATCAGTGATGGCAAGATATTGTTCACCTCAGTGGCTACTGAACCCAACAGAGTAACCAGCATACCGCATATAGACTTAGGACCCCTCAATGGAGTAAAAACACACATTTTAAATTAATAGGAAATTTTATGGCAACTGGTCTATTTCTCAAGCAGTTGATATGACTGTTCAAATGAGACCTTAGGAGGCAGTGTGAAAAAGGAAAAATAAGTCAGGTGGACTGAAAACAGTCAGCAGAGACAAAAATGTGACCATCTATGATCCTGGCTAAAAGGAGTTATTTTGACAAAAGAATTGGTTATATTCGGTAGGATTTTCATCTTAAGAAATCTGACACATGTCATGTTTCTTAAGAAACATTAAATACATTATCAACCACTCAGTGTATAATCCTAAGTAAATCTCAGTGAACTCAGATTGCTAAAATCTATCTTTAATCTCACAAGATCCCTGCAATGACTCCCAGATTCACTAAGAATAAAAACTAATGTTCTTATATATAGTCCTATATATGTAAGTTCTCATTATAGTCCTATAATGGCACCTAAAGCTCTACAAATGTGGTCCTATTACCTGTCTGGCTTCCTCTCCCACCACTCTCCCCTTCGTTCACTTTCCTCCAAGCTGGCCTCCATAGGCACACTCCCACCTGGAGCATTTGCACCAGCAGTTTCTTCCATCTGGACCCTTTCTCCCAACAGCAGCTGGGCAACTCCCTCAGTTTTGCAAGATTCTGGTCAATTGCCACCTTTCCAACAAGGCCCCGTGTTTAATCCTGCAGCCCTCCACCACTCCGGACTCTTGGGCCCCTTATCCTGCTCTGCTTTTGTCCTTTTTCCGTAGCGCTCAATCACCTCTAACAAATACACAAAGAATTTATTATGTTTAATGTTTATTTTCTCTCTTTCTCTGTTAGGATGTGAGTTCCAAGGTGGGGAACTTTGTCTTTTTTATTCATTGACATATCCCAAGTATTCAGAACAGTGTTGGGCACATAGTAGGTGCTCAATAAACACCTACTGAATTGAACTGAATATCTTGAAGCTCTAGAGGTAACAACATGCTTTATAATGGCGAGGACATGCTGTTCACACATTCTCCAAACATGGACTGGGCACCTACTAAGTGCTAGGCATGGATAGCTTAGACGTGATTCCAGTCCTCAAAGAGGCCCCAGGCTAGTGTGGACACAGGCAGGGTCACCAACAGGCCAGAGAGATGGCACTCTGACACAAGTGTGCACTATGGCTGTAGGGGTTGCCGAGGAGGGACTGTTTGTATGTGGATGGTGAGGAAGATATTAAGTGAGGAGATAACACTAAAGCTGACTTTTCAGAAATGGAGCTACCTGGACAATGAAGGGAAGGACACTGGACTGGATTTTGTGCACGTGGATTCTACCATGTGGGAGTTACAGATATGAGAGCACCAGGTTACATTTGATCTTAAATAGTCCTTTAAAATCATTATACAATGAACTATTTTCCTCAACTGAGTTATTTGTCTTCAGCCTCCCCTCATTTCCCCCCAACAGTATAGACTCTAAATAAACATGCAGGCAATAATGGAAAGGGGCTTCGGGAATCTATTTAGGTTTATAATTTTCCCACTCTCTATTGGGTTGTGTATTTTGGCCAGGAGCGTAATTCATTTGCTATGTATATTTCACATTTAAAATATCCATTGATCATGTGTTTATAAAATAAGTTTTTTGTTTTCAGTTAAAACAAAACTCTGGTGCTTACTGTGTACCAGGCACTGTGCTAGATGTTGTGGATAAGAAGTAAAATAGAAGCATTTCCCCTGCCCTTAAGAAGCCTTTAATAGCAGGATAGGCAGTTGTGGAAAAAAAAAAGAAGACTGAACTATTACATATCGTAGGAGAGAAGGCTTTAGGGCAATGGTCACAAATCGGAGGTTCAATAGTGTTTCCCAATTTTTGTTTGGGAAAGTGTTTGTTTGTTTTTTGGGGGGCTGTAATTAGGTTTATTTATTCATTTTTTTAATGGAGGTACTGGGGCTTGAACTCAGGACCTCATGAATGCCAAGCGCACACTTTACCACTGAGCTATACCCTCCCCCTGCTTCAATAGTGTTTTTTAAAAATTTGAATTCATTTTCACAAATTAATCTCAGTTTCCAGCTTGTCTTAAAAGAAAAACCAGATCTGGCAACCATGAGCCAGAGTTTCAAAATGGCAGCAGAAGACCAGAGCTCAGCCAGGACCAGCCCCTCAGAGAGAGGGAGGGAGGGAGGAGGAGAAGGAGGGATGGATGGAGGGAGGGAAAGGGGGAAGGGAAGGAGGGTGTCCCTGAACATGTGGATGGGCTGGTGATGGGGGAAAAGGTGAGGATTTGAGGCAGAGGGCATATTTTGTTTGTGGCCCATATTTAACTAACCAGCCAACCATATACAAACCCGTGCAAACTCCAACACTCCCATCCCCTCATTTTGCCCATAACAATATTCACTAAACGTCTGTGAGATGGACAAGGACGTGATCAAAGAATTTTACCCCAGAAGAGACTATTTCTTAGGTCATTTTACAAATGAAGAAGGAAGAGTCAGGAGGGGCTGAGTAATTGTCTCAATGCAATACTAACAGGAGGTTAGTGGTTGACAGACTGCACCAAAGGCTTGAGGGAACAGAGGGGAAGTGCAACCTGGAACGGTAGAGTGGGCATCTGCTATTTTACCTACCCAGCAGCCATTCCTCCTCTCTCTGGAAAAGGAACTCTTTGCTTGGGGAACCACCACTCCTCCTTATTCCTTGTGGTGCTGGTGGAACTCAGTCCACCTGGCTTCTGTGACCCAAGCCTGGCCAACCACACTCATCCTCCTGGAGCTGTTGAGGAAAAGGCAATGATCTTTCCACTGGGGGCTGCCAAGAAGGAAAGATGCAATTCTGAATGATGCTCTTCTAGGTACCCAATCTAAGAAATCCTGATGTAATGAAAAGATGATAAGCTACATTTCCTTGGGTAAAGTGCTGAACTATTCTGAACCTCAGTTATCACATCTGCAAATGGAAATAACAAGTCCTTATCTCAAAGGGCTGTAAAGAAATAATGTACATAAAATGCCTGGCGCACAGTAGGAGCTCATTAATGTTGGCATCTTTTCTTTCCCTTCCGAATAATGTCAGATGGATGTAGCATTACTGTAATTAAAATGTAAGAAGTACATTGGCAGACTTTCCTTACAACATATTGAGAACAGCTTTTTCAGTAGCTACCTTATGTGATTTCAGGGAATTGGGGAGGGAAAATAAAATAGAATGCAGCTTGCTTTCCTGGAACAATTCAAGTCATACCCAATGCTTGCCAAGTGTAGCCTATAATTCTATGTCTGCATTCATCTATTATCTCACCTCTATTTAGATAAAGTGGTTTTCCTCCCCACTCACTGGCCATTTTATTTTTAAAATGGGGACTCTTCTGAATCCCTGGCAATCATTTAGCTGACAGTTTGGATCATAATGTAATAATAACATTAGTGAGCAGTTGTATGACACTTCCTGCTTCTAAAGCACTTTACAAATCTGAGCTAATTAGCATGAATCCTAACATGCCAGCTTTTTGCAGACTGATATTGCCATCATGCTTTGCTTTTTCAATAAAAATACAGTGATCTTTTTTCACCAGAAATAGGGGGAAACGAAATGAATAAACTGTGTCTCCAATGAATTCAAACACAATGTAGCTGAAATACGAGACAGACACTTAATTGACTATTCCTCTAGCAACATTTAGGAGGATTTACAGGTGTGACACCTCCTGCTAATTCTGTTTCAGGATTAGCAAAGGAAATAGAGCCTATTAATGGGGGACAGAAGAGGAATTTGTAAACCCAAGACAAGATCCCAGCCTTCAGAATATACTTTCTACTCATTTTTAGACTTAAGCACCTCAAAGAAATCAGAAATACCTGATTGTGATTTGTTCATAAACCAAATGACAAAATATCAGTTCACATAATATTGCAAAATACCCTATTCTTTCTCTTGTAAATGAAAATATAATAGATAAGTATAGAGTGAGAAAGACTTGGATTGGAATCCCAGCTCTGGTACTCAGCCATGTAACTGTATCTGATTGTTGGTTTCCTCACCTCTAAAATGAAAGAGATAATATTTATTCTCCAGGATTCCTGGGAGGTCCTGCCTAATACAGTATCTGGGGTATAACAGGTGATCATATTAGCTCTGATCCACCCTCTCTGTCTGGAACTCATCTTCCTCCCCTTCCCAACTAAAATTACTCTGCCACTCACTCAGTTTACGGGAAGACAGAGCATTGTGATGAATTAAAATGAACCTTCCTATATTGATATTATGTATTTTTAAATAAATAATTAAACTGTAAAGGGACTACCAATCAATATGAGTTTATTTTGATGGGAAAAGCCCAAACAGATGATCACCTGAAAGCTTTCCTTTCAACATAATATGAAGATGTAGAGATATCTCAGTTAAATTTGGTCATTTCACCCTCTATTCATTGTACAAAATTAGTAAGAAAGTTATGTGGAAAAGTATGACAGTGGAATGGCTGCCCGGGACAGGTAAAAAGGCTGTCTTGAGCACACTTCAATGTATCATAAGTCTAATCTCTTGTTTCTGTGGGAAGATAATTCAGAAAATATGAAGGTTGCTTTCTGAGTGTAGAGTCAGAACAAGGAGAGTTAAGTACGTTTCCAATGGAATGAGTTTATGCTGTAGTCACGGCCTTTCGTGACCATTTACTCAACAGATATTTCTTGAGTGTGTGCTATGCAGCCAGCACTCATGGGCCATAGGGATAAAGCAATAAACAAAGCAAGTCCCTCCTCTTGTGCTTGCCTTATCACAGTACAGGTGGTCTAGATAATGGGATGGAAAACGCTAGACTCTTTCCCCATCCGCACTTAAACTGGAAATCTATAATACTCCAGCTTCCTTCTTCTTGGACACTGCTTGGAAAGGCAGTAACAGCGTTTACCACTGTAAATCTAAATGTGTAAATTCATCCAGGGCTGAAATTCCTTCCATTTCTTTACACTTACTTGATATCTCTGCTCTGATGAGGTAATCTCACCATTTAACTCTGAAGACAGTCTGATGTTCTTTACTTACAAGTTGAGGGGCAAATCTCTGGAGCCTCCAGAGCTGAAAACATTCACATCTGACACTTACATAAACTACGTACCTTCCTTGACTTATGATAGGGCTTCCTCCTGATACACCCTTCATAAGTGGAGAAGGCGCTGAACACACCTAAACCACTGAACATCATAGCTAGCCTCACCAACCTTACATGTACTCAGAACACTTACATTAGCCTACTGCTGGGCAAAAATTCTTCTAACGCAAAGTCGATTTGATAATAAAGAGTTGACTATCTCATGTAATTTGCTGAACACCATACTCAAAGTGAAAAACAGAATGGTTGTCTGGGTGCAGAATGGTTTTAAGTGTATCAGTTGTCTACACTTGTAATTGCATGGTCAACTGGGAGCTGTGGCTTGTTACCACCGCCCAGCATGATGAGAGAACATCTTACCACGCATCATATCGCTAGCCCAGGAAAAGATGAAAATTCAGAATTTCAAGTATGGTTCCTACTGAACGTGTGTCACTATCACACCATGGTAAAGTCAAAAAATCTTAAGTCGAAACATTGTAAATCAAAGAAAATCTGTAGAAAGACAATCAGGTGTGGGGAAAATTATACTACATTTGAAGCTGGTTTTGATTTTAATTCCTGCTCCACTCATTCCTAGCTCCTAGTTCTACGTTGCTTAGCAAGTTAGCAAACACTCTCCTTTTATTACTTTAAAAAATAATAATACAAGTAACACACGAACAAAGTTTCATTGTTAACATTCAAACTTTGTTATTGTAGTGATTACTTCAGGGTTTATACTATACAACCTTAATATAACACAGTGATGAAATGTTCAAGTGACATTACACCACTTCACATTATATGATAATCTTACTAGAACACACAGGCATATACTTCATTCTATTGCACTTTGCACGTTGCATTTCTTCACAAATTGAAGGCTTGTTGCAACCCTGCAAGTCTATCAGCTCCATTTTTCCAACAGCATTTACTCACTTCATGTCTCTTTATCAAATTTTTGTAATTCTTATGATACTTCAAACTTTTTCAGTATTATTAAATATTTGTCATGGTGATCTGTGATCAGTAATCAGTAATATTACTATTGTAATTGGGTCTTTCTGTTTAGTATTTTTTAATGAAGTTATGTATATTGTGTTTTTTGAGACATAAAGCTATTGCACACTTAACAGACTACAATATAGTGCAAAGTTAACTTTTATAAGCACTGGGAAATAAAAGCATTCACGTGGCTCACTTTATTGTGATACTCGCTTTATTGCAGTGGTCTGGAACAGAACTTGTGATAACTTGGAGGTATGCCTGTACTTGCATCTCTCTCTTCTGAAACAATATTATTATTGTCATATATTTCACATTTACATGTGCTGTAAATCTCACAATACATTGTGATTAATTTTGTGTAAGCAGTCAGTTCTCTTTCAAAAAGACCTAAATACTAAGAAAAAAATCTTATATATTTACGATGTAGTTACCACTCTTGAGCTTTTTTCCTTTTTTTTTTTTTTTTTGTGGAGCGGGTACGCAGTTAAGTTTACTTGGAAACAGTTTGGCCACTTCAGATCTTGTCTTTAAGCTTTGAGAAAGTATCAAGCACTATTTCTTGTAAACTTTTTCCATTGGTTCTTTCTCCACATTTGGCACAGGGTCTTCTATTTGGTATTTCCCAGAGACTAGAGCATTACTCTCAAATTTTAACTGATCAATATCCTCTTCAAAAACGTGGTACAGGAGAGTATTTATCCTAGGATAAGTGCCCCTCCTCTGTGATCCCACAGCACTTGTAAGTCCTCCATCATAGAACTTACTACAGCATATTGAAATAGCATGTTTGATAGATTTTATGAGAGCAGAGACTGAGTCCATCTTGTTCAATGTCATTTCTTCCATATCGACCACAGCAGGAATGTAAGTATTTGTGAATTTGGAATTCTGAATTCTTCATTCTTCTTTCAAATTACTTGGTGAGAAAATGGGTCTTTAGACAATTTGAAGAGTTGCAGACCTCTAGAACAGGGAGTTTTGAATAGTAGACCAGGCCTCAAGAGTCTACCCAACTGTGGGATTATAGCCCCATCAAGTAGGGTTGGGCTAGACTCGTATGGAATTTGTTTCACATAAAGCCAGCAAACCTGGAGCATAGTGTATGAATAGGGAAGCTTCAGACTAGTCCCCCTATTTAGGGAGGCCTTTACATCTAAGGCTTTGAGGTATATTCAAATTCTGTACAGGACTTTCCTTCCTGCTGCATATATTTTAATGCTATTGATGGCTGGCACTGAGCCAGACAGCCTTCAGTTCTGTGTTGCAGGAGGTGCTGTCCACATGGTCTTCTGTGTCATGGTCTGGAAGGCATTTGATATCACATTTATCCAGATAGTACTACTGATACAGGAAAATGTGGGATGAGAGGATGGCCGTGTCCCAGGTCTCAGGTGAGTCCCTGGGATCTGCCTCACCAAGTGTGAATCCTTGGCTTTGTGCAGGAAATAATTCAAGAGAAAGCCACAGTTGAGTAAAAGTAGATTTATTCGGAGAGATACATACTCCATAGACAGAGTGCAGGCTGTCTCAGAAGGCAAGAGAAAGGCCACAAGGTGTGGGGTTGGATGCTTAGTTTAAAATAAAAGTAGATACACACTCCATAGACAGAGTGCAGGCCGTCTCACTCAGAAGGGAGAGTGGCCATAAGGTGTGGAGTAGTTTTTAATGGGCTCAGCAAATTCACACGCTAACAAGTGGGAGGATTACTTCAACTACTTTGCGGAAGGGGTGGGAATTCCCAGGAATTGGGCCACCACCCACTTTTTTACCTTTTATGGTCAGCCTCTGAACTCTCATGGTGCCTGTGGGAGTGCTATTTAGCATGCAAATGTATTACAATGAGTGTATAATAAAGCTCAAGGTCTCCTGGAAGGCAAACCTCCCACCATCCTGGGCCTCAAGGTCTGTTGGGAGTTGAATTTTCTACCATCTTGGTGCTAACTGCTGTGTTATTCTTTTAATGGTTCTGCCCTGCCCCTTTCCTTCCTGTCTCACTATCAGGATTCCCATCCAGCATGGTATGTAAAGATTCATGAAAGTCATCTGTATTCTACATTTCTTTTGACTATGTAGCCATGTTCATCTTTCTAACCTTGCTGTAAATTACATCCAATAAATATCTTAGAATGCCTGTTCTGTGCCAGGCATGTCAGTTACCACTGGGACTGGTCACTAGATAAGCCCTTTGGCAACAGGAAAATCACCCTCAGCATGCCCTAAGGATGGGGCACTATTCAGTTTCTGAGCACTGGATCTCCCTCTCTACAAAACATTCTATCTTCTACCATCACATTCATAGTACAGCTCACCTTATGGCTTGAGCACAACAGTGAGATGGGATAAACTCAGAATAGTGTGGGACGTGAACTCGCTCCATTAACTGATTAATTCATCAGTTCAATATTTATGAGCACCTACTGTGTGCTGGACACCATGTAGAATGCTGGTAGTATAAGGACTAGTGCAAGGACCAGCAAATACAGTCTTTGTGCTGAATGAACTCATAGTCCAGTGGAGGCAGACAAGTGAAGAACAGTTACAGGAACATGAGTGATCAATGCTAAGGCAGAAGAATACATAAGGTCAATATCTAATTTCTTCAGAGGCCATAATTCTTTGAGAGAAATGGTGTTTATCATTCACCGTCCCTAACAACATGATTTGTAGAGGCTGAACTTCAGCAAGGAGTCAAAAAGGCCTGGATTCTGGTCCCAGCTCTGTCTCTGACTAGCTGTCTATCCTTTTTGTTAGTCATTTCAGCTTTCTGAGACTCAGTTTCCTCATCTGTAAAGCATGACTCATGATACCAATTCTGCTTACCTCACTGGGTTATTGTGAAGATCCTTGGGCATAAGAGTAATTTTTTTTAATTAATTGTAAAGATTGCTACAAAATAAAATGTGCAATCGTAAGTTATGTTCTTAATGTTTCTTTAATTTTAAAACAGACATTGTTCAGCACTTCAATAAGTGCTGAATAACCCTTTTCTAGAGAAAGAGAGAGAGAGAGAGAAGGACGGAAGGAAGGAAGGAAGGCAGGCAGGCAGGCAGGCAGGCAGGCAGGCAGGCAGGCAGGAAGGAAGGAAGGAAGGAACCAAACCAGCAGATAAGAAACCTTTACGGTTCAAAGAAGGTCTTGCTTGATCTTTTCAGCACTTTTATCCCCATTTTACAAGTGAGAGACGTGAAGCACCAAAGAATTTATCCAAGAGCATAATCTCTTCAAAACCCAAGCCTGGGCCACTTGCCAAGGTCTTTACACGTCAAAGGACCAAGCCCCAGGCCTCCTTGACATCTCTCCTCTGAAAGCCCCGCTTCCCGGCATGGGAGGGACTGCCCGACGCTTCAACCCCGCCCCGTGACGCACACGGCCCCGCCTTCAGGGCCTCCACCTCTCGCGGGATCTCTCGGGAGGACGGCTCGGGTCAGGTCCTATCATGGCGGCTGAAGAGGCGGATGTGGATGTCGAAGGGGACGTGGTGCCGGCGTCGGCACAGTCTGGGTGAGGCGTGGAGACCGGGTCTTGCAGAGACGGGGATGGGCGCGGATGCGAGGAGAGTACCCTAGAAAGGCCGCGGTTCTGGCAAGGGCCAAGGGAGCGGAAGACCATCCGCTGGGCCAGGTCTCCGGGCGGCCAGGGAGACGCCGCGCCCATCCCGCCTGCCGGCCCCTCCTGAGCCCAGCGGGCGGGTACCAGAGGCCAGTGTCGGAGGGCTCCTTCACCTTTTACCGGGATGCTGTGGGGTGCCCGCCGCGCCTGGCACATTCCACACTCTTTAGCAATTAGATTCCTTCTTGCATTACTGCCACCCTAGAATCCGCTCCCTTGCCGCCGCCCAACAATAACTAGAACAAGGGCGGCCCCTGGACGGGACCCGAGTTTACGGATTCCTTTTTCCATCACTTGCAAGCTGTGTGACCTTGGGCGTGTCGTTTTATCCCTACCAGCCACTGGTTTCCTCCGACACATAGGGGTAGTTGTGAAAAACTTCCCGAGAGGCAGCGTGACTTAAAAAAGCAGGGACTTTAGGGTTGGACAGCTCTGGGTTCTCCTTATGTGTTGGCTGGCACTACCAGTTACTAGCAGTGTGACCTTGGGCCAGACGTTTACTTTGTCTAACCTTCAGGCAGCTCATGTATATGCTGACAGTCATGTTTTGTACCTCATGCAGTTATTGTGAAGATCTAATGAAATAATTATGGGATGTGCTTTAGAATAAGGCAGGTGCTCTGTAAATGTGTTCTTTACCATCCCGTTAACCTCAGGGATGGTATTGTGAGGACCCAGTGAGGCGTCACAGTTTCTTTCGTACCAGTTAAGCAGAGCAGGCCAGTGTGGTTTTAAACAGCAACCTCTAGCTTGAGAGATCTAGCCCTTTGACTCCTTGCTTACGGAGAAAGAAATTAATACATATTATTTTTAAAATATGCTTTCAGAATCTCCTTTCAGGCCTAGACTGGTCAGGAATCAGGAGACCTCAGTTATAAACTCAGCTAGCTATGTTGCTTGTAACTATGAAGAACTTCATTAGAAATTTCTAGGTTGAACCATGTAAAATTGCCAATCTTAGACGGTTTTTGACCTATAAAATAGCAATTTCACATGGTCCAATCTATCAATAGGGAGAAGTGGAGAAGAGTACTAACATTGCCTACGAAGGGCTAAAATAATGGGTTTAAAGTTGTCCTGAACTCTGAAGCACTGAAAAATGAGAAATAATTAAGTTCATATAGACATTCTCCCTCAGATCTTTGGGCAAAACAGTCCAAAGTTATACAGATGAATAGGAAGCCTTTAGTAACAGTCATTGTTCACATTTGTGTAGACTAAGTTAATCTTGACCAAGTGCTCTTATATGCATGATTTAATTTACCTTTCACAACAAGTCTATAAACTAAGTGGGAGAGATTCTTCAGTCCAGAGAGAAATGAGTTGGCCTTAGAAGCACTAAGGTCATCTTCTCAGAGCATTGGCTCTATCCTTTTTCCATAGGTTCTTCTTTATTTTCTGGTTGTATTTTATTTTTCTCCCTTTTTATCCTTTCCTTTCTCTTTAATTTTTCTGCTTGAGCCTTAGGTCTGTTGGTGGCACCTGTGATCATCTTAGTCTCATGCAACTAATAACAAAGATTACTGGTTCCTGATGGTCAGAGCCATTGCCTTACACAGCTCCAAGGCACATTATTAACTTTATATTCTGGTGAACGTTGCTCCCTGGTGTTGGGGTTCTAAGCGCATGGAATTTAATGTGAATAAACACTTAGGTGCCCCCTGAATTGTGTAGTTACAACTGATGATAACCTTTGTGGAACCCTTGAGGATTAACTGAAAACACTTTCAAGTCCTTGCTCAATGCTAGTTACCAAAGTTAGAAGATGGCATTGAAATGTTTTGGTTTCCCTTCTACTTCTCCTACCATTCTTTCTCATTCTCTTTCTGCTTGTTCTTTAAGTCATAGTTCCAAGGGATTTTGTCATAAGACTTGTCACTGACCACACAGTCTGTCTCTCAGGACTTAAAATTTCTGTCTGTTAGGTTGGACCATATGAGATTTTGCCAATGTTTAGCCATTTTGACCTATAAAAATTAGTTTTTAAATTCCCTAATACATGCTGATGTTTCCAAATCCGTTACCAACCCAAATCTCTCTCCTGAGCTTCAGATCCATTTATCCAGTTCTCTGACTCTATCTGCCCTTGGATGTTCCACAAGCACTTCATTCTCAGTTTATAAACTTTCACCACCCAACCTGCTTCTCCAGGTTCCCTAGTTCAGTAAGTGACACCATCCACCCAGTCATGCAAGGCACAGACCTAGACTTTATCCTTTTTTCCTTACCTCTCTTCTTATCAATTGTCAAGAATGTATTGATTCTGAGGATCCTCTCGAATGTGTTCACTTCCTCTCAAATGTGTTCACTTCCTGTTCACACTGCTTGTTCTTGAGGTCTAAGTTACTGTCACCTCTCTATAGTATTTATATAATCACACTCCCTCTTAATTGCTCCTTGTCTTCTTGGCTCCCTTCTATTCTTTTTTGAAGTTAGAGCAGTATTTTCTCACATCCAGATCTGATCATGTTATTCCCTTCAGTCCTCAATTGGCTTTATGATAAAATCTTTATTCCTTAACTCCTAGAGACCTGTGTGATACATGTCCCATCTACCTTGTTCATTCAGTGATTCAGCAAATGTTGATTATCTTTTATATGCCAAGCCCTGTGTATATAGCAGTTATCAAAACTAAATTCTTACTCTCATAGAACTAACATTCTTATTGGATGAGGCACACAGTAAACCTTTTTTATATATATATATATATATATATATATATATATGCCATATGGAGGTAAACCTGTGGATAGATTTTTGCAATCTAAGAGGTACAGATTCTTACCACTAAATTAGGTCTAGGAAAAGTCAATAACTCAGAAACTTTAACTTCAAAACATACAGAAGCAAATATTAAATTTCATTTTATCATAGATTAAGCCTCCCCAAGCTTAACTGTTCAACTTTTTGCATATGAAGTGAACATTGTGATTTTAGAGAGTTCTAATTATTAGTGAAGGGAATGAGAATTAACAAAGTTTAATCCCCTGTGGGCATAGAAAACCCCCCAAATAACCCAAGTTTTTTTTATATGCGTTATTAAAACATCAGATTTCTTATCTCTTCACTGTAGTGTCCGAGTATTTTCTTTTGGTTCTTCCATCTATTCTTGGGTTTTGTTTTTTTTTCCCTTTAAGGGTGGTGCTATTGAAGGATGGGTTTTATCCTTTAGATGTAACTAAAAGAATTAATTGTAAAATTGAATTCCTGTGTACACATCCAAATGCATCAAAAGAACTCTGAAGTGTTGGTTCATAGCCGCAGAGCATGTTGTGGTTGCTGCTTTGGGGTATTTTTTTCCTTGTGAAATTGTTTACTCTTTGGAAACAAAAGAAGTGAACAGACTTAATGTTTAGCAGTTTCCATAGGGAGGCTTAAAGCCACTATATATTTCACAGAGCAGAGGTAGAGCAGGCATCAGCAATATTAAATCTGTTAAGAGGAGAAGGGAGCTAAATGTTTGCTTAACATCTGAAACCTGCCAGTCACTATGCTGTGTAATAATATTCATTAAGTGGTATAATCTCACTTTTATACCCATTTTCTTAATTATTACAGAAGTGATGAAAATACAGCATCTGTTTTACAAGATCACTATCTTGATTCATCATGGAGAACTGAGAATGGTCTTATTGTAAGTATTTTATGAAAACATCAGTGCATTAAGATATTACTTATTGCCCAGAGTACCTCTTTTTTAAAACAAACCAACAAACAAACAAACTTGGTGCTAGTTCTCAGCAGCCACAGGGGTAATATATTGAAACCTTTTTCTTACTTTAAAAATAGAAGGGGCTTATTCTTCTTTTGACTTTGAAAAATGGCTTCTTGGGAAACAGCTTTGGAGCCAGCTGGATTTAAGTATGACTTGGGGCTCTACTTATCAAAATTGTTAACTTCAGTTTCTTTATCTAAAAAAATGGGGATTGTTGCATGGTTCATTTCTTTATTTAGTGATTATTTATTGAGTACTTAGTATGTGCCAGCCACTAGGCCAAGCTTGGGGGATACAGCTGTAATCAAGACAGACACGGTCCTGCTCTCAGGAAGCTTACATTCTAAAGGGAGTCAGGTGGTAAACAAGTAGACTAATTATAGATCATGAAGGACATAAGCACGATGCTGACCAGGAGTAACAGGGTGGGAAACCGACTTTAAACTTGTCAGTGAGGGAAACTAAGGAGGGGACATTTAAGTTGAAAGTAATAGAGGAGAGTAGATATGTAAAGAGTTGAGGAAAAACATTTTAGGCAGAAAGAATAGCGTAAAGTCTCTGGTTGAAACCCAGTGTCTAGAATATAGTGGGAGAGAGGGGGTGGGGGTGACACCTGTGACAAGGTTGGAGGGCAACAAACAGCTCTCATACTTGTAGGAAGCAAGAGGGTAATTAGACTAGCTAGGAAACAGTGGTAGTAACCTGAGCAGAATTTGTTGGTTGCTTGGCCTGAGGTTGTGGCAGAAGTTGGCAGATTTGAATTATGTGCTAGAGGTAGAATTGCTTGGTATATTGGCTGTGGGGATTGAGGGAAAGGGATAGAACCAAGATGACTGCTGGGTTTCTAGCCAGGATAGCTTGGTGACTAATAGTGCTGTTTACAAAGTTGGGAAGGCTGGGGAAGAAGCAGGTGAAGGTATGTGATGCTGAGTTCTGTTTTGAGTATGTTAAGTCTGAGAATCCTGTTAGATATCCAGGTGGAAATTCTGAGTGTGTGGTTGGTTGTAAAAGTCTAGATAGAGCTGGGAGAAGAGACCTGAGCTAAAAAATTTTAAGTTTTGTTTGATTATTTAAGAAGAAATTGTGGCTTAAGGGAGAAAACAAAAAGAATTGTAAGTTTTAGAAATGGATGCAGTATCTAGCAAAATACCTAATAACCTAATAGTTCCTCATACATGATAGACATCATTACTTTATCATGGGTAGGAGCCTGAGTGTTGGAATCCAAGGCTCGAGTCTCTTCCACTTGAAACGTTAGTGAATGCATCGTGGATGCATCTGTGAAGTAATCATGCCTATTGTAGCATTATCATGGGAATCAAAGAAATGTCTTTGTGCTCAGTAAATAGTAGCTTTATTATTTGTAATCATTGTATTATGAATTTTCACTTAACAAAACATGATAATATCAAAATCAGTAAATTAAAAAAAAATGTATTCTTCCCTTTTTTAATAGCCTTGGACTCTGGATAGCACCATCAGTGAAGAGAACAGAGCTGTCATTGAGAAAATGTTGTTGGAAGAAGAGTATCCTTTAATGATTATGAAGAAAGTAAAGATTTCAGGGTTAAAAATCTATAAATGCAAAACTTATAAAGACCACTGTTAGTTACTAGATAGTTTTATCTGGCCCCAGACTGCTAGTATATAATGTGTTACTTACCATTCTGTTTTACTGCTGAGTCTGAGATCTGACTTAATGTTTTTGAGTTTCTGTTGTCAACCAGTTATTTATACTATCTTAATATTGAGTAGAAATTATAGACTGTTTTAAATCAGCTAGAATCTTTAGTCCAAGTTCAAATCATTTAGTCCAAACCTCCATTTGCAGTTATATAAGCTGAAACCCAGAGATGTTAATTTGCCCAAGGACACAAGTAGAATGTGTAAAAGTTCTTCTACCATTTTACAGGTGTTCAGTGGGAAGAATCTAAGTAAAAAGTACAAAACTACAGAATGAAGATTTTTTCCCCCAGAAATTGTAGATCATCATTCACAGTTCAGCCACTGGCTTCTTGTCCTTATTACTTTCATCTATTTGTGATTTTTAACTTTCTAAACTTTTTTGGGACTCTGTTTTTTTCTATGTAAAATGAAAAGACTGAACAAAATGTTTCTGATTTTATGATTTATAAAGATTATTGACACTAGTCTAATAAGTAGTGGTTTACTTTTAGCTCATCTGTGCTTCGTGGAGTTTTACCTCCTTTTTAAGCCAGAATTTCTGTTCTCTTTATTCTTCGTTATTGCTGTGTTGTTTTCAGGGTGTCGTTATACCCTTAATTATCACAGGTTAACCCTTTGTAGGCTTTTTTATTCTCTAACATTGCGGTTATAGCCAAGATGATTGCTTTTAAATAGAAAAATAGTGCAAGGCATATAGATCTTACTTAGTTTTCTAATAGCCACATTTGAAACAGGTGAAATAATTTTAATAATTTTATTTAACAGTATATTTAAAATATTACTTCAACATTTAATCGATATATAAACATTGAGATATTTTGCATTCTTTGTTTTATACTCTTTGAATCTCAATATATATTTTATATTACAGTACATTTCAGTTTATACTAACCACATTTCAAGTACTCAGTAGCTACACATGTGGCTATTGGCTAATGTATTGAACAGTGCAGTTCTAGGTTAATGAATACTTATTAGGTTGTCCCTGGTTCACTTCCGGATTTGGAAACAAAATGATGACAGTAAAAGCTATGTGAACTCTTGGAGGACAAGGATGATATTTTCTTGTATCTTTGTCCTCGGCACCCAGCACCTAGCATAGTGCCTGGTGTACACGATACACAGTCAATATTTGTTAAGTGAAGAATATCTTCAGACTCATCTGAGAGTATTGCAGTATAGGCCAGTGTTAAGAAGTCTTAGAGAATGGCTCCCTGATAGATTTGACCTACGTGTCTGTTATTTTTATTAGGGTAGAGAACAACCCTGCATTCAGAGTATTGTTTCCACTGAAACTCTGAAATTTCCCTGGGCAATCAGTCAGATTCACCTGTTACATTCCCCATATGTATTAGGAAAAAAAGATTTAAATAAGACATTGAGGATATATCTTAGCCACTTCTGATAGGGAAGATAAGAGAAACTAGCACTTATGTAGCTCACATTTTGTGCAAGGCACTGTGTTTGTGTGACTTCACAGGTAATATTTAATCTATATAACAACCCTGTGAGGTGTAAAGGTTTTCATCATAATTTTCGCAGACCTGAAAAGTCTTTTGAGAAATTGGTTCAGCTAGAATTCAAATGTGACTTTCTTAAGAATATGAATGCTACTGTATATAAGTCACATAAGAATTATATGACTTTATTATTGTTTTAAATATTTCTTTAATAGTTACACAGGTATTATTTATCCAAAAAGTCACTTCCAGAAAAATTCTGGCTTGATCACAAGGAAGATGATAAAAAATACATGAAGAGGTAAAATCAATTTATAATACTTTTAAAAGTCTGAATTGTATTTTTAAAAACTTCTTCACCAGCTTCCTTATTTTCTTTTTTCATGTGGTGCAGTCTGCAGAAAACAGCAAAAATCATGTATGTACTTACATTTTATACTTCAACATCTTCTTGGTTAGTTAAAAATTATGGGAAGATTAAGCAATAAGTTATAGTTGGCCTGTGGAAGAGCCCTCTTGACCTTGGGTTATACAGAAATTTAAATCACTATTTCTTATACAGATATTGGAATGTTACAAGGTAATTTTATGATGTTATTTATTTGTTGGAATTTTTTTATGGCCTTACATAGTCAATTCCATTAGATTATGGAAAAGATGGTTTTCTAGTGATTTGTGGGGAAATTTTTTTAAAGCTGCTCTCTAATATATTAGGAATTGACTTGATTTCTATTGGCCTGTCAGTTAATTTTCAGCCATTTCAAAACAAAAATTTAATTTGAATTTGTTTCAAAAATGATCTAGAGAAATTAAGAATTAACTGTTTTATAAACATCCTTTCCCTATAATTGAAGAAAATTTGATGTTATTTCTTGTTTCTAAACTTGGCATGTTTATAATCCCATAAAGAGTAGATTTGCGGATTTACAATTGCCAAGAGTTTGAGCACCAAGCAGACTTTGGCTTTTGCATTTTGCTGAACAAACAACAGCAACCAAAAAATGAAGTCAATGAAAAGATTAACGGTTTGCTTGAGTTAAATTGTTGAATTTCATCACTATTTTATTTTTAATTTCTTGAAGTCCTGCATTTCAAAAGCAGTAAATGTAATGCCATAGTATTTTTACTTCTTTTCTGGCTTGATATTTACATAGATTTACATGGAAGAATCAGAGAGATAATACATCTGGAGCCACTTTAAACTCTTATACACCTCTCAGGATTTAGAAATGTACTAACATGTGCTGCTTTGTTTCCCGTCTAAGGGAGCCTATTTATTTGTTACCACATTGACTTCCTTTGATGTCTTTTAGTGTTACCTTCACTCAGACCCAAGGATTATATATTTGGGGGCTCCTATCCTGAGCTAGATAAGTATATAAGACAGGGTAAATCTGTTCCCCCAGGTCCAGGCTGCAGCCTTCTTCTTCTTTTTAATTCTTAGACTCAAAGTATTGAATTTAGCCCATGGCTATCTATAACCTTTAGCTGCGTAAATATGGAATGTTCCATTTCAGAAATTTTTTTGCAATTCCTCTTTTTCCCCTCAGGGTACACTCTCCTACAAAACCAGCCAGTTACTCAGTAAAGTGGACGATAGAAGAAAAAGAGCTGTTTGAACAAGGGCTGGTAAATAGAGCAATTTTTAATTTATAGTAAAATAATTCTGGAAGCAAATATTGATAGAATTATAAGGTTAAATTAATTTATAGAGACCAGACATTTCTTTCTAATTACAATGATCACACCTATAGTTTTTCTGGTTAGAGTGATATTTGTAGTATAGTAAAAGAGAATTCTTTTTAACTCATATCTAAGTTACTAAAATAAATTTGGATCAATATTTTAGATTTTTTTTACCTTTTTTTTTTTTGGTATTAATAAAGCCCAAGAAATTGAGCTATATCTGTATACATGGTACCAACTACCCAGATTAAAAAGCAAAATTATTTAGTTACCTGATTTTTTTTCTTGGAAAAAAACATATATTTGGAACTGTCTGGGTGATCAGCTGAGTTTTTTTAAATTTAGATATTTGGCATTGTGCACACAGTCTAAATATTTCAGTGGATATAATTGAAGACCAGAAACATTTGTTTTGCATGAATGTTTCATAGAGATCTATTTAAATGGCTGCAAGTTGCATAATGGAAAAAATATGGATGCCAGTTTCTAATTATGAATGTACTCCTGAATGTAAAGGAGTCAGTAGGAGTCAATAATAAAGGAGTCAAATTTTTAACTGTCAATAGTAGATTCTGTCTTTTTTCTAAGGTACATGTTACCCAGTATTACACTAATTAATTTTGAAATTATATATTTGTATATTACATATGTAGAATATTTATGTAATATTTACATAGGAATCATGATATAAATGGAAACATTGTTAATATTTTTACAAATGACAGGAAGTAAACTATGTTTTGTGGTGTTTTATGTAAATACATAAACTCTCTTGAAGGTTTTATCTCTTTGAGATTTTTCTCCTGTATTGTTGATGTTTTGTATATTAATGATGCTCTGTTGCATGATTGTCATTTATATAATCTAATTAACCAGTCATTTATTTAAGATTGCTGACAACTTTGGGTTTTTATCCCTTACCAAAGACCAGAATGTACATACACACACAAATGGGTTGTAAATTTTTCAGTTATTGTTGTTGACATTGTTGGTAGTTACAGGGACTATAACTGCATGGTTCAAAATTCAAATGGTACCTAAACTTTAGGGTGTTGTCTCTCTTTGACTCCTGTCTCAGCCTTTAGTTCTCTTTGCCTTGAGGTAACCATTGTCATCTGTTCCTTGTGTGTCCTTCCAGAGATATTTTGTCCCTGTATAAAGCAAATGTGTATTTATGTATGAACATATGTAGATATCTCTATATGTGTAAACAGATATTTTATACTTAGAATGTTTCCCCACAAAAATACATGGAACCGTTGGTTGTATTCCCAACCTTGATAACCTGTTGATATCATTTGCTTGTAGACTGAATTCTCTCAGGCTTGAGAGAAGGAAATAACATAGTACTGAATGATGAAGATTTTTCCTTCTCTGTCTTGTCCCTTTGCTCTGTTTTGAAACTGGTGAATGTTTTCCTTGCTCCTCTTGTCAGTATCCCCTCTCCAGTTTTCATAGTGCCCAGGCCCCTGCTGTCCTAACTAGTCACACTTCATCCAGATCTTTCCTGTCTCCATAAGTGCTTCATGCTACCAGGTTACCTATTTTCTTTCATCACACAACACAGATAACTAATTCTAAAGTAAGTTGATCTCAGCCAGGTGTTAGTTAAGAGCAATCTTAAATAATTAATTTATATTTACTAATAATTTTCCCAGAAGTACTTTCAGTTTTAAGAGTTTCTAATGACTACTAGAAGTAAGTGTATAAATTAAGGTTTATCATTTAGGTCAGATCTTTGAAGACTTGCTACCACAAGTCATGACTGCCTGGCCTGTAAGTCTGGCCCTGGGGTCAACTTCCCTGAGTTATTGTGGGTTTTTTTTTAATCATTATTTCAATAGTTTTAAGAATTCTTAAAAAAAAATTAGGATTGTTGCACTCCTGTGAGGAATAGTATCTTGTGTTGGAGATGTAAAGGAGACTCATGTATCAAATAATAGACTTGATACCTGGAAATCCCATCTAGCTTTAAAATTATATTGCATTCTTTTCTTCAGAATACACCTGAGCTCCCTTAAGTTCTCAGTTTGTCCCTCCATAGCTTCAGTGATAGCAGGTACACAGCCTTTGACAGTGGAGGTGTATAGGGAGGTGTCAGTTGTGGATTGCTTCATTTGTGATTCACTTTTGTAAGTCAGTGATATCTGTATAGTGTAAAAGTATCTGCTATGGAACACGTAATGGATATTGTAACAGATGGAATCTGGAATCAGATGGAATATATTTTGAAATTAGTGTCAGAACATACTCAGTTGATTCTGTAACTGGAAAATATGCCTGCCTTTCAGGCACTTTTTTTTTTTTAAGTTTTCTTAGATTTGGAACATCATAATGTTCAATACTAATACATACTGTTAGGCATGCATAGAAGTGATGGGTCTTCATTTAGATAGCTATAAAAAGAAAACAAATTTCTAATTCATCTTGGTCTGTTTCTAGAAATCAAGATTCCAAAAGAAGAATGTGGGCTTTGATTTTAAGTCTTAACCATATATGAGGCTTCATTGTGTGCTTTAGAAAATAAAGATGAGTTGTTCTGGTTTTTGGTTTTTTTTTAATGTGGTAGTTGTTTGGAATATTTAGTTAATCAAAAGCAATTTCTTTTCCATTTTGATAACATAGGCTAAGTTTGGCCGAAGGTGGACCAAAATTGCAAAGCTGATTGGAAGTCGCACTGTTTTACAAGTGAAGAGTTATGCCAGACAATACTTTAAAAATAAGGTAAGCAAAATGTAAATATCCTAGTGATAATATTTAAAATAAATAAAATTAGTAAGCAAAACATACTTCTTTAATTCAGGCATTAAAGCCTTAATATTCAAAGTTTTTCTAGAGAAAGTAGTTTATACTCATAATAAAGTACCCTATAAATGTTTGTCTTCAGCAATCTCAAAGTGTATCCTGAATGTATTGGGTATTACTATTAAATAGGTATTATATTAATCCGCGTAACTTCATGCAGTTAAATATAAGGACAAAATGTTAATTGTTCCCAAACATCTTATAAAGCTAGTAGTATTCCAAGGAGAAAACCTTAGAGGGCATTATTTCCTGGAAAATTTTAAATATTTATATTAAACTTTTAAGAATGATTAGAGATTAGGGACCATAAATGCTAATGTGATTGTAAAATATTTTCAATAGCAGTATAACTTGTACAATTGTTGTGAAGAATTATCTGACAATTTTAATAAATTGTAGTGTTCAGAAAGGTTTATAGACTAGTTCTTTAGTCTTTCAAGTATTTGTACTATATTTACACCATGTTGTTTTGATATTTAGAATTATTCTAATATGTTCTGCTTGAGTTCTGGCAACATAATGATGTAGAATTTCTAAGTGTCTTAAGTGAAATTTGGGGTTTTCTTTTAATGTAAATACAGTTGACCTTTGAGCAACATGGGTTTGAACTGAGCAGGTCCACTTATGTGCAGATTTCTTTCAATAGTAAATAACTGCTGTACTGCAGAATTCGTGGATGTGTAATTGCAGATTGGGGGAACTGCAGATACTGAGGAGCCATGTATACGGAGGGCCAGCTATAGGTTCTGTGCAGATTTTCCAGTGTGTGGACAGTTGACGCCCCAACTCCTGCAGTGTTCAAGGGTCAACTGTAATGGGTTTTACCCTGTATATAAGATTTATCTAACTTAGTGTCATTTGGGCATAGGAAGTAAGTAATGGAATGGATTCATCATAGATCAATCATCTGCTCCCTCTTTTAAGCAGCAAAAATATTTTCAAGATAGCTCACCAAGGTGAAGGCATTATGGAACAGAATACGCTTAACTTAGTTATTCCTGTTCCCATTCTTCTCAGACCAGAAAATGCGGGGCATCTTGGAGTGTCAGTTTTACTCAAAGACTTGAGGTGAAAGAGTACGTTTTAATATTAAAAGAAACATTAATATAATAAAATAATGCAAAATTTTATGTACATTTTTAAGATAAAAACAGGAAACTTAAATAGCAAGGTTAGTAAAGGCTATTTCAGGCTAAATGTCCAAAACTCCTTTTCTCTCCTGCTACCCTTTACTTCCCTTCTACATAGTAAGCCAGTTAACCTCAGATACAATGATGATCTTTTTACATTTAAAATGCAGTTGTAAACCCTTTAAAGAAAAGCACAGTAAAGGTGTAATATACCATTGACATGTACTCAGTTTAATAACTCTGTATTTATCCTATTTTTTGTGCCAGTGATTAAATTTTAAAATGTTAATATTATGGGGGTTTTATCTTGATTTTTAATAAGGTAAAATTAGATGCTCCAGAAAAGGAAACACCAAATCAGAAGCACGTCAGTGATTTTCAGGTGAAAAATGAAGGTGAAGGCACAAAGGCGTGGACACAATCAGGTTTAAGGGGACGTGCTGATCCCAACTTGAATGCTGTAAAAATTGAAAAGTTATCTGATGATGAAGAAGTGGACATCACAGATGAGGCAGATGAGTTGACTTCTCAAACTCCCCAAAAGAATCTTAGCAGTGATCTCTTCTTAGACGTCCGTAATAGTACAAGTCATGAAACCAGTCAAGGAGAATTCATTGCTTCTGACAGCCGGGAAGAGCCCATTTCTAAATCTTCCAAGGAATGTCTTCAGAATATAAAAGAAAATGAAATGGAAACACTTTCAAGCTCAGAAGTTACATTTCGAACTGAAAATCAGAGCACCGGTGACCAAAAATCAGTTGAATTAAATGATCAGAAATGTAATGAACTGACAAAAACCTGTGATAAGCATGATGGAAACGGAATAATAGATGATGCCAGGCAGTTGCCTTCTCCAGAGCCTTGTGGAGTTCAGAAAGACCTGAGTGATAGTGAATTGCTTTTTCATTCCTGCCAAATGGAGGAGAGCCATGAGGAAGAAGAGCTTAAACCACCAGAACAAGAAGTAGAAATAGATAGAAATATCATTCAAGAAGAAGAAAAACAAGCCATTCCTGAGTTTTTTGAGGGGCGCCAAGCTAAAACACCAGAACGCTATTTGAAAATTAGGAATTATATTTTGGATCAGTGGTAAGGAGAAAGTATATTTTATATGCCATTTTAAGACTTATGATACTCTAGAGTATTTAATTAGGCCTGTGCAGAATGTAGTGTTTTACATTGAGTGTTCCAGAGAGCTTTAACTTGTTAATATATTTCAATAGGCAAAGCTTAAAATTTCTCATGGTGAAGCCTTTAGAAAGCTTTGGTAAATATTGTCATCTATAGCTATCTTAACCCATCTGTCTGTCCTTTAAGAGTCTTTGTACTGGAAAAAAAGGGGTGGAGGATTGCCTCAAGAAGCAGCTTCTTAGGACGAAGTCAGGAAGATACAGAAAACACTACTGCCCTGGGAAAGTGGGAGAATGTCTTTTCTAGTTTATGATGTACTTTGAAGTGCACAGACAGAAAACTTTGGTGGCAAGGATAGTATGATTAAACGTGGCTAGATTTCAGAAATCTTTCCAAATATCTGCTTTAAATGTTTTGAACTTGTGACATAATGTGTTACTAATTCGTTCATCCAGCTTCATCAGGATATAGGAATTTTTTGATACGTGAAATTTACCCTCCAAGTTGTTAGTGCCTTTTATTTGAATTATTTAGTAACAGATGGGGAACAAACCAAAAAAATTTCCTACCTTATTAGCCTGAGTGCTCTGAAGGTAATTTGAATTTTTCCTAATAGTTTAATTAAGATATCATTAACGTTTGTAATTGTTACTGCTTCAGGAGCTACCGAATTGTGTAGAGCCATCTTTACAGAGGGCCTCTGCTATAACCTAGTAAGATTACCAAAGGAAAACAAATAACCAGGCTTATTATATCAGTAACCTTCATTTTACCCACATAATATTAAGTATTTTGACATCTAAAGGTAACCCTACTCTAAAAGAAAGGGTTTTTTTTCTTGTTCTTGACTCTTGGTTAGCTTGCAGATTGTTGAGATTGGGAGAATTCTAGGTAAGGGTGGTATCAAAGTGAAAAATACCTATGAGAAACAACTCCTGATATTTGCATAATTGTTTTACAGTTTGCAGGGAGCTCTTTTATCTCATCTGATCCCTCACAACAATCCCATGAAATAGGCAGGTATTTTTTATTTGATAGAATGATGTTGAGGTCAGGAGATCTTTAGGGACCTGCCTTTGATTATACAACCAGCTACTGACAGAATAAGGACTTCATTGCAAGTCTTGACTCTATAAATCGCTCTATTATTACACATTGCCTAATTCACACTATTAAGAAAGACAGATTAAATTAGAGCTCTATTGGTAATCTAATTTTGTTTTTAGAAATTAGAGCATGAATGCCAAAATTGAAAGGCTTCAAAATAATAACTAACTCAAAAATACCTATATAAATCATCAATGACTACTTAATGTTACTTTAATCAAATTTCATTTATTGCTTTGAATTTTGGATTTATGAGGCAGAATAATTTATATAGCTGGCATAAATTATATGGTAGTAGTTTCCTAATGTCATTTGCCTTAGTTCATGAAACCAGTTAAATATTGCTATTTCAATATAATGATTTAGCAGAACAGTGTGAAAGCAAAAAGGAATGTTTTGAGCAGGAGCTCAAATCTATTCTCTTCAGAGATAGAAGACAGTATTTGGAGACTAGAGGTGGTGTTATAAAAAACAAACAAAGGAAGAGTTAAATGTTTAAAACAAAAAAGTCTTACTAGATTTGTTCATAGCTAAAAGATCTTTCCATGAAAGCACATGCAGTTGACTCCCTGATTAGCGGAATTCTTTATTAAAATAGTAACCAATATCATTACTGAATGCTTACCAATGCCATGCCTTATATTTAAATCATCTCTGGTCTTCTTGACAACCTTGTCCTCATTTTACAGATGAGAAAAATGAGGTTCAGAGAGGAGAAGGGACCTGTTCCAGGTCACATTAGGTGAAGGGGAGTCCTGAGTCTGTAGTCTTGACCCATTATTTTCACGCTTCCAGCTCGGCCTTGCCTGACTTTTCACTCTGCCTTGGATGCTTCTCTGCCTACCAGCTCTTGGTGAATCTTGCTTCCTCTTCTCATTCAGTTCTGCTCAAGGGAAATTAGAGGCCTTTTCTGACTACCCTGTGCCTAAAGTAGCTCACATATCTCCACCTACTCATTCTCTTA
Source organism: Camelus bactrianus (assembly GCF_048773025.1). Taxonomy (NCBI): domain Eukaryota; kingdom Metazoa; phylum Chordata; class Mammalia; order Artiodactyla; family Camelidae; genus Camelus; species Camelus bactrianus. Next base: position 36,693,220 of record NC_133551.1, read on the forward strand.
CCCTGCATTTTATGTATTGTATAGAAGTTACTACCACTGAAAATGTTATATGTTTATTTTTGTATTGTCCCCACCCCCCGTGATAATGTAAGCTCCACGAGGGCAGAGTTTTGTCTGGTTTGTTCATTGTTATGTCCCTAGTATATAGTGCATTGTTGTGTCTCTTAGAACAATGCTTGGAATACAGAGGCAGATTGAAAGAATAAATCATTATGCTATGAAAAGATATTTCTAGAGGCCTTACCATTTGCTCAATGCTGTGCTAGTACTCTTTGTTTAAAGCTTTTTGATTTGGGTAATTTTGAATTAGATCATACAGGTTATTGATTCCTGCAGCTTTTTGGTAGCCGGCTGTATCATGCCCATTCCTGCTTTCTTGCCTTCATTTGCAGTTTGTTTCCTCTTCTCTCAAGACGAACTAAAACTCACCTTTTTAATGGAACTTCTGACACTCTCCTGCATCTCAGATTACTTTTTAACCTCCCAGAACTTTGACAGAATTTATGATTTTAAATTTGGTTTCTGCTTAGGCCTTCCCTAAACACCCTGTCTAAAATAATCTGTGCCTTTTTGTCCTACCCTCTCCCCTTTTCCTTCTTACTTTGTCTTCCTAGCACTTACTGCTACCTGACGATAGAGTATGTGTTACTCATTAATTTACTGACTGTTAGACTGTAAGGTCTGTACATTCGGGAACCTGAGATTCATCTCTGTATCCTCAGTGCCTAGAACAATGCCTGGTGCGTAGGACACAGAATAAATATTTGTAGAATAAAATAAAGATTAACAAATACCTGTGTTATATGATATATCTGAATACTTGGTTTATAAGGTCTGTGTTTGAATACAGTCACTTCCCGAAGTAAGTGCTTTAATCCCTCTCACCTTCTTGTTTCCTCATCTCTAAAATAAGAATAATAAAATCTACTTTGTAGAGTTATGTGTAACCTTAGTACAGCATCTGGCATAAGCACTCAGTAATTCTTTGTTACTATTATTTAGTTCTCTCTTACTCAGACTCTGTGTTGTACCATTTAGCATGGTGCATTAAGTATATTTAGTAAATAATGTGTTTAATTTATTATGTAAACCTCTCATTCCTTTCATAGTCTTTGGGTACTTTTTGATTCCTTTAGAATGTTCTATAATATCTATTTTTGTTTTCCGCTAAGAGTAAGCACTTAGTATTTGTTGGTATAATGATTAAAAATTAACATAAAACTTTTAAGCATTTATAAGGTAGCTCATAATTAAAAGATGCTGTCCAACAAAGTAAAAGTAGGAGAACCTAAATAACGTATTAAAAACTGGAGTGTCTAATACTAAATACTTTCAACGTATGAGGAAAGTGCCCTTTTCATTCAGAGATTCAGACTTGCGCTTGGATCTATAGATAAATAAGCTTCTAACTTCAAAGTCCTGTGATAACTGGAATCTATTGAATTTAATATTGGGGGAGAAATGATACTTGTAATTTACTGTTTCGCTTACAGATACTTCAGGAAAAAAGTACATTCGGGTATTATGTATTCGCATTGTCTTTACTACACATTTATGTATTGAGAGGGTGTACATTTAAAAAATATTTCGGATATGAAAAATTTCCCCCAGAAATCTTCTTTCATGTTTTTATTTATCCAAAATAATTGTACTTCCATCTCTTAATTAGGGAGATATGCAAACCGAAATACTTAAATAAGACCTCAGTGCGTCCTGGCCTGAAGAACTGTGGGGATGTTAATTGTATTGGACGGATTCATACATACCTCGAGTTGATAGGAGCAATCAATTTTGGATGTGGTAAAAATAAAAACCCAACAACATCTTTTACTCGACATTTTTTATCCTTACAGCACCCATTAATTCCTTTGTGAATTCAAGTAGACTTAATGGTAGATACAGAATATAGAAAGATGCTGTAACATTATGGAATAAATGTATTGTTGAGATTTTGTTGCAAAACAGATTTCTGTTGATTAAATGATATTTCCCTTTAACCTACTGTGAAAATTGGTGGTATGATTTTAAAGGAAAAACATTCAGTCTAAGTAGTAGAAATGATTTAAGAATGCTGTTCTTTGTCAAGAAAAGTAATTTTATGAAAAGTCTAATCAAAGCCCATTTAATTTGGAAATACTGTATTAATGCTAGAAATACTGTCTAGCCATGTTTAAGTAAAATAAATTATAAGCCTCTACACTGAAGTGTAATAAAAGTGCCAAAATATTTTTCATCATAGAAAATTTCTTTCACCCTAGTTTTTCTCAAATTTAAAGTCAATGAATATGCATAATTTAAAATGTATTCTCCCCTTTTATTGAATTAACATGACAGAGAACTTTGAAGAAAGGTAATAGTTATAGTTGCAAAGTGATAAGGTAATTAGAATCTTGCAACCCATGGTTTGAGAGAAGTATACTCTGTATTCTGTGTCTATGAAAAGACAACCAGAAAACTTCCTGTCAGAGATTATTTCATTTCATGTAGCGGTAGATAGAATTTATAGCCTGCCCTGGGGTCTGTCCTTTATTTTGGTGTCTTTTCGCCCAAAGCATTGTATGTCAGCCTGGCTTTACAGGGAAACTAAGGAGTCATCGTTTCCTTCTCCACTATAAGAAAAATGAAATCATGTTTTCTGTATTAGACTTCCAAAATTAGCAAAGTGGGCTTAACATTTAATCAGAAATTAAGCAACTGACCTGTTTCCTAAGTGTTTTATTGAGATTTCTTTGTTAGAATAACTTTTATGTGAGAACTACCAAGTAGCACATCAAATGTGTATTGTAGAAAAAGAGAGAAGCTCAGATATAAAAAAAAACTTAGAAATTGGCTTACAATTAGTAGTCAGTGTAGATGTGTCTTTCTGTTAACAAATGAGTTCCATAAAATAATGGATTGTTTTGTTTTTCTTGGACTCCAATAGAACAGGCCATATACAACAGGCCACAACCAGTCGATAAAGTACGAATCAGAGACAGAAAAGATGCGGTAGAAGCGTACCAACTCGCCCAGCGTCTGCAGTCTATGGTAAGCCGCCACCTCTCCCTAAATGGTCTCACCAGAGTGCTCCCTCCCCTCCTAAGGAAGGCGTGCCTGCTTCTTTTCACCTGTTTAACAAATAGCCGTTTAGTGGAAGGACATGTCTTCTCTTATGTTTCATCCGAGCCATTTACTTTTCTGGTTTCCATTCAGTTTCATTTTGGTTTATAAGACCAAAAAACCCCAAAACAACCTCAAAATTCACTTACAAACTTTACACAGAAGTATGATGTTTCACTAAAGTGGTCTTAGACTGCTTGGTTTTGTTATTGGTTTTAAATGGAGGTTCTGGGGGTTGAACCAAGGACCTCGTGTATGCTAAGCATGCACTCTACCACTTAGCTGTACATACCCCGCCCCCAAGACTGCTTGGTCTTGATTTCTATGTCTAATGTGTCTTCTAAAACTAAACAATTGAGCTGTTTTTTTCTCCTTCATTTGTTTTTTGTTTGCTTAAAGTTTATTGTAAGATTCAGCTTTTTGGAATAACTCAAAATATTTTAGCCTTTATTTTTAAATTCTTGAGGTTAGGGAGTTTTACAAGATTTTTAAATGTATGCATCTTATTTTAAAAGTAAGTGATCCAACAAGTTTCCTAAAAGGCAGAGTCATATTGTGGTCTTACTGGTTTTACTAATAAAATAGGTGAAATTGGTAATAGGTACGATACTGGAAAAAAGTATAGATGATAGAGTAGATACTTATCTCAGAATATTTAGGCTGAAAAACCATTTCTACCTAGTTTACTTTATTAAGAAAGGATGTTTTCATATGTAGTTGCTGGGAGTGGTGCTGGTCATACGCTGGCTTCTGGCAGCCAGTACAGTTTAAAGGCTTCAGAACTGATGTTTGTAAAACTGGATTTTACTAATCCAGTAACCAACTTTATAATTTTTTACTATTTGTATTAACTGGGCAATCTTTTCCTTTCTGTGCCTGAGATATAATTATTTTGTTTCTAGTTTTCAATATTATACCTCTTGCTGTGTGTTCTTTAAGTTTTCTACCACAGTCATTTTCTTGGTGGTCCTTTTTGCTCTTAAAAAATATTTTTTGCCCTAGAGTTATAACTCCCAGGTGGTGAAAGGAAATGAAAATTAAAGAAGAAATCAAAATAAAATTTAGAAAATCATCACTGATTTATTTCTGTGGAGTGCTAACTATTGAACATAAATTAATAAAATGTAGTCAAGCATCACTGATCAGGGATTACACTATTTTAATGGAGAAATTGATATTTAGAAAATTATTATTTTGGTTGGTTTTGTGTATTAATGTGCTGTGATTTCTCCAAGCTAATCTTGTTACCTTTTGCTTTATTTTAATTTCATCGCAGCGTACGAGGAGACGTAGGGTCCGAGATCCATGGGGAAATTGGTGTGACGCAAAAGACTTAGAAGGACAGACGTTTGAGGTAACTTTGAGCCTTTCAAGTGGCTCAAGAGTGAAAGTTGTTTTGTCAGTGTATGTTCATATATCATAATGTCACATATATTATATGTGTGTGTGTGTGTGTGTGTGTGTGTGTCTCTTTCCCACGTTAATTTGCCTAGAAATCACCAGTAAACAACAAAGTACAAGGTATTGATGATGCAGTTAGCTAGGACTTGGGCTCATTTTCAGAACTCTGATTATCTGTCTCTACATTCTGATCTCTGGCTCTAGAATATCGGCCATGGTGCCAGAGAGTTGGTATACCCTCTTGATTTCAGTGAACAGTCGTCGAATGATGTTTTGATACACTAATTAAAAATATTGTCCCAAGCATTTGACATAAGTTGAATTACAAATATTAAAGTATTATGTCTACTAATGAAAATTATGTTCCTAAAAAGAAATATAGGCAGTGAATGTATGTGTGTACATGTTCACACATGTGCACACGCACGTGCACGCACACACACACACGTTCTGTGTATATATGATTTGTGAACAGCCATTGCACTCAGATGGAAAGAATATGTGAATGTGTACTTTCTGGGTTTGTTATCCTCCATAACTGCACCAAATCCTAGGTTTTTATTTATAAAGCATGGATAATAATACCTTCCTGAAAGATTACTGTGAGAATTAAGTGAAATAAATGAAATAAAATACATGAAGATCCTAATTCTCAGTACTCAATGAGCCTTGCATGTACCAGCTACTCAATAAATGTCAGTTCTCTTATTTTTCTCTTCTCCATTCCCTGCCCCCAACCTCACACCTGAGCATTCTTCTAGACACAACAATTAGTAACACATGGTTCCTGCCTAGAGGGAACTTACATTTCTACTAGGAAAGATAAAGCCTGTGTGGTAAGTTCCATGAGATTGGTCCCAAGAAATATAAGGTCCTCCAAAAGGGTATGATCAGGAAAATTTTCAAAGTTGTGGTGTTTCATCTGTGACTTGAAAGATGAGCAGGAGAATCTCAAAATGTGGAAAAGTAGATGAGGTAATGCCAGGCTGAAGGAGTAGCATCAGCAAAGGTACAGACATGGGAAAATATGAGACATATTCTGGAAAAGAGATATAGTTCATTTGGACTAGAGTGCGAGATTGGTAGTAGAAATGAAATGAAAGAGACTCATTTTATATTTATATGGAACTTACTATGTTGGGCACTGTTATCAGTATTTTACAAACATTAACTCAGTTAATCTTCACAATAACACCATGACGTTGTTATTACTAGTATCGTTCCCATTTTAAAGATGAGGAAAACTGAAACACAGTAAACTTTAGTAATACATTGACCAGGGTGACGCAGCTAGTAAGTAGCAGAGCTAGGCATTCTCTACAGAATCTGTGCTCTGTATCTTTATGCTGTGTTGTGTCTTTATTAATTCTGCCTCTCAGTGGTTGATCAACGGGTGTTTTTTTTTTCAGCATCTTTCTGCTGAGGAGTTGGCAAGAAGAAGAGAAGAGGAAAAATGTAAACCTGGTAAATCTTCAAAAGTGCCAAGACCAACAAAAAGGTATAGTGTTAGATTATATAAGTGTGATTTTTTTTTTAATTTACCATAAATGATTAGAAAATATATGGAAGGAGTATCTGATATTGCAACATTATATTGTTCACATTAAGTTTATAAATACTGCTGAAATTTTTTGAAGTTTTTATTTCAATGATTATTAATCATTTTGTCCAAGGGAGACCTTGGACAAAAGTTTTAATTTGTTTATATTCAGTGAATATAGGATCCAACATATGTTGGAATGTGCCTTGTTTATGACCACATCTAACTTCCTAGACATTGTGAACAGGTAAACTCATGAAATGACTAGCTTTCTCTTTAGCTGGTTAGCAAGATTTTTTTTTTTTAAATAATCTAAAATCTATAGCTTGTAACATTAAGGGTCACCAAGTAAGTTAAATGCCTTGATTTTTCTAGACACTCACTTCCTGCATGTGACCCACAAAATAGACTATAGTTTTGTCAGTGTCCCTTTTAAAACAAGATATCCAGGAATGACACTTGGTTAGTTTCAGTTGAAAAGTGCCCTGACATTCAACCAGTTGTGTGTCCTTGGGTAAGTTACACAAAGCCTTTATAAGCCTTGGGTCCTCATTTATAAAGTAATTATAATAGTTAACACTGTCATTTATGTTTCACATATATTAACTCATGTAATCCTCATAACAGTTGTATGCAGAAGTTAATATAATCATTCCCATTTTATAGATGAGGAAACAGAGGCACAAAGAGGTTGTGTAACTTGCCCACACTTGTTAGTGGTGATGGTGTGATTTAACCCAGGCATTAAGGCTTTAAATGCCTAACCATTACATTATATATCACTTCTCTAAACTAAAAATCAAAGCTTACAGTTGTGAGGATAAATTAAATGAGATAAACTATAAAAAAAAAAGTTTCCATAAGCTAGGACCCCTCATCTTGTGTCCAGACGTTCAATTTTCTGAGTCTAAGTGTGAGACATTGTAATTTTCAAGTCATTCTTCCAGTTTGTTGGGATTTTTTTGAGTCCACGTCCACTTGTCTTACATTAGCCTTCGTAGCTTTGCATCATCAACATTTCAGTCAACTTGCCTTTTCCATCATTGGTTACTGATTCAAAGGTTTAACTGAGGTAAATGTAAACTTCAGACTTCATTGTTCAGTCAGCTATGTATTACCACAATTAACCCATATTTCTTCATCTTAAGCAGAAGAGTAATCATAGCAGATGTCTTGCTTACGTTCAGTAACAGTATATTTGAGTTTATGAGTCTGCCAGTTTCTGGCAGATCATTCCTGTCAAAAATGAAGTTTAATGGACTTACCATGACATATATTGTCATGAACCCATTACTATTCTTAGTAGTCACCTCTTCACTTGCTAAAGGTTCACAAATCAGCTGTTCAATAATATTTTCTAGAATGTTTCCAATATTTAACATTTAATTCCTCTGCTGCTTTTTGAGTGTTTTGAACACAGGCCCAATAATTGCCTATTCCTAGTCCTCCAGTAATTTCCCATTCTCTACAGCTCCTCAGAAAGGTTGACAGTGGTTTCGTATCCGGGCTCTTCAGAGTGCTCTGGGATGCATATGCTCTCTTTCTATTTTCTCATCTATCTTGGCCTTTTGTTTCTTTTTATTTGCATTGATTAAGCACTTTCTAACTTGAAGATCTTCATTCAGCAAACACTTTTTGAAAGCCTGCTAGTGTCAGGCACTGTTACAGGCACTGGGAATACAGTTTTCAGCAAAACAAAGTGTCTGCTCTCCTAGCACTAAGTCTCTGGTAGAATAGGAACTAAACAGTTCTGCTCTTTCCCAGTTTGTTAACATGAATATATTCCTCATTTGTTTGTTTTCTCTGAACATAGCCTAAAAACACTTTTAAAATATTTTTTCTCAAACCTCAATTCTTTACTGGTCAAAGCTTTTCTAACATTTCTTTCAGATTTACACATGCTTTTATATCTAACCTTGTTTAGGTGTCCCTCCTTCCATCTTTTTATACTTTTTCATTTTAAAAGATGAGTTTATCATAGAACTTTTGATATATATTAATTTCTCTAACAGAACTGTTTGGCATTTATTCATTCAACAAATACTTAGTCCCTGCTCTATGCTGAGCACATTATTGTGCTGACAGAGTGTTTTTGAGCAACTTCCATCTTTCTTGAACTTTCTTTCCTATCTTATGTCAGGGTTACATTTTCACTGAACTTTTGAAACCTGCTTTCAGTGTTCTCTTTGGGTATTAAAAGAAATTAAGACAACAGAATTAGTTTCTCCCAAAGCTCTGTCATTTCCCTAATTTTTAATCAAGTCCAAAAGAATAGTGCTTCCTTCAAAAGGGTTGTATGGGCTATCCTAAGAAATTCTCCTTCTTTAATATTTTTCTCACTCAGGCAGAATTTAGGTTTAGATTATTGATAACCATTTTCAAATTTGTAAATAAATGCATTTTCTTGATTATTTGTTATTGAGATTATATTAGGAATGATTTTTTTTTCTTTTTCCTTTTTCAGCTCATTCGATCCTTTCCAACTGATACCTTGTAATGTTTTCAGTGAAGAAAAGCAGGTACTACTTATGCACCCTGAATGACCACAAATAATGTCCTCCTGTCCTCCCCAAAGGCATGAAACATTTCTTCTATTTCTGTGTATGCAAGGCATGTATATATGAAAGGTTGGACAAGGCAAGGTACACGAATGGTCAGATGAGTGACATAGATCGAAAATGAGAAAGAACTTCTTCATACTTGGGTTTTGATTTTATATATAAATATTTATGTATTTATGTATTTGTTTGTTTGTTTGTTTGTTTTAAAGTCTGGTTTGTGCTGAGCCTTGATTGGTGGTGGGAACTTGGTGTGATGGGTAAAGGAGGAAAGGGTGGACATTCCAATTGGGAAGAACGAAATCTCTATTTTTATGCTCCCCCCCCTTTTTTTTTTTTTTATATTTCAGGAGCCATTTCAGGTGAAAGTGGCTTCAGAAGCACTTTTAATAATGGATTTGGTAAGGATATTATATTGTGTTACTTAGTTATCTGATTTCTATTCTTGTGTATTTTTATTGCAGGCATAAGAGAGAGTATGGAAGACGTGTATTTTGGATCTTAACTATCCTCTTTTACAAGGAATCTAAAAATAAGTCTTTTCTTTTGGAGAAAAGCCAAACAATTGCATGTTTCCATATTTTAGAGAAAATAAATTAATGTGAGTTTTTGCAGACTGTTTATATCATTAACCCTATTTTAATTTCCTGGTATCCTTGTCTGCTGCCTTCTAGATAACTGCAGGAAAGCTCAACTCTTAGTTTGGAGGCTCCTTGTTTTGCACTAAGCTCCCAAGACCTCCAGTAGTTGTATGTACACGCGTTTATGGTGTTTTTCTGTGGTGGACCCAGTGTGATTTTTACTCTATCCTTATGATACCTTTTCTCAGTAGGGAGAGCAAATGGTGTCTTCAATTTTATAAGTAAAAAAATGGCATCTTAGAGTGTTTGAATGTTTGGTCCAAAGCTTCTCAGCCGGCAGTGAAGATAGATCTAAAATCTTAAGTCCCTAAGTGCTGAGCCTGGCATCTGGCTCCTCTACTACGCTACTTTATTTTAGAAAAGCATAATTACCACACTTGGAAATGCCTCTCCTCTGATAAGTGGCCTTTGTCCTGGTTTTTTGTCAGGTGGGTTTGTGTGTTTGGGCTAAGTCTGCCTTGTTTGCCTTTCAGCATGCTCACGTTTCTATGGCAGAAGTGATTGGTCTTTTAGGAGGAAGATACTCAGAACCTGATAAGATAGTTGAAGTAAGTTCTCTCTTAAAATGTTTTAAGTTATTTAGTCTGCCATACCAAATATTTTTATAGATTTCAGTGGATATAATTAACACATAGACTTTATGATATTAGTGAGAATATGCAAATGTAGAAAGTTCTATATTCCTAGAGGTGACTAAACATTCCGTATATTGAGCACCTGTTTCCTTTTACCACTGAGAAAGAGGGAATGCTGCCAGGCCTTGGTGCCTCGTTGCCTTCACCAGTAAAAAGCTTCACCTCCTAAGGGGCCGGGAAACCTGTGCTTATAGCTGAAACTTGGTGTACACCATTCTCTAGTAATTATTATCATAAATAATAGGCATCATGGAAAGACTGTGTTAGTACAGATATTACATGGGCTGACCTGGAAAACTAACACTTAACTTGTTTGAGTAGAAAAATAGACTTTGAGTTCCTAGCATGCAGTCCCACTTTTGGAGAGTACTTCATTTGCAGGTTAAAGGCTGCCTCTCATATAGGCAAATAAAAGGCTTGGCTTTAAAAAGTTTCTGTATCTGTGTATGAGAGACTAAAACAATGAAGTATAGAAATAACAGGATTTCAGTGTAATCATGTAAGGATTAATCCTTTACAGGTCTGTGCAGCAGAACCGTGCAACAGCCTGAGTACAGGACTGCAGTGTGAGATGGACCCTGTCTCACAGACACAGGCCTCGGAGACCTTGGCTGTCAGGGGCTACAGTGTTATTGGATGGTATCATTCTCATCCTGCCTTTGACCCTAATCCTTCCTTACGAGATATTGACACTCAAGCCAAATACCAGGTGTGTTTATAGGTCTTTGTATGTGTATTCTGTACATAATTGCACATTCTCTCCTCTCTCACTGTTTTCTATTAAATAAATATACTTTTACCATTTCTAGCAAGTGATTACAAGAGTAATATATATTTCTTTAAACATTTAGAAAATCAGCTCTTTTGCTTAATATAGACAAACCATCAAAGAAACAGTGATGATTCTTCCCAGCACCTTTAAAGATGGTGAGAACAACTAGAACTAGGCTGGGTGATCTTTTTGGGTTGGATTGAATGTGTTTGGGCCTGAAAAATTTAGGGTATTGAATGAATGTAAAAGACATTTAATTTAGTTGTTGTTTAGATGTAAAATTTTTAACACAGATTTGCATTCCCATTTCCTCTGTTAGATGTTTAAAATGTTGGTATGGGTAAATACTTTTAAATATATGTAGTTGAAACTAATTATACTTTTTTTTTTAATTGTAGAGTTACTTCTCCAGAGGTGGTGCAAAGTTCATTGGAATGATTGTTAGTCCTTATAATCGAAATAATCCTTTACCTTATTCTCAGATTACCTGCCTGGTTATAAGTGATGAAATTAGCCCAGATGGCTCTTATCGTAAGTTTTCAACAAACACAACTTCCTCCTATTTCTACCTTTTTTTTTTTTTTTTTTGAATCCTATAAATCATAGAATTTATACCTACACAAAACAATTTGATAGAAAAGTTTGTGTCCTCAACTAGGGAGTCACTGTTTGCATACCATGTAGTGCAGCCACCCTATTTCAACTTCTATTATTTCCTTCTAGCTTTAAGTCTCCACTGTGTTACCAGGGCTACTAGGCAAAAGGATTACACCCTGGAGAAAGTTAGGTCCTGGAGACACTGCTGTAAGCAAAATAGGCAAAGTCTCTGTTCTCTTGAAAATTTTTGATAAATGCAGACTTGCTTTCTCTGCGATGGCATTCAAATGAAAAAAATAAATAAATAAAAAGAATGATGACCACCCTACCACCATCTCGCCACGACCTCCCAGTTTCGGCTCAACAATGCCTGACTATTTTTATATCTCTTAGTTTCTATTCTACTTCAAGAGAGAATTGGTTGGTTTAACTCACCATCTGACTTGCTTCCTTTGGGATTTATGTCCACCTGGTCCAGTCTACTCTGGCAGGATAGGGAATTAGTGTAGCAAACTAGGAAAAGTAGTCTAGGAAAAAGTAGACTGGAAGAGGAGGGGAGTGTAAGAAGGGAGTGTGGATGGAAAGGAAACGATTAGAGGAGACAGTTACATCGCTAGGATGTTCTCTCTCCATCCTGACTGCCACTCTAATTCACTGTCCTCTCTGGATACTGTCTACGTTATCCTCTTCCCCATTAGCTCATAAGCTCCTTGATGGTAGATATTATCTTGTACTCACTTTTGTATCCTCAGTTTCTAGCACAGGGCCTGGCATAAAATAGGTACTAAATGAATGTTTAATAAATTACTTTCTCATTCTTAATAATGCCATTCAGATGCCCTCTCTTTGGTATAGACCCCTTGAACTCCGTGCTTTATCTTTTGTGCAACACTTGTTTCCTGCCTTCATGGTCATTTTTGTCTTTTAATGTAATTTATCTCTTTAGCCTGTCTCACTAAACTGTGAGCCCCAAAGAGCAGAAGCTTTATCTTCCTTGACTTTGTATCCCCAGCAGCACCTAATCAATTGCCTGGTACCTTGGAAATGGTCATTGCTCTGTAGGTCTTTATCGGATGGATAGTATTGACATTAACTTTAGTCTAAAATGCCCATTTTGAACATAGCACATATACATCATTCTTTACCCCAGTATAATTTTACAGGAAGTTACAAAAGGCAGAATCACAATTAATTTGTTATCAATTTAAATCATGTTCTAATATCAGTTTGCTAGATTTTAGGAGTGAACTTCTACTCTGATGCTGACTAAAACGGTCATAAGTAGCTACTTACAAATGATTAAATTAAATGAAATTTAAAATTCAGTTCCTAGAATCCCACTTCTGGCCAAAATGAAATAACAGAGACCTGTCTGAAACTACCAGAAAACTGGACAAAATATATAAAACAATGGTACTTAGGATATAACCTCAGGCAGTGAAGAAATACTATTGCTGAGAGATGGGAAACAAATGAAATGAGCCCAGATTACCCCAGTTTATTGACTTAAAAGAGCTGCCAGGTGTGGCACAAGGAGAAGAAACCCATCCAGAACTTGGTAGACTCTGAGTTGAGGTGGAGGAGGTGAGACCAGGGAGACCAGGGCAACTAAATTTGCAAAACAGAGTACCAGAGAGCAGAAAGCCGCTTAGATAACAAACTCCAGAGATTCGTAGAAGGTTCAAATTTAGTATTTAGCAAGATACAGACTAGCACATGTTTGTGAAGAAACTACCCCAAATGGGAAAATTTCACTCAAAAGCTTAGAGGCACAGTGCTGGGTGCTTGCATCAGCTACCATCAGGCAGCACACCTGTATTTCACTGTCATCATTGCAGAAAGCTCTCTCGGGCAGAGCTGCCCCTTGTGTGGCCTTACCACTGCTTATTAGGTCTTAATCTTTGGTTCTTCCCTTTGCTCCTCTTAGAAACCCTCTGGCTCAAGAATTAAAATTTTCTAGAAGCCATGGGATACCTTGTGTTACAGTACTTTGAGTCCTTTGTTCATTTATTCATTCATTTTTCCCCCCTCTGTTAGGTATGTACCCAACCTACATACCTAACATCTCTAATGGTTATTTTCTCTACTTGTAGCAGGAAATATACTTAGTGATTAGTTATATTCTGATGTTATAGTAGATAAAAATAATCAGTACAAAAGGAAGTTTTTACTGGTTTAGTGCCATATTTTTAACTTAGAAAATATTCTTAGAACTATATAACGTGTTTTTTTTATAAGCGCAGACTGAAAATGCATTTACCACTCTTTTAGTCTCATTTTTTACTTTTATTAGGAGGAGTTCCTTGCCTGACTCAGATCCCAGCTCTGACATTCATTATTTATTTTACCTTGGGCAGGTTACTTAACCCTCTTGTTCTCCTTTGCCACATCTGTAAAATGAGAGAAAATTATTACCTTGCTTACAGGGGGATTGTAAAGACTGTTGGCAACGTATGTCGAGTGCTTAGTAAATAATAGGTCTAAAATAGGTAGTTACGATTATGGCTGTTGTCTGTGCTTAGTAGGCAATCAAAACATATCAAGTAAATGATTATTATCACAAAAGGAGTTTGCTTAATAGCTGTGTACCATAATGCGACACTCTTCTTAAGTTCTTTGAGGGGGGAAATGAAATAGAGAATTGAGAAATGCAGAAAGATCAGTTATGATCAGGCTTGCTGTTCCCTCCCTTTCTTCCATACATCTGAAAAACATTGGGGGGGAATCCTTTTTAGAGTAAATTGACAAATTACACTTACATTGTGAGGAAGTATAGTTAGGATTTTTTTTTTCCTAATGCCTTATGATTTGCTGGCATTTTGTTTTCTCAAAAAGCTTTTTGATGGCAGAAACCCAATTGAGAGGCAGTGTAATGTAAAGGTTAAGAACATAACTCAACATGACTGGGACATTGTGCTGTACACCAGAAATTGACACATTGTAGCTGACAGTACTTCAATTAAAAAAAAAAAAAAAAAAAAACTTGAGCCAGCCAGTCTAGCTTCAGATCCCGGCTCAGCCTCTTACTAGTTGTGTCCATATGTCCAAGAACAGGTTATTTAACCTCTCTGTGACTGGGTGTCCTCATCCAAAAAAAAACTGGGGACTGTACTGGTAGCTAGTTCATGTAAGTGGTCTTACATATATAAAAGCACCTTAAGCCTGGCAGTAAGAATTATATAAGTGTTACTATTATTCTTATGGTATTGGCCTTTGGTGATGAATCAGCAAATACCATTTTACATGGGGATTTTGAAGGATATGTGAGAAATGTCTAAGTAAGCTCATCCTTCGGTATTTTTTCCTTCTAACTTACGTAGGTGATATTCATCCCTTAGATTCATTTCCTCCAGAGTTTAGCATGACTCAAGTGCAGTTACTGCCTTTCCCAAATTAAACCTCTTCTTTGTCTAATCTTAGGTTAGCCACGCATAGGGAGGTGGAATGAATGTGGGCTCAGAAGTCAGGCAGGCCTGCTGGGGTTTAAAATCCAAGCTCTTCCCGCTTTACTAGCTGGAACAGGTTCAACTTGTGTCAGCCCGTTTTATCTGTTAAATAGGAATAACGCTGCCTACCTTATAACATTGCTGTAAGCTTGATAACCTGTGTGAAAAATAAAAAATCAATGAGATGGAATATTTCTTGGTTTGCCTAGGTCAGTCCCAGTTTCAGCCTGCGGTTCTGCACAACTATTAACAGTGCCCACTTCCACTCAAGAAGTCTCTTGGTTTGAATGATAAATTATGTGATCATCTTACCTGTCACAGTTACTTGCATAGAACTGTCATGCAAATGGCACTCTTATTTTTCTTTATTAATTGCTTGGCATTAATATGCTTGTTGGACCAAGTTCAGCCAGGCAATGCATATTTAATAAATGCCCACTATGTTCAAAGTGCTGTTTAGCTGGTGTGCCAAGCTGTGACTAAAAACACTGAAGGGAATTTTAAGTAATTAAAGGGAGATTGGAGGTTTAAGAAATAGTCGGTAAAAGTGTGCTTCTTTTTGCTTTTCTAGGTTTACCTTACAAATTTGAAGTACAACAGATGTTAGAAGAACCTCGGTGGGGATTAGTGTTTGAAAAGACAAGATGGATAATAGAAAAATACAGGCTATCCCGGAGGTATGAGCTGTGGTTTGAGGTGGTTGCACATCTGTAGTGTTTCTCATTAAACTGGTTTTAGAGAAAACCCAAGTCAAATCTAAAATCGTGATGTATGGCATCACTGATAGTTTATTACAGAACTGATTCATTTATACTGTTTGTTTCATCGGGTTGTTTTCATGTTGCTTCCCACAGCAGTGTCCCCATGGATAAAATCTTTCACCGGGATTCTGACCTGACTTGTTTGCAGAAAGTAAGCTGCCTTCTTTTTAATTGGTTTCATTGTTCACAGATTCTAAAGCTGTTCATCTGGATGTGTTTTCCCATGATGCCTAGCACTTTGTGGATACATTTTCTGTGTATTTCCTTTATTGCTTTTTCTTTTCTAAAATTAATTTCTAGGAGATAATTAGTAATGTGTTTTTTTGCTCATGCTGGCATATAGGAATAATACTATTTTAGAATAAATTTGTCAGTGCTGGCTGAAAAATTTCTTAGATTATTATTATACACAATGGAGAACACTTTTCTCATTTTATTAAATTCAAAAGCACCCTGTTTGCATTTAGCTTTCACAATTGATCATTTTTGAGAATGGTAGTATAAATCTAACAATTAAATTTAAATGGTCACTTTATTTAACTTTCTGGTAGGAAGTAAGAGTCTTGAATTCTTCTATTTCACTTCTAGTTTTATATCTATGAGTATAAGGAATTAAGACTAGTAGACTGGCAACATTCGTCTTTCTTTTTTTTTTCTTTTTTTGGGGTAACAATTTGGAAATAGAAAATCTAAATATATTGTTTCTTTTTTGATATTTTTTACCCCCTTCTGTTATAGCCACTTTTTCTTTGTTCTGTTAGAAGATTAATATGAACATTTCCCAGGAAATAGCCTCTAGCATCCTGATTTTAAAATGGTAGAGTCCTGTATTCATGTGTACATAGACTTTTACCCTCTAGAATTCTTTCGTTTTGTAAATAAAACTACTAAAAAAAGAAGCAGAGTCACAAACTTGTCCAGAGTAGAAGCATCCTCCATACAATCTGAGAGGTTGATAAAGTCAGAAAGGAACCTAAACATTCCTCAGAGTGGCTTCCTATGTTTCCGCTTCACGTTTACTGAACACAAATTTATCCTCAGCCACATGTAAGGAAGACATTTCTCATTTGAGCATTAGAAAATGGGAGGTTTGGAAAGGGTTAAAATAATAATAGTAATGCCGACCCTCTTCTTACACTTTTTGTGTATTTAAATATAAAACTTTTCTTTTCCACTAGCTTTTGGAGTGTCTGAGGAAAACTCTGAGCAAAGTGACCAATTGCTTCATTGCTGAAGAATTCTTGACTCAAATAGAAAATTTATTCCTTTCCAATTACAAAAGCAAGCCAGAGAATGGAGTGGCCGAAGAGAACTGTACTGTGGGACCAAAGGAATTGTTAATGTAATTATTTTAAAGTAAGACATTTTAATCTTGACACAGTTGATCCTACTTCCAAAATTATAGCCTTGAAATTACTGTAAGTTAGTTAACAATGGCACAGCTTTATCATTTTTTTGCTAGTTCACGAAATCCAAACTTTGCCACATATACCATGTGACAAGAAGGAGATGGACTTGTTCGCACGTGGTGGTTATCAGAGTGTTGTGCTGAAGCAGGGTCTGCCCTAGTGCCTGGTCCGCTGTGGCTAGCAGTCAGGCCCGGGGACTGCAGAGCGGCGGCCTCACTGCTGTCTTAAGGTGGATACGTGGAATGTGTCTCTAATTTTTACTTCTCCCCAGACTAGTCATTTCAGTTTGGGTATCTCGTGTCTCGTTAGGAGCACTTCCATTCTTTTCATGTGTTTTGATGAGGCTTGTTTATGGTTGCAGATGAGATGTGAGTGAGTGGTCACTGAGGTGATTAACATGGCTGAGAACTGCTGGTTTAATAAATGTAACAACATGCTATGGGAGGCCAGCGGAGGCATCAGGAGAAAGTCCTAATGGAGAAGAGACCCAAAGGAGAGAATCAAATTACCAATTTTTAAATTACAGATATTTGCTTCCATTTTAGTTTATAACAGCACTACTATAGGATATACCATTTTCTCAGCTGTCTGAAACATTTTGTATGGGTTTTAGATACATAAAATAATGAGCCTGAACTATGTGTCCACTGACGTTTGTGTGTGATAAAGCCAGAACACAGGTAATTATAACTCTTAAACTAGTTTTTTTTTTTTTCCCTACTACCTGCTATTGGGGGAAAGAGGCAAATTACAGTAAAGTTTAAATAAATCAGAGATTTAATTTTAAAAACAAAAAAATCCTTTCGGGATATATTATATATACTCAGCCAAGTTTCATATACTTGCTGAATCCAGAGCAGAGGTCAGCAAACTTCCTGTGTAAAGGGGCAGTTAGTCAGTAACTGAGGTTTTGCAGACCACATACTGTCTCTATCAGACATTCTTCTCTGTATTTTTTTGCAACCCTTTAAAAACATAAAACCATTCTTAGCGCATGAGCCTCACAAAAAACAAGTTGATGGTCATTATCTTCTAAACCCTGCTCCAGAGACTTGCAGACCTTTAAAATTTATTTTCAAATGCATGAGCCTGAGATACTGAAAGGTCTTCCATCAGCTTCAAACAATCATAAAACTAAAAATTTTGATTTACATTTAAGTACATTTTCAGATGAAAGCATTCATGCTACCTGATTTATTCTGATAGATTTGAGTTTATTAACTATAGAATTGACAAATATCCATTCTCCACGCATTCTTACTAATAACAGTTTTATTACATCTAATCTTGGTATAATTCTGTACTTCTACCTTTTTTGGTTTAATGAATATCAAGGAAAATAAGTCAGTATTGGAAGGAGCAGTGAGCCAGTTTTGGATGACCTGGGTCTTGGTCCAACCTTGTGATTTGGGGGGATATAGTTTCCTTCTGGGGTCCTAAATTCTTGTATAACTGCATCTAAATTATCTTCCTAGCATCATTCCAAGTCTAAAATCTTATGATTCATTTTAACTGTTGGACTGCTCGCCTGAAACTTATATTTTGAGATGGTACATTTCCCAAATTACAAATGTTTTTAAAGAAAAGTGTTAGTATTTTCCATTTTTCCATATGCATTTAGGATAAACAGTGAAACATAACTTACAAAGCAGTTACTTCTGAGACTGGGGTTAAAAATGCTGTAAGACCCAAAATCAGGAAACCTGAGTTTTTCCCCTGATTCTGTTACCAGCTTTGTTGTGACAGTGATAAAATCACTTAACCTTCTGGACCTCAGGCTCTTCGCTTGTAATTCAAGGGCAGAAAGTCTGATTCTGCAAAAGGTAGTAATTCATTCCTTTGTACTCCTTTGTATGTCCTTTTGACAAACTGCCTTCCATGTATGTTGGAAACAGAGCCTGGAAAACAGTATTAATTAGCTTTCTTGATTGACATTTTCCTATATTATGGATGAACTTGGGAATGGAAAAGAGAGGAAATTGTTAAAAGTTCTGTTCTCAAATCTGGGTCTTCTGCATGCTGGTGGTCAACCACACTTACTAACCTAAGCCATACTGTGAGGAACTCAGATGGGAGAGCTCAGGGTTTAGAGCTTCGAGAGCACAATTTTTAAATTAATACTTGCTGAGTGGTTTTTCTTTTTTTTTTTTTTTGGATGATACAAGTACATTTATCTTATAAAAATTTTTTTAAAACAAAAATATCTCTATCCTACTATCTAGAAAACCACAGTTAACATTTTAGTATAAGTCCTTCCCCATTTTTTGGATCATGTAATATTAGTACATTAAAATCTGTGATGTTTTCCTCCCCTTCTCCCTCATTCATTCTCCTTTTCTCTTATGTTCTTAAAACATTTTTGCAACAGGTGCCCACATTCCTGTCATTGCCGATCTTGGCCTGCTGGGGGCAGTTGGAGAAGACAGAGGAAACCTAGTGGCAGGGTCACGCAGGAAGCTCCGTAGGCAGGGTCTCAGAGGAAGGCCTGCCTCTGCTAATGTTCACAGGGTGGAGATAGGACTTGAAAACACCCAAATCTCTTCATCCTGATTTGGTTCTTATATTGCACAATAATGAGTTTGCTTCCCCCCATCCCCATCTTAGCTAGTGGGAATGGCCACAATTCGCCAACATCAGGCTTAACTCTCTTTAAAAATCAAACCTCAAAGTAACATTCAAAAAAAGAAAAATCAGTGGAATAAGATCCACAAGACCAGATGCTCCTTCCCCCTCCCCGACCCACTGGCCCTGTGTTCAGAGCTGCATTATGACTTTCAAGAGCCTTAGGTAGTTTTGCCTTCTCGGGCCTCTTCTTCCATAAAAATTTAAAACATGTTAGAATTGCATTCATATAAAGTGAATTTAATATTATATATAAACACTTCATTCTAAAAGTTTGGGTTTTTTTCTTATGAATTTAAAAAAAATTAAAACTTTTTTGTGGGTCTCTAAAAGTATTGTGGGTCTCATGGTGCCTAGCAGACAAGCTGGCCCTGCCCATACTCTGAAGGGGGTGCTGGGGGAGTGGCATCACTGCCCTATCCCCTGGAAGCCTCCCTCAGACCCTGGGGGCTTGGCCAGTAACCCTGCGATTCCTGCAGCCTCAGATCCATAGACTTGAACTTCATTCTTTACTGACCTGACCAACATTCAGGAGTATTACTTGGGACCATTCATCCCTAAAAGAAAGAGGCCTTAGTGGCTGCTTTTAGTGTTCAGGTAGATATTTTGTTCTGATTTTTAATCTGTAGTTTTGAAACACATGCCACGTGTCCTGTCGCCTTTTCTTCCTGCGTTTCATTTCCCTCAAGCCCTTTTCTTCATCCCCGTTCCCTCCACTTCTTACCTCTCAGGATGTAGGTACAAGGTCCTTCATTCTGTCATGCGTTGAAAGCAGGGCCTGAAGAATAGAGATGAACAGACCCATTCATATTTCCCAGAAGCTGACGTGCTGCCCCAGCCTTCTCTCCATAACTGGCCTCACCCCAGGAGTGGGGTGAGGGCCGTGGCTGCAGACCATCTGGGCAGCAGCTGAGACCGGGGCCCAGCAGGCCAACCTGGGCGGGCCTCCTGCTCTTCAGTTCACCTTCTCCCGTTTCTCTTGCTGGGTCCTGATGAAGTGAGCTGAGGGATCTGGAGGAACTGACGCAGTCAGGATGCCCCAGGTGACAGCCGACCACCTGGAAGGTAGCTGCCCATCCTCAGGTCACCAGCGGGCATCCATTTGATGAATTTCTTCATAGAAATTAAGTCAGGGTACCCAAATTTGCTGGGTTTTTTTTTTTTTTAACCTATACTTTCCTCTGGCCATAGCTGGAAACTAAATTTAGAGTCACACATTATGACATTTAGGAAAACCTTTTTCACACAAGCACAAAGAACAAAGCACATACATTTGTATCATCATCTGCTCCATCAGGGTTAATACAAAATTTAAGAAAGAAATGTGATCTACATCACCGGTGCACTAGTAGTTTAATAGTTTTCTTACAAATTAATACCATATTTTGCAATATTTCCGGAAAATCACTGGAGAATAATGTAATATGTTTTTGCTTAATTCCTGACTTTTTCTTAAATAATTTTGTGTGTGTTGTTGCCTCAAACTCTGTTTTTCATTTAACCTATAATTTTTGCTTTCTGATGTTTTCTAAATCTTACCTTAAATCCTTTTCTGGAACAAGGCAAAGAATAAATATGTTATCCCCCTAAATCAGGAGAAAGTGACTGTGCCCCAGAGAAGCTGTGATCTTGCCAGGGCCTCTGTACCAAACTACGTCTGAGAAGGTAAAATAACTCATGATGATGGGTGGTTTCATTTTATCCCTTTGTCTGTATTTAGGACTATATTCACAAGAACTTTAATTTCAGCCAAGACAAAAAACAAAAAATGAAGCCTGATCTGCTGTCCTCGGTGTTTCCTGGAGTACTCTCTTAGCAATTAAGTATGACAAATATGATTTTATAGTTTGTATTCCTGTTTCAGAGGTTACTACAGAACATTTGCTTCAACCTATGAATTACAAAGTAGTATTTAGATTCTAGCATGATTCAGACAGGTCATATATATCTTTAAATCTGTAGTTCTGATGTGTAAATTGTGTCTTATGTATAAGTTTACTATGATTATTGGTAAAACTGTTGCTGTTTTCCCCAAATGTTATCAGTGTTTATGGATTTCTTTTATTAGTTTGAATTTTGGAATGTTCTGTGATACAATATTATGATTTAGACTATTTTGTACATTTAAATATGATTCCATGTTGTCTGTATCCATATTAAAAATACTGTAAATATCAATGTTTGTACAGTTATGAAAGCTTTTCCTCAGAATGATTGAACCCTCCTCCCTGTTCTTAACTGTGACATAAAATACCAGATTTTAAGCTTTGGGTTTTATCTTGTGAAAATTAAAGGGAAACATTCTGAAGATTCTGTATAAATGAAATTTTGAAAATAAAGTGGTAAATCATTTGTTCTCTTACTAAAAACGATTAGCAGCATACACATTGAATTGCAGTCAGTGCCCCATTAATTCAGCAAACACTTGTTGAGCATTGTAGGGGCACAGAGATGAGTATGTCTTGGTTTCTTTCCACAACAATCCTGTTACCTAATAAGTGGGAAACACATAAAACCTGACATAGGTGGCTAAGACACTGAGATACAAAATGGAACTGATTATAAATGCCTGTAAGACTTCAAGGTGAGAGGTGTTTCAACTAATGAGCAATAATTCTCAACAGAGAGTGCCTTTAAACAGACCGACAGGGTTTGGTTAAGTGACATTTGGGGAAAATGTTCTAGAGAGAAGTGACCTTAGCATAGGCACGGAGGTGAGGAATGAAGAAGAGAGAATGGTGAATCTTTGGCCAGAGGGTAGAGTATACGAAGATGTTAATTATGAAGGTAATTCACATTCAGTCAACTAAGAATACAGAAGGTAGAACTTAAGAGAAAAACCTTACCTTACGATTAACTCATTAACTGGTCTTTAACATTCCAGGCCTTGTTTTCTAGCATATGCAAAACCTATCAATTGAAAAACCACAGAACAAGGGGCAGACTTCTGTATGGATTTTCCATTTCTATTCATTCATTGAGGACTTCTTTCCATGTCAGCACATAAACATCTATTCATTCTTGGCAGGTGGTGTGTAGCATTCTGTAGTACAGATTTGCCGTAATTAATTTGATCAGGTTTCAACTGCTGAACTTAAATTTTTTTTTTGCACACTTAATACTTCTCTGAATAGATTCTTAGACGCTGAATTGCTAGATCAAGATCTATGTACCCTTTAAATTTTGTTAGTATCTGCAGGAAAAACTCAGTTTTCACAAGCTAATTTTCCTCATGGTACAGCCACGTTCATCATCTTGTTTACAGAACCAATTTGATTTCAGGCTCCTAAACGAAAATAATTTAGGTGGCAAAGTATAATAAAATCCTAAGAGTTCTAATTTCATGAGGCATTTATTTCATTGGAATTTTATTCCATTGGAATTTTATTCCTCTGTATAGCTGTTACGGAGTCTTGCTAATTAAGCATTTGCTGTAATTTTCTGATAGTGGGTGGCCTGCATCATACTCAGCCTATGGCTCCAAAGCAGCGCTGTCCCACAATCCTATTTGTACTGTAATAATGGTTTTTCTTACTGTTGCTGATGTGTTTCTGCGTCACTGATTCTCAATTATCTTCCCATAGAATGCAAGTAACTTCAGTAAAATATTGTTAGTATTTGCAGAGAGATACAGCTAAATAAAAAACTTGCTTTTGCTTTCCATATATTTCCTGCTATCAAAAACAAGCCTTATCAATTAAGAACCCTGGTACCTGTTAGTGGTATAATCAACGATTCCTCTCCCACCTTCCCCCACTAACAAGTTCACCTCAAAATGCAGGAGAATTGGACACTTTCTGAAAGCAAGTCAAGTGCTTAGTTCATTGTATACAGATTAGTGGTTATTGAACTTTCTTTTGTCCCCAAAACACCTGATATACTCAACAGTAAATGTGACATCTTCAACCATCAATAACCAGAAGACTGTCCACATCAGATACCCTTTGCGTAACAAAATTTAACAGTTTAAAGGAAGTCTTGATAAGACCTTTTTCAGAACAGAACTATCTCCCTAATCACAAAACATTAACAATAAATGGCCTAATCCTCCCTGCCCACCCCCAGAGAAAGGGAGAGGTGGGTAGAAGGAGAGCTTCCTTTTATGCAATATCTCCAATTAGATTGCAACGTCATGGAGTTGGAGAGTATGTCAGGATAATTAAAGCTAGCTGCTGTGATGAAACATCCCCAATCAGTGCCTTAACACGGTAGGTTTGTTTCTCACACAGAGTGCACTGCAGGTGTTCTGCTTGGATGGCTCTCCTGGGCAGCTGGATTGCAGTCGGTAATTCAGGTACCTAGGTTCCTTTCACATGTGGCTCTGTCATCTCGTGACTCCAGGTAGCCCAGGTGTCATCCACTTGAGGACAGGTGAAAGAGAGGACAGACGATCACACACTTGATGTGTCCCTTGGCTTAGAGTCAACGCATCATTTTTGCTCACGTTTCTTTGGCAAGAATTAGTCATGCGGTCTCACCTGTATGCAGAGAGGGGCTGCTGACTGGGCAGTGGCTTCACAAGATTCTACAATGTGGAGGAGAACATGAGTCTTTGTTAGTGACCAGCCATCTCTGGTATGATGGCCAGGGTTGGTTTTATAAAATGTTATGAATTCATCTTCAGATGGGCTTTAAACTGTGCCAGAGCCCTAATATTAAAAGAAAATGGAGAACATATCCTATTCAAATCAATCTTAAAGTTTGAAAAGACCTTGAAATGTTTAGACTTAGAGTCATCCTATTTCTAATAGAAACTTAGGTCCTTGAAGCAACTTGCCCAGTCACACAGTCAAGTTTGAGGCAAGTTTACCTCTAGAAAAAACCCAGTTTTGCTATTGCACCATCCTTTTGAGTGATTCCAAATTATTTTTTATTTTATGGCATAAAGAACTACTCTGAAGATTTAATGTACAATTCAAATGTTCAATATAATTTGTGTTTTAATTTAAAATATAATTTTATCTTTTAGGACTGCAAGATCTAATAAATGCCCAGAACGTGACTTTTATGGAAAAGGTGACTAAAGAATTACTATTAGAAGTGATACAATTAATGGCACTTTATTAGCTTTCTCTAAGATTAATGAACCCCAAATCCTTGCTGTTTGCTTATAAATCCACAGAGCTACGTTTTTTAGTGAAAACGTTTGTATATAAAGACCACTAGAGGGCGCTCCATCACAGTCAATGAGCACAGTGCTCTCAGAGCAGTAGTGTTGATTGCACTTACAAAGAGATTTTGAAAACATCATAAAACATTCAGTTGCCTAGTTCCTTGACACTGTGTGAACTTTGGGTGAGTCTCCTTGTTTCATGGTCTCTTGAGGTTAGCCATTTTCATTTTTGAAGATTTTATTTTGAAGGTATTATAATAAAAGCATCCAACAATTTATAGACACAGTTCTAAATGCTGTACATAACAGTATCACATTTAATCCCCACAACAACCCTGCAAGAAGTTTTATTATTTTTATTTTAAACTTAGCCTTAGAGTCTTTAAGTAAGTCATCCAAAGTCATGCAGTCAGATGTAGCAAAAACAATTCAAACTGAGATCCATATGATTCTACAATCAGCTCAGCAAACCATGTGACTGGTTTCACAGCTGGAAGAAAACTAAGAAACAGCTTAGTTTCACCTCCTCATTTTTGGATGGGAGAATTAATACCCAAAGATGAGATGTGATTTGTCCAAGTCACAGACCCAGTCAAGGCCAGGTTGGGAAGTCGAGGTCTTCCCATTCCCAGGGCTCGTGGATCACACCTTATGGGAATCCTGCCTTCTCTGGGCAACCAAAGAGATTACAGATCCTGCACCACGCTCTACCTAACCCAGCAGACAAAGCCACGGGATTATTAGTCTGTTACTTAGACAACAGAAGAAACAGACCTTACGGATAGAAATTTTACTCCAACATGGTTCTGTCTTTCCCATGATGGCCAAGCCTGGGAGAAGTGAATTCATGAAAACACCTTGCATTTTCAAAAGTAACTCATCTCTCTGCCTCCAGTAGGTCCCCTCCATCCTCCATACTACAACCAGAAGGATTTTCTTTTTTTATGAAGCACAAATCTGAGCATGTCATTTCTCTGCTTAAAATTCTCCAATGGCTCACCAAGCTTTCTGCACCAAATCCAACATGGAAGCTTGGAAGACCCTCGTGACGTGCCCCAATCCATTCTCTAGTCTCACCTCTCACCAACCCTCCTGCTTCCAGCACACACACACTTGCAGCCTTTGCTCTAGTCATAGTGAACTGCTTGGTGAATCTAGACACATGCAGCTCGACCCCACAGGCCTGTACACACCCTTCCCTCTGCGTGGGACTCCTCCCCTGGTCCCACCATTGCCTTCATTTATGCAAATTTCAAAACTCAAGCATCACTTCTACCTAGAAGCCTGCTCGTCACTCCTCTACTCTCCCCTCCAGAAGGAGTCAAAGCCTTTCAGTTGAGCCCCTCTAACAGCCTGATCTTACCTCTATCACGGCCCCAGGCACACTGGCTTTTCTTTGTCTCTTTAGTTTTCTGCCACATTCTCACTGGACTGTGAGCTTCTGAATCAAACAGATCCTAACTTTTTAAACTTTGTATTCCCTGTGCCTGCTATCGTGCTTAGCATAGACTAAGAGGACACCAAATGGCAGTTTGATGAATGAATAAACGATTGAATGAAGGAAGGGAAACAAAAAGGAGAAAAACAGAAGGCAGATCCTTTGCAGGGGGAATCAGTTCTTCCACACTCAGATGCCAGATGTTCTTGGTTCCTCCTCTAAGAACTGAGGCAGAACCGTTTGTTCTGAAAAATGAGCCTCAGAGTCCGGGCGGAAGCCAAGAGCCTGGGAGAAGCAGCATCTCCTCATTAGCTTAAGTGCCGTGAGAGCTTCTGGAGGCCTGAATCAACTGATTAGCAAGGGCCGCTTGCTCCAGAAGACGGAGCCTCCCGCAATTTCCTCAAAAACACAAAGGCAGGTGAGATGATGACACTCCACACTTGATTGCACTCTCCAATCAAAAGTGCGACAGGACTAGGGTAATTAGGGGGCTTCAGAAGCCTGTCTTGCATCTTGAGTGTTTTCATCACTGGAAGTGCGCACAGGGTGAGGGTGCTCAAACATTTTGATCCATCACCTTGTGTTCTCTTCCATGACACCTACCCATGGAGAAAGCAACTCGGAATGAAACAGCAGGCAATGAAGTAGCATCCGTTTTAAGATGACCAAGGGGCCTCGGTAATTTGAAGTCAGGCAGTGAAACAGGCTCCGTATTCTTTGGGCAAGAGGTGTTTCTCTGTCGTGCAAACAGGGACCCTGTGGGCATCACCCTCAGACCCGGCCAAGTGGAGCTGGCGAGGCAGTGCCAGTTCACAGCCAAGCCTTTCCTCCACTTTGAGAGACGCCCTAGAATGGCACTATCTTTTCATCCAAGGAGTCCGCACAGTCCCAGAGGCAAAGGGAGGGCAGAGTGTGCTCTGGGCTGATCTGACTCCCTGGACACAGAATGGACTGTCCTCTCCTCCTTGGGAGAAAGAACAACTACAGCAAAAAAGACAGAATAACAAAAACAAAAAATAGATCTTTGCAAGACTGAAGGGCTTTTATTGTTGCAGAAGGAAAAGGATCCTGCCACGCCCACCCCCCGCCCCCAAGGTTTAGGTGTGCAACAGCCCTCTCTCCTGGCCCTCAGATGCAGAACCCAGCTGTGCATCTTACAAGGCTCTGTGTAGCAGGCAGGGTTTATTTAGTTTTGCTGAGGGGCCAGGCCATGTAGGAGGAGCGAGCCCTGGATTTCCAAGCAAAAGATTTCTCTGGAAATTGGAGAGCAGGACTGGGACAGTCAGAGGAAGGCATTCTGGGAGAAGGTACCGGCGGAGCAGAGTTAGAGTGATGAGAGAAGACAGTGCCCACATGGGGTGAAGCGAAGGTTTCCATGAGGCTGCTACGGGCTGTGGGAGAGGGGGCACACACACGATGACACAAGAAGGGGGAGGGGGGTCAGATTGTGAGGGTGCCAGGTGCTATTTGAGAGAGAGGTGTATTTGTGATCCTCATGAAAAGGGATTCAAGCCATCAAGAGCCGCCATCTTCGGATCCTACAATGAAGGGTTTCCACTGAGTCAGTGATGTTCAGGCTTTTATTTAGCTAGAGATCTCTGTTTAAAAAAAAAGCTTACCTAAAAACCAAGCTATTAGGACAGATGATAAACCATGTATTATCTTTCAAACAGAGAATAGCCAAAAAGTAG
Source organism: Camelus bactrianus (assembly GCF_048773025.1). Classification (NCBI taxonomy): domain Eukaryota; kingdom Metazoa; phylum Chordata; class Mammalia; order Artiodactyla; family Camelidae; genus Camelus; species Camelus bactrianus. Next base: position 36,720,943 of record NC_133551.1, read on the forward strand.
AAACAGCCAGTTGGCCATCAGCTGGAAACTGGATAAACAAAACATGGTCTATGCGTACAATGGAATGATATCCAGCTGTCAGAAGGAACGAGGTAGTGACAGGCTGCCACATGGCTGAGCCTTGGAAACATTGTGCTCAGGGAAGGAAGCCAATCACAGCCCACGTATATGAGATGTCCAGAGCAGGCAAACAACAGAGAAAGAAAGTAGATGAGTGACCACGAGGGGCTGGAGGAGGAAGGAATGGGGAGGGACTGGAATGGATACAGGCTTCTTTCTGGCATGAAGACAATATTCTAGACTTAGGTAGCGAGGATAATGACTGTGAATATACTAAAAGCCACTGAACATACCCAAAGCCATACTTTATAATGGTGACTTTTATGGTATGTGAATTTTGTCTCAAAAATAGAACAAAACAAAACACAAAGCAGATAAAGCAGAACTGAGGTGGTAAAGGGAGGAGGCCCACTGGGGCTCCAGGCCCTCCCAGCTCCCTGGTCATGTCCAGGGTCCCTTCCAACCTCTCGTTGTCAAGCCTGACTCCCAGAGCCCTGGGGAGCCAAGTAGGAGAAAAAGTGGGGGTCCTAAAAGAAAGAGGGTCAACCTTCACTTACTTCTCCTGTTTTCCCCCAGTCCAGTAAAGTTCTGCTTTTCCCACTCCAGACACCAAACAGACAGGGACCCAGTGGGGTTGGGGAGCTTCCTGCCAAGGATGCAGGGAGGCACTGGGGAAGGGCGGAATGGATTACTCCTTAAACCTACGTTTTCCCAGCCCTCAGCTTTCTAGCCCCATCTTCATCTACACTTCCAGATGTGCTGGGTGCTGTAAACTCCTGAGCCTTCAAGGGTAGGAGAGGTTCTACAGGGCAACACAGTCAGTTCTTGCATCCCTTGACTTTCCCGGGTCCGCTAAGTCAGGCATCTCCCATTTATCCACTCCACCACATCTGTCAGTACAAACCCACCACCACCACCACTTTGCTGTGATTTCCAGACGCTCCCGCAGGGACTGGAGGTTAACCGTGCATATCTAACTTTCATCTTTAACCCCGAGTCCACCATGCTTGTCCATATTTCTTAAATCCCCTTCAATCAGCACATATTAATTTTATAATTGTGAAAGAAAGAGAGAAAAAGGGGAACATTTTGGGGGTGGATTTGAAAGAACTTGCAACCTGTCAACAGATTGGAGAGGGAGGCAGGAGTTCAGAGAGATGGGAGGGCAGGGGGAACATGGGCAGAGATCTGGAATCAGTCAGAGACCAGAACCAGGTTCAGTGCTGATCACCCAGAGTTTACGTGGCTCTGTTCTTAAGGGAGGGATTCACATTTGAGCCATGACCGTGGGACACAAGAGGAAAGACTGAATTTCCAGAGTGACCAGTTGGGCGTGCAGGGTAACCAGGGCCTGACCAAGGCCCCAGGTGCCCCTGACCTTGGAAACTGGAGACACTTGACACCGTGCCGCCCCTCCCCCTAGCGCAGCCCCTCCCCCTGGCGCAGCCCCTCCCCCTGGCGCAGCCCCTCCCCCTGGCGCAGCCCCTCCCTGTGTCTGGGAGCTCATCTGACCTCCATAGGGGTGGGTGAGACATGGGACGTCCCGTGCTCTGGCGCCAGCTGACCTAGACACACTTCCAGGATCAGATGTTTTTGGGCCTTCCACCAACACCTGACATCCGAGCCAGAGCACACGTCTGGTACCTAGACGCCTGTTAACTGCTGCCAATCATCTCTGATAGGCCCTGTGGCATTTCTCGAGATCCCCACCACCCCCTATCCAGAACCAAAGTGCTGCTTTACCCAGGCACGTTCATGACCAACGTTTGAGGAGCCAGCATCATCTCCACCTCGGGAGGCTTGAGGTGAGGACTCAGGAGGAAGAGGAAGAAGCACGTCTCACCTAGACAGCTGCCCCAGATTTACCCTCAAACGGACATCCACCCTTAGGCTAAGCCCAGACCTGGCCTGTCTTTCTGTCAGCTTTCCAGGGCGCTTAAAAGCTTGATGCTGTCTCCCTGATGGCAACAGACACATCATCCTGTTGCCCAGTGTGGACCTGATTTGGGGGAGGCCCTATGGAAAGCTGGCTTAACCAGTTTCGCAATGTAAATTCGGAGGAGACTGGATATGAGCCATAATAGTGAGATTACATTGTCTAATGGATCGTGCTGGTTCTCTATTAGTCATTAAAATAAAGTGCTTTTAAAATGTTAAAGACAGTGAGGGGCCAGGGAATCCTAGGGTCAGGTCGGAGAAACAGACAAGACATCTAAGAAAGATACACCTTGTGGCTCTTCCTGTGGCTTCATGCCAGCACTGCCCAGGTTTAAACCCACCGCCACCACTCACTAGGGGTGTGACCCTGGGCAAGCATCCTGCATCTCAGAACTAAGAGTGCCTAACTCCTAAGGTTGTTGCAAGGAATAAATGAATTAATACATGCAAAGCGCTTGGAATAGTTCCTGGAATGAAGCAGGCGCTCGGTAAATGTTAGCTCTTATCATTCCCATTATGATTATTAGTGATGTAATATTCCTTAAATGCCATATCAGTCAAGTTTCAGTGTGGGGAAACAGAAACCACTGTGGGTGTTTTGTGCAAGAGGGGATTTGGCGCAGGAAATCAGATGCTTACAAAACCACTAGAAAGGGGGTGACGGTGTGGGTTCCAGTCCAGGTGTTCAGGAAGGACCACTGGGTGATTAGTCAAGGTTGCTAGGACCTCTGAGGCCACAGCTAGGACCTGCTGGAATTAAAATCCCACCACTGCTGCTTCTGCTGCCTCTGAGGGCTGGGAGGCCATGGAAGGGTCCACCCAGGGATCGGGAAGCCAATGAAGGAGCCCTTGGCAGCCATGGACGGACACTAGGAGGCAGATACATCTCCACACTTGCAACAAAAACATCCCCGAAGATGCAGGGAGATGGCTTTCCCCTTACTTTCACCTGCCAGGTCTCCAGAACATCTAAATGGCAGAGCCTAACTAGCACACGGAACTCCGAGAGTCTGAGAGGTTAAGCTGTCAGCTCTCCACTGTTCCAGGGAGGAAAAGGGCTGGGAACAGAAGCGGGGAGAGATGGTCCACAATCCAGCAGAAGGCACCTCTGTCTAGAAAGGGAGCCTCACCTGAAGGGGGCAGTTGTTCCCAATTTCGGTCCATCCAACCAGATGGGGATAAAGAAGGGACTCAGGTAGGAGTAGACGGTGATCTCACTACCTTGGTCTTCACCAGGAAGCTGGGTCTAGGTTATGAGTATAACTATACTGCCCAAGAAAACACAGGAGAATGTTCTTATAATGCTCGCCTTTTAGGCAAAGCACAAAAACCAGAAGCCAAAAGAAGAAAGACTGACATGTTCAACCAAATCAAAAATCTAAACTAAAAATGGAAGCAAAACTTTGAAAGGAAATATTTGCAATTCAAATAAATGATTAATGTCCATAGTATATTAAGAGCTCCTTTAAGACAGTAGGGTTGTGGGGGGAGGGTATAGTTTAGTGGTAGGGCGCATGCTTAGCACACATGAGGTCCTGGGTTCAATCCCCAGCACTTCCATTTAGTAAGTTTTTTTTTCAAAAAGACAATAGGATTGAAACAGTTAACTGTAACAGGTCATCTAAAAGCTTTTCATAGCTTGGTGTGTTGCGTATGCTGTATCCTTGTCAGAAGAGCCTTCTCTCCCTCACCCACCTGGAAAACCTCTATCAATATCTGAAAATTCTAATAATATCCCCTCTCCTTGACTAGTGAACTGATTTTCCCCCTGTGGATACCATAGTGCACAGCCAGATTTCCCTTCACACTGGAGGCACCAATCTCCCCAGCTATAGGACAAGTGAGTCTCATACAGGAATTGCCCTCTACAGAAAGAAGCTTCCTGGCCCAAGTCTACACCACTTTCCTGGGGGCAGCCTGGATCCAAGACTGCTAGATACAGAAGTACAGATGTCCAGAGCCCTTGGACAACCAAGACAGCACACGGTAGAGCCATGCCAGCTCCAGAGATGCTCCTGGGACTGGCTAAGTCCTCCGAGCAGATTTCCTGTCTCCAATCAACTATGCCCCCCTCACCCCTCCAAGTATCGGTCCACAGAGCACTTCCCAGTAAACCTCCCACACACAAACCTCAGAGAACTGGAGTCTGTTTTCCTGGGACTCTGAACTAGGACACTCTCCTATTGATGTTTATAGATTTTTTCCATAGTGTGATGTGTTGACTTATTTTTATCCATCTCAACAGCCTCTCATTGTACAAACATTCCACACTTATTCTTCTCTTTTTATAGATATGTAGTTCACGGCCAATTTTTTGCTATTTTAAACAGTGCTTCTATAAATATCTTTTTACAGATCTCCATGAGCACAGGTGAGGGTCTCTGGGGTGTGTGCCTGGAGAGGTGGAACTGTGGGGTCAGAGGTGCAGGCAGCTCCACGCTTAGCGGTGTCACCAAACTTCTCTGCAAAGTTGTATTACCCCTCGGCACTCCTGCCTTGCATCAGAGCACCTGCTCCTCCACACCTGCCCAGGTACTGCCAGACTCTTCAATGGTTGCCAGTCGGGTGGGAGGGAAAGGGCATTTCATTGTTGTTTTAATTATAATTTCTTTGGTGGCTAGTGAACTCGAGGACCTTTTTGTCTCTGTGGAGGGTGGTGGCGTATTCCTGCCTGGGAATTACTTGCTCGTATCTCTTGCCTATTCTCCTGTGAGGTTGTCTGGCTTTTCTTATTGATTTGTAGGAGTTCTTTACATATGGACTAAGCAGAGACCATTTGTTGGTCATCTGCATGGCAAAATCACCTCTCTCTCCGGTTTCTCTGTTAATTTTCTTATCCTTCTTCACATCTATAACTTTTACATATACAAATTTACATATGCCACTTACAATGAAAATGAAAATAATTTTATTATTTACCTTATCACATGCGGTTTAGGTGGAAAAAGCTGATTTCCTACCCTGAGGCCATAAAAATACATTCTTATGTTTTCTACAAGAAAATATTTTTGTGTAGCATTTTTTCCATATGTATAGATAATTGTCTCACCCCGTTTATTGAATGGTCCATCCTTTTCCCATGATTTTTAAAATTTAATTTTAGTTTTAATTTTCAGGGGGTAATTAAGTTTTTAATTTACTTATTTATATGGAGGTGCTGGGGATCAAACCCAGGACCTCATGCATGCTAAGCGTGTGCTCCACTTCGGCACTATACCCTCCCCACCTTCCCACTGATCCATAATGCCACCTCTGTCATGTACAAACTCCCACATACGCCTGGCTCTGTTGGGGGCTCACTATTCTGTTCCATTAGTTGGTCTACCCCTGTGACAATTCCTCACCACTTTGGTTTTAGATCTTTATAATTCCTGACGGTGGGTGCAGCAAGTTCTACTTCTCCTCTTTTTTTTTTCCCCCCAAAATTGTCTTGGCTAAACTTGATCCTCTAATAAACCATGTGATTCCTAGAATCAGCTTGAAAAGTCTCACGAAAAAATAACAACCACCTTATCAGAGTTTGAGTGAAATTTCTTCGAATCTACAGAAGATGTTAAGGAGAATCGACATCTTCAGAATATTAAGTATTCTTAAACATGAAGTTGGTGTGTGTCCCTATCTTTATTACAGCAACCTTAATATCAGTTTTGTTAAAATATTATGATTAAGCTTTATACTTTTATCCATAAAGATCTTACATACATTTTAGTCCTAATATGTGTGAATAATATATCTTTCTTCAGTACCTTAATTTTTGACATTTTTGTAAATTTTATTTTTAAATTATAATCAAGTGTTTGATGCTGGTGTACAGAAATGCAGTTATGACTTTCATATATGGATTTATATATGCAAACCTTGATAAGTTCTCTCATTAATTCTAATAATTTATAGATTTTCCTGGGTTTTAGAAAATCATATCATCTTCAAATTGTGACAATTTTTTCTTTCTTTCTAATTCTTATACCTCTTATTTCTTTACTTATCTTACCATGCTGGCTAGGACCTTCAATAAAATTTTGAGGGCAAAAGGGGATAATAACAGAAAACCTTATTTTTGAAAAGAATTGGTCTTAATATTCTGCTATAAAGTAATATTGTGTGTGTGAGTGTTTGTGTGTGCACGTGTGTGTGTGTTTTCTGCAGCTATTGAAACTTCCTTTGGTCTCCAGTCTTCATCTCTAGAGTAACACAGATGTGAGGTATGCTAGGTCACTGCTTCTAATGCAGCAGCCTGTGAGTTGCTGGAGATGGGGCCAAGGAAAGTTTTCTGTGAACCCATCACAACCTTGTTAATGTAGGTAACGAGGGAGAAATCTAGACTAGCGCTGACTGACACCCTAGGTGGTAGGTAGTCTGGTGTTCAGAGTCAGAAACTTTTCCTGACCTGGCTGGAAGAAAGCCTCTTCTCTAAAGTCACCATAAGAAATCCCCTCCAATTACTGAGAGTAACCAATATTAAACATTGAGACTATTGGCATCCTTGGATGCCATCTTGCAAGGATGCAAGACCCAGAATTTGAGAATGAGTTCCTCTTGGACCCGGTGTGGCCAATGGCTACTCTTTTTTTGGAACCTTCTGATCTAGGCTTAATCAGACAGAAGCCCAACTTATTTCCATTGCTAAAACTTAAGAAATGGGAAGAGGAGGAAGCTAAGTCTCGCCTCCATGAGAGAAAAGCACAATGTAAAACTGGTAGCCACCACGTAAGAGCTTAATAATTTGACACACATTTCACATAAGGGAGGACAGGGACCACACCGGGGTTCATGCCTCTGGAGGGCAAGGAGGCAAAAGGAGCTGAGGTGACCCACAACATGAGCCGAATGCTCACAGGAGAACGTATAGGCAGAAGGACCCCCATGTGATCGAATGCAGGTGGGTCCTGACAAAGCTGAGGCCAGAACAGCCCCCAAGCATAAGTTGAGGATTTGTCATCCTCACTCACTTGGAGCACAGAGGGAAGCAGATCAGGAGGGACAGTGAAGATGTGGGAGGTGGCAGTCTTGGGGGGCAAACACCCCAGTGTCCCAGGGTCTCAGTACCCACGTGCAACCCTACTAACCTTGACTGGTAGGAAGTAGAAGTGGGGGCAACTCAATGGGAGCCTTGGGCAGTGCAGATCAGCACCAGATAAAGAAAGCAAGAAGTACACATACGTCTTGGCTCACTCAGACCTTCAGGGAGCCTGAGAAAATGTCACCACCCGGTTATATACTGCTTCGCAGGTAGTAATTTCTCTCCCAGGGAAAGAAATTGGGGACAAGGACTTGGATTCCACCTTGTGGGGGATAAGCAGTACCATTAATCCATTATTCATAGGAGTCACGATGTATAAAGTTGCCATGAACACTGAATTAGCGGATGCTGAACCGTCGCTCCTCGGGGAAATGCAGGGTTGGGTTCCTACAAGCCGCTGGTCACAAACTCTTCATCAACCAGTCAATACATAACCCTGTTGTATATGTGTTTCTGTTTTAAATAAAGTATTTAAAAGAAACAGTTGCTTCATGAACAGCGAACGCACAGCCTGTAGGACTGTAGCTCACGCCTGATCTGAGCTTATCTAGCACACGCACTGTCTCCGTCAGGCACGTCGCAGTTCCTTGCACGTAGGGAAACTGCAGTACTACAGCGCTACACCCGGGCCCATTTTGGACAGCAAAAATCACCCATAACAAACACAGAAATATAAACAATATGGCACTACGTAGACGACAAAAGGGACACTTGTTTATAACATGAGCTGAAACAAGAAGGCAGAGCCTCACCTTGTTCAACCTCAGCTGAGAACGTACGGTTTGGGCGACTCAAATTTTTCACTGCTCTATGCATATCTGCAAATGACCCAAAAGCACCTGGAGTGTTGCTTTTGGAGTTACAAATACATTTTAGTGAGCAGGAAAATTCCCAAATATGGAGTCCATTAATAACAAGGGTTGACCGTACATCTTTTATGGGCACACGAGGATTTACTGTGTGGAGAAATATAAGCCCCAGAGACCTAGGGTGGGACCTCAGACACCTGTCAGGGGAGAGGAGGCGTAGCAGGGAGAGCCCTTGCTCTCACGTCTCTGTGCGCAGGGAGAAGCTGCTGGACACTCCCCCTGGAGCTGGGAGAAACACTCTCACACCTCCATGATAGCCAGCTTTTCATCTGTTTCATTTTACAGTTAATATCATTCATAACTCTTTTTCTAGACTATGAGAGGTCCTGGGTAAAGAAAATTTTGTATTTTATGGTGCCCCCCACCCCAGTACCTAGTACATGGCAGGCACACAGCAAATGTCTTTTCAGTAAATATGAAGCTGAGACCGTTAAAACTGAGTTGCCCGTGAGTAACTATCTAATCTCGTACAACGGCAAAGTTCTAATTTACAACAAACTCTCACATCGATTGTGCCATTTACTCCTCAGAGTAACCATACAAGAAAAGTATTGTTTCTCCTTTTTGTAGGTGAGGAAACATTTCTAGTCCAAACTGCTTTTCTGCCCTCCAAACCATGTTTCAGACAGCCTGGATCACCCATGAACGTTCCAAACCCCATGTATACAAAAAGGAACTCACTGAGCTCCCATTCCCCATTGATCCAAACCAGAACCTACTTATCCTTCAGAATTGCCCATCTCAGTTCATGACACCACCACCTACCTAGTTGGCTAGGCAAAAACTTGCAAGACAGCCTACATTCCTCCTCTCCCTCCTTCCCACACGCCATCTATGAAGTTTCCTCCCAGTGCTGTGTCTCTCAGCTCCTCTTCTTCAGACCTCTCTTCCTGTGTTAGTTCAGGTCCTGATCGCCTCTCCTGGGCTAATATCTTAGCCTGGATGCTATTTCGTCTTCCTGTCTTGCCAATCTCACTCCTACTCCAACCCAGCTCTAGTTCCCTCCCTCCTAGACCACACATCCCAGTGCTGACACCATGGTCTTCATAAACACCAATCTGATGGTGTCCCTGTTTTCCTTTAAACCATTCAATGCCCCATTATCATTAGGACAACTTCCAATTTCTTAGCTTATCATGGCTGCTTCTGTTTTCAACTCAGCTCTCCATTCTGGACTTACCGCTCCTCATTCTCTAACTTGAAGTCTGTGTCCCAGTCTTACTCAGCTATTCAGAGCTCACTAATGTGCCCCAGCTCTCCAGACTCCATCCCTATTCGTGTTTTGTTCTTTCTGCCTGGAATTTTGTTCCTGCTCTTTCCACCTGACTGACTTAGCATCGGCTTCTCCATCAAGTTTCACCTGACTTCCCTGGTCCCAACACAGGACTAAGTCCCACACACAGCGTGCTTGACTGAGACCCCAAGCTTGCTACTCAGATAGGAATTGTTGTTTTCTCTCTTTGCCACTAGAGGGTGTGCTTCCTTGAGGACTGAAATTGCTCAGCCCTATCTGTAGGGTCTAGCAGAATGGATGTCACATAGTAAGTGCTTATTAAATACTGAGTGGGGGAGGGAGGGTGTAGCTAAGTGGTAGAGTGCATGCCTAGCAAGCACAAGGTCCTGGGTTCAATCCCCAGCACCTCCATTAAAAAGTAAGTAATAAATAAAAGCCCAATTACCTCCCTTCAAAATTAAAAAAGAAAAGATAATAAAAAAAAAATTGAATGGGTGGATGAATGGATGGATGGATAAGTCCCCTGTTCAAGATGACATAGCTAGCAGATGAAATAACAAGGGCTCAAATCTAAACCTCTTTCCATATTCTTACTTCTGCACCTCTGATCTTTAAAACCAGTTCTTCAACTCCCCAAGTTTCCCAAATGACACCTGCCATTACAGGCTGCTACAAATGATGATGATATGTCCTGAGCACTCTGGTTGCTCAGATGAAGGGCTCTGTGCCCAGTGAGCACAAGGTGGTAATTTGTCCAATGGGCTTCTTAGGCTCTGGACTGAATGTTGCAGAACCAGCTAAGGAAATCTACATTGTAATTAGGCAAAATATTCCTGTAGCAGGTTAGAGAGGTAATTACTGCCTGATTGTATTTTTCCTCAGTATTTTAGCCCAATGGTCTTAATTCAGAATTGTGATTTTTGTAATTATCTTTTTTTGAGAGGTCAGTTCAGAATTGTCATTATCTAACAGATTTGACAGCTAACTTTGGTACAGACACTACTCTAAGGGTTTTACATGCATTGTTTCAGAAACCCTGTGAGGGAGGGCCTCACCTACTGCCTTATTACATACTTGCCTTATTTTATAGATGAGGAACTTAAGGCTAAGCTGTGTCAAGAATTTTGCCCAAAGTTACCCCTGGTAACTGGGTTGAACTAGAGTAGTCTGTCTGCTACCAAACAGCGTGATCTTATCCACTTCTCTCTGCTGCCTCCACAGTTCTCAAAGGATTCCTTTATTCAATTAATTTAGCAGTTCTTTATTATTAAATAGTGGTGGGCACTGTGTGAGGTGCTGGAAAGCCAAGAGGGAGTAAAACAAAGTCTGTGTTTACATGGAGCCTATGCTCTGGGGCACAGAGGAAGGCAAGTAATGGATAGATAAATATATATCACATATTGGTAAATGCTATGTAACGAGGTAAAGAGAGAGCGTGTAGGGAGAACCGTTCAAACAATGCACGCATCTAAATTCCGAAACAGGAGCATCGTAGTCTAAGTTCCCTGGAGACGCACTGTGAGCCTGAGTGCGTGCTGAGGACTGAGAGGGACGTGCTCTCAGGAGAGATCCCTGGAAGAAAAGGAGGACAGCAGGGCTTGGCAGAGGAGCCGAGCCTCAGCGGGACTGCCTCTGAGCTCTCAGTAGACACTCCAGAGAACTTGCCACGGGGAAGGCTCTACGAGGCCGTCAGATTGAGGCAAAGGGGATGGGCCTTTGTGTCCCTGCCTCACCAGGCATTGCTCCCTGCTCTCCTTGGGAAGCAGCGAGCAGCTCCCCACGGCCAAGGGCAAGGCCCAGGGAGGGGCCCTATTTGGAGTCTTGGGTGATGTTTCTGGACAGTGAGTACTTCCTGTCAAGCCTCTCTTGTAGGGTTATTGGCTGATACCAAAGAATTAACTGCCTAAGCCCTTGTTTTTCATCTCTACAAGCCACGATAATAATAGCTCTGCCAGAAGGGTTGCTATCAGGATCAGAACGATACAATGATGATAAATGACCCTGTAGAAATATAACAGAGATTAAATGAATTAAGGTCATTTATACTGTGGGATAATACAGATCATGAGTGAAAAATAGGATAGATCATGTGTGGGGGAAAAAAAGAGCACCATGAGGCTTCTAATGAAACACAGCAATCCCTTCTTCCTTGGTTCCATATTCCAGTGAAAACCTCATATAACTCATTAAGCTAATTTACCAGACCGTTACCTCTGTATTTCTAAACAATGTTTTACCGTATTTTTTTTTTACTGTTTAACAAATATTTTTTACTATTTATATATATTTTGCTAGTACTGTACTGTTTTACTAGATATATTTTACTAATATATTTTACTATTTAACAAATATTTTACTGTTTCCCGTTTTTCAAATTTAAACATCTATTGTCCTTCTATTATGATCCAAGCTCTTAGCATTCTTATAATACCGCCCTCCTTCTCCCATCTGCCCCATAGTTTAAGTAAAATTGGAAATCAGGGTTTAGATAGTAATGACTGTGTGAACAGTTCTGTAATTTTCTTAAACTCTTCATTGGATCTTCCATCTACCTATTTTTTGATTCTTCTGTTCAAACATTCTCATATTGGATACTCTATTTCTCTCATTACTTCTTTCTCTTTCTAAGTGGGAGCATCTCTCTGGGAGCTTCTGTCCTCCTGCTCCATGCTAGATGGTTGCTCTCGAGGCCAAGCACACAACTGCCACCTGGGGGGTTCTCTTGCTGCTCTCCTGGGTAAATCCTCCATTGCCTGGTTTTCATGTCTTTTTCTCACCCTAGTTTTGCTGGAGCACATCCTTAAAAAAGGAACTTGGCAGTAAAGGGTGTGAGTTTCCTCTTTACGTTATCCTCTGGATGCTATGCATGTCTTCACTTGGCCAATAGTAGGATGGTTTGAGGGGTGGAGAGTATAGCTCAGTGGTTACAGCGCATGCTTGGTGTGCACGAGGTCCTGGGTTCAATCCCCAGTACCTCCATTAAGGGGGAAAAAAAAGTAGTAGGATGGGTTTCTTCCTAGTAAGGTACTTCATACCCCTGAAGTTAAACAAGTATAAATAAAGGATTATATATTAATCCATTTATTTAACAAATGTGGATTGGAACCAAGGCCCTGTCCAAAGATCTGAAATCAGTAAGGCAGGAACTCTACTCTCGAGATTTTTTGTTGTTGTTTTGGGGGAAAAAGCATAAGCAGACAATGACTCAGTGTGATCAATAGTATAACTTCATAAGGTACTAAAACAGCAACCCCTCCCTACCACCAAAAAAAAGGACTTAACCTAGCTTGGGGAACTCTTAGAATTCCTAAAATTAGGCCTAAAAAATGAGAATGCATTTTCCTACATGAAATCCTCAGTGGGCTTCCCATTATACTTGAAAGTCTCAATCCCTTGCCATGGTCCACAAAGCCCTGGATTACCTGGTTTCCACCCACTGCGATTGCCTTGTTTCGTTCCCTTTGCCCATCGCCTTCAGCAACACTTGTCTTCTTCCAATTTCTGCTACACACTACGTTCTTTCTGCCTCAGGCCACAGGCATATTACCTTCTCTCTGCCCTGAGCAGATCCATCTCAACCTCTTGGATCCCCTCTTAAGTGTCATTCTTCTTACAAGAAATTTCCCTGTTGTCCCTCTCAAAGTCAGGTATTTTAACTTTCTAATCACCTCCTTTTATTCTGTCCCTATGTTTTTAATCAATTTTTAAATATCTATTTATTTTTGATTACTGTGTATGTTTGTCTCACCTAAGAAACTAAACGTTCTCTAAGGTAGAAACCACATCAGATCTGTTCCCTGTACTGTTTTGTCCCTTGTTGTGGCCCTGTTATCCGGCATAGTGCACTATACATAGTAGGGAATCAGTTGTCATTCTGGCTGTGCAGGACTTTTTATAGGATGTTGTTATGGGCTGAATATTTGTCCCCACTCCCCAGATTCATATCTTGAGGTCTAATCATCAATATGATGGTTTTTGAGGGTGGGGTCTTTGGGGGGTAATTCAGTTTAGATGAGGTCATGAGAGTCAGAGCCTCATGAGGGGATTAATGCCCTTATAAGAAGAAAAAGACAGATATCTCTCTCTCCATACACACGCACAAAGGCCATGTCTACAAGGAAGGAGGTCTCACCAGGAACCAAATCCAATGACACCTTGAACTTGGACTTCCCGACCTCCAGAATTGTGAAAAATAAATGTTGTATCAGCCACCCAGTGTACGGTATTTTGTTGCAACAGCCCGAGCTCACTAAGATAGGTGTGTAATAACATTGAGTTGGGGGCTTCAAAAACCTATTGAATCAGAACTTTTTAAGGGTAGATCCTAGAAATCTGTATTTTTAACAAACTCCACAAGTGATTCCTATTTAGACAGCCCAGTTCTGATGGTTGCTGGTCTAGAGAAAAGTGTCCAAGATTAGAAATCAGAAGACACAGATTTGAATTCAGCTCTGTAAATTATTGGGTATGGCATTTAGGGATGTTATTTTAATGACTCTCATATTCAGTTTTTCTGTAAATTTGGAACGATAAAAACGTCTGCTTCAAAGTATAGCTGGGGGGCCGCAATGCACAATATATTTTCAAGCACTTTGTAAATTGCGTACTAAAGAAATGGGCTTGTCAGTTGCTAACGATCACTTCTACATAGAGCTTACCTCAGCATCTCTGACAATCTACCTGGTGCAGCCCACACTTCCCCAGTGAGATAGCATCCCTTTCTTCATACTTCTGAAGAAGGACTAATAACAATAATTCACTGAGCCTTTTGCTTTTCCAAAGTTCTGGGCCGTCATTATTGAGATACACATCCTAACACACCCATAGCTTCCGCAGCCCATTTGCTCCTGGGGAAGAAACCGAGGTCAGGCAGCAGGAAAGCCGGGAAGAGAGAGCGTGGCCTCACCCCCCTGGGGACCAACAAGGGAGGTTCACCACCAGGAACTGGGAGGCCTCTGAGCAGTTTCTTAACTGATATTCACACGCTGAATCCTTTGAAAACTGACTCTTAGGGCAATGGCGAAATCAAGAAAACTGGATTCCCGAGCAGAGCTGTATATGTATTTTTAGTGAACCCTCAAATTTAAGCAATTTGTTGTGTGCATCCAGGAAAATCCTCTCATCAGCTTGGCTTTTAGACATCTTATGTGTGAAACTGGTGGTTGGTCCAGGTATACACATAAATGAAGGAATGGATGAGCCCAACTGCCTGCAAGACAGCTTTCTGTTTAGGAATATGGCACCAATGCCCAGTCACCCAGGCCAGACACTTTGAGTCAATGATTTCTCCCAAGGGGCCTTAATCTCCCTTACCTTCCCTCCCTTCTCCACCCCTGCTACCCCGCCCTGATTGAGCCCCTTATTATTTCTCTCCTGGACCATTTCTCCAGCTCCTAACAGGTCTGCCTCCTTTCATTCATTGACTTATTTGTCCACGCATCCATCATCTGAACAACACTGACTGGCATATTTTCTCTGGGCCGGGCATTGTTGCAGTGACTTAGGAGCTGACAGCGAATAAGACAAAGCCCCAGCCTTCATGAAGCTTACATTGTCGTTGGAAGAACTGACTAAAAAACCAGTTAACAGATATGCGTGAAATTTCATTTGAGGTTGTGAAAAGCGTTAAGGGAATGTGAAAGCTGGGCGAAGGCATAGAGAGTGGCATGGGGAGGAAAGCTCTGTCTTATTTGCGGGAGTCAGGCAAGAACCCTCTGAGAAGGAAGTGAGGGAGCAGGCCACTAAGCAGAGGGGGGGAACATGTGCAAAGGTCCTGAGGTGTACACAAGCTTGATATGTTCTAGGAATAGCAGAAAGAAGACCAATGTGACTGGAATGGGGTGACTAAGGTGAATCATAAGAGAATCATAGGAAATGGGTTTAAGGGGTAGGCATGGACTAGAATCATAAGTGAAAAAGAGAGATGCTGAGAATGACTGCATGGCTTTGGGCTTAAGCATCTGAGAAAACGGTGGTGCAGTCTATTGGGTGGGGAAGACTTGGGAAGAACATGGACAGGTGCAAATTTTCAAGAGGCTGTTTCTACCAGTTTTGATGGGCTTATTAGATAACTGTGCACATATCAAGTAAGATGGATAAATATGTCTGAAACTCAAGGAAGAGGTGTGAGCTAAAGATGTAAATCTGGACTTGTCAGATTTTATTTAAAGCTAGGAGGCTAGAGAGGGTACAGATGAGATAGAAGAGACGGGAGAATTAGCCATGGGGGAACTGCAGTAACTCAAGAACTGGAGGATGAGATGCATGGAGAGAAAGACACTGAGAAAGCAGCCAGTGAGGTGGGAAGAACACCAGGAGAGGGTGGGTGTGGGAGCCCAGAAAAGAAAGCATTTTAAGATATGAAAATGCCAGCAATCCCACTCTTGGGCATATATCTGGAGGAAACTCTAATTCTAAAAGAATGCACCCTTATATTCATAGCAGCACTATTTACAATAGCCAAGACATGGAAGCAACCTAAATGTCCATCGACAGATGACTGGATCAAGAAGTTGTGGTATATTTATATAATGGAATACTACTCAGCCATAGAAAGGAAAAAAATAATGCCATTTGCAGCAATATGGATGGACCTGGAGATTATCATACTAAGTGAAGTCAGACAGAGAAAGACAAATATCATATGATATCTCTTACATGTGGACTCTTGGAAAAATAACACAAATGAACTTATTTACGAAACAGAAACAGACTCACAGACAAAGAAAACAAACTGATGGTCATCATAGGGGAAGTGGGGGAAAGAATAAGCTAGGAGTTTGGGATTAGCAGATACAAATTACTATATGCAAAATAGACAAACAACAAGGTCCTACTGTGTAGCATAGGGAACTACATTCAATATCTTGTAATAACCTACAATGAAAAAGAATATGTATAAATATATATAACTGAAACACTATGCTATGCACCTGAAACTAACACAAGATGGTAAATCAATTCTATTTCAATTTAAAAAAAGAAAAAAGAAATTAAAATGGTCACTGTATCAAGTGCTTCTTCTTTTAATGGAGGACTTAAATCAATCACATGGCTGAATACTGAGGTATTCTGCTGTCTTTCTTACATCTTATTTTGTGTTTCTATTTACCATGCTTTTTTCTTTGCTAATTTCTCTGCTCATTGAAATTCAGTTTGTACCTGGTTTAGAGGGAGTTTCAAATTGTTGGGGATACACGTGAAATGATTTTATTTTTCCCAAGCGTTGCTTCCAAACTATGCTACCCTGCCCTCACTGGGTAACGGCTCCCTTAATGGCTTCTTGGCCAGATTACTGAATTTTCAACAACTTTTGACTTACAGCACTGGCTACTTCTGTTTTTAAAATCTCAACTCTGTTTATTTAAAAATCAAGTTTTTTTGAGAGGCAGACCTTTCGTTTGTAAAATTTTTAATGGAACTTTTCCAACATGTACAAAACCAGAGAAATCCTGTTCATTTAAAACCTCAATCTTATGTCAGTTTCAAAGCCCTCCTCTGGAGGCTGGATGCAGACAAGTGGGGGACCTATACGGTCCTGCCCGTCCTCAAGGAGCTCATTCCTGAGCTGCCTCCTCAGGACCTTTGAACTCCCTTCGGAGATTCGATCATGTCCTCTGCCCTCCCTCACCGTGTTGATGATGTCACACATCCCTCTCCATGCCTGTGACTCTCCATCCTCCACTCTTCCCTGGCACTAGAAGCACCACCCCTCCCCTCCCTGCCAATATTATCTCTGAGCCCATCCCCCACACCTCTCAGGAACTCAGACCAGAGGTGGAGACAGCAGCCCTGCACCCCAACTTACCCTCCAGTTCTCTCTCCCTGCTCCCTTTACCCCCTGCCCCTCCGACTTCTAATTTCATTATATCTTGTTCGTTGATTGATGCATGTCTTTATTTATTCGACAATGTTTACCAAGTACCTACTATGGGTCAGGCACTTGCTCAAAGTGGTGAACAGCTGCTTCTGCCTTGACGGAGCTCACAGTCCAGCAGGGAAAACGGACATTAAGCACATGATGATACTGAATTGTGATGCTATAGTATGCATTTAACACATACAGATATTCATCTTTTAATTTCAGTTTAGACATCACCTCCTCTGGGCAGTCTCTCCAGATTCTCCTGGCTCGGCTAGGAACTCTCCTATATGCTCTGCTGGCATCCTGTAAGCGTCTCTCCCACAGCACTTCACACACTGCCCATCGTGGCCACCATGCCCGCCTTCCCCACAGTAAATGACAGGTATCTAAGGGACAGACATTTTCTCATTTATTTCTTAATCTCTAGCTCAGTTTCAGTGTGTAATAGATTCCAATAAATGCTAAATTAAAGGCTGACTGAATAACCAACCATTTTCTTCATGGGATCCTTCCAGAGAGAGTCCCAATAAATAACACATCTGGACAATATGAGAAATAAGTCAAGAGTAAAAACACAGGCCAAATATCACCGTTAGTAGTGCCAGATGCTCTGTTGGAGGATGAAGCTTAGTTTGAGGGCCAAATGAGTCTGTCAAGAATCCATAGCATTAGGGAGATGCCCACCCAGGAGAGGGACCACCAGGGGCCAGTAGGAAGGGGGTTAGGGAGAGTTACAGCAGAGTATACGCTCCTGTGGGCAGAGCTGGACGGAGCATGCCCAGTTATTCTCCCAAAGTTACCAGGAGCTCATCACCTTCCTCCCCAGCGGCAAGGAGAGTGAAAAGAGGACAAGAAGCCCAGTTATAGAAGATACACTAATTTGGCTCTTTCCCAGGAAGGAAACACAAGACGTCAGCCAGAAATGTCCCTCATGATCAACTACGTCGTATCCATATCTGACAAAATAAAATTCGCATTTTATGGCAAGACAAGAAAAATTTAACTATAAAATTCCCTCCCCTTGAGTGTGTATTGTGCATCTGCATTAACCGGACCTCCTTAGGAGAGAACGTTCTTCTTAAATCTTGTAAAGGGTCAGGAAGATCTCCTACTCAGTAACCCCTCAGGAGATAACATCCATCTGGCGAGGGGTCATGATGACTGACTACCTGCTTCTTACGTGCAGATCTGGACTGTGACATATAACCCTTTGTTTCAAAACTTACATAACTCTGCTTTGACCTCTAATGGGTGGAACAGTCCTCAGAGCTTTCTAAAAGATTGTCTCCCGGGTTATAATCCTCAGGTTGGAAGATACAATTTTCCATTTCTCTCTTAGATCGACTATTGATTAATTTTTTTCATTGACAGTATCAAGCATTTTGCTAGACCCTTTCGATTATGTTGGATTTTTTTCATCCCTTACCAAAGCAGAGAGAGGTAGGTAGTATTCCCATTTTACAGAAGAAGAAGCCGATGTTCATACTGGCCAAGTCACTTACCCGAGATTGCACATCAAGGAAGTGGTAGAGAGAGAGCCCGGATTCAATGGTATTATTAGTAATCACGGCTGAGATTTGTTTAGGTGCTTATTATGTGACAGGCCCTGGGATAAGGACATCACACAACACATCTAATCCTCACAGCAACCCTATGTGGCAGGCACTTCTTAAAATTCCATTTTGTAGATGAGGTCACTATCTCAGGGCTGAGATTCAAACCAGTTTTGCATCTGTCCTCCAAAGCCTTGGTTTGCCTCCAGACTCTCAGACCATTCCTACCTCAGCTAAACTACGTAAGCAAATCCACAAATTACCCCAAACCACTGCATCCTTTCTTAGACAAAAAGCTCATTTCTAGGCCAGAGAGAAAATCTCCAGGGTCTGGGTTTGAATCTTGCCCTTTGTCTGCTGTGTGGTTCTGAGCCACGGCCCCAGATCGATTACTCACCTGCCAAGGGGAAATAATAACTCCCCCATCACAGAGATGGACAGACACAGGAGAAGTGAGTCTCCCCACTAGCACAGCATCACACCGGTTAAGGATTTGGATGAGTCGATAGCAGCCCGTGCCTTAGGCAGGAAGCAGGCTGATGGTGTATTTGCACTCCTTGGGAGATTGGTTCCTTTGTCGGTGTTTGACCCCGCCCAGAGCCTTGCCCAGGTCCGAGCCTGGACAGGATGCCCAGGATCCCTCTCTTAGGAGGGATGGGAGTGGGGAGGGTCCATGCGGGGGTGACACTGAGGTCCTGTGATAGAGAGCAAAGGGCAAACCCTAGGCTGGGAGAGGGGCAGGGCAACAGGGTGGTTGGGGCGGGGTGGAATTGCTTCCTAGAACACCGAATATCACCCTTAATTCTCCCAACAAACCTGAAAGGCAAGTAGTATCTCTGCTTTTCAGAGAAGAGGTGAGGATACTGAAACCAAGCCAAACCAAACAGGCGGCAGGAGAAACTGAGTAGGATATGGAGCAGGAGGAGGAGGAGGAGAGAGAAAGGGTCAGGGCATCACTTACCCACTCTGCCCAGACCCACTCTGCACCAAGTGTGTCCGGTCTTCTGTCCCACAAGGAGGAAAGAGGTCAATTTTAGAGGATGGACGTCTAAGTGCAAAGCTGGTAATACGTGCTTGTTTATAAAGAGCCTGAGGCCCTGACTGAGGTCGGCTGCTGCTGGGGGGAGGTGGAGGAGGGGCTGGAATGCAGGCTGGCCAGGCTCCTGCACCAGTGGGGTCTCATTTCCTGTATGCTTATTCCTCAAAGTGTTACCAGCCTCAGCTGGAAGTTTGTTAAAAAGGAGAAATCTCAGACCCCGCCCCAGGCCTCCGGGCCAGAATCTGCCGCTTAGCAACATTCCCAGGTGATTCAAATGCCTTTATATTGGAGAAGTCTTGCCCTACACCACGTGTAGGTTACCCCAAAGTTCCTTCTAACCCCAGGTTCTCTTGTTCCATCACTGGCGGATATGTCACTGTCACCTCCCTTGCTGCCTTAGCTCTGAGAGCTCCTGCAACATCCACAACTCACATTGTTCCTCGCCAGGAACCTGGGATTCTTGGAGCTCTTTCTTGTTCTGTCTCCACCCAGCTGGTGAACCCCTCAGGGCGGCATAGCTGCTGCCCATGCAGCAGAAGACACCCCTTACCTCCCTCTACTGCTGTCTGCAGACCCCGTCTCATCCCGAGCTTCACAGCAAGTATTTAAGTAGATTTTATGATTAAGTCAATAAGAGACTTGCCCAAGTTTTCAGAGCTACTTTAGATCAAGATAAGAAGCCCTCCCAAGACTCCCACATCTTCACCTATTCTCCCCTAAAGAAAACCGCACCACCAGTTTGGAGGTGCTGAGACATGGGTATAATACATATTTCTTTAAAAGAGGACATGAGGTTATTACAAGTATCAATCTTCTGGAATCCCCTTTGGGAGAGCGGCCAGCCCTGAGGGCAGGGAGCTCTCACCACTCCAGCTGAGGAGCCCTGAGCTGGAACCTCCTGCAGCCTTGGCCTCCAGCCTCAGCTGTCACTCAACTTGCAGTACTGCTGTGGTTAAATGAGCTTCCGTGTGTGAAGCGCTCAGCTCTCTGCCACACACGGAGACACTTAGGAAGCTGAAATTCCTGTTGTTCCCTGGGCCTCAGTTTCCTCATCTGGAAAATGAAGCTGTTCTGCCAGAATCAGTTGTTTACAAACTGTGGTCCAAAGAGATTTGGCGATGTCAGTCTGAATCTCCGAATCTGCACTGGGTTTGGACTGAGACAGAAAAGAAAAAGCAAACAGATCCCTGTGCTGCCCTCGATTTCAACCCAGAGCACTGGGCTTTCCATCCATTTGACATACAAGCTTCCTCATGAGACTTCCTCTAAATACATATATATATAAAACTTTTTGTTCTAAAATTGTTACCAAGTCCTAGCTTGCACTGTTTGCTACACGACAGGCCAATAAATCAAGAGATGAGTTGTTGGGGCAAGGAATAACGACTTTATTCGGAAAGCCATCAGAGTGAGAAGAAGAGCAAAGGACTATCTTGCCCGAGTTAGAATTCAGGCTTCTTTTATACTAAAAGGAGAGGGAATAAAATCAAACATTTCCTGGTTCCGGTCAGCCTGCAGAGGGGATGTGTTAATTTCTTCCTGCCTACAGTCATTCACAGGTGGCTCTGGTCAGCATGTTTCCTGTGAGCTAAACAAAGGTATTTTAGCTTAATGCCCATTACCTGGGAGGCAGGGTTCCTAGAGTTGGGCCATTATGTGTAATATAAGCTTATAGGCAACATCCCTTTAGTAATTAACTTGTAGCAAATGTAACAGAATACGAAGATTAAAGTAAAAGACATAGATCCAATATGGAGTCAGGTTTGTTCTTCCCTGTTACAAAATAATTTTGGAAATCACTGTGCTGAATATTATCTGAGGTCCCTTCCAGCTGCTACAGACTAGGATTCCAGGCCTGATTGGGATTTATCAAGTGGAGCACCAAACAAGTATTTATTGAGTGCCATCATGTCCTTTGCTGAGTGACTTGCCGGAACCGCTGCTCTACCACGCTCGCTTTGGCTGCTGTAGGGAAAACAGACCATAGAGGTTTATGTACGACAGAAACCCCAATATCCACTCAACCTTATTTCTGTAGCAACAGAGCCATGATTTTAGCTGAATACCAGGCTGCACAGAGCAAGGCCAATGTTTCCCAGACTCCCAGGTAGCTAGGTGTGGCTGCTTGATTAAATTCTGACCGATGCATTTAAATGGAAGTGGGCACAGTTTGCGGGTCAGGCAATTAAAGAAAAGGGGTGTGCCCTCCCCTTCTCCATTTCTTCCTCCCAACTGGAGGAGCTGAATGTGTACAGGGTGGTGAGCAATATCAGGTTATGTGAGCGAAGGAAATACCCTATGGAGGGTGGGGCCACAGAAACAGGGAGCCTGACACCATGGGGCTGCCACACAGTCCTGGACTGCTTCCACCCAAGTTGCTACAGAAATGAGAAACAAAACCCCGGCTTGCTTAAGCCACTGTTTATTTGGGTCTCTGTTAGAGTATCCAACTCTCTCTCTCTCTCTCTTTATTTATAAATATATATTTATATATATATATATAAAAATAAAAAAATAAACTATGTATTATATGTGCATATATTAATCATATACAATATGATATATAGTACCATATACTATATATATATATACTATATATATACATATCTCACATATATATATATCACATATATATAGATTGTAGGGGAGAAAAAAACAATTTTCTCCCTACCTTTCTAGATTCTCGGCTGAGACACCCCCTGTAATAAAAGACAGATTAACAGAAGAAAAACAAAAAGTTTAATAACATGTATACCTCCTGTATACATGGGAAAGACCCAGGAAAACTGAGTAAAACTCAGTAAAATGGCCCAAGCCATCAGATAAATACCATTTTCAGATAAAGACAAAAGATGTTAGGGGGAAGGGGAGGGCCAGGCACAGGAGGTTACCAGGAAAGGCATAGTTGGATATGGCATAGCAGGATATGGTTGTCATGCAGATTTAAGTTTTCACTTTCTCCACTGCCAAAGAGTTTCTAGTGATTTAGAGTCATCCTTCTCTTCCAGGTACAGAGAGGGAGACACCTTACAAATGGAGA
The DNA here is from genome assembly GCF_048773025.1 of Camelus bactrianus. NCBI lineage: Eukaryota > Metazoa > Chordata > Mammalia > Artiodactyla > Camelidae > Camelus > Camelus bactrianus. The sequence continues at coordinate 36,743,560 of NC_133551.1, forward strand.
TTTCCCTTATAAATGGGAAACAAAACAAAAATGGCTAAATTTTGCTTGGTTTTCAGAGCTTCTCCAGTGTCTGCAGTTTCTTAAAAATAACCAGTCCAAAATAATCCTTATGCCAAAGAGGCGTAGTTTGGAGTGATGAACAGCTCTCCTTCAATACTAATACAGTGAGCAAAAATGGAAGCAGAGAGACCAGTTAGATGATTTTAAAATAGTCCAACAAAGATAATGGTGGTTTGGAGAAAGGTAGTAGATTTGGAGGTATTAACCTAAAACAATATAACAGCCAGTTATTTTATGAGCAAACCAGGTTTATTTGGGAGCAGCAAAGAATCTGGAAACTGGGGGTTCAAAGTAGGGTGGCTTTTCATTGGCTGAGCAGTGACAGTCTCTCACTGGCTGAGCTGTTGCCAGGCAAAGAGAAAATCTTTCTTCCTCCTGCTGGCAGTAATAAAGTAGTGTCACTTCCTGCCGGAGATGCAAGATATGTCTCTTCCTGTTGGGTTCTGTATTGTCTTCAAGTGGTGTGTTTGTGAGAGTTCCCCCTTCTGACCTCCTGAGACTTCCTTTTAGTGAAGTTTCCCTTTATTAATTTTCACAGAGGCATTGAGAAGCTCAGGTGGTTCAGGAGACATTGCAAAGATACAGGAGCTGTGATTTGCTGGTGGGGTGAATGTGAGGTATGAGAGAAAGAGCAGAGTCATGGATGATTCTAAGATTTGGAAGAATGTTCTGCTAGATGGAGAAGACCAGGAAAGGATTGTGGATGGGGCTGGAAATCAGGAGTTCATTTTGGACATGTTAATTTTGACATGCCAAGGAGACATCCAAGTGTTGACTGAGCATTTGGATTCAGGCATTAAGATTTCAGAAGAGAGGGAATTGCATTAAATATGAAAACAGAACTTTTGGGCAAAAATGTAGAAAATAAAACAGAATTCCACAGTAAAAATCTGATCAAGCTGCTGCCTTGTCATTTTCTATAATTGCAATATGGCTGTTAATTAACTGGTTCTACAGACCACTGGGCACTGGGAGACCCACAGGACAAATTATTGCTCTGTGTACTTTGGAAAGTGTAGCTTTACATCTGAACAGCTCAGCATTCCCAAGGCACATAATTACCCTCTGAGAAAGCTTTCCAGGGTAAATGGAATTTGGAAATTCGGGAAGTTGAGGAACTGGATTTTCAATTCAAAGGACACAATGGAAAGAGTGGTCAGAAGATCTGGCTTGGAGTTCTTGACTCTACGTAAACACCTGATGATATGGGACACGTCATCTAGTATCCATCCATTGAACCATCCACCCATCCATTCATTCATCCACCCATTCAGCATCTGAATAGACTATCTCCACAGTTATTTCTTTTCTCTTGAATTGCCCACATTCCTATATCTTATGTTTGGGAGGTGCTGATTATTACCCAAGTAAGATAAGAGAGGAAAACACCTGGAACTAAAAGGCTGTAGAGGACGAAAGAAAGGAGACTAGAAATAAAGGGATATCCGTCCAGAAACAAACGGGTGATAGAAAGCTCCTCTGGCCTCAGGCTTTGGGGACATAAACACAGAGGGAAAAGAAGAAAGCCCATCCTGAGGGCTGAACTCTCTGAAGCAAGAGCTGTTTTGTGAAAGAGGTTTGGAGACAACAGGGCGGAATAGTTTGCTCCTTGCTTCCCAGTGTCTAACTCTGGGAAATTCCAAGTCTTGGGTTCATCATGGCACCATGTCCCACACAACATGGATTCAGGCATCATTATCATTATATTATAAGCAGTAATAGCTAAGGAGGTGTCTAAGGGCAGTATCACAGAGGCTGCAGGGGTAGACAGAGAAAGAGAGAATTCCTGGACCCCAGGGCAGGGGTGAGGAGCTAGACGTCACAACTAGAGAGGGACCTCACAACTAGAGAGTAAAGCAGGGACAAAGCATTTAGCATCAGGGGTCACGGATGTTTGGATGACACCCAGACCATCACAGCTTTTAGGAACTCCTGAATAGACATCCACTCAGAGTGCCCAAACCTGACAGCCCTCTGGATTACACAGAGAATTATGGGAGCTCTTGGATCAGGGTCCCTCCCCATGTGCATTCTCTTCCCTGCCACCTCCATGACCACGGAGGTGCATTAACCTCATGCCTGCACCCAGACACCATTCTGGAAAAGAAGGAAAGGAGTTGCCTTTTGAACGAGGAGAGAAGCAGTGCTGTTAAAGGACTTGAGTTTAAATTACCAATCTAAGAATGACTGGATTTGGCAGAAGGAGTAAAACCAAAACAAACTGAGTTGCCTTTAATTGGCAAATTTAAGGTTTATTTTCTACAATCACTAGGAACGTGGATACAAGAGCAAAATAAGATCAGTTATCGTCAAACAAAATGATGTTATTTTGCACATCAGAGTTGTACACAACTTTTTAATTTTTTGCTGTAATTCATTTATTCATTCTTTTATTCATCCCACAAACATCTGCAGAGAACTTACTTACTGTCAGGTGCTGAGAGGTGAAAAAGATTTTTCTGATCTCAAGAATCTTTGCGATTGGGGTGAGTGGGATGGGTAGGAAGGGCTGTAATAGAGCCCAGCCCAGAAGAAAAACAAAGGGCCCTCAGCCCAGCCTGGGTGGACAATTAGGGAAGACGAGCTGGAGAAGTTGGTGGCTGACCTGAGTCTTTAGGATGAGTGGGAGCTGACCATGTGGAAAAGGACAGATAGGAATGGTGACACTCATTTCTGTGTTCATTCATTCATTCATTTAATTAATATTTATTGGGTGCCTAGTAAATTCAAAAACTGACCTAAGCAATGTGGATACAGAGGGGAAAAAAACAGATGAGATCCCTGCCCTTGTGAAACTTATGTTCTAATGGAAGGAGAAAGAGAGAGAGAGAAACAAAAGCAACAGAATAAATATGTAATATATTAACAAATAGTTATAAATGCAATAAGAACAAATAAAGTTGAATAAAGAGATAGAGGGGGGCTCTAGCGGGAGGTAAGAAAGGGGCCAGAGAATATTCTGAATAGGGTGAGAGGGGAGGATTCCGATGAGGTGAGATTTCAATGGAGTTCCATTTGAAATGAGAGCCTTAAACAAGTGACATCTAGAGGAACAGCATTTGAGGCAGAAGGAACAGGAAATGCAAAACCCCAAGTCTGGAGCTGCCTTCACAAGTGAAGGAACAGTCATTACTTCACAGTGGCTGGAGCAGAGAGGGAAGGAAAGAATGACAGGAAATTAGGCTGGGAAGTTCTCAGGCCAGTTCAGAGACAGCCATGATTAGGAGTCTGAATTTTGTTCTGAATGTGAAGAAAAACCACCAAGGTTTCAAGACTTGAGATAGTAGGGAGCATTTGGGGACTTATAAATAATTGGGTATGATTGGACTGTAGAGTATACAATAGAGGTCATCAAGGAATGAGCTAGAGAGGTAGGCTGGAGGCTGAACACAAAAGACCCAGCCAAAACAGGGCTTCACTCAGCCGGAAAGTTGGGCTCCATCTTGAGGGCAGTGGGAGCATTGCATTGACATGATCAGATTAGGGTTTTGGGAAGATGATTGGTGGGCATTTTGGAGGATGGATTAGAAGAAGAGGAGGGTGGTATGGGAGAGAAGGAGCAAAACGGAGGCATGGAAAACCAACCAAGGAGGCTGATGTAATCATCCAGGTGAGAGCTGATGACCAAGCAGCAAAACTGGGCTGAAGAAGAGTCCAGTCCAAAGACAGAGGCTGGAACCAAAGCTTGATTGGATCTGGGATGTGAGGGAGGAGGAGCAGAATGGCCCTCTTCTCCCTCCAAGGGATCTTGTCAATTCCCATGAACTTCAACTCTATCCTTATGATAATAACTCCCAAACTTGTATCTCCAGCCCAAATCTCAGTCAACTGAGGTGCAAGAGATAGCAGAATGTCTACTTTTATTATAGCGTGTCCTTTGTAATTTATTTCTCATGTTTATTTCATAATGTACATTCTATATGAGTACAGAAATATTGACAATAATAGCCAGTGCTGAATGAGCACCTACTATGAACCAGACTTTTTCTAAGCACTATTCATTCACTAGCTTGTATATTGTCCCAACGACTGGGTGAGATTGTTATGACTATTATACTTACTTTGCAAATGAGAAAACTGAGGCACAGAAGTTATAAATACCACGAGATCACATAACTCACAGAGCCCACGGAAGACAGAGATGGGCTACATTTATTCTCCTTCAAGAAAGGACCCCTACCCAAGAGGCAAGGAGGTGATGAGCTGACAGTCTCCATTTGTTTATTCTTGCTGAAGCCCTTACCTCTTCTCAAGGTGGCCCCAGCCAGTGACTGAGCGAGCTAGTGGCACAAGGACCTTGGCATTTCCACCCAAAGTGGAAGCCCTCTAATGGGCTCTCTCACCCAGCGCTCCCCTTTGAGTGAACAGACTGTACCAATCTGCTTCACAGTCTAGCAGCTTCCTCTGCCCAGTCCTGCTCGCTCCCTTTCCTTTCACAAGGTTACTCCTCCAGAAACCTCATGGTCCTAACTGCATCTCAGCGTCTGCTTCCCAAGATGTGGCGGCGGAGCCAGGACCCGATGCCTAGGCAGTGTAGATGAGGCTGTTCAACCCAACACCCTGTCCCTCCTTCTGTCTTTGCATCTGCCACCTCATGTTGACATTTTTGGTTTCGATGGGGTGTGTACATCAAATATATGTAACATAAAATTTGCCATTTTAACCATTTCGAAGTGTGCAATTCAGTGGTATTACATTCACGCTTTGTGCAGCCATCCCCATGCTCTGTTGTCAAAACTTTTTTTATGACCCCAAACAGAAACTCTAGACCCACTAAACAAAACCATGTGAGTCTGCTTTTTAGACGCTGAAAGTAAACTGAGCAATTCTATCTTACTCATCTCTATCCATAGATCCTAGAGGTACCTGGCAGTTACCAGGCATCCAAGATATTGCTTCTCATACTTAAGAATTTAAAGAAAATTCCCACTGGGATAATCTAGGATGACTTCCTGGAAGAGGGTACTTTTCATGGAATCTCAATTACATGGAGAGGCAGAAACTTCATCCCAGGCTAGGGGAACAGAAAAACAGAGCAAACTCTGCTAATGGGCAACCCTAAGTCAATGTTCCCCTAACACAACTGCAGTTTTATTTAGGGCAGCAAAATGCACAACTAAGATAGATAGATAGATAGATAGATAGATAGATAGATAGATAGACAGACAGATAGGTATTTCCCAGCCTCTCATGTCGAGATGGCCATTTGGCAGTTGTGACCAATGAGGTATAAGCAAAAGACTAGTGGTGATTTCGGGGGAAAGGTTCACATTCCTAAAATGAATGCTCTTACTTCCTCTTTTTTTCCTTTCTCCCACTTCTTGTCTGGAATGGAGGTGTAGTGGATGGAACAATACTAACCACCTTGCAACCACCAGAGAGGTGGTGAGAAAATTGTGGAGTCCTTGGTCCTGACCTTTTTGAAACACTGAATTAGCAACTCTAGACTTCTTGGCTTGTGTGTGTGTGTGTGTGTGTGTGTGTAACCGCTAACTGTAAAACTTGGTTGAGTTTTTCTTTTTGTTATTTGCAATCAATTTAAGTCTTAAATAATACAATGGTTAAAGCCATAGAGGCTTCTATCTGAGACGGAGATACCAGAGACAGCGTGATGAGGAAGAAAATCTGAACAAAGTAAACCAAAAGTACAGGGGTCATCTCTGTCTTGTCCATTGCTTTACCCTCAGCACCAGGACCAGACCTGGGACATAGTACGTGCTTAATGCGTACTTGTGGAAGGAAGGGAAGATGAGAAGAAGAGAGGGACAGAGAGTGGGAGGAAAGGGGGACGTTAGCTCCCACAGCACCCTGTATCCCACTATCATGATGTTCATTTCTTGTTTAAAGTCTGGCTTCCTCACCAGGTTGTAAGGTCCAAGGAGGTGATAAACACCATATTCACTGCTCCTAGCACGGGGCCTGGAACAAAGTCAGTGCTCAAAAAGGTTTCTAAGATACTTGAATTAATAAAATGATAAGTGCTTAAGGCACATACATAGAGGGGTGACAGCCCGAAGAACAGGCCAGTTGATTCTCTGGGAACGGGAAGGAGCAGGATGTGAGTTAGTTCTTGGAGGACAATGCCCAGGGCATCTGCTTCCAGGCCCCGCCATCTGGGATGCTGGGTGATTGGCCCTCTTTGCGCCTCTGGCTTTGGATAGTTGAGGTCCTTCGCTCGGTCTTGTTATCCCTTTTGTGCATTCAGTTGTTTTTAATTTGACATAGGTATCCAACCCTGCTAGTATTTTTCCAAAAGAGTGAGTCTTTTGAAGTGCAGCGTGCACTGCCTTGCCTCAGCCTCCTGGAATGCGACCTCCTTCCTTGCCCAGGTCAGTCCCCTCAGTAAGCAGCCTGCCCAGTCCTGCTGCATCAGGCAGCCTGCCAGGCATGCACTCAGCGTAAAAGGCCCAGTTCAGGGGCGAAGGCAGCCTTTGCTATTTAAGAGCATGGACTTCAAAGTCAAATAGACCAGGGTTTGGATCCTGAATCGTCACTTAGCAGCTGCGTGGTCCTGAGCAAGTTACTTATCTGTCTAAGCCTTGACCTCATCATCTGTAAAGCTGAGCTAATCAGGGTGCCTACTTCATAGCATATTCGTGAGAATTAGATAATCCATGAGCCTACCCCATGGAGCTTCAATAAATATTGTCTTATTTTCCTACTCAAGGACCCCTCTTGCCCTTTGGTAGGTTACACACGTCTCTGGGATGGAGCAGGGGTGGAGGGAGAGAGGGGGAAGGGGAAGTAGCATGTACTAAGCACCCACAATGTACCAGGCACTGTGCTGACATGCCCACCAAACCACGTGACAGCCCACGCTGCTGTGTGTAACATTCACTCCATTTCCCTGTGAGAGGGGTGTGGATTGTAGAGTAGACAGACCTGGGTCGGAACCCAGGCTCTGAAACTCACTTGCCATGTGAGTCTGGGCCAGGTTCTCCCCTCCGTGAGCCCCAGCTCCCCACCAGTAGTGGCTGCTCCTATCTCATAGGCTTGCTGTGCGGACTGTACGAACAAACCCTACTAAGGGTGCTGAGCCCGATGACGCTCGGTAAACAGGAGTTCCTTCATTCCAGGGCTCGAATGGAGAGAGGGAAAACACGGGGACAATCCAGGCAGAGGCACCTCAGGGCATCAGGATTCTGGGGGGCATGCTTCCTTCACTCGCCATAAAACAGGGCTGCTATAAACACCATGAGTGGACCTCCTAGCTGGGCTGGAAAAAAACTTACATGGCTGGCCCCCTCCATCCCGGACCTTTCTGGCCCCAGGGCTTGGGAGGGGTGGTAATGATACAGCAGGGAAGAGTTCAAACAACAGGTCTAAAGGTCAGCACACCTGGGTTTAGCTCGGCTCTGCCACTTATCAGCCATGTGACTTTGGTTAAGCCCTCTTAATCCCTCTGAGCATCAATTCCCCATCCAAATACGGATGATATCACATGTTCTGGTTATCTATTGTTGCATGACAAAACATCCCCACACATAATGGCTTACAACAGCAACTACTACCTCTGGGGGTTTTGTGCTGACTTGGTTCAGTTAGGCGGCTCCTGCTGGGGGTCTCACGCAGCTGTAATCAGGTGGCAGCAGGGGCTGGAGTCATCTGAAGGCTCAGGGGGGCTGGATGTCCAAGGTGGCTTTTTCATTCACATGTCTAGTACCTGGGCTGGGAGGCTGGAATAGCTGGGGGCTGGTTGGGCACCTCTCTTGCCATTTGGCCTCCCTGTATGGCTAGCTGGGGCTTCTTCACAGCACGGTGGTCTTAGGGTAGTCAGCCTCTCACAGGGCAGTTGGCTTCTTCCAGAGATCAAGGCAGAAAGGGAAAGGTGCTTTTCATCCACCTTTTCCCTCTGTGTCCCTTCTGCCGCATACTATTGGTTATAAGTGGGACACACGGCAGCCTAGATGCAAGGGGAAGAGATGGGAGGGGTGTCAAAGATCTGCTGCCATCTTTAACTCACCGCCCCCCATATCCCACCCTCACAGAGCTGTTGTGAAGACCAGGAAAGATGGCACATGCCAAAGGCTTAGTGTAAATCACTAGAGACATGAGATTGCTGTTTCAAATCCATCCCTTCCTCTCTGTCCTTAATCAGGCCCTCATCCTTTTTACTCTGCACCAGGAGCCTCCAGAGCCATCTCTCTGACTCCTGCTCTCCCCATCAAATGTGTTCTTCATAAATACTGGCCTCAGTGATCTTTCCAAATCAAAAATGCATCTATGTCTGTCCCCTAGTGGAAACTTGTCATTAGTGCCCAAGGCCCTCCACCGTGTGGCTCTCACCCACCTGTGCGGCCCTGGCTGTACTCCGGACACTGCAGCCGTACTGTTCTGCCCCTCTCTTCACTATCTCAGTGCCCTGGCCTGCGCCGTTCTTTCACCCCACAACTTCCTTCCCTTTCCACTTCTGCCCAAACTCTCACCTTTCTGGTAATAATTATCCATACTTTTAGGATTCCCTTCAAAGTCATCTTCTCTAAGAAGACTGCTCCAACTCTTTCCCTCCACGATGGCCCCATACCTGTTGGGCTCAAGCACCACTTCTTTGAGCTCCCAGGAATCCGGTGCTCACTGCAGACTGGCCTTCATGCCCTTCCCCCAGCAGGCCAAGCACGGTCCTTACCCAGAGCCTTTGCACATGCTGTTCCCTCTGCCTGGGGTTCTCATTTCCTAAACATTCACTAAATAACTGGCTTCCTCGCCTCATTCAGGTCTCCATTCAAGTCTCACCTCCTCAGCTGCCCTGAACAGCCTATCTAAAATAGCAGGCCCTCCCTCAATCTCCATCCCCTCAACCTGCTTCCTTCCTTTCAAGGTACTTATCATCTGTAGCAGTGTCTGCACAGTGCTGTGCTGGAGTTGGCTGGCACCAGTTTGCAAGAAGCAACTGTGCACCTCTCCCAAACTGGTGTTCAGTGATGCCATGGTGGTGGCTTAAAATTAGCCATAGGGAGAATATTTATTTACACCAAGAAAATCACCAAATGCTGCAAATTATGGTATTGTCTCTCTTTCTTTTTTCCTGGAGAATCTGTTGTTAAACACTTACCAGCACACTACTATGTACAGATATTTGTTTATTGTTTCTCTCCCTAACTAGATTAGAATTTCCATCGAGGGGGCACCTTTATTAACTCTGTATTCCCAGCATCTACCGCAGTGCCTGCTACAATATGTACATTCAGTAATGTTTGTTGGATGAATGAACAGATGCACAAACCAGCTAATGCGTAACAATAATCACACTGAATTGTAAGTCGAAGTCCTTGAAAGCAGAAATTCACTCTTTTTCCATCTTTTGCACCCAGCACAGATCCTAGCCCATAGAAGGAGATCAGGAAATGCTGATAAACCAGTGATAAATGCTCTCTGCAAAGGCCTGTATCCAGGATGAACCCAGCTGCACCCTGATGAGCACCAAAAAACTGGACTGGGCAACTGCTCGGGTAGTTTCCATTATGTGCCAAAGACAGAAACCTGCACTGAGGCAGGCAGGGGAAAAGCACTGACCTGGGAGGCCGGAACCAAGGTTTCTAATCCCATTGCAGCTCTGCTTGATGCTACCTGATCTCGGGCAAGTCACGTCCGCAGCCTGGGCCATAGTTTCCCTATCGGTAAAATGAAGCAACTGGGAATAGATGATGGGGGTCCCTTCTAACCCACAGACTATGGCAGAGTTTGTGTCTGGAGCTGCCCTAGGCAGGGCTGCTCTAAGGGAGGTCAGGTGTGGGCAGAAGGTGGCTGACCTGGCAGAACTGCCCAGAAGCCAAGACCTGCGGTCCCCATGCCAGCTCCTCCCACCTGTCTCTGCCTCACATCGTGGCACCTGACTTGGGTCTTCCCTGGAAATAATTATAGAGCTTTGGCCACTTTGCCTACTTAAGGTGGACATGGGTGGGAAGGCCTATTCAACAGGGAGGGGCTGGGAGGCTCTACACAGCCTGGTACCCTTGGCATGTTTGTGACAAAGTGGTTGGTGGAGTTTATCAGCCCACCTTGTTTCCTGTTGCTATTTATGCTACATGGAAGTGACCCAGGCAGCTGCAAGAGCCCTGGTTTGGAGAGCAGAAGCTAGCATTAATGAGCACTTACTGTGTACCAGGTGCTGCTCTCAGCTAAGGGATGGCCAACTGTAAACTCGAGGGCCAAACCCCATGTTTGTGTGACGGCTTGTTTTTGTACGGTTTGTGAACAAAGAATATACATGACCTTTTTAAATAATTCTATAAATATCTCCACAATAGCCTTGAGTTTTGCTTCTTAGTCCACAAAGTCCAAAATATTTACTATCTAGCCTTTTACAAAGACAGTTTGCTAACCCCTGCTCAAAGTTTTAGCAAGGATGAACTCCTGTTCCTCATAATAACCTGGTAAAGGAAGTTACTATTATCCCCATTTTGCAGGTGAGAAGACAAAGGTATGGAGAAGTTAAGTGGCTTATTGAAAGTCAAATAGCTGGTAAATGCACAACCTAAAAGGTGACAGTTAAGTTTTATTTGGGGATCTTTCTGGGGACTATAGCCCAGAAGACAGCCTCTCAGGTAGCTCTGAGGAACTGTTCCAAAGAGGTAAAGGAGGAGACGGGAGATACAGGAGTTTTTGCTGGAAAAAACCAAACAAACATGTAGTTGAACATTAAAAGATTGCTGCTAATCACAAAAACAGACATTTCAGGTTAATGATTTTAGGGCTCTTCTCTGTACGGGAAGATGCGAGAATCTGGGCCCACTGAAATTACTCCTTAGATATGCATCTTAACTATCTAGGGCCAGAATGCTTCCTGGTTTTTTCCATCCTGAATTCCCCTCAGGGCGCTCCTTGGGGGCGGGGGGGGGGGGAGGTTGGGCACAGCTGCAGTAGCTGAGGGCTTGAAGGCAGGGATCCTTCGTTGTTTACTGGAATGGCAGGCAACATTTCCTCTCCAAGTGCTCAAGTCAGAATTTGAACCCAGGCAGCTGTTTTTTAAGTTCCTTCTGAAAACCAAACTGCCTGATGTTTTCACTCACTGCCTGCGTGACCTTGAAGAAGTCATTCTGCTGTCTCTGTTAAGTGAGGTGAAGCCACTGAACTGTATCAGAGATTCCAAACTGGGAGTGGGAGGGTCTTGGAAATGAATAAACTTCAGGGACCCTGTGACACCTCCCCTGGAAACTGTATAAAGTTTAGTGTTTGTACACAGTTGCTTTTATTTGCGGAGAGAATCCATCACTTTCCTCAGAAATGGGTTCCATAACTCAAAACAGATCAGAACTACTAGACCAGCTTTCTTGGAAAGTCGTCTCCAGCTTTTACGTTCTTTGATATTATTGATTTGGGTTGTCATTTTCAGCCTTCAAATGTTCTCTCTTTGGGTTGTCTTTTCTGCTCAAATGTTATGTGTTTTATTTGCCTTTTTTATGCAAATGTTATCTAGTGGGTGACGTTTTTCTCCTCACCCCCAAAGCACCAGGTACTCATTGTTGACAAAAATGAGAAAAACATACAAACTTAAGAGCAACTGAGGTTTTTCTACTGATGTATTCTGCAACTCAAGGTGATTAATCCATCTTAGAAGGGAGGACAGGAACTGTACTTTATAACCCTTCATTGTAATTATTCTTATATCTCTATGGTATTTATTCAACAAATTTGTACTGAGACCCAACTAGGCAGCCATTACTATGGGCACTGTGAGCTCCTGAGAGTCAGGGTTTAAGTGCTATCTGCCTTTTATCTTCTCAGCCTGGTACAGGGCTAGCACCCGGCAGGCACTCAGGAAGGGTTTGGAATGAATTCATGATGACTGGCTGGCTGAATGGTTGGTGAATGGATGTACAAGAAATTGGTCACATGGGTGGGGAAAGGAGGTGCAGGGTGCTGAGGGGGTTGGTTCTGTTGGCTCCTGGTTGCCTTCTGATCAGCAGCCTCCACATTCTTGGAGAAGCCATTGAGACCAGTCCTCATTTTCCCATCAGTCATGGTTTGAAAGGTTATAGCTGAAGTTTAGCTGACAGAGCCCACATGAATCCAAAGAAATGAGTCCAATTTCTTGCATCCTACTTAGGCCAGAGGAACAACGAGGGCTTTCTGGCCTTTTGTCTTGGATCCATACATCCCCACATTAGAGAACAATGAACTACCCTCTCTCCCGCCTGCATATTCTCCCTAGACTTCAGAACTTTTCCTCTCTCCCACTCCTCCTCTCCTCGACTTCCATCCCCAGTGTGAGTCTAGTGTCTCACAACCACTGAGAGTAAGAATGGAGCACAAAGCCCTCAGCATATCCGGCGACTGGGAGAAGATATTTGCAAATTATATATCTGATAAGGGGTTAATATATCCAAAATACGCAAAGAAACTCAACATCAAAAAAAGAAACAAACAAAAAATCTAATTAAAAAAGAGGCAGAGATTTGACACAACATTGTAAAATGACTATTAATAAAAAAATGTAAAAAAAAAAGGGCAGAGTACCTGAATAGACGTTCTTCCAGAGAAGACACACAGATGGCCATCAGGCACATGAAGAGATGCTCAACATCACTAGTTGTCAGGGGAATTCAAATCAAAACCACAATAAGACATCACTTCACCTCTGTCAGAATGGATATCATCAAAAAGATGACAAGTGTTGGCAAGGATGTGGAGAAAAGAGCACTCCTGCGTACTCTTGGTGGGATTTTAAATTGGTGCAGCCACTATGGAAAATTACATGGAGTTACCTCAAAAAATTAAAAATAGAACTACCATATGATCCAGCAATTTCACTTCTGGGTATTTAACCAAAGAAAGCAAAAACACTAATTTGAAAAGATATGTACTCCAATGTTCATTGCAACATTGTTTATAATAGCCAAGATATAAAAGCAACCCAAGTGTCCATCAATAGACAAATGGATAAAGAAGACGACACAGTATGTGCATATATATATATATATATATATATATATATACACTACTCAGCCATATATGTGTATCACAATGGAATACTACTCAGCCGTAAAAAAAGAATGAAATCTTGCCACTTGCAATAACATGGATGGACCTATAGGGTATTTGATGCAGTGAAATAAGTCACCCAAATAAAGACAAATACCCCATAATCTCACTTATATGTGAAATCTAAACCCACACACACAAATGAAAATAGATTCATAGAATCAGAGAGCAAACAAGTGGTTGCCAGAAAGTGAAGGAGGGGAACAGGTGGATGAAATAGGTAAATGGGATTAAGAGGTCCAAACCTTTAGTTATGTAATAAATAAGTCATGGGGATGTAATATACAGCATAAGAAATATGGTCAGTAATAACTTTGTATGGGAGCAGATGATTACTAGGCTTATGGTGGTGATCCTTTCATAATGTATGCAAATACCAAATCATTATGAAGTACACCTGAAACTAACATATTGTGTATCAACTATATTTCAATTAAAATTTTTTTTTCAAAAGATGAATAGGCACAGGGGCAGCGAAGAGCAGATGTGCAAACAACAGAGGAGAGGGCTAGGTGCCTGTGCCTGTAGAAAGGGCAGCATGGGAGCTAAGAAAAGTGCCTACTGCTGGGAAGACCTGCGGGTTCTGTCCCGCTCCCTAGCTTTAGACAAGCCTGCACTAGGCTGGACTTTCTTCATCTGCACAGTATTGATAGTGCCTTGTCTGTCTCCCTAAAAGGGTGAGTTCAACCAAGATGTCAGAGAGCAAAACTGTAAGTTGTCAGCAAAGAATCGAAGCCATAGCATTACACAGATTCAGTTAAGAGATGATTCTGATGCTTTGATTCAACTGGTAACTGCAGAAGAAAGGTTGGGATGTAGTTTGAACTTGTACACGAAGTGCAGCGGAGTTGAAAACCTTCGGGTTCATGAAATTCACCTGGTCTACAGCAGCATGGTGTAACAGAAAGAGACAAGACGAGTGTGAAGTCCAGCTCTGCCATTCACTGTCTATGTATTCTTGGGCAAGTACCCTTTTGCCTGAGTTTCCTTTAGAGAGAACCTACCTCACTAGATGTTGCAAGGATACAGATAACCCATGTTGAGAAGCTGGCTCATCATTGGCTCTCCATAAATTGCAAATATTATAAGTATTGCCCAGAAACCATCTATTTCTAGAAAAGAGGAAATTAGTAGCCAAGTAAGGGACAGTTTGGATTACACCTACCTTCTAGGCAAAGGAGTAAAGAGGTGAGACTACAGGAGAAAACCCTCCCCCACAGCTTCCCTGGGATCCTCTGCTGGCGTCTCCCAAGACTTCCCGGTTACACAACATAGTTTGCTGAACTGGGCCTCTGGTGGAAACAACGCCACAGCCCAGGGTATGAGCTTGGCACAGGAGGAAGGATGAGGGAATAGGGTGTCCTATTAGACAAAGGCAAGGAAAGAGACAGAAGGAGAGAGGAGGAGAACTGGGGGACAGGACAGTTGGCTTCAAATAGATACCTAAGGAACCATTGAGTAGAAGGTGAAAATCACTTACTCTTTATTTTTCTGAGAATGGAAATTCAGATCAGTTTGTGAAAATTACAGGAGCACAGAATTTTCCCAAATACTATGATGAATTTTCTTATAAAGCTGCTCTGGACTGGAATGAGTTATTGGAAGGAGATATTTCATCATCCCAGGAAATGCTTAAGCACCTGTTCAGGATTTGGAGAAGGGATTCCTCTCATTGTGTGGCAGACTGGCATAAATGATCTCTGAGGTTTTTTTGTTTGTTTGTTTTTTTTAATAATTCTAAGGAGAACCACTTGGACCAGGCCTGCCCTGCAGGTTAGTTTGGGGGTGGCAGTGGCACATTTGAGACCTCTCACCGCCTGCCCTCACCTCTGGAAGTGCTAAGAAACAGCCCACCCGTTCCCACCCCATGCAGGGTACCACACAACCCCTGGCCAGTTCTGAGAAAGGCGGCACCGTGACTCATAAACATGGGGATGGAGAAACATGGCTGCCTCAAGAATGTTGTGACAAGATTTCCCAGTCTCTCCTCATTTGTTGCCAAATCTCCCCGGAAATGGGGCCCAAGAGCTAGTGAGATTAACTACAAAGTTACTGGGTGTTTTATTGCCTTTTCCCTGATTGTAAATCCCTGGGAAAAGAAACAGATTAGCCCTAAAGGAAGAGACCAGAATGAGAGGGCAGCCACTTATGGTTTGCAATTCGTGGCAAGGAGATCACGACAAGACGATCATGAAGAGAAGAACACAGACGGGAGATAATGAAACAAAACCACTTTTCAAGCAAGAACACAGATTGATGAACTACAAAAACATAGCAGACCCATAGACGTCACAGCCAACCTCTTCTATAAAGCGAAGTCCCACCCAAATGAGCAAACAGAGAAATATGTTGTCTTTCCAGAAAAGTGAAAAGATCAGACATTCTATTCCCCAGGCAGCCGGGACTCAAAACACAACCCCTTTGCCATCCCAGCGTCTTCAGACGACTCTCACTCATTCAAGGCTCTTCAGCAAGAGACCAAACTGTGTCATGGAGAAATGGAGAGATGGTCGTGTCACCAAGCCTGGGTTCAAGTCCCTCCTCTGCTGATTCCTTGCTGAGTGACCTTAAGCCTCAGCTTCCCGATTAAGTGACTGAGGACAAGAGTACTTATTGTCTAGAGTTGTTGTGGGAATTATACGGGATTTATTTATAAAGTACCTGGCACAACACTGGTGATGAATAAACGCAGGTTCATATTAATAAGGGAAACTATGGAAATAGAAAAAAAGACAGTTAGAAGCAAAAACAGAAACTTTAACCCAAATACTTCCTCCAAAACTTAATTTGAGGGGTTAACTTGATTTAAAATTTTTTATTATAAACATTTTCATAATAGGAAATAGGAAAATATAGACAGTGTTTCCATTGCCTGGCTCTTTTGAATTCTATTAGTTTGTAATACTTCAGTCGCTTTTTTTTTGACTAGTTTTTTTTTTTTCTTTTTAAAAACTTTTTTTGGGGGGGCATATAATTAAGTTCATTTATTTTTGATGGAGGTACTGGGGATTGAACCCAGGACTCTGTGCATGCTAAGCATATGCTCTACCACTGACCTATAACCTCCCCCTGAGTCCCATTTTTAAAGAAATGAAACATGGAAGATGAAGTCATGCACCTCTTGTCTGTTTTGAGCCTCTGCAGCTTTGTCCCCAGGCCCTGGGCTGACCTCTTATTCTTTCTATGGTTTGTTTCTTGGGGCCTCCATCCTCTATCTTGAGCTAATGATCATCACAGCCGACCTCTTTCTGCATTTTCTGTATTCTGGTTGAAGGATCACTTGCTTCCTCCAGGGATCCAACCTTCCTCTAAGGAAGAAAGGAAACATTGACCAGCCTTCAGGCACTATCTACCATTTCAGTGGCTGCTCCTTAGGGAACCTGAAGCTGACAGCGGTCAGGCCAGAAAGAAGGGTTAGGGCGCTTCCCAGCATGGCACCAGGCAGCTTCCCAGAACTTCCCCGGCTGAATCCCCACAATATCTCTAAGAGGTAACCATTACCCCTTTTCTACGAAAAGGGAAACCAAGGGGAAGAAACTGCCCATAGCCTGGCTGCCCAGAATTCACATTTAATTTTTTTAGCAAAGTAGAGCTACCAGGGACCACTTCTACTCCGGTGTGGGAGGAACCGGTGGTTAACGGCATGAGTCCTAGTGTTTGCAGGTATGAACTCACTGCTGCATTGAACACAATTAGCTATCTTGTGCTCATCACAGAAACAGAACCTTCTACAAAATATTCCTACAATTAAGGAAAAGAAAAATAATAAAAGACAACCCAAGGAACATGAGATGAAACCCTAACCTCTTCACTCCTTCAATCCTCTCCCAACTTTGTTAATTTATAGGGACGTCAGCAGTCAGGAGACCTGGATTCTAGGCCTGACCTCTCCACTTATAAGCATGTGACCATGAACAAGTCCCTCTCTTCCCCTGTCCAGGCCTCTGTTTCCACATCACTCAAATAGGGATAATGCTATCTTCTCTGCCTACCCGCAAGGGTGTTGTAGGTATTCCAACAGAAAATGGGAGCAGAGGTGCTGAAGCACTGTCTGCCTCTAGATTGTCTCCATATCCCTGTATCCCGGGAGGGTGGGGATGGTAAGTGGTCCTGGGCAGCTCCCCTCCTAGCACCCAGCTCCTTGGACCTAATCTCCAGCAATCCCCACAATCACCAGCTTTGTGATTTTATGATCTCAAAACATCCTTACACCCCTGAGATGGCTGATAAGGATAGCTAAGATTAATTCCACTTAGAATATGCCAAACACTCTGTTGGATAGTTTATGTTCTTTATCTTGAATCATTAAGATAATTATGGATGGCAAGTATTTTATTTTTATTAATCAAATGTACTTTTATTTTTGTGTTTTGTTTTCGTGAATCACATCCTTAAATATAAAAATGGATGTGTTGGTATTGGTCTGATAACAAGGAAAATCAGATAATAAACACCAGTTTAGAAAATAAAGCTCAAGAATAGATGAAGTATGTCAATAATAAAAAAAATAGAGGCAGACAGGTACAAGGGAATACCACTCAGCCTTAAAAAAGAATAAAACAATGACATCAGTAGCAACATAGAGGGACCTAGAAATTATCTTACTAAGTGAAGTAAGTCAGACAGAGGGGGAAAACTATGGTATCACTTATATGTGGAATCTTAAAAATGGCACAAATAAATTTATTTACAAAACAGAAACAGATTCACAGACATAGAAAACAAACTTATGGTACCCAGGGGGATGTGGGAAGGGAGGGATAAACTAGGAGTTCGGGATTTGCAGATATACACTACTATATCTAAAACTGATAAACAAGCCCCTACTATATCTACAGCACAGATAATTATATTCAATATCTTTTAATAACCTAAAATGATAATGATATGAAGAATAATATATATATATATATCTGAATCAATATGCTGTATACCAAAAACTAACAAAACCTGGCAAATCAACTGTAATTCAAAAAAAAGAAAGGATTGGAAGAAAAAATAGATGAAGTATGAAGTTCAACGGAGGGAAAAGCATGTTCTTCATAACAAGGTGGGAAATCATCCTTTTCACAGATGTTGGGGGAAAACAGGCATTATCACCCTCATTTCCTAATTAAGGAAACTGAAACTCAGGGAAGTGAAGTAACACACAGGCATAAGAGATGTAAAACCCGAATCTGAGGCAGTCTTACTAGATTCAAAGCTCATTTTCTTTCAACCACACTACCCTGCTCGCCTCCAGAATCCCTGTCTGCTCTTACCCTCATTAGACTGCCTTCTTTCTCCCGACAGCAGATAACAGTCTGGGATCATGCATAGAAGCAAACATAACACTCATTACCCCGTCTTCCTTGAAACTGGGTGTTTGGAAGGTGGATTATGGTCGGGAGAGAGGTTTCGTGGCTGAGGTAGGTGATGAGAATCAGACTAGAACAAAAGTATTGAAATGGTCAACATGAACACTCCTAGGAGAATATATGGATACTGCAACATTCTGGGCACAAATCAGTGTTAATTAGCCCAGTAAACATGACTGAATGCCTACTATATGCTGGTGCCTGGACAGTGCTCAGCGGTGGTTCCTGTCCTTGATATACACACGAGAAACCCGAGTTCATGGAATGCTTTTGTTAAAATTTAAAACGAAAAAAAAAAAAACAGAGATAAAGCTAATATGGGATATTTGCAGACCTAGGCAGGAAACAGACAAAGGAAGAAGGGAGAATCAGAGCTGGGGCTGCTCTTAATAAACCCATCTTGGTGTTTGTGTGTGACTGTTGGGGAAAGTCTGCCAGAACCACAGAATTTAAGAAAGTGTGGGGAGGGCAGTATAGCTTAGTGGTAGAGCATGTGCTTAGCATGCAAGAGGTCCTGGGTTCAATCCCCAGTACCTCCATTGAAAATATAATGAAATTAGATTAAAAAAAAAAAAAGAAAATGTGTGTGTGGGGGGAGGGGTCATCTTTGCTTCTTTCCCATCTTCTGTAGAAGATACCGAGGACAGGATCCTTTCATTCCCTTCCTCCCAAAACTTCACGTGGCTGGAAAAGCCTGAGGTTTGGAGATCTCAGAGCACTGGCCCAAGCAAGGCCCAGGCACTAGAGCTGTCCAAGCTAAGTGGACACCATTGTATACATCCCTTAGCCCTGAGACACCTTCTCCGTCAGCTTTCCTTTTGCCAGCCTGGGACCCACTGGAATATCAAGCAGGTGGCTCTCAGTTATAGAGGATTGTGGCTACCTAGTCAGAAGCTCAGAAAAATTGATGTTGTTATTCCGGTATGTTACAGAAATTAGGAAAGCACAGAGAAAGGGCACTTCCCTGAGTGCAATAGGGAGAATCAATCAGAGGAGGCTTCCTGGAGGTGGCCCATGAGCTGAGCAGAAAAACACAAAATTATATTCTAAATAAGTAAAGAAGGGGAGAGTCCAAGTAGATGACTTTACAAAGGTTTGGAAACATGGTGAAAACTGCAGAGGCAAGATGAAGCAAGATAGAGCTGATGATGGTGGTGGTGACCAAGACAACAGCTAACACCTCTCTACACTTATTAAGTGGAGATACTGCTAGAACAGATACTGTTCTAAGTGGTTTATCTACATTAATTCTCACACCTACCTTGTTAGGTAGGTGCTTTTATTATCCCATTTTACATATGAGGAAACTAAGGCACAGAGGAGTTAAACAGCATAACTTAAGAAGTATGCCCACGATCATATAAGACCTTGTGAGACAGATAACTTAAGTAATATGAGTTTTATCCTAAGAGCCAAGGGGTATCTTCCACTCTGTGCTTGAAAGGTTCTCAGCAGAGAGGAGATGGGCACAGATTTGTGATTTTGAAAGCCTTCTCTCATCCAGGGTAGACTGGGTGTTGGAGAGGGAAAAACTGATTAGGTTCCTAATTCAAAAACCTGGGCAGACAGTGAGGGTAGAGAGCAGAGGAGTAGTCCCACAACACCTGGTGCTTGTGGGTAAGAAATCTGCCCCCCACGTCTCTCTGCTTTCTCTGCCGTCTCTAGGCAGAATAATTTACATCCACCTACCCACCTCAGGAATGGCTTGAAAATTAATGGGGTAGAGGCCTGACTGGCTTTCATGTGTTAAACAACACCCTTGCACCACTGCTGGTGTTCTTTAAATGCTGAACATATAAAATGCGCTTTGACGGAAGAGCCAGGAATAATTATAGCTTGCTAATTACTGTTAATTTTTACCACAGCTTTGAAACCGTGGACTTTCTCAATGATTCAAAAGAGAGATGGCAATCCCTTCATCCCACTGAAGTAGCCACACAGAGGCAGAGAAGCAGTTTCCCACAGGCTGCATCTTTTCATTATTTGC
This sequence comes from Camelus bactrianus, assembly GCF_048773025.1. Lineage (NCBI taxonomy): Eukaryota > Metazoa > Chordata > Mammalia > Artiodactyla > Camelidae > Camelus > Camelus bactrianus. Next base: position 36,763,945 of record NC_133551.1, read on the forward strand.
AGTGGTTCAGCTACTTGTATGGGACACAGAGAAAGAAAAGCAATGATTTGCGCTTTTGCAATCAAACTGTACAAAGAATTCCTTATAGTCTTGCTTTTTTTTTTTTTTAAGAATTTGTTCCTTTCCATCTCTCTATACTGAGTACATGCATAAAAATTATGGGTTTGCCTGTGTGAAGGAGCAAAAAAAAAGTGTTCAACAAAACTCCTAATACACTGGCTTCCAAGACACCTGGGTTTAACCCACGGTAAGGCGAGTAACAGAATTGCTCCCTAATCTTTCTTCAGATTCTGCACCACTCGGTTTCCATAGCATTTATTTAAGGTCTCAGAACAGCCAGGGAGAATCCCAAAGATGCCTACAAGGAATCTGAAGACAATGATGGCTGGGCGACTTTTAAGTTTCTAAGCCTCAACAGCATCACCTATAAAATGGGTCCTATAGAGAGTCCATACCTGTCAGAACACGACGTGAGGATGAAATAATGTTGGGAGCTGTAAACTATATCAACGTGCGCTATTAGGAGAACTGCGGAAAGAAGCGAACTTAAAGCAGGGACGGAGGCTGGGAAACGAAGAGAGAAAAAGAAAGGGGGAGTGGACAAAAGCGTCACAGTCCCACGCCTTACTTCTCAGTACAATTTCTGAGAATTCCAGCCCCAGAGAGCAGCCGGGACGCCCAAGGTCCTCAGCTGGAGGACGCGCCATGGGCGGGTCCCTCTGCAGGTGGGGCCGGGAGGGCCGGGGGCGTGTCCCCACCGCCCACAGGTGAGTATCGGTTTTCCTTTCCGGGGCTTTCGGTCCGGAATAGACAGTGCAGTCTCCGCTCCCCTGATCCTATCGCGGGTGGCGCAGGGCGGGCTGGGCCTTCCGTGGGACGGGGATGGGAACCGGGACAGGGGGCGGGATGTGTCAACCAAATACCAGCGGGTGAGTCGGCGGCCGAACCAGCCGGGCAGGTCCGGCGGAGTATAAAAGCAGGAGGGAGCGGCAGGCGGCAGACGCCAGGAGACCATCCTAGACGGCGGAGCCCGAGCCCAGCAGAGTCCCCCGGCCCTCGCCAGCCCGCGCCCGATCCGCGCTCCTCCGGCCCACCATGGTCCGGGGCCCCGGCCTCGCGCTGCCATCGCCGTCGCTGCTGCCGCTGCTCCTGCTGCTGGTGGCGGTGATGGGCCACGCGGCCGCGCAGAATAACTGCACATGCCCCACCAACAAGATGACCGTGTGCGACTGGAGCGGCCCGGGCGGCCGCTGCCTGTGCCGCGCGCTCGGCTCGGGCCTGGAGGTCGACTGCTCCACGCTGACGTCCAAGTGCCTCCTGCTCAAGGCCCGCATGAGCGCCCCCAAGAGCGGCCGCGCGCTGGTGCGGCCGAGCGAGTACGCGCTCTTGGACAACGACGGCCTGTACGACCCCGACTGTGACCACCAGGGCCGCTTCAAGGCGCGCCAGTGCAACCAGACGTCTGTGTGCTGGTGCGTGAACTCGGTGGGCGTGCGCCGCACCGACAAGGGCGACCTGAGCCTGCGCTGCGACGAGCTGGTGCGCACCTACCACATCCTCATCGACCTGCGCCACCGCCCGGCCACCCGCGCCTTCAACCACTCGGACCTGGACGCCGAGCTGCGGCGGATCTTCCGGGAGCGCTACCGGCTGTCCCCCAGGTTCCTAGCGGCCGTGCACTACGAGCACCCCACCATCCAGATCGAGTTGCGGCAGAACGCGTCGCAGAAGGCCCCCGGCGATGTGGACATCGCCGACGCCGCCTACTACTTCGAGAGGGACGTCAAGGGCGAGTCGCTGTTCCCCGGCCAAGGCGGCCTCGACGTGCGCGTTCGTGGAGAGCCCCTGCTGGTGGAGCGAACGCTCATCTACTACCTGGACGAGAAGCCCCCCCAGTTCTCCATGAAGCGCCTCACCGGAGGCCTCATCGCCGTCATCGTGGTGGTGGTGGTGGCCCTAGTCGCCGGGGTGGCCGTCCTGGTGATCACCAACAGGAGGAGGTCAGGGAAGTACAAGAAGGTGGAGATCAAGGAACTGGGGGAAATGAGAAAGCAACCGAGCTTGTAGGTACCGGCGGCGCGGGGGTGGGGTGGGGTGGGGTATCGGATTTCGGCGTGGTCCAGGTCCAAGTGAGTCACGCTTCTTGATTCTTGGCCCAAGGAGACATTTCTTCTCCCATATTTCTATCTCCCTCCACCGCCACCAAAAGTATTCTAGATCCTGTTCTCAGGACCACCTCCCTTTCTGACTTCTGTCTTAAAGGAAGCATTTCTAAAAATTCCCTTTTGGTCCAACTAAACACCTGACTCGAAGAGTTTAAGGGAACTTTGGCATAGGGTTATGTGTTAAGAATCAACTGTCTACATGACAATCCAGCATCGTTTGAAAGGGACACAATCGATGCTGAAGGCTTAAATGCATTAGGATGGGAAACGGCGCTTTTACTGTCTTGGGTTTAAGTTATTTGATTAGCTCCACTTGAATCGTGGCCTTCCTGATGAGGGGTTCGCTAATTGGGCCCGTGTAGTAGCCTCATTTACCATCGTTTGTATTACCGATCACTTATGCTTGCCACCGGGAAAGAAGCCTATTCCAGCTGCCTGAACACATTTCAGATGTCTTTGAGGACAGACTCTGGCCCAGAAACTCAGCGTCTTTTCTTCAGCTTGCCCTTATTACAGCGGATATTAGTAATGTTTCTTTTGTAAAATGTTTGTACATACGTTGTCTTTGATAATACGGTTGTGATTTTTTAAAAAAAAAAAAAACACCATTTTAATAAAATGAAAAAGGCACAAACCAGAAGATGGAGTTTGGGAAAATTTGCTTCAGATTTAATATCACTTTGGGCCCCTCTGTCTAATTTCCGATGACTCATACTTTTTAGCAGGATCAGGCATTTCCTGTTCCCACTCTTGTGTGTCTTGAGATCCCTTAACTGGCAGGTGTAAACACACATCTTTCTGAATAAGATTATTTGGAAACCTCCCTCTAACTGCAGGAGGGCGGGTCTGAGGGGAGAGGCTAGAACTAGCTGCTATTGTTGGGAAACCAGCCTCAGGTTATCTCTATTTAAGAAAATTCTACCTTTGTTTCTGGAGCTGCATCTCCTTTGAATCCCTTCCTTACTGGGAAGTACCTAGTGCCCTTCCCATTTAGCCCTTGGCAAATGACGTAATCTCAAAGTTTTGCAGCTCTATGAGTTAAGACTTCCCCATCTAGTTGCAGCCGGTCTGTAGGGGGCTCTGTGCTCTGGCTGTGTGTGTGGGGGGGGGGGTGCACATGCGCACACTTGCCTACACAGGCTGTTTTCCTAATATTTTACTAGTAATGTGCTTTCACATTCAATTATGTGAAGCAAGGTGTTAGAAGGTCACTGTGGGGTAACCTCCAGGTAAACAAGTTGCTGGAGTTGCTGGGAAATTGCTACAACAATGGGCATGGACACAGGAGTGAGTGGTTGGTATAGCCCACAGCAAACAGCTAGATCCAGGACTTCAGCTTCTTCCCCTGGGATCTGTCATGGTCCTCCTCTCACTTCTACTCTGTCGTCTCTGACTACCTCTCAAGACTGAAGCACCAGGAAGAACTGGGGCCAGAGAACGTCAGCCACTGCCTTGGCAGCTTGGGACTGTGGTTGGTGTGTGCTGGTGGAGTGATACTTACGATCACCAGAGATCTCTGTGTGTAGGCACGCTGTGTGTAAGGAATGTCCATCAGACTCCAGAAGTCTTTTCAGGCTAAAATGAGGCTCAACCAGGGGAGAAGGCTGATGTGGGCTGGCTTCCCTGCGGTGGGAAGGATGGCTGAAGTGCCTGAGGTTAGAATGGGAACTTCAGCAGTGAGAGTGAGACCACTTTCAGGCACCCCGCATACTTTCCATTTCTGGCCCCTTCTCTCAATGAAGTGCCTCAGCTAGAGGGACCTTGGGAATCACCTCTAACCTACCTCTCATCTTTATGGATGAAAGGGTGAGTGACTTCTCCAGAGTAATGTTTCTGTGGTACAGCTGAAACTAGAAAGTCTCTTGAATCCTAATCCAGTATTTTCCGTACATCACGCTGTAATCGTTTCAAGAGTCACTTCAAAAAAACTCTCACTTGACTACCCAGAAAATAAACTGATTAAGGATTGAGTGGGTGGTTGAACAAAGGAAAAAGCCCATTCCTCCATCAGAATGTGGCTTCTGGATAATCTCTGCATTCTGGATAAGGAGCCCTTGTCCTTTATTGCACTCAATAGTTCAAAAAGCACGTTCACTCCTATCATACTGAGGCATCGTCTTATTGGTAATGACCCAAGTGTTGACCAGCGTGAGTTCAAATCCTGCTCTACTGTGGGTCTAAGTCACCTCACTCCCCCCAGTGTCCTCATCTGCTGACGTTTCTCTCAATGGCAAAACTTAGATGAGGCAATTGATACAAATGCCTAGAATGATCTTAAATTTTCTTCTCTCCTGGGGATTACATCCATTTCACATGTCAGAAAACAGAGGTCCAAATAGGCTAACTCATGACCACACATCCTGCATGTGGCAAAGCCAGAGTTGAGAGCCTTTGTTTTTGGCTCCCTAGTCCAGGTGGTTGCCCCATGCACCAAGCAGGTTGAGACACCTTTCTTACTTCTTCCAAGGAAGAGCCCCTCATACTCTGTTCTGTAACTCAGTTCGCCTCTGCCGATCACAGCACTATCCAGGACCGGCTATCTCCAGGGGTTTAGCCTCCATCTCCAGATCCCCTCCTCCACCCTGCCCCAAAGTTAACATTTGCTGTTTTGAGCGCAGGCCTGGGGCTGCCCTTGGAAGGAATGTGTGGAGCAGATGTGACTCACCCAGCAGGTCACAGCTTGTCTTCTGAGCCCTGTGGGAGGCTGATCTGATTTCCTTGTTTTGGTCCTCAGGGCTTTCTCCACTCTTGTTATTTCCTTAATTGAAGCAATTCTTTGAATCACGTAATTTCTCCCTGCGAACATAGCTTTGGCTTCACTATTTTTTCAAATAGGATCACAGGATGTCAAAGCTGGAAAGAAGATCATTTAGTCCAAGACTCCATTTTACAGATGAAGAAACTGAGGCCCAGAGAGGAGAATGGATTTACCTGTCTGGCAGATAGTAGGAGAGCGACCCTACCCTACAGTCACCTCCAATACACTGACCACTGTCTTGTCTAGTGTCTGTTCCCTTGTCTTCCTGGTTGTTTATTTTCACTCAGTCATTTCTGTTCTTAAATTGTGTAGCTGTTCCTTAGCTTTTTAATATCACTTAAATCACTTTGGTTAAGTGTAAAATGTGTGGGCTTTGAAGTTACCTGGCACTTCAGACCCCTATTTTCTTATTTGTAAAATAGAGTCTTAATATGCTTGGTTTTAAAGATTAGACATAAGATATGAAAAGACTGAGTACGTATTTAATAAATGATCACTCTTGTTAGAATGACATAGCGAGGTCCCCAACACCCAGGGGAAACAAATAGTCATGGCTGAACTCTTTCCAATGCCATGCAAACAGCACTTCCTTAAGGGGACATCTCTGTTCCTCCGTGTCTGCTATTAGAGGAATGAGAGCAACCTTTGAAGCTGCCTGTTTATAAAGGTGACCTCACACTGTATTTCTCTCCACTCATTGTCCCATCTCTTTCTGGCCACAGCTGGGAGAAGTTCCCACTTGTGAGGACTCACAGGATTAGGCTGGGTCTAACCACATAATCCAGGATAAGATTATCCTCTCTCAAGTTCTCTAAACTTAATCATATCTACAAAATCCCTTTTGCCATGTAATAAAATATATTCACGAATTCTGGGGATTAAGTTCTGGGCACCTTGACAGGGGAGGGCATTATTCTGTCCACCCACAGAGAATGGCCCCCCCAAATCCATGCTCCTAACTGTGATACTGTACTGCCTCTAAAACTGCAGGCCAGAGGGCACTTTTTATTTAGTCACTAAAGAACTCTTTCCCCCATCACTCTCTCCTCGATCCCTTTTTGAACAACGCCTTTCCAAATAGGAAAATGGAGTCTTAGGAGAATTATTTCTGTATCTCACACAGGGTCATGCAGGGTGCCTGGCACCCAAAAGCACTCAGGAAATGTGTGTTGAACTGAACTGATACCAACGGCTGCCATTTATTTAACACATATGATGCACCAAACACTGTCCTACAAGCTTCACCCTGACTATCTCATTGATTTCACAACTACCCCATGAACACAGAGTGTGCTCTTCTATTGTTCCCATTTTACCTGATGAGGAAACCAAGGCATTAATAAATGACTTGCCAGAAATTGCACAGCTGGTAAGGGAAGACAGCTTGAATTTAAATCCAGGCTACCCTCCTCAGTCTGTGCTTTTATCACTATACAATGTTGCAGGGTGAAGACCCATGTTCCATGCCAAATGGTGATGATGCAAGTTGGGAGGCTTATTCTCAGGGACCTCGGTGGAACCCCTCAAAGGACCACTTGGGAACTTGACAGATTTCTTCTCCAATCAGTAGTGAATCCTGGTGGACGTCTTCCAGTTGTAATTTCCCTCCTGGAAACATTCTCTGTCATTGCTAAATACCATCAGAGGTTTCGTTGTTGCTTTTTATGATGAGCTCTGGGAAGGAGTGGATGGGCGGGTGGGGATGAGTAGGGAACTTAGGTTCATTCACTGTTCAGGAATTACACTGAACACAGGAGAGCTGTGTCTCCCGACTTCACAGCAAGCCGTGTAGCCTCAGTTTCAGCAGAAATTCTCAGGTCCATGCTGTACAAGGAGGCCAGACCCAGAAGGGTAAGAAGGGAAAGAAAAATGTCCCAGAGTGAAAGTCCGAACACATTAACCAGTGGTGTGACAGCAGACCGCTCAGCCTACCAACACATCACATCATGTCTCCTTGGAAGGGCAGGGACAAGAGTCCCTTGACCAGATCAGTTTAACCCTTTAGAAGCCTTATGTTCTCCATAATGGATGTGGCTCAGCCTCTTTGGTGGTCCCACTACCCTCAACTCCCCTGTTAGCTGGTGCTGTTGGAGGAAATGTCCTTGCACCCAAATATTTTGATGGGAAGCACATTATCACATGCTATCAAAACACAGCTTGAGACAGAACGTATCGATTCAATTAGATCAGCAGATGAAGCTTGGTGTCTTGGCTGGCTCTTTTTAGCTGTGTGACCTTGACTCTGGTCATTTACCTCCCTGGGCCTCACATTTACATTGTAAAATGGATCTAATAGTATCCACTCACTCTGGTTCTTAGCATTCTTGTCTTCTAATCTCATCTCAATGGGACTAAGGTAAGTATGACCAAGAGGCTGGTTTGACCAGTACTGGCTACAGTTGAAGTGAGTAACTGTGGGTGGTTACCCTGAAACTTGCCCAAATGGGACAACCTGTGTCCTTAGGGATGCAGAGGGTTTATCATTCACTCACTCCTTCAAATACTTTTTGTCTTATTTTATGCCAGATATTGTACTAGTTTGGGGAATATATGATTTGTTGAATAGACATGGTTTCTCTGGGGGGGGGGTGTCTGTCTGTCTATATATATTTTTGCCTACCTGGCATCCCAACAACCTTCTCAATGAGGAAACACACCCATGATAGGAGTCTTGGTGAGAGGTTGGCTGGTCCTGCTCCTGGCTGATGGAACATGATCATGTGACCTGGTTCAGCCAATTGAACTCTCCTGCTTGGGATGCTGATCTAGAGGACATGAAGCCATACATCAGGACAATTGATAAATTAGTCACAGCAGCGTCAGCTTTGCCAACAGCACAACTGCTCCATGGGTGTCGACTGTCCAGCGGCACCAGCACCAGTGGGCCATCCTGATCAGACTGTCCCATCGCTCGACCTGGGCCACGTTCCTTCAGCACAGCCAACCTAACTTCCTGATCATTTCCTGAGTCTGGTTCTCCAGCCTTCACTCTGATTCTGTGAATTTATCCCAGATCCTCCAACAAATTCCTCATATGCTTAAGTTTAGCTAGAATCAGTTTCTGTTGTTTATAACCAGAGATCTGACTGGTAGAATCCCTGTCTTTGTGGCAGTGAAAGGCCAGAAGCAGAGACAGTCATTAAGTACATAATCATAAAAATAAGGGCACAATTGAAAAATGAGGTAAGTGTTCTGAAGACAAGGAGCATATGTGGAAGTTCTGACCTAGTCGTGGGGGGAGTTACTTTTTTAAGCAATTGATGCTTGATCTGAGATTCAAGGTATGAGTAGATGTTATTTATGCAGGAAAAGAAGCATTTTAGTAGAAGAGAACAGCATACGCAAGGATCCCGAAGCACAGAGAGTGGTTTATCTGAGGATCTGGCAGCAGGCCAGCATGGCTGGAATATGACAGCAAGAAGAAGGGGGTGTTTCGTGGGGCTGGAGAAGTGGGCTGAGGACAGACTATGGAAGGCCTTTCAAGCTAATATTTTGACCTTTGTGTGAACTAGCAACGGGCATGCCCTCTGTGCAGACACACAGAAAAAAGGCATCCTATCTAGTTGGAGTTAACTATATAGTGCAGGGCTTGGCAAATGGGCTGGTGGGTACCTTTGTGTGAAAAAAAAAAAGGGCTCCCTTCTACCTGCTGACACAACTTTGCCCTGACACCATTTAAGAGTATAGTAAAATCATTAGTGTCTTCTTTTTTCTTTCTTTTTGTTTAGATTCCACCTTTGAGTGATATCATATGGTATTTTTCTTTCTCTTTCTGGCTTACTTCACTTAGAAACATTATGTTATACACCAGAAACTGACACATTGTAACTGACCATACTTCAATTTAAAAAAAAAAGAGCATAGTAAAATCATCAAACATGTATATATGGACTTTTACACAAAGGGTGACAAAATCTAATTGTGTTTTAAAAAGATCACTCTGGCTGGAGTAGGGAGAACAGACTGAAAAAGAGCAAGGATACAGAAGACCAGATGGAGAATCTCAGGTAAGAGATAAAGGTAGTTAGACTGAGAGCAGGTGTAGAGGGTAGTGATGGTGATGGAGAGGAGTGTATTCGAGAGACACCTAGGTTATCAAATCAACGGGACTTGGGGCTGTATTCTCTGTGGGGGTGGTGAGGAAGAGGGAGGTGTCAAGAATGGGTCCCCTGGTTTCTGGCTTTCATGGCTGGTTGGTGGTGACAGTACCTGTGACAGAGAACACAGGAATGAGAACGTGTTTGGTGGGAGCGAAATGATGAGTATGGTTTTGGACATGTTGAGTCCAGCCAGGAGTTGGGCATAGATGTCTGGGATATTGTGGGCTGGAGATGGGAATTTGGTAGGATTTAAAAGCCATTAACAGGGATGTACGTGCCTAGGGAAAGATAAGTGCCTATAAAGGGAAGAGAACTAGCTCCAGGCCTCAAAGACTCCAGCAGTTCAGGGCAAGAGAGAGGAGGACGAGCCGCCAAAGCAACCAAGAAGGGTCAAAACCAGGGATGGAGCCGAAAAGACAAGCCCACTCTGGCACCAGAAGATGAGACTGAGTCAGAAGTCGTGGGGAACAGTCTAGGGAGGGGAGCATTGTGGGGAACAAAAGCCCAGATAAAGAGAGACCCGAGTGTCTGCCACTTATGGTTATCGTCCACTGGCCGCCTGCTTTTTGGGGACCACCATCGGTGGAAAAGGAGAGAGTGGGAGTAGACGGCTCAAGAGACTAGTCTGTGAGAGTGTTGAGGGAAAGTGGGGGGCCGAGATTGTCTGGGTGTAGCTTCTGGCAAAGCTACTGGTCAGCATGTGACCTTGGATCAAGTTATTCACCCTCCTCATGCCTCGGTTTCCTCACTTGTAAAAAGGGAACTCTAATATACCCACCTCGTCATAGGGTTGGTAAGAGAAGTAACTATGTGAGTTCTTCTTAGACTAGTGCCTGGCACACAGGGAGCACTCGTAAATGTTACCTCTCGTTAATCGGTATCTTCAACCTGAATACACAGTGTCCAGTGCAAGCTCCAAAGAGGGACAGCTGTTTCTCTTTAGTCACCTCTGCACAGTGCATGGACCATAACAGGTGCTCAGTAATTAATGCTGATTAAATGGTTGGACAGATGAGATGGGTGCAGATATCTCCCCGAAGGGCTAGCTCTGGGCTGGGGGTTTAAACAGGGCCAAATATATCCCTTTGACTTCTGGGCTTAACTATCCAAGGAGGTCAAGTTCACCACTCAGAATAATATTCAGAAGCAAAAGAAAGAAAAAGAAAGCTACCTAGAACTTCCTGAAGGTTTTTTTTGTTTTTAAAGCAAAGCAATGTGGAACACATTTAAATAATTTATGAGTGGAACTAATACAAAACAATAAGCAAGGAAAACAGGCAGCACAATATAATATGCAAAAAGTTAATAGCTTTACTATATAGAGAACTGAGACAAATGGATTAGAAAAACAATTATCTAATCATGGCTTCAGCGAGGTACCTTTGTGCAAATTAGAAAGGGTACCCCCCTCCGGGCAGATAAATTAGAAAAAGGCACCCCATCTAGTTGGACCCAGCCTTGTGATGCAGGCTTGCCAAGTACACGGGTAGGTGGGTACCTTTATAAGGAGAAAAGTGTGCCCCTCCACAGCTGAAGGTGCACAGGGAAATGATTGGAGTCAGACTTGATTGTGGCCACCTCACCCCCTTGGCCTTGGTGTAGCATTTACATAGAATGACCTTATGAGATGGCCAGTCTTCAGTAGAAAACAGACAACAGTCATGAATAGACAATTCTGGAAAAGGAACTAGAAATGATAATAAACATCTTTTTAAAATATATCTAACATCACCAGTAATCAAATGTGTTCGAAGCAAAATGGGATAAAACGTTTCCTCCGCGAAAGTAGTAAAACTGGTATGACTCAGTGCTGGTGAGGGAAGTGCTAACTGGTACACCTTTCTGGGAAACAAGTTGGCAGTATGCACCGAGAACCTTAGAAGTGTTCCTTTTCTTTGACTTCCCAATTCCATGCCAAGGAATTTATTTTAAGGAAATGAACTGTGACGCAAACAGAGGTTCACAAAGACACAGTCCCTGCAGCAATTTTAGAACAGCGAAAAGGTGAAAACAGCCTAAATATCCAACAAGAAGGGGGTGATTATACATGTCCACAACTCCCTGAGACCCAGGGTGTTTCAGGATCCAGAATTTTCAGATTTTAGAACGATTTGGTGCCGATCTTATTCCGCACTCTCAGTAGGGTCTGTAGCAACATCATGAACACGTCCAGACTTCTGTCATGAGACTTATAAATAGCCACACTAATTGGTATAAATAAACCATAAATAGCTGTAGGCCCCTTCAGGTCAGCTTTTCCATCCCATGAGTTGGCACCAGGCTTTCAAAACAGTTTTCAGTGTTCAGAGCAGTTTGAATTTGTGGAGAGGGGGTTGTGGATCTGTATAAATTATGGTATAATCTTTGAAGACTTTTTAATACAGGAAAATGCTCACAATATCCTGTTAAGTGAAGGTGGAGTGAGGGGAACAAAATGACATAATGACCCCACTCTGTTTTAAAAGAGAAAAATGGGAATACATTTGTCAATTTAAGTGCAAAACTTACAGGTTTAAATCCACACTGGCCATAACTGCTTTTGTTTTCTTCTTCTTTTTTTTCCCCCCTTCTTTCTGTTTTTAATCTTCAAGTGGAATGGTATCATTTTTATCGGTGTAGAAATCAGTCATTACCCAACTCAGTTTTCTTTGAACGATCTGCTGAGGGAGGAGGAAGGAAACCCCCTCCATAGCCACCTCCTATTTGGTGAAGCAAAGGATAAGCCTTTGGATATAGAAAGGGAAGCTCCTTGCTTGGGGGATTAAATTGCTTTGCATGAAGGACTCAGAGGAAATTTTTTTGGAGTTGGGTGGAAGATGGAGTATGGGGTGGGGCAAATACAGGATTACTCAGCGGGGTGGGGTGGGGGTGGGGAGAACCCTGGATTAGTTTCCTGGGGCCACCATAACTACATACAACAAATATAGTGGCTTAAAATAACAGAAAATAATTTCTCACAGGTCTAGAGACTAGAAGTCTAAAATCAAGGTGTCAGCAGGGCCGTGAGCTCTCTGAAGGCCCTTGGGAAGCTTCCTTCCTGTATCCTCATCCTCCAGCTTCTGGTGCTTGCAGGCAATCCTTGGCATTTCTTGGCCTGCGGCAGTGCAATTCCAATCTCTGCCTCCTTCAATGGCTGACCTCCTTCTGTGTGTGCCTGTATCCATTCCCCTCTTCTTATAAGACACCAGTCATTGGATTAGGACCACTTTCATATAGTATGGCCTCGTCTTAACTTGATTACATCTGTGAAGACTTTATTTCTAAATAAAGTCACATTTACAGGATCCAGGTGGGCATGAATTTTGAGGGGAATACTACACAGCTCCATCCAGACCCTTAGTGAGGGATTTGACTAAGAAAAGAAAACTCTAATATTTCATTTCTTTTAAAGTCTGGGCCTGCTGAATGAATGAATGAACGAATGAAGAATATAGAACTGTGATGTAAATTTTCTCTTTGTCTTTAGCCCTAAATTTTCAGCATAAGTCAGCTTTGCAAGTGTGGAAGTCAGGGAAAAGGTATCTCTTTGTTTCTGTGGAATAAAAAGGGGACACCTATGAGAAGTGAAATCAGGAATCTTGTAGGAGGAACGCTGAGGAGGTAAGGCCAGGAGTGTCCCTGGTAGCAGGAGCCAGGATCTGACCTGACATCTGGTTACTGAAACACAGAAATAAGATGCAAAGATTCACTGATGGGGGTCCGGGGCTTTCTATTTTCTCCAACTATACTTTTATGTGTTTTCCAAATTTTCTATGACAGTTATAACTTGCTTCAATAATAAAAAAAAAAACCCAAAAGTTATTTAAAACAAGGAGAGTTCAAGGTGATGTATTATTTAGACTTAAATCCAGATCTTCAGAAAATGCTTAAAGAACTGGCAAACTGAGTTCTTCCTTTCTTTAGTCTAATCAGACTGCTTAATACCAGAAAAGCAATAATCTTCATCCTCCGTGAGTATAATTATCTTCTTCAAATTATTCCCTTTGATCAGCCTGGGAGTTTTCAAAAATTATTATTATAATTTTATTAAGAAATCCCTAAGTAAAAGCAATTACTAGCTTCTATACTAAAAATCAATCAGGACATATTACAATGCCTAGTAGCCCCCCCCACACACACACACACAGTAGCCATGACTTACACTTGGTCATAGACTATTTCACCATATTTTTGAAAAACAAATGAAAAGTCAAAGTTGTGAAGGAGTAGACATTAGTCACCTACTAATTTTAATCACTACGCTAGGAACTTGAACATAGCAATACACAGAATTTTTTTTGTCCTCAAAGATCTTACATTTCATTGCAGTGGTGGTGCCGGGATGGGACTAAATTAAGCAGCTAATTACCGTCATGTGGGATAAGTGCTACGATAAGGGTATCAGGGCTATGAGACCATCCATCAGGTAGAACTGATGGAATCTGGGGTGGAGGTAGGCATCAGTTTAGGGAAAGTCTATTTGAGAAAGTTATGTTTGAACTGAGATCTGAGGATAAATAGTACCCTGTCAGGTACAAGAAGAGGAAGTGGAAATGGATCGATCCAGGAGGAAGCAGATGTACAATATTTGATTGTATTAGTAAGAACTATTTCAGTTGCCAGTGTTAGCGACTCAACTCATACTAGTTAAGCAAAAGAAATTCTTTGACTCATGTAACTGAGAAGTGAAGGGGAAGTGTTAGCTTCAGGCATGGCTGTATCCAAGGGCTCAAATAATGGCAAGTTTCCATGTCTCTGTTTATGTATTTATCCTGCTCATGGCTTGGCTTCAGTTTTTAGAATAATTTCCTCCTCATCCAGGGTAAGATGGCCCATAGCAGCTCCAGTCTCATATTCTACTAAATTAACAGCCACACAGAAGAATTTTTTTCTCCTTCCTATTTCCACTGGAAATAGTCTTTGTAGATGTTAATTAAGCTAAGGATCTTGAGAGGAGATCATCCTGACTTAGGGTGGGCCCTAAATCCAATGACTGGTGTCCTTATAAGAAGAGAGGACAGAGAAACTGAGAAGATGGCAACATGAAGACAGAGGCAGAGGTTGGAGTTATGCATCTACAAGCCAAGGGGCTCTCTCCTATGGGAGTGTGTTAATGGTTTCATCCTGAGATTCCTGAGATTGGAAGTCAGGAGCCAACTTGGGGCTCAGAGCCACCACTTACATCTTGTAGTAGGAAAGACACAAGCACACAGTGCTGCTGGTGCACAGAAAAGTGGGGCAACTCACCAGACCTGCAAATGCATTCAGGACTTGCCCAAGTGGGTGATTTCTGCCCTGCGTTTTGAAGAATAAATTAGCCGGGTTATAGTAGAAAAGGCATTTGTAGCAGGTACCAGTGGTGCCCACTCATATATCTCCCTTGTTGGTGCCTAACCTGTATTTCTGCACATGCTGGTTCTACTTACAACAACCAGCATCTGAATCTCTTTGTTTGAGGCTTCTGGACTCCCAGGAACACATGCAAGAGGCTAGAAGTGCTGAGAATTATTAATCACCTCCAGGACAGCTCCGAACAAAGTACTAGCTGGAGTTGGTAGATAAATAGCCAAGCAACTTCATCCTTCAGTTGGGAAAACTCTTGAGTGTTACATAGTCTCTCTATACTCATCAGGGAGACTTCACTCCATTTGACCCCATCTGTAACTAGTTTGTTAATGTGTCATTTATTGGCTTCCTTCCCTTCCCTTTCTCACTTCTCTGCTCCTCAACCGGTGTATCCTGGGATCACCTCCCAGATAAATTACTTGCATTTGATTCCTTGTCTCAGGATATCCTTCAGAGGGAATTGCAGTTTAGACAACATACCACAAAGAAAGAACAGCATGTGTAAGAACATGGGAACCTAAGCATGGACATGTCACAACAAATTTAAGGCATTATCCAAATTATTTGAGAATCTACTGCCTGGTCTCTTGATCTAATGGGTAAAGAATTATCTCGGGCTTAGAAATAAATGGGTACCATGTTGTAATGACCCCTATTTTATTTTGGGAATTGTTGGAGTCCAGAAGAATAGCTAGAGATTGTTAATTTTCCCTGGAGCCCTCAGACCTACAGAGTGCCTGGCACATATGTGCACTCTATAAGCATTTTTTGAATTAATGAACTTGTTTTTTGTGTTGAAATTAGGATATTACAGAATTTCAGTGATGATTTGCAGTAAGCAAGACATGGAAGCAAACTAAATGTCCATAGATAGGTGATTGGATAAGAAGTTATGGTACACACACACACACTGGAATATTACTCAACCATAAAAAGGAAGAAAATAATGCCATATGCAACAATATGGATGGAACTGGAGATCATCATTCTAAGTGAAGTAAGCCAGAAAGAGAAAGAAAAATACCATATGATATCATTTATATGTGAAATCTAAAAATATGACACAACTGAACTTATTTACAAAACAGATACAGACTCATAGACATAGAAAACAAACTTATGGTTACCAGGGAGGGATAAATTGGGAGTTCAAGATATACAAAATAGATGGAACAACAAGATTCCACCATATAGCACAAGGAACTATATTCAATATCTTATAATAACCTATAATAAAAAATATGAAAAGGAATATATATGTAGAGCTGAAACACTATGCTGTACACCAGAAATTAACACAACATTGTAAACCAACTTATACTTCAATAAAAGAAAAAAAAAACCCAAAAAATCCCACAAAATTCCAGTGTTAACTATACAACGCATATTCAATAAATGTTTCTTGAATAGAACTGGAAGATACTGTGGAAAGCAAAAGAAAAGCCTTTCTTTGAAGAGGCATTGTGCCACGTGGTGGGTGGTGATTTTGAGAAGGGAGATTTTGCAGGCTAGTGTGTGCTCTGGAATTCTGGGGACTTTGATTTTAGTTAGGGTTCAAGGTTGTAAGCCATTTGTAAGAGCAAAACAATAGAAATCATTTCAATGTCCATAACAGGGGAATAGTAAATTAAATGATGCAATGCCATTTCCATAGAACACCATGTAGTGGTTAAAATAGATTAAATTGACCACTATACATTGATACAGAAATTTCTCCAAGACTTGTTGTTCAAGTACTAAACTGGAAGTCACAGAAAACACATGTAAGTTAATGTCATTATGTCAAAAAACCCCACCAAAATACACTCCATATCTTTGGTTGTTTGCGAGGAAAACTCAGCAACAGCTTGGGTGGGATGATGAGATGATTCTTAAGTCCCTTTCAGCTCTGAGATTTTGTAATTCTACGATGACAAGTCAAAGTTTATAGTTCCTTTAAAAAATATACTGCTTTGACCCATAAAAGAAAACTGTAAAACTTTATGGAGGGACATAAAAAAAGACTGGGATAAATGGAGACACATGTCAGTTTCCTGAATTGATAGAGTCAGTATTGCAAAGATACACATTTCCTCAAAATTAATCAAAGTTTAAAAACAATAGCAATAACAAAATCAAAATCCCAAGGCATTTTTGGTGGGGAGGACTTGAAAAAAGTTCTCAAGTTCATCTTAAAGGTCAAATGTTTAAGGAGAGTCAGAAAATATTTGAAAATAAAATCTATGTTGTAAACTTAGAATATGTAATCAGAATCATATACCAGTGCCAGAACAGACAAATGAACAAAAGAAAGTCCAATAACAGATGTGGGTATCTAGGAGAATTTAGTATATAATAAAAGTGACTGAGACAGGAAAGCATGGGCTATTCAATACATTGTTGGACCAGCAGTTACCCTGGTGATCCCTACCATGGGAAGGGCATATGTATGTGTCTTTTATAAAAGCTCCATTGGCCTAATTATTCAGAAAATAAGTTATATTTTTCTGCCTTACTTTCCACCGAAATAAATTCTTAGTAGACTAAAGATTTACGAAAGGACAGTCATTAAATACTAGAAGAAAATATTGGTAAACATGTAATCTTGGGATTGAGACAGACTGTAAACATGACCTCAAAGGCAAAAACCGCGATGAAAAAGATGGATAGATCTGTCTATATTAAAATTCTAAAAATTATGTATATATGCAGACATGAATTAAAGTTGAAAGACAAATGTCAGGAAGGGGAAATGTTACATGAACAACAGCCAATTCTTAAATGTTCTCCGCTGTATCCCTGGCACTTAGGATACATTTAGTGCTCAATAAATATTTTTTTTGGTGGAATGAATGAAGTGTACTATACACATGGCTGCAGCCAGCTATTTTTAACTAACTTCCAGGTGCTTCAGGTTATACTTCATCTTCCTTCAAATGTGCCACTCCAGAAGCCATGTGAAAGCAGAGTTTTCACACTTCAAAGACTACTTCTATCAGTGCAACTTCAGAACCAAGAAACCTTAGTCTTTTGGCAGCCCTCGAGTCTCTTTCCTTTTCGCCAGCACTGCCTGAGAGTCTACAGTGGGCTCAGCCTTGCCTGGATCACTCTTTAGAGGACCCAAGTCGGGTTCCAAGACATGAGTTAAGCGATGTTTCCAGGCAAGCAGCCCAGCCCACAGCCACGTCCCTCCTCCGACCAGGCGAGGGCGCTAGAGCGCCACAGCCACTTCTGCTCCCGGGCCCGCAGGGAGAACGACTCTGGGCGGGTGTATTGACTGACCGGTGTGGGCGGAGCAGAAGGCGCCCAGGTCAGTGCCGAGGGCAGGAAGTGAGGAGGCGGGGCTTCTCTGGCGGGGTGTGCGCGTGCTCAAAGGTCGGGTCGGAGGAGTCTTCGCTTTTGCCACTGCTAGGGTCTGTCTTTGTGGGGACGCCTTTGCCCTGCCTTTAGGAGTTGGGCTGGGCCCAGGGTGGGGGCCAGAGTACTGGAGCTGGGTGGGGAGAGCTTCGAGGGGCGCTAGGGCGAGGAGCTGGGGCTCGTGCGGACCCGGCGGGGGTGGGGTGGCGAGGTGGGGGTGGTGAGGGAGAGACAACCGGGCGTCTGGCTGGAGTCGGGGAGCCGGGCGAGTGGGAAAGGGGGACGTGGGAGTAAGGCCTCTTTCTCCCCCCTTGTCCCTTCTTTGCGTGAAGTGCAGGGACCCCGGGATGCTGCCCTGGCTGCGCGGGAGTTGCAAATTGGCAGGTTGCTGCGTTTCCTGGTTAGATAGCCTCCGCCTCCTCCCAGCCTTTCCTTGTCCTTAGCGGCCCCCTTTTAAAAATTGTTTCTTGTTAACGCAGAATCGTGCGTCTCACAGTGATACCTTCACCTGTGCAAAACCGCTTGCAGCTGCTTAGGACATCTGGCGACTCAATCCCCCTCTTTTGCCTCCTCACTCTTAAAGTAGAGAAAATAGAAGTTTTCCTACCTACCGCCTACAATGAAAAGTAGAAAATTCCTTGTCTAAACTGTTGTAGGGGATTTAATTTCTTCATGAAGTTGTCTACAAAAAGCGTTTTTTATGCTATATAAATAATGTCGCTTGTCTATGTAAAATGGAGCAACAGTTGTATTGTGCCCTGCAGTCCTCAGTGAGAAATTTTAGTCCAGGGAGATGAAAATACCCCATTGGGAATCCAGGGATTGATCAACTGTAGTGACTCCGACCAGTGCCATGTAACCCTCACTCAAAGGATTTAGGCTCATTTCCATCATTCTCAGCCATGGTTAAGGGGTACAGTCTGACATTTGGAAGCTTAAGATCCAAGTCTGTTGCCTTCCAATTTATTATTTTTTTTTAAGCCTTCCATCATGTGTGTACTTTGTGGGAATAATTATGTTAAAGTACGTGTACTATTTTTGCCAACCTGACAGCTGTTTCCATAGAAACTAGAGAAGAAATAGTGGTTTTCAGCAGAGCTGTTAAAACTGTCTTCCAGGCTTCAGCTGAGTGCCCGTGAGTGCTGTACTTGCTCATTCTGAGATGGTACTTAAAGAATTAAGGATCTGAAATGTTCTTAGAGGCTAACAATCCAAATTGTTTAATTTTCTCACATCATTAATTTGGTAATCCTAGAAGTCTGCCAGCTATGTTTGTTGACCTGCTACAGTTCTTTGAAGAGGCTGTGTCTGCCCTGATTTCTTTAGTCTGCTCTGTGTAGTCTAGTGATTTGCTCTTTGAAGATGTATAAATAGATTTCCTCTCCCATTCTTTACCCTTTCTTAAGGATAAACCAGGGATTACAATATATCAGGCACCGTTTCTGTTCTAGGTGACACTTGATTGTCAGTGATATAATGATAGTGTTTTTACTTATATGTGTATAGTGTTTGAGGCTTTTGCTTTTGACACCTTCTGTGTCAGTAGAATAATTTAAAAAATTTCACAGAAGTCATGAACGATGAGAAGTTTGCTTGACATGTGAGCAAGAGCTAAGCAGTGTAAATAAATGTGCATAGACATAGACGTGAGAGCTTTTCTGAGAGCTCTAAGTAAATCAGTGGGTCTGGAGCTTAGGAGTGGGTGAAGGAGGAGTGGGGAAGGTGCCTGGAGAAATAGAGGTGGTTTTATGAGAGGTCTGGTCTACAATATGAAGCAGTTTGTTGAAGCCCATGGAAACCAATGGAAATTACAAAAATATTTGCCTTTATTGGTTTGGGGGCTTATAAAGTAATAATACATCCTGTAAAAAATTAAGCAGCACAGAAATATATAAGGTGGAAATACTAAATCCCTTACAACCATCATCCTGCTACCCAAAATAATCACTGTGAATACGTTTGTGTATATTCCTTCAGATTCATTTATATTTGTATATACTAGCTTGTGCTAGCATTGCTATTCTTGCACGTTGGGTAGAGATTTTTGTCTGTTTTGTTTTCTGTGGTATCCCTAGCATCCAGAAGGGTGTGTGGTGTGGTGTGTAGTAGGCATTTATGAAATATTTAATGAATGGATGAATAACATTATTCAGAGGTCAAAAACTGAGCGGGGTCTGTGTATCAGTAGGGACAAACATGGCAATTTAGTCCTGCCCCCTAAACTGAGGCTGTAGAATGCATTTACAAAAAGGGAGTGTAGTTGGTTAAGTGTCTGAACCTTGTTTACTACAGGAATGGAAAGAAAGTGTGCTTCTGTCTTTTTTTTTGCAGTTTCGACTTCTAGTAGATTTTCTATATTATTTTAGGTACACTTTCCTGTTTGAAATAAATCTTAAAAAAGTATTTTTTTCTGCATCTATCCAAATGGCATAAAAAATAAAAGTTGCCTTCCTCAACTATCCTGCTGCCTGATACCCTTTTTTAAAAAAAAATTTGTACGGTACGTAGCACTTAACAAAGAACTGTATTTTACTGTCTCCTAATAGTCTTACTGAAGTACTTTTTTCTCCTCAACAAGATTATAACCTGAGGTGAGGGATTGAATTTGGCATGGAACTCACATGCCACCTAGCCAGTGAAGAATCTTAATAGCTACTCAAATACTAATTTTAAAATACTTTCCAGGCTTCAGATATTTTACCGCTTATCAGCTAGATTCAAAAAGGAAAAAGAAAACTAGAAAGTATCTTGTTAACAAACTGTTGTATATCAGCTTGGACTCTACTGATTTAAAATTGGTAGTAATTAAAAAATGGTTAACTAGGAGTTAATGTTTATTTAGCATACCCTTTATTCGCATTATACGTTAGTAATGGAAAGGCAGAATGTATGAAGTATGTAAAAAATTGGAGTACTTTTCTAATGGTTTGATATGTAGGTAATACTATTTATATGAAAACTGATGTTCTGAAGCATCTTCCCAGATAATATTGTATTAGCCTAGGTTGAGTTAAGATTTATGTATTTCTCCCCCAACTTTTGTTATGAAGGTTTTGAACATTAAAACAACTGAAAAAAAATTTAATGAGCACATATATAACTACCACTTAGCTATAAAGATTGTTAGCATTTTACTGTATTGTCTTTATGTCCTGTGTGTATATGTGCATATACTTTTATTACAATATTTGAAAGTTTTATTTATTATGAAGAAGAGAATTCAGCTAATATTTCAGGTATAAAATATTCACCTACATAACCACATCATTATAAGAAAATAAGTGATACTTACCTAAAGTAACCTAAAAGCAAATTCATACTCAGATTACCCCAATAGTCCCAGTTATCTTCTAAACTAGTTTTTTTTCTTTCAAACTAGGATCTAATCAAAGTGCACACGTTGCATTTGTCTCTTTTTACTAACTTAAAAAAAAAAAAGCTTATTTGCTGTATAGTTGGTATACAATAAATTGTACACATTTAAACTGTGTATGTTTTGATTATGTGTATATCTGTGAACCAATGCCACAGTCAGAATAGTGAACATTTTAACTGCCCCCAAAACTTTGTAATGCCTCCCTTGCCCCTCTTTACCCCTCCATCCTCCAATTTCTCTGTAACTATAAATCAGTTTGCATTTTCTACAGTTTATATTTTAGAGCTGGAATCGTGGAGTATGGTTTTGGTGGGAGACTGGTGTTTTTTCCTGTGTATGTTTTCCCTTTGTGTGAGTCTGTCTTCTCTTGCTTGCTAGTATATAGAAATAAAATTGTTTTTGTGTGTTAACTCTTGTATCCTGCCACCTTAAACTCATTCTAATAGCTTTTTTTGGGTAGATTTCTTTGGATTTTCTGGATAGACAATCATGTTATCTACAAATGAAGACCATTTTACTTACTTATTCTTGTCTAGATGTCATTTATTTAGTTATGTATGTATGTGTGTACATATTGCACTGACTAGGATCTCCAGTACAGTGTTGAATAGAAGTGGGGAGAGCGTCCATCCTTGCCTGATCTTAGGAGGAAAGTATAGTCTTTCACCAATAAAAATGCTGTTGGCTCTAGGTTTCTATAGATGTCCTAGTTTACTGAGAGTTTTTATCAGGGTTAGATGTTGGATTTTATCAGATGTCTTTACTGTGTCTTTTGAGATGATCAGGTGTTTCTTTTTTCAGTTAGTAGGGTGAATTACACTGATTTGTGAATTTTTATTCAACCTTGCATTCCTGGGACGAACCTCCCTTGGTCATGATGTTATTGTCTTCTTAATATATTGTTGAATTAGATTTTCTAAAATACCGTTAAGAATTTTTGTGTCTGTGTTCATGAGGGATATTACTCTATAGTCTTCTTAAAAAAATTTTTTTTTCTGTCTTTGGTGTCAGGGTAATGCTGGTTTTATGGAATGAGTTGAAAGCTATTCATTTTTAATTTCCTGAAAGAGTTTATATAGAATTATTAATTTATCTTTAAATGTTTGATAGAATTCCCAAGTGAAGCCTTTGGTCCTGGAGCTTTCTATGTGGGAATGTTTTTAAGTATAAATTCAGTTTTTAAAAATTGGGTATAGGGCTCTTCAGGTTATTTATTTTTTTCATGAGTGAGCTCTGGTAGTTTATGTTTTACAAGGAATGTATCCATTTAATCTAAGATGTCAAAGTTAAGATTTTTTTCTTTCATTGGTTTTAAGAAATTTGTATGATATATCTTGGAGTAGTTTCCTTTGTGTTTCCTGTGTGTGTGGCTTGTTGAACTTCTTGCATTTGTGGTTTTACAGTTTTTATCAAATTTGGAAAATTTGGGGCATGATTTTTTCAAGTTGTTTTTTTTCTATTATCCCTCCCCCTTTTGGGGGACTCCATTTACATGTGTATTCGGTTACTTGAGTTAGCCCACACCTCATTGATGCTCTATGCATTTTTAAAAGCCTGTTTTCTCTGCATGTCATTTTGGATGGTTTCTATTGATATGTCATGTTCATACGTCTTTATTTCTATAATGTCTAACCTAGTGTTAGTCTCATCCAGTGTAATTTTCGTCTAAGACATTGTAGTTTTCTAATCCAGAAGTTCAGTGTAGGTCTTTGAAAAAGAATATATTCCATGGCTCTATGTAACATGCTCAGACTTTCTTTTAGCTTCTTAAACATATGCGATATAGTTATAATAACTAATACTACTAATACTGCAATTTGTGTTATCTAGGAGTTAGTTGCTATTGATTGATATTCCTCATAATCACAGGTCACATAGCATGCCTGATAATTTTTATTTATAAATTGTTCCTTGTTAAGTGTTGGATATTTTTGTATTCTTATAAATATTCTTGAACATTTTCTTCTAGAATGAGGCTACTTAGAAACAGTTTGATCTTTTGGGGTGTTGTGTTTAATCTCTGTTAGGTAGGACCAGAGCAGCTTTTAGTCTAGGACTAATGTTTCTCTCATATTGAGGCAAAAAACCCTTCTGAGTACTTTACCCAATGCCTTTCAATTAAAAGATTTTCTACTTTGGAGCGTGGGAGCAGGCACTGTGCTCTGCCCTGTGTGAGTCCTGTATATTGTTCCTCTAATGTCAGCTGGTCTTTGCCAGCTTTGGGGAGTATTCTCACATGTATGCCCTGATCAGGACTCAGCTAAATACACAAGGTGGATTTTCTGCAGCAATCTGGAGTTACTTCTCTGTGCAGCTCTGTCTTCTCTTGTACTCTGCTCTGTGAGCTCCAGCCACCGTGGCCTACTTGAATTCCTAGCTTCATCCCTTTAATGTAGGGGGACCACTGGGCTGTGCTAGGTTTCCCCTCTCTGCATAGGGCCTGGAAACTTTCTCTAAGGGATAACTGGGGCAATCGTAGGGCTCACCTTATTTGTTTTCCATCTCTCAGGAATGACTGTTCTTGTCTGATGTCCAGTATGTTGGAACCATTGTTTTACTTACTCTTTTTTTTCTTTTATTGAAGTATAGTTGATTTACAATGTTGTGTTAGTTTCAGGTGTACAGCAAAGTGAATCAGTTATATATATATATATATTTTCAGATTATTTTCCATTATTACAAGATATTGAATATAATTCCTTGCACTATACAGTAAATCATTGTTGCTTATCTATTTTATATATAGTAGTTTGTATCTGTTAATCCATACTTTTAATTATCCTCCCCCTCTTACCCTTTGGTAACCATAAGTTTGTTTTCTATGTCTGTGAATCTGTTGTTTTGTATATAGACTCATTTGTATTTTTTTAAAATTCTATGTATATGTGATATCATAATATTTGTCTTTAAAGTCCATCCATCTTGCTGCAAATGGCATTATTTTCATTCTTTTTTATGGCGGAGTAGTATTCTGTTGTATATGTGTACCACATCTTCTTAAGCTCATTGTCTGTTGATAGGGACTTGGGTTGTTTCCATTGGCTATTGTAAATAGTGCTCCTGTGAACATTGGGGTGCATGTATCTTTTTGAATTAGAGTTTTCATCTTTTTTGGTTATTTGCCTAGGAATAGGATTGATGGATCATATAGTAGCTATATTTTTAGTTTTTAAGAGATCCTCCGTACTGTTTCCTGTAGTGGCTGCACCAATTTACATTGCCACAGATAGTGTAGTAGGGTTCCCTTTTCTCCACACTCTCTAGCATTTATTATTTGTAGACTTCTTGATGTTAGCTATTCTGACCAGTGTAGGGTGATACCTCATTGTGGTTTTGATTTGCATTTCTCTAGTAATTAGCGATTTTGAGCTTCTTTTCATCTGTATGTCTTTGGAAAAATGTTTGTTTAGGTCTTCATATTCAGTTTTTTTATGAGAGGATAAGTCACTGGTCCCTCTTACTCTGTCTTGATGTGAATCAGAAGTCCCAGTATTATGTTTGAAAGGAAAAAATTTGTATTTTAAAAATACATTTTATGTTAGATTTTACTATTCCCTTAAATACTCTTTCCCCCAGTTACTGTTACTTGCTGAAACTTAGTGCTGTTTTTGTTTAATCCGTTTCTTATTTCCCAAATTTATCTGTTAAAATAGAAATAGACTTCCCAAAATAAAAGTGAAAAATGAAAAGAGGGAAGGAAAATAATCCAAGTTTTGAAAGTACAGGTTCTTGAGTTAAAAAAAAAAAATAAAGACATAATATCTGTTTGATTTTTATTGCTAAGAGGCATTGATGCAGGGGTGGTGAGTAGAAACCCAAGGTAATTTAGTCAGAGATGAGTAAAGAAAAGAAAGCCTTTTTCATAAGTGTTGTATTCTCAGTTTGGTTAATAAGTGTTTTGTAGGGATATTTATAGTTTATATTTTGTGTTCCAGATAATCAAGCAAAACAGAGATGAGCTTCATCCATGGACTGCAGTCTGCTGCTAGAAACTGTGTTTTCTTCCGCTTCAGTTTACTGACCAACTGGAGAAAATGTCACACACTAGCTGTAACTTCACTGGACTATCCTCAAGTGAAAATTAACCGTACAGTAAATAAGTCTCAAGACCTGGGACTAAATCAGGGTGATAGACTGACTTTTCTTCCTGAAAACTATCATTTCTATAGGACTTTTAATAGCAAAAGAACAGGATGCTTCTTGAGCACCAGCATTAAGGAAATTGGGATGGTTTCCCAAAAATGTACTGCCTGGAATAACTCTTTTTCTAGACAGCATCTGAGGAAAGAAATTCCAGGAGTTTCTCCTCTTTCAGTATCTTGTCCTCTAAACTGTTTGCCCGTAAGTGACCTCAGGAGTTTCCATACTTCTCCACGGTTTCAAGCTGCTCCAGTTCCTCTCTTGCTGATGATTCTTAAACCAGTGCAGAAACTACTTGCAATCATTGTGGGCAGGTAAAATGCTTTTTAAAAAACAAACTTTTCTGTTAAAAAGTATCTGCAGAACTACCCTTTGAAAGAAAACTTGTTTGATTTCCCTTCCAGATTTAGCTCAGAATTAAGTTTCTAAACAGTTGGTTCTACCTAGTTTTGTTATGTATGACTTAATAATCTTGAAATCATTTACTGCATATTATAGAAATGTGATCTTTAAAATTTTTTCTTATATATTTTGTGTAGACACTATTTAAAAGAGCTTGTATTTATGATTACGAGAATCAGAAATGTTTGTTACAGCTCGCTCATATGTAAGAATAGTACTTACAAACATTACTTTTTAGTTCATGGAGTTTGAGGCAATGGATCATGAAACTGAAGAACTTCGCTTATATGAGAAAGGGCTCATTCCTAGCCAAGTCAGCTCTTAATTAGTATTTGTTTTTCTATTCTATTTCCAACAAATCTTTATTTTCTCTTTGTGGTCCTTTATAATAATTAATGTTTTGATAGCTAAATAGTACTTTATATTTAATTTGAACCTCCCCCTCATAATTAATCCTGTTTTCTCTTATTTGCTTCATGAAAATTGAAGAACGATAAATTTAAGCATTATCTCCTTGTAAAGCTTTCTTTCGTTTGATAACTATGAAGTGCCTTCTAGCCTTACTTCCGTATTAACCAACCCAGTTTTCTTTTTGTCAAAAATCGAGGACTTGTACTTTGTAATTTATTGTGTTCTTTGTGATGAGGCATTAACGCCCAGAAAATATACAGCTAATTTAGCTTTCAATTTAAATAATGATTGCTAAGCCAAAGCTAGACAATAATTAAAGCAGCAAAAGCAGATTTTATTCAGGACTTTTGCAGTAGGAGAAGGCAGACCTCTATATAGAATCAGTGTAAGTTCTGAATACAG
Organism: Camelus bactrianus; assembly: GCF_048773025.1. Lineage (NCBI taxonomy): Eukaryota > Metazoa > Chordata > Mammalia > Artiodactyla > Camelidae > Camelus > Camelus bactrianus. The sequence continues at coordinate 36,790,360 of NC_133551.1, forward strand.
CATGGGTGAGTGGGCAGGATGGGGGCTGGTGGATGGAAAATTACAGACAGAAGACATCAGGAGTCAGGGCAAGATTCTAGCTTAACTGATCTACCAGGGCTCTTGCTGAAGGCAGCAAGGGTGAGCAGACATCCCCTGGGTGGTGATGAATAATAAGGAGCTGATTAGATATCAAAAGTAATTAGATCTGGAGGAGCGGGGATTCTGGCTGAATTGACCTAGCAGGATTCTTGCTGTTGGACAATGCTGAGATGAACATAGGAGTCCAAAAGTCAAGGCCTACTTGAAAAAGAGATCAGGCAGGTCTGAGTAGAGTTTGCTGGAGGGGAGAATCTTTGTCACAACTCAGCTCAGGTGCTTGGGCCAATAGCTCTTTTTCATTCTTTTTAATTATTTAACTGTCTTGTTGTTGTTACTATTGTAAATCACCTAACATTTTCTTTTAGGATATGCTTTCATACATTTTAAATAAATACTAATGTCATATAAAGTTTTAAATTGAAAATAAGTATACTTCATAGTTTGATCTAAGTCTTTTTTAGGTTAAAACACTTTAAAGGCATTTTAGGTGTGTCACTTAACAAAACTAAGGTAACTTAAAGAAGTTGTTGCATAAAATACATTTTGAATGATGTATATATTTTAAATTTTGGTTGTAATTTCATAGGTAAACTCAACAAGGAACAGTTTTTGTCCCAGTGTTGGAAACATTGCTTGTCAAAAATGTCTCTGAACCCTGATAAGCAGCAGAGAGTACATTGTTGCCTGGTGGAATTGGATCGCCTTGATGTTATCTATAAAATCTCTCAGTTCTGTATTTACAGTGCTTATGCTCTTCATATTACCTCTCCTTTGTCATGTTCTTGAGGGGTTCGTGGAGTTTCTGCGACTGAGCAATATTTGTTTCTAAAACCAATACTGAGAGTTCCCCTTGTACCTTGCTGACATACTGGCAGATCGTGCCAAATGCTTGATGTCTGATGAGCAGTAGGGGGAATGGTAGTTAAAGGTATAGCTTTACTGAACCATGGCCCCCTTGGATGTTTACTTGGGCAATTCATCCCTGCTGTCACGTTGCCTTTCTTGCCTGGCTTTCCTCTTGTTACCTTTCTGACTTTGGACAAATGGTTTAACTTCTCTGTATCAATTTTCTCTTCCGTAGCAGGGTTACTGTGAAGATTAAAATGAGATGACATTTGTATAGCAATGGGAAGAGTACTGTGAATGTGCTAAACAGTCAATACATGTTAACTAGTGGTAGTTGTAGTAAAACAGCTTCTCACTTAGCACTTACCTTTAAAATAACTGCAGAAGAAAATTTAGCCGAACATTAGAATTTTTAACTATAGTTTTTTAGCTATAGCTCTGTATAACTGATTACTTTTTCATCATTTAGCTAAGAATTTTATAAACTGAAAAAATCATCTATACAGAGAAATATAAAAATTCAAGTGTTTGACAAAATTTTAGCATAAGTGTTATGTTGATTCAATGATATGTACTAATTCTATTACCAGAACTTTGAATTTTTCTTTTTGCTCTAGGGGCATAAGAAAATGGTGGCAGGCTCTTCCTCCTAACAAGAAGGAACTATTTAAAGAAAGTATAAGGAAGAATAAATGGAAGTTATTCCTTGGTTTGAGTAGTTCTGGATTGCTCTTTGTAGTGTTTTATTTTACTCACCTGGAAGTGAGTCCAGTCACAGGAAGGCGCAAGCTACTATTATTGGGGAAAGAACATTTCAGACTTTTATCAGAACTGGAATATGAAGCAGTAAGTAGTAAGAATTGTTTTCAATTAGATTGCTTGATGAAGTACTCGAAGCAGGGAAGTTTCTTAAATATGAAAGATGTGCTACTTTATTTTAACCTTTGATAGGAAATTAGCATTTTTTTCCAAAAGGCCTCAGACCTTTCATACTTAGTGTTCCTGCTGTCTGCATTGCTTTTCCTCCCGTTCACCCAGCTAACTCCTGCTCATCACATGTCACCTTGAATGTCACGTTCTTAGGAAAGCCTTCTTGGATTATCCTGACTGGGTTAGGCAGGGTGGCTGCGTTAGGCTCTAGTGGGTGTCCTTCACAGAGACTGCATTTTGAATCAGTCATTTGTCATTGTGCTTAGTGCTTGGCTATATTGGGGTTAGGTCTCCTCCTTTTATTTTCTCTTTGCATACTGTAGTTTTCTTCTAAAATGCTTATCATGAAGGTAACCTAATAATTATTTGCATAATTATTTGCTGATCTGTCTCCCTTGCTAGACTAGCTCCATGGGGACAGAGACCCTGTCTGTTTTATCTATCATTTTATCTTAAGTACTGTACAAAGTAGTGCTTTATATATATTTTTTGGATAAATAGATCTGTAATCTGAATTTTTGCACCTTGAAAATAAAGTAGAACAAGATCTTTTTTTTCCCCTCAAACATCAGTTTTCACAACTTACTGTATTTTCTGAATGCAAAATAAAGTTGGAATTAACTTGGAAAATATAATAACTCAGGTAGTTAACCATTTCATACCAGTAGTGAGTGCCTTGAGGGCAGATCATCTTCTACCTCTTGTGCTTAGCGCATACACAGTATAGACAGACCTCATTTTATTGTGCTTCACGTTATTACACTTTGCAGATACTGCATTTTTGAAAAATTGGAGGTTTGTGGCAACACTGCGTCGAGCAAGTCTTACCGGCGCCATTTTTCCAACAGCATTTGCTTACTTCATATCTGAGTCACGTTTCAGTAATTCTTGCAATATTTCAAACTTTTTCATTATTATTATATTTGTTACAGTGATCTATGATCTGTGATCTTTTATTGTTTTAAAAAAGATTATGACTTGCTCAAGGCTCAGATGATGGTTAGCATTTTTTAGCTAAATTAAAGTATTCTTTAAGGTATGTACATAATTTTTTTAGACATAGTGCTATTGCACATACTATCTGCAATAGAGTGTAAACGTAGCTTTTATATGCACTGGGGAACCAAAAAATTCATGTGACTCCCTTTATTGAGATACTCACTTTACTGTGTGGTCTGGACAGGAGCCCACAGTACATCCTAGGTATACCTGTATATGCTCAATTAATGTTTGTTGAATTGAAATCTTATAGGCTCACTTGACAGTTTTGGCACGGTCGGATCGTTATATATTTTTATTTCAATTGAGCTTCTGAGTTTGTCAATGGAAAGTTACTACAAAAAAGTAACAATGGTCTTAATTAAGATTGTTCTTAATAAAGACAAGACCAATCTCTTCTATACAGAGTTTATTACAGAGATTTGAGATGTGTTTTAGAATAGTCTAGTCAGAGGCATGTTTGAGGAAAGTGTTAAGATTGAGAAAGGCCTAGTGTTAAGTTAGTGCGTCTTCTACTATTTATATCACTAAGACACTTTAAAAAATTATATACATGTACATATGTATATTCTTTTTTTCTTATTTTTGTCCTGCAAGTGTAATAGCTGCTTGATATGAAAATTCAAATACATGTTCTCACAGGATTATCATAAAGTACTGTAGTTACATATAACCTTTGTTGTATGTACTTCAGTGGTTTTGTTTTACACAGTTTACACTGGTGACTTGTACTTTTAAAAAATGCTAATTGATATGAAGACTTTTAAATTCATACTCTATAAAATCATCTATTTTTAATGCATCTCAAGGAAGAAGGTTACAAACTTGATTCATATGTGTAAGAAATTATAGGTTTTCCAGAAATTTAATATTTTTAGAATATCCTTAATTTTCTAAGTACACTTGAAAGAGTCCTTCATGAATATAGATTCAGAAAAAGTGTCTTCATATGGTAGGTAGTCTAAGTCAGCATAGTATAGAGAAAATGATATGCCATTCTGTTCTAAAATTTCAGCAATTTCCTTTCAGTCTATGTGGGTAAAACACTTTAAAATTAATAAGATATTGTCCTTTTTTTGGTAGGTGTTTAACTTTATTATTAAGTATAGGGTGTTTATTCAGTATGTTATGAAAGTAATTTTCTTCTGTATTTTATTTTCTTATACGATATCTTTATGTTCTCTAGACAATGTTTTGTTTTCTAAAATATTTGGAAAAGTAGAAATAATATTTAAGCATTTTATTTGTTTATAGGCTAATGGAAGAGATAAATGAAATTTTTACTTCAACCAATTTATATGAAAAATCTTATTAAATTGTAGAGCTTACGCTCTCTTAAAGACTACTTTTCTTTTTAATCTTTCAGTGGATGGAAGAATTTAAAAATGATATGCTTCCTGAGAAAGACGCCCGATATGTGACTGTTAAAGAGGTGGTTCATCATTTAATTGAATGCAATAAAGATATTCCAGGGATCTCTGAGATCAATTGGATTATTCATGTGGTTGATTCCCCAGATATAAATGCCTTTGTGCTTCCAGTAAGCAAGTGTTATCCAGCCTAATTCTTAATTGTTAAATTTAACGTTCTTGTTTTCTATGGTGTTCTAGTTGCTTACATTATTTTCTTTATGGTGCAGAATGGACAAGTGTTTATCTTCACTGGGCTTTTAAATAGTGTGACTGATATTCATCAGCTTTCCTTCCTTCTGGGCCATGAAATTGCACATGCAGTACTTGGGCATGCTGTAAGTACCTACAATGAAGGATCTGTTGTTGAAACACTCCTTTGAAGCTAGCAAGTTAAATCTTTCAGGGAAATGATTCTTTTCAGTTCTTTTTTTTTTTTTTTAAATGATGGAATTTTAGTTTTCTTGTAATTGACTTATTCTGTTACCTGAAAAATTATGATTGGCTAATTTTGAGATTTTTTGTGGTCTTTAGTATTTGATACTGAATAATTAGTGTTTCTCTTAAATGCTGTTTTTATCACCTGTCTCTTTTGCTAAAAAGTAATTATTCTCAACCTCTAAGTACTTCAAATTAGATTTTAAACTTTCCATAATTATTAACATACTTATAATCTAGTCAGAAAATTAACTGTAGGAAAGTGATATTACTATTTAAGCAGTAAATCAGTTTTCTTGCCTTTTTATTCATTCTCAGAGGATAGCTTAGAGCATCTTTGAAAATGTCTAGAATGATATGCCATACATAATTAATGCAGAGTAATACTAATGATACCTTGCCATTTTACAGTTTACTGAGCTTTTTAATACGTACCTTCTCATTCGTAATTTTAACACCATCCTCATGGGGTAGGTATTTAATATCCCTTACATTATATACGAGGACTCTAATATTTAAAAAGACCCTAGGTAACATGACTAAAGTGATAGACTGGCAGAATTGGAACTATAACCAAAGTCTTCTGTTTGCAAGTCCAGTACTGCTTCCTTTTACCACAGTTAACTGGTTAACTCTTCTTACAGATCATAGAAATCAGGTCGACTTGCTCTTGTGAATACACATCTGTTTGGCTTGGTATGAATGTAGAAAAATTATATATTTATTTACTCATTTTAATTTTTATTCATTAAAAATATGCATGGCTCATTTGTCCACATGATTAGAGAGAGAAATATTTTCTAATTGAAAACACGATGGTAAATAGTGAAAGGACTGTGAAATGCTGTATCAGAAATGCAAGTAATATTAACTTCAAGTGGAAATGAGAATGTTATTAATCCTCTAAAAGTCGTCTCAAATTCTGTTCCTTAGAAAATTAATAAGATGCAGTGGGCCTAAGTCATGCTATTCTGGAGTAATTATCTCCTTTATTTCTTCTGAGTTATAGGAACATTAAAAAAAATTTTTCCCTTAAACAGATATATACAAAAATAAATCTAAGCAGCTGAAATACATTGTCTTTCTAGAAATGGCATCATAACTGCAAAATCAATCAATTTTGGCTATTTTTAGCATTTAAAAGGTGTTCATTTCAGTACATTAATTTTTCTGGCACCTAGAGCAATGCCTTATTCAGCATAATGTTGTCATCCTTCGGTGCAAGAACAGTAATTAAATGAGACATAAAAAGGAAACAGCAGCCTTAAAAATAGGAAATAGTTATTAATTTTTTTTTGTTAGAAATCTTAGGTATTATCTCTTTTAGGAGTCTCCATTTTTATTTGATCTAGCCTTTTATGTTGTTTTCATTATTCCACAAATACAGATTTAAACTTTTTTTTTTTAGTTTTCTAAGATTATATAACAACAGTTATATACTTTAATAATTAATTGCAAGGATTTTCTCTTCTATAATGACTTCATCATTTGAAGTTCCACTCTTTAGTGCTAAAATAATTCCATAATTGTTTTTCATGGCTCACAGTTGTTATAAAGAAGTGAAGAATGCTTCGTGAGGGCAGATGATACTAACAAGTATTCTAGGTGGTTATTTTTAGTTTGTCAGCCATGCTTCATACATTCAAGCAATGATTCCTGTGGTTATCAGTATCAGCATTACAATACCATTTATTAATCAACTTTAGTGGAGAACAATGAACAATCCAGTGCATTAAACTTATATTTAGATATTACTACTCAAAACAACTATTTTAAGAAAACTTTTTTGGTTACTGCTATGAGTATACACAAAAATTCATATAACTAAATTTCCTGGTGGGAAATACCAGGCTGATAAAGTTGCAGACTTGCATAAATCTTCATATATTAGTTCATGAAATCCAAAAGACTTCTATTTAAAATTAATTTCCAGTATTTTTCTGAATTGTTCCTTGCTTTAACTGATTTATTTGTTAGGTAGTATTTGGTCTCTGTCCAAAAGTATAGCCATAATAAACACATTTATTTGATTATTAAAAAAGATTTAGTGATTGTATTAGAAACTATAACTGCTGGGTTTGTTCTTTTCCTAATAGCTGTGTGAATTTGGGCAACTCTTTTAACCTCTCTTATCATAGTTTATTTATAAACTAGGGAACAACTGTACCTATTTTACAAAATTTTTATACTTGTTAATATAAGAAACTGTAGGTTAATGAACCTGTCAGTGTATCTGAGTGATGGTAGTGGTTCAAGTAGATATTAGTTGAATGACTGAATGAATGAATGAATGAATAAATACATAAGTATGTAAGCAAGAGATAGGAAAAACAGACTGGGACAGGATAAAGCACACAGAAGAAAAGAACTTGCAATCTTACTTGGTGAAGTTCAGTTAAACACATGTAATTTTTAATGTGATTACACAAGATGAAACTAGAAAATGTAAGCATGTACTGTCTGAATTTATTAAGTGTTATTTTCATTGTTTTGATTTTTCTCAGGTAGAAAAGGCTAGCTTGGCTCATTTATTGGATTTCCTAGGTCTGATTTTTCTCACAATGATCTGGGCCATTTGTCCTCGAGATAGTTTGGCACTTTTGGGCCAGTGGATACAGTCTAAATTGCAGGAGGTAAGTCTGAGACAATAACTTGAATTTGCAATGGCCTGTGGTGAGGATATTTTAGTATTACCATAAAGCAGAAAATGCTAGGTATGTTTTCACATCTTGCATGAATCATATCATGAAATATGGGTCCTAACTTTTAGTGTTTTATGTTTTCTCATTTTTAGAGGATATTCTTAATAATTAGCATTCAAATTAGAAAATACTGCATCTCTCAAATGATGGAGATAGATGAGTTAGAAGGGCTTAGCAAATTTTGGCTAACTTTTTTTTTTGGGGGCATAGTTATTTTTCTTACAGAGAGAAAATGCAGTCACAAACCCTTTCTTTCCTTCTGTTCCTTTATCTTCAAACTTTCCACTTTTGTCTGTCGTAGTGACAGTGATGTACTCATGGGATGACTCTCCCTTCTTTCAAATATTTGTATATCGATGAGGAACTCGTAAAATCTGTAAACTTCCTTGGGCACAGGGTTGACAGAAGCTGCTTGACTACCCTCACCTCCTCACTCCTGGTTAAACTAATATTGCCTGGGCAATATTGAAAGGATATTATTAATAGGTGTTTGTTAACTTTTGTTTTTAGTACTTATGTGTAATGATAGTCATCTGATAAAATTTGTTAAGTCCTCCATTTTGTTCAGAACAGCATACTAGTGAAGTAGGTGGGTCTTGCAGTCTTGATAATTGCTTTGTTAACTATAATTAATTATTTTATTTTACATCTTTTGTCAAATATTTCCTCTTGTCCTGGGAGGTTTGATTAGGAACAATCTGTTATTTGTTTATTCAGTGATTTGTGGAGCACCCATCAGAGTGCCATCTGGGTGCTGTTTGAATCTAATGTGTAGAATTCTTTGAGATAAATTACCTCTGCAATTGAATAACGAAGTCTTTTATTCAGTGTTACTGTATCATTTGGTTTCATTTATATTGAAATAAAGGTTCTTAAAGGGAAAAAGAAAAAATGATTATTGCTTAGGTTATGGAATCTCATATTTTGAATTTTATTTTTATCATTGATGTGCTGGGATGTCAAAGAAGGTAATGTAGTTTTTTTTCCCCCTCATTTATCAATAGATAGCTTTTTCTGTAATGGAATCAGAAGATTAGGTCATAACTTGAAGCTGTTTCTCCTTTGAAATACTTGATGATCCTGCTACTTGAGTATAATTCTTTAATAATTAAACTTAAAGTAAGGATTACTTCTATTTGAACTCTTTTTCCCTAAATCAAGGCCTCCTCCAAATAATTTTGGTGACACGGACATATTTCTCTCTCTAGAAGCCTTTCTCATTGTGATTGGAGAGCAGAGGGGAATGCTGATAGTGAAGTTATTAAGGATGAAGAATTGCTGACTTTGTTTTTGGTCAGAGAAAGGAAGAGAGGAAAGAAGAAGTAGGGGCCCTCACTTAACCATTGGGGAATTACTTTTGTAATCTGAAAGATTTGGGTATAATGTAGCAGTCCTCATAGTGTGTCATCAGGTGAGATTTTGAGAGCTATTAGTAATAATTTTAACAGCTAACATTTTTTGAGCACTTACTATATATTAGGCACTAGGATACATACTATAGATTAATTTCATACGGGTATTAAACATATAGGCTCTGATCAGAAGGATCTGTGTTTGAATTTTATCTCTATTAGACCTAAATTCTATAAAACTTCAGCAGATTACTTACTATAGGTCTCTGTTTCTGTTTCTTTATCTGTAAATTTGAATAATAATAGTGGCTAACTCAAAGCATTATTGTGGGTTTAATGATACATTTAAAGCAGGATTTCTCAATATAAGCACGGTTGACATGTTGGACTAGATAATTCTTTGTTGTGGAGAATTGTCCTCTGCATTGCAGAATGTTCAATAGCCTCTGAACATTTAGATGCCTCTACACATCTGGCCTCTACCCACTGGATGCCAGTAGCACTCCTTCCTTCCTCTCAACCCTAGTTGTGACAATCAGAAATATCTCCAGACATTTGTAAATGTCCCCGAGGGACAACATTGCATCCAGTTGAGAACCACTGATTTAAAGCATTTAGCACAGTATCTGTTACAAAGTAAGGACTCAAAAAGTAGGACTTACTATTATTATTATTTGCTCATTTTATCCTCTCTGCAACTCTAGGAGTTTGGTACTGTTACTGCTCCATTTTACATATGATGCTAATGATAAAATTAGCCCAAAGCTAATAGTTAATAAGTATCAGCATTTGGGCTTGAACTTAAGTTTCTCTTCTTTTAAAACCAATGTTTTAAATCAGTTACACTACGAGTAGATTTGTTGGGACACCTGCAGACTGCTCATGGAGAGTGAAGACACTATGTAATATAGTTCAGCAACCTAAAACAGACATGACTGAGAAGGAAGTAAGTCATATCTAATGGTCATATGCTGTGGATTAGGTTGGTTATATTATTTCTAGCCATCACTGACATGTAACTACTTCTGAAAAATTGCTTCCCCAATTAATAGTTGTTTTCTCAAAAGTCCTGCCTATTGATCCATCTTCTACAAAGTTTTAGTACTTAATGAAAATTAGAATTTAACTGGAAAGCATTCACATAAATACAAGTAATTAGGAAAATTAAAGTTACAATATCTATTTGTATTTTTTTTATTGAAGTTGGAAGAAAAGTTCGTTTTCCTAACTAATCAATATTTAGAAAAAACAAAGAGGAAATTAAGATAGTATATCAAAAAAGAACATTCTGCTATATGGTTAATTTTTTAACTGAAATAAATCCTCTACTAGTGTTACTGGCTATTACATAGCTATATTTTTTCAATTTTCTTTTAAAACTGTGAGATCAGAATGTTCCTTGGCCATATTAAAAGCCTACATCAGTAAGCTTTCTTAGGGAATCCTTTATGTAGTGAGTGGAGATTATAATTGGAAAAATACAAATACTCTATATGCTTGTGGACTCTCCAGAAGGTTGTAAGCATGGTTTTTTTTTTCCTTTATTCTCCATACTTTTAAAATATTAATCTCTGATGGAGGAAATAAAGGCTGCACTTTGTTTTATACCATGGTTTTCTTTAAATGTTAATCATGGAGAGCATAAAAACTGTATCCTAAGTGCTCCATGAAATTAATTAAAAAAATCTCATTTTGTTAATCCTTTTGTTATGACATAAATAGCATTAATGGAACTTTTCTTTCTTATTTCTTCTTAGTTTATGTTTGATAGACCATACAGTAGAACACTGGAGGCCGAAGCTGACGAAATTGGACTACAGCTTGCTGCAAAGGTAAAATATTTAGTAGTTGAGAATATATAGTGTCCTTCACATAGTGAAAGATAAATGTGAGTCGTCTTAATGAGGTTTGGCATGGGCAGTGAATGAGAGCTGGACTGTAAACAAGTTTTCATTAATGCCTTTTCAAGTCTGTGCCATGTGGAAGCTATTGCTATCTTTGCTTTACTACTTCCACTTGTTTTGCTGATCTAAAGAGGCTTTTTGAGTAAGTAAGTTGATGTGTAGCTGTTTTTCCCCACTTGGAGAAAGATTTATCCTATTGTAGCTATAATCATGGCTGAGCAAACTGAAGTTTTACCATTTAAATAAACGGTAGAAGAGGCTTATTACTCTGTATCTTTCAGATTATTTTTGTTGCAGCCGATGGCTCCTTTCTGCTGGCCCCAGAGAGCAGCTCCGGGCCTCTGCCCTGGTTTAGGCTGGTTTTGTTAGTGTCGACTTACTAGGGCGCTTCATGCCTGGCTGCTATTTTTAATCACCTGTGATAACTGAGTATTATTAGTAGGATTTAACATTAGAAGTAAAACTGCATTTTTAAAAATGAGTGAAAACAATGCCACTTCACATGTTAAATTCAAATTGTATTTGATTCTTTGTTGAGTTTTCAGTAGTTATTAAAAGTCCTAACTATTGAAAATTACTGTTATGTGAATTTCTCATTATGAGTTATGGATTATGGAGTTATTTATGTATTGAATTTCATAAATCAAGATATTACTTATTCACAAAAGCAGTGCTATTTGAATATTACATAAGCAGGATTAAGTGAATTATCAGACTGCATAGATTAAGAGGTTTCCAGATAATGGGCCATAGATGGGCTCTATCAAGAATTAACTAATTTTAATGTACTATACAGTCTATGAAATTTTCCCTTTAGGTAAGTGCATTCTGTGTTCTGGTTAAGAAATCTTTACTTATTTCAATAAATGTTCCTGTTTTATTTCCAAGAAGTTTTATTTTGTTAAAATAAGAACATGTAAAGAAAATTTCATATTAAAATGTAAGAAAGTGGTCAAGATAATTTTTTTCCCATGTGGATATGTAATAGACTCAGCACTGTTTATTGAAGAGTTGTCTTTTCTCCACTACACTTCAGTGTCTCTTCATCATAAATGTGGGAGGCTATGTGTTAGTCTGTTTCTGACCATTCCAAAAAAAAAAAAAATAGTATATAGATTGGAAAGGAAGCAATAAATCTGTCATTATTCACAGACAACTGTGTATATGTTAAACCTAAAAGAATCTATGCACTATTAGAGTTAAGTGAATTTAGTAAGGTTGCTGGGTATAAAGTCAATTATAGAAACAAACTGTATTTCTATACATAAGCAAATTTATTTTTTCAATGACACCTTTTATAATAGCACCAAAAAAATGTCAAACACTTAGCAATAAATCTAAAAAAAATGTGTAAGTTCTATACACAAAAAAATTTCGAAACATCACTAAAAGAAATTAAAGAACATCTAAATAAACAGACAAATACACCATCCATGGATTGTAAGACTCTGTGCTATTGACATTAGTCAGCTGACGCCAGATTGATCTATATTCAGTGTACACAATTCCAATCAAATCCCAAGCATGTTTTTGTATAGATGGGTGATTTTACAAGCTGATTCTGAAATAGATATGAAAAAGCAAAGGACCAAGAATAGCCAAGTCAATCTTGCAGAACAACATTGGAAGACAGAGACTATCACATATCAAGACTTATTACATAGCTGCAATGACAATGTGGTATTTACCCAAAGATAAATAAAAGGCCAATGGGATCCAACAGGGAGTCCAGTTTGCGACCCCTCTACCACAATTATATTTCTCAAGGTCAGCTTGTCTCCCTATATGTTGTCATATCCCATGCTTACTTAGCCACCTTTATCTTTTTCTTTCCCTTAGTAGCATTTGATCCTATTAACTGTACTCCCCTTTAAAAAATATGTGTCTATTTGTGAGTGTAGGTCCACATTTAATTATAACATAGAAAGTCATTTAGTGTTATAAACTCATAATAGAAAATAACAGCCCTCACTGCCCTCAGCCTTATACCCCAGAGGTGAAAATCATAACTTCTTTTAGCTCATATTTACCTCTATATTCCTACATAATGCATTTATTTTGTATTTTATTGATTCATTATGTTTAGACATTATTGATTTCTTATAAAATATTTAGTCTGTTTTCTTACTATTGACTTTAGAGTGTTCTTTACATATTCTGTATATAGTCATTTGTTAGGTATGTAATTTGAAAATAGTTTTTCTTCATCTGTGGCTCATCTTTTCTTTTTATTAACAGGGATATTTTTGCAGAGTAAGCATTTTAAATTTTGACAAAATGCAATTTGCAGAATCACTGAGTAAATTCTGCACCAATTTCTGGGGCAAGCTGCTTTGTGATACCTTGCCCGACCAATTCCAGCCACTCTTACAGCCTTAAACTTCTGTCTTCTAACATGTTGGCTCAGCCAAGCTCATCATGCTCTGCTTGGGTTCTACCTCCCTGTGTTGTGGTCAGGCAACTGCCCCCGGGCAGAGAGCAGGGGCAAATCTAGGGATCACTTACATGTTTCTCTTCTCTCTGGGATCACAGGCTTATCCTGCCTCTTGTCTAGTACCTGAAAACATGTGCCTCATATATTCTGCTCAATTTTATAGTTGTTCATGTTGGGAGGACAGGTCCAGTACTAGTTACTCTCATGGATGGGAGTGCAGATTTCCAAATTTGTGATTCATGATTTTCTGTCCCTATTTTATAAGAAGGCACTAAGAAACTTTTCACAAGGTCTGTGAAACCAAGTACTGAACCTTTCTGGAGTCCCCTTAGTGTGTGTGTGTGTGTGTGTGTGTGTGTTGGGGTGTTGTTAATCAGCTGCCAAAGAAGCACTACAGTGTACTGATAATGAGTGAGCTCTAAAACCAGACTGCCTAAGGTTGAGAATCTGCTCTGCCCGAGAGAGTACTAGTTTTGTGACCTTGGGCAAGTTGTTTGTCCTTTCTGTACTTCAGGTATCCTCATCAGTGTGAAAGAAACAATAATGGGGCCTATATCATAGAGTCACACAGTTAAAGTCCTAAGAGCATGAATCTTCTAATCATTTGTATTCAAATGTTGGCCTGTTACTCTTTCTGTTTCACAAGTATCTCAAACTTAATATATTCAATGTTAAATCTTTGATTTCTCCTTATACCTATTTCTCTTCTAGTCCCCCTTTTTCCAAAATTATACCACCTTCTGTTCAGTTGCTTTTGGAGAAAATCTGGAGTCTTCCTTAGTACTTCCCTCTTCTTTATCATTTACACATAATCTTTTACCAAGTCCTGGTAGTTCTGTCCATAAAGTATATCTCATTATGTTTTCATTTTTATTATCAGCATCTTTTACATGGACTTATGCACCAACCTCACTGTAGTTTTCATTGACTCAATCATCCTCGCCTGATTTTATCCTCTACCCTGCTGCAAATAAGAGTTAGGTCCAGTGAGCTATGATGCTCACTTTATCAAGGTAAGACTTAGATGGACATGGGCCAGCATCTGCCACCAAATTCTTCCATTTCTGGACTGACTAACCCCCTACTTCTGATTGACAAATTCTTTTTCATATTGGTTAATACAAGCAGTTAGGAGACCAATCTTTGAGGCCCAGGTGTTGCTCTCTTTAAATTGATGTACATAGCTTTTCTCTGATCTGTTGTGTTGATTTTCATTTATTAGTTCAACATATATTTAGTGTGTGCCTACCATTTACTGGAAAGTAGCGATCACAGTACTTACACAAGTGATAATTAGCCTGGTGAAGATGCTGATGGCGGTGTTTTTGGCATGGCGGCAGCAATGTTCAAAGGCAAGAGAAATGATCGCCTAGTCCAGGAGTTGAAAATTCTGTATGGCTGAAATGCAGATAGATTTCAAGGGCACTGATGTCAAGTGATAAAACTGGAAGGTAGGTAGAGACTGCTCATTAGCAATTTTAAGGATTTAAGGACTTTTTGTGATTTGAGCTCTGGTCTCCTCAGCATGACTGTAGGCCAATCAGTTAACCTCTTCAGGTCTGTTTTCTACTCTGAAAAATGGGAATAATGATGGTACCTGTTTCAGAGGTTAATTTGGATATCCACTTGATTCTTATTTGTGGCTTGCGTCCTCTTTTTGGACACTGATGCATCAGACTCCCTTAACTTCTTACCATTTAGTATTCAGATCACATAACAGAATTCTCTTACTCCTAATTTTGTCCTTATTAGGCAGCCTTTTGATTAAGCTTGGCATTCTCTGTACCATGCCCCTGAGGGAGAGAACATACTGACTTGAGGACACAAGTGCCCTGTACCCTTGTAGTTTGGGTAGTTACACTTACTGCTGTAAACTAGTACGTTGGCGTTCTGATTTTATGTCAGTCTTGTGAGCTTGTTTAATGGGGGCTGTTCCTGAGAGACAGATCTATTGCTCATATGCTGTCTCATTGGATTTATGGGCTTTTAAGGCCAAGGGCTAAACAGAATATGGAAGATTTATTAAAATCAAGTTACTCACGAGGCCTCTCTCAAAATAGACAGTTTGCCTTCTCTAGAGCACTCTACGTCTGCTCTGCTGTGGGCTGTGAGTGCGTTTATTTTGTATATTTACATTCTTATAGTTGTTTTAATTTTTCATTTATATTTATCATTATGTAAATAATCAATGACAGATATAAAAGCTGGTAGGACTGAGGTGTGACTTAAGCATTGAATAACAACTAGCTGTCCAGTTGTCAGCTGACAAAAAGATGTCCTGTGAAATGTTTGATTTTGTTGTGTGTGTATTCATTTGTTACTATAAGGAGAATTTGACACTTTACAGTCATTTACAGGAATGACTTTTGTTTATTTGACTTCACAGACAGCTAAATCATGAATTATTTTTGAGCATCTGTTTTTTATAATATGAAAAAACTAAGTTTCTTTTAGTGGTTCTACGCTGAGGGACAGCCTCTTAGTAGGGCACTGTATATGACAGTTTTTGATTGTCACAGTGACTGGAGAGGTGGGCATTACTGGTGGTGGCAGGGATGTTAAATATCCCATAGTGACCTAGAGAGCCCTCCAGAGGGAGGAACTGTCCAGGCCCAAAAGCTTGTCAGTGCCCCCCTTGAGAGACACTGCTGGATGGTTTCTTCCG
This sequence comes from Camelus bactrianus, assembly GCF_048773025.1. Lineage (NCBI taxonomy): Eukaryota > Metazoa > Chordata > Mammalia > Artiodactyla > Camelidae > Camelus > Camelus bactrianus. The sequence goes on from NC_133551.1 coordinate 36,806,120, forward strand.
GTAGCCTGAATGAATGTGCAGATAGCACCATCTAGTGAGAGAAAGGGGTAATAAGCGAAATCTACTTTCACTGCAGAAATAAGAGAAAATTGAAAATTCTAAACTTTCTATAAAATAGTAGGTTATAGAATCACAAACTTTTGGTGCAGGAAGGAAAATTGGAGATAATCTAATCTACCTTTTCCTTTTACAGATTAGGAAATTCAGATCCAAATAGATAACAACGGTTTGTCCAATAACATATACCTAGTTAGTAGCAAGAGCCATGGCTAGAATTCAGGACTCATCTGAGCCTTCATCATAGCAAACTGACTTTGTGTCCTGTTTGGGTTACTATCTGAGGTTCTTTGTTTAGTGATTCATTTAAGAAAGAAAAAATAATAAATGAGGAGAACATCTCATTTACTAGGTGTGTTAGGAAGTAAACTTACACAATGCGTGTATTATGCTTTACATCTCATTTTTGAACCAGTTTTTCACCTACAGAAATGAGATGAGCTTTTCTGTATTCATTTATTCATTTTAACTTTTTAGTTGCTGTGATTTCAGTACTAGTGCTAAGTCTTACGATAAAACTTCAGGATAGAGGAAAAATTATTGACTGGAAAAATGTTTAGACAAGAAGTGGGTTATAAAGTAAAGAGAGCTTTAACAACCGATGCTGTCAGCCGTGTTGGGAAAATGAACCTGTGAAAGTGAGAGACGGCAGTAAACCAGTTTCCTGGTAGATGACGACGACGGTGGTAACAGTAGTGCTGATAACAGTGAGGATGATTTTGACAAAAATGGTAATAACAATAGTTAACATTTCTTTATGTGCTGCGTGTGTTCTGAGTGTTTTAAATACGCTCTTTTATCCTTCATAGCAACCCTGTGAAGTGCAGGTATGATTATTATCCTCACTGTACAGATAAAGCTTGAGAGGTAGAGAAAACAAGTAACTTGTCAAGGGCTCACAGATCGTAAGCCCCCCCGCCCCCCAAATAAAGGTATGTTCTTATCTGAAGAGGGACTTTCTGTAATACTTTAACCTGCTAGGAACAATTTTGGCCTTCTGTAGTATTACCCCTAAGATGACCATTTTGATAACTGTTTTGGTTCTTTTAGATCTCATTTTAAAATAGCCTCAGTGTACTCACCTACCTCAGGGAGTCCAGTTACCCTTCTGCCACAGTCCTTTGCAGTATTATCTCAGATGGCTCTTTTATCTACCACATGTCTACATGGAAGACAAGAGAGAATGCCAGAATGACTGGGACAAGTGTAGGGTGTTAATGGCATTCTGAGGAAAGATTCAGAACTGCTAATGTCAGAATTTGCCTCTTGGAGAGGGTGATGGCTGCCAGGACTTTGGTTGGAGAGTGTAAGTGAATAGAAAGAGCAAAATTCAGAGAAACTTTTCATCTTTGTACTTCTAATGAAAATTTTGGCTACAGGTAGAGTATACTAGGTCTAGACCTATCTCTAGCATTGTTTTGACATTGGGAAATGTTAAAATTGTAAGAACAGCTCTTACACTATTATACTTTTGTGAATATCATATCCCACTGAGTTTTTAATTGAATAGTAGTAAATTCTTTGTCAATTATATATCTGTTAATGCATATTTATGCATATTAATACTATAGGCTGAATTAAGCTAGTTTCTTTTTTAATTGTAAATTCATGACTTTATCACTTATGACCAAATTGAGCATCCTGCAATAATCATAGGCCTCTGCTTGCTCACCAGGGGAAAGGAAGAGTAAAAATAGTGTCTACTGTGTCCTAGATTCCAGGCTGGCTACTTTGCAAGAGTTACCACATTTAATCCCAATGATCCACTCCTTTATTTTCGTTTTTTTACAGATAGATCTGAGACTCCTGGAGACTAAATAATTGGCCCAAGGTTACAAACTCTGGTATCAGTCTCCTTGGGTTCAGATTGTAGCTCTGTCACTTACTGGCTATATTACCTTAGCAAATTACTTGACTTTGGTGGGCCCTCATTTCTTTATCTGATCTGTAAAATGAGCGCAATAATAGTAACTTACCTCATGAGGCTGTTATGGTAATTAAATGAGTTAATAGATTGAGTTAATACCTGGCACATAGTGTCATATAAGTGATCATTAATTAAATAAAATAAATGACTGGTATTTTGAACCCAGTCTTTCTGGTTCTGAAACCTGTGCTCTTCCCATTATCCCAGCATAGTGTCTCAGAGTGTTCCAGGACCAGTGTATTTCACTGAAACATATTTTCTTATGTTTCCCTTGGACAGCTATGGCCATTACTAGTTCTATTTTGAAAAAGAAGTGTTGTCTAGAAAGTGTCCCATCCTTTCTTTCTTTATGTACTTCTAGACACTTGATAAACACAGATTCCTTACTTTCCCATATTTTTAATGAGGCTAGTGAGCTATGCTTGTGATAGGCTAAACCTTTATTTTAAAATTAGGCTATTTGTGTGTTTTTTGCTGTTGACTTTTTGCTGTAGGATTTCCTAATTTTTAAAAGTATTAATCCCTTATCAAATATGTGGATTTTAAATATTTTCTCTCATTCTGTAGACTGTCTTTTAATTTGTTAATTATTTTCTTTATTGTGCAGAAGCTTTTTAGTTTGCGGTAGTTCCACACGTCTGTTTTTGCTTTTGTTGCCTGCTATTTTGGTGTCACATCCAGGAAATCATTGTTAAGACCAGTGTCTTGAAACTTTTCCTTTATATTTTCTTCTAGGAGTTTCATGGTTTCAAGTCTTATGTTTAAGTTTTTAATTTATTTTGAGTTGATTTTTGTCTATGGTGTAAGGTAAGGGTCCGATTTCATTCTTGTATGTGAATATCTAGTTTTCCCAATACCATTTGTTGAAGAAATTATCATTTACCCATTTATATATTCTTATTTTTGGTACCCTTGTTGAAGATCATCTGACTAGATTTGCCTGAATTTATTTTATACTCTCTATTCTGTTCAGTTGTTCCGTATGGTTGTCTTTATGCCGATACCATTCTGATTGCTGTAGTTTTATAATGTATTTTGAAATCAGGAAGTGTGTTGCCTCTACCTCTGTTCTTTTTCTCAAGTTTGTTTTGGCTATTTGGGGACTATTGTGGTTCTGCATGAATTTTAAGATTGTTTTTTCTATTTCTGTAAAAATTGCCATTAGAATTTTGATAGGGATTATATTGAATCTGTAGATTCCTTTGGGTACTATGGGGGTTTTAGCAATGTTAAGTCTTCCAATCCATGAACATGGGATGTCTTTCCATTTATTTGTATCTTCTTTAATTTCTTTGATCAGTGTTTTATACTTTTTATTGTATAATTCTTTGACTTCCTTTATCAAGTTTACTCCTAAGTATTTTATTGTTTTTGATGCTATCATAAACGTGATTATTTTTAAATTTCCTGTTTGGATAGTTTGTCATTAGTATATAGAAACAAATGATTCTTGTATCCTGCAACATTAGTGAATTCATTTCATTCTGAAAGTTTTATAGCACCTTTAGGGTTTTCCACATGTAAGATCATGTCATCTGCAGAGATAATTTTACTTCCTCCTTTCTGATTGTATGTCCTTTTTTCTTTTCTTTTTTCCCCCCCATAATTGCTCTGGCTTGGACTTCAGTACTGTGTTAAATAGGTATGTCCAGAGTAGGCATCTTTGTCTTGTTCTGATCTTAGGGGAAAAGTTTTCAGTTTTTCACTGTTGAATATGATGTTCACTGTTTTTTTTTTTTCATATATAGCTTTTATCGTGATTAAATAATTTCTTTCTGTTCCTAGTTTGTTGATATTTTTCCTTCATGAAAGTGTGTTGAATTTTTTAAAGTGCTTTTTCTGCACCTAGTGAGATGATCATGTTATTTTTAATCTTTCATTCTGTTAATGCACTATATCACATTAACTGATTTTTGTATGTTGAACAACCCTTGCATCTCAGAGATAAATCCCACTTGATCATGATGCATATTATTCTTTTAATGGGCTATTGAATTTGGTTTGCTTGTATTCTGTTGAGGGGTTTTGCATGTGTGTTCATCATGAATATTGATCTGTAGTTTTCTTAAAGTGTTTTTTGTCTGGCTTTGGTATCAGGGTAATGCTGACCTTGTAAAATTAGTTTAGAAGTATACCCTTGTCAGTTTTTTGGATGAATTTGAGAAGGACTCATTTTAATTCTTGTTTAAATGTTTGGTAAAATTCACCAGTGGAACCATCTGGTCCTGAGCTTTTCTTTGCTGGGAGATGTTGTTTTTTTTTTTAACTGATTCAATCTCCTTACTGGTTTTGGGTCCGTTCATATATTCTGTTTCTTCATAATTTGGTCTCTGTAGGCTGTATATTTCTAGGATTTATCCATATCTGATTTATCCAATTTATTGGCATATAACTATTCACAATGATCTCTTAGGATCATTTTTATTTCTGTGGCTTCAATTTTAATGTCTTCTCTTTAGTTTCTGATTTTATTTGACTTTCTTTTTTTCTTAGTCTAGCAAATGGTTTTTCAGTTTGCTTATCTTAAAAAAATCAGCTCTTGGATGAATTCATTGGGTTTTTTTCTCTTGCTTTTCTTTTCTCTATTGTTTATTTCTACTATAATCTTCATTATATTCTAACTGCTGCTAACTTTGGGCTTAGTTTGTTCTATTTATAGTTCCTTGAGGTGTAAAATTAGGTTACTTATTTGAGATATTCTTTTTTAATGTAGATGTTTATTACTATAAACTTTCTTTTTAATAGTCCTTTTGTGGGATCCTGTAGGATTTGGTATGTAGTATTTTTGTTTTTGTTAGTCTCAAGATATTTTCTAATTTACCTTTTGATTTCTTCTTTTACCCATTGGTTGTTCAAGAATGTGTTATTTAATTTGCACACATTTGTGAATATTTAGTTTCCTTCCAGTTATTGATTTCTAGTTTTATTTCATTGTGGCCGGAAAAGATACTTGTTTTGTGACTTAACATGTTCTGTCCTGGAGAATGTTCCACATGTTCTTGAGACAAATGTGTATTCTGATGTTGGGTGGAATATTTTGCATCTGTCTGTTGGATCATTTTGGTCTGTCATTTTGTTCAATTCACTGTTTCCATATTGATTTTCTCTCTGCATGTTCTATCCATTATTGAAAGTATAGTCTTACAGTCTCCTGCACTATTGTATTACTGTTTCTACCTTCAGTTCTATCAGTATTTGCTTTATATATTTAAGTGCTCTTATGTTGCATGTGTATATATTTTAAATTGTTATAACTTCCTGGCTTATTGATCCTTTTATCACTATATAATGCTCTTTTTTGTCTCTTGTGATAGTTTTTGTCTTAAACCCTATTTTGTCTGAAATAAGTATATCCACCCTCCCTCTCTTTTGGTTACCATTTTCATGGAATATTTTTTTCTAGTGCTTCACTTTCAGCCTATCTGGGTCCTTAAATCTGAAGTGACTCTTATAGATAGCATATATTTGGATCTTGTTTGTACATTCTTTCAGACATTCTTTATGTTTTGAGTGAGGACTTTAATGCATTTACATTTAAAGTAATTATTGACAGAGAAAGACTTACTGTTGCTATTTTGTGAATTGTTTTCTGTCTTGAAGTACTTTTGTCCTTTTCCTCTATTGCTGTCTTCCTGTTTCATTGATACTTTTTATTGATGTACTTTGATTCCTTTCTCTTTTTCTTTTGTATATCTTCTCTAAGGTATTTGTGGTCATTGTAGGGCTTACATAAGACATCTTCTAGTTGATAACAACTTCAAATGCATGTAAAAACTCAACACTTCTAATTTTTCTCCCCCTACACACTTTATATTATTGTTACAGTTTACATATCTTAAATTGTATATCCATCAACATATTCTTATAGTTATCATTATGTTTAACCCTACTGATTTTTATATTAGATTTGAAGTGATATTTTATGCTAGATATAAAGTGATACTATTGCAACATTATAGTATTTTGTATTTGTCTATATATTTACCTTTGCCAGTGACTTACATACTTTCAGTGCTTTCATTTTCCTGTTTATAGTCCTTTCACTTCAACTTGAAGAACTCTTTAGTGTTTCTTGTAAGACAAGTTTAGTGATGATGAACTTCAGTTTTTGATTGTCTGAAAAAAATCTTTGTACTTCATTTTTGAAGGATTGTTTTGCTATAGTATTCTTAGTTGGCCTTTTTTTTTTTTTTCTTTCAGCCCTTTAACTATATCATCCCACTCCCTTCTGGCTTGCAAGATGTCTGCTGAACAAAACCACTGACAGTCCTTTTACATATAGGGTGCCCTTTTATATATTGATTCACTTTCTCTTGGTGGTTTCAAAATTATTTCTTTGTCTTTGACTTATGACAGTTTGATTATAATGTGTCTAGGTGTTGATTTCTTGGAGTTCA